>NC_141054.1:17537171-18869671 GCF_041138505.1 Cibotium barometz
CTAATTAGCAAGTTAGCGAAATTCCTTACACAGCCCATTTTGAGACGTTTTTGGCCCTAATGCTACGTCCAGCACTTGTGCCAGTCACTAGCTCGTGCTTCAAAACCCAGCCGCCGCCGTCTTCACCTAGCTTCAGTACCCGCAGTAGCTACGCTACCTGCACTTCATCCAGGAAGCTCCCCAGTCTCTGCACGACTGCCTTCACTTCCAACGTCGGCTCTGTAGGCGGCTCCCTTCCTAGACCATTAGCAGCAGCCACACCGTTCTCTGCGTCAACTTCACTTTAGCTTTTGGTCCTGCACCTACTCCAGAGAGTCCCCCCTCTAACAACCATAGCGGCCTTCACTTTTTTTCTTTTTCTCCAGCTGCACCGACTCGCCGGCTCTTCGCCAACTTCCAGAACTAATGCTGGCAGCTCCAAAAAACTCCACGTGGTCATGCTCACTTGTGGCCACATTGTAGTATATTTTATTATCTCCCCAAGGCCTAATGGATGGCCACCCTTCCTTCCATTTCACACCAATCTCAAGCTACATTAGCCACTTCATCTTATTTGCCCATGCTTCCATAAATACTTCCAAATGCAATCTTCCAAGTGCCCATTATACTTGGGGACACGTACACACTACAAGCTATCAAGCAGCTGATTTCATATCCAATGGACCTCCAGTAGACCACTTCCGGACAGGCCTGTACATACCCAAAATCGAAAGCCTCTACTCTGTACACCTGGCAATGCTCTCAAAAGCAAAACCTTCACACATGCCATGCACACGTATGTACACATTACCAACTTCTATTTTTGTCCACACACCGTGACTACCCGTATATACTGAGGGTATAACTGCAGCTCTTTACTGACAGTATATATGAATAAATCTAAGACCTTGAAATTATAAGCAAAAATGCTATCCAGATGATGAATTCGATGCTATCCAGATGATGAATTCGAATGTGGTTGATATGAATTTAAAACTCTGGTTGAGAACTGATGAGTTGCTTTGGATTCTGATTGAAAAATGACTATTCTTGAATTTTGGTTGAAAAGCGATCAGTTGAACAAAGCCACAATGAGGATGAATGGGACGAGTCCCTGTGATGATGTTTGAAACGGAAATGATGATAATGACATCAGCAAACCACTATGAGATTAGTGGATTGAGCTGTCAGATTACTACTGTTAACACTTGACCCGGTGGATCAAGTTAATGGATGACAAATTGAGAACTTGCTTGACTAAAATTCCTGTGGAGGAATGTTCAGAAAGAATTTTTTCGGTCTAAAGGACCATTATTATGTTAAGGATATGAATGATATGATCTAAATGAATTGTTATTTGATGATGAGTTCTATATAAGGGATATTTATCCCAGGATTTTATTGGGTTGACCATAATATAAGGAACCCCAGAATCAGTAGGATCTTAAGGGAAAGAGTTGTCCTCTAGTTTGCAATATGAGGACATCTCATGTTTTTTAAGTGGGGTAGGATGTAAGATTTCTCCCTCCCACTTTTGAGGTGTGCAGGTGTAAGAACCTCCCCTTCTGATCTTGTAATTATTCCCCTCTTTGAAATAAAAGAAAGACTTTATTTTACCCTGTTTTGACCTAGAGAGCAAAAATATCTAGAGAGAGGTAATCCAAAATTGAGATATTTTTGGATATAAAAATCCTCCTAGTATCTAAAATGGTTTCCCCTGAAACATAAATTCAAAAAGAATTTTCCAATGTGCAATTGGAATTAATTGAAATAGATAAAAAGGACCTTAGCTTATAGATTTTCAGAAATTTTTGGATTATGGTGCAATTAAGGTTCCTATGGGCCAATTAGATCAATCCAAGTGTGGGGAGGAGATAAATCCAATTTATAAAAGAAAAACACCCAACAATGAGTAAATGCTCACATAAGATGAAGAGTTGACTAAGAAAAAGGTTTATTAGTAAAAAACGTTGAGTATTACTAAAAAAAATGAGATATTTTGGGTATAATGAATCACGATTCAATTTTGAAACCTTGATAAGGAGAAGGGAGCTCTTCAAGGAGGTGCCTATTTCACATGTGTGGTGGAGTTTTAAACTCAAAAAATTGTGATAGTTTTATCTCTACTAGATCAAACCAAATCAAAAGGGAGCCAAACTAGGTCCAAATCTTGTTCAAATTCAGCCAAACTGAAACTGGAAAATACTAGAAACTAGTTGGACTTGGTTAGAGGCCTCCCTCACCTAAAAATAGATCCTTAGCCCTTTGTAAAAAAAAAAATGAGAACTATACCATGCCAGTATTATACTGAAATAATGATATTTTCTATTATCCTCTAAAAATACTCTATAAATTAAAGAGATTGGAGCTTCTCTCTCTCTTCAATCTTCCTTGGAGACTCCAACAACATCCAAACCAATTGATTGGTTGGGGGCCTCTACTATGATCAAAGAATCAAGTAATTTAGGAGGTAAAGTGTGAAATATTGTCTTCTTTTTCTTCAATCTCCAAATGTTTCTCTCCTCAACCCCTCTCAAGCTTGAGAAGCATTAATTTGAATGGCTTTTGAATACTATTGAAGTTCTTTAATGTATTGTAATGAAGAAATACATAAATTTCCATTTATGCTTAATTTATAATGCTTTTTACGCATTTCTCTCTCTCCCCCAAAGAATGGTCATTCCTATAACCTATTCTCAATTTAAATGAAGGTTCTCTCATGAAGCATTTCTCTAATCCAAAAGTAATTTCTATGCTTGTCTGAGTGTAGGCCAAAATAATGGCTTTTTAATACTTTTATGCTATTTGATTTATGGTAAAATTAGGAATCAATCCATAATTGGATAATGATCCAATTAGTGGTTATTCTAATCACATGAATAATACTAAACTTCATTCTTTCAAATTTATTGAGAATTATTAGTAATAGCAACGGAGCTATGGTAAAATTTCTAAAAAATACACATAAATCATTTTCATTTATATTATGAAAAGAGGACTTCCTACCATATTCTAGGATTAATCATTCTAGATTAATTGAATGATTCTCATTATAATCATGGAAATTTTTATTTTTATGTTTATGCATAAATAGTAATTAGCAAAAGAGAAATTTCTTGTAATTCATTTTTTATGTTAAAAGAGGAATTCCTATGACATTTGGAATTCCATCATTGTGATGGGAAAAGAGAAATTCCTAGCATATTGTAAATATTGGATAATTCATTTAAATTCAAAGATGAAATTTAGATAAATTTATTTTATCTATGAGAAATATTTAAATGTTAAAAGAGGAATTCCTATGACATTTGGAATTCCATCATTGAGATGGGAAAAGAGAAACTCCTAGTATATTGGAATTAATGAGTATTTTAATTAAATTCAAAGATAAAATTTAGATAAATTTATTTTATCTATGAGAAATATTCAAATGTTAAAAGAGGAATTCCTATTACATTAGGAATTCCATCATTTACATGGGAAAAGAGAAATTCCTAGCATATTGAATTTATGGGTATTTTATTTTAGATGAAATTACTTTATGAGAAATAATTGATGATAAAAGAGGAATACCCATGACATTGGAATGCAATGAATTGAATGCAAAAAAAGGAATTCGCATGGTATTTCACTACAAGACACTGTTGCCATACACGCGTCGATACACGTGATAAGTTACGAGCGCGTGTATGGTCGCACATGCATATGAGTAGTATCGGGCGCGTGTATATTGGCATCTACATTCGCATGTATACTGATTTCAAAAACGCGTGTATCAGCATGTGTATATTGGCATCTACATTCACGTGTATACTGGTTTCAGAAACGCGTGTATATACGCGTAATTTCACACGCCTCATTACACGCGATAACAGAGAACTTTATTAAGAAAAACTCCATTCCTTTACAAAATTAAAAACCATTTTCTTTAAACCATCTCATATTACATTACAGTATATATCATTACACAATCCCACTACATGCATTTACAACAATGTAATATATTCACAAATAAATCATGAGATGATAATTAAAAGACAACATATACAATAAAAATGTCATCAATTTTCTGTTGTGGTATAATTCTTCTCAGCATTGTTCAAGTGTCGACTAGCATATGAGATTGGGAAATCCTTATTATGTTCTCCCGATTGAGCCAAAATACATCCAATTGCAAAGTTTGAAGCATCAATATGGACATGAAAGATTTGGTTCCAGTCTTGTGCCCGTAATATGGGTGCAAACACTAATGCTTGCTTCAAATTTTTCAAAGGATTCCTCACACTCGTCAGTCCAATTAAACTTTACAAGAAGAGCATATAATGGTCTGGCTAGGACAGTGTACATGTAGATGAATCGACAGCGTACATGTAGATGAATCGACGACGATAATAGCCACAATGTCCCATGAATATTTGTACCCCTTTAGGGTTGATAGGCCGAGGTAATGAGACAATGACATCAATTTTATCCATATCTGTTGAAATGCCATTGCGAGAAACAATATGGCCCAAAATCTTCCCTTGTCTTACCATGAATTTGCACTTGTCAGGATTCAAGCATATACGATAAATTAGACACTTTTGAAACACAAGTCTAAGGTGTTCTATATGATCATCACGCTCTTGTGAGTGAACACATAAATCATCCATGAAGATCTCAAGAAATAGCCTAAGGTACTCCTTGAATAAATGACTCATTAACCGCTGAAAGGTTGCAGGTGTATTTGTTAGACCAAATGGCATAACACGATAGGCAAAGATGCCATCTTCAGTAACAAAGGCTGTTTTGTGTTGATCCTTCGGATCAATTGACACTTGATTGTAACTGGAGAATCCATCCAAGAAACAATATGCCTTTTTCCCTGTAACACGTTCCAAAACATGATCCGTGATTGGAAGTGGGTAATGATCACGTACAGTAGCTGCATTTACCTTCTTGAGGCTTACACATACTCGAAGTTTTCCATTTTTCTTGGGCACCACTACAATAGGGGAGACCCATTCAGTGTGTTCAATCTCATAGATAAATTTTACCTCTAAGAGCTTGTCTATTTCTTCTTTTATCTTTCGTGCAAAATTCTCATTGTAAGTATAAGGACATTGCTTGGAAGGCTTTGCATCCTCTCGCAATGGAATTGTATGCTGACATATGCTTGGATCAACTCCTTTGAGGTCTTTATAACTCCAAGCAAAAATATCGTGATACTCCTTTATTGTTTGAATTAATAACTTCTCCTCATCTAAGGACAAGTCTGTGGTAATCCACACATAGCGAGGCTCTTTTCATGGCTCAGCGATATCAATTTTTTTTGCCTCTTCTGGACCATCATATGAAACCCCTAGCATGCTTGGCTTTTGTTGCATGGGCTGTTGAAGAACAATCTTCTGATCTTGAAGAGTGTACTGTGTGAAGTTGGGGGGAACATTGAGACCTTGTTCTTGTCCACTTGAGTCATCACTAATTGAAGACCATGCGGTTTTGAGCTCTCTTTTGCAATCTTGCATCAGAGTTTTTCGTTCAACCTTTATCTTTGCACTTCTGACACTCTCTTTTAAATCTATTTGAGACTTGAGTTTTTGTTTTGGTTTCTTTGTTTTTTTACAATTTTTGCTAACAGTTTTTAGCTTTTCTCCTGGTTGGAATCCATCTGATCGTTTTACTTGGTCTTTGATACTATCTTATGCTTGGACATAGTATAGATATCCACTCTTTCCTGAGAAGTGAGGTGGTGGTCGAGAGTGTTCATTCTTAAACTCCTTGTCTTCTTTTTCTATTCTCTCACATCGTTCCCTCTCATCTTGTTTACGGATTCTCTTATGGTTCTTACAGCATTTACGTTTAGGTCGGCTTCGAGGGATCTGTACTTGAACCTCCCTTCCTCTCAAGAGTAGGTGTGCCTTTCCTAACTCTTCCTCGAGGATTATCACATCATCATCAAAATTAGAGTCCCATCCATCTTTCTTATCAGCATCATCATTAGTAGCAGATTCGAGTGTTAAATCCTCCACTGAGACTTCCTCTACATGCAGTGTTGTGGATGCATCCCCATAGTACAAATCATCTAGAAGGTCATGTGGTTATAACTTTCGTATAGGAATAATGTCATATCCATTTGAGTCACAAAATTGAATTGGCTTAGGTAAAGCACATGTCGATAATGTTGCAAGGACATGACTCCATTCTAGGGGATCAATTAAGTGCTCAGGGAAGGGTTGTGGAATGTATGCCTCATCTGATACACTTCGATTACCCTTAAGTCTCTTAGTGTTGAAATCCTTACATGAGGCTCCACACATCCATAGATCTTCTCGCCCATCTAACAATGTAACTCTTGAGACCTCAGATGAAGCAGAATCCAACTCATCTATTAGAGACCTTGTTACATCACGATATGAGTGATTCTTTAGGTTGACCCTTGTGATGACAGAATCATGTCGGAGGTACAAATAATTGTATCCCCAATCTTGAATCATTTGAAATTGACGCATGAATGGTCTACCCAATATCACTTCATAGTTTGGATGCTTTCCAAAATCCACTACTGCAAATGTGTGCTCATATTCAATCCCACATGTGGTGACCAATATGTTCTCTAGCAGCCCAATGGGATGTTCCAAGCTTCCATCTGCTAGCTGCAAGCACATCTTGGTACTCCTAATAGCTGGTTTGCCCCACTTTTTCCAAATGGACCTTGTCACAATGCCCACTCCTGCACCACTGTCAAGTATTGCAGCAGTTGAAGCTACTTCTCGCCCTTCTAATGGGAGGGTAGCATTTCCCTGATCGTCCTCACAAAATTTTCCTACTTTGTTGATAGGAACTGGCATAACATGCTTTGTCTCAGGATGTATAGTACAATGATGGTGACCCTTTTGTAGCAATACCTACTCTGACAAACATGTGGCAATATCATTCCACAACTCTGGTCGAAGCTTTATCAAATCAAGCAAAGGTAAGGTATAAGCCACTGGTGCTGACAAAATAGCTTGCACGATACCCATATCCATCTCCTTCGTCAACCTTCTATGCATGGAGGGTATCCTCAAGGTTTGAGAAGAGTTCTCATATTCTCCCAAATAAGATGGTAAGGTTTTCATTGTATGCTTACTTCTAGGAGAAACAATTGTTTGAACTTCCTCTTGGGTGCTTGGGCGTCTAAAGTTGTTTTATGTGCCCCTGGTAAAATCCACTTCAGAGAATGGAGGTGAAATAATAGAGGACATATTCTCATTAACTTTCTCATGAACTACTGCCCACATCTCATTTGCCATGTCCTCGTTAGCATCAATAACTTCATCATTGCATGGGAAGGCAAGACTAGGTGGTGGCAGAATGCCTTCTTTCAATGGAGTGTCAATTGGTGCAGACTTCTCGTTATGTGAGATCAGCTCACTTTTCATTTCCCAACTTGATGATACTTCTGGTATGGTTTCTAATGTCGGCTTAAGAGAAGTAAGGCCCCGAGGGATAGGTGGAGGTGGGCCCTCAAGTATTGATTGAGCTTCCCTAATGAGTTGCTGATGTACAGCTAGATTGATCTTCTCCTCATGAGGGTTTGGGTATTCTTGAAGCTTCTTGGGTAGCTCAGATAAAGCTGCAATGCGACTTCTATGAGCATCAATGATGGCATCTAGAGTCTCGTTCACCTTATCCACAAAGACAGAACCCCCTGAACTATCCTCGATTGTAATAGCCTCATCTTGTTTAGCGCTAGGCCCAGGTTGAGGTTGATGCTCCTCATGCACTTCTTGGGATGTAAAAGCTTAATCCTTCATGTTTTGTTTAGAGACTTCTTTGAGAACTAGTGGATGCACTCTTAGTTTGCTTGTTGCGGTACTTTTTCCTCCTAGTGGTCCTTTTTCTATTGGAATGTAGGGTCTTGTCCACTAGATTTGCATTTGCATCCCTAGTTTGAGGTGTCTCATCAGTGCATTTCGGCATTTCGTGTCTGTGATCGTCATGACTCTAAGTGCCACGACATCCTCATTCTTTGATGAAGGTGGCGATGGAACTGCCTCTACAAAGTTGAGTGAGACCTTTGGTTGAGAGGTGCCTTCCTCATGTGGTTTTAGCAAACAATCCTTTGGAAAGTGTTCTACACAACACCCTAGACAATATCTTTCAATTGGTGAAAATTGTGGTACTGTTGTATTGGATCGAGCTGCTTGCCTTTGGCGATGTGGACAATCACGAGCCCAATGGGCTTCTCCGCACTCATAACAGGGGCCTGGAGTCCTAGGTTGGTAGCCGCCTAGCAACATCAAAGAATTTTGTTCCCCCGGCCAGTGCTTGGCTTGGATATGCGGGACTTTCAAAGAGATTTTCCTTGGATGAATATGATGCATATTCCTCCTCCACATAGCTTGGGTTTGCCAAGTCTCTACACATATTTGAATTGTCGTAGTCAACAAACCTCACAGGAGCAGTCCCAAGAGCAGGAGGTTGAGCTCCAAGTACAGGTCGTGCTTGCTCTTGTGCCATTGGTGGCTTACGTTCAAAATTAGTATACTGTTGATGCATTTGTGGAGCCCCTGTACCCCTTTGCTGCTCATGCTCTTGTCTCATTCTTGCAATGCGAGTACAATCCTGTGTGGTGTGGGTATAATTCCAAGCGCAAGCCTGGCACCACTTCTTTGTGAGTTGGTTTGTGACTAGAGGAGAAAAGGTATTACATTCTTCGGTTTTATGGTTACCGCCACATGCTCCACAAAGATGAGGACCTATAGGTAGTACACTCCTCATTCGCTATTTGCTGTTGTTGTTCCTGCATGGGTGGGCGATAGGTTTGTCCCAATCTCCTTAGTACCAGGTTAGCTATCTAGTCTGGATTTACTAGTGCGCTAGACCCTGAACTTTGGTCTCATCACCCCACTGATCTCTGGGTTGCACCTCAGGGCCAGTACCATCTTGGAATTTGAAGTTATCTGTGAAATCCATAGCATCATGGCAACACTCATTGAAATTTGTATGCTTCTTTGCATAGAGATGTGTGTGCAATGTTGAATTTTTGAGTCTTTTTAAGAAGAGAGAAATTAATCGACTCTGGGTGGGCTTCTCATCTTCTGGGCAACGATTAATGTACTGCTTCATCCTATTTACATAGTCTCTAACACTCTCAGTCTCGCCTTGCTTGAAAGAGTAGATGTTTGCTATTGTGTCATGTTGAATCCCCATCAAGGAAAAAGTAGCAATGAATCTCTCTTCCAAAACTCGTAAAGAAGATTTGTCTAAAGCCTCTAGTGCCTGAAACCAAGCAAGGGCCTTTCCCTCAAGAGGGAGCCCAAACCCTTCAATTTGCGTATGCTTGTCAGTCACTTGCTCAGCTCGAATTGCTTGCCTAAATGCTGCTACATGGTCATATGGATCTCCCGACCCTTCGTACTTCTTTACCAGTTTCTGAAGAGTTGATGGCCTTACTCGTCTTGAATACTCATCATCAGGCCTACGGCCTCTCACTCTCAGTGGTTCCTCTCTTTGGTAAGATGGTCCATATGCATCCCAAATTGGTGTGGGTCCCCTATTACCTGCCTCACCAACCCTCTCCAAAGATCTTGTTACCTGCATTTCAGGAGGTGCATTTATGGAAGGCCGAGTTGGCTCCCCTACCCTCCGATTATCATAGTGAGAGAAACGTTGTTGTGGTGTGATCTATGGTCGCACTTTTGGTGTAGGATAATATCTTGGTGCTAGAGTTGGGCTACTTGCACTGGTCCACTTTGATGTCGAGGGTCCTTCTCTAGTGAACTCTTGTAGGGGAGGAGCAACAGTTTCTCCAAGAAAGGATGTCTCTCTTGGTTTAGCTGTATTAGTTGAGAACACTTCCATGAATAATGGTTGTCCTCTACACGACGTGAGCTCACGAATCTCCTTCCAATCTAAGGTTCGGTATTCATTGGCCCATTTATCTCAATGATTCGGTTCATGTATCCTGCAAGCTTCTCGACTACCACCACAAATGCTAGAGGAAGCTCTAACTCTAGCAATCTAGTTGTGGCATAATATCCTTCTAAAGAGTCCTTATAGACCTCTTGAAGTGGGTCATCCTAAAAGACCTTTGTCACTAGAATTTGTCGTACAAACTCCCATTGGTTCTCAGCCCCCTGATCCATTTTGCTCTTGTCTTTCCTGTCTCTTTCCAAATTTAGATCTACAGAAAGTAAATCATCTATGGATGGCTTTGAGGACTGGGCATTGGATGGTCCAGGCATGTCCGGCTCAATGAGCCAATCATCTCTAGACTCCCTTGCTCTGGAAGGCTTTGATAAGTCTAAGAACTCACTCTTAGAGAGCCCCCCTAATTTGTCTACATTCTCTGGATGATAGGTGACTTCGTAGCGAACACTATCTCCACCCATGTACATGTTACCCTGGTCATTGACTAGAGGTGCTCTATCAAGTTCTGAGAAAAAGTCTGCAATCTTAATGAGATCCGTTGTTGTGGATCCCTAAAGATCTCAGCTCCTTGAGCATTCATGTAGACATATTGAAGTCTCACATTGAGTGGTAACCCCATGATGTCGGCTTCAAATGGATTAAAAGATCTTATGGGTGTCCTATTTGGGACTAAGGGATGACTATTTGACAGGGGCCTAGATTGTCCATAGACAATGAGCTAGTTGTCCTAGAAAGGGTATCAGATTGGGATTCGAAAAAGGTTTCAGCAATATCTGCCAAATTTCCTACCGATTGGGTCCCACTTTCTTGCATAGGTACTCTAGAAGGTGCCCTAGACCCTATGGCAGTGTCTATAAGACGTCCCGACTGCAAGTGCATAAGGTCAAATTTTAAGGTTGGTTTTTTTTTCCAAAAAATCCAAAAATTTTCAAGTTGGCTCAAACTTTGCCAGAACCCATTTTGAACCCCCTTGAACACATTAGGCCAAAAAAATAGCGTATTTTTTAAGGATAAAAAAATGCCTAAAATTTACCAGTTTCCCATACTGAACTCACTATGGGAAAATGGTTCCGGGACCAAAATTTTGACGATGGGTGTTTTCCAACTCCTCTGGAAAAGTTAGAAAACCTTCTAATTTTTTGCGGCAGAAAATGAAAAATTTTCCAGACTCTTTTTTTTTTGGCACCCCTTTATCCAGTGCGGTGGCAGTCTTTATGGTGCGGCGTGTGGGTCTCTCCGTGCGGTGCGCTGTTCACGCACAGCCGCCTTCTTTTATTATTATTATTTTTTCTTTTTTGAAGTGCGTGTGCAGTGAACTCAATGCGTGTGCAGCCTGTGAGATTTGCAGCGAATTCAATGCGTGTGCAGGGAACTCAATGCATGTGCAGCTGTGAGATTTGCAGCAAATTCGAAATGTTCAATCTTCATGTGTGTGTACAGATTTCAATTTCTCTACAAGTGCAGGTTTAACAGAGAACTAAAATGCACAAAATTAAAGATGTAGAAAACTAAACAAAGAACAGAAAATAAAACGAACATGTAGAAAATTGAAACTGTAAAAATTAACCTCAGACAGCAAAAACTATCCTCAAATAGAATGACAGAAATACAAATCAGGCCTCTCTCTTTCGCACACAAATTGAAATTGGTAGGTTTAGCACAAACCTCCAATCCTTCCCGTGTGTTGAATCCTTGTCCTGACCTCAAGGGAGAGGCGTAGCTAGCCAATCGCACTCAAATTGCAAGATAATAAAGAGAATTTAACAATAGATTAGACTTAAATAAGTACCAAAATTAGTCCCAAAGCCTGCTCTCCTATCCAACGGTTCTGCAAACCGAGCTTAACAAGGAGTGGTAGTGTGTGTATGGTGCTCAACTAATGTAGGCACTCGTTCCCCGGCAGCGGCGCCATTGAAGAGTGGTTCTCTCTACTATGCAATATAGTGCTCATAGAGTATTACCGATCAACAAATGTGTTGAGAAACACAATGTCAATCCGAGGACGCGACCCGATTAGTACATGAAGGCTTATCCCTTGTGGGAGAGCTCACATACACGAACCACCACTTGACGATTCAACCATTCAGCACCTCAATCAATCTCTCAATCCCTTAAGCCCACTACACTAATCAAGAGAACAAGCAATGCATGGCAATCTCTTAATCCCATTTAAACATTGATTAAATCTTAGCTTTCCCTAATGCCAGCAAACCCCTAAGCGTGCATCTACTAACCCACAAGCTTAAGCAAGCATAGAATGTAACATTCACAAACCCACAAGCTCATAGAGAGAGTCTATCCATGAATAACTCATTGCCAATGAAGTGGGTAAGAGCTTGCATCGATGGAGACTACACACACACACACTACAAGCATGCATACACAAGAGAAAGAAAGAAGCATTCAACTAATCATAGATTAATCTACTTCAATGATGCTAAAACAAATTAAGAGAAAGAAGTGGAGCTATACTCATTGGAGCTTGATGCTCATTAGAGTACAATAGAGAGAGTTAGAGAGTTGCCATAGCTTGAGAGCTCAAGAGCTTCACTCAATAGCTTATGAGAATGGCCAAAAACGTCCTCTTTCTTTAGCTAACATCTCTTTTATAGAGATGTCACTAACCCTAGACCTCTTTCACACATGGGCGGACAACCCCATAAGTGAACCTTGCTTAATACACTTAGAACTCTCATTTAGAACCCACATTGGCCTAAAATGATTTACATTGCACTTCGACACAAAAATATGGAAAAATTATGTGCGTCTTTATGTTCCCATGGCTACAATCCCGCTCTCTCGCATTAATTGCTTCCGGCCTCCTTCCATAATCAGTGTTCCCGTGAGTGTTCCCGTGGAACAATGGAGTATGCTAAAGAATCCAAAGAAGACTATATCTTCTTCAAAATAGATTTTCATAAAGCTTAATTGGCACTATGTATTGGAGTCTCTTAAACATATGGGTGCATGTCAACACTTTATTCAGATGGTGGGTACATTGTTTAGAAATGCCACAATAAGGGTTAATGTCAATGGTGTGCTCTCATAGGCCTTGTAAGATCCCTGTTCCCACCGAGCAACGGATTCGGGGTACTGGCAGCGGAAGTAGCGCTTCTCGCGCGGGACAGGGGTCCCACACTCGGGGCCTCGCCCACGGATATCCGGATAAGAGACTAATCCGTCGGTTGTTCCAAAACCGAACCCGGAAAAACTTTCTTAACCGGAAGCATGGGCGATTCCACCAGGATATCTTTTTACTCTAACGTAGTCAAGATCATTTCTGATCGAGATGATCCAATTACATCTATAAGATACTTAGTCAGTTCAAGGAAGAAACTTGCACTTGGATCATTGGGATCAACGCTTTTTTCCCCATTAAAGAGGCACAGCCGTTGATTCCTATCCATAGAACAGTTACTGTCCGGGATTTTATTTTATTTTTTTTTTCTATCGTAAAAACAAAAGTTTGAGTCTCGATTTACGGATCCATCAGTCCAGCCTAACCCCATCCGATCCCATGGGTTAGCCAACCGCCCAACCACTGTAGTGATGAGATCCAATTAAAAATTTGGTTAGGTTTTGTCCCGGGTACCAAGGAAAAGAGTTCCAAGGCCCCCTAGCCGGATGTTCATGCAAAATAAAACTAGTCACACCACTCACACACCCAATATGAAATTGCCTTTTTCAACCAGATTCAACCAGTTTAAAACAATCCTTTAATAAAACCCTAGTATCATTGATCACCATCTTCCAATTTATCCAATTGATTCTTAATTTTCCATCATTCCTTCATCAGAGTATCTATGGCATCATTGGCAACTAGAACGCTCAGGAGCCGTTTCGATAGTTCCTAGCCCATAATACTTGGCAATATAATCACTTAACATGATGGACTCTCGTTGAAGATCAGCAAGATCAACCAACAGATCCATATAAGGAGCCATGGACTCATCCATTGAAGACCAGCAAGGTCAATCAACCAGATCCATGCTCGATTTCAGAAAACAACTCCAACTCTGTTCCAATATCTTCCTCGACGCACGCGTGGGTATCCTAGGCGACCCAGAGCCCGAGCACCGTATGGTCAGCACCCTCTAGGATCCTTCGCAGGTAACCTAGCGCTTCACGCATAGGCCGCTTCCTTGGCCCCTCATCCACCGTACCGGAAGCTCACCATTTTAATCGCACCGAGGCTGGTCAAGACCTCGGCCGACCTTGCTACGCGAGACGTCCTTCATTGACTCCCCGTCAGCAGTTGCAACTTTCTCATCACGACCTTAATCACAAGACGGTCAAAATGCTCCCCCCAGCATTCTTGACATAAAACAATCATTTACAGACAGCATTTACAAACAGCATTTACAAACAGTTTACAATACAATTTCTATTTTAACTTTCATTTTTCCACATTATCCCTCCTCAATCTACATTACTTATTCCATATTCCATTTATATGTATACTCATCCCATCACATCATTTCCATCTCATCACTTCAGATTCCCTCACATCGCATATCGTATATTCACATCCATACATCCACAACTATATGCGTACATTCACATCTACATGCATACATCTACATCCCTATGCATACATCTACATCCACATTCACATTCACCTCTATACATCTACATCTACATGCATACATCCACCTCTACATCCATATCTACGTCTATACACCTACATCTACATGCATACATCCCCATCCACATCCACATCTACATCTATACATCTACATCTACATGTATACATATACATCTCCATTCACAACTACATCTACATGCATACATCCATATCTCCATTCCCATCTACATCTATACATCTACATCTACATGCATCCATCCACCTCCACATCCACATCTGCATCTATACATCTACATCTACATGTATACATCCACATCTCCATTCACATCTACATCTATACCTCTACATCTACATGCATCCATCCACATCTCCATTTACATCCTCATCTACACATCTATTTCTACATGCATACATCCACATCCACATTCACATTCACCTCTATACATCTACATCTACATGCATACATCCACCTCTACATCCATATCTACGTCTATACACCTACATCTACATGCATACATCCACCTCTACATCCATATCTACGTCTATACACCTACATCTACATGCATACATCCACCTCTACATCCATATCTACGTCTATACACCTACATCTACATGCATACATCCCTATCCACATCCACATCTACATCTATACATCTACATCTACATGCAACATCCACATCTCCATGCATAATAAAATTCTTTTAATTAATCTAGGATGATAGTTCCTAGAATATGGTAGGAATTCCTCTTTTTATACTTTGAATGAATTTATTTTATGCGTAATTTCTATAAAAATTTTACCATAGCTCCGCTACTATGACTGATAAATCTCAATTTTTTTCTAAGGGATAAAGCTCATTATTAAAGAAATAATTAGAATGGTCTCTAATTGGATCATCAATCCATAATGGTCTCTAATTAGATCATTAAGAAAACAATTAGAATGGTCTCTAATTGGATCATCAATCCATAATGGTCTCTAATCGGATCATTAAGAAAACAATTAGAATGGTCTCTAATTGGATCATCAATCCATAATGGTCTCTAATTGGATCATTAAGAAAACAATTAGAATGGTCTCTAATTGGGTCGTCAATCCATAATGGATTGAATCATCAATGTGCATAAACTAAAAGCATAGCAAAAAGCCATTAATTTGGCCTCAAGCATAGCTTAATCTTGGATTAAGAAAAAGCTTTATGAAAAGCTTCACTTGGATTGAGAATGGGTCATGAGTATGACCATTTCTTGAGTGAGAGAGAGAAATTATAAAAACCATTAGAATTTAAATATAAGTGGAAATTAACTTCTATAGCATTTATTAAATTATGTAACTCTTCACTACTATTCACCAATTAACTTCAATAGCATTTAAAAAAACCATACCAATTAAACTTCTCAAGCTTGAGAGGGGTTGAGAAGAGAGAATCATTGAGAAATCATAGAAAAGATCAAAATTCAATATACTTACCTTATGATTTGCTTGATTCTTTATTCACGGTAGAGGCCCCCAACCAATCAATTGGTTTAGTATGTTGATGGAGCCACCAATGGGGATTGAAGAAAGAGAGAAGTATCAAAAACTAGTGAATTATTAAAGAATTCACAGTTCTTGGCTTAGGTAGAGTAGAGTAACAATGCCTAAGACACTCTATATTTTGGCTTAGGTGGAGTAGAGTAATAAAGCATAAGACACTATCTATTTTGGCTTAGGAGGAGTAGAGTAACAAAGCATAAGACACTATCTATTTTGGCTTAGGAGGAGTAGAGTAACAAAGCATAAGACACTATCTAATTTGGCTTAGGTGGAGTAGAGTGACAAAGCATAAGACACTATATATTTTAGCTTAGGTGGAGTAGAGTAACAAAGCATAAGAGACTATCTAATTTGGCTTAGGTGGAGTAGAGTAACAAGCATAAGAGACTATATTTTGGCTTAGGTAGAGTAGAGTAACAAGGCATAAGAGACTATGTTTTTTTCAACAAGGGGAGGCTTCTATTTATAGGAAAATTTGAGCTCCTAACCAAACAAACTGATTCTAGAATTTTCCAAGTCAGTTTGGTCACTTTTTGACCATTTTTAGGTCAGTTAAGCTAACTTTTTGGAACTAGACTTGAATGAGGAGAGAGGAGAGATGAAATATCTCAATTTTTATGAGTTTAAAACTCATTCAAGCATGTGAAATATGCACCTCCTTTAAAGAATTCCCCTTCCTTACATATGTGTCAAAATTGTATTGCTCATAGTTTTTTACTAATAAACCTTGTACATTTTCAACTCTTCATCTTATGTGAAATATGCACCTCCTTTAAAGAACTCCTCTTCCTTACACATGTGTCATAGTTTTTTTACTAATAAGCCTTGTACATTTTCAACTCTTCATCTTATGTGAAATATGCACCTCCTTTAAAGAACTCCCCTTCCTTACATATGTGTTTATTTACTAATAAACCTTGTACATTTTCAACTCTTCATCTTATGTGAAATATGCACCTCCTTTAAAGAACTCCCCTTCCTTACATATGTGTTTATTTACTAATAAACCTTGTACATTTTAACCTCTTCATCTTATGTGAAATATGCACCTCCTTTAAAGAACTCCCCTTCCTTACATATGTGTTTATTTACTAATAAACCTTGTACATTTTCAACTCTTCATCTTATGTGAGCATTTACTCATTTTTGGGTATCTTCTTTTACAATTTGGATTTATCTCCTCCCTACACATGGATTGATGCTATTGGCCCATAGGAACCTTAATTGGACCATAGTCTAAAGATTTATGAAAATCTAGACCCTTAGGCTAAGGTTCTTTATACCTATTTCCAATTAATTCCAATTGCACATTGGAAATTTTTTTTTTAAATTTCTGTTTCAGGGGAACTCATCTGAATTATAAGAGATATTTTTCTATCCAAAAATATTCAAAATCTGAATATTCTCTCTCTAGAATATTTTCTCTCTCTAGGTTAAAACAACCACAAACAAGATCTCTTATATTTCAGAAAAGGGAATTGATTACAGGGGAATATACTAGACATCAAAAAGGGGGTTGGGGGAGGAATCTTACATTCTACCCCACTTAAAAAAACGTGAGATGTCCTCATCTCGCAACTTGGAATAATTTCGCAAGATGCACGAATATGAGACTTAGAGAAAAATTTTAATCACGATTAACCACCAAGAAAAGTCTTAAAGAGAGCAAGATTCAAAATAAGAACAAGATTTAAACTTTATTGATTCACGGGACTTATACAGTAAAGATAGAAGAACTCTTTACACTTCCATAAGCCCGTCCATCATATGGTCACAAAAGCAGTCTTCACAAGCTGCACAAGTATAGGGTAACTCATCTATGGGAATGATTCTGCTGGTTATTGCCGCACCTATCTCAGTGGTATGAGGTGATCTAACAAAAGGACCTCTGAGAGGCAAGCCAAAAACGGGGTAAAGGCATATCTTCTCATGAGGAAGAAAACATGCCAGTAAGAAGACCCGCTCAGAAAACCCAAGATGTCTTGATCTCATGACGCAGTAGTATCGGGGACCCAAACCCAAAGCTTCAATAACCATGGCCAAGCGAACATTGTTACGAAAGTGCTGCTGACCCCAGGGTGTTACCCTAGTTATGTTTTGATAGGTCCGCCATTTGGTCTGCGCTACAGAAGTTCCTAGGTGAGGAAAAAGTGAGCGCTCATACTGTTCTATAAAGTCTTTCTTCACAGACTCTCTTGCGTCTTGAAGGTGAGAAATCATCAGGGATAAAACTAATTCCTGTTGCCAAGCCATGAAGGAGATTAAGAAAGAAAGGAGATTGATGGGAGTAAGATTACTGTGAGCGACAAGTAAAAGTTACGACTTATATAAAGGAAGGAGCTAGCATAACCTAGAAGCCAACGGTAACTTGCCACTGAAGTTTTACCGTCTTTCCATGATTTGAGTTTGACACATTTTTCTATAGAAGGCATTAAGAATTTTGAGATGAGGAGATAAAAGAAACTTGTAGGCTAAGTCACCTACTTTCATTGAATTCAGATATAAGGATCACAATATCTGGGGGATAACTTCTTATACTCCCCAAGAGATAAAGAACTTCTTTTGGGCCATACTCGAATGAAAACCAAAACCTTGGTATCCAAAACACCGATTCTCACTTCTAAACTCATTGTTCTAAATCCTTAAAATAGGCGTGACTCCTGAGAAGTATTTTAGGAAAAGGGTATTCCTTTTTTAAACAGAAACTTTCTTTTATTTTAGAGAGGGAATAATTATAAGATCCGAAAGGAAGATTCTTACTCCTATATACCTCGAAGGCTGGGGAGGTATCTTACATTCTACCCCACTTAAAAAGTGCGAGATGTCCTCATCTCGCAAGGTAGAGGACATCTCTTTTTCTTGAGATCCAATTTTATTCTGGATTCCTTATATTCTGGTCAACCCAACAGAACACTGGGATAAATATCCCTTATATAGAACTCATCATTAAATAACAATTCATTCAGATCATGTCATTCATATCTTTAATATGATAATGGTCCATTAGACCGAAACGTTTCCTTCGGAACATTCCTCCACGGAAATTTCAGTCAAGCAAGTTCTCAATTTGACATCCCTTAACTTGATCTACCGGTCAAGTATTAACAGTAGCAATCTAACAGCACAACCCACTAACCTCATAGTGATTTGCTGAATTCATTATCATCATTCTAGTTATGAATATCATCACAGGGACTCGTCCCATTCCCCCTCATTGTGGTTTCATTATATTTCAACTAATTTTTAAAAATCAACATTTTTCAATCAGCATTTTCAATCAGAATCCAAATCAATTCATCAATTCTCAAACAGAATTAAAAATCATATCAATCACATTCGAAATCATCATCTAGATAGCATTAACGCTTATAATTTCAAGTCTTAGATTTACTCGTATATACTGTCAGTAAAGAGCTGCAGTATACTCTCGGTATATACGGGTAGTCACGGCCCTTGGAATTATAAGGTAAATACTATCATGTCTAGGCCTCAAGCAAGTCAGGGATTCTATATAATTGCGGTACTTCCATCTGAAGAACCGATTACCAAATTATGAATTTCAGTTTGAATATCAAATTGTATGAATTATATCACACAATTATAACCTTTTGGTGTTTCTTGATAATTTTTTGACATATTTGTCTTCTCAGTTGATCTTTATTAACCAAATGCTCTGATACCAACTGTAAGATCCCTGTTCCCACCGAGCAACGGATTCGGGGTACTGGCAGCGGAAGTAGCGCTTCTCGCGCGGGACAGGGGTCCCACACTCGGGGCCTCGCCCACGGATATCCGGATAAGAGACTAATCCGTCGGTTGTTCCAAAACCGAACCCGGAAAAACTTTCTTAACCGGAAGCATGGGCGATTCCACCAGGATATCTTTTTACTCTAACGTAGTCAAGATCATTTCTGATCGAGATGATCCAATTACATCTATAAGATACTTAGTCAGTTCAAGGAAGAAACTTGCACTTGGATCATTGGGATCAACGCTTTTTTCCCCATTAAAGAGGCACAGCCGTTGATTCCTATCCATAGAACAGTTACTGTCCGGGATTTTATTTTATTTTTTTTTTCTATCGTAAAAACAAAAGTTTGAGTCTCGATTTACGGATCCATCAGTCCAGCCTAACCCCATCCGATCCCATGGGTTAGCCAACCGCCCAACCACTGTAGTGATGAGATCCAATTAAAAATTTGGTTAGGTTTTGTCCCGGGTACCAAGGAAAAGAGTTCCAAGGCCCCCTAGCCGGATGTTCATGCAAAATAAAACTAGTCACACCACTCACACACCCAATATGAAATTGCCTTTTTCAACCAGATTCAACCAGTTTAAAACAATCCTTTAATAAAACCCTAGTATCATTGATCACCATCTTCCAATTTATCCAATTGATTCTTAATTTTCCATCATTCCTTCATCAGAGTATCTATGGCATCATTGGCAACTAGAACGCTCAGGAGCCGTTTCGATAGTTCCTAGCCCATAATACTTGGCAATATAATCACTTAACATGATGGACTCTCGTTGAAGATCAGCAAGATCAACCAACAGATCCATATAAGGAGCCATGGACTCATCCATTGAAGACCAGCAAGGTCAATCAACCAGATCCATGCTCGATTTCAGAAAACAACTCCAACTCTGTTCCAATATCTTCCTCGACGCACGCGTGGGTATCCTAGGCGACCCAGAGCCCGAGCACCGTATGGTCAGCACCCTCTAGGATCCTTCGCAGGTAACCTAGCGCTTCACGCATAGGCCGCTTCCTTGGCCCCTCATCCACCGTACCGGAAGCTCACCATTTTAATCGCACCGAGGCTGGTCAAGACCTCGGCCGACCTTGCTACGCGAGACGTCCTTCATTGACTCCCCGTCAGCAGTTGCAACTTTCTCATCACGACCTTAATCACAAGACGGTCAAAATGCTCCCCCCAGCATTCTTGACATAAAACAATCATTTACAGACAGCATTTACAAACAGCATTTACAAACAGTTTACAATACAATTTCTATTTTAACTTTCATTTTTCCACATTATCCCTCCTCAATCTACATTACTTATTCCATATTCCATTTATATGTATACTCATCCCATCACATCATTTCCATCTCATCACTTCAGATTCCCTCACATCGCATATCGTATATTCACATCCATACATCCACAACTATATGCGTACATTCACATCTACATGCATACATCTACATCCCTATGCATACATCTACATCCACATTCACATTCACCTCTATACATCTACATCTACATGCATACATCCACCTCTACATCCATATCTACGTCTATACACCTACATCTACATGCATACATCCCCATCCACATCCACATCTACATCTATACATCTACATCTACATGTATACATATACATCTCCATTCACAACTACATCTACATGCATACATCCATATCTCCATTCCCATCTACATCTATACATCTACATCTACATGCATCCATCCACCTCCACATCCACATCTGCATCTATACATCTACATCTACATGTATACATCCACATCTCCATTCACATCTACATCTATACCTCTACATCTACATGCATCCATCCACATCTCCATTTACATCCTCATCTACACATCTATTTCTACATGCATACATCCACATCCACATTCACATTCACCTCTATACATCTACATCTACATGCATACATCCACCTCTACATCCATATCTACGTCTATACACCTACATCTACATGCATACATCCACCTCTACATCCATATCTACGTCTATACACCTACATCTACATGCATACATCCACCTCTACATCCATATCTACGTCTATACACCTACATCTACATGCATACATCCCTATCCACATCCACATCTACATCTATACATCTACATCTACATGCAACATCCACATCTCCATGCATAATAAAATTCTTTTAATTAATCTAGGATGATAGTTCCTAGAATATGGTAGGAATTCCTCTTTTTATACTTTGAATGAATTTATTTTATGCGTAATTTCTATAAAAATTTTACCATAGCTCCGCTACTATGACTGATAAATCTCAATTTTTTTCTAAGGGATAAAGCTCATTATTAAAGAAATAATTAGAATGGTCTCTAATTGGATCATCAATCCATAATGGTCTCTAATTAGATCATTAAGAAAACAATTAGAATGGTCTCTAATTGGATCATCAATCCATAATGGTCTCTAATCGGATCATTAAGAAAACAATTAGAATGGTCTCTAATTGGATCATCAATCCATAATGGTCTCTAATTGGATCATTAAGAAAACAATTAGAATGGTCTCTAATTGGGTCGTCAATCCATAATGGATTGAATCATCAATGTGCATAAACTAAAAGCATAGCAAAAAGCCATTAATTTGGCCTCAAGCATAGCTTAATCTTGGATTAAGGAAAAGCTTTATGAAAAGCTTCACTTGGATTGAGAATGGGTCATGAGTATGACCATTTCTTGAGTGAGAGAGAGAAATTATAAAAACCATTAGAATTTAAATATAAGTGGAAATTAACTTCTATAGCATTTATTAAATTATGTAACTCTTCACTACTATTCACCAATTAACTTCAATAGCATTTAAAAAAACCATACCAATTAAACTTCTCAAGCTTGAGAGGGGTTGAGAAGAGAGAATCATTGAGAAATCATAGAAAAGATCAAAATTCAATATACTTACCTTATGATTTGCTTGATTCTTTATTCACGGTAGAGGCCCCCAACCAATCAATTGGTTTAGTATGTTGATGGAGCCACCAATGGGGATTGAAGAAAGAGAGAAGTATCAAAAACTAGTGAATTATTAAAGAATTCACAGTTCTTGGCTTAGGTAGAGTAGAGTAACAATGCCTAAGACACTCTATATTTTGGCTTAGGTGGAGTAGAGTAATAAAGCATAAGACACTATCTATTTTGGCTTAGGAGGAGTAGAGTAACAAAGCATAAGACACTATCTATTTTGGCTTAGGAGGAGTAGAGTAACAAAGCATAAGACACTATCTAATTTGGCTTAGGTGGAGTAGAGTGACAAAGCATAAGACACTATATATTTTAGCTTAGGTGGAGTAGAGTAACAAAGCATAAGAGACTATCTAATTTGGCTTAGGTGGAGTAGAGTAACAAGCATAAGAGACTATATTTTGGCTTAGGTAGAGTAGAGTAACAAGGCATAAGAGACTATGTTTTTTTCAACAAGGGGAGGCTTCTATTTATAGGAAAATTTGAGCTCCTAACCAAACAAACTGATTCTAGAATTTTCCAAGTCAGTTTGGTCACTTTTTGACCATTTTTAGGTCAGTTAAGCTAACTTTTTGGAACTAGACTTGAATGAGGAGAGAGGAGAGATGAAATATCTCAATTTTTATGAGTTTAAAACTCATTCAAGCATGTGAAATATGCACCTCCTTTAAAGAATTCCCCTTCCTTACATATGTGTCAAAATTGTATTGCTCATAGTTTTTTACTAATAAACCTTGTACATTTTCAACTCTTCATCTTATGTGAAATATGCACCTCCTTTAAAGAACTCCTCTTCCTTACACATGTGTCATAGTTTTTTTACTAATAAGCCTTGTACATTTTCAACTCTTCATCTTATGTGAAATATGCACCTCCTTTAAAGAACTCCCCTTCCTTACATATGTGTTTATTTACTAATAAACCTTGTACATTTTCAACTCTTCATCTTATGTGAAATATGCACCTCCTTTAAAGAACTCCCCTTCCTTACATATGTGTTTATTTACTAATAAACCTTGTACATTTTAACCTCTTCATCTTATGTGAAATATGCACCTCCTTTAAAGAACTCCCCTTCCTTACATATGTGTTTATTTACTAATAAACCTTGTACATTTTCAACTCTTCATCTTATGTGAGCATTTACTCATTTTTGGGTATCTTCTTTTACAATTTGGATTTATCTCCTCCCTACACATGGATTGATGCTATTGGCCCATAGGAACCTTAATTGGACCATAGTCTAAAGATTTATGAAAATCTAGACCCTTAGGCTAAGGTTCTTTATACCTATTTCCAATTAATTCCAATTGCACATTGGAAATTTTTTTTTTAAATTTCTGTTTCAGGGGAACTCATCTGAATTATAAGAGATATTTTTCTATCCAAAAATATTCAAAATCTGAATATTCTCTCTCTAGAATATTTTCTCTCTCTAGGTTAAAACAACCACAAACAAGATCTCTTATATTTCAGAAAAGGGAATTGATTACAGGGGAATATACTAGACATCAAAAAGGGGGTTGGGGGAGGAATCTTACAGGCCTTCTCTGTAACTAAGTTCATTAGACAAGGCTGCCCCTTAGCCCCTCCTCTCTATGTCATTTCTATAGATGGTCTTAACTGGTTGATTAAAGACATGATAAAAAAAGGTGAAATGAATGGTATTACCCTCTCTAATGGACAACAACTATGCACTCAAATGTTTGCTGATGACATAAATGCAATGGTTGCTAGCAATGAGTATAGTATAAGGTGCTTCAAGGAATGCCTAGATATTTATTGTGTAGAGCCTCAAGTTTTGGAATTAACCACAAAAAAATAGGCATTAGAACTCTTATTGAAAAACCTCTAGATTGGCTGATTGAAGCAGGTGTGATTTTCAGATTTCTAAACGCACTGCACCACTTGGAGTAAGCTCATTAATCACAAACGGTCCTAGGCTACGTTTCTTGAGCTTTCGCTTATGCTTCTTAAGTGTGTACAAGAGCACAAGGTCCCCCTTTTTTGAATCGGCCAATTGTTACATTTCGATCATACCATTTCTTTTGTCTCCTCTTCTTGGCATACATCCCCATTACTGCCAATAAGCGGGTCTCATCAAGCTTTTCCAATTCATCAACGCGTTGAGAAAGCTCATGACCATTCCAGTCCAATTGTTTTGCAACTCGTAGAGTAGGTACAAGAAATTCAATGGGAAGAATTGCATCTAGCCCAAAACCAAGCTCAAATGGGGTTGTGCCCACAGATGTTTTATAGGCTGTTCTATAAGCCCAAAGAACTGAGTGCAACTTTTGCTCCCAATCAGTCCTATGTCCCTCAACAATCTTTGTGAGTGCTGTGCACAGAATCTTGTTAGTACTCTCAGCTTGACCATTGGTATGGGGATGATAGGGTGTAGAATGCTTGTGAATTACCATAAATTCTTGAAGTAAAAACTCTATGAACTCATTCACAAAGTGCACACCTTGATCACTAACGATTTCAATAGGTAAGCCATAGCGTGTAAACACGTACTCATACAAGAACTTGGCTGTGGTTCTGGCATCATTTTTTACTGTAGCTTTTGTCTCTACCCATTTGGTCAAATAGTCAATTGCGACTATAATATATTCGGCATGCGTGTGATGAGCTGGAGGTTTAATGGGACCGACAAAATCAATATCCCATTTGGCAAACACACGTGTGCTTAACATAGGCCGCAATGGCATATTGTCCTTTGTGATGGGAGGTTTGGTCCTTTGACAATCCTCACAATGTTTCACATATTCTTCGGCATCCATTTGTAAGGTTGGCCACCAAAGCCCAGACCACCTAATCAATTTAGCTGTGGTATTGCCCGAAAAGTGTCCACCCCCAACACCTGCATGTGCATGAGTCAAGATTTTCAACTAGTCAGCTTCACATACACACATGCCCAAGTTGCCATCCTTGCCCCTCTTGTAGAGTTGGCCCTCTATCAGCATATAGTTGGCCGCTTCAACTTTAATAGCATGCTTTCGATGTTTAGGAATTGTTTGATCAGTATGACCATGCTTAAGATAGTCCACAATATACTTACTCCAACTTGGTATAGTTGAAATTTGGAATAATGTGACATTATGAATTGGTTGTTGAATATGACAAGAAGCACAGTTTATGAATAAATTTTTCAACATCCGCATGCATGGTAGGCCACCATTGCCCATCCTGAGTTATACGTTGCACACAAGTAGTAGCTGATGCATGGATTCCACCAATACCCTCATGTGCCCATTCCAAGATCTCCTCATATTGGTCGGGGTTAGGTATAAGCCGTAGCACTCCATCATTACCCTGACAATATAATCTCCCTGAGATTAACTTGAATGGTAGCCATAGGTCCACATTAGGACCCGCTAGTTGTATCTGCCCACTTGTCAAAATTTCTAAGATGGGTTCAGACCATTTAGGAGCTGTCTCTACAAGGAAAAGTGTTGAATCTAACATATCATCTACAGGAGCTTCTCCAGAGGTGATTCGAGACAAATGATCTACCCTAAGGTGAGTTGTTCCTTTTCGGACTGCCACTTCAAAATCAAACTCAAGAAGGATGACAAACCACCTCACAATCCTTCCAGTTGCACAAGGCTTATTCACCAAATATAGCAGTGCTTGATGGTCAACAAAAAATATAAATTTGTTTGCCAAAAGGGCGAAACTTTTTCACTGCATATATCATGGACAAACCTTCTCTTTTTGTTGTGGTATAATTCTTCTCAGCATTGTTCAACTGTCGACTAGCATATGAGATTGGGAAATCCTTATTATGTTCTCCCGATTGAGCCAAAATACATCCAATTGCAAAGTTTGAAGCATCAATATGGACATGAAAGATTTGGTTCCAATCTGGTGCCCGTAAGATGGGTGCAGACACTAATGCTTGCTTCAACTTTTCAAAGGATTCCTCACACTCGTCAGTCCAATTAAACTTTACAAGAAGAGCATATAGCTAGGATAGTGTACATGTAAATAAATCGACAATAATAGCCACAATGTCCCATGAATATTTGTACCCCTTTAGGGTTAATAGGCCGAGGTAATAAGACAATGACATCAATTTCATCCATATTTGTTGAAATCCCATTCCGAGAAACAATATGGCCCAAAATTTTCCCTTGTCTTACCATGAATTTGCACTTGTCAGGATTCAAGCATATACGATAAACTTGACACTTTTGAAACACAAGTCTGAGGTGTTCTATATGATCATCATGCTCTTGTGAGTGAACACATAAATCATCCATGAAGATCTCAAGAAATAGCCTAAGGTACTCCTTGAATACATGACTCATTAATCGCTGAAAGGTTGCAGGTGCATTTGTTAGACTGAATGGCATAACACGATAGGCAAAGATGCCATCTTCAGTAGCAAAGGCTATCTTGTGTTGATCCTTTGGATCAATTGACACTTGATTGTAGTTACCGGAGAATCCATCCAAGAAACTATATGCCTTTTTCCCTGCAACTCGTTCTAAAACATGATCCGTGATTGGAAATGGGTAATGATCACGTATAGTAGCTGCATTTACCTTCTTGAGGTTTCCACATACTCGAAGTTTTCCATTTTTCTTGGGCACTATGACAATAGGGGAGACCCATTGAGTGTGTTCAATCTCATAGATAAATTCTGCCTCTAAGAGCTTGTCTATTTTTTCTTTTATCTTTCGTGCAAAATTCTCATGGTAAGTATAAGGACATTGCTTGGAAGGCTTTGCATCCTCTCGCAATGGAATTGTATGCTGACAAATGCTTGGATCAACTCCTTTGAGGTCTTTATAACTCCAAGCAAAAACATCGCGATACTCCTTTATTGTTTGAATTAATAACTTCTCCTCATCTAAGGATAAGTCTGTGGCAATCCACACATAGCGAGGCTCTTTTCCTGGCTCAGCGATATCAAATTTTTTTGCATCTTCTGGACCATCATATGAAACCCCTGGCATGCTTGGCTTTTGTCGCATGGGCTATTGAAGAACAATCTTCTGATCTTGAAGAGTGTACTGTGTGAAGTTGGGGGGGACATTGAGACCTTGTTCTTGTCCACTTGAGTCATCACTAATTGAAGACCATGCGGTTTTGAGCTTTCTTTTGCAATCTTGCATCAAAGTTTTTTGTTCAACTGTTAGCATGGGCTATTGAAGAACAATCTTCTGATCTTGAAGAGTGTACTGTGTGAAGTTGGGGGGGACATTGAGACCTTGTTCTTGTCCACTTGAGTCATCACTAATTGAAGACCATGCGGTTTTGAGCTTTCTTTTGCAATCTTGCATCAAAGTTTTTTGTTCAACTGTTAGCTTTGCACTTCCGACACTCTCTTTTGAGTCGGTTTGAGACTTGAGTTTTTGTTTTGGTTTCTTCGTTTTTTTGCAATTTTTGCTTACAATTTTTAACTTTTCTTCTGGTTGGAATCCATCTGATCGTTTTACTTGGTCTTTGATACTATCTTGTGCTTGGACATAGTATAGATATCCATTCTTTCCTGAGAAGTGAGGTGGTGGTCGAGAGTGTTCATTCTTAAACTCCTCCTCTTTTTTTTGTTTTCTCTCACATCGTTCACTCTCATCTTGTTTACGGATTCTCTTATGGCTCTTACAGCTTTTACGTTTAGGTCAGCTTTGAGGGATCTCTACTTGAACCTCCCTTCCTCTCAAGAGTAGGCGTGCCTTTCCTAACTCTTCCTCGGGGATTATCACATCATCTTCAAAATCAGAGTCCCATCCATATTCCTTAACAGCATCATTAACAGATTCGAGTGTTAAATCATCCACTGAGACTTCCTCTACATGCACTGCTGTTGTGGATACATCCCCATAGTACAAATCATCTAGAAGGTCATGTGGTTGTACCATTAGTATAGGAATAATGTCATATCCATTTGAGTCACAAAATTGAATTGGCTTAGGTAAAGCACATGTTGATAATGTTGCAAGGACATGACTCCATTCTAGGGGATCAATTAAGTGCTCAGGGAAGGGTTGTAGAATGTATGCCTCATCTGATACACTTCGATTACCCTTAAGTCTCTCAGTGTTGAAATCCTTACATAGGGCTCCACACATCCACAGATCTTCTCACCCATCTGACAGTGTAACTCTTGAGCCCTGAGATGAAGCAGAATCAAACTCATCTATTGGAGACCTTGTTACATCACGATATGAGTGATTCTTTAGGTTGACCCTTGTGATGATAGAATCATGTCAGAGGTACAAATAATTGTATCCCCAATCTTGAATCATTTGAAATTGTCGCATGAATGGTCTACCCAATATCACTTCATAGTTTGGATGTTTTCCAAAATCCACTACTGCAAATGTGTGCTCATATTCAATCCCACATGTGGTGACCAATATGTTCTCTAGTAGCCCAATGGGATGCTCTAAGCTTCCATCTGCTAGCTGCAAGTGCATTCTGGTACTCCTAATAGCTGGTTTGCCCCACTTTTCCCAAATGGTCCTTGTCACAATGCCCACTCCTGCACCACTATCAAGTATTACAGTTGAAGCTACTTTTCGCACTTCTAATGGGAGGGTAGCATTTCCCTGATCGTCCTCACAAAATTTTCCTACTTTGTTGATAGGAACTGGCATAACATGCTTTGTCTCAGGGTGTATAGTACATTGATGGTGGTGACCCTTTTGTAGCAATACCTGCTCTGACAAACATGTGGCAATATCATTCCACAACTCTGGTCGAAGCTTTATCAAGTCAAGCAAAGGTAAGGTACAAGCCACTGGTGCTGACAAAATAGCTTGCACGATACCCATATCCATCTCCTTTGTCAACGTTCTATGCATGGAGGGTATCCTCAAGGTTTGAGAACAGTTCTCATATTCTCCCAAATAAGATGGTAAGGTTTTCATTGTATGCTTACTTCTAGGAGAAACAATTGTTTGAACTTCCTCCTAGATGCTTGGGCGTCTAAAGTTGTTTTCTGTGCCCCTGGTAAAATCCACCTCAGAGAATGGAGGTGAAATAATAGAGGACATATTCTCATTAACTTTCTCATGAACTGCTGCCCACATCTCATTTG
Source organism: Cibotium barometz (assembly GCF_041138505.1). Lineage (NCBI taxonomy): Eukaryota > Viridiplantae > Streptophyta > Polypodiopsida > Cyatheales > Cibotiaceae > Cibotium > Cibotium barometz. Next base: position 17,566,967 of record NC_141054.1, read on the forward strand.
CCATGTCCTCGTTAGCATCAATAACTTCATCATTGCATGGGAAGGCAAGACTAGGTGGTGGCAGAATGCCTTCTTTCAATGGGGTGTCAATTGGTGCAGACTTCTCGCTATGAGCTTGTGAGATAATCTCACTTTTCATTTCCCAACTTGATGACACTTCTCGTATGGTTTCTAATGTTGGCTTAAGAGAGGTTGGGCCCCGGAGGGATAGGTGGAGGTGGGCCCTCAAGTATTGATTGAGCTTCCCTAATGAGTTGCTGATTTACAGCTAGATTGATCTTCTCCTCACGAGGGTTTGGGTATTCTTGAAGCTTCTTGGGTAGCTTAGATAAAGCTGCAATGCGACTTCTATGAGCATCAATGATGGCATCTAGAGTCTCGTTCACCTTATCCACAAAAATAGAACCCCCAGAACTATCCTCAGTTGTACTAGCCTCATCTTGTTTAGCACTAGGCCCAGGTTGAGGTTGATGCTCCTCATGCACTTCTTGGGATGTAAAAGCTTGATCCTTCATGTTTTGTTTAGAGACTTCTTGAGAACTAGTGGATGCACTCTTAGTTTGCTTGTTGCGGTTCTTTTTCCTCCTAGTGGTCCTTTTTCTATTGGAATGTAGGGTCTTGTCCACTAGATTTGCCTTTGCATCCCTAGTTCGAGGTGTCTCATCAGTCTGCATCTCGGCATTTTGTGTCTGTGATCTAGTCATGACTCTAAGTGGCACGACATCCTCATTCTCTGATGAAGGTGGCGATGGAACTACCTCTACAAAGTTGAGTGAGACCTTTAGTTCATTTGCTGGGATTCGAACAACCCAGGTCCCTACCACGGGAGGCGAAGCTCCTATCCACTACACCGCGTGCACACTTGTGATATACAGACATGTCCATAACACCTTATGGACATATGTCTACAAATGGGCCCATCATCGGCCCTTGACCGGGTGACCGAGCCCACAGGGTGCCACGTATGCAGGCACCCTGAAATCTAACATGAGCCACCAAGTTTGCATTAACACCTCGTCTTGTAATAGGAGAAGCAATGGAGCCAGGGATGTGCCCCCACCTTCGTTCATCACAAAATACTTGCTCACTGAGTTGAGCCTGGCTGTAGGTAGACTTTGGGGTGCCTGTGTATGTGGCACCCCGTGGGCCCGGTCACCCAGTCAATGGGCTAGTGACAGGCCCATTTCTAGACATATCTCCATAAGGTGTTATGGACATGTGTTTATATCACAAGTGTGCACGCGGTGTAGTGGATAGGAGCTTCGCCTCCCTTGGCAGGGACCTGGGTTTGAATCATAACAAATGCACCGACATAGGATGTATGTTCATAACTCTTTTGCACCGTGGTCTGCACAACACTGAGGCGGTCACTGGATAGGTGACCGCTCATACTGGGGCCCGCGAGGTGCCACGTACACAGGCACCCTGAGATCTACCTAGTTGCGTTGAGCCCATACTTGCTTATAGCCTTGCCATATTGATCAATGCTTGTTTCTGGAGATGATGATGCTGTGAGAACTCCATGGCTTGCCAGTAGCCTTAGAATGTGAACTCGTGAGATTGCAGCCTTTCCAGGATCGGAGGCGACTACTCCAGAATCATTGATGATGATGCTAGACATTATTTGGGATGCTGATAATCCTTGTGATCCTTCTTCTGCACCATTCTCTTGGCCAGTATCCCCATCACGTTCAAGCCTATTGCAGCTTTTAAGGCCATGGGCAAGGAACACAGCGAGCTAAGCTCAACAACTCGTAACCATGCTGGATCTTCAACTCTGTCTAGAGATTTCTGAGCAACATTGCTCGTCTCACCCCCCATTGTGTGTGTGTGCAGGGGTGCAGAGGGTGGGTTGAGAAATGAGAGCTTGGGTGAACGCAAAGAGGATTGAGTGGTTGTATGATTCTTATGAATTCACGCTATAGGGTGGGTTGCCTTTCACCAATGGGACCTTTTTTTCCATCCAAACCCTATGAACCTACATCTCTTTCGTACTATGTGCAATACCCCAATTGGTGACCAACTACCAAGAAAAGAACTCCAATGGCTAGAGGGTGATATGCAGTATCGGTCAGCCACAATCCCCCACAGAAGGTTTAAAAGTTGGAGTATTCTGACCAGTCAAGAATAAAAAATGAGATCAATCCTTCTGTAAAACTAGGATTTGTTTGAGCCATAGATCACAATTAGGAATAGGTTCATGAGGAAGGGGTATTTCTTTGGGGGGGTCAACTCCTGCATCTAATAGTTGGTTAATTGGTAGCGGAAAGTGTAACTGATGTCCCACCCATGCTACCGAACCCAACCCCAAGAGACCGGCTAAATGGTGATTCAACATGGATTCTACATTTTGAAACGAGGCCAATTTTGGAGCAACCTTGTGGTAATGAAACCAACTAGTAAAGAACATTAATCCTGTAATTATAGAGATGTACTTCACTAGTTATTCAAGAAGCGCCAAAATTCGAAAGAATCCAAATTTTATTTGTACTCCTTGAAACCCCCTGCCCACATCTCCATTATCTCTTGACCCACTATTGGCCAAACCATGTGAGCATTGGCTTAACATGAGTAGAGTTGTTAAACCTAACATACTACCTTACACACAAGAGAGAAAGAGAAGAGAAGAGAGACAACATGCAAGGGTCGAGTCTGGAGAGTTACACTTAGCCAACCCTAATGAGGGTTAACGTATTGATATCAAGCCGCTACGGGCTCACTCCACCTCTTCTTGTGTCATCCAAGAAGAGATTCAATGGCTAGGTGGAGAGGAAGAAAAGACCTATGGAAAGCTCAACCTTAACTTGATGCCACATGCAAGAGGGACTCGGTAGAGACAAAGGAGAGGGGAGAGAAAGAGAGAGGTTAGAGCATCACTATCCCTGCAACAAGCACAAACCACCAATCAAGCATGCAAGCAAGTAAACACAATAAAGCATCAAGCATGCAAGCAAGCAAGTAAACACAAGCAAGCATCAAACATGCAAGTAAGCAAACACAAGCAAGCATCAAACATGCAAGCAAGCAAACACAAGCAAGCATATATCCGCAAGCTCAAATGAGACTAATGGGATTGTCCCTTTTCATACTACATAAAATGACATATACAAGAGCTCATAGATACAATGGCCGACCACCCATTTACAATTGGGGGCCCAAAACTAGTCTTTCTAGTCTTTTTACCTCTATGTACAACTATTCTTCGTGACCGATCATTACACAAGCGGGTAAGCTCGGTCATCCTAGCTCTCTTTTACATTAAGCGCTTTGCACGGTTACAAAAGATGGATTACATTAAGTGTAGCCATGCTAAAGGTAATGTAACCAAAGTAGTTAACATATCCCCTCCCTAATTAAGGTCCATCCTTGAAGCTGGTTGGATCTATCTGTAGTAGATCTAGTATGTTCGGATAAAGTCGCGACATAAGGTTGGAGTAGGGGGGGCTCAATGGAAGACTCTATAGCTTCTATAGAATAATTGTTTGAACTTCCTCCTGGGTGCTTGGGCATCTAGAGTTGTTTTCTGTGCCCCTGGTAAAATCCACTTCAGAGAATGGAGGTGAAATAATAGAGGGCATATTCTCATTAACTTTCTCATGAACTGCTGCCCACATCTCATTTGCCATGTCCTCGTTAGCATCAATAACTTCATCATTGCATGGGAAGGCAAGACTAGGTGATGGCAGAATGCCTTCTAGGTGTCAATTGGTGCAGACTTCTCGCTATGAGCTTGTGAGATCAGCTCACTTTTCATTTCCCAACTTGATGACACTTCTAGTATGGTTTCTAATGTTGGCTTGAGAGAAGTTGGGCCCCGAGGGATAGGTGGAGGTGGGCGCTCAAGTATTGATTGAGCTTCCCTAATGAGTTGCTGATGTACAGCTACATTGATCTTCTCCTCACGAGAGTTTGGGTATTCTTGAAGCTTCTTGGGTAGCTCAGATAAAGCTGCAATGCGACTTCTATGAGCATCAATGATGGCATCTAGAGTCTCATTCACCTTATCCACAAAAACAGAACCCCCAGAACTATCGTCGGTTGTAACAGCCTCATCTTGTTTAGCACTAGGCCGAGGTTGATGCTCCTCATGCACTTCTTGGGATGCAAAAGCTTGATCCTTCATGTTTTGTTTAGAGACTTCTTGAGAACTAGTGGACGCACTCTTAGTTTGCTTGTTGCGGTTCTTTTTCCTCTTAGTGGTCCTTTTTCTTTTGGAATGTAGGGTCTTGTCCACTTAGATTTGCCTTTGCATCCCTAGTTCGAGGTGTCTCATCAGTCTGCATTTCGGCATTTCGTGTCTGTGATCTAGTCATGACTCTAAGGGGCACGACATCCTCATTCTCTGATGAAGGTGGCGATGGAACTGCCTCTACAAAGTTGAGTGAGACCTTTGGTTGAGAGGTGCCTTCCTCATGTGGTTTCAGCAAACAATCCTTTGGAAAGTGTTCTACACAACACCCTAGACAATATCTTTCAATTGGTGGAAACTGTGGTACTGTTGTATTGGATCGAGCTGCTTGCCTTGGGCGATCTAGATGATCAGGAGCCCAATGGGGTTCTCCACACTCATATAACAAGGGTTTGGCTTCTACTTTCCTTTGGTGCCATTGACCTGAGGGGCCTGGAGTCCTAGGTTGGTAGCTGCCTAGCAACATCAAAGAATTTTGTCCAGTGCTTGGCTTGGATATGCGGGACTTTCAAAGAGATTTTCCTTGGATGAATGTGATGCATATTCCTCCTCCACATAGCTTGGGTTTACCAAGTCTCTACACATATTTGAATTGTCGTAGTCAACAGACCTCACAGGAGCAGGAGGTTGAGCTCCAAGTACAGGTCGTGCTTGCTCTTGTGCCATCGGTGGCTTACATTCATAATTAGTATACTGTTGATGCATTTATGGAGCCACTGCGCCCCTTTGCTGCTCACGCTCTTGTCTCATTCTTGCAATGCGAGTACATTCTTGTGTGGTGTGGGTATTATTCCAAGCACAGGCCTAGCACCACTTCTTTGTGCGTTTGTTTGTGACTAGAGGAGAAAAGTTATTACATTCTTTGGTTTTATGGTTACCACCACATGCTCCACAAAGATGAGGACCTGTAGGTAGTACACTCCTCATTCGTTGCTATTACTGTTGTTGTGGCTGCATGGGTGGGCGATAGGTTTGTCTCAATCTCCTTAGTACTAGGTTAGCTATCTGGTCTGGATTTACTAGTGCGCTAGACTCTGTACTTTGGTCATCACCCCACTGATCTCTAGGTTGCACCTCAGGGCCAGCACCATCTTGGAATTTGAAGTTATCTATGAGATCCATAGCATCATGGCAACGCTCATTGAAATTTGTATGTTTCTTTGCATAGAGATGTGTGTGCAGTGTTGAATTTTTGAGTCCTTTTAAGAAGAGAGAAATTAATTGACTCTGGATGGGCTTCTCATCTTCTAGGCAACGATTAATGTACTACTGCATCCTATTTACACAGTCTCTAACACTCTCAGTCTCGCCTTGCTTGAAAGAGTAGATAGTTGCTACTGTGTCATGCTGAATCCCCATCAAGGAAAAAGCAGCAATGAATCTCTCTTCCAAAACTCGTAAAGAAGATTTCTCTGAAGCCTCTAGTGCCTGAAACCAAGCAAGGGCATTTCCCTCAAGAGTGAGCCCAAACCCTTGAATTTGTGTATGCTTTGTCAGTCACTTGCTCAGCTCGAACTGCTTGCCTAAATGCTGCTACATAGTCATAAACACCATATTCGAGAATTTGGGAATCTCCCAATAGTTTGGGAATTCCAAATCAAAATGAGTCCCGTGAATTTGGGAATTTCATTAATTTGGAACCTTGAATATTGGTGAAGTATATTTATTGTATATGTAGAAGATATTGATAAAATCTTAAATAGGTGGTGTTAATAAACACCTTATCTTTGGCAACCTCTCCAGCATGGAAGTCTTTAGCTCAATGATTCTTGTAGATTGGCTTTAGCCTTCAAGACAACCTTTGGAGGGATTTTAATTTTTTTGGGAACTTTGGTAGCTTTTGTTATCCAAGAGAAAACAATTGTATCCACTCTCTCCCAACGTTGAGGGTCTTTCTTGTTGCACATCCAGTATTTATCCCAGCAATTCTGATATACCTCCTCATTTGTAGCATTTTGTCAACCACAAACTGGTGCCCAATATTGTATACAGATCTTTTGATAGTTGCTTGATTTTTTATTTGTATCAACCTCACTTTGTGCAACACCAAGCCATACTGGATATATTGGATGTGAAGGTCGAACAAGTACAAAGTCGTCTTTCTTGACATCTATCATTGGTTGAAATGCATCTTTTGGTCGCTTGCTGAGAGGACCACAGTAGTGGTCATTCAACTCCTCCAAGCCAAGAAAGTCATCCACATCATCTATGTCTTGAAATAATGTATCACCTTGTGTCCTTGGCCAAAAGTCCATGAATACTCTTGCTTCTTGGACATTTGGAGCTTGAAGTGCATCAAGCATGGTTTTCCAATAATCAATCACTGGTGTTATGAACTTTGTGTACTCCGCTTCAGGACCTTGTACACTTGACCATCTTTCCCAATACTTGAGATAGTCTTTGATTCCACTTACCACCTCTTGATGATCTTTAATATACTCAGACATGGGTAGCAAGGTTGGAAGACCCTTTGGAAGGGTAGGCTTTCCTGTTGTTGAGTCTCTTTTCCATAGTTCAATACCGCCTTCTCTTGGCAACCATTCTACTGACTTAGGATGGATCTTGTATTGCATTAGAGGTGTATCCCCTTACAGGTAGAAACGAAAGTGAAGTGGTTTTGAGTGACCAACAAGTGCATCCTTGGAGTCACATAAGTATCCTTCAATGTAACTCTTGAAGTCTAGTACATGTGTCAACAAAAAAGGAAAAGGCCTTGTTGACTGGCACAATTGAAAATGCCGCATAAGGTGAGGAAAAGTGAATGTCATGCTTGTTCTAAGCTTCTCTGAGAACTTGCTGAACATTGCATCAATGTCTTCATGTGTGTGACCCACCATGAGAAACCCAACTTGGATCATCTTGAAGGTCCCTCGTGCCACAAGCAATGATAAATATGCAAAGAGATAACGGTTTTTGTTTTCTGATCCACAATTATCTAGCTATAGCAACAAGTTCTCTGGTAGTCGTCTAAAACCTTGTTGTCCATCCTGTAGTATTATGTCCTCCATTTGTGTAGTAGTATGAGAACCTTGTTGCTGGTAGTCTAGTGCTTTCCTTGAGTTTAAAGCATTTAGCAACAAAGAGCTTGATCTTGGCATTCCATCTAGTTGTAGATCACCAGCTTCATGCCTGTCAAGTCGCTCCAAGTTCTTGAAACACAGAGACAATGAGGCAACTGTGAAGTTAGGATCATGGGGCCAAAGATCAATCGCAAAGTGCCCATATCTTCCTTCCCCATGCCCATGTGTGATCATGCCTGTCAAGGAAACTGGTAGTTGAGTGGATCTATCTGTCTCTTTTGATCGAACTCTCAACCTCGGGGTAGCTGTCTTTTGTTGGTCCATCTTGTCATGTATGATGCACAAGTTCTTTTCAGGATTTAGCACTGATGCTAGACGCCATCCATAGTATATGTTTCGACAACTTTGTTGTTGCAGCATGTGACTTCGACGCTTCCTCAATAGTATGTTGCGTTCTTCAAGGCATTTGGTTGCTACAAGTTGTTCTTTGATCTCTGAGTAGACACTACATTTGGAGAACTCGCTTGTCTTTGCTAAGGTGACATGCTTGAACTTTGTATTCCAAATTCGATTGAATGTGGACAAAGACATTTGCTTACATCCAATAGCATCTAATGTGGCATTCACTTCTCCCCATATGTCTATTTGCTTATAAACATCTGGGATGACCAATTGTGTCTCTCTGGAACCATGCTGCATGGTTCTACTTTTATGTGGCATTTGCTCTGCATTCTTCTCAATAAAGTCTCTCAAGATTGCCCTGCCCATTTGTGTGTGATCCCAAGCTGCTCTAATTGCTCCTTTATTGCCATGCATTACCCTCCTTACACCATTCTCAAAATGCAACCTATACCTATAGAAAGATGTTTTGGGGATGCCATGCATCCCATACCATGCCCTACCGTATACAACTTTCCCATTGAATATAAAACTGTATTTTCGTGTACCCATATTGTCAATGCGGAATGATGACTCCAAAACATCATAAACATAGTTGGTACGTTCTTCCAAATGTAACCCCTAGAAGTGCCTCCGCAATTGGTGTACTGCATCTCTATCAGCATATTGACAACACTTTGCAGGACAACAATCAATTGTAGCAACAAGTAAAACTGATTCCATTGAGGTTCTCAAGTTTGAAGCTTTGAGAGCAAGAATTCTAGGCCTTCTATTGATCATACAATATGATCTCTTCTGTAAGACAATGGATTTTGAACCTGAAATAAAGTCCTCAGTTTCCTCACACACATCTTTTATGCTCTCATTTGGAGATGTGAAAGCTTGTGTTTCCTGTTCATGTAGTAGTGGTGTACCATCATCAAAGGTGACCTGTTTGATAGGCCACCTAACCAAATTGACGCACTGAAGCATGTCACATGTGTCTGTCCCTGTAGTTGGATCAAGGATCTGATCTACCACCACACCCACATCTTCTTCTCCTAATAGATCAAAGTTAATCACATCATATGGAAATGTTAAGAGAATAATCCCTGTTCCAACATACTTCTCATTGCCTTCTGTCCAGAGCATCACTTTATGCTCTTTCCAACTTTCACGGATACTTGGAGTGTCCTCATCTCCAACAGCATTAAAATCATTAGAAGGTGGCACCGCATGATCATCATTAACAATCATGACGGCACCTGTAACAACCACCACATCTTTCTTTTCCCACTTTACAAAACTACCCACTGCCTGAATGACCTTTGTTGCATTGTTGTTTGGAAATGGCAAGCAAGCTACATCATTTAGGCAGTTGTCGATAGAAACTGACAAAAATCCATCTCCAAGGACTTGCCCATGGCATGTGTCAGTTGGACGTATTGCACATACTGTTCCAAGTGCAATAACATCTCGATCCATCATCAAATTGACACGATCCCCACAATGAAAGTCTTGGTCCATGTTGCTTGAGTAAGTGAAAAAATTTGAGATTTAATCATAAGCGATTGAGTGATCTTATATTCATCATAAGACATTTAATCATAAGAGATTGAGTGATCTTATATTCATCATAAGACATTTAATCATAAGAGATTGAGTGATCTTATATTCATCAAGTAATCACATAGCATTGATAATGAAAACATGCATTAATAGATGACAAGCTGAAGTATACATTGCAAAATTAGTGCAGTATTCCATTTTCCAGCATCATAAGAGAGAGAATAAATTTGACCACATGGCCAAAACTTGTTTTCTCAATGAACATGGTAGTATATCCTTGATCTAGATTACTTGAGTTACTAGATAAAAAAGGTCTATGTAGTCATCATTGCTTAGTTGAAATGGATGCTTTGACCATATGGCAAAAACTTCAATAGCCTATAATATATGCACATCATATCTTACTTTAGTGTATATGCACATCATATCTTACTTTAGTATAAAAAGTATTCATGGTGTGTGTGATGGTCTACATAATGTTTTAGCCACATGGACAAATTCTCGCACGGCTTATCATTCTTAAGACATGGGTAGATCATCTGTTACTTTTCCATGGGAAGACAATTTATTGTGTGCTAGTGTAGAGAATGTTTTAGCCACATGATCAAATCCTATCAAAGCTTATTGTTCTTATAATATGTACAAATCATATGTTACTTTTCCATGGAAGACAGTATATTGTGTGCTAGTGTAAAGAATGTTATAGCCACTGGTTGAATCCTCTCAAGGATTATCATTCTTAAAACATATGTAGATCATATGTTACTTTTTTGCGGAGGACACTTTATTATGCGCTAGTGTAGAGAATGTTTTAGCTACATGGTCCGATCCTCTCAAGGCTTATCATTCTTATAATATCTATAGATCATATGTTACTTTTTCATGGAAGACAATTTATTGTGAACTAGTGTAGAGAATGTTTTAGCCACATGGTTGAATCCTCTCAAGGATTATCATTCTTAAAATATACTTAGATCATATGTGACTTTTCCATGGGAAGACAATTTATGGTGTGCAAGTTTAGAGAATGTTTTAGCCACATGGTCGAATCCTCTCAAGGCTTATCGTTCTTAAAATATTTACAGGCCATATGTAACTTTTCGAAGGAAGACAATTTATTGTGTGCTAGTGTAGAGAATGTTTTAGCCGCATGGTCAAATTCTCTCAAGGTTTAATGTATTGCAGGCATAGTATGAATAAGATTTGGTTGGTGCAAAGTTTATGTCCACGTGGTAAGTAGAATAGTTATTAATATATTGGGAAGCACAAATGTTAGTGCATGCACAAGCAATAATTTTGGATGCAAAATTGAATAATCATATACCAATAGTTGGTATTATGGCCTAAATGTAGTGCACATTGTCAGTAATATACATCAAGAAGTAACTAATATGAGTTGTGTCAAATTAAAAAGTAGATTTATCCATATAATGAAAAGTAAAGGTCGTGAAAATAGAATAGCAAGATATGAATCTTATTTTATATGGCATTAATATTAGAATAGCCTCAACACCTCTTGAAATATCTATGTAGACATAGGAACTCTTTTAGCAAAGCAATAAATGATGCAAAATGAGTAATCCTATGTAACTAACTTATTACTTTCTATGTTGTCTTATAAAAAAATATATCAATAAATTAATATTATATTTAATAATATAATATTTTAATATTTATTATTTAATATAATATTTAAAAATATAACTTATTATCATAATATAAAATAATATTATATTATAATAGTATATTTTGGAATATAATAATATTATAATATTGTTCACTATAGTGGTGGATTTCTTGGAAACTCTAAACGACATTTGAGGCACTAGTTGCTATGGGCAATTGTAAGGTTCCCCCCTTCCACAAATAGGGGAAACGCTTAAGATAGTCCACTAAGTCTTATCTTAGAGAAAATTTTCTACTCATCGATACCTTGACCATACAGAGATTCAAGGATACGATTCATAGGTAAGACCTAGTTCTATCCCGCAAGGGGAGCGTGGTCTTCTAAAATCAAATCACCCATAGGGTAATTGATCACATAAATTGGACAACTACAAGACTTGATTTCTAGAGGCAACGCTTTTCTTTCCCTCATCCATGCAAGGCACAGTCGCTGGCCTAGTCTTCTAAAATAGAGTTGCCCGAGAACCTATTTATCTAGCGTAGGGCTTTCACTTAATCTGTTGGAAAGCTACCCGACTAATCGGGTCCACCCGTCCGTAGGATGGTGCCGTCGGGGCATTCCATCCTCCCACTTTCCACCCTACTCACGTGTCAATTTGTTTTCTAATTAATCCTACCACACTGTTTGACATAAAAAAACATATTCCTTAATTAAGGCCCTTTCCACAAGGTTTATTAAAACAGCCTTTTTCTACAATACAATCATACCAAAGACAAGATTTATAAAAACAAAGTTTAAACATGAATCAATTTTATACAAGCCAAACTGGCTCTCTTATTCTTTTCCTTTATACCGCCGATGATCTAGAATTCGGCCTTCCAGCCGCTACATGCTGGGCAAAACCCTACGGGACCATACACCTCATCGTCGGCCGCTGGCGAGGAGTCAAGCCGACCTGTCGCCCTCTCAGGCTCCATCGCTCGATCCTCCCGTCCCTCAGAGGGATGTCTGCGCACTAGGGTGGGCTAATTCACCGCACTAGCCTGGGCCCTCAGAACTAGGCAGCATCACAATCACTCGCCTCAATTGGCGAACCTCATTCTCCCAATGGTATGAGGGATACCATGGGCCAACTCCGGGCCTTACTAACGTCTCCGCCGTCCGGCTACACAAGCACAAGAACGGGGCAGCGTCAAGACAGGGATAAGTTGTACCTGTACCTTAATTTAACCAAGATAACAATCTATTTACTCACTAAACCATAGGACTAGGATCCATGTCACCTTCTTAAGAAAACAATCCTTTTCACAAAGATTTTAGCATTTTAACTTGAGATTGCGATAAGACATTCTTTATTAAGGCATATACTGATGTTTAAAAGAATACAAACTTTAAATGGTAAATCAATCAAACAGATCACTGTAACAATCAATAGAGAAGCGGGGGCCATACCTCAACCCCTAAGAATGATATATAATTGAAAAACAAAATATGTATATACCTTATAGAAATTTGTCGTTTATCGTTGTCTTTGCTCGTATTAACAAGAGCTTTAGAACTTGACATATGAGAATAGAGTCTTCTAATACCTTGTCTTTTGATTGAAATCATCCAATAATCTCCAAGCTTTATCTTCTCTTACTCATACTGTGACTCTTCTCTCTTTCTAAGGTCTATGGCAAAATAGCCTTCTCTTACTGGACTACGGTCTACTATTCTTTCTCTACAAGAAAAGCTATGGAGTTTGTCTTTTCCTTTGAAAGACCATAGAAATCTAAGCTTCTTTTCTAAGATATTAGATAAGAATGAAGGGATATATGCATCTCAAACTCTAGGATTACCTTGAGACTACTTGCTGCCTTCTCACAGTTTTCTCTGTGTAGAGACCCTGACAGAAATAGAAAACTGTTTCGGCCATAACTCTCTGATAAAAACTCAAAATATGGTCATGTAACCAGTAAAAAGAACGGGAAGGTATCTGGTCTACAAGCCAGCGCGGGCAGAATAGGCAAAAACGTCTGTATATAGCCGCAAACGCACCATCTTTAGAAACGCGTTGTTTTTCCTTATTTTTAGTATGCATGGACTCTAAATGTGTAAAAGTACTCTAAATATGACCTCTTATCACCCAAAATCGAAATTCTATTTTTGGGAATATTTATCTCTTCATAGAACTATTCTTATGTTCTTATTTCTTTTAGGATTTTTGGAGCTAATATTTTTATTCTAACACTTTTCTAATGTTTCTAGCCTTATTGTCTCACTCTTTCTAATTACACTCTCTTTTCTTATTGAAATCTATATTAAAAGAGACACATACATACATGGCTTGGGAGGGACCTTACAGCAATGATCCCTAATGGGGGTCTAGGAGGCAGCACCCTTGGTGGGGTCTGGGGGCAACGTCTCGAGCCGGGGGTCCGGGGGGCAGCGCCCCCCGGTGTGGGGGTCTGGGGGCAACGCCCCCAGCCGGGGGTCCGGGGGGCAACGCCCCCAGTGGGGGACGAGGGGCAACGCCCCCAGTGGCGGGGTCCCACGGTAAGACCTATGTGTGATATGAAAAAAAATCGATTGCTTAATTCTTATTACGAACTTTGATAAAAGTGATTTTTTAAAGATAATTCCATTTATTGTCAAACGTCCATTTTTTATAAACGTTCTCATTAAATGTGATATATTCTTGAGAATATATGCTTCATTAAAGAAGATATCCTTTAATGATGTGAACCTAAAAGTGATTTTTTTAAATAATTCCATTTATTGTCAAACGTCCATTTTTTATAAATGTTCTTCATTAAATGTGATATATTCTTGAGAATATATGCTTCATTAAAGAAGATATCCTTTACTGATGTTTCTAAGAATTTGAATTTGGCCTTCTCTTTCTATCTTCTCTCTCTACGATTTCCCTCTTCTCCTAAAAACGTACTCTTCTTCTTGCTCGCACTTTCGACCCTGGTTTTTGTTCTTGCTCTCTCTGTGATGTTTTCTCTACATTACGCCTCACCTAAGCTCTCTAATGAAAAGATTTAGTTGTGCTTAAGCAAGATTTTGACCCTTCATGTATGTTTCATCTGCATATCTACTTCTTTTCATCTTCTTGTTTCTGTCTTCACACGCTAATCAGACGCTAATTAGAAGCGACTTTTCCAGCAAGCTTCGCAACAACAACAGTCATTCACAATATTGACGCTAATCAGAACTTTGCCAGCAAGCATCGTAACCATAGCCATTTAAAGGTAGGCTCTCTGCCTCATGCATGTTCTTTGTTTTCTTGATTTTTTGGTTCATAATACTTAATTACATAAATAATCTTTCTTAATCATAATTAGCCTAGTAAGATAAATGAGATCATATAGTACATTCATGACATAAAAATAAAAATATGGTTAACTTCACACCCAGTTTTCTTAAAATCGAGAATGTTTCTTGACTAAGAGCCTACTTGAAAAAACAAACAATGCAAAAATAAGAAAACAAGTATGAAACTAACCTTGATCAGTTTTTCAACACTTTTGTTATGGCAAAGATGCGACCTTGTCCCTTTGAGAATGCTTCTGTCTTGCTGATTCTTCTTGTATGCTGCGTTGACCTTGCTTGTATAAGCGTACTTCTATATACTTCTTGCACATATGTGTAATCACTCGCTATGCAGAAAATAGTGATCTATCCATGTAGCACAATAGAGACTAATTGGACATTGTAGAATAATTCTCTGTATATGTATGCATTTCACATGAAATGACTTTTTCAAGACACACATATACTTGTGCTTACAAAAGAGGTAACAAAAATATACTTCTGGTTATTTGATGCTTCAAACAAAAGTGACTGTGTCGCCAAAAGCCATGGTCAATATGAAAGCTTCTTTCTGAAATAGCCATAGGATATTGCCTTGTGGTCAAATCTTTGTACCTCAACTATTAGACGTAACATGTTGTGTCTCTATTGCATATCAGACTAAAATCGGATGAAAGTAAGAAAATCGTGCATACTTTCAATGTCACATAATAATATGGCTAAAATCCATGGGCACCTATGTCTGATTGTTACATGAAATTATGGTTAAAATCCATGGACACCTAGGTTATTAAGATGGTTCTTTTTGTGTTCTAATTTTTTTTAATCATCTTATATCCAAGATCACTTGTACATTGAAAGGATTTAAGGAAGTTGGCCAAGTAGAGCTGTCTTCTAAGAGTAAAACCAAACATAGCAAAGTTTTTACCATATGGTCAAATTCTATAGAAGACATCTCCTTCAAAAACCCATGCTACACATAGAATATAAATTATCAAATGGCCACTTTCATGACAATATGTCCACGATGAATCTATGACGATGTCTACATGAAATTTGGTATTACAAAAAAACCAAACATTGTGGCATGAGAGTATGGATAAAATCCATGCTCACTTCTGTATATCCATTAGTGATCTCTAACATTAGTGCTCTCCATTGTCACAAGATTTGTTCATATGGTCAAATTCTACCTTATAATTATTACATTCAACATTTTGGACACATAGGCTTTTGCCTTGTGGTCAAATCTTTGTATCTCAATTGTTACATGTAACACATTGTCTCTCTATTTCATGTCAAACAAAATTTGAAATTATGGAAAAAAAAGTAAGAAAATCATGTATTCTTTCAATGTTGCATAATAGTATGGCTAAAATCCACGAGCACCTATGTTTGATTATTGCATGGAATCATGCTTGACAATCTTTCATGCAAGTACCATATGCAAGTTGGAAGTGTTGACTTCCTACCAATGGCCAAGAGTCTTGCTTTTGGGGCCATGGATTCATTTGTTGTGTTGACACTTGTGACCATGGAGAAAAGCTTCATCAATCTAGATCGATATGTTGGAAATTCCAACAAGCCATACATTTTGGATAATGAATCCATTGAAGCCATTGACAAAGAAGGAAAGGATGGAGAGCTTGAAGAAGAACAAACTATTGCAAAGGCCATATTTAGAAAGAAAAAGGAGGTCATCAAGGCTACAATCAAGGCATTCAATGATGCACATGAGGTTGTATGTGATATATTCTCATGTGGTGTTGCATCAACGCTCGCATTGGAACATCACATGAAGACTATTGCAGTGGTGTGCAATAGTCAAGAGCAAAGAGAGATTGAAGCGGCATGTTGGAGAGCCCATGAGAGCGCCAACCCACCTACAAGTGCTCAAGAGGTTCTTCCCATTGGTGCTCTAGCTCTTGACCTACCGCCGGAGGGTGTGGATGAATCAAGCCAAGACATAGCAAATATTATTATGAAAGAGAGGTTGAAGGCTACTTCAGGTGTTTGAACCTCTCTATCTCTAACTTTTGTCAATGAGAACACTATGGTGTAAGGTTGAACTTGTGTTTTGGAGGATGATTTCATGACATAACATTTCCTACATATTTTCTCATTTTGTGGTGCTATCTAAAGCAAGCCTTACAAGCCTATTTCTCTCAGTTTTGTGTTTATAGTTTAAGAGTCCTTATTTCTAGAAATATTTTCATCATATTGTGCCTAAAATTGGTTTCAAAAAGTTTGTGCTTCTGTATTAAAATACAAGTATGAAGTACATGATAATGTTGGAAGAAATATTTTCTTGTATGGTATAGCTAGAATGCTTCAATCAATTGCTATTACATTACTTTGATCCAAATGTTGGTATTGGTTTTCTCTAAAGTTTTGTGTCCAATATTTTGCCATGTGGTCAAATATATTAGAAGAAAATGTTTTGTGTCATACAACTACATTGAGTTTTTCAATTTCAATTGCAGTGCTTTGATTGAAACATTGGTATGACTTGTATTATCAAAGGTGTCAATGTGGTGTCTATTGATATTAGGCCACATGATCTAATATTTTTTCTCTTGAAATATGTTTTTCTAAGTATACTCAACATGCATGTCCTACATGCACATCAATGTGGAATATTGTAGCATGTGTGTATGGAAAAATATTCTAAAATGTTCATTGCAACTATATACATTGTTGTATCTTAATTCAATAGTCATATAATATTACTTTTTGAGATTTTTTTGCCAGATGGTCAAAAATATATTTTGATGAAGTATCTACCATCCATGCATACTATTTGCATATTAAATTTAATGTCTTATACAATGTATATATGGAATAGTACAATAAACTTAGCCTTATTGAACTATATATAATGTTTTTATCTTAGCTTACTAGCTCTAAAATGAAAAAAAAAACTTGTAAGAGACTAGATGTCTATTTTGTTCTTAACCTTTGTGTTGTATGATAGAATGATTCAAATTTGACTAAGAATAGTCTATTTGCATATTTGGCAGATTTGAGCAGAGCAAACAAAGTAAGTGATGTGGCCTTGGCGAAAAGTGCTACCAAACTATGTGTGATACTTGATCTCAATGGTCTTCTTTTACAACGTTGTTTTTCCACATCAAAGAGGTTCCAAAGTTTTTGAGTGGGCAAGCAATGGGTTGTTCTTCGACCAGGATGCATTGAGTTTCTTGAAGCTACATTTGCAAGATTCCAAGTGGGAGTTTGGTCTACAGCTTCACACAAAAATGTCATCGCAATAATCAATTGCTTGGAGAGCTATGCAAAAAGGAGATATCCTTTTTTCATGATTTGGGGACAGGAGAAATGCCATACGCATCCACTCAAGATCATCTATCGGCCAGACAAGATGGGGGTGGAAGCAATGTTCAAGCCCCTTCAGTATGTGTGGAACGAATATGGCAATGTTTGTGAACATAGCAAGACTATTTTGATAGATGATAGTCCCTACAAGGGGTGTCCTAACCCTCTTGAGAACTGCATCTATCCACAGACATTTGATGTTAACCAAGGAGACTCAATCTTGATTGAGGAACTTCTACCCTACTTGACTCGCTTAAGTGGATCCCATGATGCACGTGAAGTCATAAAATTTGATTGATGTGGACTTGGGCCAGTTCAATATGGACATGAGTTGTACACACAATTCAAGGTTGTGATTGACACATGGCTTAAAGGAGATGATAATGCTATGTCATCTTCATCATCAGTACAACCCAAGAACATCAATCGTGGAGATGGAATATATATGAATCAATCTTCAATCACTTCTTGCTTGAAGATATCATCAATTGTACAAGGATCATCATCAAGAGTCTCAATTCATCCAACCCATCCATTGGGTGTCTCACAAGTATCGAGGTTAAAGTAGATTCCTTTGGTTTCTACTCTAAAGGATATGGAAGCAATGCAACTTGCTCATCAGCTAGGATATAAGGATGACTACATAAATGGTCGTGTAGCTAGACACTTCATAAAAAACCTTCAAAAATTGTACTTTCCACGAAAATGATGTGACACAAAAATAATACACTCTTTTCTACAACTTGTACCTTGGTGTTTATAAATGCGTTCAACATCAGAGAGACTAGCTCAAGATTTCTGGATTGATTTCATGGAAGAATTCATTGTATTATATACAAGCTCCTCAATGAAGAATGATATTCTAAATGTAATTTGATGGAGAAAATGTGTTTTTATGAAAAGGTATACTAATTGTGCTTTGATATTAAATGAATGCGTGCATGAATGCAAAATATACTAGAAAAGTTTAAATCTCAAATTAGTCTCGGTATTGTTGTTTTGAATTTTATTTTCAAGTATATTGTTGAAGTTATATTGGAAGAAGCAATTTCTTGTATGGTAGCTAGAATGCTTGAATCAATTCCAATTGCATTACTTTGATCCAAATATTTGTCTAAAGTGTTGGATCTTTGGATGTTTTACCACATGGTCAAATATATAGGAAGAATTTTTTTTGTATCATATAGCTACAATGCTTTTGCCAATTGCAATTGCACTGCTTTGATTGAAATATTGGTATGACTTATATTATCAAAGGTATCAAGTTGGTGTCTATTGATATTTGGCCACATGGTCGAATATTTTTCCTCTTAAAATATGTTTTTCTAAGTATGATCTACACATATGTCTTGTATGCATATTAATGTGGGAAGTGTTGTAGCATGTGTGTATGGAAATATATTATAAAATGTTCATTGCAACTATATGCATTGTTGCTTCTTAATTCAATAGTCCTATAATATTGTCTTTTGTGATCTTTGGCCACACGGTCAAAAATATACTTTTATGAAGTATCTTGTGGTCATGTAGCTAGACACTTCATTAAAAAACTTTAGAATTTTATCTTTCGCAAAAATGATGTGACAAGGCAACAATACATTCATGTCTCTAACTTATACCTTGGTGTTTATAATTGGAGACTAGCTCAAGGTTTTTGGGTTGTGATTTCATCGAAGACTTGATTGTTTTGTAAACAAGATCATCGTGGAAGATTGATATTCTAACTATATTTTGATGGAGAGAACGGGCTTTGATGAAAAAATATACCAACTGTGCTTTGATATTAAATGACTACAGTATGAATGCAAAGTATACTAGATATATTAAATCTCAAATTAGTCTCATTATTGTTGTTTTGATTTTTATTTTCAAGGGTAACGTAGATATCCTTTTTCCAACTTAGCAACATTCAGCACAAATATAGACAAAAAGAATATAGTGTGCTTTGATCTCAAATAATTCTAAGTAATATTTTTTGGGATTTTCTTTTCGAGACTATTAACCACACATACATATTCTTTCGAACTTACTAGAAAGAGCTAACCAGAATTATAACCATACTATTATATTGTATGGCGACTATGCATATGTAGTCAAAGGTCAAGGGTTGGAGAGAGAGAGAGAGAGAGAGAGAGAGAGAGAGAGAGAGAGAATGCATTGATGTCCAAGCATCATGTATTAATATAAAGTGAAGTAAAGAAGAAATTCCTTAGGAAAACACACATACTCTATAGTTTTCTAGTTATTTTTTCAAAATTTAATTTGCTTTATTCTCATAGATAAGGTAAACTTTTAGGTTTGGCTATAAAAATATAAATATTTCTATACAAAATGCACAAAAAATAGGTCTATTTCTCAAAGTGGGACTTAGGAAATTCCCAAATTTCCCAATATGGTGTTCATATGGATCTCCCGACCCTTCGTACTTCTTTACCAGTTTCTGAAGAGTTGATGGCCTTACTCGTCTTGAATACTCATCATCAGGCCTATGGCCTCTCACTCTCAGTGGTTCCTCTCTTTGGTAAGGTGGTCCATATGCATCCCGAATTGGTGTGGGTCCCCTATTACCTACCTCACCAACCCTCTCCAAAGATCCTGCTACCCGCATTTCAGGAGGAGCATTTATGGGAGGCCGAGTTGGCTCCCCTACCCTCCTCCAATTGTCATAGTGAGAGAAACGTTGTTGTGGTGTGATCTGTGGTCGCGCTTTTGGTGTAGGATAATATCTTGGTGCTAGAGTTGGGCTACTTGCAGTGGTCCACTTTGATGTTGAGGGTCCCTCTCTAGTGAACTCTCATAGGGGAGGAGCAACAGTTTCTCCAAGAAAGGCTGTCTCTCCTGGTTTAGTTGTATTAGTAGAGAACACTTCCATGAATAATGGTTGTCCTCTCAATGTGAGCTCACGAATCTCCTTCCAATCTAAGGTTCGGTATTCATTGGCCCATGTATCAATGATTCGGTTCTTGTATCCTACAAGCTTCTCGACTACCACCACAAGTGCTAGAGGAAGATCTAGCTCTGGCAATCTAGTTGTGGCATAATATCCTTCTAAAGAGTCCTTATAGACCTCTTGAAGTGGGTCATCCTGAAAGACCTTTGTCATCACTGAAATTTATCGTACAAACTCCCATTGGGGTTCTCAGCCCCTGATCCATTTTGCTCTTGCCTTTCCTTTCCCTTTCTAAATTTAGATCTACAAAAAGTAAATCATCTATGGATGGCTTTGAGGACTGGGCACTGGATGGTCTAGGCATGTCTGGCTCAATGAGCCAATCATCTCTAGACTCCCTTGCTCCGGAAGGCTTTGATAAATCTAGGAACTCACTGTTACAGAGCTCTCCTAATTTGTCTACATTCTCTGGATGATAGGTGACTTCATATAGCGAACACCATCTCCACCCATGTACATGTTACCCTGGTCATTGACTAGAGGTGCTCTATCAAGCTCTCAGAAAAAGTCCGCAATCTTAACGAGATACCGTTGTGGATCCCTAAAGATCTCAGCTTCTTGAGAATTTGTGTAGACATATTGAAGTCTCACATTGAGTGGTAACCCCATGATGTCGGCTTCAAATGGATTGAAAGATCTTGTGGGTGTCCTATTTGGGACTAAGGGATGACTATTTGACGGCCCTAGATTGTCCATAGACAATGAGCTAGTTGTCCTGGAAATGGTATGAGATTGGGATTCGGAAAAGTTTTCAGCAATATCTGCCAAATTTCCTACTGATTGGGTCCCACTTTCTTGCGTAGGCACTCTAGAAGGTGCCCTAGACTCTATATGACATCCTGACTGCAAGTGCATAAGGTCAAATTTTAAGGTTTTTTTTTTCAAAAAAAATCCCAAAAATTTTCAAGTTGGCTTCAAACTTTGCCAGAACCCATATTGAACCCCCTCGAACACATTAGGCCAAAAAAATAGCGTATTTTTCAGGATCAAAAATCGCCTAAAGTTTACTAGTTTCCCATACTGACTCACTATAGGAAAATGGTTCCAGGACCGAGATTTCGACGATGGGTGTTTTCTAACTCCTCTCGAAAAGTTAGATAACCTCCCAATCTTTTGCGGCAAAAAATGAAAAATTTTCCAGACACTTTTTTTTTTGCACCGCTTTATCCGACGGTGGCAGTCTTTATGGTGCGGTGTGTGGGTCTCTCCGTGCAGTGCGCTGCTCATGCACAGCCGCCTTCTTTTATTATTATTATTTTTTTCTTTTTTGAAGTACGTGTGCAGTGAACTAAATGTGTGTGCAGCTATGAGATTTGCAGCGAATTCAAAATGTTCAATCTTCATGTGTGTGTACAGATTTCAATTTCTCTACAGGTGCAACTTTAATAGAGAACTAAAATGTAGAAAATTAAAGATGCAGAAAACTAAACTAAGCTAAGAACAGAAAATAAAACGAACATGCAAAAATTTGAAACTATAAAAATTATCCTCAAACAGAATGACAGAAATACAAAATAGGCCTCTCTTTTTTGCACACAAATTGAAATCGGCAGGTTTAGCGCCTACCTCCAATCCTTCCCGTGTGTTGAATCCTTGTTCTGACCTCAAGGGAGAAGCATAGCTAGCCAATCGCACTCAAATTGTAAGATAAATAAAGAGAATTTAACAACAGATTAGTCTTAAATAAGTACCAAAATTAGTCCCAAAGCCTGCTCTCCTATCCCATAGTTTTGCAACCGATTGGAGCTTAACAAGGAGTGGTAGTGTGTGTATGGTGCTCAACTAATGTAGGCACTCGCTCCCCGATAGCGGCGCCATTGTAGAGCGGTTCTCTCTACCATGCAATATAGTGCTCATAGAGTACTACCGATCAACAAATGTGTTGAGAAACACAATGTCAATCCGAGGACTCGACCCGATTAGTGCATGAAGGCTTATCCCATGAGGGAGAGCTCACATACACAAACCACCACTTGACGATTCAACCATTCAACACCTCAATCAATCTCTCAATCCCTTAAATCCACTACACTAATCAAGAGAACAAGCAATGCATGGCAATCCCTTAATCCCATTCAAACATTGATTAAATCTTTTTTTTTCGAGAAAAGATCCTTTCATTAGTTATATAAAAACGCCCGAAGGGCTACAAAAGATCTCTCCTGCTCATAAGAGAAACAGAGCAGTGAATACAGCATGGCAGCCTAGGAGACTCTCCCTAGGTGCTGCAAAATACAAGCATCAGTACAAAGGACTGAGAGGCTAAATCATACAATAGGGGGGGAAGAGCCAAACAGGTGGCCTGTAGTGCCCAACGGCGGGGGGATCCCGTGTGTAAGGTGTAGAAGGGGCCACAGCGCCAAGTGGTGTGAAAGGCCTGGCGCCGCAAGATCGCCTCATTCGAGTCTCCCCAGATACAGTCGTACTGTCCTCGTAGGGTGTGGATCAACTCCTACCAAATCCCCCGTACAGTTTCTACTGGTGGCTCCAATCTCCCCTCAAAGGCCGTAAAGCACCGGACCCTCCAGGTGAACCAGATGGTGAGGCTACTGAGGAGCTCCCATCGTAAATCCCTCTCCTGTGTCCAGCTGGCAGACGAGAAATCCGGTGCCGAAACCAGGCGAGGCTGGCCCCTAATAAATCTGATGGCTTGACTGCCCTGCTCCATCTCATAGCCCATAGCAGGCCCTGAGATGAAGTCGACCAAGCAGCGGCACCCCACGTAAACATACCCTCTGGAGAGAGGGGAGCCAGAATACGCAGCATCCACAGCCAAATCTGCTACGCCGCCTGAGGGAAATCCCAAAGGCAATGTCTCTGTGTCTCCATAGGGTGGCCGCATCGGACACAGGCCGCCGGAAGACCGCTGTAAACAAGCCAAGTGCCAATTGCTGAGCCCCTGTGGGCGACCAGCCTGAAAAGTCGAGATCCTGCGGGCCTGTCGACTAGCCCAGAGCCGAGCCCAAAAATCCTCCAGGAACTCCTGCCGCCAATGCCCCACTGCTGCTAGAGAGACCATCCTCCTCACCGTCAAAATATGCCGCCCCAGCCGAACAGTATACTGGAAAAAGGTAATCTCTGTGGCCTCAAGGGATGCATAAGGATCATACCACTCGTACTCCCCGGGGTCCCACTGTAGCCGGGCCAAGGGGCGCGCTGCATATGCCCATATGCGCCAATCCGAGAGCACATTAGCAGGGTCGGGGTCAATATACCACTTTCGAGAAGCGGCGGCCACTACCCAAATCCTCTGAAAGGTGCACTCTGCAACCAAAGGCGACTCCACCTCCACTCTCTGGAGTCTGTCCTCATCCTAAATCTCATAGTAGAGGCAACTGCCATCCTCAGTGCAAGCTCTGACAGCAATGAGGATCTCCAATTGTGTAAAGGCTCCCATCCACCTGTTGGCTATATATAGAATGTCTCTATATATAGCCCTAGGATCTCCTCTATATATACTCATCTATTGTGTGTATTCCACACACTTTGGGGATTCAATATTGTGTCTCGTGTGCTTCTCTCTCATCTCTATCATGCTATCGCCTCCATCTCTAACATGGTATCAGAGCTATGGTTCTACGTGAACCTAGAGATCTCCACAGGTCAAAGTCTATCCGTCTCCATACGAAGGAACTCTGTGTTTCTGGTTTGAAGAAAAAAAAAGCAAGGTGAGGATAGAGAGAAGCCTGCGCAACAGCAACAATCTATCCGTCTCCATACGAAGGAACTCTGTGTTTCTGGTTTGAAGAAATAAAAGCAAGGTGAGGATAGAAAGCAGCCTGCGCAACAGCAACAATAGCCTAAAACGGAAATCTTGAGCACGTAGCTTCGTCCGCGTAAGTCGAAGCTAGGGTTTCGTCTACAGGCTGATCTCCCAGAACTGTTTGGCTATGGCGGACTACTGGCGCTACTCTGACATGATGGCTCCTAGACAAATCCATGCGAAACGCCCGAGAGCGGATTACGATGAGCTCCCTTTACCTGGAGCAGCCAGTTATGGTCGTGGAGAGGTTCGTTATGATGAACGAGATGGGCGCATGCCATGGAGAGATCCGGAACCCCTCGATTTCGGTACCGACTACAAAAGAAGCGAGGTGGCATATGCTTCGGGTGGTATGACTGGTGCAGATGTATTGGGTCTGGTCTGGAGGATCCTAGCATGATGGGACAGGGTGGCAGGTTGCTGGGTCTGGATACCAGCATGATGAAGGGTGTCAATGTTGGTGTAAATGGAGGGAGATCTGATTACCTTCCAAGGCAAGATAGTCAAGGAGCACGATTAAGGGGCCCTGGTCTTCTGCCACCAGATGTTTCACCAGATGAAGGGCTTCCATCTGACTGCTCTCGCAGGGAAGCAGCTCATGTTTTTCGCCCTTTCCTTGGGTTTAAGGAAGTTCGCCTTGTGCACAAAGAGTCAAGGCGGCTGGGAGGAGATACGTTTGTCTTGTGCTTTGTAGAATTTACAGATTCGAGATGTGCTGCTATTGCATTGGAGGCTTTGCAAGGTATGCATCAGAATCCCTCTTGGAAATTGATGAGCTGGGTGATGATTACACAAATGAATGATGTTAGAAGCCTAAAGTGTAGCCTTGTGAGGCTCACAATGCAGGCTGTTAAGGGTAAACATGCTTGGAGCTAGGGTGAGAATAAACATTGAACTCTGTCTTCAGGCTTTGATCCTAAGAGTTTACTTGACATCAGAATGGTCTATGAGTGGCAAGCTAATCTAAAGTGTAGCCCTGTGAGGCTCACAATGCAGGCTGTTTAGGGTAAACATGCTTGGAGCTAGGGTGAGAATAAACATTGAACTCTGTCTTCAGGCTTTGATCCTAAGAGTTTACTTGACATCAGAATGGTCTATGAGTGGCAAGCTAGTAGGGTATGAAACACATGAATAGCGTGTTCTGAACGAGTTCGGAATGTTTTGATGCTTTCCAAGGATGCTTCTATTGGTGTACAGAATGGTCGATGAGCGGCAAGATAAGTGCAGGTGTTGTAAGAGCCTCTTTGATAGGTATGATTCTCATATTAAATCCTCAAGAAAAGGTATGTCAATTGTTTCTTCTCGTGCGTGGAGGATACTCAAATCTCTCGTGCGTGGAGGATACTCAAATCTCACTTTTCAGATGAGGAGCTGATAGGTATGATTCTCATATTAAATCCTCAACAATTGTTTCTCCCTTCTCGTGCGTGGAGGATACTCAAATCTCACTTTTCAGATGAGGAGCTGATAGGTATGATTCTCATATTAAATCCTCAATGATTGTGATGCTTTTAAATGCATCTTGTTTCTTTCATATTGATGGAATACTTTTCAGATGAGGAGCTGATAGGTATGATTCTCATATTAAATCCTCAATTGTTTCTCCCATATTGATTGTGATGCTTTTAAATACATCTTGTTTCTTTCATATTGATGGAATGTGCATCCATTGACTTGGTTACATGTTTTTGATGTTGGTTGACTATGTTTCCATGGATCGTTGTTCCATGTTTTGTTGTTGTTGGTCATTCCAAGCTACATGTTTCGTTGATGTTGGTTCACTTGGCTAATCTATATTGGTTGATTGTGTTTCCATGGATTTTATCCATGATGCCGTGGTGTTGTTCCGTGGTGATGGTTACACATTTCATAGATATTAGTTGACTATGCTCCCATGGAAAAGATATTGGTTGACTATGTTCCCATGGAAAAGATCCATGATGCCATGGTGCTGTTTTATGATGATTTTTCAAACATACATATATGGATGCTTTTTCGTCAAAATGTCCACGATGCCATGGTGCTGTTCCATGATGATGGTTACATGTTTCGTCGATGATGGTTGACTACGTTTCCATGGATTGTATCCATGATGCCGTGGTGTTATTCTGTGATGATGGTTACATGTTTCATCGATGATGGTTGACTATGTTTCCATGGATCGTTGTTCCATGGTGATGGTTACATGTTTCGTTGATGTTGGTCATTCCAAGCTACATGTTTCGTTGATGTTGGTTCACTTGGCTAATCTATATTGGTTGATTGTGTTCCGTTGATGTTGGTTCACTTGGCTAATCTATATTCGTTGATGTTGGTCATTCCAAGCTACATGTTTCGTTGATGTTGGTTCACTTGGCTAATCTATATTGGTTGATTGTTGTTCCATAGTGACGGTTACATGTTTCATCGATGATGGTTGACTATGATTCCATGGATCGTTGTTCCATGGTGATGGTTACATGTTTTGTTGTTGTTGGTCATTCCAAGCTACATGTTTCGTTGATGTTGGTTCACTTGGCTAATCTATATTGGTTGATTGTGTTTCCATGGATTTTATCCATGATGCCGTGGTGTTTTTCTGTGATGATGGTTACATGTTTCATCGATGATGGTTGACTACGTTTCCATGGATCGTTGTTCCATGATGACATGGTCATTGGATGCACCGTGCCTTGGCTTTGGCTCATGAGATTGACTAGGTTTATTTAAGTCTATCAATGTCTTTTGTGGTCGACAATGCAACCATGCAGGTCTAAATGGCTATAATGGTGGTCAAGTCTTGGAATTCAATCTATGGCAACTAACAAGAAATTTCGTCGAGCATATTTCCCGAGAGGTTTGATTTCTCGTCCCATCATCTTATGAGGTTTACTATCCTGATTGTGAATGTCACTCGTTTGATTTCTCGGCCTATCATGTTATCCTGGCTACATGCTGCCTGCGGATGTCAAAGGTTTGATTTCTCATTCCGTCATCTTATGAGGTTTATGTTCACATCATGTTATCCTGGCTACATGCTGCCTGCGGATGTCAAAGGTTTGATTTCTCGTTCCGTCATCTTATGAGGTTTACTATTCTGATTGTGAATGTCACTCGTTTGATTTCTCGGCCTATCATCTTATGAGGTTTACTTTCAAGTACGTCATGTTAGAGGTTCTCTTTTTCATCATGTCTGGTCATCCTACCTATAGTGGACGTCAAAGGTTTGATTTCTCGGCCTGTCATCTTATGAGGTTTACTTTCAAGTCATGTCATCCTGGAGTTTTGATCCGAGTTATAGTTGTCTCATTATCTTGACTCATAATATTGGAGGTTTGATCTTATGTCATAGATTTTTCCCATGGCAAAGATATGATTCTAGCTTTCCATGATATCCTTACTAACTAGAATGAGTGTCTTTTTCTATTTTATTGTTTATTGACAGGTCAATCTTCCAAGTCAACTTCTCCAAGTAACCAGATTCTCTTACCAAATCTAGTTCATTTGCCATTGATTGGATGATCTTCCACAAGTTGACATTGCCATGCATGTCCTTGCGGCGGATGGACTATATTCCTAAGCAACCATATAATAGATACCTTTGTGTCTATTTCTTTGTGTACATCTTTTCGTGTACATCTCATATTTCTATAACAAAATTATGGTTTTCCATTTGTTATGGAGACTTCTTCCATATTACAGGGTTTATGGATCATGATTGTATTTGGATATTGTTGAGCTTCAATATAGAGAAGAGACTACAAAAATATTATTTGGCATCGTCACGAAGGTAGACCCAACCTACATGAATGGATCAAGACAACATCAAGATGGATGACGATGACTCTTTCAAAGCCTTTATGGCTATTGTACACATATAAGAGTGATGCAGTATATATGGGAGTGATGTAGCTCCTTCATGGCTATTCTATATATGGGAGTGATGTAGCTCCTTCATGGATATCGTGTATATGAGAGTGATGTAGCTCCTTCGCAGTCTTCATGGCTATTGTATATATGGGAGTGATGTAGCTCCTTTGAATAATACTTTGTAACTATAAAATAATATAGCGGTAGGTGTATATAGAGCTGTGGGTTTTTCCCTTGAGCCCCCAAGGGTTTTTTCATCCACAGTTAGAGACCCTTCTTTGAGTGGGGGTGTTGGCTATATATAGAATGTCTCTATATATAGCCCTAGGATCTCCTCTATATATACTCATCTATTGTGTGTATTCCACACACTTTGGGGATTCAATATTGTGTCTCGTGTGCTTCTCTCTCATCTCTCTCATGCTATCGCCTCCATCTCTAACACCACCATGGGGCCACTGGCTCGAGAGGCGTGAACCACTCCTCTGTGAGTGCCTCCTGAATATCATCCCTCATAATAAACCCCCCTCTGAAGTGACTCAGCCTCTCCACCTGGATCTCCTTTGGGAGACTGCAGAAGGCCTGCCAGTCTCCAAAACTATGAGCTGGGCCTGCCGCCGCTAAAGGCCCCTAGGCTAGACGAGGCCGAGAACCCAGCATATGACCCTACTCTGTGCGAACCGCTCGGCTCCAGATGAGCGGCTGTCTGGCCCGCTCCTCAACACAAGAAGGAGGTCGCTGAGAGAGCCCCGATCTCAGAAGCTCCCAAGCTCTCAGGATACTCAAAGCAAATCTGTCCTCCCATCCTCTACTGAGGCCTGTCCTCCTCATTTCTATGAAGATCTAGCGAATCTCTGGTGCCCAAGTGCCCCCTGCTGGGGGCGCCTGAGCCTGCAGCCGCTGCAAGAGGAGCTCTTTCCAAGGCTCACCGCCTGGAAGCAACCCCCGAACAATAAGCTTCCCCAATAAGGCTCTACTCTGATCGACTGGATCTATAATGCCCAAACCTCCCTGAGCCAGCGGAAGTGTAATAACTGCCCATGCAACCTTTGCTCGAGCTGGCTGACCGTCCCGCCCAGACCATAGAAAGTTCCTGATCAGCCTGTGTACCTGGCTGATGCAAGAGCTCGAGAAGATCCAGCAAGACGTAATGTACCACATGGTCGCTAAAACAGCACCTGATTTGCCACCACCACCCTCCCAGCCAAGGATAGTCGAGCTGTACTCCAATACAAAAGCTTCTTCCGAATGTTCAGAAGAAGCGGGGCAATTTGCTGCTCAGGTGACAAATTTAGGCCAATCTGGCATCCCAAATACTGCACTGCTATGCCTAGAGGAATCCATCTAAAACCAGGGTCCGGGCTCCATGCCGGAGTGGGAGCACTACTGATCCAAAAGGCCACTATCTTGCGCCAATTGATCAATGCTCCCGAAGCTGCACTAAAAACCTGAAGCGACTGCTCTGCCCGAAGAAGATTGGCCTCTTGGCCATGCAAAAAAAAGCCCATGTCGTCTGCAAACTCAACATCAAGCAGGTCCTCCCCCCGGACTGGGAGCTGAAGTCCTCTCAAACCAACCTCCTCTGCCGTCAAATACATGCTCATAGCCTCCGCAAAGAAGAGAAAAAGAAAAGGGGCGAGGGGACACCCCTGATGAACTGATCTGGTCAGCTCAAAACTCGACCCCCGTCCTCCTGCAAAATCAACACCTGGCTGCGAGCTGTGGAATACAGAGCCGCCACCCCTCTGATCCATCCTGGCTCAAAGTTCAGGCGAAGCATAGTGCCCTCTAAGAAACCCCAATCAACTCTATCGTATGCCCTCTCAAAATCGAGAAGCATCACGACCAAATCCTCACCAAGAAATCTAGCTCGGGCCGTCGCCTCCCAGAAAGTAAAGATGTTGTCAAGGATACTGTGCTCCTTGACAAATCCTGTCTGAGTAGCATGAATCAACTCCCCCACCAAGAAGGGCTGGATCCTCAAACTCAAGGCCTTTGCTAAGACCTTGTAGACAGTATTGAGGATCATAATAGGCCTCCAATGCCGAATATCATCTGATACTCCCTCCCCCTTGGGGATAAGATAAATCAAGCCCTCTGAAAAGCTCTGCGGCCTCACGCCAGTGTCCAAAACATGCTGAAAGCCCCTACGGAGGCCTCGCCCCAAAAGGTCCCAATAGCGCATAAAAAAGGCCGGCGTCAGTCTGTCCTCCCCTGGGTAACTACGTCGCAGCAGGACCCTCAAGGCCTCGGCAAGCTCAATCTCTGACAAAGGCGCACCTAGAACTGTACGCATACGGTCTGTGACCCTCCTCTGCACATGGGCCCACACAGTCTATCTGCAAACATCTCGATCCTCAGTGGTGGCTGGCTCTGCTGAAAGCAAATCTCTATAGAATGCAGTGGCAATGGCTCTGATCTCCCCGAGCTCAGTAGCTACCGATCCATCCGGTCTACCAAGCTAGCGGACTCCTGCTCGCACATGACGGGGTCCAGTGATCTCAAAAAACTCCCCAATCACTCTATCACCAAGCTGCGTCCACTGAGAGGCCTAACAATGATAGTAAAACTCATGTCTCTGCTCCTCTACCTCTCTAACCTCCTGGCGTGCGTGGCTCAGTTGGGATGCCACCCACTCACATGCAGGCTGCTGCTCCTGAAGGCGCTGTAGCGAAGCAAGGCTGCGTCTCAGCCGATGCTCCTGCTTGCGAATCTCTCCCAGCCGTGTCAAAGCTGCAGCGTGCAGAAAAGAGCTAAGATCGATGAGTCCCTGGGCACACTGGCCCGCTGCATCCTGGTTAGAGCACTGACTATCATGCCAGATCCTCTGAATGTCCTCAGCGAGACTGGGATCTGTAAGTACCCTCTCTGGGATCCTCAACTGCAAGCTGGGCTCCCATGTCCTCTCCTCCAATGTCAAGATAACTGGCGCATGATCTGAAAATGAGGTGCCAACGAGAATGCCGACGGAGCCCTCTCGCTCCCCTAACCAGTCGCCCACATAAAAGCGATCAATCCATGATAGATTAGTCCCTCCCTGCCGGCGATCCGACTGAGAGAAACTAAGACTGTCCTGAGACCGATAGAAAGCCCCATGCTGCCATGCATCAGTGATCCTCAGTGACATGCAAAACCGGTCCCAAGCTGCAAGCTCCGTGCCGTGCACTGTAACATGACTGCCTCCCACCCTATCTGCCGGGTCCTCAAGCATGTTGAAGTCTCCCCCGACACATCAATGTGCGGCCTCTGGCAATGCATCCGTAACCTAGGTCCAGAACTCTGCTCTGGCAGTAGCATGATTGGGCGCATAGACTTTGAGCACGCCCAATAGCTCATCATGCATCCTCAGAATGACATACTGTGCTCTACTAGGCACAATGATCCCTCGATCCACAATGGCCTGCCGCCATACATCTGCAATGACCATGCATACTCCTCCTTGTCCACCCAAAGGACCAAACCCCGCAGACCAAAAAGTGTCCCATCTACCAGGCATCACCGAACCATATCTTCGGATCTTGCTCTCACCCAAGTGGTGCTCCTGCATCATCAAAATATCAATGCTGCCACCAACCAGGCATCTCTGAAGCTCCTGCCTCAAGCAACCATGATAGCGTATAAAATGTGCTCCGCCAAGGCCCTGTACATTCCATGAGATGATCCTCGTGGATGCCCTGCTGAGGTGGATGCTGTCCAAGCCGTACGGCGGGCCTTCGCAAGCGGCTTGGATGGAGAGTAGTCCCCATCCGAGCGGCTGCGAATCTGCCCACCCGGTGTACTGCAAAACTCCCGGATCAGGCGCCAGTGGGCTGTGGCCCATGGCGACTGCCTCCCGCTCTGACAGAGCAACCTCGTGTATACACACATATCCAGGGTCGCGTGCTAAGTCTGCCACTATGCGAACGACCAAATGCCGAATCCCTGAGGTATCCACACTCTCGAGATCCAAGAAAAAATGAGCCAACTCCCAAAGTCGGCCTATCACATCTGTCACCTCTAGATCGCTCATGTGATGAGAAAACTCAACTGCCTGAGTCTTCAAAGTGCTGAGAGCGAGCTCTAGAGTCCACTCCCAGTCGCAAGGGCCACATAGAGGGAATGAGAAGGCCACCGTTGTGTCTAGTGCCTCCTCCCCGCGGGCCGGAGGTATCACTACATGAACTCGGATGGGTGCTGGCTCATGGGGGCCCTTTGCTCCAAAAAGCTGTGTGAAGGCATAATCAAAAGCCTCCGAGCGCTATCTAATGCCAAGGCGACTCAGCCGACTGCGGATAGATGAAATCCGTGAAGCCCGAATCGACATAGTAGGTCTCCTCTGTGATGCTCGAGCGAGGTCAGTGCTCAGTGCCCTCCGGACTGCAGGTGAACGCCAGGGGACTGCAAGGGCCTCCCGGGAAGGTGAGGCGAGCGGAGGGGGAGGAGGGGGGGGCGAGGGGGGTGGAGAGGGAGCCGCTACAACTGAAACCGGAGCGGGGACGGGAGGAGGCGGTGGTGGAAGCGAGGCGATGGGAGGGGACGGGGGTGGGGGGGTGAAGGAGGGGGTGCTGGCATCTCTTGGTCCTCAGTCGTCGCCGCGGGGGTCTCCTCCTGGAGGGGAGAAAAGCTGTTCCTCACGGGAACCCAGTGAGGCTGAGACTGTGGCTCTGCTACTGTAGCGGTCTCTGGGCATGCTGCTGTAGCGGTCTCTGGGCATGCTGCTGTGGCTGTCTTCCTTGGCGGCGCCCCTGTCCAGGCTGCCACTCCGAGGTCTCTGTGGCTTGAGCAGGTGTCCCAGAGGCAGCCTGTCGAGCCGAATCTGTGGGCGGGCCATCAGTAACCTGCTGTTGTGGTGGTGAGGGTCGGGGTCTCCTGCGAGGGCAGGCCTTGGTCAGATGGCCGACCTACCTACAAATGAAGCACTGATTCGAGAGCCCCGAGAACACTCTCTGGTCTATCCATCCCCCCCTATCCTAGGTAGCTGAATGACCTTAGGAAGGGAGGAGATGTCAGACACTAACACTCTGACCGAAGGTAGCCCAGCTGCTCTGGCCACCACTGAAGCTGCTGAGGGGCCAGTCTCTAGTACCGAGCCCACCAGTGCTCCGAGCCTAGAGAGGAGCGGAAGATACTCCCGACGGAGTCCAGGGAAGAAACTGTAACATGGAAAAGGCGCTCTCCCTGCTCCGCCCCGCTGCTGGGTCAAATCCATGCTGCGTGCCAAGGTCTGAAGAAAGCTCGAGCACCCCTGATGTCAAGGGGACTCATGGCAAGGACCTTGGCAACGCTCTGAGCGGCCTCGAACTCGATCCCCCGGCCCAGTAGCTGTACGTTCAGGATCTTGCCCACATCTGCAAGAAGTTGGGCTTGAAGAAGATCCCTGATCTCCCCTGCTGGGGCGAGTGCCGATTATACGGCAGATGGTGGAATGAGCCTGGAGGCATTCCACCTCTGCGGTGATGCTCGCTTCCTCTTCTGGCGAAAGAGAAAGCCTGATGGGGGGGCGGGCGAGGGGGCTGCGGATGAGTCCCTCTGAGGCGGGACGGGAGGAGCCTCCATCAGAGTCTGAAGGTGCGGCAAAGGCGGGATCCTGCTAGAACCGAGTTGCACACAGAGAGGCGGAAGACGGAGCAAAAAGGAAAACAAAACCCCCTGGGGGCGGAAGCAAGAAAAAGGAGGGGGGGAGGGGGGGGAGAAGGCGAAGGAAAAACCCTAGGGGGGGAGGGCGGGAGCTGCGCACAAGAGGGAGGAGAGGAAAGTGAGCTAGCGGAGGGGATGGGGCGCTGCAGAGGGGATGAGGGTGCGAAGAAAAGGGGAGGGGGCGTGAAGGTGAGGAAGGGCGGCGAGCAGAGCAGGGCGGCAGCAGAGCAGGCAGGCGGGAGGGGGCGCAGGCGGGGAGGGGGCTAATGGATAGGCGGCGGGCAATGCTGGGCGCAGCACAGCGAAGGCAGGCGGGGGCGCGAGGAGCGAGGGGAGGCGAGTGGGCGAACAGGCAGGGAGGGCGATGGGCGTAGCTGTGCAGGCAACGCGAGCAGGGAGGGGGGGGCGGGAGCTTCAGCAAGCAAGTCTCTACCTTCTTACATTAATTAAATCTTAGCTTTCCCTAATGCCAGCAAACCCATAAGCGTGCATCTACTAACCCACAAGCTTAAGCAAGCATAGAATGTAACATTCACAAACCCACAAGCTCATAGAGAGAGTCTATCCATGAATAACTCATGTTACCAATGAAGTGGGCAAGAGCTTGCATCAATGGAGACTACACACACACACACTACAAGCATGCAGCATACACAAGAGAAAGAAAGAAGCATTAAACTAATCATAGATTAATCTACTTCAATGATGCTAAAACATATTAAGAGAATGAAGTGGAGCTATACTCATTGGAGCTTGAAGCTCATTAGAGTACAATAGAGAGAGAGTTAGAGAGTTGCCATAGCTTGAGAGCTCAAGAGCTTCACTCAATAGCTTATGAGAATGGCCAAAAATGTCCACTTTCTTTAGCTAGAATCTCTTTTATAGAGATGTCACTAACCCTAACCCTAGGCCTCTTTCAGACATGGGCGGACAACCCCATAAGTGAGCCTTGCTTAATACACTTAGAACTCTCATTTAGAACCCACATTGGCCTAAAACGATTTACATTGCACTTCGGCACAAAATATGGAAAAATTATGTCTGTCTTTATGTTCCCATGGCTACAATCCTGCTCTCTCGCATTAATTTCTTCCGGCCTCCTTCCATAATCCGTGTTCCCCGCGTGAGTGAACAGAGGAGAAGAAGTTAAGGGAGGGAAGAGCGGCAGTGTGGATGTGCTGGATGGGTGTGGGGGTTGGGTGCTGGTACTTGGCGGAGGGGGAGGTGAGGGAGGGGAACTAGGTGGTGGAGGGGGAGGTGGGGGAGATGAGGATCGTGGGGGTGGAGGTGGGAGGTTACCATTGCTGTTGTAGCCTCTATTGTAGCCATCAGGGGCATGATCACCGTTTGTTGTGTTAGCTGGTCCTTGGGATCGGGAAAAAGCTTCAGCTATTGCTACTTCATCAGAGGTGAATTCCATGGCGAAGGCGACATGGGAGTCGTCAAACTCAAAGATTTCGGTTGGCTACCATGACATCTATGGTATAAGATGAGGAGGCCAACAACAAAGTAACGGGGAAGTGCATCAGTTCTATAGAGGGAGAGGTAGGCCTTGTTAGCCACGTGCCATCTTCTACTAGATGTAAATAGTTCAAAGCATCAGTCATCCTTTGGGAGGGGTAGGGGTATGGGCACAAACCATCCAGAACAAATAGGTTGATAATATCATCTGGGTAAGAGCGAAAGCCGAAGTGAAGGAGATGACTCCAACTAATCAAATGGCTTGGAGAGGGTGGGGAGGGAGCTGGTAGATGTCATGGGGGTGGTTGAATGATATGAGGCCCTAGAAGCAGAAGTGGGGGATGAGAGTGATGTTGTAGATAGGGAGCTTGGTGAGGTGATAGGTGTAGGTATGGTGGGAAAGTGGCTCATCCAAGAAGACATTTTGCTGGAGGAGGTTGAGCCTTATGATTTGGTAATGAAGGTTGATGAGTTGGAAGGGGCTTTGTGGGGGGAGGGCAAGGAATGGTAGCTTTGTCACCGTAGCCATAAGGGTATCCACATTCCAATCCATGGCATTGGAGGAGGAAACAGTAAGTAATCTACCAAGTTGACCATCTTTCCTTGGTGTATATGGGCCAGGGTAGTCATGTTGCATCTGCTAAACCTATTTGTCCAAAGTGTGGTAAAAAGGAATTGTAAGGCTCTGGTTGTTGGCATAATCAAATTGTCAAGGTGGGTGATGTTCGCCCACTCCACCCCATCTTTGGTTGTGTTGTCCCTATATGTGTCCCTGGTCAGCTTTGGAGCATTGGTGATCCTAACATAGCGTTGGTCCAGGTGGGGGAGTTGTAAGGCATCGCGGATAAGCCCCATGCTCAGCTGCACTCTTAAGGTATGGCCTTCATTGTCTAGTACTTCTCCAATGTGCATGTTGGCATCATGTCTTACTAAAGTACAGACAATTATGTAAGTCTCGCCCCCATGGCTCCAGAGTGGGCAATTTTCCCAGGCCCAGCTGCTCCAAGTTGGTTATGACCGTAGGTTTGTGATAGCATAGCTTGGTGAAGTAGAGGAGCTTGTACCCCACCTTGTGGTTGTTCTTCATCAAAGAGTAGATGGTGTGGCCATTCACCTACTTCATAAGATCCTCCCCCAGGTGTGACAGTTGGGTGGAGTGGCGGGCATACTCTTCAAATCTGCCTCTTGTTGGATGCTTTCTCCTGAGGGTGGGGCGGTGGTGAACCTCTAGGGAGGAGTCCTATAGGTGTCAGCCATGGTGGAAAAAGGGTGTGAGAATGTGAAAGCTTGAGAGAAAAAGCGGCAAGAGTTTGGCTACAAGGAGAGCTGAAAGTGAGGAAATGAGGGGGTGGTACCCAGATTTATACTTTTCCAGAAGGAAACAGCCGTGGCATCTGGGATGGTATAGGTGTGGCATCTCCAGTGAACGGGCATGGTGACTTGAGCGAACAGCCATGGCATCTCATGTTCGGATTTAGTACGGGCATGGCATTGGTTGGAACATGCGTACTAGGCTACCTGAGAAGGGAACATCCGTGGCCTTTTGAACAACAGTTGGTGTAGCCCCATGGAAAATCTGAACACCCATGGTGGCAGATGGGTGGATGATGGAATGCTCGAGGCACTTCACTTGTGGGTTGGGATGACCATGGCATTTTTCAAACGGCAGGGGCAAATCGGAAGTCCCAAAGAGTGGCAGTGGAAAAAGGAGTTGGTACGACCGTGGCATTTATTATTATTATTATTTTATAATATTTTTTTATTTCTTTGAGGCACCATGAATTAGGTTTTGAACTAGTGGGCTATGCTGCTAGCACCCCACTCCAGGTTTTGTATTGACTGCATGCTAAATTTGCCAAGGTGAGAAATTGATTCCATTTTGGTGAAGGAGGGGGTTGTTACTTCCTTGAGGAATTTAGAGGTTGATGACAAGGGAGTACCTGAGACTGAAGGAGTGGATAGTGGTGGTGTAGTACTCTAGTGCAGCCTCACGATGATAGGTGAAGGAGTTGCCGACGTTGAGGGTATATCATTAGTCAACTCTATGGGCAAAAGAATGAGGGTTAGAGTGTCATTGTTGCGAAGCTTCTGCTTCCTTTTTCATCGGCAATCTTTGTGGCGGAGGTCTCATTGGGTTTCCATTGAAACATAGGTGACTGCAGAACAACACGGAGTGGAAGTTGGGGTTGGGGAGATTTGGGGATCCAAATACAATGATTGCCTTCTTAGAAGTGTTGGGCTTGTAGGAGAGGTTTGGGGATCCACCAGGGGGTTGGTTTTGGGCACAGCTAAGGGTTTTATTGAGGATAGGGATGTTGTGAAGAGTGCTTAGGCCTGCATCTGTCCTATACCCTGTAGGCTTTTGGTTGTTGGCAAATTGGCTGCCGATGTGGGGGACGAGGAGCTCTGGGTTCCTGTGTCGATGAGGGGAAGAGTTGGATCGTTGGGGGATCCACACTATAGATTCACCCTCATAATAGCCCTGTGCTGCGAGAAGATTTTTAGGTACCCAATGGGGAGATTTGGCATGCCATGTGTAGATTTGTTAGTTTTATTAGAAATGTTAGTTTGGCTAGTTTGGGGCGGTGGGCCAGTGGCTTCTGAGGTAGTGATGTGAGAGCAGGTTGCTACCAAGTGTGGTGGTATAGGGAGGGTGTGAGAGGGATTAATGTGGTTGGAAGGATGAGCGACCTCTTTTTTGGGGTGATAGATTTGTGGGGATGTGGTGACGGAATGCTGGTGTGTGGTGGAAGGAAAACTTCTTGGCATGGGGGAGCAATGGACAGGCTCTTTAACTAGTAACTTGGCCGAAGGCCCCAGCTATAAGGTTGTGGTTTGTGCATCCCCAGTCATTGTTGCACATGTTATGTCCCATCCAACCCCTTCCAAGGAGTATTTCCTCATGAATTGTTGCTGCAGGCATCACATAGAACTTCCCTTCCAAAGGATTATTTCCAATGCGGAAATAAAGTGTGGTTGTGCCTAAGCAATGAACATGCTACGATGCCATTGTTATAACTATGGTAGGGGTTTCTTTAAGTGAAGGTTCCCCAAGGGAACACTATGTTTCATGGGACATCAAATTGTAACTAGCCCATATTGAACATGATTTGTTTTTGGAGATGTTTGGCTTTCCTCGCCTTGGCCTCTTTTGAAGATGTTTGGCTTGCCTCGCCTTGGCCTCTTTTGGGCGGCTTGTTCCATATCCTCGTGGTCTTTTTTTCATTGTTTCTTGTCATGGATGGCTCTTAATGTGGCTTTTGTGAGTGGGCCATAACAGCGCTCTAATTTTCTATTGTTGAAACAACCAGCTATTTCTACACCACCAAGTGTCTCGATGCGCACACTACACCTTGTAGTGTTATGTCAATGACTAGGAAAGGTCCTAAGGCTATGAGCTTGAGTTTCTTCTTGTGTGTCTTTGTGCTAAATAGGAGGACCATGTCTCCTTCGTTCATTTGTTTATCTTTGAGCTAGTCATCGAACCATTTTTTATGCCTTAGTTTCTCGACAATCATGTTGTATACAACTAGAAGATGTGTTTCATCGAGCTTTTCAAGCTCAAAAAGGCGACAGCCTAAGATGTTTCATGTAAGCTTCTCTTGCACTTTGACACGTAAGCTGGGGACTAAGAACTCTATAGGCATAACCGCTTCAGTACCATAAGTTAAACTGAAGGAGGTGGCATTTGTAGCTACCTTGTAGGATGTTCTATAAGACTAAAGTGCTGCCACCAACTTTTGTTCTCAATCCTTGTAGCTGGCCTCCAAGGTTTTTGCTATAATGGTGCACAAAACCTTGTTTGTGCTCTCACGTTGGACATTCCACTTTGGGTAATAGGGGGAGGACTTCCTGTGAGGAGTGACCAGGAACTCTTACAAGAGGAATTGGATTACCTCATTAATGAAATGTCTTCCATTGTCTCTCACGAGCTCTAGGGGGGGCAACCAAAGCTTGTGATGATGAATTTGACAGTCATTCATGCATCAACTTTATAGGTAGCCCGAGATCCAACCCACTTAGTGCAAGAGTCCGTTTGTTGGTAGCTATTATATATGGGGGTTGAGTGTATTTGGGGCTGGACTGATGAGTCCAATGAAATCTATGCCCCATTTATCAAATGGTTATAAAGACACAACTAGGTTCAGGGGCATGTTGTCCTTAAAAAATGGGGAATCCCTACATGTTGGCACTTGTCATGCCGCTTGATGTATTTTGTATCTTGTGTGTCGTCTTCATCACGCTCTTTATGGTTTAAATCAGGCATCACGTTCTTGGTATATCAAAATTAATTTGTTCCTCACATCGAAAGGGTTTATCTCTTGTTTCTCTGATCCTAATATATATGTTAAGCGCAAAGGTATTCTATTTGTTATTCTTGCTTTATACATCGATGATACCATACAGAAGAATGTGCTAATTCGAGTGCATTGTGACAAGATGAAGAGTGTCCTTGTGAAAGCTTTTCGGGGGAGCTTGAGAAGCTGCCGCTATCGATCATTACACAAGTGCAGGACTGGTCCACTTCCGGGTTACAAGTGGAAGGTCGATTTTTCGAGTTCATAACGTGGAACATTGATCCGGTCCGGGTTGGCAACAACAAGCAGAATATATATCCACATGTGGGAGAGGAGGAGGACTAGCAAGCGAGGGAGTGGGGCCTCATCTCTAAATCCCATAATGCCTTTAAGAGACACCTCAAATGGGATCGATGGCTGAGGTGAGTGCGCAGATCTCGGCTCTCGGATCACAGTGCTCAAACCTTGTAAACTAGGGACAAGGATCCGACCGTGGAGGTGGGCACAAACGATCTCGACCGTCGGATCAGCGAATTTTAAAATATTAACCTAGGGCAACGAGATTGATGATGGACATGGGTGAGAAATTATCGGCCGTCGGATCAAACAAAAATGAAAAACATGCAGTCTTTTCCTCTGTGCAACCTGCAAGATTTTTGAAATCGACTTGCCTTCCTCTGTGCGACCTGCGGGCATTTTGACAGCGACCTGCAGACTCACTTGACCTGCGCTAGTTTACTGTGGCTTTCGACCATGGTGGTGACCGTGAAGACATACAAGGTGAGAGAACATTATCGCCGGCTTTTCTTGCTCATAGCTTCTTACAGAGACGGCTAGAGATTCTTGCACTGCATTAGATAAGCTTTGCATTTGTTTAATATACACTGCATTAGAAATGACAAAAATATCCACAAAAATGATAAGATTTGCCATGAGACAGATTGCCTCTAATTACATTCTGTTTAAAATCCATGAGACCGATTGTCTAAGTTGTTGCTTTTTGCATGCACAACTTATTGCATGGTTCACTTATTGCCATGCTAATGGTTCACTTATTACCAAGAAATGTTGATTCTTGCCATGGTTCACTTATTGCCAAGAAATGTTGATTCATGCCATGGTTCACTCATTGCCATGCTAATGTTGCTACATGCCATGGTTCTCAACCCAAGCCAAAATAATGTTGCTTATTGCCATGGTTCACTTATTGCCATGCTAATGTTGATTCTTCATGTTGTTGCTAATTATCATGCTAGGGTTCACTTATTGCTATGCTTAATGCCTCATTTCCATGCAAGTATTTTAGTAATATGTGTTCATGCATGCATGACACACTTAAAGCTTTTGCCTAGTTTACTACACAGACCTAGTTTATCCCTAGTTTACTACACAGACCCAGTTTGAAAACTAGCCTTAGTTTATCGATGGTGCTTATTGCATGCATGCTTTATAGTAGCCATGCTTAGGTTAACTTATTGCCATGATTAATGTCTTGTTGCCATGCATGTATTCTAGTAATATGTAATCATACATACATGACACACTTAAAGCTTCAGCCTAGTTTACCACACAAACCTAGTTTATCCCTAGTTTACTACATTTTCCTAGCTAGGTCCTAACCCTAGATATGCATAGTTTATCCAAACCCTACCTTATACATTGTTTACTAACATATCTTTGGTTCATTTAACTTCAATGAAAGTAAGTCACGATATAGTAGTTCTTGTAGTCTTTCTTTTTGCTAAAAGTATGTGGCAGCCGACCATGGCTTAGAGGTGGATATCCCACTTCAAAAGATAGGACACCACTTGGGTCGTGGAATGCAAGGAGCTTCAAAGAGTGTTGCAAAGCAATCACAGACAAGGTTTCTAGATGCACAATGTAAATTTCAAATCAACATGAAAAACAATGAAAGGAAATAAAGACTTTTGGCCGAAGATGCTTGGGAAAAGAAAGCTCCATCCAACTTGTCCAAGAGAGCCTATAACATGCAAAAGGAAGCATTTATCCGGGGGTTTATTGCCAAGGGCATGGAACAATACATGGCGAACAAGGAGAAATGCATTCAAGGGATTGAACGGCGCATTAAAGAGGGATATTCCAAACATGTGAGATTTTCTCTTGTCCTATTAACCTTAATTGTGATATATATATATATATATATATATATATATGATGAATATTCTTAAGATCTCATTTTGCATCTTGTAGAGCGATGCAAAAAAGAAAGTGATGATTGTGACAATGATGATGGTGAAGTGGCTTCTCAGCGGATGGAAAACCTTGATGATTGAGGACATATTGACAAGCGACAAGGATGAAAATCGAAAAGAGTCTCTTCCTTCGGTATGCAAGAAATGAATTTTTGATATTTTTAGCTTGTTTGTTGTTTGTTTTCTTTACTTTCATAACATGCCACTCAATCCATTTTCCTCCCTCTAGAATGAAATCATTAATGAGGCGAACCACGAGCATGTGGCTTCATCTCAAGTGAAGAAGAGGCAAAAGTGTGTTGTTTTTTCTCCTTTGAAGGTAAGAGATGGATGTACTAGTTGGTGAGAGGGCTTCTTTGTAAACATGGTACTAACCTTAAATTGTATTTTCCATGAAACTTTGTAATCTTCCAATTCAAAAGACTGGATCAAAGAAAAATGTTCAAATTCATGATAGTGGAGGCTCCTCACATGGAAACAAAAATATCGATGAGGAAGTGTTGATGAGAAATGTGGAATTCGAGGTAAAAGCCTCCCTTACAATGGTATGAAAATACTACTCTTCAACCTTTGTACTACTTTATTTCTTGTTTTCCTTACACTAATATACATAAATATGCATTATTTCTTGTTTCCTCACTTTAGGAGAAAATTGTCAACAAGGAGGCTCATGTGGTGCTCTCTAAAAAAAGTAAGAAACGGAAGAAGGTAAGGGGTGGAAGATGTCTCTTTGTACACAATTTAAGAGTAGGCTTTATTTTACATACCTTGGCTCCTTATGTCAAGTCTTGTTTGTTTGAACTTGAAGTGGATGGCTTGCAATGGAAATGCATCTCATGTTGATATTAGCTCTCCGAGTGAGAGTAAGCCTTCAAATGTAATAATAACAATATCCACTAGTGAGATTAAGACGCACTTGGGCATGGTAAAAGATCTAAGTGCGGTCTATGAAAGGTATACTTTCTTTAACTCTATGGCTTGAATATTGAATTATCATAACATATGCATGGTTTCAATATTAACATGTTTGACTTTCGGTTATGTAGACTTCAACATGGAGAAACTATTCACTTACACTCCACGTTGGGGATTCATTGCTGAGGTGGATGTGCAACTAGCCAAGTCAATCATGCATGTGGAAGTGTCTACTCGCGTGCTTAACCTATTTGCCATGGTAATTTTTTTAATTTTCAAATATACCTCAAAGTTGAGAATTTCCTTGTAAAAGATAACCTATCGGCTTGAGCTTTTGAGGATAAGAAGAATAAAAAAGGTGCTATGTCCCTCGTAAAAGATAAGTTATTGGCACTTATACTTTCAAAGATAAGAAAGAAGGCTATGAGACCTGCTATGTCCCTCCAACAATATTCATGCTCACTTTGCTCATATATACGCGAAGGTGGGATTTGGACCTACTATTGTATATTAAGGGATACCTTCCTTAGTAGGCGGTGCCTCTTATGGGGTAAAAATGAAGTCATCATCTATCACATTAGAGAAAATATTATGGTGACTATTATGGCACACGGAAGGCCAATTTTCACCTCCCGCCCCTAAGTCCTCCTTTCCTGCATCTAGCAATGCAAAATCTAGTCCAGGTTGGTTCTAGAGGTAAAGGCTTCAAAACTAGCTCCTTTTGTGCGGCCTCTTAAGAATGGTTATGGTCTTGGTCAAGGCCTTTGGGACAAACATTGAGGCTTTCTCATTGGTTTTATGATTCGCTCTAGGGATGGGGTCAGGGATCTGACAATGGTGTTTACTCCTTGACCACTTGTTCAAGTACTAGCTCTAGTT
The DNA here is from genome assembly GCF_041138505.1 of Cibotium barometz. Classification (NCBI taxonomy): domain Eukaryota; kingdom Viridiplantae; phylum Streptophyta; class Polypodiopsida; order Cyatheales; family Cibotiaceae; genus Cibotium; species Cibotium barometz. Next base: position 17,610,327 of record NC_141054.1, read on the forward strand.
GAGCTTGTACCTTTCTCACAAGCTCTTGGGCTTGCTTCATTCTCTCTTTCTCCAAAGGAGGAGTTCAGTATTCCTATCACATGAGTTCAAATGAAGGGGTTTTTTAATTCAAAATTTTAAGGTGAATTTATAGAAATACATTTATGGCAGGGTTTGTTTTAATTGATTTTGGAAAAAAAACCTATAAGTCCATAAAGAAAAAGGGGGCATTTTATTCATAAAAAATTCACAGATAAGGAACTTTTTATACCCCTTGAATGCACATGACACGTTGGGTTTGCTAGAAGCTCACCCCCCCTTAGGGTTTTCATAGTCAATGGGTTTCTTCTCCTTGGGAAGAGTTAGTTTGAATAGAGATCACTCGTTGTAAGAGGCAACTTCTTCAGAGCTATTATCCGAACCACTTTTAATGGTCATGAGGACTGCCCTTGGTAACCGATCGTGCATTGCAAGTCGAGCTTGCTCTTTGAGGTCTTCTTTTTTTGGCCCTCTAGTTTTGGCTCATTATCCTTTTTAGGGGGCTGATGTAGACTTTGGGACTCGAACCTCTGGCTTTGGGGCTGCTGCCTCAAAGTTGAAGCTTGAGATTTCTACTTCTCTTCTCCCTTGGATGTTCCTTGTGTCCTTGACTTTGTTTGAAGCCTTGTGATGGCATTCATAGGGACTATACAAATAATTCCTCTTTGTATGTTGAACTAGTTAAGGCTCATTGAGTCCTCCTTCAGTGTATCTAGCAATGTAGAAGATAATCAGATTGCTTCTAGAGGTAAAAGATTAGAACTGGCTCTTTTTGTGGCCTCTTAAGGATGGTTATGATCTCGGTCAAGGCCTGTGGTAGGCACTCAAGATTTCCCATTAGTTCTATGATTGGCTCTGGGATCAGGTCAGGGATCATTGTGTCAGTGGTGCATAAGCGACCACTTCCTTAAGTATTGGCTTTAGTTGAGCATGTACCTTTCTCATAGGATCTTGCGATTGCTTCATTCTGTCTTTTTGCATCATGGGGTTGGGGTGCTCCTTGAGTTTTTTTTAGGAGTTTCTTCGGAAGGTTTTCGTAGTCAATGGGTTTCTTCTCCTTGGGAAGAAACCCAACAAGAAGAAACACGAGGTTTCTTTTCCTTGCCTCATTCTCTCTTTCTCATATAAAATTACAGATAGATTTAATGGCCAAGGTTTCACACCTGGCAAACCAAAATTAAGGGGTACTTAATGAAGAAGAATCTATGGAGTCTTGTCAAACCACAACCTGATGGAGATGAAACTTCTATTGTTACTACTAGAGCAACCATTGCTGCATTGCAAGACGAAGATGAGCAAGCATTAGGCATCATAATCACTACAGTTGATGATGGTTACATTCATTACATTGATGATGATGACACTGTTGCAAAGGCATGGGACACTTGAAAAGATCTTTGGTGCTAAGGCTAAACACTCCAAAATTAGTCTTAAAATACAATTGTATGAGCTTAAAATGGAAGATAGTGAAGGCGTGGCTTCACTAATCAGTAGAATTAAGAGTCTTATGACTCAACTTGTGTATGTGAACACTCCAGTCTCACTGAAGAAGATGCCATTGCGATACTGTTAAAGGCTATGCCTTCAAATTTCAATTAAATAGTCAATCACTGTGCTTAAAGAGAAGGAACATATTCCTTCTTTGGAAAGTGTGATTATCTCTTTGCAGGAAGAAGAGAAGAAGCCAATCAAAGATGACTTTGGAAGTGCCTATGCTATCTCCTCCAACAATATGAAGAAGAAGTGTACAAGCTATGGAAGAACAAATCATCTTACTGAAGACTGCCTCACAAACAATCCATGTGTGCATTGTGAAAAAACTAACCACTTATCTCAAAGGTGCTATCTCAAAGACAAGAAGAAAGGAAAGGATAAAGTCAACACTGTTGCAAAAGAAACCAACCTTGCTCAAGTGTGTGACGATGTAGATGACTCTTATGCCTTTTAAAGCATTATTTAAGTCATATTTGGCGATGCCTTATGTTTGTGGGAACACTAGTTGTTGAGTGAGCCTTGTTGTGTTTCTAGCTTAACTCTTTATTGTGTATACCCACTTGTTAATCCAAACCTTGAAGTTTGTAAGAGAATACACACACCCTATGTTGTGATGAAGGGGGGACTCTATCTCAATGTATCAAGCAGGATTTGTTGTTAGGCAAAGTCCGTCACATAAGTCATTGTGTTCATGTTTGGCTTATAGGGGGTGTTAGAAATAATCGAAACGTAAAGCCAAGATTAAAGCTCAAGGTTCAAAGGTTATTATCCTTGTAACTTCAGCATTGTAAAAGGCACAATAATCTAGCCAAAGAGGTGAAAAGAACGTGCCCTCCTCTGTAGAGAATCAAGGAGAAACATGAGGGCAGTGCCCACCTACATTCACTCCACCTCTACTATAATCACTCCACCTCTTCACATTCCTCTCCATCTCTCCTAAAATCCAGCCACCTCTCCTATATTCAAGGATGTACTCTTGGCCTATAAAAAGGCACCTTTGGGAATGAGAAATTTTTTCAAGTGTTTTGATTCATACCCTCTTCATGCTTGTTTGATTAGCTTAATCTCATCTTAGTCATATTCTTAGTCATCCACTAGTTATGGCATACATATGCTTTGATCCACCATAAATACATCATTATTTCAATTTTTTTCAGTGCACGTGTATATCACTATCATCATGTGTATGTGTGTGCGATACATTAATATCATCATGTGTGTGTGTGTACAATACAACATCATCCCCATCATACTACAATGAATTAGTCTATCTACATAAATGAGAATGAAGGAGATGATGGCTAGTCAATGTCGTGTGTGAGTCATAGAAGCTCTCAAGGCGCATACGAACACTAGTGTGATAGCAATGGAAGTGGCAACATGCTCGATCCGTGTCCTCGAAGGATCCAAACTTGTCATACCATAACTCAAAAAATGTATCCCATGAATGACCATTATGATCATCATCACCCATATAATCATCTATAGTCAAAGAATGAACATCATCATCACTATCCACATCATCACCCACTAAATGCATGTCATCATGATACCCATCCTCGAGTATGTAGTCATCTCTGATCATGAGTGTAGGGCACTCGATCAAGTTCCCATATACATCATCTCATGCAAACAATGCCAAACCATCCCTGTAAAGATAACCACATAGATCCTCAACAAAATCACCATGACAGTAGAATGTATGGACCATCTAGCACAGACATCCCCCTCATCAAATAAGTATCTAAACTTGCTAGGCAACAACATCTCATGCTCAAACATCCATATGTGACAGGAATATGATTTGTCATCATAGCATGATATATCGATGAAGAAGGATCTAGAGGTCGTAGCTGCGATGTGCCAAATGTATGTATGAACTCAGCAAATGATATCCATCTCCTCGCCTGAAATGGTAAATCAAGATGACGATCATAGATCCGGAGTGATGGGATACGAGCGGATGTTGCACGATTAATGTCTGGGATGGAGTTATAGTGATGTCGAACGACGATGATGGTGGGTAGCATGATGATCGTTAGAGGTAGTAATGGATCCCTAGGTCGTTCACCAATGCTGGAGAGTTAGGAAACACCCCCTCCCAAATGTGCTAAAGAATGCCACATCGCGTGTAGAAAGAAAAACACCAATATGCTCAAATGGCCACCTGCACATGAACAAAGGCCAAAACAATGACCAAAATACTCAGAATGACCATCTACGCAGGAACAAGGGCTAAGATATACGTTTGAATGCCCAAAAAACACTAAATAAGGGCCAAGATGCACATGTGAATGCCCAAAATACACTAAACAAGGGCCAAGATGTGCATGTGAATGCCCAAAATACACTAAATGATCGAAAGTGAAAAGAAACACAAAAGTGTGCATATGAACAAAAACCACAATGCACCATCCACCAAATGCATGCCCACTGTGTGCGGACACCCCAAATCTATCCACAATGCACATGAACAACCTCCACGAGGCTCAAAATCTGCACATAAGTCACATTGCGTGTGAACCACCGCTACAAGGCCCAATACATGTGCATAAAATGGTAAGTAGCAAATGTGGAAGGGAAAGGGATTGGGTGATGTGAATGGATAAAACAAAAATAAGGTACGGTGTGAAATGGCAAAGAGAAAAAAAAACTAAACGTTAAAGACTTTTTTTTTCTCTCCTCTAACTTCTCCGTCTCACGTTGGCGGCCAAGTTGTCTCCTCTCCTGTGCTGAGAGCTCAGAGGTTGATGATGTCTTTCTTTCCCAGCTGATGATGTTGAGACTAAAGCCTTTGGACTCTATGATGGCAATGAAGTAGAAGGCTTTTTTTTCTCTTTTTTTTAAAAATGCACCAGTGATCTCCTTGTGGTGTGAGAACGTGCCGAATGCTTGAGACGGTGTCTGTTTGCAAGAAAGTTGAGCCTTCAAAAGGCGATGAAGCTAACAAGGCTTGCTGATCCTGTCTCATGGCCTTTTTTTGAGCCACTATACAAGAAGGTTGATGCGTACTATAATAAAGCAGCTGGCTGTAGCCGTCACTCGGTCTGTTCCAGGTCGATGGGAAACATAATGGGCTTGGCTAGGCTGTGATGCTATTGATGAGCTCCAACCGCTAGTCTGTGGGTATGGGTAAGGTGGATTAGAAAACACATTTTATTTCTTGTAAATCAGATGATGCCGCCTGCATCAGCATGCTCAGCTCATCCTTCCGTCAGCTTTCCCAAATCTTCTCAATGGCTTCTCTCACACCCTCTACGTAAATGCGGTTAGGTATGTGGCAAGCTTGTTTTCCCAAGTCATGCACTGGCTGGTGGCACAAGGACTTAGCCTCTATTCAGTGTTTGAGATAACAGCACCTGGGTGTTTCTGGTCTAGCTTTAAACCCACACGTCATGCTTGCGCATGCTACTCTACTGCATCAGTAATTATCTAATTGCTTTGATTCTCAAGACTGTTGAGCCGCAAGTCAACTACCTGCGCTAGTTGTTTGTTGATCTGCACTGCTCAGAAAGAAAACAATGCCTTTTGAGCTGGTTGTGAGAAGCCAATGGAAAGCCTCCAACTAGCTGGTAAAGTTGCAGTTGAGGGCCCGACTAGCCACGATTGCAACATCTAGATCCTCCACCTTTCTGGCTGCTCTGGTTGCATGCAAGGCCTCTAAGGAGCTTTTGGAGGTGGAATAAATCGTGGCTTGCGAAGGTGTTGCGTTTTGCTGCTGCTCTTTTTTGTACATGACTGTGCTATAAATGGCAGTAGTGAATGTTGTTAGGCGCGTGCAGTAATCATGGCAAGGAAACTGTGTAGGCACTGCATGCGATGTAGCGTTTGCTTGCTATTACTGAACTACTTGAAATGAATGATAGATGCTTGATGATCTGAAACACAAGTAGTTGCGCGCCTGCTGTGAACAAAAGCCTGAGCTTGTAGAAGCGACGATGGCTACTATTTTTCTTATAAACGATGTCCTTGACACTTCTGAAGTTTACCCTCTGTAGTATGAAGGTAGTTCTTTAATGCCTTACTGAGATGTAGTGCTATCTTGAGATGCACACTAAGGCAAATCATAGTGGACACAAACCTTCATTGATTCTCCATGGCATTGCTGTTATTTATTCAATACTTTTATGCCAATATTTACAAATTTTATCACTAGTATTCAAGATTAGTACTGAGCAGTGTTTCAACCACTAGCTGATGCAAGATCCACTAGCAATACTATAAGGCCTCTTGTGTTGTTATGGCAGAATGCTCATACCAAAGTCTCTCTGAGGCATACACTTGAATGCAATTCTCATGCCAGGGTCTCTTCACCTTGAAAAGGGATTTGAAACAAGTACTAAAATGTTGAGCTTTGAGAACCAACACCAAGGCAATGAAGTTGTTCCGAAATTGCACTAAGAACTACATAAGTTTAAACTTCTGCAAAAGATTTAAACTCTACACACTTCTTTATCAAGTTGCATAGGAATTCCTCATTATGCTTTGTTTCTTAACAGCCATTCTTTTCACAGAACTCGTTCTTTATAGAATCTGTAAGATATCTTCACACTCAGGGAACCTTATATGCAGGTTAGCAAAACCTACGATAGTTATAAGAAAATACATTTGTTTAAAGAGAAAACAACCCTTACCTTCCTTCCTTGCAATTTGAAGCAAGCATTTTTTATTTCCTCGTATCCCAGATGGGTAGGTGATCACGAACATTCAATAGGATCCAATGCTTGCTTTCTTGTAAAATCTCTACCCCCACATTTGGTAAGCATATCGAGAGAGCTACGGTATCTGCAACCTCCTCTTGAGCTTGTAAGGGAATCCATGCTCCCTTCTTCCTCATCCACTACTCATAAGAAAATCAAATGCATAACGTCCATGTGCCACGTGCTCGCAAGAATCAAAGGAGACATAAGACTGTACTACATTGCATTTGAAATTCTCCCTTTTGTGCTCCCCCTCCATAAGGTCCCACCCTTGGCCAAGTAAATTGACCATCTCTTCAACACCCACAACCTTGCCCATGTACATGGTGGGCGTTTGTGTGCACTCAAAGGCCTAAAACATGTGGGCAAACACATGCATAGGGCATACCCAAGTAAGACCCACTGATCGTGAGGCCTTGGTGTACTTTAAAGAGGCTTGTATATCACTAGCCATCTTTGACTTAAGAGAAATTGTAGTCCAAACATGAGTCGTTGGCCATTCAGTGCTATAGAGAGGAGAGGAGGGGAGTTCTTCATGCTTACCAAACCCATTGGACTGTGTGGGCACTACATAGTTGTGTGTATAGAAGAAAACTTTCCGATGAGCAAGGTTAGAAGGGAAATTGTTGGAGAGTATTCCATCCCCTATATGAGCATGAACGAAATAGAATGTCCCTGTAAGGCTTCACACAAGCTGCTTCTCAATGAAGTTGGAAGGGAAAATATATGGAAGTAAACAAACCCATCAAATGAGGTTGAAAACAAGAGCCCATGTAAACCAACCTACTAGAGAGAAATCTATGTAGTTAGATGTGCAAGATCATAGAATCTATTGTGTCTCTTGGCCTTCTCCTCAGTGAAGATGCAGTGAAGATGCACTACCCTCCATGGTTTCTTATGTTGCAATAATTAGAGAGAGAGAGAGACAAGAATAAGATGCAAGTCTAAGCACTGTAGAGAGAACGAGGGAGAGAGAGAGAGAGAGGAGGGAGGGAGAGAGAGAGATTCATGTATACATGAATAAGTTGCAGGACTACACATAGTAGAGAGTGAGAGAGAGAGAAAGAGAGAGAGCTATGGAGATTTGAGTTGCTAGTTTTGGGGGGAATGGAGTGTAGGGTGGTGTTGGGGGGGAGAATGGAGTGTAGAGAGAAAATATGGAGGCGAAAAAGTACTTTTTTGATACAAAATGGTTTGGTTTGGGTTTTTTTTGGGGGGGGGAATCACTTTTTTGAAAAAACCCATTTTTAGGGTTTTTTGACACCCCCATGAGATTGGGGGTTGAAAATGATGGATTCCCCCTACTTTTAGTTACCTATCCCCCCACCCCAATTTATGAAGGCCAACCCCTCCTTTTTGAACCCCACATTTGTATGAATGAGGAAGACAAGCCTAGTTGCCCCCTACTTTTAGAGGAGACCAAATGTGCACACTGCTCTCTTCCCATTGGTCCATTGCTAATGAGGGTCATTAGCAAAGCGCCAAAAATATGTCCAAAGGCTTTCTAATGTCATGATTAAAATCAGATTTGGTTCTGTAGGTCACAAATATTGTCCCACCACCATTGTCAAAAATGATGAAAGGAGACAAAAAGAGGTTTTGGATTCTAGCTAAAAATCAATGCTTTTATAACAAGATTGCATATTCAAGTCTATTTCCAAGCTAATGTTTAAAGTGTTTTTATAGGTGGAGCTGATGTGGCGTGACTCACCACACCATGCTATGATAATCACAACAAGGAGATAAATCCAAATTAACTTTGAAAACTAGCAATGAAGTGGATTTCAACATAAATGAATCTACCAAAATTGTGAAGGAGGCAAGGATGTGCAACAAGACGGAAGAAGTCATGATTGTCAAGGAGACAAAGAATCCATTAAAACTTTCAAAGACACGAACATCCAAGGAGATAAAGTTGGTGATGCTAGAATGTCAAATATAAAATTTAATTGAAATATGGTTGACCTATTGTTTGTTTACTATAGTTTATGGGTCTTGAGCAATAGATACTAGAAATTTTAGTTTTAAAAAAAATTGTTGTGACTTTGAGCTATAGCTCATAGTCTCACCTATTCACCTTTTATAACTCTAGAATCATAAGTACTAGAATTTGACAAAAAATTCTCTATTCTTAATTATACAAAAGTGAATCAACAATGCAAGGAAGTGAACACAATTTCCAATTTCATTAAAATTGTACTAGAAGAAATATAGAGGAATAAATGGTAAGAAATATTGATGATAATCCAATTGTTTTGGCATCATTGGAGAAGCCCAAGCTAGCACTGATATTGGATTTAGCATCATTGGAGAAGCCCAAGTACATAGTGACATTGGACTTTGCATCGTTGGAGAATCCCAAGTTAACAATGATATTATATTTGGCATTGTTGGAGAAGTCTAAGTTAACAGTGATATTGGATTTGGCATTGTTGGAGAAGTCCAAGTTAGAAATGTTATTGGGTTTGGCATTATTGGAGAAGTATAAGTTAACTGTGATATTGGATTTGAATGGGTTTGTCTTGAAGCATTGTTGGTACAAGTCATACCAACACACACATCCCTACAATGTGGCAATATGTTCATAGTTCTTCGACCTGCATGCATAGAATTTTTTAAGGCATTGTTGGAGAAGTCCAAGTTAACAATGATATTGGATTTTAATGGGTTGTTCTTGAAGCGTTGTCGGTGTACAAGTCACACCAACACACATCTCCCTACAATGTGGCAATATGTTCATAGTTCTTCGACCTACACATGTAGAATTTTTGAAGGCATTGTTGGAGGAGTCCAAGATGATATTAGATTTGAATGGGTTTGCCTTGAAGTGTTGTTGGTACAAGACACACCAACACACACATCCCTACAATGTGGCAATATGTTCATAGTTCTTCGACTTGCATGCATATAATTTTTGGAGGCATTATTGGAGAAGTACAAGTTAGAAATGATATTGAATTTGAATGGGTTTCTCTTGAAGTGTTGTTGGTACAAGTCACACCAACTCACACATCCCTAGAATGTGGTAATATGTTCAAAGTTCTTTGACATGCATGCATAGAATTTTTTAAGCTCTTGGAATGTAGGCATTTGTTCAATTGCAATGAAGCATAATGCACTCTCTATGGTGGAAGATTTGCTAAATCATGCAAGAGAAACACTCTCTTTCTTTGTGATTTGGATCCAATAGGGATGTTGTACCTATGGAAGAAGAAAAATATATATGCTAGATAATCCACGTGTTGACATCATGTTCAAACCTTTGGTAAAAATTATAAAGACATTTGGATGTGATGCGCACGGAGACCGGTTTTCATTGATGACTCACCATACAAGGGTTGCATTAGCCCACCATCAAATTGTAATTTTCCTCCTATTTTTGACATTAAAATGGTGATAATGTTCTAATGGAGGAGTTTTCTACCTTACTTTTGCGGCAACTTGATAAGGGTAGCTGATGTATGAAATTTCATAGACTCTAAAAGGTATGGAGAATGGCCAGTGTGTGACGGTCATGATTTATACTCTTTGGTCAAAGATGTGGTGTATGAATGGAAGGATTAAAATAAACAATAGTCAAACATGAGGTTCAACATAAGAAGCCTTCCTATAGTAGCAAGTCCCTAAACAAGAATGAAGAAGTTGGTAGGAAAGAATCACAAGGTGTAAGCTCTAACATGAGAAATATCCATAGTGGTGGTGGTAAAACATTCAACTTAGTTCTTCACAAATTGAAATTTTAAGGTCAAAATCTTCTTATATAGCTAAGATAAAGTGTATGGAAGCTATGCTACTTGCTCAAAAACTAGGATACACAGGTAACACTATCAACCCACATGTTTCTAAGATGAAGCGTATGGGAGCTATGCTACTTGCTCAAAAACTAGGATACACACGTAACACTATCAAGCCACATGTTGCTAAGGACTTCTTAAAGAACCTCCACAAAACATATGGTTCATCTAATTTTAAAGGTGAAAATATCAAGGTTTGTTTTTCAATAGTGGCAATTGCTTTATGGACCTTTATTATCATAGTTTCAAGTCTTACAATATCTTTATCCTTTCATGCCGAGAATTATACGTCAATTCTTGAAGCTTGCTTGAGTATATAGATAATGGAAGATGATCCTCTTTGTACACCAAAGTTTCATATCCCAATTGATCAAAAAATTTAGATTGAAAATGTGATTTTAAATTTGAAGACCTCAACCATTCCTAGCATTGTTTGGGCATGCTCATATTTAGAGAAATACTATAATCCTACATTATGAACGTAACAAGTACTTACACAAAGATTGGACAGAGTTGTGTAGATTTTCTCCATGGCTTAGAAAGTACTCAATTCAAGAGGACACAAAGGTCTCTTATAATGAATATATGGTGTACATTGTTGCAATCTGGCAAGATATATCAATAGTTGTAGAAATAAAAATATAAGACCAACATGAGATTTGATTTTTGTTTAACTTTATGTACAAATGTAAATTTCTTACCGATGTTATAATCCACCATGCTGAATTGATCTTTACTCACTTATGTGCTCAACCTTCCAAAGAGAGAGAGTTCTTTAATGTGTTCTAAATCCAATTCGAGGAGAGAGAGAGAGAGAGAGAGAGTTCTAATTGTGTGCTCAATCCAATTTGAGGAGGGAGAGAGAGAGAAGTATTGTAATGAGAGATACAAAGAGATAGAGAGAAGTGTCGTTCCATAGCACAATCATGCTAGAGCAACAGAGAGAATTGTGAATTTTTAGTCATTTAAAATATTCGTTGAGAGTTGCTTATGCAATTCTCCTCAGAACGCACTGAGATACACATCTTTTAAGTGATGCCCAATGAGCAAGTGTCGATTATGCGATGCTTTTTTCGTCGCTTAAGTGATGTTTTTTGGTTGCTTATGCAATGTCTAGGCATTGTTACTGAAGTCACATAAGCGATGCACCATAGCGCCGCAAACAAGCATAGTTATCGGTGGATTATGTTGTAGTGGTTCCACAAGAGAACCTTACTCATTGTACCATGTTACCTTGTATACCTTCCAAGACCTCCAACATTTCCAATGACAACATGCATCTAGCATTCGCCTCATGCATCTTCATTGACATATTTCGAGGATAGAATCTACATCAGGAAGGGAGGTATATTAACCTTGCTAGAGACCTCTATGGCATTGATGCCAGCCACCATATCATGTTCACAACCTTTGACCCACAGGCACCAGAATGTGCAGAATTCACTTGAAAACCATGTTTTGTATATTTTACATGTGTGCTTATCACTTGTATATTAAAGGCGCACCATGAGATTCTAGGTAGATAGTGCTAGCTTTAGAAGAGGTTTTTACACTAGCTAGAGTGGTCAAATAAGCTAAAAGACCAAACTATTAACTTTGGCCACCCAAGAGTGGGAACCCTAGAGGTCACCTACAAAACCTAAACTGTAACTCTCATGACTCATTCTTTTATGCTAATTCAATACACTGCTCTTCTTCTCTATCTACTATCTTATGCCATTTCTTGCTTGATTTCTATGTGGGCGAGTGAGTGTGAGAGAGTAAGCTGTGAGGAGGGTCGAGCTTCCTTTGGAGTGTGGCGATGGTGGCAACGGTGGAGTGGAGTTTTAGTGTGAGGTTGCGTGACACCATTGTTTCCTACAAGAATCCCAAGCATAAGTATTTACGTGGTGAGTAATGTTGAGATGTCAAGATCAACATGAGCTTACACTCGAGGTGCGTGCATGACCGTTCGACATTTACATCATTGCTGGGTTTACTGGCACTGACATATCTTCACCAGAGATTTTATAGTTGGACTACACTGACTAGTCCACACCTACCTACTCCACTTAGCTTGTTCACATTATGGACTGCCTGTATATACTCTATTATGTGTATTAGTCACTTTATCTTCTTTGTAGACCTCTTTTGTTGTGTGAAGAAGAAGAAGAATTTCCAGCCTCTCACCTTGTGTGTTCTCTTCTAGGGTTTGTGTGACTATGTGTGTGCTTGCAAGAGCTCAAGCTCTCTTCTCCCCTCCTGCATCTTTTCATAGTATTAGAGCCTTGTTCATGCTAAGGGCTGAGTGGCAAACAAGACAAAAATAGGAAGTACGAGGGTAAGAGCTTCATCTATTATTCCCCCTTTGTGTTGGTTACTACACCCTTGTTCGAGAGCTCTTCGGGAGACACCTGCCCCAATGAACTCCAATTGAGGAGCTTTCGTCATGGGAGCAGAGCTACAAAGAAATTATATTGTCCGTTGGGCATGTCTCGATCTCCGTTTTTCAATTCATAGGCATTCATCACGGGCACTACGGGTAAGTTTCGATTCTCTATAGAACTTTGTTTTTGGAGCTGCAAGAAGGGTGATTAGTTGTGCAAACATTGTATATACTACAAAGAGGTCTTAAAGTTTCTATTAGGTGTATGTATGCAAATTTAGGTCACTGGTTGTGATAGTTTGGGTGCAATATAGTATCATTGTGCAGAGAATACAGCAGTTTGTGTAGGTCAAACAAGAGTGTTGTTTTTGGTAAATTTGTGTTACTGGTAAGATGTCAAATTATGGAATAAACCATATTGTTTCAGAAAAGTTTGACAAGAACAAATTCCATGCTTGGAGATCTAGATTGACAAACTTCTTGATGGAAAAGGTTACTAAGGTGAACATGAGGAGGCACTAGAGATACTGGAGATTAATCCAACTATTGCAAATGTAAAAGAATTCAAGGATTGGAATGAAGGAGCAAGGAAAGTCATGTATTGGCTTTGTGTATTAGTATACAAAACACCATGATTGGGCATATACAGGATCCCAAGTCACCTAAGGAGGCATTATACACCTTGGTGAAGCTGTATGAAACTAACACCAAGGCATGAAAGATTTAGTTAAAGAACGATCTTCATACTATGGAGAAGAAAAATTACGTTTGTGAATGATTATGCCTTGAAGATCAAGGGAATTGTGGAATCCCTTGCATCAATTTGTGTTTTTGATGATGATGATGATAAGGTGAAAGTGTGCCTACTACATGGTCTCAGCCACAATACAAGGTGCTCAAGATGTCTATTCAAACTCGGAAGAACATTCCCAACTTCACAGATTTGGTGTCAATGCTGATCATTGAAGAGAAGAATTTGGGTGAAGATCAATAGTCTTCACAAAACAAACATAGTTCAGAGTAGTAGGGCCTTATACACAAGTTCAGGTAGAGGAAGAGGTAGAGGTCGTGGACATGGCCAAGGTGGTGACCAAATAGGTAATTAGAATTATGGTCAGGAGCGGCAAACAATCCCAGGATTCACAACAACAATACATAGGTGGACGAGGCCAGGTTACACGTAGGGGGAGTCAAAGAGATTGTGGTAATTGACAGAGGCAGCATAATGATACATGAGGCTGTTTTTATTGTGGTAAGCCTAGTTATGTGCAGGAAGATTTCTATAAGAAACATAGTGATATGTAAAATGAAAAAGTGCAACAAAATAACTATGCGTCCTCTAGCAGAAATAATGAGGATAATGAGAGGTTGTTTGTTATGCAAGATGTAGTTAATGCTGTGTCTGGAAATGATGTAGCAGCATGTAAGAATGATGTATGGTATGTTGATTCAAGTGTTTCGAACCACATGACAAGTCATGGTGAGTGGTTTAAGGAAATGAAGAGTCTTGAAAGACCAAGTTTTGTTGAAATAGAGGATGATATCCGATTGCCCATGTTAGAGTGTGCCATTGTCTATGCAGGATGGTAAGGTGAAGTACCTTTCATATGTACTTCATGTTCTGAACATTACAAAGAATTTGGTTTCAGTTAGCTGGATGATTGAGTAGGGTTTGCAGGTCCGATTTAACCTTGATGTATATTATGTAGAAGACTTTAAAGATCAGTACAGGTTGACTGCAAGACACAACAGAGTGGGAAGAATGTTTACATTGAATGTAAATATGCCTGAAGTGAGTGCTGCAATGTTTTCAAATGGTTCACGAGTTGTTGTAGATACAAAAATTTGACATAAGATAATCGAGTATGTAAATGTGTAAAGAATGAAGTCTATGAATACTCAAGAAATTGTGACAGGGCTACCTAAGTTTAAGGTTGAAGGTATGCAGAAAGTATGTGAAGCATGCCAATTTGGAAAGCAAACAAAGCATGTATTTACACATGATATAAATGTGAGTAGGAATGTACTAGATGTTGTGCATTCAGATGTATGGGGTCCTGTGAAGACTACATCTATGGGGGACTGTAGGTACTACGTAACATGCATTTATGACCACATGAAGAAAGTGTGGGTGTATTTCACACGGAGAAGAGTGAAGAGTTCATTCACTTTCAGAATTTCAAACTGATACTAAAAAATAAATAGGAAACATGTGAAGTGCCCAAGGCTAGATGGAGGGGGAGAACACTTCTCCAATGAGTTCTCTGAATTCTTGCAAAAGAATGGCATTCAAAGATAATTTACATATAGATAAACTCCATAGCAAAATGGAATTGCTGAGTGTAAAAATAGGCACATTGCAAAGATAGCACGAGCATTGATGGAAGAGAAGAATATGCCGCATAACTATTGGGTTGGGGCTATGTCTACATCAGTTTATATCATGAACATGACTCCTACTGCAGCCATACATGATGTAATGCAAAAGGAAAAGTTTACTAGCAAGAAACTTGATTTGTCTCACTTAAACATTTTTGGATGTATTGCATATGTGCATGTGCCAGATGAGTTGCATACTAAGCTAGATCCAAAGGCACAGATTTTTTTATTTATTAGGTATTTCTTGAGCGAAAGAGATATAGATGCTATAATCTTGCCACAGGTGAAGTCAGGGTAAGCACGGATGTTATATTTGATGTAAGGGAAAACATGGTTGCACAGAAATCAAGTCAGCACAATCATAGTCTTTGAGTGGACCAGGAGAGTCCTCATTGAGCAGTTCTATTGATAGATCATGGAGTGGCAGACTGCATCATAATACCAATCCTGGAAATATAGTTGCTTGTGCATCACATAAAGGCAAAGAGAAAGTGGTTGAGCTCCTTGGTATGCCTAATATTTCAGCGGGGCATTCTCTTTTGTATGGAGACTATAGTGGCTTAGAGCTGAGCCTTGATGAGGAGCTTGGGATTCAAGCCAAATGAGGATACCTAGTGTGAAGAAGGATATGGAAGTCATGAATGCAAAGTTAGTTGAAAACTTTTGAGAACCAAAACAATCTCAAGATCATGAATCTATCCCATCTTATAATAAATCCATATGTGTTTCTTCATCAATGTCTATATCTAATGGAAGCTCAATGAAAAGATGGGGTTCTATATCAATATCAATATCATTATCATGATCTAATGAAGTATCGTCTCATGATTGATAGGTGACTCATCATCTTCTTTCGATTGATGTTCCTCATACGCTTCATCGACCCCATCCAAAATGTTTTCTTCATGGTCTTCTAGAATCCAATGAGCTGATTTGAGTAGTACTTATATCTCATCTAGAGATTTGGCCTCCACATTTTGATCTAAAAAGATATGTTTTGAACGAGGGGAAACTTGTATAACATACCACCACTTTGGATCTATTTGATAGTGTAACGTTCCTCCTCAGCCCTTAAAGATGTATAAGCTCTCCTCTCAGTCCCATGTAATCATCCCCTATTTCAAAATGCAAGAAAACATTATTAGAGACCTTAGCCTAAGGGTCCACATTTTTAGAAATTCTCGATTAAGGTCCAAAGAGTGTTCTAAAGGGCCAATAGGATTAATCCAAGTTTTTCAATAAGAAAATGCAAAGAATTTAAAAAAATCTCCCAAAAATAAGTAAATTCTCACATAAGATGAAGAGTTGACTAAGTACTAGGTTTATTAGTTTAAAAATGAGGTTTATTATAGTAAAAAAATGAATTTTTGACACCTCAATAAGGAGCGAGGGGGATCATGAAGGAGGGGCCTAATTCACATCATTACTTCACATTTTTAATTCAAAAAAATGAGATATTTTCATTTCTTCTCTCTCCTCTTTCAAACTAGATTAAAAAGTGAACCAAACTGGTCCAAAACTTGTCCAAAATGGATCAAACTGAAGCTCAAAGCCTCTAGATCCCATTTGGACTTGGTTGGTGGCCTCCATCACCAATAATTAGACCCTCATTCCTTTGTATTTTTTTCTTTGTGTATTTACATGCCATTATAATCTTCAAATTAGTGTAATTTTATCATCCCTCTATTTTGCCTCTTCTTGGGAAACTTTGGAGCTTCACTAATCTTCATCCTTATCTCTTGGAGATTACCCTCTTCATCTTAGTGGCCAAGCTTTATCTTCTGGGCTTCACTTCTCTCTAAAGAATCAAGCCAAAAAACCAAAGGTAAGCCTTAATCAATGGTGTTTTAATATCTTTTCAATGGTAATCTTCTTCCCAACCTCTCTAATGCTTGGGAAGTATTTTAATCAATGGTTTTTTCTTCAAACCAAGCTTCTAGTGATTCATATTGTTTAAATGGTTTAATACTAAACCTTTGTGCTGAAATATAATATTTTTGATTAGTAAATCTCTCTTTTAGAAAAATTACTCATCTTTATGGTTGAATCCTTCTTGGAGGAATGAATCTTAGTATTAATCTCATTTTCTTAACCAAAACTCTAGGCTTAACAAGCTAGAGATAGAGATTAATCATTTTTATGATTCTAATTAAAATGAGGATTAATTCATTAAAGCTTATTTTATGATTAGAAAATCCATACTTATTTATGTAAAGTTGAAAGAGAGTTTATGCTAACTATTTTCATATGGGAATGATAATGGGATATTTTTACAAATCAATAAGAGGTTTAAATGTAATTATGCTTATAATTATGCTTGTGTATGCATAATGAATGTTTAGTTTAAAAGAGGAAGTCCCACCATATTTTAGATAATTAGGAGTAAATATTAAAAGTAAATTTTTTGAGTATTCTCAGAAAATGCAGCCAAGCTATGGCAAAAATTTTAGCTTTAAAAAAATGTATTTAATTATATGCATAAAATTGATAATGCAAAAAGAGGAATTCTCATCATATTCTATGCATAAGCATTTTAATGCTAAAAGAAGGATTTTAATGCTAAAAGAAGGATTTTTGTTACATTTTTTTAAATACTCTTATAGTATTTATGCATAAATGTTTAAATGGAGAAAAGAGGGATTTTTGTTATATTTATTTTTATATGTGCATGCATAAAAATCTAGATGCAAAAAGAGGAATTCTCACGATATTCTATGAACAAACATTTTAAATATTAAAAGAGGAATTTTGGTCATATTTCGAAATAGATATATTCATGGTATATACAAAGGTATTTTTATTTATCCAAAAGTAGAATTTTCATGGTACCTTTAATTAGGAAAAATGTATAAATTAATTTTGTTATCAAAAGAGAAAGTTTCATCATAATTCTACATAGACAATTTAGGGCATGTTGATGCCTAGGTCCAAATGGAGAAAAGAATATTTTAGTATAATTCTATGTGAATATTTTAAATAAATGATATGCATATTCACAAAAAGGATCATGGAAAAAAGAAACATCCTTGTTAAATTCCATTATTCAGGAATAGAATTATTTATAGTTCTATTATGTCCAAGGAGGAATGAATTTTCATAATTCTGGATATTTACCCTTATGATTAGAAATCACAGTTAATTTATGAGACAAATGGAGAATTATCTTTAGAAAATATCTTTAGGAATAAATTCGAGTGATTCGGTGCTAGACCATGTCCACAAGAGAAAGGTGGGTCAGTAAGAGGCTTGCCCATCTCTTGAATCAAGACTTATGACCAATCCCAATTCTTCAGTATGAAGAATGGATAACTGGGCTAATCTAGAGAAGTTTTCCCTAAGAGCCAAAATTGTCTAGAAACAAGTTAGAAATTCGTTGTAATTGAGGGATGGATCACTAAGATACGTGATTTGTCATTTTCATTGAGAAACCCTAGGTTGAAAATAAGGGAGTCTCGTGAGACCAAACTCAATGGAAAATTCTTACTTGCATAGAAACTATATTCTCTTTTTAAGGACTATCTTACGCTAGAATGCTGGAGGAAGCATTTGGCTTATGGTTTAATCTAAGGAGAGTTATGTTGCAATAGCTGGCGGTGGGGAGTCATTGAAGGAGGTCTCCCACGGTGGGGAGTCATTGAAGGAGGTCTCCCACGGGGGCAAAGCCCACCAAGGTATTGACCAGCCTCGGTATAGTTGAAAATGGTACGCTTCCGGTACGATGGGTGAGGGCCAATGAAGCATTCCATGAGTGAAATACTAGGACACCTAAGGAGGATCCTAGAGGGTTCAGACCAAGCGATGCATGAGCTCGCGAGCTGCTAGGACACCCTTTGTATGTTGAGGAAGATACTCATGGATTGGTGAGAAATTATCTAAGTGAACTCGAAACTTGAAATTGGATCTCGTTGGTTGACTAGCTGGTCTTCAACGGAGGGTCCGGAAGACAATTTGATTGTAAACCAATGGAACTAGAATTTTAAGGATTATGATGGAAACATTGTGGTTTCATTCCAATTCTATTTGAAGATAGTTGAATCTCAGAAAAGGCAATTTCATATTGCGTGCGTAAGTGATGTGTTTATTTTGTATTTTTCATGAGTGCCAGCTAGGGGGCTTGGGAACTCTTTTCCCTTGGTACCCGGGACAAAACACAACCAAATTTTTATAAAAAGGAATCCCACCAATACATTGGTTGGGCAGTTGGCTAACCCATGAGCCTGTTGGGGTTAGGCTCGATCGGTGGATTCCTATAACTAGTTCAGTTAAGATTAAGTTACGATAGTTAAATAAAGTCCTAGGAAGATTCTTGTTCTATGGGAAAGAATCAATGGCTTAAGGGGAAAAAAGCGATGATTTCTATATGAACCAAGTTCAAGTTCCTCCTTGATTCAGCCATGTGACCCATGGGTGGGGTCGGAATACAAAGGATAGATAAGACCCTTGACTATGTTAGAAGATTTTCCTAGAGGAGGAATCGCCTATGCTTTCTGGGTGAGGGAAGTTTTTTTTTTCGAGTTCGGTTTTGGAAGAACCGAACCGAGTTCGGTTTTGGAAGAACCGTCGGATTAGTCTCTTGTCCGGACATTCGTGGGCGAGGCCCTGAGTGGGAAGCTCTACCCTACGTGCAAGGTTGCTACTTCCACCTGCCACCACACCAGAGTTCGATGTGCAGAGGGGGCAAGGGTCCCACAGTTGTTGGTATCAGATCTTTGTTTTGAAAGCTCAAGAATCAAAGATGAATTTTGTCTAAATGTTATAATAAAATCCTAGAAAAATGCATTCACATGTATTTTCATTCAAATTAAGCTTCATTGATGATGAATACTTTTAATTGATGAATTGGATTTTATAGATGGATGCCCTGTATTTATCTCATATCATCGATCTTACTCAAACTCAAGATATGTCTGCTTTTGCTTTTGAGCATATCCTCTCTTCCGCACGACTCGAACGAGTAGGGCAAGGCTCACTAATCATTTCCAGGAGTTATATTCTCTAGACCTAGCTGAGGGACGATAGCATAAGTAGTTTGCAGCATAATGTATCCACACCTCTTGCAACTAGCAACAGATGTTGACGCAGAATGTCTCATTAGCCATGGTCTTGTTAAGGTTAAAGGTGGTTCATTGTGTTATCCTTTATTACCCCACACCTCGAGATTTTAGGACTACTTGTCATCTTTTCAAACTCCTTAGCCGTTTTATCCCGAGAAGTAAGATTGTAGCACTATTAGTGGTAAGGGAACAATTGTATCATGGGGGCGGCATGTCCATAGCCCAGTATCGTCGTCTCATGCGTATACCATTGAGGCATTGATTTTATGGAGCCATGTTGCTCTATGTATATATTACAAAGAATGTTTGTGAAAAATCTCCAGTTGTCTAAGTGATTTTGACTATCAGATATCGAGTTTAAAGAAATAAGATCTCTTTTCTCAGACGTTTTTCATAGATCTTTAGTAAGAACGATTACCTTGTTTAAAGTAATTATTTCTGAACTTCTTAACTCTTAGGATCTCAAGACGAAGTCCAAATCTCTTCACAGATCTCAACCAGGTCCCTCTAAGGGAACACTTAGGCGAGGCTGTGGAAAAATGGATCCAAGCCATGGAAGAATACTTTGATGTCATTGGATACAATGAAAAAAGTAAAGTGGCTCTTGCCAGGCTGAAGCACTACAAGAGCTTGAGGGCATACCGACGCTAAAATACCGACGCAAATGTCGAACGTCGGTATGTCCGTCGTAATGTTGGAGGAGACAAGCATGGCGGGGTTTTTTTAAATTTTCGTTTCCCGTCGCGTATGCCGACGCCTATACCGACGCTTATTCCGACTCCTATATCGACGCATATTCCGTAGCATATACCGACGTATATTCCGACGCATATTCCGTAGCATATACCGGCGCTCGTAAGTTTTTCACAGCCGAGAGCCTATTTTTTGGTTTTTTCGCAGAAGAAACGCAAGAGCAAGCGAAGAAGGTGCTTTCTCTCCCTCTTCTCTTTCTCTCTCTCTCCTCTTTTTTCCTCTCTCCTCTTTTCTCCTTCTTTCTTCTTTTCTCCTCTTCTCCTTCTCCTAATATATTATTGCAATTGCTTTTACTTTTTAATTTAAGAATTAGGACGTTTAGGGTTTTGTGTTTTTTTGGCTCTCTATGCATGTTGAGAGCTCTCTATGTATGCATAGATCTCCTAATGCATGCATAGAGATTTTAGGGTTTTGTATTAGTTCTTTTTCTTGTGTTTAATTTACTAATTAGTTTGTTTAATATTTTGTTTTGCAGCTCTTTCACCTCACCAATCTTTCACCAATCCTCTCCTTCAGCTTTGCAAAGAAGAGGTAGATCCTCTTTCGATTTTTCTTGTTTATGCTATTTTCTATGAATTTTTGCATCCCTGTTTTATGGTTTAGGGTTAGTTTTGGGTTCTTGTAAGCTTATGTGAAAGGGATTAAGGGTTAGCATAGTGCATAAGGCATATAGCATAGAGCTTATGCATAGAGCCTATGCATAAGTCTTGCATAGAGCATATGCATAAGACTTATGCATAGAGCGTATGCATATGGCTTATGCATAGAGCGTACGCATAAGACTTATGCATATGGCTTATGCATATGGCTTATGCATAGAGCTTATGCATAAGGCTTATGCATAGAGCGTGTGCATAAGGCTTATGCATAGAGCGTAATTGCATAGAGCGTAATTGCATAGAGCGTGTGCATAAGGCTTATGTGAAAGGGATTAAGGGTTAGCATAGTGCATAAGGCATATAGCATAGAGCTTATGCATAGAGCTTATGCATAGAGCTTATGCATAAGTCTTGCATAGAGCGTATGCATAAGACTTATGCATATGACTTATGCATATGGCTTATGCATAGAGCGTACGCATAAGACTTATGCATATGGCTTATGCATATGGCTTATGCATAGAGCTTATGCATAAGGCTTATGCATAGAGCGTGTGCATAAGGCTTATGCATAGAGCGTAATTGCATAGAGCGTGTGCATAAGGCTTATGTGAAAGGGATTAAGGGTTAGCATAGTGCATAAGGCATATAGCATAGAGCTTATGCATAGAGCTTATGCATAAGTCTTGCATAGAGCGTATGCATAAGACTTATGCATATGACTTATGCATATGGCTTATGCATAGAGCGTATGCATAAGACTTATGCATATGGCTTATGCATATGGCTTATGCATAGAGCTTATGCATAAGGCTTATGCATAGAGCGTGTGCATAAGGCTTATGCATAGAGCGTAATTGCATAGAGCATGTGCATAAGGCTTATGTGAAAGGGATTGTTGAAATGCAATTGCAAATGCCTTGATTGTGGTTAACAAATGCTTATGCAAATGCCATGGTGAGGGCATTGTGAATTGTTGGTTTGTGTTGGAGCTTTTGGATGATGGATTGAGGCATGAGTCCATGCTTTATTGATGAGTTCTAAATTGTAAAAGGGCATGAGTCATGCTCAATACTTGTAAGCCAACAAACTTGTTCTATCATTTGATATTATCCACATCATTTTGTACCTACACTCACCATTGCTACCACTTCAAGTTTCTATAGAATCTAGCAATGTGTGAGGGTACCTTGGCATTGGTTGGAGAGGCCAAGGGGAGAATGGCTTGAACTCTTTGTGCCGTGATTGCTTGGTAAAGCGGTACAAAGGGGGATTAGGTACACCGGTGTGAAGAAATGGCCTCAACCTTCACCTTGGAGGAAAACTCGGTGAAGGGGTGAGAAGAGCTTGGCCGGGAGATCGGCAAGCTTCAACGCGCGTCCTCAACAATCCTCACCATCGACTTTGTGGATGCATTTGGGCAATGGGGCCCCTTTTCCGTCATATTGTGTGGATATTGCAAATGCTTTGATGGACATTGTGGGATACAAAGAGTATTGCGTACAAGTTTTAAGAAGTTGCATTTTCATTTGAGATTTGGTTCCAATTACAAAGGAGACTCTGGCGGAATTTACAAAACCCTAATTCAGTCCTAGGGTTTTTGGGATTAGGTCCGAGCTTATGGCTTATGCATAAGACTTGTGCATAGAGCGTGTGCATATGGCTTATGCATAAGACTTATGCATAGAGTGTGTGCAGGACTTATGCATATGGCTTATGCATAGAGCTTATGCATATGGCTTATGCATAAGACTTATGCATAAGGCTTATGCATAGAGCTTATGCATAAGTCTTGCAGCCTTATTATGCAAGCTTATACTTATAATATGCATTTAGATTATTGCATAAGGCCTTTATAAACAGCTATTTATGAATAGAGATAGCTTCTCTCTCCATCCTTGTTCAAATTCTATTTAATTTTGTATGGAGAGGAGATAAGCTGATTTGTGTTTAATGAGCTGCATGTACATGTTATCCTGCTAGATGGAGCCTCTCAATCTTGAAGAGAGAATAGCGTGTCCATGCATGCGATGTAAGTACCAAATCTTTCGAAAACGAAGGATTTGCAACGAGCATGTTCATGATGCTGGCATATTTCCAATGGAGCGCTTGCAAAATTTACGGTTTCAATCGTACAACCAAGCAAGTGTGCAGCCGCATCTTGATAACATTGCGCCTGTGAATTCTCGTCCCCAACAAAGGATGAGGATATCGCAGGAGGGAGTGACAGATGGAGCTCAATTAACAGCACCCGAGGGAATGGAAGAAGGTCAGGAAATGGAAGAAGGTCCAATGGAAGAAATGTTGGATGCCTTCATCGAGCAACAAGAAGCTCTCTTCAAGGAGCATGAACATGAAGATCATCAACCACGACATTCTCAACTGTCAAATTATGAACCAGAGGAAGAGGCCATGCGTAAACTTGCACGCCTTCCATTATACAATGGTGCCAACATATGTGTATTGCGTGCATCTCTTACGATGCTAAATTTGCAGTCAATTTTTGGATGGTCTAATACAAGTGTCACTGAACTATTCAAGTAAGGTCTTTTTTTGGAGATTACACCTACTGTTGAAATGTTAAATTATCAACTTGTATTTGAGAAAATCTTAATAGTAACGATCAGATATTGCCATACTTGCAGGCTTTTGAAAGATCAAATATTGCCCCCTGGCAACGAGATGCCTCCATCTCGTGCAGATGCGAAGAAGTTATTGAAATCCATAGGCATGGATTACAATAATATTCATGCTTGTCGCAATGAGTGTTGCCTCTTCCACCATGAATATGAGCATTTGCAAGAATGTCCCCATTGTGGCTCTAACAGATATAGAGAAGATGTTCAGGGGGAAGCTGTCCCGGTAAAGGTTCTCAGGCACTTTCCAATCATCCCAAGGATAAAAATCATGTTCAGGTGAAAATCAATAGCAAGCTTGATGACATGGCATGCCACA
This sequence comes from Cibotium barometz, assembly GCF_041138505.1. Classification (NCBI taxonomy): domain Eukaryota; kingdom Viridiplantae; phylum Streptophyta; class Polypodiopsida; order Cyatheales; family Cibotiaceae; genus Cibotium; species Cibotium barometz. The sequence continues at coordinate 17,634,438 of NC_141054.1, forward strand.
ACTCGATCCACAGATGAAGTGATGCGTGTGCCTGCTGACTCACCCGCATGGAGACACATTGAAGAGAAATGGCCGGCTTTTAAGGAAGAACCTAGAAACCTCCGTCTTGGCCTAGCAATGGATGGTGTAAACCCTTTTGGTTTAAGGAGCTCTTTATGGAGCACATGGCCTGTTTGCCTTGTGAATTATAATCTTCCGCCATGGTTAGCAATAAAGAAAGGTCATCTGTTGCTCTCATTAATAGTTCCAGGAAAGTACAAGGTGAAGAACATGGATGTATATTTGGCACCACTTATTGATGAGTTACGCACCTTGTGGAACGGAATTGAAGTGAAGGACATGTCAAAGCAGCAGAGTGGCCAAAGACTTACAACTGTGCAAGGTATTCTCATGTGGACAATGCATGATTGGCCTGGCTATGGAGAATGCTCAGGTTTGTCTATATCGGGTTACAATGCATGTCCTGTATGTGGTCCTCGACTTGATTCAAGATACTCAAAAGCATTACGAAAGAATGTCTACCAAGGACATGTTAGGTATCTTCCAGAAAATCATGAATTGCGGGATGGTAATCTAGGAAGACCTCCTCCAAGTGCATTGAAGGCAAGCGATTGGAAGATCAAATGGGAGGAATGTGGCAACTTGGCATGTCCTGGGATGAAGAGGCTCTCTATCTTTCACCAACTCCCCTATTGGGGTGATCTCCTTATAAACCATTTGCTTGACCCGATGCATATTTTCAAGAATGTAGCTGACATTCTGTGGAAGACCATGACAGGAAAAAAGGATACTAAAGGCCAAAGGGATGACTTAGAAGAGATTGGTTGCATGCAAGAGTTGTGGGCTCGCACTAGACCCAATGGAAAGGTGCTACTTCCAAGAGCCCCATGGGTTTTTAGCAAGATGGAGGAACAACAAGTCAAGAGGACAATTTCAGAGTTTCGGACTCCTACAGGTTGTATGCATTGCTTGAAAAGTGCATTTACAAAGGATGATGATCTTAGTGGTCTCAAGAGTCATGATTGGCACAAGTTTCTACAGTTTGTGCTACCCATAGCAATAAAAGATTGCCTCACTGAAGACATTAGAGCTACTATCTATAAGATTGGCACATTGGTGCGCTGGATTTCTTCAAAAGAGATAAAGAGAGACACTTTGGAGATAGCGCGTTTAAACTCCATAGAGGCAGTCTGCATGGTAGAGAAGTTTTTCCCTACAAGTTTATTAACAATCCAGATGCATCTGCTAGTTCATGTTGTAGATGAGGTTGCAGTTGCTGGAACAGTCCATTCAAGATGGATGTTCTTTTTGGAGAGGTTTATGAAGACATTAAAGGGATTTGTTCGCCAAATGGCTCGCCCAGAGGGTAGTATGTCAGAAGGGTGGCTGATACAAAAGTCCCTTGTTTACATCACTGAATATTTAAGTTCCTCAGATCCAGAGATACCTCGACTATGGTCTCAAGAGTCCAACAGGCGAGTCATTGGTGAGGAACCTCAAGGCCAAGGCATTAAGAGAAAGATGGATAACACTTTGAGAGAAAAAATCAACAAATTTTGCATCTTGAACTCTCATGTAATGGAGAAGTGGATTGAGACATATGAAGCTCTCAAGCGACAGCGAGTACAAGATCGTTTAAGTTTCAGAAGGAATCGCACTACAAGAAATCTTCCATATCCAGAAGGTATGCAAGCTCTTCCGGACTTTCCCACAGGTAGATGGCTAGAAGCTACAATTTTAGAAGCCAAACGTGCTGGTTTACCTATAACAGAGGAGGAGGAGGAGCTTACAAAAGGATGCGATTGGCATGTAAGTGTTTAAGTTGTACATGTCTCTCATTTTTTTCTCTACATGTCTCTGTGTTTGATTCTCCATCAATAAACTTTTTGTGCTATTTGTAGTATCACAAATATGGGGCGTTTTGGTCACATGGACGTCATTTTCGAGTAGAACGAATAGACCAAAGAAGAGCAACCTTTGATTGTGGTGTCACAACACAGTTTGTTCAAGAAAGTCGTGCAAGTGCAAGTGATGATAACACAATTACTGGAATGCTTGATTACTTTGGAACCATTCAAGATATATTAAAGGTTGGCTTCAGAAGTTTTGAGTTGTTTATCTTTGATGTGAAGTGGTTCAAGGTAATCATGAATGGGCCACATGCAACTGTACGTAGAGACAAGAGTGGCCTCATCCAAGTGGACTCCACAAAGGTATGGACCGATCAGCAAGATACTTTTCTGCGCCCAGAGCATTGTGAGCAGGTTGTCTTTAAAGCGGATCCAAAAGATCCACGCTGGCTGTTTGTGGTTCAAGTCGCCCCCCGCAGTAAGCAAATTTTTGAAGAATTTGAGCTACAACAAGGTGATGTGGATGCACAGGGTAATGGAGAGCAGCAAGAACAAGCCGATATCAACAAGGAAGAGGAGCAAGCAAATGAAGAGGAGCAACTAGAGCAAGATCCAAATGAAGAGGTGCAAACCAAGGAAGCTGAAAAACAAGTTGAGGAAGAAGACATAGATGATGAAGACATCCTTCATCAAGGGACTTTTAATGATGAGGATGCTGAAATGTACATAGACATAGATCTCTTTGGGGCTACTGATCTTAATGAGGATGATAGAATAGATAATGATTTTTAAAATGATGTATCTTAATGATTATGCAAATAGTTATGACATATTTGTAATGGTTTTATGACATTGAAGGTCCATTCATTGTTTACCATTGTTAATGTTTACCATCATAATCACTACTGTAGGAGCAAGTTGATATAGTTTTACCAATGTTGTTTATCATTGTTAAATTTTATCTTATGGTTCTTTCATTATTGTTTACCGTGTAATTTTCATTCCGTACAAGTTTGTCATATGGTTTTTTGTCCAACAGGCCATGGGTGACTCACCGCCCTACGACTACAGTCCAGATTTCTCATTTAATCCTACACCGCAGGGCATGAGTCCCCAGCAGTTATATGGTTTTCTTTCGTCCATGACTCCAGAGCAGAGAGCCATGGCTCAGAGTTATTGGGGTTCTGGAGCAGGGACATCTGCCTCACCATCTAGCTTCCCGACGCCAGTTCCCACACCCGTGGGTACGACAGCAGCTCCCACACCTCATACCACACAGCCTTCCACTCCTCTTACAGCTCGATCTACCACCTCTTCACATAGACGGCGCTCACGTAGTAGGTCTTCAGGGGGAGGTTGTTGTGGTGGTAGTGCCACAGATGCTGTGACACCACCACCACGTGAGCGTCGTCCTTCGCTCTCATCTGTTGATAGCACACCCATAGGGTCACCTTCCACTCCCTGGGGTGCACATGACCATGACAACAGCAAGATTTACACAATTAGGGATGGGGCACCAATAATGGATAGTGCAGGGAAGGCAATGAAGACACGCATTCGACAATTGTGCACTATACAGTTTCATGACTCTGTCATGACTAAATGGGATCAGCAAGACAAGGGGAAGAAAAATTATATAAACACAAAGATAAAGCAAGAGTTCCGGCCATCTGACCCTATGAATGTCGTCTCTAATGAGTGGATACAGTATACAGCTGGCATTTTGATGGGGCATCGTAGGTCAGAGGCGAGGGACGCATTTAGAGAGGGGAAGGAGAAACCTGTTTGGCTAGATGACAGGGAGTGGGCAGCCATTGCTCAGGAGCTCACCGAGACACCAGACAGGTTTCAACAACAAAGAGAGGCGGCAAGGGCAAGACTCCAAACAGTAGGGGCTTCTCATCTCGGGAGTGGTGGTTACGAAACCATGCGCCATGAATTCGTAAGTGTTTGTAGCAATTTTATTTATTTAAATGTATGTATGTGGGCTAAATGTTGATTTCTAAAAGTTATAATTGTTAATCGTGTGTGCAGGAGTTGGCCATGAATCGCCCACCAAGTAGGCGAGAGGAGAAGTACGCTCACAAACATGGCCTTGTGGCCTTGTTTGAGATGCTTGAAGAAGAAGGAGAGACCGTCAATTGGGAGGCATTACCATGATGTAAGATGACCTTCAAACTAATGAAATATGATCAAAACATTCTTGAGTATTAATGTTTAATTTAATTTCTTGTTTGTCGATCAGGAAAATATGCAAACGAGCACGGTTGTTTTTGTGCTCTATTGTAGACAGAATGGTGCTGTCTGTTTGCTGTTGATACTGCTCATTGCAGGCAGCTAGGCAACAGCCAGGCAGCACTATTCTGCCCAAAAAAAAATTTCCTGCTACAGCGTCGGTATATGCCCCGGTACCGAAGTCGTTATATGCATTGGTATAGACGCCGGTTTATGCGTCGGTATATAAACCGGTATAGACGCCGGTTTATCCGTCGGTATATAAACCGGCATAGACGTCGGTTTACGTGTCGGTATATGCACCGGTATAGGCGTCGGTATTATTACCCGACACTTATACCGACGCTGTGGTTCCCGCGCTTATACCGGCGCTTATACCGATGACGAGGCTTTTTTAGACCCCGTTAAATAGCGCCGGTACAAGCCCCGGTATTAGGCTAACATGTAGTAGTGAAGATTGTAGAAACAGCCAGAGTAGCATGGAGAAACCACTGTGAGACAAACCATTTAGATTAGAACATCCAAACGTGGGATGATCTCAAAGCATACCTGAGGAAAAGATTCTATCCTCCAGGCTTCCTAGAAACAAAGATCAATGAGTTCCTGGAACTAACCCACGGAAGTCGTACCACTGAGGAATATCACCAGGAATTCGTTGTTCTCCTCAAATACTCGCCATCCGTTGGATGAAGAATAGTTGATGGCTAGGTTCATTCAAGGAATGAATGAACCTTTGGATACCTTGGTAAAGAATGCTATTAAACGAGTTTCAATGGCCGAGGTAGTGCACATGGCGAAGGAGGCCTTTGTTGTCAAGGTCCCACCAAAGCTAGCTCCCTCGTCCTTCAAAAGATTCCAAACTCCAGGGAGCACTTCCAACTTTCCACCTCCTAAGGGACATCAAGGTCCCAATCAGAACCAGAAGACCAGAAGTTCCAGAATGGAAGGAAGGCCTTTCCTCTTGCGGAGCACATTTTCTAGAACTCCGGCTCTTTCTAGGATGCAGAAGGCTGAGCTTTAAAGTGAGAACAGGTGTTTTTGATGTCAAGGTTTTGGACACCATCTCAAGGATTGCCCAACTCCTTCTATGACAATGGACAGGAAGGCCAAGGTCCTAGAATGCTAAGACCAACTCCTTTGTATCAACCTAGTCAGGGTCTGTCTCACAAAAAATAGGGCCATCCTAGAAGAGTGACAGCTTAGCCTGCAGCCTCAATGTAGAGTGCTCTCATAACTCCCTCCCAAAATTGGGGAGTCCAGAGAGAGAGAATTCCACCCCAGATAGCAGCAGCCAAAGCTATCACTATAGTTGATGTAGTGGAGGAAGAAAGAGGACAGATTTATGCCACCATTGAACATCAAGGACAAAATTGTCAGTTCTCAGTCCTTCAAACTCCAGCAGAGTACAAGGGTAAGCACTTTAAGCTTTTGATTGATTCAGGCAGTACACATTCTTTTCTTTCTCCTAGATACTTGCGTAAGTTAGTCCTAGATCAAAAAACAGAGAAACCTATGCAAGTAGAATTGGCCAGTGGGAAGATTCTTTTCACACACCATGAGATAGACTGCATTCAGTTTAATCTAGATGGGAATGCGATAGACTGCCAGTTCAGAGTCTTACCCTTGTGAATCTAACGAAATCCTTGGAATGGATTGGCTCCACAAACATCAGGCTGACATTCACTGTCACAATGGAACCATCTCTTTACTCGACCTTCACGGGAATCAAGTTCAAGAAACTAGAATTTTCGAATACCCAGTTCTTAGTTAGTAAAAGCTTCTTAATTGTTGAAGGGACTCAGAAAGAAGCAAAGTGTCTATGTCGTTAAAATGAATCCAGTAGATAGAAAATGCAAGGCTAAGGAGCCAGAATGGCTAAGTGAGTATGCTGATGTATTCCCAAAAGAGCTAACTGAGATGCCTCCAACTCGTGAAGTAGATCATGAGATAGAGCTAACTCCTAGAGCTCAGCCACCAATAGACCAACGTGCATACAAGATGCTAGTTCCAAAAGCCATAGAACTAAAGGAGCAGTTAAGACAGTTGCTAGGGCAAGGATTCATAAGACCCAGTGTTTCACCTTGGGGTGCGCCCATTCTCTTTGAGAAAAAGAAAGATGGAATGTTAAGACTCTGTATTGATTACAAAGAATTAAATCAGTTAATAGTCAAAAATAAATATCCTATTCCTAGGATTGATGAAATTTTGGATCGGCTAAGTGGAACGCAAATTTTCACAAAGATAGATCTCAAATTTGAATATTACCATATCAGAATTAAAGATCAAGATATCCCCAAGACAGCCCCATCAATACTCGATATGGGCATTATGAATTTACAGTCATGCCATTTGGATTGACAAATGCCCCAGCAACATTTAATCGCCTCATGCAAGACATCCTCAGAGAATACTTGGATGAATTTGTTCTTGTCTTTTTCAATGACATCCTCGTATACTCCAAGAATGCAGCTGATCATGAAGATTATGTGCACAAAGTCTTGAAGATCCTAAGCAAGTCCTGACTGTTTGCAAAGAAGAGCAAGTGCACTTTCTTTGTTGACCATGTCGAATACTTGGGATTTATAGTATCTAAGGATGGGATTTCTCTTGACCCCGCTAAAATCCAAGCAGTCCTGGATTGGCGAGAGCCCAAGACAGTGAAAGAAGTCAGAGGATTCCTAGGATTAGTCGGGTGGTATAGAATCTTTATACCCAACCAAGTATGCTCAAATAGTATCCCCTTTGACTAACCTTCTCAAGAAGAGCACCCTATTTCATTGGATCGCTATGTCCGAGAGTGCTTTTGATAAGCTAAAGACAGCTTTAGTAACCAACCCTGCCCTGAAATTGCCATGTTTTTCCTTACCCTTTGAGGTAGTGATAGATGCCACTGGTTTTGTCCTAGAAGGTGAACTTCTGTAGGAAGGTCATGCAGTAGCCTATGAATCCAGAAAGCTCAAAATGCATGAGAGAAATTATGATGTCCATGACTTGGAGTTACTCTCAATAGTTTATGCTCTAAAGTTGTGGAGACGTTATATCCTGGGACATAGATTCACCTTGATGATAGGTCATCAAAGTCTAAAGTGGATCTTGATCACCCAAAGGGATCTCAACATATGTCAAAGAAGGTGGATGCAGACCTTGCAGGAATTTGACTTTGAGATAAAGTATCGAGCAGGAAAAGAAAATGTGATAGCCGGTGCACTCAGTAGGAAAGCCTTCTTGCTTACAATAACATTAGTGTAAAATCCATCAATCAGTGAAGCAATAGAGAAGATCATGCACGACACATTACTCAGAAAGTAGGAGATCTAGCTTATAGACTTCTTTTACCTCCCCATCTCAAGGTGCATAATTTATTCCATGTCAGCTTACTTAAAAAGTATGTACCCACCAGCCCGTGTCATGTGTTGGATGATGAACAGTTGACTTCTAAGACTCAAGGCCAGATAGAACTCCAACCAAAAGAAATCCTTGATGTTCAAGAGAAGGCTTTCAGTCCTTAGAGAGTTTCTGGTCAAGTGTAAGTTCTATCCTTTAGAGGATGCCACTTTGGGAGAAAGAAGAAGAACTGGTAAAGGACTACCCTCGAGATTAGGACATCTCGCATTTTTCAAGTGGGAGAGGATGTAAGCTTCCTAATCAGCCCTAAAAGATTTATAATATCTCCTCTCAGTCCCCTGTAATCATCCCCTATTTCAGAATGCAAGAAAACATTGTTTTTCCTTGTTTTTGGCCTAGAGAGAGGTAATTCAAATTTGAGATATTTTTAGATACAAAGTTTCGCATTATATTTAATATTAATTCCCCTAAAATGGAAGTTCAAAAAGAATTTTACAATGTGCATTAGAAATTAATTGAATATGTGTATTAGAGACCTTAGTCTACGGGTCCACATTTTCAAAAAAAATTTATTAAGGTCCAAAGAGTGTTCTAAAGGGCCAATAGGATTAATCCAAGTGTTTCAATAATAAATATGCAAAGAATACAATAAAATCCTCCAAAAATGAGTAAATTCTCACATAATATGAAGAGTTGACTAAGTACTAGGTTTATTAGTTATAAAATGAGGTTTAATATTTAAAAAAACAAAATTTTGACACCTCAATAAGGAGGGAGGGGGGTCCTGAAGGAAGCGCCTAATTCACATCATTACTTCACATTTTTTATTCAAAAAAATGAGATATTTTTATCTCTCCTCTTTCAAACTAGATAAAAAAGTGAACCAAACTGGTCCAAAACTTGTCCAAAATTGATCAAACTGAAGCTCGAAACCTCTAGATCCCAATGGGGCTTGGTTGGTGGCCTCCCTCACCTGTAATTAGACCCTCATTCCTTTGTATTTTCATCTTTGTCTATTTATATGCCATTATAATCTTTAAATTAGTGTAATTTTATTATCCCTCTATTTTGCCTCTTCTTGGGAAGCTTTGGAGCTTCACTAATCTTCATCCTCTCTTGGAGATTACCCTCTTCATCTTGGTGGACAAGATTTCTCTTATGGGCTTCACTTCTCTCTAAAGAATCAAGCCAAAAAACCAAAGGTAAGCCTAAATCAATGATGTTTTTCTATCTTTTCAATGGTAATCTTCTTCCCAACCTCTCCAATGCTTGGGAAGCATTTTAATCAATGGTTTTTTTCTTAAAAACAAGCTTCTAGTGATTCATATTGTTTAAATGGCTTAATGCTAATCTTTTATGCTTAAATATAATATTTTTAATTAGTAAATCTCTCTTTAGAAAGATTACTCATCTTTATGGTTCAATCCTTTTTTGAGGAATGGATCTTAGTATTAATCTCATTTTCTTAACCAAAACTCTAGGCTTAACAAGCTAGAGATAGAGATTAATAATTTTTATGATTCTAATTAAAATGAGGATTATTTCCTTCAAGCTTGTTTTATGATTAGAAAATTCATAATTATTCATCTTAAGTTGAAAGAGAGTTTATGCTAACTATTTTCATATGGGAATGATAATGGAATATTTTTAAAAATAAGCAAGCGGTGTAAATGTAATTATGTTTATAATTATACTTGAGTATGCATAATGAATTTTTAGTTTAAAAGAGGAAGTCCCACCATATTTTACATAATTAGGAGTAAATATTAAAAGTAAAATTTTTTAGTATTCTTAGGAAATGCAACGAAGCTATGGCAAAATTTTTACCCTTAAAAAAATGAATTTAATTCTATGCATAAAATTGACAATGCAAAAAGAGAAATTCTCATCATATTCTATGCATAAGCATTTTATTGCTAAAAGAAGGATTTTTGTTACATCTTTTGAAAATATTTTTATTGTATCAATTCATAAATTTTTAAATGGAGAAAAGAGGATTTTTTGTTATATTTTTTTATATGTGTAGGCATAAAAATCTAGATGCAAAAAGAGAAATTTTCATGATATTCTATGAACAAAAATTTTAAATATTAAAAGAGAAATTTTTGTCATATTTCAAAATAGGTATATTCATGGTATATACATGGGTATTTTTATTTATCAGAAAGTAGAATTTTCATTTTACCTTTAATTAGGAAAATGCATAAATTGATTTCGTTATCAAAAGAGAAAGTTTCATCATAATTATATGTAGATAATTTAGGGCATGTTGATGCCTAGGTCCAAATGAAGACACTACAAGAGCTTGAGGGCATACCGACGTTAAAATACCGACGCAAATGTCGAACGTAGGTATATCCGTCGTAATGTTGGAGGAGACAAGCATGGCGGGGTTTTTTTAAATTTTCGTGTCCCGTCGCGTATACCGACGCCTATACCGACGCACATTCCGACGTTTATACCGGCGCACATTCCGTAGTATATACCGACGTATATTCCGACGTATATTCCGTAGCATATACCGGCGCTAGTAAGTTTTTCACAGCCGAGAGCCTATTTTCTGGTTTTTTCGCAGAGGAAGCGCAAGAACAAGCCAAGAAGGTCTCTTTCTCTCCCTCTTCTCTTTCTCTCTCTCTCCTCTTTTTTCCTCTCTCCTCTTTTCTCCTTCTTTCTTCTTTTCTCCTCTTCTCCTTCTCCTAATATGTTCTTGCAATTGCTTTTACTTTTTAATTTAAGAATTAGGACGTTTAGGGTTTTGTGTTTTTTTGGCTCTCTATGCATGTTGAGAGCTCTCTATGTATGCATAGATCTCCTAACGCATGCATAGAGATTTTAGGGTTTTGTATTAGTTCTTTTTCTTGTGTTTAATTTACTAATTAGTTTGTTTAATATTTTGTTTTGCAGCTCTTTCACCTCACTAATCTTTCACCAATCCTCTCCTTTAGCTTTGCAAAAAAGAGGTAGATCCTCTTTCGATTTTTCTTGTTTATGCTATTTTCTATGAATTATTGCATCCCTGTTTTATGGTTTAGGGTTAGTTTTGGGTTCTTGTAAGCTTACACATAGGATTAATTTAATATCTATGCATAAAACCTATAATAAGCTTGCAATCTCTATGCATAGCCTTCTTGCAAGCGTTATGCATAAGCTCTATTCATAGAGCTTGTGAGCTTGTGAAATCTCTATGCATAAGCTCTATGCATAGAGTTTGCAAGCTTATAAAATCTCTATGCATAGGTTTCTTACAAGCTTATAAAATCTCTATGCATAGGTTTCTTGAAAGCTTGCATGGACATTGTACATAGAGCTTGCGTAGCCTTCTTGTTGAAAGCTTTTTGAATGTTTTTACTCTCTTATACATATAACATATAAGTCTTATGCTCTGTTTTTCTATGCATAAGGTATTCTCTTTATTCATAGAGTTTATATATGTTATCAAGGTAAGATCTATTATCCATGTGTAAGATCCCTGTTCCCACCGAGCAACGGATTCGGGGTACTGGCAGCGGAAGTAGCGCTTCTCGCGCGGGACAGGGGTCCCACACTCGGGGCCTCGCCCACGGATATCCGGATAAGAGACTAATCCGTCGGTTGTTCCAAAACCGAACCCGGAAAAACTTCCTTTACCGGAAAGCACGGGCGATTCCACCAGGATAACTTTTTACTCTAACGTAGTCAAGATCATTTCTGATCGAGATGTTCCGATTACATCTATAAGATACTTAGTCAGTTCAAGGAAGAACTTGCACTTGGATCATTGGGATCAACGCTTTTTTCCCCATTCAAGAGGCACAGCCGTTGATTCCTATCCATAGAACAGTTTCTGTCCGGGATTTATTTTTATTTTTTTTTTCTATCGTAAAAACAAAAGTTTGAGTCTCGATTTACGGATCCATCAGTCCAGCCTAACCCCATCCGATCCCATGGGTTAGCCAACCGCCCAACCACTGTAGTGATGGGATCCAATTAAAAATTTGGTTAGGTTTTGTCCCGGGTACCAAGGAAAAGAGTTCCAAGGCCCCCTAGCCGGATGTTCATGCAAAATAAAACTAGTCACACCACTCACACACCCAATATGAAATTGCCCTTTTTCAACCAGATTCAACCAGTTTAAAACAATCCTTTAATAAAACCATAGTATCATTGATCACCATCTTCCAATTTATCCAATTGATTCTTAATTTCCCATCATTCCTTCATCAGAGTATCTATGGCATCATCGGTAACTAGAACGCTCAGGAGCCGTTTCGATAGTTCCTAGCCCATAATACTTGGCAATATAATCACTTAACAAGATGGACTCTCGTTGAAGATCAGCAAGATCAACCAACAGATCCATATAAGGAGCCATGGACTCATCCATTGAAGACCAGCAAGGTCAATCAACCAGATCCATGCTCGATTTCAGAAAACAACTCCAACTCTGTTCCAATATCTTCCTCGACGCACGCGTGGGTATCCTAGGCAACCCAGAGCCCGAGCACCGTATGGTCAGCACCCTCTAGGATCCTTCGCAGGTAACCTAGCGCTTCACGCATAGGCCGCTTCCTTGGCCCCTCATCCACCGTACCGGAAGCTCACCATTTTAATCGCACCGAGGCTGGTCAAGACCTCGGCCGACCTTGCTACGCGAGACGTCCTTCATTGACTCCCCGTCAGCAGTTGCAACTTTACCATCACGACTTTAATCACAAGACGGTCAAAATGCTCCCCCCAGCATTCTTGACATAAAACAATCATTTACAAACAGCATTTACAAACAGTATTTACAAACAGTTTACAACACAATTTCTATTTTAACTTTCATTTTTCCACATTATCCTTCATCAATCTACATTACTTATTCCATATTCCATTTATATGTATACTCATCCCATCACATCATTTCTATCTCATCACTTCAGATTCCCTCACATCGCATATCGTATATTCACATCCATACATCCACATCTATATGCGTACATTCACATCTACATGCATACATCTACATCTCTATGCATACATCCACATCCACATTCACATTCACCTCCATACATCTACATCTACATGCATACATCCACATCTCCATTCACATCTACATCTATACATCTACATCTACATGCATCCATCCACCTCCACATCCACATCTACATCTATACATCTACATCTACATGCATACATCCATATCTCCATTCCCATCTACATCTATACATCTACATCTACATGCATCCATCTACCTCCACATCCACATCTACATCTATACATCTACATCTACATGCATACATCCATATCTCCATTCCCATCTACATCTATACATCTACATCTACATGTATCCATCTACCTCCACATCCACATCTACATCTATACATCTACATCTACATGTATACATCCACATCCACATCTATACATCTACATCTACATGCATACATCCACATCTCCATTCACATCTACATCTATACATCTACATCTACATGCATCCATCCACCTCCACATCCACATCTACATCTATACATCTACATCTACATGCAAACTTCCACATCTCCATGCATAATAAAATTCTTTTAATTAATCTAGGATGATAGTTCCTAGAATATGGTAGGAAGTCCTCTTTTTATGCTTTGAATGAATTTATTTTATGCGTAATTTCTATAAAAATTTTGCCATAGCTCCGCTACTATGACTGATAAATCTCAATTTTTTTTTTCTAAGGGATAAAGCTCATTATCAAAGAAATAATTAGAATGGTCTCTAATTGGATCATCAATCCATAATGGTCTCTAATTGGATCATTAGGAAAACAATTAGAATGGTCTCTAATTGGATCATCAATCCATAATGGTCTCTAATTGGATCATTAAGAAAACAATTAGAATGGTCTCTAATTGGGTCATCAATCCATAATGGTCTCTAATTGGATCATTAAGAAAACAATTAGAATGGTCTCTAATTGGATCATCAATCCATAATGGTCTCTAATTGGATCATTAAGAAAACAATTAGAATGGTCTCTAATTGGGTCATCAATCCATAATGGTCTCTAATTGGATCATTAAGAAAACAATTAGAATGGTCTCTAATTGGATCATCAATCCATAATGGTCTCTAATTGGATCATTAGGAAAACAATTAGAATGGTCTCTAATTGGATCATCAATCCATAATGGTCTCTAATTGGATCATCAATGTGCATAAACTAAAAGCATAGCAAAAAGCCATTAATTTGGCCTCAAGCATAGCTTAATCTTGGATTAAGGAAAAGCTTTATGAAAAGCTTCATTTGGATTGAGAATGGGTCATGAGTATGACCATTTCTTGAGTGAGAGAGAGAAATTATAAAAACCATTAGAATTTAAATATAAGTGGAAATTAACTTCTATAGCATTTATTAAATTATGTAACTCTTCACTACTATTCACCAATTAACTTCAATAGCTTTTAAAAAAAACCATACCAATTAAACTTCTCAAGCTTGAGAGGGGTTGAGAAGAGAGAATCATTGAGAAACCATAAAAATTCAATATACTTACCTTATGATTTGCTTGATTCTTTATTCACGGTAGAGGCCCCCAACCAATCAATTGGTTTAGTATGTTGATGGAGCCACCAATGGGGATTGAAGAAAGAGAGAAGTGTCAAAAACTAGTGAATTATTAAAGAATTCACAGTTCTTGGCTTAGGTGGAGTAACATAGCATAAGACACTATATATTTTAGCTTAGGTGGAGTAGAGTAACAAAGCATAAGAGACTATATTTTGGCTTAGGTGGAGTAGAGTAACAATGCATAAGACATTATATATTTTAGCTTAGGTGGAGTAGAGTAACAAAGCATAAGAGACTATATTTTGGCTTAGGTGGAGTAGAGTAACAATGCATAAGACATTATATTTTTTTCAACAAGGGGAGGCTTCTATTTATAGGAAAATTTGAGCTCCTAACCAAACAAACTGATTCTAGAATTTTCCAAGTCAGTTTGGTTGAATTTGGACTAGATTTGGACCTAGTTTGGTTACTTTTTGATTTGGTTTGGTTCCATTTTGATTTGGTTTGGTTCAAGAGAGATGAGAGATAAAAATATCACATTATTTTTGAGTTTAAAACTCATTCAAGCATGTGAAATATGTACCTCCTTTAAAGAATTCCCCTTCCTTACATATGTGTCAAAATTTTATTGCTCATAGTTTTTTACTAATAAACCTTGTACATTTTCAACTCTTCATCTTATGTGAAATATGCAACTCCTTTAAAGAACTCCTCTTCCTTACATATGTGTCATAGTTTTTTTACTAATAAACCTTGTACATTTTCAACTCTTCATCTTATGTGAAATATGCACCTCCTTTAAAGAACTCCCCTTCCTTACATATGTGTTTATTTACTAATAAACCTTGTACATTTTCAACTCTTCATCTTATGTGAAATATGCACCTCCTTTAAAGAACTCCCCTTCCTTACATATGTGTTTATTTACTAATAAACCTTGTACATTTTCAACTCTTCATCTTATGTGAAATGTGCACCTCCTTTAAAGAACTCTCCTTCCTTACATATGAGTCATAATGGAATCATTTTAATATTGCTCATAGTTTTTTACTAATAAACCTTGTACATTTTCAACTCTTCACCTCATGTGAGCATTTACTCATTTTTGGGTATTTTCTTTTTACAATTTGGATTTATCTCCTCCCTACACATGGATTGATGCTATTGGCCTATAGGAACCTTAATTGGACCATAGTCTAAAGATTTATGAAAATCTAGACTCTTAGGCTAAGGTTCTTTATACCTCTTTCCAATTAATTCCAATTACACATTGGAAAATTCTTTTTAAATTTTTGTTTCAGGGGAACTCATCTGAATTATAAGAGATATTTTTCTATCCTGAAATATTCAAAATCTGAATATTCTCTCTCTAGAATATTTTCTCTCTCTAGGTTAAAACAGTCACAAACAAGATTTCTTATATGTCAGAAAAGGAATTGATTACAGGGGAATATACTAGACATCAAAAAGGGGTTGGGAGAGGAATCTTACATTCTACCCCACTTAAAAAACGCGAGATGTCCTCATCTCGCAGGTGGAGTATGCTCTCTTTCATCATCTTTTTCTTCTTCAATCACATTCAACGTTACGCCTTGGAAGTGGACGGTCGATTTTTCCCTGGTATTCTGCTGGATTATGGATGACTTGAGAATTGTCGGTTAAGCCCTTGGTTTTTTTTTTTTTTTTTTTTTCAATTGCAGTAGGGATCTGCCCTTCTTTCCTCTTCTACTTCTTCTGCAATTGTGACTGCTCTGGCTGCTGCAGTCTGAGGTGGAATTCTTTCTCTTTGGTTGCCCCTATTCTGGAAAGGAGTTCTGAGGTTACTCTGGGTAGAGGCAGATGGTTGATTTGGAGTTCTTCTGGGGTTATCCTGGCTTGGGCGAGACTGGTATGAAGGGATTGGTCTCTGAATTCGGGTTCCTAGACTTCCCTGTCCCCTTGACATGGCAGGAGTTGGGCAGTCTTTTAACTGATGACCAAAACCTTGGCATCCAAAACACCGGTTCTCGCTTCTGAGTTCATCGTTCTGAATCCTTAAAATAGGTGGTCCTCTTGAGAAAGTATTCTGGGAGAAGGGTCTTCCTTCACTTTGGAATCTTTCTGCATCTTGATTCTGAACCGGTCCTTGCTGCCTCTTTGGGGGTGGAAAGTTTGAAGTACCTTCCTGAGCTTGGAATCTTTTAAAGTTAGAGGGTGCAGGCTTTGGCGGGACCTTTACTACAAAGGCTTTGGCAAAATCCTTTGCCATTTTTACTGCTTCAGCCATGGACACTGGTTTGGCATTTTTGACCAGTGTGTCTAAGGGTTCGTTCATTCCCCGAATGAACCTGGCCATGAGCTGTTCTTCGTCAAGAGGTGGTGAATATTTGAGCAGAAGGGCAAAGGCCTGGTGATATTCCTCGATGGATTTGCTCTCCTGCTTTAGTTCTAGGAATTCGTTCATTTTGGTTTCTAAAAATCCAGGAGGGCAAAATCTCTTTCTTAGATAGGTTTTTAGATCATTCCAGGATTGAGTATTTCTGTCCAGACGATTGGTGTCACAATGGTTCCTCCATGCTACCCTGGCTGTTTCCACTATTTTCAACCGGCCAAGAGCCATTTTGCTCAACTCATTATAACCTGTGACGTCAAAATACTCTTCCATGGCTTCCACCCATTTCTCCACAGCCTCACCCAGGTTCTCCCCTTCTCCTTTGAAGGGTCCTGGCTGAGTCCTATGAAGAGCCTTGCGAACATCAGGGTCAAGTTCGTTATCTTCAGAGACAGGGTCTAGCTGCTGACGGCTACGGTTTCCTCGTCTCATGATTCTGTCAAAATTTATATATTAGAGAGAGAATAGTTATAAGATCGGAAGGGAGATTCTTACTTTTGAATACTTCAATAATTGGGGAGAAATTTTACATTCTACCCCACTTAAAAAAGTGCGAGATGTCCTCATCTCGCAAGGTAGAGGATAACTCTTTTTCTTAAGATCCAATTTTTATTCTGGGGTTGCTTATATTCTGGTCAACCCAACAGAACACTGGGATAAATATCCCTTATATAGAACTCATAATTAAATAACAATTCATTCAGATCTTATCATTCATATCTTTAACATGATAATGGTCCATTAGACCGAAAAGTTTCCTTCGGAACATTCCTCCACACGGAAATTTCAGTCAAGCAAGTTCTCAATTTGACATCCCTTAACTTGATCTACCGGTCAAGTATTAACAGTAGCAATCTGACAGCACAACCCACTAATCTCATAGTGATTTGCTGAATTCGTTATCATCATTCTAGTTATGAATATCATCACATGGACTCGTCCCATTCCCCCTCATTGTGGTTTCATTATATTTCAACTAATTTTTAAAAATCAACATTTTTCAATCAGCATTTTCAATCAGAATCCAAATCAATTCATTCATTCTCAAACAGAATTAAAAATCATATCAATCACATTCAAAATCATCATCTAGATAGTATTAACGCTTATAATTTCAAGTCTTAGATTTACTCGTATATACTGTCAGTAAAGAGCTGCAGTATACTCTCGGTATATACGGGTAGTCACGGCCCTTGGAATTATAAGGTAAATACTATCATGTCTAGGCCTCAAGCAAGTCGGGGATTCTATATAATTGCGGTACTTCCATCTGAAGACCCAATTACCAAATTACGAGTTTCAGTTTGAATATCAAATTGTATGAATTATATCACACAATTATAACCTTTTTGTGTTTCTTGATAAATTTTTGACATATTTGTCTTCTCAGGTGATCTTTATTAACCAAAGGCTCTGATACCAACTGTAAGATCCCTGTTCCCACCGAGCAACGGATTCGGGGTACTGGCAGCGGAAGTAGCGCTTCTCGCGCGGGACAGGGGTCCCACACTCGGGGCCTCGCCCACGGATATCCGGATAAGAGACTAATCCGTCGGTTGTTCCAAAACCGAACCCGGAAAAACTTCCTTTACCGGAAAGCACGGGCGATTCCACCAGGATAACTTTTTACTCTAACGTAGTCAAGATCATTTCTGATCGAGATGTTCCGATTACATCTATAAGATACTTAGTCAGTTCAAGGAAGAACTTGCACTTGGATCATTGGGATCAACGCTTTTTTCCCCATTCAAGAGGCACAGCCGTTGATTCCTATCCATAGAACAGTTTCTGTCCGGGATTTATTTTTATTTTTTTTTTCTATCGTAAAAACAAAAGTTTGAGTCTCGATTTACGGATCCATCAGTCCAGCCTAACCCCATCCGATCCCATGGGTTAGCCAACCGCCCAACCACTGTAGTGATGGGATCCAATTAAAAATTTGGTTAGGTTTTGTCCCGGGTACCAAGGAAAAGAGTTCCAAGGCCCCCTAGCCGGATGTTCATGCAAAATAAAACTAGTCACACCACTCACACACCCAATATGAAATTGCCCTTTTTCAACCAGATTCAACCAGTTTAAAACAATCCTTTAATAAAACCATAGTATCATTGATCACCATCTTCCAATTTATCCAATTGATTCTTAATTTCCCATCATTCCTTCATCAGAGTATCTATGGCATCATCGGTAACTAGAACGCTCAGGAGCCGTTTCGATAGTTCCTAGCCCATAATACTTGGCAATATAATCACTTAACAAGATGGACTCTCGTTGAAGATCAGCAAGATCAACCAACAGATCCATATAAGGAGCCATGGACTCATCCATTGAAGACCAGCAAGGTCAATCAACCAGATCCATGCTCGATTTCAGAAAACAACTCCAACTCTGTTCCAATATCTTCCTCGACGCACGCGTGGGTATCCTAGGCAACCCAGAGCCCGAGCACCGTATGGTCAGCACCCTCTAGGATCCTTCGCAGGTAACCTAGCGCTTCACGCATAGGCCGCTTCCTTGGCCCCTCATCCACCGTACCGGAAGCTCACCATTTTAATCGCACCGAGGCTGGTCAAGACCTCGGCCGACCTTGCTACGCGAGACGTCCTTCATTGACTCCCCGTCAGCAGTTGCAACTTTACCATCACGACTTTAATCACAAGACGGTCAAAATGCTCCCCCCAGCATTCTTGACATAAAACAATCATTTACAAACAGCATTTACAAACAGTATTTACAAACAGTTTACAACACAATTTCTATTTTAACTTTCATTTTTCCACATTATCCTTCATCAATCTACATTACTTATTCCATATTCCATTTATATGTATACTCATCCCATCACATCATTTCTATCTCATCACTTCAGATTCCCTCACATCGCATATCGTATATTCACATCCATACATCCACATCTATATGCGTACATTCACATCTACATGCATACATCTACATCTCTATGCATACATCCACATCCACATTCACATTCACCTCCATACATCTACATCTACATGCATACATCCACATCTCCATTCACATCTACATCTATACATCTACATCTACATGCATCCATCCACCTCCACATCCACATCTACATCTATACATCTACATCTACATGCATACATCCATATCTCCATTCCCATCTACATCTATACATCTACATCTACATGCATCCATCTACCTCCACATCCACATCTACATCTATACATCTACATCTACATGCATACATCCATATCTCCATTCCCATCTACATCTATACATCTACATCTACATGTATCCATCTACCTCCACATCCACATCTACATCTATACATCTACATCTACATGTATACATCCACATCCACATCTATACATCTACATCTACATGCATACATCCACATCTCCATTCACATCTACATCTATACATCTACATCTACATGCATCCATCCACCTCCACATCCACATCTACATCTATACATCTACATCTACATGCAAACTTCCACATCTCCATGCATAATAAAATTCTTTTAATTAATCTAGGATGATAGTTCCTAGAATATGGTAGGAAGTCCTCTTTTTATGCTTTGAATGAATTTATTTTATGCGTAATTTCTATAAAAATTTTGCCATAGCTCCGCTACTATGACTGATAAATCTCAATTTTTTTTTTCTAAGGGATAAAGCTCATTATCAAAGAAATAATTAGAATGGTCTCTAATTGGATCATCAATCCATAATGGTCTCTAATTGGATCATTAGGAAAACAATTAGAATGGTCTCTAATTGGATCATCAATCCATAATGGTCTCTAATTGGATCATTAAGAAAACAATTAGAATGGTCTCTAATTGGGTCATCAATCCATAATGGTCTCTAATTGGATCATTAAGAAAACAATTAGAATGGTCTCTAATTGGATCATCAATCCATAATGGTCTCTAATTGGATCATTAAGAAAACAATTAGAATGGTCTCTAATTGGGTCATCAATCCATAATGGTCTCTAATTGGATCATTAGGAAAACAATTAGAATGGTCTCTAATTGGATCATCAATCCATAATGGTCTCTAATTGGATCATTAGGAAAACAATTAGAATGGTCTCTAATTGGATCATCAATCCATAATGGTCTCTAATTGGATCATCAATGTGCATAAACTAAAAGCATAGCAAAAAGCCATTAATTTGGCCTCAAGCATAGCTTAATCTTGGATTAAGGAAAAGCTTTATGAAAAGCTTCATTTGGATTGAGAATGGGTCATGAGTATGACCATTTCTTGAGTGAGAGAGAGAAATTATAAAAACCATTAGAATTTAAATATAAGTGGAAATTAACTTCTATAGCATTTATTAAATTATGTAACTCTTCACTACTATTCACCAATTAACTTCAATAGCTTTTAAAAAAAACCATACCAATTAAACTTCTCAAGCTTGAGAGGGGTTGAGAAGAGAGAATCATTGAGAAACCATAAAAATTCAATATACTTACCTTATGATTTGCTTGATTCTTTATTCACGGTAGAGGCCCCCAACCAATCAATTGGTTTAGTATGTTGATGGAGCCACCAATGGGGATTGAAGAAAGAGAGAAGTGTCAAAAACTAGTGAATTATTAAAGAATTCACAGTTCTTGGCTTAGGTGGAGTAACATAGCATAAGACACTATATATTTTAGCTTAGGTGGAGTAGAGTAACAAAGCATAAGAGACTATATTTTGGCTTAGGTGGAGTAGAGTAACAATGCATAAGACATTATATATTTTAGCTTAGGTGGAGTAGAGTAACAAAGCATAAGAGACTATATTTTGGCTTAGGTGGAGTAGAGTAACAATGCATAAGACATTATATTTTTTTCAACAAGGGGAGGCTTCTATTTATAGGAAAATTTGAGCTCCTAACCAAACAAACTGATTCTAGAATTTTCCAAGTCAGTTTGGTTGAATTTGGACTAGATTTGGACCTAGTTTGGTTACTTTTTGATTTGGTTTGGTTCCATTTTGATTTGGTTTGGTTCAAGAGAGATGAGAGATAAAAATATCACATTATTTTTGAGTTTAAAACTCATTCAAGCATGTGAAATATGTACCTCCTTTAAAGAATTCCCCTTCCTTACATATGTGTCAAAATTTTATTGCTCATAGTTTTTTACTAATAAACCTTGTACATTTTCAACTCTTCATCTTATGTGAAATATGCAACTCCTTTAAAGAACTCCTCTTCCTTACATATGTGTCATAGTTTTTTTACTAATAAACCTTGTACATTTTCAACTCTTCATCTTATGTGAAATATGCACCTCCTTTAAAGAACTCCCCTTCCTTACATATGTGTTTATTTACTAATAAACCTTGTACATTTTCAACTCTTCATCTTATGTGAAATATGCACCTCCTTTAAAGAACTCCCCTTCCTTACATATGTGTTTATTTACTAATAAACCTTGTACATTTTCAACTCTTCATCTTATGTGAAATGTGCACCTCCTTTAAAGAACTCTCCTTCCTTACATATGAGTCATAATGGAATCATTTTAATATTGCTCATAGTTTTTTACTAATAAACCTTGTACATTTTCAACTCTTCACCTCATGTGAGCATTTACTCATTTTTGGGTATTTTCTTTTTACAATTTGGATTTATCTCCTCCCTACACATGGATTGATGCTATTGGCCTATAGGAACCTTAATTGGACCATAGTCTAAAGATTTATGAAAATCTAGACTCTTAGGCTAAGGTTCTTTATACCTCTTTCCAATTAATTCCAATTACACATTGGAAAATTCTTTTTAAATTTTTGTTTCAGGGGAACTCATCTGAATTATAAGAGATATTTTTCTATCCTGAAATATTCAAAATCTGAATATTCTCTCTCTAGAATATTTTCTCTCTCTAGGTTAAAACAGTCACAAACAAGATTTCTTATATGTCAGAAAAGGAATTGATTACAGGGGAATATACTAGACATCAAAAAGGGGTTGGGAGAGGAATCTTACACCATGTAAAACAAGATCATGTTTATTACACCATTGGGTGATGGGATTAAGGGTTAGCATCGTGCATAAGGCATATAGCATAGAGCTTATGCATAAGTCTTGCATAGAGCGTATGCATAAGACTTATGCATATGGCGTATGCATAAGACTTATGCATATGGCTTATGCATAGAGCTTATGCATATGGCTTATGCATAGAGCGTACGCATAAGACATGCATATGGCTTATGCATAAGACTTATGCATAGAGCTTATGCATAAGGCTTATGCATAGAGCGTGTGCATATGGCTTATGCATAGAGCGTGTGCATAAGGCTTATGCATAGAGCGTAATTGCATAGAGCGTGTGCATAAGGCTTATGTGAAAGGGATTGTTGGAATGCAATTGCAAATGCCTTGATTGTGGTTAACAAATGCTTATGCAAATGCCATGGTGAGGGCATTGTGAATTGTTGGTTTGTGTTGGAGCTTTTGGATGATGGATTGAGGCATGAGTCCATGCTTTATTGATGAGTTCTAAATTGTAAAAGGGCATGAGTCATGCTCAATACTTGTAAGCCAACAAACTTGTTCTATCATTTGATATTATCCACATCATTTTGTACCTACACTCACCATTGCTATCACTTCAAGTTTCTATAGAATCTAGCAATGTGTGAGGGTACCTTGGCATTGGTTGGAGAGGCCAAGGGGAGAATGGCTTGAACTCTTTGTGCCGTGATTGCTTGGTAAAGCGGTACAAAGGGGGATTAAGTACACCGATGTGAAGAAATGGCCTCAACCTTCACCTTGGAGGAAAACTCGGTGAAGGGGTGAGAAGAGCTTGGCCGGGAGATCGGCAAGCTTCAACGCGCGTCCTCAACAATCCTCACCATCGACTTTGTGGATGCATTTGGGCAATGGGGCCCCTTTTCCGTCATATTGTGTGGATATTGCAAATGCTTTGATGGACAAAGAGTGCATATGATCTTTCATGACATTGTGGGATACAAAGAGTATTGCATTGTGATTTGAGAAGTTGCATTTTCATTTGAGATTTGGTTCCAATTACAAAGGAGACTCTCGCGGAATTTACAAAACCCTAATTCAGTCCTAGGGTTTTTGGGATTAGGTCCGAGTGATTACACGACTCTATTCTACTCCTTGAGAGTTTTCAAATGAGCCATAGAACCCCTTAATCGGATATCACAATCTCGATCAAAGTAGTCATGTTGACTTTCTAGTCAAAGTCAAACAGAATATACTTCCACTTTGACTGAATCAAAATGCTTTTAGGGGTAGGTTATATCTTTTGTTAGCTTTCTATAGAGCCGTCAAAATCCTAATTCCGACATATATTTTGCGTTTTAGAGCCAAATTACTACTTTCAGCTGTCCTGCACAAACCCTAAAACAGAGAGTACTTGCCCACACCTAATTCTTACTGTGTTCATTTGGGAGGATAGTAGACACCATTACCTACCCATAGAACCTTCTTTTGTCCAATTCTGACATCATTTGGGCATTCTACCAACATCTTGCATTTCTTCACTATGCCGAAGGGAAGACCACGCAGCAAGGGTGGGGATGTTGTGCAAGAAATGATCATTGGTGATGAGGACATGGAAGGTAATATGGATGCAAGGTATCTTGAATGAGGGTTTAGGGTTTATGCATAGAGCTTATGGCTTATGCATAAGACTTGTGCATAGAGCGTGTGCATATGGCTTATGCATAAGACTTATGCATAGAGCGTGTGCATAAGACTTATGCATATGGCTTATGCATAGAGCTTATGCATATGGCTTATGCATAAGACTTATGCATAAGGCTTATGCATAGAGCTTATGCATAAGTCTTGCAGCCTTATTATGCAAGCTTATACTTATACTATGCATTTAGATTATTGCATAAGGCCTTTATAAACAGCTATTTATGGATAGAGATAGCTTCTCTCTCCATCCTTGTTCAAATTCTATTTAATTTTGTATGGAGAGGAGATAAGCTGATTTGTGTTTAATGAGCTGCATATACATGTTATCCTGCTAGATGGAGTCTCTCAATCTTGAAGAGAGAATAGCGTGTCCATGCATGCGATGTAAGTACCAAATCTTTCGAAAACAAAGGATTTGCAACGAGCATGTTCATGACGCTGGCATATTTCCAATAGAGCGCTTGCAAAATTTACGGTTTCAATCGTACAACCAAGCAAGTGTGCAGCCGCATCTTGATAACATTGCGCCTGTGAATTCTCGTCCCCAACAAAGGATGAGGATATCGCAGGAGGGAGTGACAGATGGAGCTCAATTAACAGCACCCGAGGGAATGGAAGAAGGTCAGGAAATGGAAGAAGGTCCAATGGAAGAAATATTGGATGCCTTCATCGAGCAACAAGAAGCTCTCTTCGAGGAGCATGAACATGAAGATCATCAACCACGACATTCTCAACGGTCAAATTATGAACCAGAGGAAGAGGCCATGCGTAAACTTGCATGCCTTCCATTATACAATGGTGCCAACATATCTGTATGTGTGCATCTCTTACGATGCTAAATTTGCAGTCAATTTTTAGATGGTCTAATACAAGTGTCACTGAACTATTCAAGTAAGGTCTTTTTTTGGAGATTACACCTACTGTTGAAATGATAAATTTTCAACTTGTATTTGAGAAAATCTTAATAGTAACGATCAGATATTGCCATACTTGCAGGCTTTTGAAAGATCAGATATTGCCCCCTAGCAACGAGATGCCTCCATCTCGTGCAGATGCGAAGAAGTTATTGAAATCCATAGGCATGGATTACAATAATATTCATGCTTGTCGCAATGATTGTTGCCTCTTCCGCCATGAATATGAGCATTTGCAAGAATGTCCCCATTGTGGCTCTAACAGATATAGAGAAGATGTTCAGGGGGAAGCTGTCTCGGTAAAGGTTCTCAGGCACTTTCCAATCATCCCAAGGATAAAAAGCATGTTCAGGTGCAAATCAATAGCAAGCTTGATGACATGGCATGCCACAACTCGATCCACAGATGAAGTGATGCGTGTGCCTGCTGACTCACCCGCATGGAGACACATTGAAGAGAAATGGCCGGCTTTTAAGGAAGAACCTAGAAACCTCCGTCTTGGCCTAGCAATGGATGGTGTAAACCCTTTTGGTTTAAGGAGCTCTTCATGGAGCACATGGCCTGTTTAACTTGTGAATTATAATCTTCCGCCATCGTTAGCAATAAAGAAAGGTCATCTGTTGCTCTCACTAATAGTTCCAGGAAAGTACAAGGTGAAGAACATGGATGTATATTTGGCACCACTTATTGATGAGTTACACACCTTGTGGAACGGAATTGAAGTGAAGGACATGTCAAAGCAGCAGAGTGGCCAAAGACTTACAACTGTGCAAGGTATTCTCATGTGGACAATGCATGATTGGCCTGGCTATGGAGAATGCTCAGGTTTGTCTATATCGGGTTACAATGCATGTCCTATATGTGGTCCTCGACTTGATTCAAGATACTCAAAAGCATTACGAAAGAATGTCTACCAAGGACATGTTAGGTATCTTCCAGAAAATCATGAATTGCGGGATGGTAATCTAGGAAGACCTCCTCCAAGTGCATTGAAGGCAAGCGATTGGAAGATCAAAGGGGAGGAATGTGGCAACTTGGCATGTCCTGGGATGAAGAGGCTCTCTATCTTTCACCAACTCCCCTATTGGGGTGATCTCCTTATAAACCATTTGCTTGACCCGATGCATATTTTCAAGAATGTAGCTGACATTCTGTGGAAGACCATGACAGGAAAAAAGGATACTAAAGGCCAAAGGGATGACTTAGAAGAGATTGGTTGCATGCAAGAGTTGTGGGCTCGCACTAGACCCAATGGAAAGGTGCTACTTCCAAGAGCCCCATGGGTTTTTAGCAAGATGGAGGAACAACAAGTCAAGAGGACAATTTCAGAGTTTCGGACTCCTACAGGTTGTATGCATTGCTTGAAAAGTGCATTTACAAAGGATGATGATCTTAGTGGTCTCAAGAGTCATGATTGGCACAAGTTTCTACAATTTGTGCTGCCCATAGCAATAAAAGATTGCCTCACTGAAGACATTAGAGCTCAATGATGAGGATGCTGAAATGTACATAGACATAGATCTCTTTGGGGCTACTGATCTTAATGAGGATGATAGAATAGATAATGATTTTTAAAATGATGTATCTTAATGATTATGCAAATAGTTATGACATATTTGTAATGGTTTTATGACATTGAAGGTCCATTCATTGTTTACCATTGTTAATGTTTACCATCATAATCACTACTGTAGGAGCAAGTTGATATAGTTTTACCAATGTTGTTTATCATTGTTAATGTTTATCTTATGGTTCTTTCATTCATTGTTTACCGTGTAATTTTCATTTCGTACAAGTTTGTCATATGGTTTTTTGTCCAACAGGCCATGGGTGACTCACCGCCCTACGACTATAGTCCAGATTTCTCATTTAATCCTACACCGCAGGGCATGAGTCCATAGCAGTTATATGGTTTTCTTTCGTCCATGACTCCAGAGCAGAGAGCCATGGCTCAGAGTTATTGGGGTTCTAGAGCAGGGACATCTGCCTCACCATCTGGCTTCCCGACGCCAGTTCCCACACCCGTAGGTACGACAGCAGCTCCCACACCTCATACCACACAGCCTTCCACTCCTCTTACAGCTCGATCTACCACCTCTTCACATAGACGGCGCTCACGTAGTAGGTCTTCACGGGGAGGTTGTTGTGGTGGTAGTGCCACAGATGCTGTGACACCACCACCACGTGAGCGTCGTCCTTCGCTCTCATCTGTTGATAGCACACCCATAGGGTCACCTTCCACTCCCTGGGGTGCACATGACCATGACAACAGCAAGATTTACACAATTAGGGATGGGGCACCAATAATGGATAGTGCAGGGAAGGCAATGAAGACACGCATTCGACAATTGTGCACTATACAGTTTCATGACTCTGTCATGACTAAATGGGATCAGCAAGACAAGGGGAAGAAAAATTATATAAACACAAAGATAAAGCAAGAGTTCCAGCCATCTGACCCTATGAATGTCGTCTCTAATGAGTGGATACAGTATACAGCTCGCATTTTGATGGGGCATCGTAGGTCAGAGGCGAGGGACGCATTTAGAGAGGGGAAGGAGAAACCTGTTTGGCTAGATGACAGGGAGTGGGCAGCCATTGCTCAGGAGCTCACCGAGACACCAGACGGGTTTCAACAACAAAGAGAGGCGGCAAGGGCAAGACTCCAAACAGTAGGGGCTTCTCATCTCGGGAGTGGTGGTTACGAAACCATGCGCCATGAATTCGTAAGTGTTTGTAGCAATTTTATTTATTTAAATATATGTATGTGGGCTAAATGTTGATTTTTTAAAGTTATAATTGTTAATCATGTGTGCAGGAGTTGGCCATGAATCGCCCACCAAGTAGGCGAGAGGAGAAGTACGCTCACAAACATGGCCTTGTGGCCTTGTTTGAGATGCTTGAAGAAGAAGGAGAGACCGTCAATTGGGAGGCATTACCATGATGTAAGATGACCTTCAAACTAATGAAATATGATCAAAACATTCTTGAGTATTAATGTTTAATTTAATTTCTTGTTTGTCGATCAGGAAAATATGCAAACGAGCACGGTTGTTTTTGTGCTCTATTGTAGACAGAATGGTGCTGTCTGTTTGCTGTTGTTGATCCTGCTCATTGCAGGCAGCTAGGCAACAGCCAGGCAGCACTATTCTGCCCAAAAAAAATTTTCTGCTACAGCGTCGGTATATGCCCCGGTACCGACGTCGGTATATACAGTGGTATTTCTGTCGGTATTAAAGTCGGTATACACCCCGGTATATGACACGGTATATGCACCGGTATAGACGCCGGTTTATGCGTCGGTATTACCCCCGGTGAGCGTCGGTATATGCACCGGTATAGGCGCCGGTATTGTTACCCGACACTTATACCGACGCTGTAGTTCCGGCGCTTATACCGGTGCTTATACCGATGACGAGGCTTTTTTAGACCCCGTTAAATAGCGCCGGTACAAGCCCCGGTATTAGGCTAACATGTAGTAGTGAGAAAAGAATATTTTAGTATAATTCTATGTGAATATTTTAAATAAATGATGTATGCATATTCGCAAAAGGATCGTGCGAAAAAGAAATATCCTTGTTAAATTCCATTATTTACGAATAGAATTATTTATAGTTCTATTATGTCCAAGGAAGAATGAGTTTTCATAATTTTGGATATTTACCCTTATTATTAGAAATCACAGTTAATTTATCAAATAAATGAAGAATTATCTTTAGAAAATATCTTTAGGAATAAATTTGAGTAATTCGGTGTGCTAGACCATGTCCACGACAGAAAGCTGGGTCAGTAAGATGCCTGCCCATCTCTTGACTCAAGACTTAACCAACCCCAATTCTTCAGTACGAAGAATGGATAACCACCTGATCTAGATAAGTTTTCTCGAAGACCTCAAATCGTCTAGAAACAAGTTAGAAATTCGTTGTGTAATTGTTGGATGCATCACCGAGATACATGATTCATGATTTTCATTGTAGAAAGCCTGGGTTGAAAATAAGGGAGTCTCATCTCGTGAAACCAAACTCAATGGGAAATTCTTACTTGCATAGAAACTTTTTTTTTAAGGACTATCTTACGCAAAAATGCTGGAGGAAGCATTCGGCTTATGGTTTAATCTAAGGAGAGTTATGTTGTAACAGCTGGCCGCGGAGTCATCAAAGGACGTCTCCCGCCCCGGCAAAGCCTGCCAAGGTCTTGACCAACCTTGGTATGGTTGAAAATGGTGCGCATTCAGTACGATGGGCGAGGGCCGACAAACCAGTCCCTGAGTGAAGTACTAGGATACCTAAGGAGGATCCTAGAGGGTTCTAACCAAACAAAGCACGGGCTCGTGCTGCTAGGACACCCATGCGTATGTCGAGAAATATATTTATGTATTGGCGAGAAATTATCTAAGTGAATTGGAAACTTGAAACTAGATCTCGTTGGTTGACTAGCTGGTCTTCAACGGAGGGTCCGAATGACAATTTGATTGTAAAACAATGGAACTAGAATTTTGAGGATTATGATGGAAACAGTGTGGTTTCATTCCAATTCTATTTGAATATAGTTGAATATGAGAAAAGGCAATTTCATATTGGGTGCGTAAGTGGTGTGTCTATTTTGTATTTTGCATGAGTGCCGGCTAGGGGCCTGGGAACTCATTTCCCTGGTACCTGGGACAAAACACAACCTATTTTTTATAAAAAGAAATCCCACCAATATAGTGGTTGGCTAACCCATGGGCCGCTGCATTGGTGGATTCCTACAACTAAGTTCAGTTAAGATTAAGTTACGGTAGTTAGAGTAAGTCCTAGGAAGATTCTTGTTCTATGGGAAAGAATCAATGGTTGTGCCTTGCTTAAGGGAAAAAAAGCGATGATTTTTATGAACCAAGTGCAAGTTCCTCCTTGATTTGGCCATGTGACCCATGGGTTTGGTCAGAATACAAAGGATAGATAAGGCCCTTGACTATGCTAGAATATTTTCCTGGAGGAATCACCTATACTTTCTGGGCAAGGGAAGTTTTTTTTCGAGGTATAGTTTTGGAAGAACCGCCGGATTAGTCTCTTTTTTGGACATTCGTGGTGGGCGAGGCCTCGAGTGGGAAGCTCTACCTTGCATGCAAGGTTGCTACTTCCGCTGCCAGCACTCTAGAGTTTGATGTGCAGAGGGGAAAAGGGTACCATAGATTGGCATGAAACATAACCTAATATCACAAAGCAAAGGAGTTACACTTTAATTATACTACATCAAGATTTAATTTGGGATTGGTTGGGTTACTAACTTGTTGATAGTGTTGAAGTAGTACGGAGGTATCTTTCTCATCATTCCAAAACTTGGTGGAATCAATTTGGAAGAACCCATTTTTAATTTTTCTTCATGGTTGTTTGATCACCTCTATATATCACCTTAAACCATTTGACATCAAAGATAAATAGACTAAATGCTCTAAATCCAACCTCAAGAATATCTTGAATAGTTCCACAATACTCAAGATTGTCCTCTATGAAATTGGTATCATGTTTACTGGTTTGACTTTCTTGCTCAAAAGTTGCCATCACACCACAATCAAATGTGTTTCTTTAAGAATCCACATGCTCCATGCGAAAGTACCTTCCCTCTGACCATATTGCATTAAAGAGTTTGTACTAACATTAAATAAAATCATGACGTTTAGTACAATGCATTAAACAAGGTATATACGTGAGATCGAGAGGAAGAATGTACTTAATTGAGGGTCACATCCTCTTGCATACTCATGCTCTTCTCTTTTGATCATATCTCCATTTTGTGATGCCATCGATATTGTCATACGAAGCCATTCTATATTGATCAAATTTAGTAGAGGTTCCAAGCTAGGTAGGAATGGCAAGCATCTATTTGCTCAAGATTTGAAAAGCTCTTCTCTCATCCTTTCATCTATTGATTGCATCCTTTATATCCCAATCCACCTCTCCATGATGAGACTATTTAGAATGCAGAATGTATTCACCTTGTGTGGCATAATGCTTCATCCAGTCTTTGTTATCTTCCTTTTTCCTGAGGCACATTAGTGATTAGTTGATCATCCTCCTCATTTCTGCACAATCATGTTATGTAAGGATCTATGCGAGATAGATGATTTGAGATATACACAAGAGACTCTTGCATCCACCATCCCTCTTCCAAAGTGTCGTAAAACTTTTTCTGGTACCCTTTCTCCTTGCACATCTTGTCTATATCTCGATGTACCATAATGCGAAAATTGTATTGCGTTGTTATATTCTTGTCGAAAGAATACAATCATTTGGACAAGCATGGTGTGTGTTGTAGTCCATGCCAATCGAGTGCGCCATTGCTTTTTCTCGACTACGGTCCACTGGCATCTCATTATCCTATGGCAATATTTGATGTTTCAATAAGCTTTTACACAAAATAGTGAGGCTAAGAAAATGCATATAAAGCTACATAACTCACTAATTGCATATGATATCATCACTTATGCAAAAGGTTTTGATATGCTCGTATTAGACCATCCAAAAATCGATTGCAAGTTCAATATGGATAGGCAAGCGCGTAAAATAGACACATCTGCTCCACGATATAGTGGAAGACAAGCAAGCCTGTGTAGCTATTTTTCTTCTTGGGAAGCATATTCCACACATCGTGTGTTTTCTTCTATCCCTTCGTGTTCCAAACCTCGATCTTCTGTTCCATCATGTAAGGAATTTATCATGTCATCCATGTCATGTTCTAGTATTTTCTCCGAATCCGCGTTTCTCCTCAGGTTGTTGGATCACATCGTTTGTGGCTACTCTTGTTGGTCTCCATCGTTCAGGCTGGATATCCACTGATTCGTCATTGTTGAAGCACGCATTGCCACTAATTAGATGTTCCAATCGCTCCACCAAAAATATTCCCCATTTTTCTGTTTGATCATTGCAAATTCGTCGACGTTGAGCTAGTACATGGGCAAAGTGTCTTCTCCTCTAAATTAACAAAATTCGAGGGTGTGGCATCGTCCATGGTTTCCATATTGATTTGCAATGGGAACGAATGGGGAATCCTCCCTTAAGTATTTGTGGAGGGTGGTAGTCAGTGATAGTAGGTAATTTGAAATGTTGAGGATGTGCAAGATCTGGAAAGATTTTGAATTTGAATGAAAAGTTGTGATCGTTGAAATAAGCATCGAAAAGGTCAATGAAAGAACGTCGAAATATCCGTCTCAAAAAGAGCATGGGAAATTTATTTTTTTGACACTTTTTTTCACCTTGATTTCGACGCTTTTTTCCACGGTTTTGATGTATATATCAACGACGTAGGTTTTTATAGTAAAATAGAATCTCACTTTTTTTTGCGTTTTTGTTCACGCGAGTGTATTTTCTTCCCTCCCTCCCCTCTCCTCTTGGTTGCATGTGCATGTGTTGTGTGTTGTGAGATGTGTGCTCTTATTTATATGTATGATTTTATTAAAGTGTCCATGTGGGCTTTGTTATGTGTGTGTAGAAACATGTCTCGCACTCCAGATGAGACATCGGCTTACTCTCCATCCTTCTCTCCATATGCCATGTTGCATGACCAGTTTATGGGTTTTTTAGTGCACAAGCCACGCCCGAGAAAAGAGCGATGGCACAACAATATTTTTGGAGAGGGACGAGTACTTCAGCCGCACCATCAGACACCACCACACCGCTAACCCTAGTTCACCTAAAACCCCACAAAGAGCCGCTAGAACCCCTCCCTCAGGTCGCTCATCCACTCGCAGAGCACAACGCTCGAGTAGTGGAGGTGGAGGCGGTTGTTGTCCAAGTGGGGCCACGGATGGGTCTACGCCCCCATGTGAGCATCCTTCCCCATCTAGCACTAGAAGCACTCCACGCTTGCAATCATCGCACGACATTTTGACACACAGTCCACACCCGCCGCCCCGATGGAAAAAAATATTACACAATTGTCAATGGCAATGTGGTTTTGGATAATGTTGGGCAAGAGAGATGAAGAGCCGCATCCACGAGCTTTGCCACATTGTCTTTGCAAATGACTTTATGACTTTAGAGGAAGCTTCCTATCTAGAATTTCATAATTCTAATGTTGAATCTTTGAGGTATTTGGCCCCTTCTTTGTTGTGAGGCTTCTGATGCAAAACACTCCTTAATACTTCCCTTTTGACATGGAGGAGATTAATGTCTTATCCAGAATGCACAAGGAGTTCAACGATAGAGTTATGCATGCTATTTTAAGGTTTGCTATGTCCATGTCCTAAACTTTAATTTAAAGTGTTATGATTTCTCAAATCAATACAATGTGAATTATTTGTGCAGCTTGGTTTTGTCAAATCTCCCATGGGAAGCTCAGCGTAGGGTATATATTTTGGATTCTCTTATATCCTTGCTTTTGGTTTCAAAGAAGGTTTCCTATGTGGACATATGTCCATGGTTTAGGCATGTAGTTTTAGACTAATCCCATATCTTAGTAATGGCCTACCATGAAAAGTAAGTGTCATGTGACGTAAAGTATACTTTTCGTATTTTGATATAGATACTAGATTTACCGTCATACTATTTTTGGCTTTTGTAGTCCAACAATGGAGTTTGATTGTTATAGATACTGCGTCGAAGCAATCTTATCTTGCTAATTCAATTGCAAGATTTCATGGCAATGTGAAGCAGCAAGTTCACATGATCATTTTTTATTTTAGAGAGAGAGAGAGAGAGTATTAGAATGATAGTAGCTAGTATCAAGGCCCTTACCCAAGAGGAAATTTTAGAGGCAACCAAGATTGTTATATGGAGGGTCCCACAGCAATATGATGGCTTTAGATGTGGTTGGAGAGTGTGCTACAATGCCATGTTACTACTACACTTAATGTTGAGACTGTCCTTAGAAAATGTAAGCATGCACTTCTTCTTTTAATGATATCTTGATTTCCTTATACATTCACTGATAGCACATATGTAGTTTTTTGTATGTGTAGAATCTACGATTAGCAAAATATATGGATTTTAATGTATGACTATTTAGGGCCACAACAATTGAAAATCTAATCAACAATATTGGGCAGTGAGAACTTGATGTGCCCCCCTCCACAACGATGAATACCAATGCCACTTCCGTAGCAATATCCACAAATGCACCGACAGGGAATGGATATACCTTGGAGGTTCATCATCCCCTCAGCAAGCACAACAAGATCATGCTTGATACTCTCCCCAACAACAACAAGAGCAAGCTTAGTCTCCCCCACAGAAAGAGCAAGAGCAAGCTTACTCTCCCTCATAGAGCAAGAGCAAGGTTCCACTACCCAACAATAATATTCTACAGTAGCCTAGTTAACTAGAATTCACATATTAAGAACACATCTCTGATGTAATGTTGTGTAAATTCAATATAATTTATCTCTCCATGTTGTAATGATGATCTCTATAATAGTTTGTAGCACTAAGAAAACTTGCTTTGTGGTAATGTCTTTACATGAAATGGTCCTTTCATTCTCCATGATACCTATTGTAGAATTCAAAGTAATGTATGTAAATAATAGACTATGATGGATTAATGTTGAAATCTATACATTTGCAAGGTAGAGGAGCATGGACGCCTAGAATGTGTGATTGCCACTAAAGAAAATAGAAAGAAATAGATTCAAAAAGAAAATAGAAAGAAATAGATTCAAAAAGAAGAAATAAGTAACATTTATACAACAACATATAGATCAAAGATAACTCTTGAAATTTATTATAGTCGGAAAGGTTACAATCTCAAGGTGATTCCACAACCTCTAGGATGTGTGGTTTGATACAAACAAAGTAGGTTCTCGAAGCTTCACTCTTGCTTCTAATTTTCCTACCATCTAAGATAAAAATTGAGTCTCCTATTTCAATAATCAAGGAACTATAAGGATAACTATACAACAACAATACATATGAGTGAAAATCTAGACTTTATACACCTACTTTTATCCGATTGTCTTCTTTTCCTTAGGAAAAGGCATTAACTCCCATGTTGCATAATTTGCATCCAATGCTGCCATCTCCTTATTCATGCATCTTTCCATTTCTTATTTTCAAGTGCCTACTCAAAACAAGTGGGCTCTAATTCATGTATTGCTTTAACCATGTAAGCATACTGATGGGTTGTATATCCATCATATATCAACCTCTCAACAAGCTATCTAACCCTCGTAGGCCTACGTACACCAAGATCACTCTAGGTGTCTTGAAAATATCCCTCGTTCTCCTTATGCCAAGAGTAACCACAGAAGGAATTCCAAGCTCCTCGTCAAGGCTCTCCTCAGAGCTGCTAGAGTCACCATCCACATATGAGTGACTTGCTAACAGATCAGGCACAAAAGTTTGATCTACCTTTTCCTTCCCTCTGCATTATACATGTGTAGCTACATTTGTCCTCAACCTGCCTCTAACAATGGGCTATTATTGGGTCCATTGCTAGAGGACTCTCTAGATCCACTGAGCACCTATGATTGCTGCTCTACATGTGGTGTAGCATCAGCACTTCTTACCAGGGATTTAATATTCATGTGATCACAAGATTTTTTGTGATAATAACACATGTGAACAAGTTATTCACATGTTCTCATGTTATCGTTCACAAAATAACAGGTCACTTGCCATTTGGGAACCCCTTAAAAGCTTGGCTACACATGGGAAAAAGCTATTCACATGTTCTCATGTTACCATCTTCACATAATAGCAGGTCAGTGGCCACCTAAGAAGATTTTTTATGCCCGACAAAGATAATTTTTTTAGGCCCTTGTGAAAGCTTTGTGAATATAGCATGTGATCACAAGATTTTTTGTGTTATTAACATGTTCACATATTCTCGTTTATGTCAGTGAAATCCCTGCTTCTTACATCTGCATCTTTTGTTGCCTTCACTATTGGTACATACTAGCTACTTATCTCATCAAAGACAACATCTCTGCTTACTCTCATATCATGAGTGGTAGGGTTATAAATTTATAACCTTTCTTTTCCATAGCATAACCAATAAAGATGTATTTATCTATCTTTGTATCCAACATTTTTCTCACTTCATCAAGAACATGCACATATGCAATACACCCAAACACTTTTAAGTAAGACACATCTGGTCTTATGCCTATAAACTTTTGTTCAGGCATCATACCATGAACAATTGTAGTGGGTGTCTTATTCATAATGTATACATCAGTTTCTACTGCTTCTACCCAAAAATAATGTGTCATATTCTTTTCATCCATCAAGGGACGTGCCACTTCTGCAAGTGCCTTTTATTTCTTTCTACAACATTTTGTTATAGAGTGTACCTGCATGTAAACTGTCTCTTGATTCCCTACTTCCTCAAGAAATGATTGAACTCATTGGAGAAATACTCTCCCTCACGATCTGATCTCAGGCTTTTTATTTGCGTGCCTTTTACCTTCTCTCGACCAAGGCTTTAAATCTCTGAAAGTGAGCAAACACCTCACCTTTCTCCTTCATGAAGTAAACCCATACTTTTCTAGTGTGGTCATTAATGAATGTAACATAATACCTGCAACCTACAATTGTTGCAATCTTGGTTGGTCTCCATACATCTGAATAAATGGCATCTAATTGCCTTGCACTGACATTCTTTTCATGTGGGAAATCATGTTTGGCCTCCTTTTACCAAGCTGGCATGCTTCACATACTTTGTGCATACCATCAACCTTAAGCTTTGGCAAACTTGCAACAATATTTTGGTCTTGCATAGACGTTAGTCGTTCTACATTCACATGACCAATGCACTTATGCCATATGTCAATATCTTCAATGACACAGGTTCCATGCACAAACATGGTTTCCTTTACTTCATTCATGTTCACATCCAAAGTAATCCTACCATTTCTGTTACCCTTTGCAACCAAGTGACTATGATTTTCAAAGTCTTCCACAAAACATCCTAGAGGATTCAACCTCACTTGCAAACCGTGCTCAACCATCTCTCCCCAACAGAAACTAGGTTCTTTGTAATATTATGCCCAATATTTTATTTTACTATCTTGCATAGACAATGGCACTTTACCAACATATGCAATGGGATGAGAGTATCATCACCTGTTTCTACATAACCTAGTATTTTGATTTTCTACATGTCTCTAAACCACTCAGCATGACTGGTCATGTGGTTAGAGGTGCCAAACTCCACATATCATGTATCTTAAGATCCTGACACTTCTCTTGTTATGGAACTGAGCATGTGCTCCATCACAAACAACTGCTCACTTCTGTCATCACCTCCCTATTTACTAGAGATGATACATAGTTGCCTTGCTGTAACTTTCCACTTTTAATATCATTCTACTTTTTATAGCAGTCTTTTACCACGTGCCCTAGTTTTCCACAATAATAGGACTCTATGCTATTTGCATTATGATTTCTTTGCCAACCACCTCAGCCTCTTTGGCTCCCCTTGCCTCTAGACTTGCCTCTTCCACATGTGTATGATTGTTGTTGTGAATCATTGGATTGTTGTTGCCTATAATTCTGATTTCCTTGTCGGCCACCCACCACCTTGGCCTCGACCATGATCTCTACCTCTACCTCTACCTAAAGTAGAGTAAAAGGCCTATTTCGATGTGTTCTTGCTTTGTGAATAAGAGTGCACACCTAGTGACTTTTCTCCTATTATCAGTATATAGACACTAAGTCTCAAGAATTGGCAATATTCCCTAACTACAATGGAGGTCTTGAATGGATTGTACTCTTTGCCAAGCTCATTCAAACAAACACTCACCAAATTATCATCTTCCATCGATACATTGATATAGACCTGAGGGATTCAACAATTCGCTTGATATTTAAAGCATACTCATTTTGATAGACATGCTTTTCGTTTCCATATTATGCA
Organism: Cibotium barometz; assembly: GCF_041138505.1. Classification (NCBI taxonomy): domain Eukaryota; kingdom Viridiplantae; phylum Streptophyta; class Polypodiopsida; order Cyatheales; family Cibotiaceae; genus Cibotium; species Cibotium barometz. The sequence goes on from NC_141054.1 coordinate 17,672,169, forward strand.
ACTCTTATTTCTTCAATTTTCTTGCCTTTGTGTTGGTCTAGAACATCTACACCACGTTCTACCACGTACTGGAGTGTTGGTCTTCTATATGTGTTTAGGTATCATCGTATGTATGACACTAATTGAAAGCCAATACATGACTTTCCTTGCACCTTGATTCTAATCCTTGAATGCCTCTATGTGTGTTGTAGTGACATTCTCTTTAAACAACTCATGAGGCTCCTCATGAGTTGCAGTGACATTCTCTTTGAACAACTCATGAGGCTCCTCATTGTCTTTTCGACATAGTCCTGAGATCCTTTATCCATAAGGAAATTTGTCATTATGAACTTCCAGGCATGTAAAATGTTCTTATCCAGCTTCTCACTAACAATCAGATTGATTCTGCTCACCAAACATGTTTTCCTACAACAATAAAAAAACTGTATTAGATAATTTTTGTATGCAACCTCTAACACAATAGTATCTTCTGTGACTACTACAACGGTACTTCATCACTACCTGTAGGTCAGTAGATCTCACCAAAGTACATCTACATACAAACAATGTAAATAATACATGTGCAAACACTGTCTGCACTCCCAAAATACACTATTGCATTACAACAACCAGATTTTGACCAGAGACAATTCTCAACCAGAACTTTCCAAACTGTCAAAATACCTTGTAGTGACAGAAAGAAGACCAAAACACACTTGAAACTTGATTTTGGCCGCCGTAAAAAAATAATCAAATTACTATGTATCACGTAGGCACCTCCAAGCCTGTGAACACAGCTCCTCAATCAGAGATGTGTAGTTCCTAGAGCTACCAAGGGGTGTTGTACTTAAATCAAGAAGAAAGAGAGGTAATAATGCTCTTACCCGTGTACCGCTTCCTTGCTCTCTTGTTCTTGACTTGTTAGCTCTCACAAGAACCAAAACTCTGATACCATAATGAGAATGTTTGGGAGAGAGAGAGAGAGAGAGAGAGAGAGAGAGAGAGAGAGAGAGAGACCTTGAGTTCCTTGTTGTAAGCAAACACACACACACGCACAAGAGAGTGTAAGACACAAGAGAGATGGATGGCTGAATTTTCTTTTATCTTCTTCTCTTCTCTACAACCATATACCTAAAAGATAAGATTACATGCATAGAGGGAAAGTACTCTCCTATAACAACATACAAAATGGTCGGTCTATAGTGTATACCCGGACTCTATGAGTTGGTGCTATAACTATGCCATAACTCTAGTACTCCAAAGTGGTTGTGACATGGCTTATCATACAATGGTGTCATATCAATCATAATCTCATCAACCATGCCAGTGGGATAAGTGCAAAAGCTATCACCCAGGAGGGTAATCAATGTCCACTCTAGCACTAGTTGAGCTTGATATCTCAGCATTATGCGGTCTATAAGTATGAGAAAAGATTTATTTTTTTCCACATCTCTTCTGCAGCTAGAAAGACGACGTGAATACCACACATACTAATCCAAGAATCATCCTAATCACACCATGATTCCCAGATCACCACTCTACTTTCAAAATCAGGATCACACTCTCCTTTTAGGATCACATCACCACTCTACTTTCAGGATCAAGATCGCCACTCTTCTTTTAGAATCACCACTCTGCTTTGAGGATCAGGATTACCACTGCTTTCAGGATCAGGATCCCACATCACCTCCTTTTTTCTAGTAGTTATCTTTTTTAGGATCTCAAATCACCCCCTTGTATTCTAAGGGGGAGTTGTTATGATATACATGGGTATTAGAGGTTTTAATATCTCATGGAAAGACAGTGTGTTATGAACAAAATGGGGTAATTGGAGTTGCATAATCACGTCGTCTTTCCATCTAGCTACAAGGTTTATTCACATGCCTGTTTTTGTAATGCAGGTTTTTTATTTATGCTTGTGTGAACATACATCATATGTCTTCTATTTGAATATTAAATACACCAGAAGAATGGCGCAAATTAAAAAATATAGATCTGCTGAAATTTCCTAAATCATGCCATTCTTCTATAATGTAGGAGGGTTGGACTAGGTCCAAGATTAGCAGAGAAAGCAGCAAGTAAAAGTAAAGTATCAGGGCAAAAGCTGAAGAAGAGGATCAACAAGCATATGAATGCCTTCATAGAGATAAGGAAGGCAAAAAACATGTTGATTTTCTCATACCCAAGCTTACATTCATGAGGATTGTGAGATAGATTTGTGATGATTGGAAGCTTGGAATGAGATGGGCCTCTAATGCAATATGTGCCACTCAAAAGACTGTAGAGGATTTTATTATAGATTTTTTTATTTATAGATATATTTGTTATTCCCATGCTCATAGGGTCACTCTTATGGAAAAGGGCATGCACGCTTGCAGACTTATAAGATATAGATTTGAAAAGCTATTACATCCTATACTATTAAGTGACTATAGGGAATTTAATATCATGAATGTGCCAATCCAAGGATGAAGGCATTAAGATTGAAGATATTACACATGACAAGGATACAAGAACTGTAGATCAAGCAAAGGCTGAGAAGGATAAAGAAAACAGAGAAAATTTGAGAACAAAAGAATAATGGAAGATGAGCTCCTCAATCTTGAAAAGAAGAACCTTTAAGATTTAAATAATGTACGTGGGAAACTTGTTGTTTAAGTAAAGATTTTGTTTGATAGTTCAGAGTACCTTGATATAGTACCATCAGATACATATATGCTGGCAAAGAGAAATCAAGAAAAAAATGATGTAATGATCTTGATATCTCTCAAGTATGAAAGGTATCTTCTTTGAAATTTTTATCATTCTAGTCTTTTTTAAAGATAAGAAACTAATTTATCCAGTGATTTGTTTTTTGTAGGCTACTTCTGGCAACCCTACCCCTAGAGGCCTCAACTATCCTCTTTTTTTGTTAGACCCTATCGTCTCTATTTATGTAAGAGAAATAAACACTAATTTTAATAGGTTAGAAAAATGGTTGAGGATATGCAAATTTGAAAATATGCAATATGTAATTGTGCCTTATAATGAGAAGTATTTTATTTTAAATATGTTTTATTTTCTTTTGAATACGTCTTATTATGCTTCTCTAGATCAATGATTATTTTCTTCTGTTTCTATTGTGTAGAAGCCATTGGATTGTATTTATACTCAACAAAAGAAAGACATGTTTCTTGAACTCCATGCTTGGTATGCATGGAGAAGCAAAATTGTAAGTTTTTACACTACAACACATCGTGAGCACAATAATGTCTTTTAGCAGCATTTTTCGAAAGGAAAATATCAAGGGTTTTCAAGAGATGCTCATCTGCAATCTATCGCTACTGTGCAATGCTTTTTTGGTGCATACGAGCAGCACTCTCAGTAGTGAAATATTGCTGCCCAGCAACATCCGAAGTAAAAAACACTGCTATACTGTAAAAAATTTTCGCTTTTTTGCCGCTTCTTTTACCGCTGCGTAGTTTTATCTTTTGAATACAATAAACTTATACTCTGAGTTTTTTTTTAACAGGTTTATGCCTTGTCTATCACTTCTACCTCTCCTACCCTATCCTTCTCAAGCTCAAGCGCAAGGTATGTCTACTATTTTCATTTCTCTCCTATGCAAACAAGCTTTCCATGAAAGCGTTCTTTTGAATATTTCCTTTCTCTTGCCTTTCTTTTAAGTTTTTCTTTTCTTTTTTTTCCCTTCTTCTTTTTTCCTAATTAAGATCTCTCCCCATTAAAGCTTCATATGGTAAGAGATCTACATTTTTCTTAATACTTCTTTTTCTTGACTTCATTTAATTTTGTAGGTTTTCAGCACACACAAGCCTTACAAGAGATCTCTTTCTTGTATGTTTCTTCTTTCATGCTTTTACATGTTTATAGGGTTTGTAAGTTTTAGGGATTTTAAGATTAGGGTATATTATTAATACATTTTTTTCTTATTTTGGTTTGATTTTGTAGGTTTTCAACACATATACAAGCCTCAAAAGGTAAGAGATCTCTTTCTTGTATGTTTTTTCTCTTATGCTTTTACATGTTAAGGGTTTGTAAGTTCAGGGTTTTAAGATTAGTAGGGTTTGTTTATTTTTCCATGCTCCATGCATGCCGGTAGCTACCTATGCATGCCGATAGCTTCCTAGGTATGCCGGTAGGTACCTATGCATGCCAATAGCTTCCAATGCTTCCTAGGCATGCCGATAGCAACCTATGCATGTTGGTACCTTCTTATGCATGCCAGTACCTCCAATGCATGTCGGTAGCAACCTATGCATGCCGGTAGCTATCTATGCATGCGGATAGAAACCTAGGCATGCCGCTAGCTTTCAATGCATGATGATAGAAACCTATGCATGCCGGTAGCTACCAATGTATGCCGATAGCTTCCAATGCATGCTGATAGCTAGCTATGCATACCGGTGGCAACCTATGCATGCCGGTAGCTACCTATGCATGCCAGGCATGTTGGTACCTTCCAATGCATGCGGGTAGCTTCCTAGGCATGCCGATAGTTTCCAATGCATGTCGGTAGCTACGTAGGCATGTCGATACCTTCCAATGTATGCCGGTACCAACCTATGCATGTCGGTACCAACCTATGCACATCGATAGCAACCTATGCATGCCAGTAGCTTCCAATGCATGCTGGTAGCTACCTATACACGCGGGTAGCAACTTATGCATACTAGTAGCTTCCTAGGCATGCCGGTACCTACCTAGGCATGCCAGTAGCTTCCTATGAATGCCGCTAGCAAACTAGGCATGTCGGTAGCAACCTATGCATGGCATAGCTACCTACATATGCCAGTACCTACCTATGCATGCCGGTAGCAACCTATGCATGCTAGTAGCTTCCAATGCATGCAAGAAGCTACCTAGGCGTTTCGGTATGCTGGTAGCTTCCAATGCATGCAGGTAGCTACCTAGGCATTTCGGTAGCTTCCTAGGCATTCCGGTAGCTTTATGCATTATGCCATATGCATAAGAGTTTTAAATATTTATGTTTTTTCTTGGATAGATGGAAAATAACGTGAGGCGTTATATTACACGTGAAGAAGGAGTCGATATTTGTAAGTATATATTAGCTTTAAATTTCATCTTATCTTTTTATTAAAGAAGTTTATCTTAAATAACAACTTTCTAAAATGTTCATTTGTTTGTATGTCTTTTTTTTTTACTATGGAGTACTTTCACTGCTTAGCAACAGCGAAAATAGCAACGATATTTCACTGTGTAGCAGTTCTATTTCACTGCTAGGCAACGAAATATCACTCTACTGAGCAACAAAAATAGTAGCGTGTTTAGGAACGACATAGGCTAGACATCTCCATCACCTTCTAGTTATAAAAGCGCTCCTATTTTTTGATGCTAAACACTCATTCTATTGTAGTGTTAATTTAAATGGTGATTGTGTTTAATTATTCATATTGTATTAGATTGAATAATCTATGTGGTTTGTTATTTTGCAGGGCATCTCAGCGGACAATAAGCACATTAGAAATCCTTCATCCTCAATAAATCTCCACATCAGTTTTTTATTTTTCCTACATATTATCGAAGTATCAATGACTTATGATCGATGATGTGATGTTAGCTAGTTTTTTTAAAAAGAGGACAAGATTAAGAAAGAGAAAGAGGAATTAGAAAGACATAGAGAAAGAGGATGTAGAGCATACGCTAACCTCGAGACTCTAGCATTGGTCCCATGATTGCATCATTTTCTTGTATTGTAGGTCTTTCACCTTTTTTTGAGTGGTTAGTTGTTCTCAACAAGATTAAGGTAAAATATTTTGCTATTTATGATTTCCTTTTTTGCACCCTTGGGTGCTAGGGTTTAGGATTAGAGAGATATATAATGCTCTATTCATTCCTAAAGCATACTCTTTATGCAGTCTTTGAGCATACATAAAGAGAGCTAGATATATGCATGCTTAAAAAGAATTCATACTTAATGTTAAAAATATCTATGCATGCAATACATAGCATAGAGCATGCATACTCTAACATCGGTCTCATGATTGCATCATTTTTGTATTAGAGGTCTCTCAACTTTTTTGAGCCATTAGCTCTATGAACTCAAGATATGATCTTTTGCTATTTATGCTTATCTTGTTTGCACCCTTGGGTGCTGAGATTTTGGATTAGAGAGAGAGCATGCTCTATACATAGAGCATGCCTAGAGCATGATCTATATATAGAGCATTCTTAGAGCATGCTATATGCATGCATAAAGCATATTCTTTATGCATGCTTGGAGCATGCATAAAGAGCATGTATACTTTTTGTAAACAAGATCTATGCATGCACAGAGCATAGAGCATACATACTCTATCATTAGTCTTGTGATTGTATCATTTTCTTCTATTGTAGGTTTCTCGCCTTTTTTTGCCATCATTAGCTCTTCTCAACGAAGTCAAGGTAAGCTCTTTTACTATTTATGTTTTTCTTTCTTTTACCCTTGGGTGTTGGGGTTTAGGATTAGAGAGATAGCATGCATAAAGCATACTATTGATGCATGCTTAGAGAATACATACTCTATGCATGTATAAAGACAACAAGCTTATACTCTATGCATACTCTATGCATGCATAGAGTATAGAGCATAGGGCATGCATAAAGCTCACTCTCTTTATGCATGCATAAAGCTCTTTGTCTTTATCCACGCATAATGTATGCTCTAGGCATACGTAAAGAGTATGATTTATGATCAGGCTCTTGTTGCACAATATTGTTGAGATTAGATTTTCAATCGTTGTGGCCCTAATAGTTGTATATCCAAATACTTATATTCTGTTAGTTGTTGATTTCTCAAGAACAAAAAATGACATGTGAATGTATAAGGAAACTAAGATATCATTACAAGAAGAAGTAGTGCATGAATTAGGGCCAAAAATATTTAAAAAGGGATGCATTTCAATCACTTATATTGGATTTGTATTAAGGTTTGTACCGATAGAAATGCGACATTCAACCATAAATATGACATTGGGTGTCATATCTACTTTTCACTAACTTCACTAGTTTTGGTTATTTTAATGGGTTATCATAACTTTAATGTAATATGGAGCAGCTATTTATAGGTGTTCCAACTTAAGGGCTTGCCCCCATATACCAAATGTCAATGCTTCAAAAAGGAAAATTTTAAAATTTAGGTTCCTCCCATTATGATTAAAACATTTGAGTAAATACATTTCAAATTCCCTACTCTACTGCGGCGGCTGCACTTCTTTCTCGTGATCTTTTTGAGTCATCCTCTCCTCTATTCATCATCACATAATGTCTCGACAACAAACTAATTCGAGGCACACTCTTAATGCCCTTTCATCATGCATCCTTGAAAATGCTACTCTCCATCCACATGAACTTCCATCAGTTTGTAATGGAGCCTATAGCAATGATAGTTCTTTTTAAAATTCTCAACAAAATCTCTATTATAAACAAGCTCCGTTGCTATGGACTCACTACAACACGTCGGGGTCATAGTAGTATTTATTTTGCCAGGATGTCGGGGATTTCGCTTGTCGCAACCCCATAGCGAAATAGCGCTGCCTAGTAGTGAAATTTTGTTGCTTTTTAGCAGCGCTTATAGTAGAAAATTTTTGTTGTTCTTCAGTGTCGATCAGTGAAATTTTGCAATTGAGCAATGCCCATAGCAGCGAAATTTCACTGTTATACTGTGACTCACTACCATAGAATTTCACTGTTATACTGTGACTCACTACAATAAAATGAGGGTTTAGAAGCAAAAATAGCAACGCTTTTATAACTAGAAGGGTATGGAGATGTCGAGCCGATATCACTACTAAACACATTGCTATTTTTGTTGCGATATTACGCTGCTGAGCCAAAAAAATAGCACTACTAGTTTCGCCCTACTGCTTGAGCTGTGAAAGTACTACATCATAAAAGAAAACTGGGGCACTGGGGAGTTTGCACCAGGACTTGCCAGTCTGTCCCAACTCTTTTTTTTCTAATGTAGACACAGTAAAACTAACATAACTTCACGTCATCATGGACAAGTGTAATGTAAAACTTGACAAATATAAAAAAGAAATGACATTTGCAATTCATGGTTTTAGGAATGTTAAAATTCAATTACAATAGTGAGTGGAATTACATAAGTGTATGATTCCAAGAAACTCATATACAAGATAAAGCTAGGGGCTATCTAGATCTCATGCTTTGTGATTATTATTGTTCCTTCTAGCTCTAGCCCTTCGCTTCTCACATTTCCATTTCTAGCGACATGGACATTTGCACCACCATTTCTAGTTACATGATCCTAAAACACAATAAAACTAACACAAGTGAGAATCAGTTTTGCAAAAACAAAGAGGTTTAGGGTTTAGGAATGTACTTACTTGGCATGCTTGCCAAACATCTCCTCCAGTAATAAAAATATATCCTTCATCTTGCACCCTATCAAATAGAGCTTGCAAACCCTGTTGTAATGCAAAATCATATTTGTCTTGCGTAGAGGGGCGGTCCATTGCTTCAATCTATAGACATATAAACAAATGAACATTTTAGAAAGTTGTTATTTAAGATCACCTTCTTTAATTAAAAGATAAGATACAATTTGAGGCTAATATATACTTACAAATATTGTTGGGATATCAACTCCTCCTTCACGTGTAATATTATGCCTCAAGTTATTTGCCATCTATCCAAGAAAAAACATGAATACTTAAAACTATTATACATATGGCCTTATGCATACGTCTATTGGCACATGTTGAAAGCTACCGACATGTGTAGGAAGCTACCCGCATGCATTGGTAGCTACCAGCATGTGTAGGAATCTACCGGCATGCATAGGTTGCTACCGTCATGCATTGGTTGCTATTGGCATGTGTAGGAAGCCACCGACATCATGTGCAGGAAGCTACCGGCATGCGTTGGTAGCTACCGGCATACGTAGGAATCTACCGTCATGCATTGGTTGCTATTGGCATGCGTAGGAAGCCACCGACATCATGTGCAGGAAGCTACCAGCATGCGTTGGTAGCTACCGGCATACGTAGGAAGCTACCGGCATGCGTTGGTTGCTATCAGCATACGTTGGAAGCTACCGGCATGCATTGGTTGTTGCAACCGGCATGCATAGGTTGCTACCAGCATGCGTGGGTTGCTACCAGCATGCGTAGGTTGCTACTGGCATGCGTAGGAAGATACACTGGCATGCATTGGATGCTACCGACATGCATTGGTTGCTATCGGCTTCCATTGGTTGCTATCGGCATGCATAGGTAGCTACTAACATGCGTAGGTTGCTACCGGCATATACGTTGGAAGCTACTGGCATGATGCATAAATCTACTGGCATGCATAGGTAGCTTCCAGCATGCGTGGAAGCTACCCGCATGTGTAATTGCTACCAGCATGCATAGGAAGCTACCACCATGCGTACGAAGCTACCGGCATAATGCATTGGTAGCTACCGGCATGCATAGGTAGGTACCAACATAATGCATAAAGCTACCAGCATGTGTAGGTAGCTATCGGCATGCCTAGGAAGCTACTGGCATGCGTAGGTAGCTACCAGCATGCGTAGGATGCTATCGACATGCGTTGGATGCTATCGGCATGCGTAGGTAGCTATTGACATGCATAGAAAGCTATCAGCATGCGTAGGGAGCTACCGCCATGCGTTCCTTTTGCTATCGGCATACGTATTGCTACCGGCATGCGTAGGAAGCTACCGACATGCGTTGGATGCTACCCGCATGCATTTGTTGGCTATTGGCTTCCATAGGTTGCTACTGGTAGGCACAGGTAGCTACCAGCATGCCTAGGAAGGTACTGGTATGCATAGAGCATGGAGCATGGGAAAATAAAAAAACCCTATAATATGTAAAAGCATAAGTGAAGAAACATACAAGAAAGAGATCTCTTAACTTGTGAGGCTTGTATGTGTTGAAAAACTACAAATGTATTAATAACAAACCCTAATCTTAAAAGCCCTAAAACTTACAAACCCTATAAACATGTAAAATCATAAAAGAAGAAACATACAAGAAAGAGATCTCTTGTGAGGCTTGTATGTGTTGAAAACCTACAAAATTAAACCAAGTTTTAAAAAAAAGCATTAAGAAAAATCAAGATCTCTTACCATATGAAGCTTTATTGGAGATCTCCTAATTAGGGAAAAAGAAAAAAGGGAAAAACTTAAAAGAGAGAAAAGAGAAAGGAAATACTCAAAAGATAGCTTTCAAGGAAATCTTATTTTTGCATAGGAGATAAATGAAAACAGTAGACATACCTTGCTTGAGCTTGAGGAGGATAAGGTAGGAGAGGTAGAAGTGATAGACAAGGAAAAAACTTGAAAAAAAACTCAGAGTATAAGTTTATTATATTCAAAAGATAAAAATATGCGGCGGCGGCAAAAAAAGCGAGACATTTTTACAAGATAGTAGTGTTTTTTGCTCTGCTATAGATGCTACTGAGCTGCGTTACTTCGTTATTGGGTAGCGATATCTCGCTACTAAAACTAATGCTTAGCATAGTGAAAAAGTGTTGCGGAGCAACGAGATAGATCGCTGCTAAGAATCTTGAAAACCCCCAATATTTTCCTTCTGAAAATGCTGCCAAAAAATGCCGCTACACTCCCGATGTGTTGTAGTGATTTCACTACTGTGCAACAAAAATAGCACCAAAATTACGATGTTACATTCACTGCATGAAATTCCAGAGAGTTGTTGGATGCTTGATTTAAAAAATACATCACATACACAGAAAATGATTTGTAGTTTAAAAAAAACATCCATTAGTACCCTTGGAGCCATGTTTCAAGAAAAAAAAAGATAGTAAAAAACTTTTAAGAAGCAAAACAATGTCAAGATCATGAAACTATCCCATCTTGTAATAAATCCATATATGTTGCTTCATCAATGTCTAAATCTAATGGAAGCTCAACGAAAAGATGGGGTTTCATATTAATATCAATATCGCTATCATGATCCAATGAAGTATTGTCATGATTGATAGGTGACTCATCATCTTTTTCGGATTGATGTTTGAAAGATCCTTGCCCCCTCCATGCAACGAATTTCGGGGTGCTAGCAACGGAAGCAGCACTTCTTGTGCAAGGCAAAACCTCTCACTCGGAGCCTCGCCCCCACGGATATCCAGATAAGAGACTAATCCCTCGATTCTTCCAAAACTAGACCCGAAAAAACTTCCCTCACCCAACAGACATAGGCGATTCCTCCAGGATATTTTTATTCTAACGTAGTCAAGAGCCTTAACTAACCAAACTAATCGGACCGAACCCGTAAGTCACATGTTCAGATCAAGGAAAAGAATTGCACTTCGATCATAGAGACCAACACTTTTTTCCTCATCAAGAGGCACATCCACCATTGATTCTTTTCCATAGAACAAAGACTATCCGGGATCTACTTCATCTATCATAACATAACAGAATTGAGTCTCGTTTTAGGGATCCATCAATCTAGCCTAAATCCCATGGGTCCAACCACTATAGTAATAGGATCCATTTAGAAATTCGGTTATGTTTTGTCCCAGGTACCAGGGAAAAGAGTTCCTAGGCTCCCTAGCCACGCTTCAAGCAAACTTCAAGATAATCACACCACTTACACACCCAATATGAATTTGCCTATTTCACAGATTCAGCTATCTTTAAAACAATCTTTTAATGAAACCGTAGCATCATTGATCATAATCCTCCAAAATATCCAGCTTGAATTCTTATTTCCAATCATTCCTTCATCGGTGTACCTATGGCATCATTGGCAACCAGAACGCTCACCACCTATTCACTCAAGAGCCTTTTCAATAGTTCCTAGCTCATGGTACCCAGCAATATAAAAAAATCCATATGGACTCTTCGTTGAAGATCAGCAAGATCAACCAATAGATCCATATAAAAGAGCTATGGACTCATGATTCCATTGAGGACTAGCAAGGACAATCAACCAGATCCATGCGCAAGTTCAGAAAACAACTCTAACACCTTGTTCCTTTATCTTCCTTGACGCACGTGTGGGTATCTTTGGCGACCTAGAGCCCGAGCATCGTATGGTCAGCATCCTCTAGGCTCCTTCATAGGTCACCTAGCGCTTCACTCATAGGCCGCTTCCTTGGTCCCTCATCCATCGTACCAAAAGCTCACCATTTAAATTGAACCATGGCTGGTCAAGACCTCGGTCGACCTTGCTATGGGAGATATCCTCCATTGACTCTCCATCAACTCTTGCAACTTTATCACTTAGGTCTCCATGATCTCATTCACAAAATGGTCAAAATGCTTCCCCAACATTCTTGACATAAAACAGTCATTTAAAAACAGGTCATAAATATAGTTTCTAATGAACTGTCATCTTTCCACATTTTTCCACATCATTTCTCATTATTCCACATTCTTCCAAATCAATTCACTTTGCTTATTCCACATCTAGTCATATCTATTCCCATCATCCTTCATCCATTCTCATCAAATCATATCATATTACATCTCATCACATCTATCCATATCACATCACATCTCATCACATCCATTTACATCTATTTAGATCCTCATCACATCATATCACATCCTTCCTCACCACATCTCATCCTCGGGGGGGTCACTATATGTAAATCCTCTATATCACGTGCGTTCAAGGCCTATTTATGAAAAGTCCCTTATCTGTGAATTTTTTAGTGAATATAATGTATCCTTTCCTATTCAAATCTGTAAATTGTTTTTAAAATACAATAAATAAATCCCCTCTGTAAATATATTTCTGTAAGTTTTAAATATTTAAAATGTCCTTCTGTTGAACCCACGTGATACTTACATATTTATACGAGTGACCCCCCCAAGATCCCATACATTCACATCTACCCATATCCACATCACATCACATCACGTCACATCCATTCACATCACATCTCATCCATTCACATCTACCCCGATCCACATCACATCTCATCCATTCACATCTACCCCGATCCACATCACATCCATTCACATCACATTTCATCTATTCACATCTATCCTGATTCACATCACATCCATTCACATCCATTCACGTCTCATCACATCATATTCACATCCATTTACATCTCATCATATTATATTCACATCACATCACATCCATTCAGATATTATCACATCACATTCACATCTCATCATATCATATTCACATCACGTCACATCCATTCAGATATCATCACATCACATTCACATCCATTCACACCTCATCGCATCCATTCAGATATCATCACATCACATTCACATGCATTCACATCTCATCGCATCCATTCACATCTCATCACATCCATTCATATCTCATCACACCCATTCACATCCAGCACATTCATTGCATCCACATCACATCACATGCATTCCATTCACATCTCACCACATCCACTCACATCTCATAACATTCATTCATATCTCATCACACCCATTCACATCCAGCACATTAATTGCATCCACATCACATCACATGCATTCCATCCACGTCTATCCTTATCACATCACATTCATTCCATCCATATCACGTCACATTCATTCCATCCACATTACATCATGTCCACATCTATCCACATCACATCTCATTAATTCCATCCACATTATAATGTCACGTCCTCATCTATCCACATCACATCTCATTCATTTCTTCCACATTACATTAAATCCACATCTATCCATATCTCATCACATCCATTCACATCTCATCTCATTCATCCACATCCATCCACTCATTCACATTCACATCTATCGACATCCATCAATTCAATCTCATTCACATCTATCGACATCCATTAATTCAATCTCATTCACATTTATCCACATCCATCCATTCAGTCACATCTATCCACATCCATCCATTCAGTCACATCTATCCACATCCATTCATTCACATCTATCCATATCCATCCATTCATTCACATCTATCCACATCCATCCATTCATTCACATTTATTCACATACATCCATTCAGTCACATCTATCCACATCCATTCATTCATATCTATCCACATCCATCCATTCATTCACATTTATTCACATCCATCCATTCAGTCACATCTATCCACATCCATTCATTCATATCTATCCACATCCATCCATTCATTCACATGCACATCTATCCACATCCATCCATTCATTCACATTCACATCTATCGACATCCATTCATTCATTCACATGCACATCTATCACTTCACATCTCATTCTCATCCATTTACATCACACCACACCATTCACATATCATCACATCTCATCACATTCACATCCACATCCATTTACATCTCCTCACATCGCATTCACATCGCATCACATCTCATCACATCCACTCACATCTCCTCACATCTCCTCACATCTCCTCACATCCATTCACATCTCCTCACATCACATTCACATCTCCTCACATCACATACACATCTTATCACATTCACATCCACATCCACATCCATTTACATCTCATCACATTCCTATCCACATGCATTCACATCACATCACATCCACTCACATCTTATCACATCGCATTCACATCTTATCACATTGCCTTCACGTTTAGTACCGTTTTCTACTTTCGACACCGATGGGACTTCTCTAAGTTTCTGCCAATTGCTTGGCCTAATTAAAAGTACTTTTTCTCGATGGATATTTTCATATTCTTTCTCAAATTTCTCAAGTGAAATAATATTCAATATTCTTCTTTTTGAGTAAAAGATTCATGGGATCTTCAAAAATCAATTCTACCCATATTTTCCAATAAAATTAATAATGCTCAAAACTTCACTTTTGATAAATACTTATAATCTGAATTATGACAAGAGTTCCTCTTTTACCATTTAATTACTTGGATCTCAATATCATGGGAATTTCTCTTTTTTTATAAAAATGATTTTACCAAAATTTACTCTTTTCTCATAATCAATTCATTATGCATAATTACAAAAAACATTATTTCTCATGAATATGATGATTTTTTTTTCATAGGATGTCCAATCCTAGAATATGGTAGGAAGTCCTCTTTTAGCATTATGCATAAAATAAGATATGTATTATTTTTTAAAAATTTTGCCATAGCTTCGCTGCTATTACTCATAATTCTCAAATTTTTTCTAAAGAACAAAAAGCTTGTAATGAAAATCTGATAGTAGTTCCTCTTTTATGCTTAAAATCAAACTATGAATTTAAATCATAATTTTAATCATAATCAAAAACTTAATTATGATTATTTCACTAGATTAAGCTAATTCCATTATTTCTCTTTTTCCAAATTGATAGGATAATCTATTTCTCATTTAGAATCAATCAAAGTAGTTTTTAACTGCTTATAAATAATATAAAATAACTAACCATTATTTTGTTAACACGAAATCATAAAAATACCATTTTCTTAATCTCGAGCTTATCAAGCCTAGAGTTTAGCTTTGAATTAAGAGACTATCATTAAAGCATCCTTTTTCAAAGGATTTAGCCATAAAGATGACTGTTCTTTTAGAGAGAGATTTACTTAAAGAAAGCATTATAAATAAGCATAAAGATTAACTTTCTCTTAATTAAGCATTAAGACTTCAAGGGAAATATTGATTTGAATTAAAACATTCATTTAGAAGGCTTCTCAAGCTTGAGAGGGATTGAGAAGAAGAAAGTCATTGAGATAAATTGGAAAAAAATCATAAAATTTGATTTTACCTCCAAGTTTAGCTTGATTCTCTATTAGGACCCGACCAATCAATTGGTCCACCAAGAGGAGAAGAGAAACTCCAAGAGTTGTTGTAGAGAGAGAGAGCTCCAAGCTCCCAAGAGAGAGGAAAATTTAAGGGATAATAGTAAATATGATTATTTTAATATAATACTGGCATGGTATAACTCTAATATTTTTTTCAAATGACTAAGGGTCTATTTATAGACGAGGGAGGCCACTAACCAAGTCCAACTAAGTTCTAGTATTTTCTAGGTTCAGTTTGTCTCAATTTGGACAAGATTTGGAGTAGTTTGGCTCTCTTTTTGATTTGTCCAGGAGAGAGGAGAGATAAAAATATTATAATTTTTTTGAATTAGAAACCCTTCCACATATGTGAAATAGGTGCCTACCTCAAGAGTCCCCCTTTCCTTACCAAGGTGTCAAAAATGCATCATTATTCTAAAATATCTCATTTTTTTAGTAATATCTCATAATTTTTAACTAATAAACCTTGTACTCAGTCAACTCTTCATATTATGTGAGAATTTACTCATTTTTAGGTATTTTCTTTTATTCTTTTGGATTTATCTCATCCCAACACTTGGATTAATCCAATTGGTCCATTGGAACCTTAATAATTGGACCATAATCCCAAAATTTCTAAAAATATAGACCCTTAGGCTAAGGTCCCTTATACACATTTTCAATTAATTCCTAATGCACCTTGGAAAGTTCATTTTGGACTTTTGTTTTAGGGGAATCCATTTTAGACACTAAGAGAATTTTTATATCCAAAGATATCTCAATTTTGGATTATCTCTCTCTAGATATTTTCTCTCTCTAGGCCAAAACAAGGTAAAACAAGATCTTTCTTCTATTTCAGAGAGCCTAGGGATAATTTCAAGAACACAAGAGGAGGTTCTTTTACCTTTACACATCAAAAGCTAGAGGGAGGAATCTTACATCCTACCCCACTTAAAAAAGCGAGATGTCCTCATCTCACAGAGCTAGAGGATAAACTCTTTCACTTAAGATCCAACTAATTCTGGGGGTTTCCTTATAGTTTGGTCAACCCACATAGAATCGTGGGATAAATATCCCTACTACAAGAAGAACACACAGAACTCATTATCAGAGGGTAATTCATTTAGAACATATCATTCATATCCTGAACACAATAATGGTCCATTATACCAAAAATTTTGTCTGAACATTACTCCACGAGAATTTCAGTTATGTAGGTTCTCAATTTGTTATCCCTTAATTAGATCCACTGGGTCAAAGGTTAATAGCAGCAATCTGCCAGCACAATCCACTAATCTCATAGTGATTTGCTGAAGCAATAATCGTCATTCCAGTTACTAACATCATCACTGGGACTCGTCCCATTCATCCTCAATGTGGCTTCGTTCAACTTATCTTCTTTCAACCGGAATTCAAGAAACATCATCTTTCAATCAGAATCCAAATCAACTCATCAATTCTCAACTAGAATTCTAAAATCATATCAACCAACATTCGAATTCATCATCTGGATAGCATTTTTGCTTATAATTTCAAGATCTTAGATTTACTCGTATATATTATCAGTAAAGAGCTGCAGATATACCCAGGGTATATACGGGTAGTCACGGTCCTTAGAGCTATAAGGTAAATACCATTATATCTAGGCCTCAAGCAAGTCAGGGATTCCATACAATTGTGGTACTTCCATCTGAGGACCTGATCTCCAATTTATGAATCTTCATTCTGAATATCAATTTGTATGAATTTCATCACACAATTACAATCTTTTACTGGTACTTCATAATTTTTTGACATTTTTAGCTTCTCCATTGTTCCACTTTAGCCAATTCGCTATGATACCAGCTGAAAGATCCCTGCCCCCTTCGTGCAACGAATTTTCGGGTGCTAGCAACGGAAGCAATCTTTCTAGCATAGGGCAGAACCTCTCACTCAGGGCCTTGTCCACCACCACAGATATCCGGACAAGAGACTAATCCCTAGATTCTTTCAAAATTGAACCCAAAAAAACTTCCCTTGCCCAGCAGACATAGGCGATTCCTCCAGGATATTTTTATTCTAATGTAGTCAAGAGCCTTAACTAACCAAACTGATCAGACCAAACCCGTAAGTCACATGGTCAGATCAAGGAAAGAGACTTGCACTTGGATCATAGAGACCAATGCTTTTTTCCTCATCAAGAGGCATAGCCATTGCTTCGTTTCCATAGAACAAAGACTATCTGGGATTTACTTCATCTATCGTAACATAACAGAATTGAGTCTCATTTTAGGGATCCATTAGTCGAACCTAACCCCATCCAATCCCATGCCAACCGCCCAACCACTGTAGTGATAGGATCCATTTAGAAATTTGGTTATGTTTTGTCCCGGTACAAGGGAAAAGAGTTCTCAGGCCCCCTAGCGCTTCAAGAAAACTTCAAGATAGTCACACCACTTACACACCCAATATTAAATTGCATGTTTCACAAATTCAGCTGTCTTTAAAATAATCTTTTAATGAAACCATAGTATCACTGATCATAATCCTCCAAAATATCCAGTTTGAATTCTAATTTCCAATCATTCCTTCATTGGTGTACCTATGGCATCATTGGCAACAAGAACGCTCACCACCTATTCACTCAGGGCCTCTTCAATAGTTCCTAGCTCATAGTACCCGACAATATAATCACATAAGATAATCCAAATGGACTCTCCGTTGACGATCAGCAAGATCAACCAATAGATCCATAAAAAGAGCCATGGAATCATAGGACTAGCAAGGACAATCAAGAAAATCCATGCTTGAGTTCCGAAAACAACTCTAACACCTTGTTCCATTTTCTTCCTTGACGCATGCATGGGTATCTTTAGTGACCCAGAGCCCGAGCACCATATGGTGAGCACCCTCTAGGCTCCTTCACAGGTCACCTAGCGCTTCACTCACATAGGCTGCTCCTTGGTCCCTCATCCACCATACCGGCGGAAGCTCACCATTTAAATCGAGCCGAGGCTCGTCAAGACCTCGACCAACCTTGCTACGCGAGACATCCTCCATTGACTCTCCGCAGCTGGTTGCAACTTTATCACTTAGGTCTCCACGATCTCATTCACAAGGTAGTCAAAATGCTTCCCTATCATTCTTGACATAGAACAGTCATTTAAAAATAGGTCATAAATATAGTTTCATCTTTTCACATTGTTCCACATCATTTCTCGTTATTCCACATTCTTCCAAATCAAGTCACTTTGCTTATTCCACATCCAGTCATATCTATCCCATCATCCTTCATCCATTCTCATCCAATCATATCATATTGCATCTCATCACATCTATCCATATCACATCACATCTCATCACATCCATTTACATCTATTTAGATCTATTTAGATCCTCATCACATCCATTTACATCCATTTACATCTATTTAGATCCTCATCACATCACATCCTTCCTCACCACATCTCATGCATTCACATCTACCCATATCCACATCACATCACATCACATCCATTCACATCACATCTCATCCATTCACATCTACCCCGATCCATATCACATCACATCCATTCACATCACATCTCATCCATTCACATCTACCCCGATCCACATCACATCTATTCACATCACATTCATTCACATCTACCCTGATTCACATCACATCACATCTCATCACATCATATTCACATCCATTTACATCTCATCATATCATATTCACATCACATCACATCCATTCAGATATCATCACATCACATTCACATCCATTCACATCTCATCACATCCATTTAGACATCATCACATCACATTCACATCCATTCACATCTCATCGCATCACATTCACATCTCATCGCATCCATTCAGATATCATCACATCACATTCACATCTCATCGCATCCATTCACATCTCATCACATCTACTCGCATCTCATCACATCCATTCATATCTCATCACACCCATTCACATCTCATCACATCCACTCACATCTCATCACATTCATTCATATCTCATCACACCTATTCACATTCATCACATTCATTGCATCCACATCACATCACATGCATTCCATCCACAATCCTTATCACAGCACATTCATTCCATCCATATCACGTCACATTCATTCCATCCACATTACATCACGTCCATATCTATCCACATCACATCTCATTAATTCCAGCCACATTACATCACATCCACATCTATCCACATCACATCTCATTCATTCCATCCACATTACATCACACCCACATCTATCCATATCTCATCACATCCATTCACATCTCATCTCATTCATCCGCATCCATTCATCCATTCACATCTCATCTCATTCATCCGCATCCATCCATTCATTCACATGCACATCTATCCACATCCATCCATTCATTCACATTCACATCTATCCACATCCATCCATTCATTCACATTGACATCTATCCGCATCCATCCATTCATTCACATGCACATCTATCACTTTACATCTCATTCTCATCCATTTACATTACATCACACCATTCACATATCATCACATCTCATTCTCATCCATTTACATTACATCACACCATTCACATATCATCACATTTCATTCACATCTCATCACATTCACATCCACATCTATTTACATCGCATCACATCTCATCCACATCCACTCACATCTCCTTACATCACATTCACATTTTATCACATCACATACACATCTTATCACATTCACATCCACATCCATTTACATCACATCACATCTCATCACATTCACATCCACATGCATTTACATCACATCACATCTCATCACATTCACATCCACATTTACATCACATCACATCTCATCACATTCATATCCACATACATTTACATCACATCCACTCACATCTTATCACATCGCATTCACATCTTATCACATCACATTCGCATCTTATCTCATCACATTCACATCTTATCACATCGCATTCACATTTAGTACCATTTTCTACTTTCGATAATACCGATGGGACTTTTCTAAGTTTTTGCCAATTGCTTGGCCTGATTAAAGGTACTTTTTTTCGATGGGTATTTTCATATTCTTTCTCAAATTTCTCAAGTGAAATACATTCAATATTCTTCTTTTTGAGTAAAAGATTCATGGAATTTACAAAAATCAATTCTATCCATATTTTTCAATAAAATTAATAATGCTCAAAATTTCACTTTTGATAAATACTAATAATTTTAATTATGCCAAAAATTACTTTTTTACCATTTAATTATTTGGATCTGAATATCATGGGAATTTCTTTTTTTTAATAAAATAAATTTACCAAAATTTACTATTTTCTCATAATCAATTAATTATGCATAATTACAAATAAAAAAATATTTTGCATGAATGTGATAAAAATTACTCTTTTTGCATAGGATGTCTAATCCTAGAATATGGTCCTCTTTTAGAATTATGCATAAAATAAGATATGTATTATTTTCTAAAAAATTTAGCATAATTCTCAATTTTTGTTTAAAGAACAAAAAGCTTGTAATGAAAATATGATAGTAGTTCCTCTTTTATGCTTAAAATCAAACTATAAATTTAAATCATAATTTTAACCATAATTATAAACTTAATTATGATTATCCCACTAGATTAAGTTAATTCCATTATTTCTCTTTTTCCAAATTGATAGGATAATCTATTTCTCATTTAGACTCAATCAAAGTATTTTTTAACTACTTATAAATAATCTAAAAGAATTAACCATTATTTTGTTAACACAAAATCATAAAAATACCATTTTCTTAATCTATAGCTTATCAAGCCTAGAGTTTAGCTTTGAATTAAGAAACTATCATTGAGAAGCATCCTTTTTCAAAGGATTTAGCTATAAAGATGGCTATTCTTTTAGAGAGAGAGATTTACTTAAAGAAAGCATTACAAATAAGCAAAAAGACTAACTTTCTCTTAATTAAGCATTAAGACTTTAAGGGAAAGCTTGATTTGAATTAAAACATTCATTTAGAAAGCTTCTCAAGCTTGAGAGGGGTTGAGAAGAAGAAAGTCATTGAGATAAATTAGAAAAAAACCATAAATTTTGATTTTATCTTCAAGTTTGGCTTGATTCTCTGTTAGCAGCAGTGAAGCCCCCAACCAATCAATTGGTCCACCAAGAGGAGAAGAGAAACTCCAAGAGTTGTTGTAGAGAGAGAGAGAGAGAGCTCCAAGCTCCCAAGATAGAAAAATTTAAGGGATAATAGAAAATATGATTATTTTAATATAATACTGGCATGGTATAGCTCCAATATTTTTTTACAAATGAATGAGGGTCTATTTATAGGTGAGGGAGGCCACTAACCAAGTCCAACTAAGTTCTAGTATTTTCTAGGTTCAGTTTGACTCAATTTGGAGGACAAGATTTGGACCAGTTTGGCTCCCTTTTTGATTTGGTTTGATCCAGGAGAGAGGAGAGATAAAGATATCACATTTTTTTTGAATTAAATACCCTTCCATACATGTGAAATAGGCACCTACATCAAGAGTCTCCCTTTCCTTACCAAGGTGTCAAAAATGCATCATTATTCTAAAATATCTCATTTTTTTAAATAATATCTCATATTTTTTAACTAATAAACTTTGTACTTAGTCAACTCTTCACCTTATGTTGGAACTTACTCATTTTTGGGTATTTTCTTTTATTCTTTTGGATTTATCTCATCCTAACACTTGGATTAATCCAATTGGCCCCATTGGAACCTTAATTGGACCATAATCCAAAAATTTCTAAAAATGTAGACCCTTAGGCTAAGGTCCCTTTTACACATTTTCAATTAATTCCTAATGCACCTTGGAAAGTTTATTTTGAACTTTTGTTTCACGGAAATCTATTTTAGACACTAGGAGGATTTTTATATCTAAAGATATCTTAATTTTAGATTATCTCTCTCTAGATATTTTCTCTCTCTTGCCAAAACAGGGTAAAACAATATCTTTCTTCTATTTCAGAGAGGGGAATAATTTCAAGAACAGAAGGGGAGGTTATTAAACATTTACACCTCAAAGCTGGAGGGAGAAATCTTACAATGTTCCTCATGCTCTTGAACGACCCCCTCCAAAATGTTATCATCGTCTTTTTGAATGAGCCGATTTGAGGTAGTACTTGCACCTCATCTAAAGATTCAACCTCCATACCTTGATCTTGAAATATATGTTTTGAACGAGGAAAAACTTGTATAACATACCACCACTTCTTTGGATCAATTCGATCGGTGTGAAATACAACCTAATATCATAAAGCAAAGGGGCTACACTTTTATTATACTACATCAAGGTTTAATTTGGGATTGGTTGGGTTACTAACCTATTGAGAGTGTTGAGGTAGTACGAAAGTATTTCTCATCATTCCGAAACTTGGTGGAATCAATTTGAAAGAACCCATTTGGATGTTTCTTCATGCGGTTGCTTGAGCACATTTACATATCACCTTGAACCATTTGACATCAAACATGAATAGACTAAATGCTCTAAATCCAACCTCAACAATATCTTGAATATCTCCACAATACTTAAGATTGTTCTCCATGACATTGATATCATGTCTACTAGCTCGATTTTCTTGCTCAAAAATTGCCATCACATCATAATAAAATGTGTTTCTTTTAGAATCCACACACTCCATGCAGAAGTGCCTTCCCTATGACCATATTGCATTATATAGTTTTTACTAACATTAAACAAAAGCATGACATTTAGTATAGTGCATTAAACGTGTTTATACATGAGACACAGAGTTGAATAATGTACTTACTTGAGGGTCACATCCTCTTGCATACTCATGTTTTTCTCTTGTGATCATCTCTCCATTTCACTATGCCATCGATACTGCCATACAAAGCCATTCTATACTGATCACATTTGGTGGAGATTCCAAGCTAGGCGGAAATGGCAAGCGTCTATTTGCTCTTCTAAAAGCTCTTCTCTTATCCTTTCTTCTATTGATTACATCCTTTTATCTCCAAATCCACTTCTCCATAATGGGACTATTTAGAAAGTAGAATGTATTCACCTTGTGGCATAATGCTTCATATAGTCTTTGTTGCCTTCCTTTTCCCTAAGGCACATTAGTGATTCGTCGTTCATCCTCCTCATTTCTCCACAATCGTGGCATGGAAGGGTCTATGTGCGAGATAGATGTTTTGAGATATTCACAAGAGACTCTTGCATCAACCATCCCTCTACCATGCTTGCTTTTGGCCTTGCTCTTTATCTCACAAAGTCCTTTAAGGCTTTCATGAACCTTTCAAGTAAAAACATCCATTGAACATGAGCACCACCATACAACACCACTTCATCAACCAAATGCACCACAAGATGCAATTGGCTAGTGAGAATTGTTCTAGGAAAGTTGTTCCTCGATCATACACACTACCTCAATAGCATTTAGATGAGCCATCTCAATGGATGTAGGATCTATCTTTGTCTCACAAAGTCCTCTAAGTTTTTCATGAATCTTTTAAGTAAAAACATCCATTGAACATGAACAACACCACACAACGCCACTTCATTAACCAAATGCACCACAAGGTGCAATTGGATAGTGAGAATTGTTCTAGGAAAGTTGTCCTCGATCATTCACACTGCCTCAATAGCATTGAGATGAGCCATCTCAATGGATGTAGGATCTATCTCCTTTAAGGATATATGCCTACATACATAGAAATCATGTATATAATTTACCAATACATAACTTGGGAGCGCATGAGAATACCAAATAAGTAATATAAATTAGTTAGTTAATTGAAGAGAAGATTCATACCTCACCAAACTTCCCATTTTGTAAATAGCCTCTCTCACCTTCTAGTCTCCACAACCAACTAGAGTAATTGGAAGAATAAACTATGCATAGAAAAAAATGAAAGTTAGTATATGAGCCTACAAATTATGTACCACAAAGAGAAAATGAATGAGCGAATATTTATATACTTGTAATAACTTATGCCAATCATGTGTCTTGATGCCATATAATTATTCATCTCCTTTCTTTTTGGTCTTTTTGAAGGCACCCTTCAATGAATGCATTACTCTCGTTGGTTTACAAAAAGAGAAAATCACACTTTTTACCTTATCGTGCTCCTTGGTTAATACCCATGGTGCCTTTGGTAGGACTATGTTGCCACTCTCACTTTCAATAAGCCATGCACTTTAAAGGCATCCAATGTTTTGTAAGTCATCCCTTATACCCTTTGTATCTCTTTTACCAATTAAATGGTCCCAAATATTTGTTGCCACATTCTTGAAGATATGCATTGGATCTAAGAGATGATTTATCTTCATGTCACACCAATATGGAAGTCGAGAGAAGATTGAGTGTCTAGACATCCCATTTGGTGGTGGATTGGGGGTGCTTCTCCATGTCTCAAACCAATCTCTACATCTCATCTAGTGGTGATACATCATGTGGCACATATTTGGGATATGAAGGAGGAAGAAATTGATGATGTTTTTCATACACCACCTTCTTAATTGTAGAGGGTCTTCTCGAAACAAGTGATGGTCCACAAATCGGACATGCATGATGTTCGGAGGTTGCCAAACCTATTTTAAAATTGATATGATTGAGATAGAGATATAAACTTCAAGTTTAAAGGTTAAAGCCTTATGCAATATAAGGTTTGCGTAGGTACCTGAGAACTTCAAGAACCTAGGATCGTCATGCATTGTCCAAACCAAAACTCCTTTCACCTCTGTCTCACACCTATTTATTGGCCTTGAAATGTATGTACTTTGATATCTCACCATAGTGTCTCAAGCTCCTCAATAAAAAAGGCTTGAGGTACACATCCATGTTTGCCACCTTATACTTGCCTGGTACAAGGAGAGCAAGCATGATATGGTCTTTCTTGATTGCCACACATGGAGAGAGGTTGTAATTCACCAATACAATCCTCCAAGTAGACCATGATATGGACTTGAACCCAAATGGGTTAACACCACCCATGCCCAAGCCAAGACGTAAGTGACGGGGTTCATCTTTAAACTCTGGCCATTGACGCTCCACATGTTTCCATGCGAGTGAATCAGCTATGATCCTCATGATGCCATCAATTGAGCAATGAGTAGCATGCCATGTCATGAGTTCTGCAGTCCCCTTACATTTGAACATGTGTTGGATGCAAGGAATGATAGGGAAGTGTCTCAAATATTTTGAAGGAACTTTATCTCCTTTCAAATCATCCCTATAGAAGCTCTCACCACATTGTAAACATTGTGTTGCATCTTTCTTAACCCCTCTAAATAGCATGCAATCATTGGGACATGTATGTATTTTTGTGTAATTCATATCTAGCATAAAGAGCATTTTATGGTACCCATCTTGTGAGTTTGGTAATAGATTTTGAGGGCGAAGAATCTTCTTGAGAAATCATATGTCAAAATATTAGCAAGCAGTGTATATAGAACATGAAACATTCTCTATTTGAGAGAATAGAATGAGGCACTCTTACCGAAGAAGACTTATGACACTTGCATCACACCATTCATAAGTTGTTTGCAAGTTGAATAGCTCCAAGTTTGCTCATAATGTGGAGGATGAACATCCCTCATACAAAGGGGTGCTTGCCTCTCTATGCAAGGTTTCCTCCTCTTGTGACATTGGAGCTTATTCACTATTACGTATCATACCTTCTATCCAAAGAAGTCATTCACCATGTCGTCCATGATGAGATTCTCTTCCTCCACTACAAGACACTACTGCCATACACGCGTTCAATACACACGCGATAAGTTACGGGCGCGTGTATGGTCGTGCATGTATATGAGTAGTATCGGGCGCGTGTATATTGGCATCTAAATTCGCCTGTATACTGGTTTCAGAAATGCGTCTACCAGCACGTGTATATTGGCATCTAAATTCGCGTGTATACTGGTTTTAAAAACGCGTGTATCAGCGCGTGTATATACACGCAATTATACACGCATTATTACACGCGAGAACTTTATTTAAGAAAAACTCTATTCCTTTACAAAATTAAAAACCATTTTCTTTAAACCATCTCATAGTATATTACAGTATATATCATTACACAATCCCACTACATGCATTTACAACAACGAAATATATTCAAAAATAAATCATGAGATGATAATTAAAAGACAGCATATACAATAGAAATGTCATCAATTTAGAGCGATACAGTGATGGATTGGTTAGGGTTTGATCTCATCTTCAATAAGATCCATCCTTGCCAAACGATCAACATCAATATCCATTTGATCAATTTGTAAAGGCTACGATTAAATTTATTCCATTATCGATATTCTGTTCACATTGATAATGGTATCGATGCCCTGATCATCGTCATCAACATCACCATCATCCTCAATGGTAGGGTCATTCTCATGATCATGAGAAATGGCACGCTCATCCTCATTATCATGATCATCTCTTATTTCTTGATCATCGATCACAACATCTTCATTGGCATGTTCGATATCATCTTCATTGTGGCTTGTTACATCCTCCATATGCTCCATAGCAGTGAATGTATTATACATCACTTTGAAACGTGGTGCAATAGGGATGACGTACCACCATTTAATGTCATGCACCATTGGTAGATAGATAACCTACTCAAATACACATACTACAGTAATTAATTAGCATATCAAAAGTCAAGGGGTACGCGAGCTGAGATATATATGTACATGAAAAACATTAGTAAAAAAATGCATACCTGCTCACATTGTTGTGGCAATACGAGCCTATCTTTCCTTGTTTGCCAAAACTTTGTAGAGTCAATAGTTACATAGCCACTTGCATGGCGTTTTATCGTTGCATTAGGCCCTTTTTCCACCACGTTCATTTGCCATTTGACATCCAAAACATACACAAAGAAGCGACGAAAGTCAAGCCTAAATATGTCTTGGATTGTGCCACAATAATCATCCATTTTTCCATTAGCTCCCTCAAAGCTACTAATGACACCGCAATCTTGTGTATTCCTCTTTTCATCAATTCTTTGTGTTTGAAAATGCTTGCCTTCACACCATATAGCATTGAGCATAGTGCACTGGACCAAAATACAAGCAATATTTGTGTAAGCAATGTGAATAAATATTAAAAGCAAATCACAACTAATGCAAAACATTAGTTCTATGTACCTTTAACATGCATCCTCATGCATACTCATGCATGAGGATGCATCCTCATGCATCCTCATGCATACTCCCATTCTTTTGCCTGTGATATGCAGCCCCTCGTCACTCTCTGCTCTCTCTATTTCCTCATGCATACTCCCATTCTTCCGCCTGTGATATGTAGCCCCTCGTCACTCTCTGCTCTCTCTATTTCCTCATGCACCCAATCAACATGGATATCATTCCGAAGTGTTGCTAGATGCTTAGGGTAGGCCTTACGAGAGCCATGTTGCCTCCAATGTGAGGAATGCCATGACATGAGCTCTGCTATGGATTTGCACTTGAACATGTGTTTGATGCGAGGAGTTATAGGAAAGTGTTGCAAGACTTATGAGGTACATCAAAACTCTTCACATATGTTCTATACCTTGCTTCACCACAAGTGGGACAATGTCGAGCCTCCTTATGCGTCCAACGAAAGAGAATACAATCATTGACGCATGCATGTATGCGATCATAATCCAATCCTCCAAGAGATGTCACATAGCGCCTCGCTATGTCTCTTGAGGTGGGTAGTCTATTCCCCTTTGGAAGCATGTTTGATAATAGCCTGCATCCAATATCATCAATTAGTCCTAGACCCTAAACCCTAAACCCTAAACCACTAATTCAAATTTGCAAGTTAGAATGCTTACTTCAATAATGCGTCAAGACTTGCATTGCTCCATCCATAAATTGTTTGTATATTGAGTAGTTCAAGTGAAGCACGTAAAATAGAGAATGTGCACCCTTCAAAAATCGGTGTCGATGAGGCCTTCTAAAGATGCTCTTGTTCCATATCATCGTTGTCCATACCTTTGGGATCATCCCTAAAACGATACCGCACCATATTATCAAACACTTCCTCTTCCACAACTTCGTGGGGTGCAGGGCTATTGTCATCCCTTTCCAACTCATCTCTGACAATAGATCCTGAAGCTCCAACATCATCTCGTCGACGCTTTGCGTGCTCTCGCCGTGCATAGGGCACCATGTTAGGGTGTGGCACTGCATCCTGCTTCAATTAGAGTATATATACTACAACTCCATTAATTTAATTTAGATACCATGGCTCATTTGAATACTATCAATTTACACCTACTCACCTCTAAACCTGTTTGATTCCATTCTCCATACATGGAGATGTGATTCAAGGTAATTCGACGCGCTCGTACAATGCATCCTTGACATCAATTACATATACACTTGATCCTTTGTCCCAACCACACATCGCGATTACGATGACGCATTGTCTCATCCTCACCAGAACTGCTTGAGGAGGTTGATGACATCCTATGTACAAAAGAGCAAACATATAATCATAATCAATTTTTAATGAAAGTATAAAATTTTTTATAAATCGCGTGTAAAAGCCCATCTCACTAGTTCAAATCACGTGTATCAGCGCATCTACATCCTTAAAATCGTGTGTATCAGCGCGTCTACATCCTTAAAATCGCGTGTATCAGCACGTCTACATCCTTAAAATCGCGTGTATCAGCGGATCTACATCCTTAAAATCGCATGTATAAACGTGGCTACATCCTTAAAATCGCGTGTATAAACACGACTGTTTTATTATACACACAAAAATACATGCACTGTTACACACGACGACTTGTCTATACTTGAAATAACCTGCCGCCTTCTCCAAAAAAATATTTTCAAACTAAGATTTCCTCTCCTTCGTCGCCGCCTCTTCCAACAGAGTACTTCCAAAAGAGCACTAAACCTAAGTGCAAGGATGAGACAAGGAGCAGACACGGGTGAAGGAAACCAGCCAAAAAGAAGACTCACTTTTTCAGAGGTGAGTCAGTTTGTCCTTTGTCCTGTCTCTTTCCTTCCATTTGTTTATGCGATTGTCTCTTTTTCTTATTCGATTGTCTCCGTCCTTCTCTGGTAGTACTTTTGTGAACGATTGTGATAGTCTGGGCTTGTTTTATAAGGACGATTTGTCAGTGGTTGGTCGCTTTCAAAAAAAAATTTGCACAGGCCACATGTAGGAACGCGTGTATGTCTGCATGTACCCTGTCTGCACAGACGTTCATGCGCATATACACGTGTAGGAACGCGTGTATGTCTGCATGTACCCTGTCTGCACAGACGTTCATGCGCATATACACGCGTTTTTGGACGGGTTTTTACACGCGACTGTGTTTCACCCATGCTTGCGATCCAGGTTCTTCAGAGAGATGATCCCATCTGCATATGGCTTGCCTTCACAAAATCATATGTGCTAGCTTGCATTTGTGCTTTGATAAAATCATGTATATACTTTTATTTTTGCAGATTCTTCATGGATCCAAGTTCTTCATCCGATCCATTTGCGTACGGCACTTAGATGATGGAGATGCTAAATCATTTTGGGCGCCATCCTGGTCCAGTTGAGCTTACAGAGTACATGTATACCCATCCCCCTCCTGGATTGCCTGGTATCTATACCCTGCCCCCAAGTATCCATGTCGCTCCACTGCCGTCAATGCCTGCGAGTCCGACGAGACGGCATGCAGCTTCTCCTCTTCCACACCCACCGAGGAGACATACCCCGTCCCAGACACACTCACGCACACCCTCCCAAGCACCATCACGTCAGGGCTCACAGTCACCATCACGTACTCCCTCACAGCCACAGTCACGTAGACAATCCCCCAATCGTGACTCCACCCATAGTACAGAGGAGAGCAAACGCCGCAGTAGGAAGAGCGGGAGTGGAGGATGCGGCGGGTGCTTTGGTGGGGGAGGTAGTAGGGCACGCGGTGAGAGAGGAGATAGAGGGAGTAGAGTTAGAGGAGACAGTGAGGATGAGGAGGAGGTGAGAGAGGTGGAGGGAGTGATCTGCTATGATGTGACGGATAGGGGCGGGGTAGTGATGGATGCGAGGGGAAAAGAGGTAATGGAGTACATGCGTGGGGTAGTTTCAAACTTGTATAGAAATTGTTTTATTAGATTTAAAGATCAAAATAGCCGATTAGTTGGGGAGGTGATAGATGTTGTACATAGTCGGTACCCCAATCCCCGACGTGTGACATTCTTGGATGTATGGGGAAGGACGCGAATAAGGGAGATCTTAAGTAATAAAATATCTCACCTTAAGAAAATCGCGTACGATGATGGGCTAAATGTAGCTGCGGGTGGCTATCCTACTGAGAAACCTGCCACTGCGCACAAACGCGAGTGGAAGGAGGCAAAGAAACGAGCAGAGGGTGGCGTGAAGAGCAGGCAGCATGTGGAGGCACGACGGATCCAGATGGAGACCATTGGATCTTCGCATTTCGGATCTGGCGGCGTCGAGTCATGGGAGGCAGAGTTCATAAGTATCTTGCCGCTTTATTTAATTGTTTACTTAATTCATTGATTCTATGATTGTTTTAATCTTACAAATTGTGTTGATTATGATACAACGACGGGTTATAGGGAGGAAGCCCATAGCCCACGATACTGGGTATGCTCGCCGCATAGCAGACGTGACACGTGGGCCCTCTTCAGAGTCGAGGGACGTATTACGGACGCGCAGTTTGAGATGGCCATGAGACCACACGGTCGACAGGTACTTGAAGACTCTAAACGAATGATTTTGGTTTATTGAATTACATATATATATACTTATATACTATATATTACTTGAACAGGCACAAGCTGATGCTGCACCTACTGATGATCCACCCGCCGCCACTGCTCCTGCTGGACGTGAGCACTACTCATCAGACATGTATACCGATGTGAGCTCATCTGATCATGGAGGGAGCAGCGGGTCATCATCTGGGTCTGAGTAGTACTCAGACTTATAGTATCACATTCCATATTGAGGATGTGGTTGTATATATATTTTTGTAACTGAAGCCATGGGCTACTTCGACATATGGACTCCCTTGTATATATGTGTATACATAAAATTTTGATAGTAATATAGAATCATGAATTGATAGTATTGAATTAATGTTTGTCTTGAATCGTGTATTGATAATGTATGCATTCATGTCGTTCTTGAATCGTGTAATGACAATGCACTAAATCTTCCTCGTGGATGGTGCATATGCACCAAAAAAAAAATCTAGAGAGTGCTATTGGGTGCTGGAATGCTGGAACAGCATTCAGGTACCAAATAGCACTCTCTGGATTTTTTTTTTGCTCTCTGTTTGCGTGTATAGACGCGTCAACTCTGCAAAAGTCGTGTGTATATACGCAGATACTTTGTGAAATGCGCGTGTATAAGCGTAGCTAAACTGACAAAACACGTGTATACACTCTCATATCAGCGCGTCTAAGCACAGGTAAACTGATAAAACGAGTGTATACGCCCTCTTATCAGCGCATCTAACTGCTTCTATACACTCGCTTTTACACGCATGTCTCTGGCCACGCTGATACACGCGCTGATACACGGGCCCGTTACTTTTTTTCCACAAGTCATTTTTAGCAGCTAGGAGCGTGGGTATGAGCCCGATCCCTTGTAGTGCTCCTTATGTGGCAAAGGTGGAGGCACCTCATTCATTGGTTGGGGAAGATGAGTCTCATCCATGCTTTCCATATGAAGCTTTGCCACCTGTTAGGCATTTTTCTGAAAGATCTTTTGGGCTCGTGTACATACGTGTGCAGGGCATGTGTGAAGAGTTTGGCTTTGAATGCGTTGCTAGGTGTACAGGGTGGATGGATTTGTGTTGGGCTTGTTGCAGGCCTGTCCGGAACGTGGTCTACTGAAGGTCAGCTTTGCAGGTAATATCAGCTGTTTGGCAGCTCTCGGTGTGTGCGTGTCAAAGAATATGAGTGGGTAATTAAAGGCTGTGTTGGGCTTGTTGTTGCAGGCCTGTCCGGAACGTGGTCTACTGAAGGTCAGCTTTGCAGGTAATATCTGCTGTTTGGCAGCTCTCGGTGTGTGCGCGTCAAAGAATATGAGTGGGTAATTAAAGGCTGTGTTCAAGTGTATGAAGGCATGGGGAGCAATTTAAAGGTTAAAGGGCCTTTGTTGCCTTTAAATTGGTGGGAATTGGAAGGTATTGAGGAGGCCATCTTATAGGCCGTAAAAGAAATAATAAAAAATGATATAAAAAACGTGGCCAATTTGTGCAAGGCCACATGGGAGCTTTACGTAGCCGCCAGCAAGAAGTTGTAGAAGCTTGGCAAAAGTGTGAGAGTTGGCAAGTCGACGCCTGCCGACAAAAAAGTAAAAAAAAGCCTTGTTATTGTAGCTCTCTGGTTGCAGCCGCAAGTGTATGTAGAGAAGGCTGGGGCGGCTAGGAGACGCCTGGCGAAGGCAACCGGTGGCTGCTAGCAAAGACAACGCGGTGTTTTTTTTGGTGGCTGCACGTAACCGCCTGGTGATAGGGAGCGTGGAGTCGCAAAGAAAAGGTGGCCGCTTGGGGACGTGAAGAAAGGTGCAGCCACCCACAGAGAAGAGGGCCGCAAAGCGTACAAGTGAAGAGGGTAGCCTACGGGTGCTGGGACTCGCGGGTAGCCCAGCTGCAAAGACGAAAGCCAGCGAGGTGGCTGGTGGAATTTGACGGGACCAGAGGTGAAAGCGATGGAAAAGGAATCTGGCGGGTAAGTGTAAAAGGGCTGGCTGAAGGCAGGGTGTGACAGGCGAAGACAGCCGACAATGAAGAGTCCGCCTTGCAAAAGAAGGCTGCAGTAGACGGGCATGTGTGGAGCAGTAGCTGAGGCGAAGCTAACAAAGGTGAAGGCTGCCTCGTAGGTGAAACGGGCCTGGCAGAGGTTCTGCAAGGAGACGCCGGGTAGTGTAGTAGCCGTAGGTGTGAGAGAGGAGAGAGCTGCAAAGAACATGTTCTTTTTGCTGCCTGCGAAGCATGGTTGGTAACCACTGGAGCAAAGATATTGGCTGACGACGGCGATTGGATTGCACAGCTGTTGGTGAGGACAAACAGAGGGACTCTTTCAGCACACCAATCGCAGAAACTCTACAGACGGAGGCCTTGGTCATTTTGTAGAAGGAAGTGTGAGAAGGGCTGCTGCCTTTGATAGAGGTTTTCTTTGGAGGGTGCAGGGCAGACAGGCGGTTGCTGAAGCTAGTACTGGACTTGTATGAAAAGTGGCTGCTGCTGGCGTTGACTGAAGCAGAAGGGGTCGCCATCTCCTTTCAGTGGTGTTGGGCTGGTGATACAGCAGAGGTTTTTGGTTGTTGTGCTGGTGACAGAGAATCAGGTGCTGCTGGTTAAAGTTGGGCTGGTGAGGTTCGCCGTGTGGAAGCTAGTGGAGTGGCTGGCGCAAGGTGAGACCCCCCTGGGTGACTGAGTGGCGACAGTGTGTTTGTGGCTGCAGGCAATGATTACGAGCCGCGTGGGTGAAGCCTTAATGCAGTAGTAGCTGGTGGTTCTGCAGGCAACGGAAGGAAGCAATGGCTAGCACCAGAGGGATTGGAGAGCTAGCGAAGGGTTGCCGGTGAATGCATGCAGAGAGAGATCCTTATATGTGAGTGTGTTGCCTTGAAAACGGGCTGTCGGTATGTAAAGCTTGTGAGCATGGGACCAAGAGAGAGGGCGAATAAAGACTTGTCCGTATGGTTGATGTATGTAAGAGTGTTTTTTGTAGGGATGGTTTGGGAAGGGTGAAGTGTGAAGATTGAACTGTGTTGTGTTGGGGATTGTGGTGCCCCATTGTCTATGGTTTCGGCTGCAGGAGACGATACGTTGAGCCGCCGAGCTCCGGCCTCGATAACCTGGCCATTCCCAAAGAGTGAGAGATTTCTGTTTCCAGCAGTGTGCTGGTGGTGCCCCTTGTGTTTGTTGTGTCTTCCAAGGCTGCTGGGTAGGTAGCTATAGAGGCATTTCTTCGTTTCCCAGCCTCCCGACATTTTTTTGGTGCCCCCACTGAGGATCTTTCTTCAAGTTCCTTCAGTTTACAGGTTGCAACCATGGCGTTTGCTTATCCTGAGTTTCATGGTGATAAGAATGAGGATTTAGAGGATTTCCTGGAGCAAATGGAGGTGGCATGTATTACCAACCATGTGGATAATCCGGATCAAATTTTACAGCTCTTCCAGATGTTTTTGAAGGGCACAGCGGGTACATGGCTTCGAGGGTTTGAAGCAAAAAGAATGATTGGTAGCCTATCTGGAATGACGATGGTGGAAAACCTGAGAGAAGCCCTTACAAAGGAGTTTCAGAGAAGAGAAGATCCCAATGACATTTGGCAGGAGCTCCAGCAACTGAAGCAAGGTGAAAGCCAGAGTGTGGCAAGTTATGTTACAATTTTTAGTGAGCTATGGACAAGATGGTGTTGAAACAGAAGTTCCCCCCATGTTTGTGAAGAAGAAGCAATTCATAGCACGTTTGAAGCAAAGTTTGTTGGTAAAAGTGGATTTGAAGCAACCTTCTACTTATGAAGAGGCGGTGAGGATTGCGGAAGAGAAAGAATGGAAGCTGAAGAAAATGGCAGATTATGAAATGATCGAGGAAGATGAAGTGGTTAAGAACGGTTGTCTTGATGTGAATATGGTCCAGGTTGATTTTGTGCAACAAATACCTACTATGTACCAAGAAATTGGCAGGGGAATGTACCAGGTAAATCCTAAGGTAGTCGCCAAGGATTTTGGGTAGTTTAATGAGAGCACTGTGAAGTCTATAGCGGTGGATGTTATGCCAGCTTATGGTTATGAGAATTACCAGATTTCTGATAATGTTTCCACTAGTCAAGGTGTGTTAAGTGATGTTATTTATGCTTCTAAAGTTCAAGCAGAGAAATTTCTTGCAGAGAATAAGGTTTTGCCAATCAAAGGCAGGGATTTAGATGTCGACAGATGCTTCTCTTGGCTTAAAGAGCCAGTTCAGGAACCTAAGGGGAGGAGGGGAGAGACAGATGATTTACAAGAAGAGGATGGAGTGGAAGAGCAAGTAGACGAAGAGATTGAAGGATATGGACTGCAAATGGAGGATCTAGCAGGATTTGACACGAGGGGTGAGACAAGGGAAAATCTTGAGCCTGAAGAAGAACCAAAGGTGGTTGGCAATGAGGAAGTAGAGGACAAGATGATGCTTGAAGCACCTTCAAAAATGAGTCTCTCTTCCGAAGAGGATAGTGGAAGTGGGAAGCTGATCACGGATGATCTGGTGAGTGAGAGTAATGCTTATCTGCTAGATTCTCGCTACACAGTAATGGTCCATCAGACCAAAAATTTCATTTGAACATTCCTCCACACGGGAATTTCAGTTATGCAGGTTTTCAATTTGTCATCCCTTAACTAGAGTCACTGGGTCAAGGTCAACAGTAGCAATCTGGCAGCACAATCCACTAATCGCATAGTGATTTGCTAAAGTCAGAATCATGATTCCAGTTATTATCATCTCATCATTGGGATTCGCCCCATTCATCCTCATTGAAGAAGAACTAATGCTTGAGCAACCTGGCAGGTGGGAGCCAGAGTCAGGTGAAATTGGGGTTATGAGGTCTGGGAATGCTATGCTGGAAAAAGACAAAATTTTTTCCACAACAGTGAATGCTTATGAGCCAGGTAATCAGAGGCCCAAGGATTTGGGTTGCAAAATGTTAATGCATGTGCTTTTAAGTGTGGCTGTGAAGTGGGCAAGTGAGGCCAAAGTATGTTTGGGATTGACCCAAGGAGGAAAAGATGTGGATGAGGGTTATGCATACCCAGTTTTTGGTGATGCTAACAGTGTGAATGAAGAGGATAGTCAGAATGGTGTGATGCCATTAGTTTTGAATGAAAGGAACTCCCAATTGGTATATCACCTGGATGAACTAGATGGGCAGGCGTGTATAATTGGAAGAGACATGCACCAGTGGCCTTTTGACCCTGGAGGCTGACAGTTTATGGATACTAACTACTAGGACATGAATGTCCTGCAGGCTAGGTGGTTGGCAAAGTATGTTAGGCATTTTTCTGAAAGATCTTGTGGGCTCGTGTACATACGTGTGCAGGGCATGTGTGAAGAGTTTGGCTTTGAATGCGTTGCTAGGTGTACAGGGTGGATGGATTTGTGTTGGGCTTGTTGCAGGCCTGTCCGGAACGTGGTCTACTGAAGGTCAGCTCTGCAGGTAATATCAGCTGTTTGGCAGCTCTCGGTGTGTGCGCGTCAAAGAATATGAGTGGGTAATTAAAGGCTGTATTCAAGTGTATGAAGGCATGGGGAGCAATTTAAAGGTTAAAGGGCCTTTGTTGCCTTTAAATTGGTGGGAATTGGAAGGTATTGAGGAGGCCATCTTATAGGCCTTAAAAGAAATAATAAAAAATGATATAAAAAACGTGGCCAATTTGTGCAAGGCCACATGGGAGCTTTACGTAGCCACCAGCGAGAAGTTGTAGAAGCTTGGCAAAAGTGTGAGAGTTGGCAAGTCGGCGCCTGCAGACAAAAAAGTAAAAAAAAAAGCCTTGTTATTGTAGCTCTCTGGTTGCAGCCGCAAGTGTATGCAGAGAAGGCTAGGGCGGCTACGAGACGCCTGGCGAAGGCAGCCGGTGGCTGCTAGCAAAGACAACGTGGTGTTTTTTTTGGTGGCTGCAGGTAACCGCCTGGTGATAGGGAGCGTGGAGTCGCAAAGAAAAGGTTGCCGCTTGGGGACGTGAAGAAAGGCGCAGCCACAGAGAAGAGGGCCGCAAAGCGTACAAGTGAAGAGGGTAGCCTACGGGTGCTGGGGCTCGCGGGTAGCCATTAGGAAAATTCTGGACTCAAAAGAGGGCTGTTTCAACAATAATATAATAATAGACACATAGATTGAGTGACATGTAATCTACGAACGAGATTCACCGGTGGTGGGACCTCTGTACAAACCCACCCAAAACGTG
Source organism: Cibotium barometz (assembly GCF_041138505.1). NCBI lineage: Eukaryota > Viridiplantae > Streptophyta > Polypodiopsida > Cyatheales > Cibotiaceae > Cibotium > Cibotium barometz. The sequence goes on from NC_141054.1 coordinate 17,709,666, forward strand.
GAGAAACTCTTATCTTCATGAAATATTAAAAAAAACCATCACCTTGTCTTAAAATATTTAAAACCGTTTTTTTGTCAGAAACTAACACAATAAAAGAATGTTTTCCACATTCCTGTGTTAGACGTGGAGCACTAAAAAATTCTTTCCACCACTCCTAGAACTAATGAAGCTTGAATGCTTGGAATAGATAGATACAGATTCTCCCGGTTATTCCCTCAACTTGGTTCCACTTTTGAATCTCGAAACATCTTTGGCGCCCAAAAGAACACACCGTCCCTCATTTCATCCTCCCTCCTTGATCCACAAAAGCGGTTAGCCCAGTCATCCACTTTCTGCTACTTCTTCTTTCTCATACGTCTGTTAATCTATCATGGCACCCGAAAGTGGACTGAAACGAGCAAGGAGCAGTATCTCATCTGTTGTGTTGTATAACATAAAAGACGAGAACGAAGAATGGATTCCCCAAGTATACAGGAAGTACTCTTGGGTCACTATGCAGCCAGGAAAATAAGGCCACTACCGAGTGAAGGGAAAGGCATCTGAAGACTTGGCCAAACATTGGAAAGGAAGGATCCTTGACTTTAAGATGGCACCAGGAGGGAAAACTGTCAAAGAAGTGTTGATCCAGCATGTATTCATGCAAAAAGAGATCAACGTGGGACCATTGGAAGGACTTCCAAGACACAGACCACATTGTAAGTGCTTGTGTTTTGTATTTCAATGTTGCAAATAAGGTGATTGATATACATTTTTCTGCCTTGCACAGATTTGTACCCATCCAATCTTCAGGAGTGGGAGCCTGCACAATGCTTGACGGGGTTCTTGAATGTCGTACATGGTGAGGTGGGGGAACTTCAATATGAAGGTCGTGCACCAAGTGATCTCGCAAGAAGTAGAACATATTTCTATGACTCATTTTATACCTTGCCCACTCAATCGAGTCGACATGGAAAGTTGGAACGTATTCCGTTGCCCACACTTGTGATAGTCCTGAGTGGCCATTGCTTGACACAGAAGTGATAGAGTCATACAGGACCAAAATGTTTAATGATATTAAATGTGCTATGAAGCCTAGCATTGGTGCAAGAAATGTGCACTTAAGTTTGTTTGTTCCAATTGCATGCTTTGTTCATTTATTTTCTGATTGTAAACAATTGAGAAAAACTAGAACAACTTTTGTGTGCAAAGATGTAGATGAAGCCTGGCTTGATCATTTGTTTGACAAAGGTTGGAGAGTGAAATCATCAAAGGGAGATGATTTGATCGAATGTCAATTGAACACCTCCGACATTGCATTTCGGTGAGTGTTAAAACATTATAATGTATTTTCGTGAAACAGTTACAACGCTTATTTGATTATACTCGGAAAATTATCCTAATGATATTTTGGAATCAGATACTATATTGCCAGGCAACATCTGTGCATTTCATTTACTTATAGAAGGTGGCGATGGATGAACAACAACTGGGAAAGCATGGACCAAGATACAAGAGATGGCAGCCACTCTTGCTTGATAGATATAGTTATGATTCGACAGGGTCACCCATCTTTGACATTGGAAGTGGAAGAGAATTGGACTCTCGAATATGTTAGGAAGGAATTAGAAGTAGCTATTCAGAATCCTCAAGATCAATTTTGCTTCAAGCTCGATGGTCGGAAGCTAAGTAAAAGAAGAGAGCATTAGATCATTTGTAAAGATGTTGCAGCCCCACATGAATTGGAGGCACTAGAAGATATATGATGTGACCATGTATACAGTGACAATGTATTTTCAATATGCAATAAACTTATCTATTCAGAACATTGCTTTTGTAATGCTTTATTGTTTAAAACAATGTAATGAAGGCAAGAATTCCCCAATTGAATTTTTATGTACACAAAAAAGGCTTAAAGTAAGAAAGCAAGCAGTGAAGGAACACAGTAGCAAATTTGATCCTCTGATTTTCAAATGATAAGTGTATTTACAATTGATGTTCTCTCTCCAATACATGTATAGCTGCATATTTACAAACGTACATTTGTTGGAAGAAGGAAAAAACTATTTATTACTGGAACCCATAGGTATCGGCTTCAGGATGGAGCCAGGGCTCTTCTCCCAAGTATGGAGCCCATGTAAGAGGCTCAGGGGGGCCTATCCCCCCTCGTGGATTGGGCGGGATGAAGTCCACTGGCCCGTCTGGAGGCATAACTTCAGCGACCTCGATCAATTTCGCAATCGTTTCCTCCCTAAACGTTTGGACGTCTAGGTCCACGTAGCGAGACATTGACGGAAACTGCCATCACAATTCATCAAGGCATAAATAAGATCAACATGACAATATATAAGAAGATAAACAAGAGCACAAATGCGTATGGGAGCTGAAAATGCTTACATCCTCTGAAGGGAGCTGAAAAATGCTTCGTAGCAGCAACATTGCATTAAGTGCAACCCTCCACCCACAGCTGTAGCCATCTTCTTGTTTGGGGACACTAACCCTTCGGATGGTCGATCGATCCAGGGTGTCGATGTCCATGCTGAGGCTCTCGTAAGCTGCCATTAGTTTCCTGACTCCACTGTAAACAGAGACCAATCATTATCCTGATCAATCGGGACTTCTAACTCAAACAATAATATGTATCTTAATGATTTTTACTTACAGCAAAACATTTCCATGGACACCAGATGTCGAATTTGCAAGGTAAATGACATTTTCTTGCACGTCGACTAGTAGAAGACTCCAATGGGAACTGCACAATAGAATTCTATTAGTTTCAATCCAAAGGAAGCACTATATAACTCGTGTACGGTGATTCCTATAAACATCATGCAAGAGAGAGAGAGAGAGAGAGAGAGAGAGAGAGAGAGAGAGAGAGACAAACTCACTTTTCATGATATGCCAAAAAAAATACTCGGGCATCGTCCAGCTGGACCTCCCGAAACCAGTTCAGCACATCGAGGTACGGAACTGACTCTACTAGCAACAGTGTTGAGACCAGTGAATCAATCTGGAACACTCGTTGCTGTACATCCTCGGGCAATAGCGAAATAACAAAACTTCACAAGGAAACATATCAAGAGTGAGGCATCAACTTTAAGAGCCAAGAATGAAAAATTGTGGGAGGACAGAGAAAAGAGTATACCTTAAAACACATCTGAGCACTTTGTCGTTGACTTCAGTTTTGGGATCAAACAAAATGTTGATTTCTTCAGCATGAATCGGGAAATAACATCTATGCCCTCTAATATTAAAGGGTACATAGAACTCCGGCAACCAAAATTGCAGCGCCTCCCGATTCATGTCGTGGAGTGCGCGAACAATGTTCCCTTTGAGCGCTTGTCATTAAATTTGCCCGAGTCTGATGCTCATGATTTGGACCTCCCTCGGTCACCTCTTCAATTCTCACTTTTTGTACAGGACGGACATCCAAAATTTGTAACATTCGTTCATCAGTAAACGTAACTGGTCTAAGTAATTTATCGTATCTGAAACGAAGGGCTACTAGGCTGAAAAAATCTTTGTTCATTACTGTCACCCTGTGTGCGTGGGCAGCAAGAACGTAACTATCCAAAAAAAATTCGATCATCCGATCTTCTGTGGCCTCTTGCAAGCAAAACAAGGCCGATGCCTTCCACCTAAACAAAATTCCATTCTGCTCACAAATTCTCCTGGCAAGCCTCTGGAAAGGCAATCTGGGAATAGCAGCTGTCGGGTGCTTCATAAACTTTTTGATTTCTCGCAGGGCTGCCGAATGCTCTGTGAAACGCCTTAGTCTAGGCTGCGTCTTGGACAATCAGGAAGGACTGCGTGATTTCCTTGATCTTGAGGCTTTCAGAACGCCCATCTTCTTCCCAGTAGATGAGGGAGCTGCATTGTCAATGGGTCTAGCTGTATGCCTTACACGAGCCATCTGAAAACGCAAGAAAAAGCAGAAAACTTTGCTATTCAGTAGTACACGATTAACAATTCACCATAAAGCGAGAGAGGGGGGCCAATAAAGCAATATGCACTTCCTCGCGTTATGGTGAATCCATTCACCATAACGAGAGATGAAGGCCCACAGAAACACAATAATCCTTCTCGCATTATGGTGAATTCATTGACACCAATAAGAGGCGGATTATCGTGCATTCTTTGAGCTTCGATCTTGCGTTATAGTGATTTGATTCACTATAACGCGAGACTAGGAGCCAGTCAAAGCAAAACAATCCTCCTCGCGTTATAGTGAATCGATCTACTACAACCGGAGGAGGGTTCTCCCGAATCTCTTACCATTCCGTCTTGCAGTTTGGTGATTCGATTCACCATAACACATAGAGCAGTACTGAGATTCTAATGACTCGTCGTCTGTTTTACGGTCAATCGAATCACCATGACAGAGGGCAAACAGTCGAAGAGAAAACAATGGTAGAGGGCAAACAGTCGAAGGAAAAACAAAACAATCAAGTTTTATACAAGAAACTCACAAAACAATCAAGTAATACACTTTCATCACATTCTATGACTGGGAATGGATGGAGACTGTCGTGTAGGAGGTGATTTTATTGACACCAATAAGAGGTGGATTATCGTGAATCCTTTGCCCCTTGGTCATGCGTTATGGTGAATCGATTCACCATAACGCGAGTCTAAGGGCCAGTCAAAGCAAAACAATCCTCCTCGCGTTATAGTGAATCGATTTTTGCGAATCTCTTACGTTTGCCTTCTGCCATGGTGATTCGATCCACCATAAGACATGGAGCTTATTGAGATTCTAATGGCCCGTCGTGTGCTTTAAGGTGAATCGAATCACCACGGCAGAAGGCAAACAGTCGAAGAAGAAACAATGGCACATGGCAAACAGTCGAAGAAAAAACAAAACAAACAAGCAATATACAAGAAACTTACAAAACAATCAAGTAGTATACAAAAACTTACATTTCTTGCGTGCGAATGGATGGAGACTGTCGTGCAGGAGGTGGAAAGTCGGTTCAATACTGTGGCGGTAGTCGGAAGTCACCTGGATGCAAGCAGGAGGACGGACAAGGCAAAATCGATAAGAGGACGAAAAGGTGGCGTGATTAACGGCTTTGATTAGTCTTTAGAGCGACACACGTGCTGGCGGGCTGCCAGGGCGACTAGGCGGTGCTGACGTGTTGCATAGCATTAAAAAGGGCTTTGATTAAACTTTATAGCTTGTACACGTGCTAGGTACACGGCGGGCTGCCACGTGGCATTCATGGAATGGCGGGTGAAAACGCGGCGCTGACGTGTCGCGTAGCATTAAAAACGGATTTTCTAGGATACTCATCTCATTTATTGCCTCTCTTGGAGTTCGTATTCTCATTTATCTCCCCACCAACGGCCTTCATCTCCATCAACGACTGACTATCTCCTCCAACCCTCCTTCATCAATCATCCTCCTGTATCCAACGTCAAAGACAAACCTCCAACCTCCTTCATCTCCATCTCCTGCGACGATTGTATACAATTCGTTTTCCTGGTATTTTTATCTCTTTTGTGCTTCCTTCTTCTTTTGTTATTTCGTTGTTTTGGTTTCAGTCGTGGAGAACTTCTTGCTTTGTCTTTTCATCGCGTTAAGGTGAATTGAAAACCTATGACTCCTCGCCTTATGGTGAATTGACTGCGAAGAAGATTATTTTAATTCGTTTGACACCTCCTCTCTCAGTATGGGTACTGGAGAACTATCTTTATTTTTAATTCACCATAACGTTAGAGGCGTTGCCAAAGGATGATAAATTTGTCATGTTGCGGTGAATCAATTCACCATAACGCGAGCTAAGGTCCCATAGGAAGCACAATATTCCTCCTCGCATTATGGTGAATCGATTCACCATAACGCGAGAAGAGGTCCTTGACTTAGCTGCAATTTTATTTGCGTTAGGGAAAATAGATTCACTACAACGCGAGGAGGAATACCTGGATTCCTCTGGCATCTCCTCTCGCGTTATGTTGAATCCATTTACACCACACAGAGATTTGTTGTTTAAGATCGACTGTCTCTTGATTCATTGCCTGAACTAATATTTTCCATGTCTTATCTACAGACTTGAATTCAGCCATGGCGCAAGTTCAAGTCGAATTTGATGTGGACGAAGAGATTAAAGAAACACCTGCAACTCTATTATATGACTTCCTCTACAAATGTCGACATCATGATTTGCACCCTGCAATTTCGTTGATGTTCAATTGCGATTTTTCTCTGGAGGATACATTGTCTAGCCATCATGGATACTTCGAAGAGGCAAAGCAAGAGTTTGACGAGCTCACAAATGAAGAACCAATGATGATTGATGGGAAAAGTCACATTCATTTTAATCTCAAGCAGGGATTTAATATTCACGTGATCACAAGATTTTTTGTGATAATAACACATGTGAACAAGTTATTCACATGTTCTCATGTTACCGTTCACAAAATAACAGGTCACTTGCCATTTGGGAACCCCTTAAAAGCTTGGCTACACATGGGAATAAGCTATTCACATGTTCTCATGTTACCATCTTCACATAATAGCATGTCACTGGCTATCTAAGAAGATTTTTTATGCCCGACAAATATAATTTTTTTATGCCCTTGTGAAAGCTTTGTGAATATAACATGTGATCACAAGATTTTTTGTGTTATTAACATATGTTATTAACATGTTCACATGTTTTCGTTTACGTCAGTGAAATCCCTGATCTCAAGGTGTCGCCGGAGAAGAAGCAGAGGTTAAACAGGGATTGGCACAAGGTGCCATGTGATAAGAAGAGAGCTTTGGTATGCCCTTTTCACAAAAGAAAATGCCGCTTGATGGAATACTCTTACGCCTTCTTATGCTTCTTGCACATGAACGTGCAATTAACAGATGAAGAATGTACAGAGCTGCATGCAACAAATGAAAGTGAAGACACGATTTCTCGTCAGGCTAGTCCCACAGTTGAGGATGTTGCTGAAGAGGAGGACACTCCTCATGTGATTGAGGAGTTCAATGTTGAAGAAGAGAGGAAGCTCAGTTCGGTGGTTGATATTGAGGCAGTTAGAGAACAAAACAGTGATGTAGGTCAGCTTGTGATTGAGTCAGATGACTCCTCCCCCATTCCAACGCCATTACTCCCCTCCTACCAAGTAGGAGATTCAGAGTATATATTGCTGACAGACATACAACATGTATTTAACTTAAGGGAGGACCATTGCATAGCTTTCATTGCCCAAAATCTGGAGGTCGATGACAATTTTGTAGATGATGGTGATGGGATAGACAAGTACTTACTAGTGGATAGCCATGTGAAAGACACCGAGTTCCTATCTGCTGCAGCAACACTAAAGATGATCTATGCTGATGCCCTTAGATATGAAGGAAAAGATGCCATAGAGGAAGAGCTACAAGAAGCAAGAGACAGACTGAATATCACCAACATGGGAGGTTGTAGGGATGTGCCAAATAAGACAGCGGAAACCGTTCCTAGTTCGAGCACTAATTTATGGCAAGACGCCTTGCTTGAAGCAGATGAGAACCAAGAGGTTAGTTTTTTTTTGTGGATTTGGCTTTATCAACTTTGTCCTGAAATGTTTGGTGATGTTGTTTCTGGCTAATGCTCCTTTATTTTTTCAGTTGGAAATATATGAAGACACATTCCTCAAACGTGCTTCAGGCAAGCGTATGGCGGGATTGGGCCACGATTCGACACTAGGAACATATATACACCGCCTAAAATTCCCTCAAATTGTGATATTTCACGCTAGCTTCTCCAAGGACAATGCCAGTTTTCCTCTGATGGCGATAAAGACTTTATCCAGGTATTTAGGTGGCTATCACTTAAGGATGAATGCAAACAAGGCAATACTTCTGGAGCGGCAAGCAGCTGTTCGAATTTTTGGAGAGGGACCTGGAGTATATTCGTTAAGATGTAAATATTATTTAACATATGCTGCTTACGGGTTGGCATGTGGAATCACAGATCCTAATCTGTTGAGTGATTGCGGGAAGAAGCATCTTCTTAGAACAGCAAGGCCAAAGGTCCCTGTTGTGCCATTGATAGAGGATGAAGAAGATGATGCAGAAACGTCAACAAAAAAGGCTCGGCTGGGGGAAGTCTCTGCTCCAGATTAACAAATTTAGATTGTTCTAGTTGCTAAGAAGTTTTGTCATATTTCTCAATACTCTTCTTGTTTACCATTACAAACTATGAAATGTATGTATATTGGAAACATTTATATGGGACATAGATGAAATGTATGTATATTGGAAACATTTATATGGGACATAGATGAAATGTATGTATATTGGAAACATTTATATGGGACATAGATGAAAGCTCTTGTTCTTTTAAAATCTTTCACAGTTACATCATTGTTTTACAATATATATATTTCAATGATCAATTTTCTTCCACACTCTGCCCTGTCTTTGTCGTTGTCTTAGCCATTCAGCATGATTCTGCTTTCCCTGTGAGGAGACATATATTGAACGTCTCCGTTCAGCCTGAACCTTTCTTATTGCACATGACACAGCTGATTCAGCATGTTTGATCTTCACACGAGCCCTCACTTGAATCCGCCTATACCACCACTGACATAGTTGCTTCATGGGATTACTTTTCTTTATTCCTCCTCCATGTTGAGTGGCCCTTTGATAGGCACAACGTGCTTGCCAATGAGATCTTTCCATGCCTTGGGTAGACCAAATCCCAAGGCTTCCAAACTCTTCCGCAAAAAAGGTTCCATGTGCATGCAAAATGTGCTACAAATGCTCAACAACAACAAGACATTTAGTATCGTACAATATTTTTTGAACAACAAAAAATACTCAAAGCTGTAGGTTTTCAAGTAATAACCATGTATTGTGTCAAGTTTGTCGCACCCCATGCCTTTTCATAGCTAGTGTAGAACTCTGTCACAACTGCCTCAAATTTCTCAACATCCCCATCTTCAAACCTTGCTTTTTGCAACAAAGGTGCTAGGCGATCAAGTGCCAACCACGCTTTGGCCTTTGCCACCCTTGCTTGTCCTGAAGAGCCTCGATCAGGTACAGCTGCATGAAGCTTCCTCCACACCTCAAAATCTGTACCCAGATGACCTCTCTAGGTAATGATTAGATAAGAACTTTCTGGCTTTTGCACCTCCAAAACATGGTTTGCTAGGAACATTTCCGGTCTTCCCTGATCTTCTCAAGTCCTTCTCAATCTTCACTTGACCACAATGTAAACCTGCATCTGAAAGCACTTGCTCTATTTTTTTAATAGTTCTTTCACTCTCTACTGCTGGTTTCATATTCCATGAAAATTCGATGTACATGTAGACTAGTTTCTCAATTATTCTAACCAGCGCATGCAAAACACAAATATGAACTCTGATCAAAGGGATAGGAAGAATTGGATCCCAATTAGGATCCACTCCTGGAGCATCATGATTTGGGGGTTCACGCCTATTACTGATTGCATTTAGGCATTTCCATTCTCTCTCTTTTCCTCCTTTGGAGACACCTCGTTCGGTCATACAATACAGGCAAGGATACTTGGCCATTGCTCCTTGGGAAATACCAAACATGCATTTCAAGGTTTTAAGATCTGCAGCCAGGTGCCATTCAACCTCATATTCACCATATCCTTCTACATAAAGCTTTTCGCCATTCGACTGCTGCTGGATAGTGGAAGGAAGCTCAGTCTGGTTGAAGTACCACTTCAGAATTTCATGGGTCTCTGTTGGAACCTGTTAACAACAACTGTTAGATTGTCTACAACATCATAACAAGAGGATAGCAACATAATATTCTTTATTTAAAAATGGATAGCACGTCACCTCAAATGCAGCCAACCACCAAATCTCATTTTCGGATTGTACACTAAAGTGCTTCTCATCAGCATTACTGATACTTGCATCCAAAGCTCTATTCATTAAAGTAATGCTAACCCTTTCCAGCTTCTGTCCTTTGATCACCTCACTCTCATCAAGTTTCAAAACAAATTTCAGCCTTCCATTGCACTCATGTACACTGATGTCATAAAATTTCACCATAGCCATTTGTAATTTCGGAACATCCATGATGAAATTGTTGAACTCTGTAAGCTCTATAATTTTCTGTTCCCCGCTCTTTTTAGTCACTGTCAATGTGCTAGACACGTGACAAGGCTCTCCAACAAGTTCGACCATTCCCAAGTTGAGAATATTTCGAGCTTTGTTTACGTGAAATGGTTTTGGAATGGGAATTACTGTTTTTTTTCCAAGCTTGCAATTGAAACCCTCTTTAACTTTATTAAACAACATCTTGTAAGACTTTGTGCTTATACCAGCCATGTCACATATACCTTGTGCATCTGCAGGCATGAATGCTTCACTCACCTCCTGCAAGGATTGCTTTGCTATGTCTGATCGAAGTCTTGCAAACTTAGGATGCTGTATTGCTGACTCCACGATGTCTTTTGTCAGAACTTTGCCAAATATATCAGAACCTTGCTCTTTTGGACCCACAACATCTGTGACCATCCTGAAGCAACAACGATAGCTATTTCAGTCCACCATTCATCTAACTATACCACCCCCACACCCAATCCCCCATCTCCAAAAAAGGAACTAAAGATGAAAATGAAAGTGAGTGCTCAAAGAAATTTAAGCTCAAAGAAATTATAGATCCCAATACCTGCAAGCTTTTACACGACGCTTCCATTGGCCACCTCCAACATTGAGTTCTTCCAATGGTTTGATCTGTCTCTTGCGTAATCGAGCACCCAATGGCGTGTCTTTCAAATATTGCAATTTTCTATTGAACTTTTCAAGTTGTTTTCGAAGGTGTGCATTCTCACTCTCCAATGTGAAATTGTTGATTTCTCGAACTGCCAAAATTTCATTCTTCTCCTTAATAGTGTCTTGCATCTTACAAATAGTCTGCTGCAAATGATCAAACTCTTTTTGTAACCCAGCACAAACTTTTGCTTTGTCCTCGTTTGAAGCTTGCAAAGCTGTTGTGATCGATGCCAAGTAAAAATTCGCACCTTCAAGCATTTTTATCCTGGCATCTCTATCACTCAAATGTCTTTCAAAGATACTTTGACATTGGCCAAACAGTCTTTTGCAATAACCAAGCAATCCATTTTCACCCTCACACACAAACTTGAAGAAACTTGTCAACCCAAAGAATGATGGAGATTGAGAGGAGGTTGGATCTGGTGGGTAAATACTACCATCCAACCAAAGGTCCATATTTTTCTTTCCTTCATTTCGAAGCTCAGTAATGCGGGCTTCGCATGTTGGCCTAGACCAATTTCTCTTACAGCAGGGAGCATAATCGGGTTCTACTTGGAAGTGGATGTCCACCTTTTTCCTCTTTTGCTGCACAGGTTCCATTGCATTGTTCTGTGCTTTAACAACACCAAAAAGCATCATGAACTCACACTTTAACCAAAAAAAAAACCAAAGATATTACACTTATCTCCCGTGAAGAAGATTGCTTCATTAAAACCAAAAGACAACATCACTAAATAATACCTCCTTGTCCATCAAACAAACTTGTTGGTATCCTGGATGAACCAAAATGTACAGAGTACTTGTAAGCACAACCCTCACTTGAAAAAGGTAAGAAATGGGATTGTTATTCATGCACAAGCAGATATGGCGCATGAAGAACAAATACTTTTCCATCCTTTTTCAAAACTCTTGAGAAGAAGAGAAAATCAAAAACCTCCCGCTCAAAAAAATTCGGATTTGGAGTGGTTGTGGTTGTGCAATCGGGAAGACAATGAGGGAGACAATGCAAGATGATGGGTTGTAGGGACGAAGTTCGGTTCAAGTTTGGTTAGCAGAGTTGGGTTCGTTACATTCAAAAGTGTAATGAAGAAAGAGAGTGGTGTCTTTTTTCAATAAAATAAGGCACCATAGTGGGAATAAAAAACTATACTCAAGATGCATTGTTTTGAATTAAAAAACACCCTACATGTCAGTTAATGGAATAAAGAACTCAAAAATGATGCACGTGCCCTCCAATATTATATGTGGATTTATTGGCTTGCTTTGTCCACATCACCATCCCAAGGGATCTCTTACAAGGCCCCTTTTTGAGTCCAAATTTTCCCTAATGCCAGCTGCAGAGACGAAAGCCAGCGAGGTGGCTGGTGGAATTTGGCGGAACTAGAGGTGAAAGCGATGGAAAAGGAATCTGGCGGGTAAGTGTGAAAGGGCTGGCTGAAGGCAGGGTGTGACAGGCGAAGATAGCCGACAGTGAAGAGTCCGCCTTGATAAAGAAGGCTGCAGTAGATGGGCATGTGTGGAGCAGTAGCTGAGGCGAAGCTAACAAAGGTGAAGGCCGCCTCGTAGGTGAAACGGGCCTGGCAGAGGTTCTGCAAGGAGACGCCGGGTAGTGTAGTAGCCGCAGGTGTGAGAGAGGAGAGAGCTGCAGAGAACATGTTCTTTTTGCTGCCTGCGAAGCATGGTTGGTAACCACTGGAGCGAAGATATTGGCTGACGGCGGCGACTGGGTTGCACTGCTGCTGGTGAGGACAAACAGAGGGACTCTTTCAGCACACCAATCGCACAAACTCTACAGACGGGGGCCTTGGTCATTTTGCAGAAGGAAGTGTGAGAAGGGCTGCCGCCTTTGATAGAGGTTTTCTTTGGAGGGTGCAGGGCAGATAGGCGGTTGCTGAAGCTGGTACTGGACTTGTATGAAAAGTGGCTGCTCTGCTGGCGTTGACTGAAGCAGAAGGGGTCGCCATCTCCTTTCAGTGGTGTTGGGCTGGTGATACAGCAGAGGTTTTTGGTTGTTGTGCTGGTGACAGAGAATCAGGTGCTGCTGGTTAAAGCAGGCTGGTGAGGCTCGCCGTGTGGAAGCTAGTGGAGTGGCTGGCGCAAGGTGAGACCCCCCTTGGTGACTGAGTGGCGACAGTGTGTTCGTGGCTGCAGGCAATGATTACGAGCCGCGTGGGTGAAGCCTTAATGCAGCAGTAGCTGGTGGTTCTGCAGGCAACGGAAGGAAGCAGTGGCTAGCACCATTGGAGAGCTAGCGAAGGGTTGCCGGTGAATGCATGCAGAGAGAGATCCTTATATGTGAGTGTGTTGCCTTGAAAACGGGCTGTCGGTATGTAAAGCTTGTGAGCATGGGACCAAGAGAGAGGGCGAATAAAGACTTGTTCGTATGGTTGATGTGATGAAAGAGTGTTTTTTGTAGGTATGGTTTGGGAAGGGTGAAGTGTGAAGATTGAACTGTGTTGTGTTGGGGATTGTGGTGCCCCATTGTCTATGGTTTCGGCTGCAGGAAAGGATACGTTGAGCCACCGAGCTCCGGCCTCGATGACCTGGCCATTCCCGAAGAGTCAGAGATTTCTATTTCCAGCAGTGTGCTGGTGATGGTGCCCCTTGTGTTTGTTGTGTCTTCCAAGGCTGCTGGGTAGGTCGCTATAGAGGCATTTCTTCGTTTCCCAGCCTCCCGACACCACCTTCCCGCCCTCTACCCGATTTCACCGAATGGTGTGGCATGTTACCTAACACTCTCCTATGGTTCTCCTCTATGTAATCAGTTGCATAGGCTATGCATAGTTTATGCACTTGTCTATGCATGGGGTATGCATAGGCTATACATATGGGGTATGCATAGGGTATGCGGCGAGTATGCATAGGGGATGCATAAGCTTATGCATAGAGATATAGGGCATTGTTATAGGCCATCTAGAATGCTGCTTATGCCAAGTTAGGAGTGGTTATCTATTACGAGTAGATGGTTATAGTGGAGGGGGAGCCCTCGATCTTGCCACTATTCTTCTCTTGTAAAAGAGGAGTTTCCTTTGGCTTTAATAGTGAAAAGCATGTAGAAAGTCTTAGAAGCTATCATCCAAAAGGGACACTGTCCACCTTGCTTGTCTAAGCAATATTGTAGGAGGTCTTAACAATGTTCTAATATCACATGTGTTTTTTGTCTAAGGTTTAAGCATGGATTTTGTTAGAGCAATCGTGTTTTGTTGCCTCATACATGTATGTATAGGCAATGTCGATTTACCCCTCACAAGATCCTGATGTGGAAACTCTGCTATCTATTATAAATGAACAATATGGGCAGCAAGCTTGGTCTTAGTTTACCTAGACACAGGTATGGTTCCATCAAACCTTTTCATATACACAACGTTAATCTTTTATGCATTCTACAAGTCTTATTTTTTTCGCAATCTACCCCACTTGTCTAGTTGGGGCAAGTCGCGTCTTTGATAGACATGGGGCCGAGTGGTGCAGGCCCATCACAATATGGTTGTTGATGAGCCCACACCACCTTCCTCAACTAGACCCACCCCCACTCCCTCACGTCTGCCTTCACCACAAGGACAACGTATTAGGGAGTCTGGGGGGGAAGTAGACGTGCTAGCAGAGGGGGGGGACAGTCTAATTTTTATTTGGCAAAAGGAGCGCTAGGTCTCCCGATGTGTCTCCCCAACAGGGGGCTCTTCATCTACACGTTATGAGGCAGCCCCCAGGAGACCCATTCCCCGATTCGATCCACGCACCCTACCATACAATGTGGATTTCGATGGTGCCCTTGTGAAGGATGCTCGAGGAAAGAAAATCATGAACCGCATGCATGTACTTGCAAACGTGGCGTTCATGAACTCCTTCAAAAATTGGAAAGCACAAGATGAACTTTCATGCTTAAGTCTGAGTTCCCTATTCCACATGTGGGTCTTTGCTTCTCCAAGGAGTGGATGAAGAGACGAATCAAGTTTTTTCTCTCTAATAGGAGAGAAAATATAAAGAGAGCAATAAGGAATAATTTGGAGAACCCCAGCATTTGTACATCTGAGGAGTGGAGGCACGTATGCAGCTTTGTGAGAAAGCACCCACATGCTTTTTAACAACAAGTGATGACAAGTGCTTCCCGACTATAAAAGCAAGAGGATTCACACTTCGGCTCGGGAGGAAAGTCCTCCTTCATTGCTCGTTTTGTAAGTACCATTTTTAGTCATCATTTTCTCTCCTCTTCCATTTTATTTTGTACTATATTGTTTTCTTTAACTAATTGTATTGTTTTTTCTAGAGGGAGTTTGTTGGGCGTGACCTAACAGAGGAGGAGTACGACTATGGATACAACGCCCCCCATCCGCAATTGTAGATGTGGATGCATACGCTAGATAAATGCTTGGATGAGTCCATTTTGCGGATTCAAGAAAATGAGGTAAGTGAGCATAAACCCTTCTCTTTGCTACATCTAATTGTATTTGATTGCCCTTGCTTATCTTGGGCTTATCTTGGGCTTGATGGCATGTATGTAGGATGAAGGGAAAGAGGAAGAGGCAGATCCTGATGAGAATGAGCATGAAGCTGTGGAAGAAAGTGAAGAGGATGATGAAGACGATGATGATGATCACTCGAAATAAGATGAGGATTCCTGTTAGCCACCTCTTCATTCTAGACATTTTTTATATATATGGCCAAAGGCTCGACACTTTGTTAATAGAATAAATTTTCAGCTCAATTGCATTCTTTAATAGTTCAAGTGTTTCTTATGTAACTAAAACTATGACTTTTTTTAATTTAAACAAAAAGAGCTAGGGCGGCAGACTGGGGAGTCCTAGTCCTATCCAGACTGGGGAGTCCTAGTCCTAGTCCTATCCAGGCTCCCTAGTCTGCCCCACCTCTTTTTTTACTGCACAGAGCTTTCCTTGCTGAGCAGCGCAAATAGTTGTGAATTTTCGCTGCTGAGCAGCGAACCTATTGCAGCGAAAAGAGCAGCATTTTTAGTAGCAAAAGTAGCCCGACATATCTACCTTTCTAGTTATAAAAACATGGCTATTTTTGCTGCTACACCCTCATTCTGTTGTAGTGACTACAATTGTATACATGCATGCCTGAATGATCACATACTCTTCCATGGGGATCTTAGTGAACTCTTCACATGTCTAAAATGTGGACCTCAATGGTATATATAAGATTTACAAGGTGGAACAATGCCTTGTGGAATTACGAGGCATTTTCCAATAATCCAGAGAATCCAATACAGTTAATTGCAAGTCCATAGTAGAGATAATGACTTGGCACACTGAAAACCGATTCTGTTGGTGAAATTTTATGTATTCCTACTGATTGCACTACATGAGACACATTTTGAGGAGCCATGGCCCACAACTTTAAGGAAGAGCCTTGATACAATTCTTTATGACATATGTGGTAGAATACCTTAATTGATGTAACATAAAATAAAAACACTCCTAAAGCAACATGAAATATGATCTTTCATGAGGCTATTCACGTACTTGAAGGGATGGGAAGTTGGAGGACAAATGTTTCCCACCTACTAGTTCAAGCTATAGAATTAGAAAACCTAACAACCCCTTGGTTTTTCATGTTTTAAGGGAAGAGACTAGTTCACACCAAATAATTGGAAAAGCTAAAAACCCCTTAGTGGTTTGTGTATTAAGGGATGGGAAGTTTGAGGAAAAGCTAACAACCCCCTGCTAGTGGCTCATGTAGTAGATGTACATCCACTTGAGGCTTGTTCTCATGTGTGTTAAATGTACAACCCCCTTGAACATTATGTATACAAGAAAAGCTAAAAATCCCTTGGTGTTTTGTGTATTAAATGTATACCCCCTTGGTGGTGGTCCTCATGTATGTACACCAGAACTCCAAATCTATTTTAATTGTACATACAATCGTCATATATTTTATTGTTTTTTTCCCATATGTGGCTCCTTTTATTTTTTTTTCAAAATATCTTCCTAGCCTACCCAAGTAAAGAAACAATCAATATCGTGCACTCATAGAACTTTCTTGATGTGCTAATTTAGAACTACGTGTATCTTCTCCAATACCCTTAAATGCAAAACATCAATTCTTAATTATGTGAATAAAACCTTACTTCGTTCTTGATTAAAGACACTTCAATCCCTCAATTAGAACAATTTGATCAGGAAAAGGTTCTTGATTGTCTACTTTGTGTTTATTGCGAGCTTTAAACAAATCTAAAAGATAATAGATTCGATACTTGTAAAGAGTAATGATGAATGTGTAGCTTGATTTTTTTTCTAACCATCGAACAAATGGTAACAATGAATTCGGGTTTTAAAAAAACTGTAAGTGTCTCATAAAATATACAAGGATTTAAAAAAAAAGTTAAATAACTTAGACTCCATGTCCATCGAGGATCGGGGTCATGGGAAGATCGATCGTAGCCATCAAATCGAGTTGTATTATTTCACCAAATGCAACCCTATAACTATCAGGATCATGACACATCACTATGTGGAATTCAAAGACAAGATTCATTACAGATAGAACCCTGGCTGTCCAATGAGTAGGCCGCCTTATTTTTTAGAAACCCAATCTTCGGTACCTACACATCACCATCGAGCTCATGTGGTCGCTTGTCATTTATTAGAGGTAGAATCTAAGATGTCAAAATTTGGTCCATTTGCTTGTCTCTATCTTATCTTCACGAATCCATCTTGTAGAGGGTTATGTGGCCTACATTGATTTATTCTTCTCACTATCCCCTGTGCTATGGCCCGGAAAGGCCTTTCCCTACTTCATCATGGTCAGGGGTTGTAGGAATCTAAATCCTGGCAATTCAATTAGCAATCTTGTTTTTAAATAAAAGCCCTCATAATTCAATAGGACCTTGACACATCAACAGACAGAAAGCTAGTGAAAGTCACACAAATAAAAAGGTGCCACATCAGCACTTAGAATATTACAACAAAATGTAAAACTAATAAACCAATGACATATCAACAAACATAATTTAAAAACTTCAGAACTTATCACAAATGAACACATCAACAATTAAAATTTAAAACAAAACAATAGTAAATATTACTATTAACAAAGCTCCCCCTATACCATGACAACTGAGAGAGGCTATTGATCAGCCTTTCCCAAGGGGAGGTGGGTCACCGGCTAGTGCTAGCACTCCATCTTCCTCTTGGGAAAGGCCTTCAAAAGGCCTTTCCCTAGTGCATCTTAGCATGAACAATCTCCATCTCTTTCTTGTTAGGTTCTTTGCCTTCACAGCTTGTAGCACTTTGCAGAAATGTTGAAGTGGTATTGAATACATATGGAAATTAGAGGGATGATATTAGTTAAACAACTTTGCAAGTTTGTTCACCTAGGCCTAAGCTTTAAACATTTCCACAACACTAAACTCATTAAGCTTGCAGATCACTTGCATGTGTGCAAAGCCGACAACTTTACAAAGATCATGAAGCTCCTCTTGGGTGCGCTCTCGACCTCCAGGACAATAAGCAAACATTGCGAGGTCAAATTGGTACCCAACACGGGCCCTTAGCCCAGTTTCCGATGTAGTTGGTAGGATAATATCCACCACTATAACTTTCCCTTGGCTTGGAAGTGCTTTGTAACAATTCTCCAAGATTTTGACACATTGCTCGTCATCCCAATCGTGCAAAATCCACTATTTAAAAAAAACGAGGAATTTCAAAAATCCTAACTATACGATGTGAGTGATGTCGTCTAAAGAAGTTCCTTCCACCAATAATAGAGTGGATAAAAAGAGTTGAAGTAAAAGAAATTTTAATTTTTTTGTTGCTTCAGTATTGATCGAGGTGGATAAAAATTACCTTCATGAAAATAGTGTCAGCTCGGGGGATGCTCACGAACATGTCTCCTCCTACATGCTCTACGCCTGTTTAATGGGAGATCAAGTTATTTTTATTTAGAAGAATTCAAATTAGGTAAGCACAAAAATTAACACCTGAAAGGAAAGCATTACTATCTTAATGACTAATTCAATATTATTGGAAGAACCTTAAAATTAGGCTAGCAAAACACACACAGTAATAAAAATTGAGGGCTAAAGCTCTTGACCAGGGTACTCGGGCGCAGCTGCAATCACATGAGGCTGATCGAAATTGATGCCTTTAATGTGAGGGTGCTTAGAGATAATCATACTTAAGCAGGATCCAGATCCGCCACCCACGTCTACAAGGCTATTCACACCATGGTCGAAGCCATGGTAGGACGTGGTGGTTTGAAGCAGTGCGCGCATGAGAAGCTTTGACTGGTGTGCCATTGCACGGTCGAAGAGCTCGCGGAATCTCACATCCTGTTGAGCTCTTGGTGAAAGGGCTTCCTCCATCGAGGACTGCCTCTTTCAAGGGATGCCAAGTTTGCATTAACACCTCGTCTTGCAACAGGAGCAGCAGTGGAGCCAGGGATGCGCCCCCACCTTCGTTCATCACAAAATACTTGCTCACTGAGTTGAGCCCATACTTGCTTACAGCCTTGCCATATTGATCAACGCTTGTTTCTGGAGATGATGATGATGCTGTGAGAACTCCATGGCTTGCCAGTACCCTTAGAATGCGATCTAGTGAGATTGCAGCCTTTGCAGGATTGGAGGCGGCAGTCGAAGAATCGTTGATGATGATGCCAGACATTATTTGGGCTGGTAATAATCCTTCTTCTGCACCGTTCTTGGCCAGTATCTCCATCACGTTCAAGTTTATTGCAGCTTTTAAGGCCATGGGCAGACACAGCGAGCTCAGCTCGATAACTCGTAACCATGCTGGATCTTCAACTCCGCCTAGAGATTGCTGAGCCACAGCGCAGCTCGTCTCGCCCATTGTGTGTGTACTGCGGCGGGGGTGCAGGGTGACTGGGTGGAGGGCTTGGTGGAGGGTGTATGATTCCTTTTTCCATCCAAACACCTTTTACCACTGGAGACGTGAAAAACTTCTTTCACCACTGGCGACGGGAAAGAAGGGAGTTTTCATCGGTTGTCCTCCTCAAGACACCTTTAGCTATTTTTCTTCAATTTCCATCGGTGAAAAATACACTACTAGGCACATAAATGTTAAATTTTCATCGGTTGTCCTCTTGAAGGCAACGTTTACCTTTACCCATTTTTCTTGAATTTCAGTGGGTGAAAAATACACCAAAGGCATCCTCATTTGATGCATTATTAAAAGTGCTGAAGTGACCACTGACTATGCAATAAGTACAATTCATTTTCGAGAATTTGACATGACACCTAAAAACAACTATTGATACGTACTTTTGAGCAATTGATTTTTGACAATTCAACATGAAAACACGTCAAGACAACGACTGATACAAACGTTTGAGCAACAAGGGGTGAATTCAACGTTTCATCTGTTGTCCTCTTGAAGGCAACGTTTCATCTGTTGTCCTCTTGAAGGCAACGTTTACCTTTACCCATTTTTCTTGAACTTCAATCAGTGAAAAATACACCAAAGGCATCCTCATTTGATGCATTATTGAAAGTGCTGAAGTCAATAAGTACAATTGATTTTTGAGAATTTAACACATGAAGACACCTAAAAACAACACACTTTTGAGCAATTGATTTTTGAGAATTCAACATGAAAACACGTTTGAGCAACAAGGGGTAAATTCATAATAAACTTTGAGTGTAGTTCAGTAACTTGGAATCTAAGCTATACAAATATGTGAATTCAAACTAAACTTTGAGGGTTGAAGTAACTTGGAATCTAAGCTATACAAATATTAAAAGGGGGTGAAATCAAACTTTACTTAAACGCTATATTATCAACACAAGAGAAATTGTTCTAAAAAGAAGCATGTGCCCTACTTTCAAAAATGGTATTTTAATTAAGAATGTTTTTTAAAAATATTGAATAATCTTTTTGTTATTTACTATTTTATAATTAAAAAATTAAGATAAAATAATTGGTAGTACGCATTTTAATCATGCATTTATTAACCAAAAAAAATCAATACCAAGCAATATAGTTTTAAGATTACTTTGTAAAAATAATATTTAATCTCGTTACTATTTCTAATAAAGGGTTTATTTATTAACTAGGATAAATCATTACCAAGCAATATAGTTTTAATATTACTTTGTAATAATATTTAATCTCGTTTAGTATTTCTAATAAAGGGTTTATTTGTTTTTCTGTATAGTGTGTATGGGATACACCCAGGCACACACATCTGTATACATAAATGTATATTATATAATTGTATATGTATATGTATATAGTGTGTGTGGATATGCACACACACACACACATAGACACAAAATATGCATATGCATGTTCATATGTAAATGTATATATATACATATACAAACACATATGTATATGTATATGTATACATATGCATATATACGTATAAATGCATATATGTATACATGTATGCAAATATATATATATATGGGTGGTGTACAATAAGAATCCTCACTTTAGGACCGTGTCGTGCAAATGGGATATCATTGACATAGTTGGATCGAGTCACTACTTCCAATTACATCATTCCAAGTGGCAGTCATGAGTTACTTCCCTTGTCGTGCAAATGGGATATCATTGACATAGTTGAATCGAGTCACTACTTCCAATTACATCATTCCAAGTGGCAGTCATGAGTTACTTCCCTTGCCACCTATGATATTGCCGATGATGACCACATAACTCACTCAAGATAGTGTATGTGGACATCTTGAAAGGCACCATGTAACTCGATCAAGTTACATGGTGGACATCCACATATGTTCAATCAAGGTAGGAGATCGACATCCACGTAACTTGAAAGAGTGGAGTGGAATACATCCACATATGTTCAATCAAGGTAGGAGGTCGACATCCACGTAACTTGAAAGAGTGAAGTGGAATACATCCACAAAGGTACTACATAGCTCGATCGACTTACGAGGGATCGAGTTATGCAGTGGCATCCACCATGGAACTCAAGCTACCTACATGGATGTCCAATATGTAACTCGACGGAGTTACTTACATAACCCATGCCATTCATGTACATCAAGCATGCACCTCAACGACATTGCAAAAAAAAAAACATTTTTCCCAATTTTTTACATAACTTGATCGAGCTACATGGATTCTCAACCCATGATTGTGGGGACACATGTTCTTTTTAATTCGATATGAATTTAAAAAAATGTAATTTCCACGTAACTCATACGAGTAATGTAAATACCCATTGAATGGCCTGCCACATGTGCAATGTTGTCGAATTTAAATTTTTTGGTTTTTTCGCGGAACTCAACTGAGTTGTGTACTATAATTGGTTAGATTATCATTTTCAACAATTAGCTCCATAGGACTAAGTTTGCATCAAATTCACATCAAAGGATTTCTTTCTCATGAATTGGTCTCTAGCAGACATATTTGAATGGAATCAAGACATTGGGTACAACATACACAATGGGCTTTTAATTAAGTTTTTTGGTTTTTTTGAAGACTCATGTCATCTTATCTGTGGGCTCACACCTTATAGGTTCACTTCTATTAGCTCACATCTCACACATCTATTGGCTCAAATCTCACACTTTGTGGGCTTGCATTTGTGGACTCACGCCTATCTCAGCTTACATCTATCTTCTAGCATAGTCTTATATGTAGACTCACATAGCATGTCTAGAGGCTTATGTCTCTCACATTTGTAGGCTAATATCACATCCCTATATACTCATGACTACTAGGCCCATGTCTATGTCTAATTTGCACATGGGAATATGGGTTCAACGTGGTGGTTTTTCAAGTTTTTTATGGTTCCTCGAACTTGAATATATGTGGATATTTAAGGTTTTTGATTCTAACTAATAGTGTTATGTAAGTGACCAACGAGTTCTACTATTGTCTAGCAAGTCATAGAGGCTTATCAACAATAATGAGGTTGTTCTAGAGATGATGATCTAGATTGGCTAGATTTGGATAGTGACGGTGACACTAAACCTAGAGTAGCTGGGTTAGCACTTACTTTTATAGTCATTACATGATGTTTTTTTTAACTATTATCTAGTGGCTAACCTATTTATTATTCTCTTATATTTATACATCATCCCATTTTAGTTCCATGGAACAGTATAATTTCTTTCTCTCTCCCTTTCTCTAAACTCTCCAAGTCACACATGCATACAAACATTCTCTTATATTTATACATCATCTCATTTTAGTTCCATAGAAGTGTATTATTTCTCCCTCTTTCTCCAAGGCACACATGCATACAAACATTCACACACATAACCACAAACAAACGCGCACACATATTCACACACACACACACAAAAACACAAACACATGCACACACACACTCTCACATGCTGAGCCACACCACTCGTCTTGCCCATTGTATGGGTGCAGGGTGACTGGGTGGAGGGCTTGGTTGAATGCAAAGGGTTGTTTGATTGTTATGAATTAAACAGGTAGGTTTTTCATCTAAACGTGGAAACTATGGGCTCGGAAACCCTATCTTTTTTCCATCCAAACACATTTCACCACTGGCGACATGAAAAACTTTTTTCTTAGTCGGCAAGAAAAGAAAGGCACGGTTGGAGTGAGTGAACCAGTCCTCATCGGTGTCCTCCTCAAGACAACGTTACCTTTAGCTATTTTTCTAAGTCGACGAGAAAAGAAGGGCACGGTTGGAGTCTGTGAACGAGTTTTCATTGGTTGTCCTCCTCAAGACAACGTTAACCTTTAGCCGTTTTTCTTTGAATTTTGTTAGTGGAAAATACACTAAACTGCACATGAATGTTAAATTTTCATCGCTTGTTCTCTTGAGACAACGTTTACCTTTACACCTATTTTTCTTTTTTTCTTTAATTTAAGTCGATGAAAAATACACCAAAGGTACTCGCATGTGCTACCTTTCATCCGTCGACAACTAGCTCCAAAGATAAACGTGGAGCATTGGTCTCTTTGTTACTCTAAGGGGTTAGTCTCACTTGCATGCATGTGGCGTGGTGTGCACACTTTATTATGGTTACATTCATCGTTGTGTTCTGGTTGCTTTGCCATGTGATGGTTGGTTCTAAGCGACACCGCTGGTCTCTCCCATTGTGTGTGAATGGGGGGCAGGGTGCGTTGAGCAATGGGAGCTTGGGTGAATGCAAAGAGGATTCTTATGAAATCATGCTACTGAGCTCAACAAAGGTGGGCTTTTATTCTTTCTGTTTTCAGAAATGGCATTGGTTCTCCCCTAAAAAATCCAAACACCTTTCACAAATTGCACGTGTTGTCTAGATCAGCTCTCCCCTCAAAAGCTTTTTTCCAACCAAACACCTTTTACCAATGGCACATGTTATCTAGATGACTTCTCCCTTGAAAAACTTTCACAAATGGCACATGTTGTCTAGACCGATTCTTCCCTGAAAAACTTTTTTCCCAAACACCTCATGTTGTCTAGACCAGTGTTCTTCCTTGGAATTTTTTTTTTGGTACATGTTGTCTAGACCAATTCTCCCCTAAAAAACTTTTTTCCCTTCCAAACACCTCGTGTTGTCTAGACCAATTCTCCTTGGAAAAACCTTTGTCCATCCAAACACCTTTCACCAATGGCACGGGTTGTTTAGACCAGTTCTCCCTTAAACTTTTTTCCATCCAAACACCTCGTGTTGTCTAGAACATTTCTTCTGTGAAAAACTTTTTTCCATCCAAACACCTTTCACCAATGGCACGTGTTGTCTAGACCAGTTCTCCCTTGAAAAACTTCTTTCTAAGTTAGTCAGAAAGAAAGAAAGAGAACAAGGGCAAGGTTGAAGTGTGACTAGTTTTCCTTCATCAAAATTCTATGATTGTTGGGCAAGTTTTTTATGCTAAATTTTCATTGGTTGTCCTCAAGATAACATTAACCTTGAGTTGTTTTTCTTCAATTTCCATCGGTGGTGAAAAATATGCTTAAAGGCACATAAATGTTAAATTTTCATCGATTGTCCTCTTTAAGGCAGGGTTTACCTTTACCCATTTTTCTTGAATTTCAATCGGTGAAAAATACACCAAAAACATCCTCATTTTATGCATTTGAAAGTGCTGAAGATACTATGCAATAAGTACAATTCATTTTCAAGAATTCAACATGAAGACACCTAAAAATAACTATTGATACATACTTTTGAGCAATTGATTTTTGAGAATTCAACATGAAAACATGTCAAGACAACTACTGATACAAACGTTTGAGCAACAAGGGGTGAATTCATACTAAACTTTGAGTGTAGTTCAGTAACTTGGAATCTAAGCTATACAAATGTTAAAAGGGGGTGAAATCAAACTTTACTTCAACTCTATATTATCAAAACAAGAGAAATTATTCTTAAAAAATCATGTGCCCTTCTTTAAAAAAAAAGGTATTTTAATTAAGAATGTTTTTAAAAATATTGAATATTTTCTTGTTATTTATTATTTTTTAATTAAAAAATTAAGATAAAATAATTGGTAGTACGCACTTTAATCATGCATTTACTAACCAAGATAAATCAATACCAAGCAATATAGTTTTAAGATTACTTTGTACTAATGTTTAATCTCGTTACTATTTCTAATAAAGGGTTTATTTATTAACTAGGATAAATCATTACCAAGCAATATTCTTTTAATATTACTTTGTAATAATATTTAATCTCGTTAATATTTCTAATAAATGGTTTATTTATTTTTTGTATAGTGTGTATGGGATACACCCATGCACATACATCTGTATACGTAAATGTGTATTATATAATTGTATATGTATATGTATATAGTATGTGTGGATATGCACACACACACACACAAAAAAAAAATTGCATATGCATATGCATATTCATATGTATATGTATGTATATACATATACAAACACATATGTATATGTATATGTATACATATCCATATATACGTATACATAAATGCATATATGTATACATGTATGCATATATATATACATATGGGTGGTGTACAATAAGAATCCCCACTTTCGGATCGTGTCGTGCAAATGGGATATCGTTGCATAGTTGGATCGAGTTATACTTCAAATTGCATCATTCCAAGTGGCAGTCTTGAGTTACTGCCCTTGCCACCTAGGATATTGTCAATGATGACCACATAACTCAATCACGTTACATGATGTATGTGGACATCCTGAAAGGCACCACATAACTCAATCACGTTACATGATGTATGTGGACATCCTGAAAGGCACCATGTAACTCAATCGAGCTACATGGTGGACATACATATATCTTCAATCAAGGTAGGAGGTGGACATCCACGTAACTCAAAAGAGTGAAGTGGTGGACATCCACCGAGGTACTGCATAACTCGATCGACTTATGGGATCTAGTTACGCAATGGCATCCACCATGGAATTCAAGCTACCTACATGCATGTCCAATATGTAACTCAACTGAGTTACTTACATAACCCATGGCATTCATGTACATCAAGCATGCACCTCAATGACGTTGCAAAAAAAAATAAAAAAATGCTAATTTTTTACATAACTCGACCGAGCTACGTGGATGGTGGGGACATGTGTTCTTTTTAATTCGATAGGAATTTAAAAAAATGCAATTTCCACATAACTCATATGAGTTATGTAAATACCCATTGAATGGTCGGCCACATGCGCAATGTTGCCGAATTTAAATTTTTTGGCTTTTTCATGGAACTCAATTGAGTTGTGCACTATAATTGGTTAGATTATCATTTTCAACAATTAGCTCCATAGGACTAAGTTTGCATCAAATTCACATTGATGAAGGATTTCTCTCTCATGAATCGGTCTCTAGCACACATATTTGAATGGAATCAAGACATTGGGCACTACATACACAATGGGATTTTTAATTAAGTTTTTTAAGGCTCATGTCATGTTATCTATGGGCTCACACCTTATTAGCTCACGTCTCACATATCTATCGGCTTAAATCTCACACTTTGTGGGCTGTGTTATGTAAGTCACACCAGCGAGTTCTACTATTGTCTAGCGAGTCATAGAGACTTATCGCAATAATGAGGTTGTTTTGGAGATGGTGATCCAGATTGGCTAGATCTGGATAGTGATAGTGACACTAAACCTAGAGTAGCTGGGTTAGCACTTGCTTTTATATGATGTATCTAGTGGCTATGCCTAGAGGAGGTAGGCTAGCACCCTTATGTTGTTTTTTCCTGATTCGTCCTATGTATTATTCTCTTATATTTATACATCATCCCATTTTAGTTCCATAGAACTATATAATTTCTCTCTCTCTCCAAGTCACACATGCATACAAACATTCTCTTATATTTATACATCATCCCATTTTAGTTCCATATAAGTGTATTATTTCTTCCTCTCTCTCCAAGGCACACATGCATACAAACATTCACACACACACACACACTCACTCACATGCACCTCCATAATGCACACACACACATACACACACACACACACACAAACACACACACACACACACACACTCACATGCACCTCCATAATGTACACATATTCACACACACATACACCAACATAATACACACAAGCATTCACATGCACCTCCATAATGCACACACACACACACACACACACACACACACACACAAACACAAACACACACACACACACACACTCACATGCACCTCCATAATGTACACATATTCACACACATACACCAACATAATACACACAAGCATTCACATGCACAGACACACACACACACAAACGTATCCAAACATGTCTTTTTCTTTCACTAATGTTTTCTCTATTGGTCTCTATTTGTTTGGTGGCACTTTAGACTCCACATTGGAACCAAACGTGCTATAACGGTTATTAAACTTTGCAAGAGTGGGGTCCACATATACACACTTTAAAAGTCTTGTTACTACCATTGGAGCTTATTTGGTTGCAATGTGCATGCCATTTTCTTGGTTTTCAATGTGTTGTGGCCTTAGAGAGCCCCCTCGAAATTGGACCCTCGGCCTGCATATTGTAACCAAATGTGCATTGATGGTGACCAAACTTTGCAAGAGTAAGGGTGAGATCCACATATACACACTTGCAAAGTTTGTTTATGATCCGAGGACATTTGGTCACCATCGGAGATCATTTGGTTGCAATGTGTGTGCCATTTTCCCAATTTTCAATGTGTCATGGCCTTAGAGAGCCCCCTTGAAATTGGGCCTTTGGCCCGCACATTTCATTCAAATGTGCTCCAATGGTGTGAACAAACTTTATAAGCATGATAGTGGGGTCCACATATACACACTTGCAAAGTTTGGCCACCACCATCATAGTACATTTGAATGCAATGTGCATGCCGTGTGCTAGTTTCCAATGTGTCATGACCTTAGAGAGCCCCCTAGAAATTGGGCCTTTGGCCTGCACTTTTCCAACTTAATGTTCTCCTGTGATCAAACTTTGTAAGAGTGAGGGTGGGTCCACATAGTACATTTGAATGCAATGTGCATGCCGTGTGCTAGTTTCCAATGTGTCATGACCTTAGAGAGCCCCCTAGAAATTGGGCCTTTGGCCTACACTTTTCCAACTTAATGTTCTCCTGTGATCAAACTTTGTAAGAGTGAGGGTGGGTCCACATATACACACTTGAAAAGTTTGGTCCATCGAAGCACAATTGGTTACAATATGTGTGCCATTTGCCCGGTTTTCAACGTGTTGTGTCCTTGGAAAACCCCTTTGAAGTTGGCCCACACATTGTACATAATCTGCTCTGATGGTGACCAAAATTTGTGAGAATGGAGGTGGAGTACACAAATACACACTTGAAAATGTTTGGTCACCATTGGAGAACATTTTCTTGTAATGTGTCTGCCATTTGCCCGATTGCGTCATGGCCTTTGTAGGTAACCCCCTTGAAATTGGGCCTTTGGCCTATATTTCAATTAAATATACTCCAATGATGACCAAACATTGCGAGAGTGAGGGTGGGGTTTACATATACACACTTGCATAGTTTTATTACTATCTGAGCACATTTGGTTAGCAATGTGTATGCCATATGCCCGGTTTTCAATGTGTCATGGCCTTAGAGAGTCCCCTTGAAATTGAGCCTTTAGCTCGCACATTGCAACTAGACATGCTCCGATGGTGTCAAAACTTTTCAAGTGTTAGAGTGGTATCCACATATACATATTTACAAATATTTTTCATCATCCAAGCACACTTGGTTGCAATGTCCATGTTAGATGCTTGAGGTAGCCCCCTCAAAATTGGGCATTTTTCTCACACATTGCAACCAAATGTTCTCCAATGGTGACGAAACTTTGAAAGAGCACGGTTGGAATCCACATATACACACTTACAAAGTTTGGCCACTATCTAAGTACATTTGGCTATAATGTGTGTGCCAGATTACTCAGTTTTCAATCTGTTGTGGCCTGAGAGCCCCTCAAAATTGGTCCTTTGGCTCGTACATTGTAATAAAATGTGCTTCGATGGTCATAAAACTTTGAAAGAGTAAGGTTGTGGTCCACAAAATTTAGTCTTACTATCAGAGTACATTTGGTTACAATGTGTGTGCCAAACGCTTAGTTTTAAATATATCATTGTCTTAGAGAGCCCCCTCAAAATTAGGACTTTGGTCCACACATTCCAACCAAATGTGCCCCAATGGTGACCAAACTTTTTAAGTGTGTATATGGGATCCACATATACACACTTAAAAAGTTTGGTGACCCCATCAAAGCACATTTGGTTACAATGTGGAACCCATTTTCTTGGTTTTCAATGTGTCATGGCCTTAGAGAGGACTCCCTTGAAATTGGACCTTTGGCCTCCACATTACAACCAAATGTGCTTTGATGGTGACCAAACTTTACAAGAGTGAGGGTGGGTCCATATATACACACTTGAAAAGTTTGTTCATACCATCGAAGCACATTTGGTTGCAATGTGCATGCTAGATTCTTAGTTTTCAATGTGTCATATAGTCTTAGAGAGCCTCCTCAAAATTGGGCCTTTCGCACACACATTGTATCCAAATATGCTTCGAATGATGAGAAAACTTTGCAAGAGTGAGGATGGTATCCACATATACATGCTTGCAAAGTTTGGTCACCCATCGGAGCACATTTGGTTCAAATTTTATGCCAGAGACACGTGGTTTTCAATGTGTGGCCTTAGAGGGCCCCTTCAAAATTGGGCCTTTGGCTCACACATTGCAATCAAATGTCCTTTGATGGTAACCAAACTTTGCAAGAGTGAGGGTGGGTCCACATATACAGAATAGTTTACAAAGTTTGTTCTCACCATCGAAGCACATGTGGTTGTGATGTGCATGCCATTATGTCATGGCCTTAGAGACCCCCCTTGAAATTGGGCCTTTGGCCTGCACATTACAACCAAATGTGCTCCGATGGTGATAAAACTTTGTAAGAGTGAGGGTGGGGCTCACATATACACACTTGAAAAGTTTAGTCCCCATTGGAGAAAATTTTGTTACAATGTGCATGCCATTTTCTCGATTGTCAATGTGTGGCCTTAGATAGCCCCCTCCAAATTAAGCCTTCTTGACCTGCACATTGCATTAAAATGTGCTTTGATGGTGTGAAGAACAAACTTTGCAAGCATGAGGGTGGGATACATATATACATACTTGCAAAGTTTAGTCACCATGAGAACACATTTGATTACAATGTGTAAATGCTTGGTTTTCAATGTGTCATGGTGGCCTTAGAGAGCCCCCTCTAAATTTGGGACTTCGCCTCACACATTGCAACCAAATGTGCTCCCATGATGGTGATCAAACACTACAAGGGATCGGGCTCATACCCGCACTCCTAGCCGCGGAAAATGACTTGTGGAAAAAAAGTAGCGGGCCCGTGTATCAGCACGTGTATTATCGCGACCAGAGACATGCGTGTAAAAGCGCGTGTATAGACGCAGTCAGACGCGTTGATACGAGGGCTTACACACGTGTTTTGTCAGTTTAGCTGCGCTTATACACGCGCATTTCATAGACACGCGACTTTTCAGAGTTGATGTGTCTATACACGTGAACAGAGAGCAAAAAAAAAAATCGAGAGAGTGCTATTTGGTACCTGAATGCTGTTCCAGCATTCTAGCACCTAATAGCACTGTTTGGATTTTTTTTTGGGTGCATTACACCATTCATGAGGAAGATTTAGTGCATTGTCATTACATGAGTCAAGAACAACATGAATGCATACATTGTCAATACACGATTCAAGACAGACATGAATGCAATACTATCAATTCACGATTCAATATTATTATCAAAATTTTATGTGTACACATATATACAAGGGAGTCCATATGTCGAAGTAGCCCATGGCTTCAATTATAAACATATATATACAACCACATCCTCAATATGGAATGTGGTACTATAAGTCTGAGTACTACTCAGATCCAGATGATGACCCGCTGCTCCCTCCATGATCAGATGAGCTCACATCGGTATACATGTCCGATGAGTAGTGCTCACGTCCAGGATTCCGAAGATTGAGGAGAACTGGCACATAGTTATTACTTGGCACACATTTTTGTAAACAATCTTTTTATATACATGTGCTATCTTGTGCACATTTTGATTTATTTTGGAAAACCTTAGTTTATCAAGCATAGACTTGAACTTTTATATTTTGTAAAGCATGATATGCTTTAAACCTAGCCTTGATTTATGGGCACTCTATTTTGAGCATAAGAGAGTGTCGTGCAAGAAAAGCACTTTTTGTATTTTTGATGGTCTTATTTGGAATAAAGTATTATGTAAATACTCATGTATGGGGAAAGGCCACACACATGAGGAGGGATGATTGCACCCAATGTTGGAGTCATGATTTTTGAGCTAATTATTATTTGTTATTCACTCAAATATTGAATATGTTGAGCTTGTGGTTTTTGATGAGTTCTTTGGTTTGCTTTAATCAATTTCTTTTGCAAGTTCATTTTTACTCTATTTTCCTAGAATTGGATCCGTGGGAATGGTATCAGAGCTTTGGATTAATTCAATCTTCTTGAAGCCCATCAAAGACTTATGAACAAACAGGTGAAAGACTTGTGGAAAAGGAGGTGAAACATACAAAGCGAAGGTGATTTTTCAATTTAATTTGAAGAAGAATACATTTATGGTCATGTATGGTTGAAAGAAGTCTTATTTTTAACCATTGGACAATAAATCTACATCAATCTATTGTCCAAAGGCTAAAACAAGGTGGAAAACCATTAGTGGGCTTGTGAAAACCACAGAACCAACTTTAATCTCACGAATCCTCTTCATAATCCATCAGTACGGATCAAATTAGCAAGGGAAGGAGCATAGAGAGCCATAGCAAGATTGCTAAGCTAGTGGAAGTGTCAGAAATGTATCATGGACAGCTACGGAAATCTCTTAGGTCAATTTGTTGATTTTTTCAAATTGCTTTTTCAAAATTTGATTAATTATTTGATAAATTGGAGCAAGAAAGGGTTGATTTTATGCAAATATAGCAAGGAAATTGTTTTTTCAACCTCTCCACCTCCCAATTGATGGGATGACCACTTTCATGATTTTCATGATGCATTCATTATCTTGTATTTGCTGACTGGCTAGTGTATTTCAAGCCCCATGGTTGTATAAGCTTTTAAAGCTTCCAAAAAGCTAGAAAATATCCCAAAGATATTTTTTTTAATCTAATAATTCTACAAAAATTTACTCAGCTGCAAATCAAGTTTCTACAGCTCATATAAAATTTCCAAAATTTCAAATCTTTATTTGGTCCAAAATTTAAAATTTTTGGGTCAAATTTTTATTTTTGAGCTTCTGCAGCTCTAAAAGTTGCCTGAAAAATCCAAAAATTACCCCAAATTTTTCTTTTAAAAATTGACAGCCTCTAATATAGTTTGGGAAACTTTCCAACAACTTATATCTCTTCAATATAGCCTCTACAATTCAAATATATGGAACTCGTTTTAAATTTTGAACATAAAACATCTATTTATAGAGATTTAAGGATGTAGGATGTCTTTTACAAAGTCTTCTAAATCATCTTTTCCTTCAAGTACTTTTTGATAAATATAGAATGCACAAGGGTGAAGATTAAAGGAGATGCTCGGGAAGGACAACAACAACAAACCCTCAAATGGTCAAGACTTTCTTAAGAAGAAGACAAAATCCGCATCTGTGGCTCAACTCAATGTTATTAAAGAAGATGATGATGATTCTTTCAAGCAAGAGGGTAACTCTAATCCTAATTATTCAAATGAAGGTAAACTTTTATTTCATGATTTATTGAAAATTCAAGGCAAAATAAAAGGAAAATCAATTTCTATATTGCATGATGACGGTAGCTCACATGATTTCATTTTTGAAAGAGTATTGAAGAACTTAACCTAGATGCATCGCACTCTAGTTATAAAGTAAAAGTTGCACTTCAAGGTACTAAACACAACTGCATAAAAGAGGGTAAGGATTTAGAATTGGAAATGGGTTCACTACAAAAAAAGAGAACATTCCTAGTGGCTCCTTTGCAAGGAGTCGATGTTATCTTAGATATGCCATGGAGACATGAGCATAATCCCCAGATTGACTATGAAACCCATATAATGTGGTTAATAAAAGTGACAAAGAAATATGTTTACAATGCCAATTCATTACCATCAAGATTTTCACTTATGACTAGCCTTAAGATAGGGATCATGAACTCCCAAGGCATTACTTCCTCAAGTCCATACACCATCTTAAAAGACGTGTACCCATTGCAGCATGGTATGATGTGCAGTAGGCCCATAAAGCTATTTTTGTGAGCTTAGATTCCTAGTCAATGCATCAAGATTCAATAGTCTTTGTCAATATTGAAATAAGAACCTTGTTGGTGCTCTCTACTTGGCCATTTTCATATGGGTAATATGGTGTTGACTCTTATGGTGAACGATCATGAATGTGTTAAAGATTTCAGGCAGAAATAAGTTGGTAAGGCACTTAGGCTCGCTAAATCTTTCCTTAGTTCCTTTCCTTCTGGAAAACCATTAGCTAAAAATTAACGATTTTCTCACTCCATTCTAGAATAGCCTCAACCTTGAATTGTGTAGCATCCGGTAACTCATTCATCAACCCCCATTGGTGATTCACCATGCAAGATAGCTGATCTGCCATGACATGTTTCTTGCCAAGCATCACACAACTAGTGTGAAATCAAACTCGAGAAGAATCAACAACCATATTGTGATCCCCATGGAGCATGGTGTGTTTATTAAATACAATAAGGCTTGATGTGATCAACATAGAAAACAAATTTATTAGCTAGAAGGTAACGCCAAAATTTCTTTATAACATAAACCATTTGTAACCCTTCATGCTCAATGGTGGTAGTTGATTTCAGCCTCATCTAGTTGCTAACTTAAAAAACTAATAGGATAGTCCAATTTGTGTTTCCTTGGCTGTGCTAGGACACATCCAATTGTGAAGTTAGAGGCATCAATGTGCACATGAAAGATGAGATCCCAGTTAGGTGTTCGTCGTAAGATTGGAGCACTGGCTAAGGCATGCTTTAGTCCATCATAAGCTTGTCAACACTCCTCATTCCATATAAATACAATCAATAGCTTGTATAAAGGACAAGCTATTTTTGCAAAGAAAAGAATAAACTGATGGTAGTAGCCGACATGGCCCATGAATCTCTGGAGTCCCTTGTGAAAAGATGCAGGGGGGAAGAGAGCTTGAGCTCTTGCAAGCACACACACACACACACAAAACCCTAATAGAGAACACACAAGGTGAGAGGCTGAAAATCTTCTTCTTCTCTACTCAACACTCAACACACCATATACAAGAATAATAGTACACACAATATGAAAGGTACTCAACCAAATACATACACGGGCTCTCTATAGTGTGAACCCGACTAAATGAGCTGGCGCTATAACTATGCCAGTCTCTAGAATGGCTGTCACATAGCCTGTCATCCCACTGGCCGCATATCTCCCATGATCTCACCAGCCATGCCAGTGGTGTAAGTGTGGGGCTTTTCCCCCAAGCGGGTCATCAGTGTCCATCGCCTCACTAGACGAGCTCGATATCTCAACACTCCCCCTTGAGCTCAACTCCATCTCATGTACACTAAGCGAAGCCCTGAATCTACGGAGCTTCTCTGTACCCAATGCTTTGGTGAAGATGTCAGCTACCTGATCCTTTGTGCTGACATAAACAAGGTCAAGATCTCGTGCCAAGACCTTCTCTCTGACGAAGTGGTAGTGGACCTCTATATGCTTCGTACGAGCATGAAATACTGGGTTCTTGGCCAACTGTATACTGCTAATGTTGTCACAGAAAATGACAACTTGTCTATCCACTGATAGACCCAAATCTGCAAGTAGCTTTCTCAACCAAGCTACCTCACATGCTGCCATAGCAGCTCCTCTGTACTCGGCCTCTGTACTCGATAGAGCAACCGTAGGTTGCTTCTTGCTGCTCCAAGTCACAGCAGCATTCCCCAAAGAAAACATGAATCCACTGGTAGATCTTCTATCTGAGATACTACCAGCCCAATCAGCATCTGTGTACCCATGTACACATATCTCTGTCCCACACTACAAGACAATGCTGCCATACACGCGTTTCATACATGCGATAAATTACGAACGCGTGTATGGTCGCGCTTGTATTTGAATAGAATCGGACGCGTGTATTTTAGCATTTAAGTTCGCGTGTATATTTGCATTTATGAACGCGTGTATAAACGCGTTTATATACACGCAGTAATACACGGATAAATACACGATAATATTTACGGGGTAATACTCGCTATTATACACGGATAAATACACGCCACTGTACACGGATTAATACACGCATGGTAGAGAAAAACTGAAAAAAAACTGAATTCCTTAACAAAATTAAAAACTATTTTCCTTAAACCATCTCATAGTACATTATAGTATACATCATTACACAATCCCACTACATGCATTTACAACAATGAAATATATTCAAAAATAAATCATGCATATGAGATGATAGAAATGTCATCAATTTAGAACATACAGTGACGGATTGGTTAGGGTTCGATCTCATCTTCAATAAGATCCATCCTTGCCAAACGATCAACATCAATATCCATTTGATCAATTGGTAAGGCTACGATTAAATTTATTCCACTATCGATATTCTGTACTCCATTGATAATGGTATCGATGTCCTGATCATCCTCATCAACATCACCATCATCCTCAATGGTAGGGTCATTCTCATGATCATGAGAAATGGCATGCTCATCCTCATTATCACGATCATCTCTTATTTCTTGATCATCGATCACAACATCTTCAATGGCATATTCGACGTCATCTTCATTGCGGCTTGTTACATCCTCCATATGCTCCATATCAGTGAATGTATTATACATCACTTTGGAACGTGGTGCAATAGGGATGACGTACCACCATTTGATGTCATGCACCATTGGTAGATAGATAACCTACTCAAATACACACAGTACAGTAATTAATTAGCATATCAAAAGTCAAGGGGTACGCGAGCTTAGATATATATGTACATGAAACACATTAGTAAAAAAATGCATACCTGCTCACATTGTTATGGCAATACGAGTCTATCTTTCTTTGTTTGCCAGAACTTTGTAGAGTCAATAGTTACATATCCACTTGCATGGCGTTTTATCGTTGCATCAGGCCCTTTTTCCACCACGTTCATTTGCCATTTGACATCCAAAACATACACAAAGAAGCGACGAAAGTCAAGCCTAAATATGTCTTGGATTATGCCACAATAATCATCCATTTTTCCATTAGCTCCCTCAAAGCTACTAATGACACCGCAATCTTGTGTATTTCTCTTTTCATCAATTCTTTGTGTTCGAAAATGCTTGCCTTCACACCATATAGCATTGAACATAGTGCACTGGACCAAAATAGAAGCAATATTTGTGTAAGCAATGTGAATAAATATTAAAAGCAAATCACTATCAACTAATACAAAACATTAGTTCTATGTACCTTTGACATGCATCCTCGTGCATACTCCCATTCCTCCGCCGTGATATGCAGCCCCTCGTCACTCTCTGCTCTCTCCATTTCCTCATGCAACCAATCAACATGGATATCATTCGGAAGTGTTGCTAGATGCTTAGGGTACGCCTTCCGAGAGCCATGTTGCCTCCGAAAGAGAGCTCTTTCTGCTTGCCTTTTTGTCTTTGCATCCTCATATCTTGTAACCCATCTGCTCATCACATCACTATTAAGGATACAAGTGAAATTGAGATCATCAATCAATGTTCTGTCAATTACTTTACTCTGTCCTTTTCCTTGAGGCACAATAGAGGTCATCCTCAAGTCCTCTTCATTGCTCCATAGTCGTGGCAAAGAGCTGTCCACCTGACCAAGAAATTCTGAAATATATACAAGAGACTCTTGTATCAACCAACCCTCGGCCATGCTTCCTTCAAGCCTTGCACTTTGCCTCACAAAGTCTTTTAAGGTCTTCATGAAGCGCTCTAGGAAGAACATCCAACGTGCATGCACAGTACCACATAAAGCAATTTCGTCCACTAAATGCACAATGAGATGTAGTTGACTTGTGAGAATGGTTCGCGGAAAAGTCTCCTCTACCAAACAAACCACCTCCACTGCCATAACACGCGCATCATCCAACGTGGCTGGATCAATTGCTTTGGAACTAACATATCTGAAAAATAAATAAATAGTACGTTATACCTCATGCACGTTCATTTTGCAAGGTATAATGAAGGGTGATCTGAGCATGGGTTTTACATACCTCACAAGCTCGCCCATCTTATAAATACATTTTTTTAAACTCTTATTCGCACAATGGTCGATGCTAGTAGGTAGTATGAACTGCGCACATAAGAACACATTTATGGTTTATGGCATTACAAAATTTAATGTCAACGTACGTACAAGACTTGGAAAACACTTACTTGAAGCATCTTGTGCCAATCGTGGGACTTCAACCCATATAGTTGCTCAACGCCTCTTTTCTTAGTGGTTGTAAAGGCTCCCTTCAATGATCTCATGCATCCAGTGGGAGTACGCAAAGTGGTGATGGCCTGCTTTACCTGCTTCTCCTCTTTCTTTGATATAATCCATGGTGCAGGCGGAAGACGAACGTGTCCACCCACCTCTCGTGGCCAAGCTTGACGCATACGTCCTGCGACCCGCAAGTCCTCACGTACGCTGACATTGTCTCGTTTACCAGTAATATGTTCCCAAATACCAGATCCCACATTCTTGAAGATGTGCATGGGATCAAGAAGATGGTTGATCTTAAGATGGGTCCAATATGGCAGCCGGAAAAAAATGGAGTACCTGCACAAGGGATTGCTCTATGTGACCTTTAATCCAATTAGAGACTACACAAAACAAGATTGAAAAAACATCACTATACCTGTTCATGCCATCTGGAGGAAGAATAGTTGTAGACTCCCAAATACGCTTCCAATCTTTTGCACGAAGTGTTTGTGGAGGAATGTTACTCTTACTAGCAACATATTTAGGATGATCTGAGGGGAGAAATCGATGATGATTATCGAATATAGTCTTACACAAACCATCAGCATACTCATGTACTAACGAAGGGCCACAAACAGGACATGCATGTTTACCCGATGTTTTCAAACCTGTTAAAATATAAAAAAAAGTTAGAATAATAAAGTCAAACCGTCTAATTAATATATATAGCCAATAGTAATAGAGTAGGGAGGTAATTAGAATTCTTACCAGAACAATCGCTGTATCCTGGAAAGTCATGCATTGTCCACATCAACACTGCTTTTAAGTCGAAGTGTCGAGAGGAGGGAGGCCTACTAATGTCCACCACCGCAACACCTCTCCATAGTTCCTCCAACTCATCAATCAGTGGCTCAAGATAAACATCCATATGCTTGACTTTATGTTTCCCTGGAATTAGAAGGGATAACATAAGATGTCCCTTCTTGATCGCCATTGATGGTGGAAGGTTGTAATTCACCAACACAACTGGCCACACGCTGTATGCGGTGCTTTTGAAACCAAATGGATTCACTCCATCCATACCCAGGCCAAGTCTCAAGTTTCTGGGCTCTGTTTTAAAGCTGGGCCACTCATCTTCAATATGCTTCCAAGCAGGAGTGTCTGCGGGAATTCTCCACATGCCATCATCCGATCGATGTGAGGAATGCCATGACATGAGCTCTGCTATGGATTTGCACTTGAACATGTGTTTGATGCGAGGAATTATAGGAAAGTGTCG
Organism: Cibotium barometz; assembly: GCF_041138505.1. Lineage (NCBI taxonomy): Eukaryota > Viridiplantae > Streptophyta > Polypodiopsida > Cyatheales > Cibotiaceae > Cibotium > Cibotium barometz. The sequence goes on from NC_141054.1 coordinate 17,748,520, forward strand.
CAAGACTTTACGAGGTACATCAAAACTCTTCATATCTGTTCTGTACCTTGCTTCACCACAAGTGGGACAATGTAGAGCCTCCTTAGGCGTCCCACGAAAGAGAATGCAATCATTGACGCATGCATGTATTTTATCATAATCCAGTCCTCCAAGAGATGTCACATAGCGCCTCGCTATGTCTCTTGAGGTGGGCAGTCTATTTTCCTTTGGAAGCATGTTTGATAATAGCCTGCATCCAATATCATCAATTATAATTAGTCTTAAATCCTAAACCTTAAACCACTAATTCAAATTTATAAGTTAGAATGCTTACTTCAACAATGCGTCAAGACTTGCATTGCTCCATCCATAAACTGTTTGTATATTAAGTAGTTCAAGTGAAGCACGTAAAACTGAGAATGTGCACCCTTCAAACACCGGTGTCGATGAAGCTTTATAAAGATGCTCTTGTTCCATATCATCGTCGTCCATACCTTTGGGATCATCCTTAAAAAGATTCCGCACCATATCATCAAGCACCTCCTCTTCCACAACTTCGTGGGGTGCAGGGCTATTGTCGTCCCTTTCCCACTCATCTCTGACAATAGATCCCGAAGCTCCAGCGTCATCTCGTCGACGCTTTACGTGCTCTCGTCGCGCGTAAGGTACCATGTTAGGGTGTGGTACTGCATCCTGCTTCAATTTATCAAATTATATGTTACAACTCTATTAATTTAATTTGGATACCATGAGTCATTTGAATACCATCAATTTACATCTACTCACCTCTAAACCTGTTTGATTCCATTCTCCATACATGGAGATGTGATTCAAGGTAATTCGACGTGCTCGTACAATGCATCCTTGACATCGATTACACATACATTTGATCCGTTGTCCCAACCACACATCGCGATTACGATGACGCATTGTCTCATCTTCCCCAGAACTGCTTGAAGAGGTTGATGACATCCTGTGTACAAATCAAAAAACACAAAATCATTATATGTTTTTAATGAAAGCACAAAATCGCGTGTATTGATGCGGCTGTATCCTAAAACTCGCGTGTATTAACGCGGCTACTTCCTAAAAAACGCGTGTATTCACGCGGCTAATTTCTGCAAAACGCGTGTATGAACGCAGCTAAAATCATATACACGCGAATATACCTGCGTTCGTAAACGCGAATATAAACGCGGCGGCATATTTAAACTAAAAATAGCCCGCCTTCCCCAAATATAGATTTTGAACTTAGAAATCAACAGTACATGCGTTTTCGCCTGTTTTTGCCTCTTCCAACAGCAAGAGGGAGCAGAGAAAGGAGCACACACACGGGAGAAGGAGGGAGCAGAGAAGGAGCAGAGAGGACTCACTTTTTCAGAGGTGAGTGACTTTGTCCTGTGCCTTGTCTCTTTTGTCAGATTTGTTTACTTTGCTCTTTGCTCTTTGGCTTTGTCTTTTTGCACACGATTGGGTTGCTGCATCCTGACAGGGGCGACAATGGCTGGTCCTTTTATAAGGACATTCTGCCTTTGTCGGGGGGTCGGTCTTTTCGAGAAATTTTTTCGCAGGTCGCGTGTACAAACGCGTGTAGAAGCGCGTGTAAGCTGTCTGCAGAGTTTTTTCACGCGTATATACACGCGTTTTTGGCCGGGTGTATACACGCGTTTTTTAACGGGTGTATACACGCGTTTCTGCAGACAAAAAACTGCGGCGTTTCAGATTTCATGATTTGCAGGCAATTGACTTGTGTAATGACAATGTGTGAGTCAAGAGACAGCCCATGATGTGCATGATGATGTTTGTTGCAGGTTCTTTATGGATATTCCAGGTTCTTCATCCGATCCATTTGCGTACAGCAATTGGTTGATGGAGATGATGAATCACTTTGGGCGCCAACCTGGTCCGGTTGAGCTTACAGAGTATATGTATGCCCATCCGCCTCCTTCCCTGCCTGGTGTCTATACCCCTACTGCGAGTATCCAGGGCACTCCAGTGCTGTCTATTCCTCCGAGTCCGACGAGACGGCATGCAGCTTCTCCTCTTCCACGTCCACCGAGGAGACATACCTCGTCCCAGACACACTCACGTACACCCTCACAGCCACCATCACGTGCTCCCTCAGAGCCACCGTCACGTCAGGGCTCACAGCCACCGTCACGTAGACAATCCCCCAGTCGTGACTCCACCCGCAGCAGTAGGAAGAGTGGGAGTGGAGGATGCGGCGGGTGCTTTGGTGGGGGAGGTGGGGGAGGTGGGGGAGGTAGTAGGGCACGGGGTGAGAGAGGAGATAGAGGGAGAAGAGTTAGAGGAGACAGTTCGGAAGAGGAGGAGATGAGAGAGATGGAGAGAGTGGTTTGCTATGGTGTGACGGATAGGGGCGGGATAGTGATGGATGCGAGGGGGAGGGAGGTAATGGAGTACATGCGTGGGGTAGTATCAAACTCATATAGAAATTGTTTTATTAAATTTAAAGATCAAAATAGCCGATTAGTTGGGGAGGTGATAGAGGCTGTACACAGTCAGTACCCCAATCCCCCACATGCTACATTCTCGGATGTATGGGGAAGGACGCGAATAAGGGAGATCTTAAGTAATAAAAGATCTCACCTTAAAAAACTCACGTACGATGACCGGCTAAATGTAGCTGCGGGTGGCTATCCTACCGAGAAACCTGCCACTGCGCACAAACGCGAGTGGAAGGAGGCAAAGAAACGAGCAGAGGGTGGCGTGAAGAGCAGGCAGCATGTGGAGGCACGACGGATCCAGATGGAGACCGTTGGATCTTCGCATTTCGGATCTGGCGGCGTCGAGTCATGGGAGGCAGAGTTTGTAAGTATCCTGTCACTTTATTTGATTGTTTACTTAATTCATTGATTCTATGAATTGTTTTAATCTTACAAATTGTGTTGATTATGATACAGCGACGGGTTACGGGGAGGAAGCCCACAACCCACGATACTGCGTATGCTCGCCGGCATAGCAGACGTGACATGTGGGCCATCTTCAGAGCCGAGGGATGTATTACGGATGCGCAGTTTGAGTTGGCCATGAGACCATACGGTCGACAGGTACTTGAAAATTCGTAACGAATGGTTTTGGTTTATTGAATTGCATATATATATACTTATATACTATATATTACTTGAACAGGCACAAGCTGCTGATGATCCACCGGCCGCCGCTGCAGAGGGTGGACGTGAGCACTACTCCTCGGACATTCCGACCGATGCGAGCTCATCTGAGCATGGGGGGAGCACCGAGTCATCATCTGGGTCTGAGTAGTACTCAGACTTGTAGTATCACATTCCATATTTAGGATGTGATTGTATATATTTTTTTGTAAACTCAAGCCATGGGCTACTTCGAGATATGGACTCCCTTGTATACATGTATGAAATTTTGATAGTAATATTGAATTGATTGATCGATAGTATTACATTCATGTCTGTCTTGAATCGTGTAATGACAATGTATGCATTCATGTCGTTCTTGTCTTAATCTCCCTCGTGCATATGTTCTTCGTGGATGGTCTAATGGCATGGTCTAATGCACCAAAAACCCTAAACCCTAAACCAGAGAGTGCTATTGGGTGCTGGAATGCTAGTATTCAGGCACCAAATAGCACTCTCTGGATTTTTTTTTTGCTCTCTGTTCGCGTGTATAAACGCGTCAAAACTGCTAAAATTCGCGTGTATCTACGCGGATACCCTGGAAATTACGCGTGTATTAACGCGTATAAACTGGCAATAACGCGTGTATGAGCGCATCTAAATTAAAGAAAGGCGTGTATACAGGCAAGTACAAACGCGTCTGGGACATGGGAACTGAACACGATGCGGCTATACACCCGTGTATAAGCGCGTCTAATATAATAAGAAGCGTGTATAGGGGCGTGTATTAACGCATCTGTATAAAAAAACGCGGCTATACACCCGTGTATACGCGCGTCTGAGAGGTACTTTACACGCGGTTTTACACGCATGTCTCTGGCCGCGATGATACACGCGCTTATACACGGGCCCGCTACTTTTCTTCACAAGTCATTTTTAGCGGCTAAGAGCGCGGGTATGAGCCCAATCCCTTGTAGTGCCAGTCTCATAGAATAGTCCACAATGCAAAGTAGACTTCACATACCTCAGTATGCGTCTCACTGCATCCAAATGCGGTTTCTATGGAACCTGCATAAACTGACTCACCAACCCAACAGCATAGCTCAAATCTGGTCTGGTGATCGTCATGTAGATCAAACTTCCTACTATGCGCCTGTACATAGTAGGATCCTCCAAGATCTCTCCTGAATCTACACTCAACTTGCCATTCTGATCCAATGGCACAGAAATAGACTTACAGCCTGTCATACCATACTTGGACAACATGTCCAAGCCATACTGTCTCTGCAGTAATCTAATACCATGTGGTGACCTAATCACCTCAATGCCCAAGAAATATCTGAGCTCCCCGAGATCCTTCATCTCAAACTTCTGTCTAAGCAAGATCTTTACATCAAAGATCTCTGCATCATGGTCCCCCGTAATGATCAAGTCATCTACATAGATGACAACAAGCACAACTCCTCTATCACCATGTCTCACATACAACGAGAAATCTGAATTGGCTACATGAAAGTCAATAGTGACAAGATATTCAGAAATCTTGTCAGACCATGCTCTTGGTGCTTGCTTTAAGCCATACAAGTCTTTCTTCAACCTGCAAACATGCTCGGGGTGACCCACATCCTCATAACCAGGTGGCTGCAACATATACACCTCTTCTTGCAAATCCCCATGCAAGAATGCATTCTTTACATCCATCTGATGTAAAGACCATTGCTTTGACGCACCCACTGCTATCACAACTCTCACCGCCGTTGCCATCTTGGCAACTGGGCTAAAAGTTTCCTCATAATCAATCCCATATGTCTGCGCATACCCTTTGGCTACCAATCTAGCCTTGTACCTGTTTATGCTTCCATCACTGTTATGTTTTACTTTGTACACCCACTTGCATCCAATGGCTTTCTTGCCTTCAGGCAATTGCACTAAATCCCAAGTTTCATTTCCATATAGTGCATCCATCTCCTCATCCATAGCTTTCTCCCAATACACATTTTCAACAGTCTCATCAATGCATGTGGGCTCAACAACCTGCACAACCTTTGCCATATATGCATAGTGATGTGCCACATAACCATCATATGTAAATCTCTGCACAGGGTTCTTCACTCTCCCTGATCTTCGCAGCTTTTCATTCAAGGCTTCCATAGCCTTCTTTACACCAGGTGTTCTCATAGGTGGGATCCCAAGCTCCTCATCAAGGCTCATATATGAGCCACTAGACTCTCCATCAACATGAGAATGCCCTGCAGAAATGTCAGGCATACCAAGGGGCTCAACCACTTTCTCTTTTCCTTTATGTGATGTACTAATCACATTTGCAGGACTGGTATTATGACGAAGCCTGCCACTCCATGGTCTATCAACAGACCCACTAGATGAGGACTCTCCTGATCCACTCAAAGACTGTGATTGCTGACCTGCATTCTGTGCAACCACACTTCCACTCACATCAGCCCCAACAGATTCTTTTTCAGCAGCATACCAGCTGCTTATCTCATCAAAGATAACATCCCTGCTTACCCTCAACTCACGTGTAGCAGGGTTATAACACCTGTATTCCTTTTGCTCAAGGGAGTATCCAATAAACAAACATTTTTCAGCTTTTGGATCTAGCTTAGTTCTCAGCTCATCTGGCACATGCACATATGCAATGCATCCAAAGACTTTCAGATGAGACAAATCTGGTTTTCTGCCAATAAACCTCTCCTCTGGAGTTACATCATGTATGGCTGCAGTTGGAGTCCCGTTCATGATGTATACTGCTGTAGAAACAGCCTCAGCCCAATAGCAATGCGGCATATTCTTCTCTTCCATCAATGCTCGCGCAATCTCAGCAATGTGCCTGTTTTTCCGCTCAGCAACTCCATTTTGCTGCGGAGTGTATCTGCATGTAAACTGTCTCCAAATACCATTCTTCTTCAAAAATTCAGAGAACTCATTGGAGAAGTACTCTCCCCCTCCATCTGACCTTAGGCACTTTACATATTTCCCTGTTTGCTTTTCAACCAAAACTCTGAAATTCTGAAAGTGAGTGAACACCTCACTCTTCTCCTTCATGAAATATACCCACACTTTCCTTGTGTGGTCATCAATGAAAGTCACATAATACCTACAGCCTCCCATAGATATGGTCTTCATAGGACCCCATACATCTGAATGCACAATATCTAGTGCATTTTTGCTCACATATCTGTTACGTGAAAACACATGCTTTGTTTGCTTCCCAAATTGGCATGCTTCATATATTTTCTGCATACCTTCCACTTTAAATTTTGGCAGCCCTGTCACAATTCCTTTTGTTTGCATAGACTTCAATCTTTGCACATTTACATGTCCAATCCTTTTATGCCAAATGTCTGTGTCTGCAACAATTCCTGAACCATTTGCAAACATCGCAGCACTCATTTCAGGCATGTCTACATTCAATGTAAACATTCTGCCCACTCTGTTGCCTTTTGCAACCAACCTGCACTTGTCTTTAAAGTCTTCCACATAACAACCATCAGGGTTAAACCGAACCTGCAAACCCTGCTCAATCATCTGGCCAACTGAAACCAGATTCTTTGTTATGTTCGGTACCTGAAGTACATCTGCAAGGTACTTCACTTTGCCATCCTGCATAGACAATGGCACATCTCCAACATGGGCAATTGGATGAGTAGTGTCATCCCCTGTTTCCACAAAACCTGGTCTTTCCGGGGTTTTCATTTCCTTGAACCACTCCCCATGACTTGTCATATGGTTCGAAGCACCTGAATCCACATATCATACATTATCTTTCTGTGCTGCATCAACATTTTCAGACATGGCATTCATGACATGCTGTATAACAAACAACCTTTCATTATTCTCATTATTTTTGCTTGAGGATGCATAGTTGTTTTGCTGCACTTTCCCATTTTGCATGTCAGCCTGCTTCTTATAACATTCTGCCTGCACATGTCTAGGCTTACCACAATAATAGCATTCACGTGCATCATTATATTGCCTTTGCCAATTTCCACGGCCTCTTTGACTCCCCCTGCCTTTGAATTTGCCTCTTCCACCTGCGTGTTGTTGTTGTTGTTGATTCTGGGACTGTTGTTGTTGTTGCTGCTGCTGGCCATAATTCTGATTACCTGTTCGGCCACCTCCTTGACCGCGTCCATGGCCTCCTCTACCTCGTCCTCTTCCTGAACTCGTCTAGAAGGCCTGTTGCTCTGAACTGTTTTTGCTTTGTGAAGACTGTTGGTCTTCACCCAAGCTCTTCTCTTCGATAATCAGCATAGACACCAAATCTGTAAAGTTGGGAATGTTTTCTCGAGTCTGAATAGACGTCTTGAACGCCTTGTATTGTGGCCCGAGACCACGTAGACAGACTTCCACCTTGTCATCATCATCTACTGACACACCAATAGATGCAAGGGATTCCACAATACCCTTTATCTTCAGCGCATAGTCATTCACAGACATGCTCTTTTTCTCCACAGTATGAAGTTCATTCTTCACCTGTATCTTGCGTGCCTTGGTATTTGTTTCATAAAGCTTTACCAAGGTGTCCCACGCCTCCTTGGGGGACTTGGCATCCTGAATGTGCCCAATCATGGTGTCCTGTATACTAATGGATAGCCAATACATAACCTTCCTGGCTCCTTGGTTCCAGTCTTTAAACTCTTTCATATCTGCACCAGTCAGATTTATATCCGGTATCTCCGGTGCCTCTTCATGCTCACCTTCTATGTAGTCCCAATAGCCTTTTCCCATCAGAAAATTCGTCAACCTGAACCTCCAAGCATGGAAGTTATTCTTATCCAGCTTCTCAGCCACAATCTATGTTATGCCATCATTAGACATCTTGCCAAACACACAATTTTACCAAAAACTGCACTCTGGTTTTTCCTGCACATCTGCTGTATTTTCTGCAGTGGTACTGTAGTACTCTCAAATGTCACAACCAATGACTTCAATGTGCATACATACACCCAATGGCAACTGTAGACCTCTTTGCAGCACCCACAGTGTCTGCACAGTCAATCTGTCTTCATGCAGTTCTTAAAACAGAGTTCTGCAGAGAATCGATGACTTACCTGCAGTGCTCAAAATCGCCTGCTTTCTGAAAAACGGAGGTCCAGATGCGCCCGAAACGCGTTTTCGGCCCAGAAATTTTTGTCCGATAAGACTCCGATAGGACAGTATAGTTGCCCTATAGCTTTACTCCCGTGAAGAAAGCTCCTCAATCAGAGATCGTTGCCGGTGCCTCCCGTAGAGCTCCCGACAAGGGTGTAGTCACCAACACAAATAGGGAAGAGTAGTTGAAGCTCTTACCCTCGTACCGCTTCCTGTGGTTCTCTTGCTTGCAGCTCAGTCCTTATCACGAACCTGGCTCTGATACCATGAAAAGATGCAGGGGGAAGAGAGCTTGAGCTCTTGCAAGCACACACACACACACACTAACCCTAATAGAGAACACACAAGGTGAGAGGCTGAAAATCTTCTTCTTCTCTACTCAACACTCAACACACCATATACAAGAATAAGAGTACACACAATATGAAAGGTACTCAACCAACTACATACACGGGTTCTCTATAGTGTGAACCCGACTAAATGAGCTGGCGCTATAACTATGCCAGTCTCTAGAATGGCTGTCACACATCCTGTCATCCCACTGGCCGCATATCTCCCATGATCTCACCAACCATGCCAGTGGTGTAAGTGTGGGGCCTATCCCCCAAGCGGGTCATCAGTGTCCATCGCCTCACTAGACGAGCTCGATATCTCAACACCTTGTAGTTTGTTGGTGGGGGTAACTCCAAGATGACCTTGATTTTTCTCTCATAAGTGGAAATCCCATTTTTGGACACTATATATCTAAGAATGACTCTATGTTTCACCTAAAATTAGCATTTGTAAGAGCTTAAGGATATGCAATAAAATCTACACATTTCAAACCCTTTTTTTAAGCACGCTAGGTGCTCTTTCCAAGCCGAATGAATGCACAAATCATCCAAGAAAGCCTCAAGAAACTTTCTTAAGAAGTCTTTAAAAGCTATTCATAAGTATTTGGAACGTGGTTGGTACATTGGTTAGACAAAAAAGGTATAAATCTGTAATCATATACACCATGCTCAGTGACAAAGGCTATTTTAGCTTGGTCCTCAGGTCCAATCAAGACTTAATTATAGCCTAAGTATCCATCCAAAAAGCTATAAGCCTCCTTGCCTAAGTATAGCCTAAGTATCCATCCAAAAAGCTATAAGCCTCCTTGCCTGAAACTTGTTTAAGAACATGTTCTAAATATGGCAAGGGGTAGTGATCCCTGCGTGTAGCAACATTCACTTTCATGAGATCAGCACACACTCTAAGTTTTCCATTCTTCTTGGGCACAACCACAATGGGTGAAACCCATTCTGAGTGTTCAATCTCGGGGTGCTTGTAGCGCTGGCTTGGGTGGCTGATAGGGTCTCTACAGCTTCTGTTTCCGAGGCCGACATCTATACATGAAAAGTACATCAATCTCTCTAGACTGGTGGGGTAGGTACCATTTCTCCTCTTTTCTTTTCTTTCTTTTTTTTTCCTTTTTTTTTGGTTGTTAGTGGTAAACCGATTAGTTGATATGAGAAGTTGTTAGTGTAGGAGTAATAACAAGGTGTGTTAATTGACATTTGAATGTTGTGTCATGAAGGTGCAGGGTCTTAGTAGTCCCGTGAACCTACAGGTCATCCATGAGAAGTTTTCCCGTGAAAGGTGGTTACGTGAAATGAGGTTCCATGAAAAGTGGTTTCGTGAGATGAGGTTTCGAGAAAGATGGTTACGTGAAAGGGATTTCCGTGAAATGCAATCCCGTGAGTTTCCGTAAAAGGTGGTTACATGAAATCAGGTTCCGTGGAAAGGTGGTTCCATGAAATCAGGTTCCGTGGAAAGGTGGTTCCATGAAAGGGAGTTACATGAATTGGAATCCCGTGATGAGAAGTGGTTTTGTGAGATGAGGTTCCATGAAAGGTGGTTACGTGAAAGGGAGTTCCGTGTGAAACAGAATCCCGTGAGAAGTGGTTTTGTGAGATGAGGTTCTGTGAAAGGTGTTTATGTGAAATCAGGTTCCAGGAAAGGTGGTTTTGTGAAATCAGGTTCCATGAAAGGTGGTTTCGTGAAAGGGAGTTCCGTGAAACGGAGTCCCGTGAGAAGTGGTTTCATGAGATGAGGTTCCGTGAAATTAGGTTCTGTGAGACTACAATGGTTTCGTGAAATTTCAGGTTTGTGTAGTCCCGTGAAATTGCAGTTAAGCGTGAAGGTGCAGATTTTTGTTATTGTATCATTTTTTATATTTTTGTTATCAAAAGATGTGATGCATTCAAGTGATGATACCGCAAGGAATTATTTGGAATAACCACCGAATCAGGTGGTGTTACTAATGTACAAGATTGTTAACGAGAAGATATTTGATTGAACATAAACATTATTAGAATTATTGGTTGGGCACAAACCCTAAGTGCTAAACCATAAGCTTCACCATCTTAATCTCCTTTTTTTATGCAACATCCTTGGCTTGATCAAGGGTTGTTGCACTCTAATAAGCCTTTCTCTTTCTACTTAAGCCAAAACATCACAAATTTTCTATTTTCTTCATTAATCAGCCAATTACTCTCTTGTAATCTTTCTTCAATACCCAATGTCAAAGAAAAACACCCAAATTAAGAAGTTCTTAGGAGAGGGATTCCACACTTGGCAAGTCCTTGTCAAGTACAAGATGATGTCCAAAGGTTTTTGGCCATTCATCTCTAGCACTAAGGTTATTGATTGAACTAAGGCTGAAGATATTGAAGATGATGAGAGGGCACAAGTCATCATCATGCTTCATCTTGATGAGGCTCTTATTCACCATGTGGACCAGCTTCCGACTGCAAAGGAGAAATGGGATGAGCTTGATAAGCTCTATGGAGCTCGTGGTAAGAATTCCAAGATCTCACTCAAAATTGAATTTTTCAGCTTGGAACTCAAAGAGGGAGACGGCATTGGAGCCTTCATCTCTCACTTGAAGGGCCTTATGGCTCAACTTGCATTAGTCAATGCGAGAATGGATGAAGATGATGCAGTGGCTGTTTTACTAAAAGATGTCAAGAAGGTGTACCCCACCTTAGTCACCACCCTGAAGAACATACCTAATCCCACCCTTGAAGGAGTCATTCAATCTTGTCTTGATGAAGAAAAGAGGCCAAAGAGAGGAGCTAAATCTTCAAATACAACAACTTCATCGAATATCGAACAAGCTTTGTCACATCAAGTGATCAAAGTCCATTGCAAAAAGGAGGGTCATTTGGCAAATAATTGTTGGATCAAATATCCAAACAAAATGAAATGTAAAAAGTGTAAACAAACGGGACATATCACTTCTAAATGTCCTAACAAAGAGTTAGAGGCTAACTTTGTATCGACCTCTAACTCCATTGAGAAATTGTTTTAAATCTCAATGTAACCACACCTATATTCCTAACCTTGTACGCCTAATGTTATAAAGGCATCCTATGTCCAATACCACCTGTTCCAATTTTTTTCATAGTTGATATTGAGGGAGGGTATTAAGAGACTAAGGTTATATAAAAGGGGAGGAGAAGGGTGTGTGTGTGAATGGACTTATGGTCCACTAGCTCACCTATTTAAAGGTGGATCTAGAAGGCATTGTATTGAGCAAGGCCAAGTTGTACCCATAAACAACTTAATAAACAAGATAATTTCTTGTATTTTGTGAGTTTATCTCCTCCACATATCTTGTTCCACCATGTTTTTCTCAACACTATGGACACCTAATTGTAGCTGCAGAATCCATCCAAGAAGCTATAAGCTTCTTCACCCCAGCCACTCTCTCCAAAACATGTTCCATATAGGGTAATGGATAATGGTCTTTACTAGTAGTAGCTGCGTCGTTGACCTTTTTAAGATCGACATATACCCTTAGTTTTTCATTCTTTTTTGGAACTAACAATTGGTGACAACCAATCCGTATGTTCTATCTCATAGATGAAATCCGCATCAATGAGCTTGTCTATTTCCTCCTTTACAATTGCTGCATACTTAGGATTCATCTGGTATGGTTTCTACATGGCTGGTCTTGATCCTTCCATGATTGGAATCGTATGCTACACTACCTCAGGTGGTACACCCTTCATCTCCTTGTAGTTCTAGGCAAGACAATCCTTAAATTTCTTAAGGAGGGCAACGAGCTCATCTTCTTTAGCCGAAAGTCAAGTCCTTAGGCAATGAATATGGGTCTCGCTTCCTCTCTCCTGGTCCCGGAATATCAAATTCCTTGACCTCCATTGGGCCATCATATGATGTGGATAGATCATCCTCCTTAACCCTTGTTGCCGTCAGTCAGACCACTTTCCATTCATTAATAGTGTAGGTTTTGAAGTGGTCATGTACTGACTGGTTTATCCTCATTTTCACTTTTTGTTTTAGCCATGATTTTTCTAGCCTCTTGTGTTCAACTTCTGCCAAAGCTTTGTTCCTTTCTTGACGCCCATCTTTCGTAAGTCTAGGTGTTTTTGACCCTTGAAGGGAGACTTTCTCCGTGTGTTTTCCCTCCAATGATATCTTACTCAATTCCTCACCCCAATCCTTGGAAAACTCATCATGTACCTTAGTGGCCTCAAGGTATCTCAGCCCACTGGGCATCCGTGGGTTTTCTTCGTAAAATAGGACATTTCATCGAGCAAAATATCATTTCTATTTTTGCCATCTTCTGAGGCATTGAGTGTGGTTATGGCCTTGTGTTATGGTCCCTTCTATGCTAGAGGTATCCTCTTCTGATGCTTCATCAATGGCTTTCCAATTAACCATACAAACAGAGGTCATAGGGGCAGTTCCAGATTCCACATATTGGGTCCCCCTAGTTTGCATCACATCTATGGTAGCTAGCACATGCATCCATGTTTCACTGAAGGTCAAAGGAGGAAGTGATGCATACATTTCCGTTTCCTCTTCTTCCTTGGATTTTTCCACCATGGGCTGGCATATTTGTACAGATGTGGTCCGCTTCACTGGTGAGTGAATCATTACCAAACAATTTCCCTTCCATGGCGTGTGCTTTCCATGTTCTCAGATCTATCTTTAAAATTTGTGAATCCCTACATACGTACACGTGATCTAATGCCCAAAGATATACCGATTTGCATTCCCTCATGAAGAGTCTCCCCAATATTATGTTATATGAGTTAGGTTGGGTGCACGAAGTCCATTACCACAAATGTTTGATGGTATAGAAACGTAAAGAGTTTGAGTTTCACATTCTCCAGAAGTCCAATGGGCCTTCAAGATGTTCCGTTAGCCATTTTAACCTGTAAGATCTGCCTTTTTTAGATCGAGCTTTCCCCAGTTCTCCCATAAATGTTTTGTGATGATGCTAACCCCCGCCCCACCATCCAGGATAGCTAGTGCTTGGTACCTGCTTATAATGAATATGGATTGTAGCATTTGTGTCGTCGATTTTGTAATAACGTCCTAATTGATTAATTGGTATCTTATAATAACGACTCGGGTTTTCCTTATGTGTCTTAGGGTTCTTTCTGCCAGAGGTGGCAGAACCTCCTCTATAGTATCGGTTGGCTTTAGTCCACGTTCTGCCCATTCCTTTATGTCTATCCATAGGGTTGGTGAATTGTGTAACAGTTGCCGTGCTGGAATTTATACAGGCATGGACAGTACAGCTGTGAGACTTCCTATGTCTCTGGGTTCTTTGGTGATTAACGGTTCTCCCCCAAGTGTGTGTCTCACATTCATCCATAGGGAAGGAATGGATGGACTCACCCAGCGTATTTTCCACAAACATTCTAGACATTGTGTTTGCTTGAGATCCCACTTCTGTTTCTTCTAAAATTGGAGTATGTAAGATTCCTCCCTCTAGCTTTTGAGGTGTACATGTGTAAGAACCGCCGCTTCTAATCTTGTAATTATTCCCCTCTTTGTTTAAAAGAAAGATTCTGTTTTACCTTATTTTGGCTTGGAGAGAGAAAATGTCTAGAGAGAGGTAATCCAAAATGTCTAGAGAGAGGTAATCCAAAATTGAGATATTTTGAATATAAAAATCCTCCTAGTGTCTAAAATGGTTTCCCCTAAAATAGAAATTTAAAAAGAACTTTCCAATGTGCATTTGGAATTAATTGAAAAGAAGTATAAAGGACCTTAGACTAAGGGTCTAGATTTTTAGAAATTTTTGGATTATGGTCCAATTAAGGTTCCTATGGGCCAATAGGATCAATCCAAGTGTGGGGAGGAGATAAATCCAATTTATAAAAGAAAAATCCCAAAAAATGAGTAAATGTTCACATAAGATGAAGAGTTGACTAAGGACAAGAAACCTATAAGTATTACTAAAAAAATGAGATATTTTGGGTATAATGATTCAATTTTGACACCTTGGTAAGGATAAGGGAGCTCTCCAAGGAGGCGCCTATTTCACTTGTGTGGTGGAGTTTTAAACTCAAAAATATTGTGTTATTTTTATCTCTCCTCTCTCCTAGATCAAACCAAATCAAAAGGGAGCCAAACTAGGTCCAAATCTCGTCCAAATTCTGCCAAACTGAATCTGGAAAAATCTAGAAACTAGTTGGACTTGGTTAGAGTCCTCCCTCACCTATAAAGAGATCCTTAGCCCTTTGTAAAAAAATATGAGAACTATACTATGCCAGTATTATACTGAAATAATGATATTTTCTATTATCCTCTAAAAAATCCTCTACAAATTGAAGAGATTGGAGCTTCTCTCTCTCTTCAATCTTCCTTGGTGACTCCAACAACATACCAAACCAATTGATTGGTTGGGGGCCTCTACTGTGATCAAAGAATCAAGTAATTTAGGAGGTAAAGTGTGGATTATTATCTTCTTTTTCTTATTCTTAAATCTCCAAATGTTTCTCTTGTCAACCCCTCTCAACCTTGAGAAGCATTAATTTGCTTTTGAATACTATTGAAGTTCTTTAATGTATTGTAATGAAGAAATACATAAATTTTCATTTATGATTAATTTATAATGGTTTTTAAGCATTTCTCTCTCTTCCCCAAAAAATAGGTCATTCCTATGACCTATTCTCAATTCAAATGAAGCATCATGAAGCATTTCTCTAACCTAAAAGTAATTTCTATGCTTGTGTAATTGAAGGCCAAAATAATGGCTTTTAATACTTTTATGCTATTTAATTTATGGTAAAATTAAGAATCAATCCATAATTGGATAATGATCCAATTAGTAGTTATTCTAGTCACATGAATAATACTAAACTTTATTCTTTCAAATTTATTAAGAATTATCAAAAATAGGAGCGAAGCTATGGTAAAATTTTTGAAAAATAAACACATAAATTATTTTCATTTATATTATGAAAATAGGACTTCCTACCATATTCTAGGATTAATAATCCTAGAGTAATTGAATGATTCTCATTATAATCATGAAAAATTTAATTTTTATATTTATGCATAAATAGTAATTAGCAAAAGAGAAATTTCCAGTAATTCATTTCTAATGTTAAAAGAGAAATTCCTAGGACATTTGGAAATTCCATCATTGAGATGGAAAAAGAGAAATTCCTAGCATATTGGAGTTAATGAGTATTTTAATTCAATTCAAAGATGAAATTTAGATAAATTTATTTTATCTATAATAAATATTTAAATGTTAAAAGAGAAATTCTTATGACATTTGGAAATTCCATCATTGAGATGGAAAAAGAGAAATTCCTAGCATATTGCAATTAATGAGTATTTTAATTAAATTTAAAGATAAAATTTAGATAAATTTATTTGATCTATAAGAAATATTTAAATGTTAAAAGAGGAATTCCTATGACATTTTGAAATTCCATCATTGAGATGGAAAAAGAGAAATTTCTAGCATATTGGAATTAATGAGTATTTTAAATAAATTCAAAGATAAAATTTAGATAAATTTATTTTATCTATGAGATATATTTAAATGTTAAAAGAGAAATTCCTATCACATTTGGAATTCCATCATTTAGATGGGGAAAGAGAAGCTCCTAGCATATTGAAATAATGGATATTTTATTTTAGATGAATTTTTTTTATGAGAAATAATTGACGGAAAGAGAGGAATTCCCATGACATTGGAATGCAAATAATCAAATGCAAAAAGAGGAATTTACATGGTATTTGATATACAAGAAATTAAATGAAAAGAAGATGAAATTTTAGTATAATTCAATTTATGATTATTTACCAAAAGCTGCCACCGCTGGATGAGGAACCGCTGATGGGGTGGCCAGGTTCATTCGGGGACTGAACAAACCTTTGAATAACCTAGTGAAGAATGCCAAGCCAGTTTCCATGGCCGAAGCAGTGCGGATGGCAAAGGATTTTGCCAAGGCCTTTGATGTCAAGGTCCCGCCAAAGTTAGCACCATCACCTTTCAAAAGGTTATTAGCTCTAGAAGGTGATTCCAACCTTTCACCGCCTAAGAGATATAAGGGTCAAGTCCAGGATATGGGAAGTTCCAGAATGGAAGAAATGTCCTTTTCCTGGAACTCAATCCCTTGGAATTCAACTCAGAAGTTCCACCCTTGAACAAGGGAGTGAAATGCTATATTAACTGTGAAGGATTTGGACATCGCAGGAGTATGGATTGCCCAACACCTTTTGGAACAAGGTTTTCAAGGCGGGAAAATCAGGGATCAAGATTAGAGACTCCAGCTCCTTCCTTTCAGAGTAATCAGGTTTCTTTCCACCAAAATCAAAGAAATCCCAGAGGTAGACCGTCTAACCAACCTGCAATTTTAATCCAAAGTAATGCAAGACCTACGCCTCAGAATAGGAGAAGTCAAGGAGAGATGTTCCCAAATCGGCCGTCCACTTCCAAGGCAATAACGTTGGAAGTGATTGAAGAAGAAGAAGAAGATGAAAGAGATCATACTCCACCTACGAGATGAGGACATCTCGTGTTTTTTAAGTGGGGTAGGATGTAAGATTACTTCCTCCAGCTTTTGAGGTGTATAGGTGTAAAAACCTCCCCTTTTGATCTTGTAATTATTCCCCTCTTTGAAATAAATAAAAGATTTTGTTTGACATCTCGCGTTTTTTAAGTGGGGTAAGATGTAAGAATACTTCCTCCAGCTTTTGAGGTGTGCAGCTTTTGAGGTGTACAGGTGTAGGAACCTCCCCTTTTGATCTTGTAATTATTTCCCTCTTTGAAATAAACGAAAGATTATGTTTTACCTTGTTTTGGCCTAGAGAGAGAAAATGTCTAGCAAGAGGTAATCAAAAAGTGAGATATTTTTAAATATGAAAATCCTCCCAATGTCTAAAATGGTTTCCCCTGAAACAGAAATTTAAAAAGAACTTTCCAATGTGCATTTGGAATTAATTGAAAAGAAGTATAAAGGACCTTAGCCTAAGGGTCTAGATTCTAAGAAATTTTTAGATTATGGTCCAATTAAGGTTCCTATGGGCCAATAGGATCAATCCAAGTGTGGGGAGGAGAAAAATCCAATTTATAAAAGAAAAACCCCAAAAAATGAGTAAATGCTCACATAAGATGAAGAGTTGACTAAGGACAAGGTTTATTAGTAAAAAACTATGAGTATTACTAAAAAATGAGATATTTTGGGTATAATTATTCAATTTTGGGTATAATGATTCAATTTTGACACCTTGGTAAGGAGAAGGGAGCTCTTCAAGGAGGCACCTATTTCACTTGTGTGTGATGGAATTTTAAACTCTAAAATATTGTGATAGTTTTATCTCTCCTCTCTCCTAGATCAAACCAAATCAAAAGGGAGCCAAACTGAACCTAGAAAATTCTAGAAACTAGTTGGACTTGGTTAGAGGCCTCCCTTGCCTATAAAAAGAACCTTAGCCCTTTGTAAAAGAAATATGAGAACTATACTATGCCAGTATGATACTGAAATAATGATATTTTCTAATATCCTCTAAAAATCCTCTACAAATTGAAGAGATTGGAGCTTCTCTCTCTCTTCAATCTTCCTTGGTGACTCCAACAACATACCAAACCAATTGATTGGTTGGGGGGCTCTACTGTGATCAAAGAATCAAGTAATTTAGGAGGTAAAGTGTGGATTATTATCTTCTTTTTCTTAAATCTCCAAATGTTTCTCTTCTCACCCCTCTCAAGCTTGAGAAGCATTAATTTGAATGGCTTTTGAATACTATTGAAGTTCTTTAATGTATTGTAATGAAGAAATACATAAATTTCTATTTATGATTAATTTATAATGGTTTTTAAGCATTTCTCTCTCTCCCCCAAAGAATGGTCATTCCTATGACCTATTCTCAATTCAAATGAAGCTTCTCATGAAGCATTTCTCTAATCTAAACGTAATTTCTATGCTTGTCTAATTGGAGGCCAAAATAATGGCTTTTAAAACTTTTATGCTATTTAATTTATGGTAAAATTAAGAATCAATTCATAATTGGATAATGATCCAATTAGTGGTTATTCTAGTCACATGAATAATACTAAACTTTATTCTTTCAAATTTATTGAGAATAATCAGTAATAGCAGTGGAGCTATGGTAAAATTTCTGAAAAGTAAACACATAAATCATTTTCATTTATATTATGAAAAGAGGGCTTCCTACCATATTCTAGGATTAATCATCCTAGATTAATTGAATGATTCTCATTATAATCATGGAAAATTTGATTTTTATGTTTATGCATAAATAGTAATTAGCAAAAGAGAAATTTCTAGTAATTCTTTTTTAATGTTAAAAGAGGAAGTCCTATGACCTTTGGAAATTCCATCATTGAGATTGGAAAAGAAAAATTCCTAGCATATTGGAATTAATGAGTATTTTAATTGAATTCAAAGATGAAATTTAGATAAATTTATTTTATCTATAAGATATATTTAAATGTTAAAAGAGGAATTCCTATGACATTTGGAAATTCCATCATTGAGATGGGAAAAGAGAAATTCCTAGCATATTGGAATTAATGAGTATTTTAATTAAATTCCAAGATGAAATTTAGATAAATTTATTTTATCAAGAAATATTAAAATGTCAAAAGAGTTATTCTTATGACATTTGAAAATTCCATCATTGAGATGGGAAAAGAGAAATTCCTAGCATATTGAAATTAATGAGTATTTTAATTAAATTCAAAGATGAAATTTAGATAGGATGGAAAGTACATGGATGTGGAAGTGGATGTGTATGTGTAAGAATGGATGTGAATGTACATGTGGAAGAATGGATGTGGATGTGTATGTGGAACATTGGATGTGAATGTATGGATGTGGATGTGTATGTGGATGTATTGATATGGATGTGCAAGTGGAACTTGGGGGGTCACTATATGTAAATCCTCTATATCATGTGCGTTCAAGGCCTATTTAAAAAGTCCCTTATTATCTGTGAATTTTTTAGTGAATATAATGTATCCTTTCCTATTCAAATCTGTATTTTTTTTAAAAATACAATAAATAAATCCCCTCTGTAAATATATTTCTGTAAGTTTTAAATATTTAAAATGTCCTTCTGTTGAACCCACGTGATACTTACATATTTATACGAGTGACCCCCCCGAGAAGTGGAAGAATGGATCTGGATGTGTATGTGGATGTATGGATAAGGATGTGTATGTGGAAGAATAAATGTGGATGTGTATGTGGAAGAATGGATGTGAATGTATGGATGTGGATGTGTATGTGGAAGAATGGATGTTGATGTGCATGTGGAAGAATGAATGTGGAAGAATGGATGTGGATGTATGGATGTGGATGTGTATGTGAAAAAATGGATGTGGATGTGCATGTGAGAGAATGTGATGTCGATGTGAGTAAATGGATGAGATGTAATGTGATGAGAATGGGGATGTAAATGGATGAGATGTCATGTCATGTGAATTCGGATGTGAATGAATGATATGTGATGTGAATCGATGAGATGTGATGTCATGTGAATTGGGATGTGAATGAATGAGATGTGATGTGAAATGGATGTGATGAGATGTGATTTAAATTGGAATAGATGTGAATGGATGATATGTAATGTGAATGAATGTGACGTGAATTGGAATAGATGTGTACAAATGGATAAGATGTGAATAAATGTGATGTGATGAGATGTGAATATGGGTAGATGCAAGTGGATGAGATCTAATGAGGAAAGATGTGATGAAATGGAAAATGATGTGATTGGATGAGAATGGGAATACATATGAAATGGATGTGGATTAATGTGGATTGATGTGGAAAGACGAGAGCTCATTATAGAAACTGTATTTATGACCTGTTTTTAAATGACTACTTTATGTCAAGAATGCTGGAGAAGCATTTTGATCGTCTTGTGAGTGAGGTCATGGAGACCTAATCTGATAAAGTTGCAACAGCTGAAGGAGAGTCAACGGAGGACATCTCGTGTAGCAAGGTCGACTAAGGTCTTCACTAGCCTCGATTCGATTTAAATGGTGAGCATCGAGTATGGTGGATGAGGGACCAAGGAAGCGGCCTATGAGTGAAGGGCTAGGTCACTTGGAAACTGGGCATGGATCTGGTTGATTGACCTTGCTGGTCCTCAATGGATGAGTCCATGGCTCTTTTATATGGAGCTGTTGGTTGATCTTGCTGATCTTCAATGGAGATTCCATCTTGATTTTTATAAGTGAATATATTGTCGAGTACTATTAGCTAGGAACTATCGAAAAGGCCCCTGAGGGACACATGGTGAGCGTTCTGGTTGCCAATGATGCCTTAGGTACACCGATCAAGGAATGATTAAAAATTAGGAAGATTATGATCAGTGACACTATGGTTTCATTAAAGGATTGTTTTAAAGATAACTGAATCTGTGAAAAAATGATAATTTTATATTGGGTGTGTAAGTGGTGTGACTGGTGCGTTGAATTTGCATGAATATCCAGCTAGGGGGCCTCGGAACTCTTTTCCCTGGTACCCGGGACAAAACCTAACCAAATTCTTAATTGGATCCCATCACTACAGTGGTTAGGCGGTTGGCTAACCCAGGGGACTGGAAGGGGTTAGGCTGGACTAATGGATCCGTAAAATGAGACTCAATTTTGTTGTAGTACGATAGATGAAGTAAATCCCGGATAGTAATTGTTCTATGGAAAAGAATCAATGGCTGTGCCTCTTGATGGGAAAACAAGCGTTGGTCTCTATGATCCAAGTGCAAGTTTCTTCCTTGATTTCACCAAACGACTTACAGGTTCGTTGGATCAATTCGGTCAATAATGACCTTGACTGCGTTAGAGTCAAAAATATCGTGGAGGAATCGCCCATGCTTTCCGAGCGAGGGAGGCTTTTCCGGGTTCAGTTTTGGAAGAATCGAGGGATTAATCTCTTGTTCGCATATCCGTGTGGTGGGCAAGGCCCCGAGTGAAGGACCCTGCATCCCACAAGGAGTGCTACTTTCGCTGTGCTAGCACCCCCGAATCCGTTGCACGGAGGGGGCAGGGATCTTTCAGCTGGTATCGGAGCGAATTGACTAAAGTGGATCAATTGAAAAGCCAAAAATGAAAAAAAAATTATGAAGTAAAAGTAAAAGATTATAATTGTGTGATGAAATTCCATTTATGATGAAAATCTCACTTTTAATATATAAAAAAATCACTCTTTTTCTTTTATGCATCTATTTATGTATAAAAATCATTTATGATGAAAATCACTCTTTTTCTTTTATGCATCTATTTATGTATAAAAATCATTTATGATGAAAATCACACTTTTTAATATAAAAATATCTTTTATGCATATGTTTATGCATACAAATCATCTATGATGAAAATCACTCTTTTAATATGAAAGAATTTCTTTTATGCATCTATTTATGCATAGAAATCATTTATGATAAAAATCACTCTTTTATAATCAAAATAACAATTTCAATATACTTCCTTCTATGCATGGAATTTAATTCTAAAGAAAGTAACACTTTTTTATAAAATATTTTTAGTATGCATTTTCTTATACCTAGGATGAAAATTAACACTTTAAGAATACTTATACGATGGGAATTACTCTTTGTGAATTAAAAAATTTAAAACTTATTTTTCATAATTTTAGAAAATTTTGCCATAACCTCCTTTGTATGGCTGATCATTTTTCAATTTTTAATTCTCTAAAATTAATTGGAAGTTCACCAAGAGTATTTAAATCATTCTAATGTAAACATTTTCTACTTTATCAAAGAGCGAAACATTATGAAAAACTTGATTTTATCCATTAATCATTCATCTAGGATAAAGAATGGTTGGATTTACCAAAGAAGAGAGGGGAATGCCTTTTTTCAATGACGCATAACATCATAATCATTTTAGAGAAGACAAAAATCATAAAAATGATAAAATGAAATAGAAAAGAGAAGAATCTCCAACTTACAAGGAGAATTTGAGAGCTTTCCTTTGGCTTGATGGTTTGAGGAATCTACTCTTGTTTGAAACAAGAGTGGCCACCAATCTTTAGAAGAGGGAAGGTCAAAAACTAATGAATTATGAGTAAATTCACAGTTTTTGGCTCTTTGGGAGAAGCAGGGTAATAGTGCAAAAAACACTATTAAGCTTGAACAAATGGGGAGGCTTCTATTTATAGGAAAAAGTGAGCCTCTAACCAAGCAAAATGATTCTAGAATTTTCTAGATTAGTTTGGTCATTTTTTACCATTTTTAGGTCAGTTTAGCTCACTTTTTGGATCTAGTTGAAATAGGAGAGAGGAGAGATAAAAATATCTCATTATTTGGGAGTTTAAAAATCTCCCCCACATGTGAAATAGGCGTCTCCTTAATGAGGGGAATTCCCCCATACTGAGGTATCAAAAATGCATCATTTCTTCTAAATATCTCTCTTTTTTAACTAATAACCTTGTCCGTAGTCAACTCTTCATCTTAAGTGAGTATTTACTCATTTTTGGGGGGATTTTCTTTATTTCTTCCATTTATCTCCTTCACACATTTGGATGAATCTTATTGGCCCATAGGAACCTTAATTGTTGAAAGTTTCAAAAAAATCTTGATCCTCAGGATAAGGCCTCTTGAATACATTATACTTGATTTCTAATGCACCTTCTGAAAATCTTTTTGAACTTCTGTTTTGGGGGAACTTATTTTAATAAGAAGAGATATTTTTGCATCTAAAAATATTTAAAAACTGAATTACCACTCTCTAGAAGATTTTCTCTCTATAGGCCAAAACTGGTAGAAACAAGATCTTTTATATTTCTGAAGAGAGATTTGACTACAGGGGAAGATACTGGACATCCTGAGAGGCTGGGGAGGAATCTTACAAGAAGCAATTACCACTTGTGGATCACATGGACAAGTTAGAGCTTGCCCAATCAGCATCTGAATAACCCAAAAGATTAAGAGAAGTTGATGAAGATATGTCTTCTTGACGGCGATATACAAGTCTGAAATCTGCAGTGTCCTTCAAGTACTTCAAAACACGTTTAGCTTGAGACCAATGTCTTGTAGATGGAGAGGACAAGTATTGTCCTCTCCATCTACAAGTATTGTCCTAACAAATTTGTTGCAAACAGAATATCAAGATGAGTGATGCATGCCCACAAATTGAAGACAACCAACAAGATTAGCATAGGGTTGATTTAAAGCTAATGATTCAGCCTCAATATTTGTAGAAGTACTCCTAGTAGAGCTTGCAAGACAAGGAGTGTTTGCCGAATGTGTAGTAGCCAATCCAAACTTTTTGAACAATATCTTGGATAAACTTTGTTTGACAAAGAAGCAAAATACCATTGTGACGATACCTTTGAACTTGAATACCGAGGCATGAATGGATTTTGCCAAGATCCACCATATCAAAGGCTGAGGATAAAACCTTTTTTACTTGTTGCATGAAAGATAGATTATTAGACACAAGTATAGTGTCATCAACATAAAGGGCCAATATCACACAATGGTTATCCACATTGTGCTTGATATAAAGATTTGGATCAGAAAAGAAAGAAACAAACCCCTGAGATGTGAGAAATTGATCAATCTTGATGTACCATGATCATGAAGCTTGTTTTAGTCCTTACAAAGTACGGTGGAGTTGTCATACAAGATGTTCCTTTTCGGGAATTGTAAATCCTTCAGGTTGCTCCATATATATTTCCACCTTTAAGTCTCCATCAAGAAAAGCCGTCTTAACATCCATTTGATGTATTTCCAAATCAAACTGAGTTGCAAAAGCTAGTAGTACTCGAATGCTTGTACTACAAACTACGGGTGACAAAGTGTCATGGTAGTCAATCCCTGCGATTTGTGAGTATCCCTTTGCAACTAAACGAGCTTTGAATTTATCAAAGGATCCATTTGCCTTTATTTTAGTCTTGTAAACCCACTTACATTTGATAAGAGTACGATCAAAAGGTAGATTGGTGAGAACCCATGTACCTTTTGAGATCAAAGACTCATATTCAGCTTCCATGGCTTCCTTCCATTGTTCCTTTTGTGAGAAGAGGACATAGCTTTTGCATAAGTTGAAGAATCTTCACAAACAACCAATACGTGATTAAAGGTTTCAAGATCATCATCATATACATGATTTGCACTGTGCTCAAGTTTTTATAGGAAGATCAACATAGATATCAAGATCTGTAACAGTCTCCTTTGAAACCGTAGGATGAACATCAATAGACTTGTCTCCAATATCCATCAAAAGAGTGTCCTTTGAAACCGTAGAATGAACATCAATAGACTTGTCTCCAATATCCATCAAAAGAGTGTTGTCATCATGCAAATCATTGTCCAAAAGTAGAAAAGGAAAAGAAGTGAGTAATGTTTTCGTATCATCAGCATCATGTGTGGACAACGAACCTCCCATCAATTTCTCATTGAATATAGCATCTCGACTAACAATTGCCTTTTGAGAAATTGGATCGTAAAACTTGTAACCCTTTGAGTTGTCAGAATAACCAATAAAAATAACCTTCAAACCTGAAGGTTCTAGCTTGTGTCGTGTCTCTTTTGGGACATGAATATAAGCAATACACCCAAAGATTTTGAAATGTGCATTAGAAGGAGTTTGGCCTGTCCAAGCTATGATTGGAATCTTACCAGAAGGTGCAGTAGTTGGAAAATAATTTTGAACAAAAATGGCTGTCAATACTGCTTCTGTCCAAAAAGAGCGAGATAATCCAGAATGAATAAGCATGCATCTGATTGCATTCAAAATTGTACGATTCTTTGGCTCTGCAATTCCATTCTGTTGGGGAGAATATGGAATGGTATACTCATGGTGGATGCCATGGTTGATGCAATGATCATGAAATAAGTTGGAAAGATATTGACCACCATTATCACTTTGAAGAATTTTGACTCTTTGACTAGTGTGATTCTCCACAGATATTTGGTACCTCTTAAATGTGTCCAATGCTTTTGATTTATGTCTTAGCAAAAAGACATTTGTATACCATGAATAGTCATCAATAAAAGTAATGAAGTAATAGTAGCAAGACTTGGATGGAGGAACGGGTCCACAAATATCAGTATGCATGAGATCCAAAAGATCAATTGAATGAATATTTGTAGACATTGGAAATGGCTTACGATGATGTTTTCCTAGAGCACAATATTCACATATCCCCATATGTGGGTGAGATTTGAGGTCCATACCTCTCACAAGATCATGACGATGAGTATCAAGAAGCTTTCAGAAATTTGAGTGAGCAAACCGATGATGCCATAGCTTACAATCCAAATCTTCTAGAGCTGTAACAACATTTGCAACATCCTCAAGTTCAAAGAGATTACCATGTCGAGGAGCAACCACAATAGTGGTGCCATCCTTTTCGATGCGACACTTTGTATTATCAAATCAAACAAATAGACCAAGATCCACAAGCCGGGCAATAGAAAGTAAGTTTCTTTGTAAATCAGGAACATATAAAACTCCTCGCAGTTTTTTGGTTGAGGAAGAAGTTCCCAAATACAAGTCACCAATGCCCATTACTTGGCAAGTTGTATTATCAGCAAGATAAACCACTTTCTTGGGAATTGGATGATAATTGTGTAACCATTGCAATTGATATGTCATGTTGCCAGCAGCACCAGAATCAACAATAAAGAGAGAACCATCACCAACATGTAGTACCTTTTCTTGAGAGACATTATAATGAACCAAATTAGCCTCTTGATGAACATTGTCTTCATCTCATGAGGATTTTGTTGAGTAGCATAAGCTTGATTTCGAGCTTCATCATAACGCCTCTTGAAGCATCGATGATTGGATAAATGCCTTGGGCTCCCACAATACTCACAAGTTGCAGAAGAAGAGGAAGAACCCCTTGATAAATGAGGTTGCTTATTTGTGATACTGTGTTCTTCATCGTACTCTCTTGTCCAACATTCAAATACCAAGTGACCAATTTTGTCACAACAATAAGAACAATGCTTTTGATGAGAAAATCTTAAATGAGAAGAATTACATCCTCTTTGAAGACACGAGATGTAAATTGGGAGGAGGAAGAAGGGCGTTGCTAAAATGGACATCTTTGGACAGCAAAGGCTGTCTCTGATTCTGTGTACTCTTGGGCAATCATGACCGTTTCATGAGTTAGCGATGTCTGATGATCATGACATTGAGAATATTCAATCAAAGAAATACATGTATGCTCAAAGTTAATTCCATCCTTGTTAGATAATATAGTGACAATATTATCATACAAAGGATCCTTCACTGTATCAAGAAGGTGTGTAACCAATTGAGTTCGAGGAATAGGATCCCCTCCAACAAAAAGTTGATTCATAATACCTTTGAATGATTCAGTGTGACTAGACATGGATGTACCTGCCTTGAATTGAAGCTTGCCTAGAAGATTACGGAGATACAGAATCTCTGTAACAGTTTTCTTCTCAAAGATAGTGATAAGATAGTCCCATATAGCATATGACGTGGATAACGGATAAACATCTAGCATGAGTGAGCCGTTAAGGGCAAAAAGTATATACTGACGAGCAACCTTATCACACGAGAAAAATCACTGTGCATGATCAATTTTCCACTATTCAAAAATAGGACTTTCGGTAATAATAACATCATTCTGAAGTGGATCAATAGGTTAAGGGCATGCAAGAATACCAAGAACAATATTTGCCAATTTGTCTCCTTCCAAAATTAATAGCATCTTGTATTTCCAACCAAGAAATCCTTGGCCTTGGAAAAGAGGAAGAGAACACTGTCCAGAAGGAAGTTCGTTAACAAGTATGGTGTTTGCCATGTCAAGTTGTGAGAACACATACAAGATAAGATTGCAGAACTTGCAGACCATGTACGAGATATGAGAAACGTAGCCAAAAAGAGGCATGCACCAGACGACGAGCATAAAATGATCGTGTAAAGAATAGAACGTGAACCAAAATTAGAACTCTAAAAGTGGAGACCCATGTCTCATGCACGTAAGCAAACTTAGAGGTCCATAAAAGACGAAAATAAGAATATGAAAAAGCACCACATTAAGAAAAAACACCGCGTTATGACGCAACTTGCACGGCAAGTTTTGTATCTCATTGTAGCTTGTACAGCAAGCATCCGTCTAAAGCTTTCACAGAAAGCTTTGACGATCAAATCCTGCTTACGACGATGAAATAGAGTTCCTATAATGAACTCTCATCTTTCACATTGTTTCACATCCGTCCACATTACTTAATCCATATCCAATTCATATGTATACCCATTCTCATCCAATCACATCATTTTTTCACATTGTTTCACATCCGTCCACATTACTTAATCCATATCCAATTCATATGTATACCCATTCTCATCCAATCACATCATTTTTTCCATCTCATCACATCTTTCCTCATTTATTCTCATCACATCTCTTCTACTCGCACCATCAACCCATATTCACATCCCATCACACCTCATTCATTTCACATCTGTCTCAATTTACATCACATCTCATCTCATTCATTTCACATCTCATCTCATTCATTTCACATCTCATCTCATTCATTCTTATCGCGATTCACATCACATCACATCTCATTCATTCACATCCCATATCATACATTTACATCCAATTTGCATGACATCACATCTCATTCATTCACATCCCGATTCACATCACCTCACATCTCATTCGTTCACATTCCGATTCACATCACATCACATCCTTTCACATACACATCCACATCCATTCTTCCACACCCACATCCACATCCATACATCCATACATCCACATCCATTCTTCCACATACACATCCACTTCCACACATCTGCATCCATTCTTCCACATACACATCCACATCCATACATCCACATACACATCCACATCCATACATCCACATCCATTCTTTCACATGCACATCCACATCCATTCTTCCACATATAGATCCACTTCCACACATCCACATCCATTCTTCCACATACACATCCACATCCTTACATCCGCATACATATCCACATCCATACATCCACATCCACATCCACATCCATACATCCACATCCACATCCATACATCCACATCCACATCCATTCTTCCACATTCATTCTTCCACATACACATCCCCATTCATACTTCAACATACACATCCACATCTATACATCCACATCCACATACACATCCACATCCATACATCCACATACACATCGACTTCCACATCCATGTACTTCCCATCTCACCTTTCACATATCCTCTCATCTCATTATTCACATCCACATCCATTTCATTACATCACATCTTATAATATCCTATTTTCATCTTATCACATTCATTCACATCCTATAACATACCATACACATCTTATCACATCCATTCACATGCTATTCCCATTTAATAGCTTTTTGTAATTTGATACCGATAATAGGACTTTTTCTAAATTTCTACCAATTGTTTGGCCTAATCAAAGGTTCTTTTTCTCGACGACTATTTCCATATTCTTTCTCAATTCCTGAATTATATTCAATATTCCTCTTTTGAATAAAAGAATTCATGGGGTTTGTAGAAATCAATTCTACCCATATTTTCACTTTTGGTAAATAATCATATATTGAATTATACTAAAATTTTCTCTTCTTCCCATTTAATTTCTTGGATCTCAATCACCATGGGAATTCCTCTTTTTGCATTGATTATTTGCATTCCAATGTCATGGGAATCCCTCTTTTTTCGTCAATTATTTCTCATAAAATAAATTCATCTAAAATAAAATATCCATTATTTCAATATGCTAGGAACTTCTCTTTTCCCATCTAAATGATGGAATTCCAAATATCATAGGAATTTCTCTTTTAACATTTAAATATTTCTCATAGATAAAATAAATTTATCTAAAATTCATCTTTGAATTTAAATGCATTATCCAATAATTCCAATACACTAGGAAATTCTCTTTTCCCATCTCAATGATGGAATTTCAAATGTCATAGGAATTCCTCTTTTAACATTTAAATATTTCTCATAGATAAAATAAATTTATCTAAAATTCATCTTTGAATTTAAATGAATTATTTAATAATTTTAATATGCTAGGAATTTCTCTTTTTCCATCTCAATGATGGAATTCCAAATGTCATAGGATTTTCTCTTTTAACATTTAAATATTTCTCATAGATAAAATAAATTTATCTAAAATTCATCTTTGAATTTGAATGAATTATCCAATAACTCCAATATGCTAGGAATTTCTCTTTTCCCATTTGAATGATAAAATTTCTAAATGTCATAGGAGTTCCTCTTTTAACATTAAAAATGAATTACTAGAAATTCCTCTTTTGCTAATTACTATTTATGCATAAACATAAAAATTAAATTTTCCATGATTATAATGAGAATCATTCAATTAATCTAGGATGATTAATCCTATAATATGGTAGGAAGTCCTCTTTTCATATTATGAATGAAAATGATTTATGTGTTTATTTTTCAGAAATTTTGCCACCATAGCTCTGCTGCTATTATTGATAACTCTCAAAAAATTTAAAAAAATAAAGTTTAAAATTTTTCATGTGATTAGAATAACCACTAATTGGATCACTATCCAATTATGGATTGATTATTAAATTTATCATAAATTAAATAGTATAAAAGTATTAAAAAACCATTATTTTGGACTCCAATTAGAAAAGCATAGAATTTACTTTTAGATTAGAGAAATGCTTCATGAGAATCTTCATTTGAATTGAGAATAGGTCATAGGAATGACCATTCTTTGGGGGAGAGAGAGAAATGCTTAAAAACCATTATAAATTAATCACATAAATGGAAATTAATCACATAAATGGAAATTTATGTATTTCTTCATTACAATACATTAAAGAAGTTCAATAGTATTTAAAAGCCATTCAAGTTAATGCTTCTCAATCTTGAGAGGGGTTGAGAAGATAAACATTTGGAGATTTAAGAAAAAGAAGACAATAATCCACACTTTACCTTCTAAATTACTTGATTCTTTGATCACAGTAGAGGCCCCCAACCAATAAATTGGTTTGGTATGTTGTTGGAGTCACCAAGGAAGATTTAAGAGAGAGAGAGAAGCTCCAATCTCTTCAATTTACAGAGGATTTTTAGAGCATAATAGAAAATATCATTATTTCAATATAATACTGGCATGGTATAGTTCTCATATTTTTTTACAAAGGGCTAAGGGTCTATCTATAGGTGAGGGAGGCCTCTAACCAAGTCCAACTAGTTTTTAGAATTTTCCAGGTTCAGTTTAACTGAATTTGGACAAGATTTTGACCTAGTTTGGCTCCCTTTTGATTTGGTTTGATCTAGGAGAGAGGAGAGATTAAAATATCACAATATTTTTGACTTTAAAACTTCACCACACAAGTGAAATAGGTGCCTCCTTGAAGAGCTCCCTTCTCCTTACCAAGGTGTCAAAATTGAATCATTATACCCAAAATATCTCTTTTTTTTAAGTAATACTCATAGTTTTTTACTAATAAACCTTGTCCTTAGTCAACTCTTCATCTTATGTGAGCATTTCCTCATTTTTGGGGAGTTTTTCTTTTATAAATTGGATTAATCTCCTCCCCACATTTGGATTGATGCAATTGGCCCGTAGGAGCCTTAATTGGACCATAATCTATTTTTTTTAAAAAAATCTAAACCTTAGGCTAAGGTCCTTTATACTCCTTTTCAATTAATTCCAAATGCACATTGGAAAGTTCTTTTTGAAACTTTGTTTTATCCTGTTTTGACCTAGAGAGAGGTAATCCAAAATTGAGATATTTTTGGATATAAAAATCCTCCTAGTGTCTATTTCCTCATTTTTGGGGAGTTTTTCTTTTATAAATTGGATTAATCTCCTCCCCACATTTGGATTGATGCAATTGGCCCGTAGGAGCCTTAATTGGACCATAATCTATTTTTTTTAAAAAAATCTAAACCTTAGGCTAAGGTCCTTTATACTCCTTTTCAATTAATTCCAAATGCACATTGGAAAGTTCTTTTTGAAACTTTGTTTTAGGGAAAACCATTTTAGACACTAGGAGGATTTTTATATCCAAAAATATCTCAATTTTGGATTACCTCTCTCTAGGTCAAAACAGGATAAAACAAAATCTTTCTTTTATTTCAGAGAGGGCTATAATTATAAGATCAGAAGGGGAGGTTCTTACACCTGTATACCTCAAAAGCTGGAGGGAGGAATCTTACATGTTAGCTCTTAGGTATCTCTGGTCCATGGAATGGTCCTGCCACTGTATCTTGGAGTGACTCTTCATTAGTTACCTCTATACGCCTTTGTAGAATTAAAAGTTCCATGTCTTATAGGAATGTAGGATGATTGATCATTCGCTCAATATCGTTTTTAGTGTATAGACGGTCCTCCGCTTCACTCGCTGTTCTTGCTAGATTATCCTCTTCTTCTAGGGTTACAAACCCCTCCTCTCAGCTCTGGGCTCCTCATTTATGGGTTTTAAGTTTGTAATTTCTCCCTCACTTCTTTCCATGGCTAGTTTTGGCTCCTTACCTCCTAATTGGAGTAGGTTTAAACCTCCAATCTCCTTTAGTTCAACTCTAACCCTTCGAGTATCGAGCTCTTGTTTACTTAAGCTCAACTCATCACATAATTGTCGTTCCACCTGGATCCTTCTGAGATCTAACTCCACTTTCTCTGAGGTGGGGAATAATACTTGACCTATCTTGGCCACACTTTCCATTTCCAGTCTCATTCGGGGGGACTGGTGTTCAACAACCTTGAATTTGACATTTGGATGGGCACTTCTTGTCTTGGACCAAGTCCAGCGCTGGTTGATGGACCCATGCCTGCAAATTGCACTTCTTTGTCATGATTGGTTTAAGGACCAAAACATCCCTGGGCGATATCAATGATACCACTGGGTCTCGTTGGGGAGGGTTATTTCTCCTCTTTTCAAACCCAAAGTACCTCAACCCTTCTTCCATGGATTCTTCACTACTAGTTTCAACGGTGGTCAGGTTCCTTAAGTCACTCAAGTGAGTACTTATTGAGTGACCTGAACCCACACTTTTTTCATAGGAAGGTCCTAGGGGATTTGATGCACTATCATCAAGTGTAAGATCATCTTCAATGAGCTTTCTAAATCTTAAGTGCATGTATGTATGATTTGATAAGCTACTTTGATGACCCAATTTAGTTTTGATCAGATTCTATCGATCTGTTTACTAAGGCCGTGAGTTTGTAGACGAAATAGTTCACGGCGTGAAGTGTCAAAAAATAGTTCATGTCGTGAACGTTTTTCTGCATATTCACGCATTCAAAAAAAAATTCTCCTCATCCTTCTTGTAGATGTCACTCCTTTCCAGACCTTCGTATCCTTAACCTGACTATACCACACTCGTGTGTTAGATTGGACTAAACCATTAGCAAGAAAACTTTCACGTCGTGAGTGAAAAATAATGGGTTCACAACATGGACTTGTAAAATGGTTCACATCATGAACAAAAAATGGTTCATGCCATGAGGAGTTCTGAAATAGTTCACGTCGTCAACGAATTTTTGCACATTCATGATTCTTGATTTTGTCAGACCTCGTGGCATCAGAGGTGTCTTGATCGCCCTATGTTGTCCCTCAAAAGGTTTCCTCCCCAATCTTATTTCTCAAATTTATTGTACAAATATCTTGTGTGTGCACCCCCAAGATACAAGCACAATTTCATAGGATGATTGTTCAAACCACTTCTATGGCTAGTACAGATGATTGATTCGTCCTCATATGATAAATAATCACTTGTTTTAATCCCTTGATAGTAGTTAACCTTTAAAAAATAAATCCTACGAACTAAGATTGGCTCTAATACCACTTATAAGGTTCCCCCCCTTTCAAAATATGGGAAACACTTAAGATAGTCTACTAAGTCTTAGCTTGGAGAAAATTTCTTACTTGTCGATACCTTGACCATGTAAAGATTCAAGGATACGATTTGTAGGTAAGACCTAGTCCTATCCCGCAAAGGGAGCGTGGTCTTCTAAAAGTCAAATCACCCATAGGATAATTGATCATAATTTGGGCAACTACTAGTCTTGATTCCTAGAGACAATACTTTTTTCCTCATCCATGCAAGGCACAGACGCTGGCCTAGTCTTCTAGATTAGAATTTCCCGAGAACCTATTTATCTAATGTAGGGCTTTTACTTAATATGTTGGAAAGCTAACCGACTAATCAGGTCCACCCGTTCGTGGGATGGTGCCATCGGGGCATTCCATCCTCCCACTTTCCACCCTACTTACGCGTCAATTTTATTTTTTAATTAATTCTACCACACTGTTTTACATAAATAAACATGGTCCTTAATTAAGGCCCTTTTCATAAGGTTTGTTAAAACACCCCTTTGCCATAGTACAATAACGCCAAAGATAAGATTTATTAAAAACGTTTATACATGAATCAATTCCATACAAGCCAAACCGACTCTCTTATTCTTTTCCTTTATACTGCCGATTATCTAGAATTCAGCCTTCCAGCCTCTACATGCTGGGCAAAACCCTACGGGACCATACACCTCATCGTCGGCCGCCGCTGGCGAGGACTCAAGCCAGCCTATCACCCTCTCAAGCTCTGTTGCTTGATCCTCCTGCCCCTTAGAGGGATGTCTATGCACTAGGGTGGGCTAATTCACCACACTAGCCTGGGCCCTTAGAACTAGGCAGCATTGCAATCACTCGCCTCAATCAACGAACCTCACTCTCCCAATGGTATAAGGGATACCATGGGTCAACTCTTCGGGCCTTACTAACATCTCCCCTGTTCGGCTATGTAAGGCAGAGAGAAGTTGTACCTGTACCTTAATTTAACCAGGATAACAATCCATTTACTCAACTAAACCATAGGACTAGAATCCATGTTACCTTCTTAAGAAAACAATCCTTTTCACAAAGATTTTAACATTTCAACTTGAGATTGCGATAAGACATTCTTTATTAAGGCATATGTTGTTGTTTAAAAGAATACAAACTTTAACTAGTAAATCAATCAAATAGGTCACTATTAACAATTAATAGAGAAGCCAGGGCCATACCTCAACCCCTAAGAATGATATATATTTGAAAAATAAAAAAAATATATACCTTATAGAAATTTATCGTTTATTGTTGTCTTTGCTCGTTAATAACAGTTTCAAAACTTGATATATGAGAATAAAGAGTCTTCTAATACCTTCTCTTACGATTGAAATCATCCGATCATCCCCAAGATCTATCTTCTCTTACTCGTACTCTGACTTTTCTCTCTTGCAAAGGCCTATGGCAAAATAGCCTTCTCTTGCAGGGCTACAACATACTATTTTTTTCTTTAAAAGAAAAGCTATGGAGTTTTGGTCTCTTCCTCCAAAAGACCATAGCAATCTAACCTTCTTTTCCAAGATATTAGATAAGAATGAAGGGATATATACATCTCAAGCTCTAGGATTACCTTGAGATGTAAAAGAAAAGCTATGGAGTTTTGGTCTCTTTCTCCAAAAGACCATAGCAATCTAACCTTCTTTTCCAAGATATTAGATAAGAATGAAGGGATATATACATCTCAAGCTCTAGGATTACCTTGAGGCTACTTGTTGCCTTCCTACAGTTTTCCCTATGTAGAGACCGTGACAGAATCAACAAATTGTTTCAGCCATAACTCTCTGATAAAAACTCAGAATATGGTCATATAGCCAGTCAAAAGAACTGAAAGCCATCTAGTCTACAAGCCATCACGAGTAGAATAATAGTCAAAAACATTTGTATATAGCTGCAAATGTGCCATCTTTAGAAACACGTTGCTTTTCCACATTTTTAGTATGCATGGACTCTAAATATGTAAAAGTATTCTAAATATGACCTCCTATCCTAAATTTGATTTTTTTTTTGGAGATACTTATCTCTTAATATAACTAATCTTGTCTTTTTATTTCTTTTAGGATTTTTGGAGCTAATATTTTTATTCTAACACTTTCCTAATGTTTCTAGCCTTATTATCTCACTCTCCTCCAAGTGCACTCTCTTTCCTTCTCGAAATCTAGATTAAAAGAGACACATACATACATGGCTTGGGAGGGACCTTACATGAACCACTTCTGCAGGAATTCCGTTCATATCTCAGGGAATTCACTCTTAGAAAACTTATGATATCACGTGAGTGTTTAAGAGGGGCTTTTTAAAAATGAAGAATAAGCCTATAAGGTAGGGGTAAGGCCATGTATTTAGGTGAATACTAAATCTTAAAATTAAGTCAGGGGGAGGGAGACTCATGGCGGTGGGGATGGGGATGGGGAGGAGTATGGCAACATTAAAGGATACATCATAAGTACTTTTGATGAACATAGTTTTACAAAATTCTTGCAATGTAATAGTTTTGGTAGCTTTCTAATAATACTTTTAGCAATGAAATGCTCGAGAAAAAACATAGCTATAAGGAAGGGAGGTGATATATTCATTTTTAAAGGTATCCTTATAAGCTTAAATAGAGGGGTGTTATCATTATATGAGCATCATATATAGGGGTTTTATTGAGGTTCATGCATGCAAGTGATGTCCCCCTTTATTGGAGTGAATCCCGTGGGCTTCATATCATGGTATGTCCATGTAAAGAAATCCCTATACTCCTTGAGGAGAGCTATAAGTTTAGCCTCCTTGGCTTTATTTAAGTCCTTGGCTACGTAGACAAGATTAGGATCTTCTCTCGGTTCAACCAAGTCTACTTCCTTGACCTTTGCAAGCCCATCATAGACTCCTCCACTTTCACTTGTGGGGTTATGTTTGGTATTACCAAACAAACACTAACTTGCGCTCCCCTATGGTGTATGACTTGTAATGCTCAAGTGCTAGGCACAAATCTGGCTTATTTTCCTTTCCTTCATCAGATGCTTTAGCTGTAACTTTAGCCTTTCCTCTTCAACTGCTTTAGCATTTCGTTTGTCAATTGTTTTATCTACATCTTTAGCCTTTTGTTCGTTAGCTGCTTTAGCTGTGCAAGCTGACGAAGGAAATCAGGATCATTTTCCTTTCCTTTGTCAGTTACTTTAGCTGCAACTTTAGCCTCTCATTCCTTCTATTTGAGTTCACGATTTTGTTTCTTTCTAGTGGAGTTACTTGGTTTTGGTTCATAAAAGACTTCCACGACCTTAGCTATATGAATTGGGGGTGGTCTACAATACTCGACTTGTTGTTGTAACTCTTCAAGGACATGTACTCGATACAGCTTCTTAGGTTTAGGTATGACAAGTCTCTAGAGACAGTTAAGCTCATTGATACAAAGATGAAAGATATCCTAGAGATCCCTCCCTTGAGGAAAAGAGTTACTGGTCACTAAAGAGGCAAAGATCAATCATTTTCATGACACATGACTCAATGCACAGGGGACCAATGATGAAGACAAAAATAGAGAAGCTAATAGGGAGAGTATTGAAAGGGTGAGGGAAGCAGCTCCCTGTCTAGAGTTGCATAATTCTAATGTTGAATCTTTGAGGTATTTGGTCCCCTTCTTCGTTGTGAGGCTTCCGGTGCAAAACACTCCTTAAATACTTCCCTTTTGACATGGAGGAGATTAATGTCTTATCCAGAATGCACAATGACTTTAATGATAGAGTTATGCATGCTATTTTAAGCTTTGCTATGTCCATGTCCTAAAATTTAATTTAAAGTGTTATGAAGTGTTATGCTTTCTCAAATTAATACAATGTAATTAATTGTGCAGCTTGGTTTTGTCAAATCTCCCATGGGAAGCTCAGCACAGGGTATTTTGGATTCTCTTATATCCTTGCTTCTGGTTTCAGAGAAGGTTTCCTATGTGGATATATGTCCATGGTTTAGGCATGTAGTTTTGGACCAAGCCCATATCTTTGTAATGGCATACGATGAAAAGTAAGTGTCATGTGACCTAAATTATACTTTTCGTACTCTGACATAGATACTACATTTACCGTCTTATACTATTTTTTGGCTTTTGTAGTGAGCAGTAGAGTTTGATTGTTATAGATATTGAGTCTAAGCGATGCTATCTTGCTAATTAAATTGCAAGATTCCATGGCAATGTGAAGCAGCAAGTTCACACGATCATTTTTTATTTTAGAGAGAGAGAGAGAGAGAGAGAGAGAGAGAGAGAGAGAGAGAGAGAGAGAGTTAGTATTGATAATTGAAAAATAGTGTACAAATCTATTAGAGTGATAGTAGCTAGTATCGAGGCCCTTACCCAAGAGGAAATTTTAGAGGCAACCGAGATTGTTAGATGAAGAGTCTTGCAGCAATATGATGGCTTTAGATGTGGCTGGAGAGTGTGCTACAATGCCATGTTGCTACTACACTTAATGTTGAGACTGCCCTTAGAAAATGTAAGCATGCACTTCTTCTTTTAATGATATCTTGATTTCCTTATACATTCACTGATAGCACATATGTAATTTTTTGTATGTGTGGAATCTACTATTAGCAAAATATATAGATTTGAATGTATGACTATTTAGGGCCACAACAATTGAAAATCTAATCAACAATATTGGGCAATGAGAGCCTGATGTGCCCCCTCCACAATGATGAAGACCAATGCCACTGTTGCAGCAGCAATATCCGCAAATGCCACCGACAGGGAATGGATATACCTTGGAGGTTTGTCATCCGGTCCCCTCGGTGCAAGCAAGCACAACAAGATCATGCTTGTGACTCTCCCCAACAACAAGAGCAAGCTTCCACTACCCAATAATAATATTCTACATCAGCCTAGTTAACTAGAATTCACATATTAAGAGCACATCTCTAATGCAATGTGTAAATTCAATATAGTTTATCTCTCCATGTGTTGTAATGACAATCTCTATAATATAGTTGGTAGCACTAAGAAAACTTACTTTGTGGTAATGTCTTTACATGAAATGGTACTTTTTGTGAGACCCCTGTCCCCCTCCGTGCACCGAAATTTGGGAAGCTAGTAGCGAAAGTGGCAACCTCACGTGTGGGGCACGGTTTCCCACTCTGGGCCTCGCCCACCACGAGTGTCCGGACAAGATACTAATCCCTCAGTTCTTCGAAAACCAAACCCGAAAAAAACTTCCCTCGCCGCCCAGAAAGCATAGGTGATTCCTCCAAGAGAAATATTCTAATGTTGTCAAAGGCCTTAACTTCCCTTTTTCATTCCGACCAAACCCGCGGATCATATGGCCAGATCAAGGGAGGAACTTGCACTTGGCTCATAGAGATCAATGCCTTTTCCTCGTCAAAGAGGCACAGCCATTGATTATTTTCTATAGAACACGGATTATCTGTTATTTACTTCAACTATGGTAACTTGAACATAATTGAATTTTAATTATAGGGATGCATCAATCCAGCCTAACCCCATCCACTCCATGCATTGGATTCCCGATTGCTAGCAGCGGAAGTACCTTCCTCTTGCGCACGGGGTAGGGTTTCCCACTCAGGACCTTTCCCTCGAATGTCCGAACATGAGAATAATCTGGTGGTGATCATTCCGAAACCAAAACCGGAAAAATGTTCCTTGCTCAAAAAACGAGGACGATTCCACCTTTTTTATTTTCTAAATGAATTTTCTAATGGGGTCAAGAGACTGAACTATCCTTCACCTGATTAAACCAGATAGAGGGAAAACTATCACTGACTTAGTTTGAAGAAATTAATGCCTTTTTTCTAACCAAAATCATGCACAGCCATTGATCTACTCATTTGAGAAATTCTCTAGGTTTTTATTTAACTACTTGAATTCTAACCGTATTCCTATTATTTCTATTTAATTATTAAAACTCCACTGATTCTAGCCTAACCCCATCTGGCCCATGGGTTAGCCACCACCACCCAACCACTGGAATTAGTAGAACCAAACAATTACTCACCCACCCATAATTGAATGTCTTTCTTAACTTTTACTTTCGAATACAGATACACACACACTCCTCTTTAAAACTTTAACATATAAAATAATCCATTGACAAACAGTTATTGGTTATAGATGTCATAACTCAAAAATTCCATCCAGTCCCTTGCTTCTCAAAAATAGTATCACTCTAGACTCTGCATTGAGACCAACTGGTCAGCAACAACGAGATCCAATAACAGATTACAATAATCATTTCGTCCATCATACATATCTTCCACGACATACGCATGGGTGTCATAGGCACCACGAGCCTGTGCATC
This sequence comes from Cibotium barometz, assembly GCF_041138505.1. Classification (NCBI taxonomy): domain Eukaryota; kingdom Viridiplantae; phylum Streptophyta; class Polypodiopsida; order Cyatheales; family Cibotiaceae; genus Cibotium; species Cibotium barometz. The sequence goes on from NC_141054.1 coordinate 17,788,141, forward strand.
TCTTGGTTAGAACCCTCCAGGATCCTCCTTAGGTGTCCTGGCACTTCACTCAGGGACCACTTCGTCGGCCCTCCCGCCAGTTGTTGCAACCGAACTTTCCTAAGAAAAACATATACCAAATGCTCCCTCCATCATTCTAGTGTAAGACAGTCCTTTAAGAAAATAGGGTTTCTATGCAAGTTTTCAGGTTGATTTTCTTTTGAATACAAGGAGTATTTCTTGAATCAATATCCCCAGAATTTCATACCAGAATTCCTCAAATTCTATAACCTTGATCCACTGATCAAGTCGAAGGGTCTCAAACTTAGTTTCAGATTTGGCGCGGGAGATTTGAGTGTATTTTTCTAAATTGGTCACACCTTCTTTCCTCGAAAGAGTTTGGTCCTTCTTTCCTCAAAACTGACAAAAGAGTTTGGTCTTGGTCATAGTCTGATTCAAGGTTCGAGTCGGATAAGATTTTTCTTGAACTATCTTTCTCGAAAAGGTTTGATAATTCAGCTACTATTTTACTAATTTACTTTCTTTGAATATTCACTTAACTGATTTCTAAATTAGTTACGAATTCCAACGAGGAATAAATTAATCATTTATCTGAATATTTTGATGTTGATAGATTTCTTGAAATTTTTTTTTAACAATGGGTGTGAATATAAAACGATAGAAATTTATCTCTTAGAGTATTTAATTATTCATTTATCAAATACTCATAGAATTTAAGAGGATTCTAATTTTGATGTAAAAATTCTTTATGCATCTATTTATGCATAAAAATCAACTTCAATGGGAATAACACTTTTATAAAAAAAATCTTTTTATACATAAAATCAAATTTAATAGGAATAACACTTTAAAAATTAAAAGAATTTCTTTATGCATCTGTTTATGCATAAAAATCAATTTTTATAAGAATAACACTTTTAACATTAAAAAAATTCCTTTATGCATCTTTCTATGCATAAAAATCAAATTTAATAAAAATAACACTTCTGTAATAAAAAAATTTCCTTTATGCATCTTTCTATGCATAAAAAACAAATTTAATAAGAATAACACTTTTGTAATTTAAAAAATTCCTTTATGCATCTTTCTATGCATAGAAATCAAATTGAATAAGAATAACACTTTTATATTAAAACAGTTTCCTTTATGCATCTTTCTATGCCTAAAAATCAAATTTAATAAGAATAACAGTTTTGTAATAAAAAAATTTTTTTATGCGTCTTTCTATGCATAGAAATCAAATTTAATAATTATTATCAGTGATATCCATACATATTCATAGGTGAATATGTACATGGAGTAATTAGAATATTTCTTTTAGATGCAAGAAATGGTGGGAATTACTCTTTTGGAATAACATAGAAATAAACTTTCTTTTTCACAAAATTCTAGAAAATTTTGCCATAACCTCCTTTGTATGGCTGACCATTTCTCATTTTTATCTTTCTTCACTTAACTTAATTAACCCAATTTAGAAAATATAGAACTCTAATCTTCACAATTTTCTAATTTCAAGAGAGTAAACAATAAGAAGAGTTTAATCAATCACTTAGTTAATCTTTTTAGGATTAAGAAAGGTTGGAATGTAAAGAACAGAAGGGAGTGGCCTTTTCATGAGAGGCATAGCATTTGAATTTAACTCAACCATTTGCAACACATAAAAAACAAGAAAACCATAGATTTTTCATTAAAATTTGTAAACAAAGTAAGAAAATTAGCTTACATGGAGCTTGTAAGCTCTCCTTTAGCTTGAGGGATTGAGGGTTCTACTCTTGTTTGAAGCAATAGTGGCCACCAATTCACTTTGGAGCGGATTAGGCCAAAAATAATTGAATTATTAAAAAACTCGATGTAGATGGCTGAGGATAGAAGTAGAGTAACAGTGCATAAACACCATTCAGCTTTTACAAGGGGGAGGCTTCTATTTATAGGAAAGAGTGAGCCTCTAACCAAGCAAACTAATTCTAGAATTTTCGAGATCAGTTTGGTCAATTTTTGACCATTTTTGGATCAGTTCAGCTTACTTTTTGGATCTAGATTTGAAATAGTAGAGGTGAGAGATGAAAATATCTCATTTTATTGATTAAAAATTGGGAGTAATGATGAGAAAAAAGGCACCTGCTTCATGAGGGGAGATCCCCACACTCAGGTGTCAAAATTAAGTTTTTTAATTCTTTTCTTAGGTCCTTAGTCCACTCTTCATCTTATGTCAACATTTACTCATTTTTTGGGGGGTTTTTCTTTTATTCTTCAATTTATCTCCTCCCTACATTTGGATTAATCTCATTGGCCTGTCAAACCTTTGTTTAGACCTTAATCCAAAATTTTTGAAAACAGGGGCCCTTAGGCTAAGGTCTTTTGTGCACATTATAATTTATTTCTAATGCACCTTAGGAATTTCTTTTTAAACTTATGTTTTGGGAGAGTTTATTTTAATAAAAAGGGACATTTTTCCATCCAAAGATATCTAAAAACTGAATTATCTCTCTCTAGAATATTTTCTCTCTCTAGGCCAAAACAGGTAGAAACAAGATCTTTTATTATTCTGAAAAAGGGGATTGATTATAGGGGAAGAAACTGGACATCTTGAGGGGCTGGCGAGGAATCTTACATCCTCTCCCATTTGAAAAATGCGAGATCTCCTCATCTCGCAAACTGGGGGTAGTCTCGTATCAGTTTCGCTTCTCTCTCCTCCCAGGTGGCGTCTTCAAAAGGATAGAACTTCCATTTGACTAATAATTCTCTCAGAATTCTGATCTTGAGAACCTTTTCTCGAACATCAAAGATTTCTTCAGGTTGGAGTTCCATCTCCCCTTGGGTTTAAAGAAGTTAAGAGTTCATCATTAAAAAGCACATGATTCAAGCTCAGTACATACTTCTTAAGTAGGCTGACATGAATTACATTATGTACTTTGAGATGAGGAGGCAGAAGAAGTTCATAGGCTAAGTCACCTACTTTCTTTGTAATCAAATGTGGCCCACACATTTTGGGGGATAACTTCTTGTACTTCCCAAGAGATAGAGAAATTCTTTCAGGGGGTACTCGAATGAAGACCATATCTGCTTCTTCGAATTTTTTGCCTGACCTCTTCTTATCTGCATACTGCTTTTTTCTATCTTGGGCAGCTTTTATATCATTGCAGATTGACTGCATTTGCTACTCCATGTCGTCAAGCATCTGTTTGGACATCTCGATCAATGGTTTGGACCAAGTTAATGGTGTTAGGCAGTCTTGTCCATACAGAGCTTTGAAAGGGCTCATCTCGATACTTCGGTGGATAAGAAGCATTATAGGAGAATTCGACTAGGTGCAGATAGCTTAGCCACTTCTTAGGTTCCGTGCCACAGCATGACCAAAGTATATCTTCGATTACTTGGTTCACCCTTTCTGTTTGACCATCGATCTCACAGTGGTAAGCTGTGCTGAGATCCAAGAAAGTTTCTACTGCTGTGAAGAATGCAGTCCAAAATCTTGACATGACTTTGGGGGATCTCGATCACTTACTATTCTCTTGGGGTAGGCCATTGTAGAGTGGTTCTCTCTACCGTGCAATATAGTGCTCATAGAGTACTACCGATCAACAAATGTGTTACGAAACACAATGTCAATCCGAGGACTTGACTCGATTAGTGCATGAAGGCTTATCCCTTGAGGGAGAGCTCATAGACACGAACCACCACTTGACGATTCAACCATTAATCAAACACCTCAATCAATATCTCAATCCCTTAAATCCACTTCACTAATCAAGAGAACAAGCAATGCATGGTAATCTCTTAATCCCATTCAAACATTGATTAAATCTTAGATTTTCCTAATGCCAGCAAACCCATAAGCGTGCATCTACTAACCCACAAGCTTAAGCAAGCATAGAATATAACATTCACAAACCCACAAGCTCATAGAGAGAGTCTATCCATGAATAACTCATTGCCAATGAAGTGGGCAAGAGCTTGCATCAATGGAGACTACACACACACACACTACAAGCATGCATACACGAGAAAGAAAGAAGCATTCAACTAATCATAGATTAATCTACTTCAATGATGCTAAAACAAATTAAGAGAAAGAAGTGGAGCTATACTCATTGGAGCTTGATGCTCATTAGAGTACAATAGAGAGAGAGTTAGAGAGTTGCCATAGCTTGAGAGCTCAAGAGCTTCACTCAATAGCTTATGAGAATGGCCAAAAACGTCCTCTTTCTTTAGCTAACATCTCTTTTATAGAGATGTCACTAACCCTAACCCTAGGCCTCTTTCACACATGGGCAGACAACCCCATAAGTGAGCCTTGCTTAATACACTTAGAACCCACATTGGCCTAAAATGATTTACATTGCACTTCGGCACAAAAATATGGAAAAATTATGTGCGTCTTTATGTTCCCATGGCTACAATCCTGCTCTCTCGCATTAATTGCTTCCGGCCTCCTTCCATAATCCGTGTTCCCGTGAGTGTTCCTGTGGTACATTCCCCCCTTCCTAAATCATGCACGTCCTCGGGCGCGGTAGAAACAAAAGCTGCAAAAAACAATGGAAGGCAAGTAAAGCCTTTTATTGAAAAACAAACAGCAATGATAATCTCACAGGTGAGCATGCAAGTGAAAGGCCGATTAGAGTTTTAAAGAGTGCTAAAAGAAGCGAGTAGAGACTAGTCAAAGTGAGACTAAGTGGTAGATAGTGCTATGCAAAAGCAAGTGTGTTTGTACACCGCAGGTTATGACCATAGTCTCAATGTCCTATAAGTGTTCAAGTTATTTCTAAGTGGCAACCCTACTCTATATAAGCCATGGTGATTGGACCTTTCTTTTTTCCTTTCTTTCTTTCTCTCCTTTTTTTTTGGAGTTTTTTTTTTGTAAAGAGCAGAAGATTAAAGAGAATTATTATTTTTAGCTTGATAAAGAGGAAGGTTCCATCCCAATGAGACCCAAGCAATGGCCAAGAGACCTCCGCCAAGAGAATCTAAAGGCCGCTAAGTATCTCAAGGGAGACAGACCCTTTTCTTTCTTTTTGACATAAGGAGTACCTATGAAGATGAGGGCATCGGTCTCGAGGGCCCATAATGTACCCAAGAGTCCTACCAGCATCTATCAAGGTGATAGAGTCCTTGTAGTTCCTCTTCTTAATCTTTTAGATGTCATTGTTCACCCCATGGAAACCAAGGCATCGGCCCCAAGGTGCTAAAACAACCCAAGGTCCTAAGCATTCCACATGGCCATATACACGTCATGTCTCAAGTCACTTCTATATATTTTTTAGGGCATGTGTTTCGTAAATTTTTGTTTATCGTAGCACCTCTAGCCCATACCTAAGAGGTAGCTACCACTAGGGATAACTAATATACTTCTAGAGCATAAGAACTTGGCATACTCCGTTGGTATATGTCTTACACCGTCTTCAAATAGAAATACCTTCTACTAAGTCCTCTAAGAATCTAGAAATCACTCGCCACATAGTAACAACTAATTTAAAACTTAAACCAGCCAACTGTGTGTGAACATGCAAACAATATATGCAAAAGTGAAAAGCGCATAAAGAACAAAAGATTATGATTTGAATACACCTGTTGTAGTGCTCATTGATGTGGCGCATTTGTCTTGATGCATTGCTGATGTGCAAATTGCTTCTCTTTGCTCTTTGTAGGCATTGCATGTCTCTCCCCTTCCTAATGTGTGTGCACGGTAGGTGGACTGTTGGAGCTTGTTTCTGCAAAATGTCTCATTAACAAAAAAGAATAAAATTTGTTATTGGTGCCAATCACCGAATATAGCCAAGGGAAAAAACCTAGTGGGAGAAGAGTGCCCTCGCTTGTTGATCTTATTGTGGAGTTGATGAGGTTATCCTTGCACTCGCGGTGGATCTGTGTCCACTTTTGCTGGAAAGATTATATCAATTACTTCAGGATGCAAGGACAACCCTGTACAAAAGCCGGCTTCTGGAGAGGGTGGTAGAGGAAGGAGTGCTTCCTCGCTAAAATAATGCATTGGTTCTATGGGAACGTTCAGCAGACAATGCCGATTTTGGAATTGCTCAATGTAGGTGCTCATAGTGATCCAAAATTGACATGTTGAGGTTGGGGGAAGAAGGGCTTGCAAGATAGGTGGTTGCAAGTCATTTATGCATGTATCCCTCCATTGTTGTGCTTGAACCTCCTCACGTAATCTATGTTAATTTGGTCCTCGGTCTGGTACTCTCATATCAAGAAGGTTATGGCGTTGGGGTGTAATTCCCACAATTTGTTTCATTAAGCCCGTGCCATATCGTCGAAAGTAAGAGCGGCATAGCCAACAAATGTGTGAAGCTTCCCCTAATACGAGTCATGCACACTCTTCACAATGTGGAAATGGATGATGCTGTTGATAGAATAAAGTGACAAAGTGATGCCCATAGCAAATTTCACCTAAGGGAGCATAAAAGTACCTAGAATGAGTTTGAAAAGGAGGAGCACTATAACACCCACGATGTTCAGGTTGAGTACTATCAGGGTCAATGCATGGTGGACATGTATCTCGCCAAGTATCCATCAAGAGGTATCTGGGCATAGAACAATGAAATTTACAAACTTCAAACTTTATACACTCATATCCATCATTACAATCCCTATCAAAAACAATGTAGATAAGATCATCTCAAAAACAACACAATCCTGTAATGGCAGAAGCAACCACATTAGTAAAAGTGAGACTATTCAAACACTGGTCTACCAAAGAGCTTCAATTGTAGTGTTAATGCCTTACCTTTGGTTTTGGATATGTCCTTCTTAAGAGGTGAGAAGGATAGCAATTGTCAAGGAATTTGAGCAAGATAAGAGGATTTAGGCAGTGAAGTGCTAGAATCTATGCTCAAAGGAGACTCATGTAAAGTTGGATTTATCTTAGGTATAGAAGTTGATAGTGGAAGTGTGTAACAAGGAGAAGTTGGGACAACTGGTGATTCAATACATGTTTTGGGAAGGTCAACACAAGGAGATTTGTAGGTGCTATCACAACCACCTATCCTATCTTGAAGAGGTTGTGTTGATTTCCTTTGCACCCACTGATATGAAAAACCACGAGTGGCTTTTGGAATCTTATTGATACACTCTTCTGGCTCTAGCAAACCATGGCATTTGGGAATCCAAAGTGCTATTGCACCCTCGTAATAGCCCTGTGCTTTAAGAACATGCTTTGGGACCCAATGAGTAACAATTTGAGGCTTAGGCTTGGAAAAGATATGCTTTTTAGGAGGTTTAGCAACTAGGCTAGATGGTACAAGTTTGTACGCATCTTTGGGTAGCCAAATTGACAATTCCTTCTTGCTTGGCCTTCTTTGAGCAGTGACTAGAGTAGTTGGAACATGCCAGCCATGGCCCTCACTTGAGGACTCATCGATTATCCACATCATTTGTCTTGGAGCTTGAAGAGCAGATGTTGAAAGTGGGTTGTGTAAGGTAGAACTACCACCCTTTTGACATGATAAAACTCGTGGAGCAGCAGACCCCAAGATGCAATCAGAATCAATTTGCAATTTGTATTGTCTATTAATCTTCCAATCTAATGAACAATTGGTAGCACTTAACCATGATCGACCAAGAACAACCTCTACCACTGCCTTGGACTTACTAGCCACATAAAAAGGAACTGGCATCTGGTGATCCTGAATGGATATCATAATGACACATTTTTCCTCTATAGGGTTATCTTCACCTGAGAAGCTTCGTAAGTTAATAGGAATGTGCACGAGTGTTGGTTGTCCGAAGGCTACCTTGTGTCAAATGAGAGAACATTATAATCTGCACCAGAGTCAATTAAGGCAGAGACAAAGTAGGTAGTCTCATGAAGATGAAGACACATGTGAATATTGAAAGGATCGACATATTGTTCATCAGTAGCCAACCTTACAAGACAATAAAGAGAATTTAACAAAAGATTAGTCTTAATTAAGTACCAAAATTAGTCCCAAAGCTTGCCCTGCTAGCCAACGGTTTTGCAACCGATTGGAGCTTAACAAGGAGTGGCAGTGTGTGTATGGTGCTCAACTAATGTAGGCACTCTTTCCCCGACAGCGGCACCATTGTAGAGCGGTTCTCTCTACCGTGCAATATAGTGCTCATAGAGTACTACCGATCAACAAATGTGTTAAGAAACACAATGTCAATCCGAGAACTCGACCCGATTAGTGCATGAAGGCTTATCCCTTGAGGGAGAGCTCACAGACACGAACCACCACTTGACGATTCAACCATTAATCAAACACCTCAATCAATCTCTCAATCCCTTAAACCCACTTCACTAATCAAGAGAACAAGCAATGCATGGCAATCTCTTAATTCCATTCAAACATTGATTAAATCTTAGCTTTCCCTAATGCCAGCAAACCCATAAGCGTGCATCTACTAACCCACAAGCTTAAGCAAACAAAGAATGTAACATTCACAAACCCACAAGCTCATAGAGAGAGTCTATCCATGAATAACTCATTGTTGCCAATGAAGTGGGCAAGAGCTTGCATCAATGGAGACTACACACACACACACTACAAGCATGCATACAAGAGAAAGAAAGAAGCATTCAACTAATCATAGATTAATCTACTTCAATGATGCTAAAACAGCCTTTAAGAGAAAGAAGTGGAGCTATACTCATTGGAGCTTGATGCTTATTAGAGTACAATAGAGAGAGAGTTAGAGAGTTGCCATATCTTGAGAGCTCAAGAGCTTCACTCAATAGCTTATGAGAATGGCCAAAAACATCCTCTTTCTTTAGCTAACATCTCTTTTATAGAGATGTCACTAACCCTAACCCTAGGCCTCTTTCACACATGGGCGGACAACCCCATAAGTGAGCCTTGCTTAATACACTTAGAACTCTCATTTAGAACCCACATTGGCCTAAAATGATTTACATTGCACTTCGGCACAAAAATATGAAAAAATTATGTGCGTCTTTATGTTTCCATGGCTACAATCTTGCTCTCTCGCATTAATTGCTTCCGGCCTCCTTCCATAATCCGTGTTCCCGTGAGTGTTCCCGTGGAACAGCCATGGAATCTGAAGATTTTCTTGAGGAGCACTCTGGCCACATCCATTGCAGTGTAGGTTTCTTTTACTGGGATCAGATGGGCAACTTTGGTTAGTCTGTCAACTACCACGAAGATGGAGTTGTAACCTGACTGCCTTGAAGGTAGTCTAGTAATAAATTCCATATTGATACATTCCCACTTCATTTGGGGGGTGTCTAATGGATGTAACTTCTTAGGCATTTTTACTCTCTCGGCTTTGACTTTCTGACATAATAGGCATTGACGTACATGATTAAGTAGATCCTTTTTTAGTCCAAGCCAAAATAAGCTTTTCTTTACAGACATGTAGGTCTTGATGAAACTTGGATGTCTTGCTATAAGGCTATTGTGGGCTTCATTCCGAATTTGACCCTTAGTTCCCTCATCATTTTGGGAATGCATAGCATGCTATTATAATACATAATTCCTTCATCCTGTACCCTTGAACTCGGTTCAACTCCTGAGGAGTTTTGCTTTCCTGCATAAGTAGGGTAGCAATAGGGCCAAAAAATCTATCCTGCATGATCTTCTCTCTTGCTTCATTAATCAACGGATTTGACACCATTGTGATTGCAAAGCAAGAAGGCTTTCCTACTGAGGGCATCTGCTACCACATTTTCTTTGCCTGGGCAGTACTTGATTTCCAAATCAAATTCTTGCAGGTTCTGCATCCACCTTCTTTGGTGCATGTTGAGATCCTTTTGAGTGAAGATCCACTTTAAGCTCTGATGATCTATTATCAAAGTGAATCTTTGACCCAGTAGGTAATGTCTCCATAACTTTAGGACATAGACTACTGAAAGTAGGTCCAGGTCCTGGACAGCATAATTTCTCTCATGCTTTCAGAGTTTTCGGGATTCATAGGCCACTACATGACCTTCTTGCATAAGCGCACCTCCCAAGGCAAAACCATTGGCATCAATTACTACCTCAAAGAGTAGAGAGAAATTTGGCAACTCTAGAATGGGATTGGTTACCAAGGCAGTCTTCAGCTTATCAAAAGCACTGTAACACTTGGCAGACCATTGAAACGGGGTATTCTTCTTGAGAGAAGATTAGTAAGGGGGGAAGCTATGAGAGCATACTTAGGTATAAAAATTCTATACCAACCAATCAATCCTAAGAATCCCCCGACTTCTTTCACTGTCTTTGGTTCAGGCCAATCTATGACTGCTTGGACTTTTGCGAAATCTGGAGAAATTACGTCTTTGGATACCAGAAAGCCCAAGTATTCAACATGGTCGACAGAGAAAGTGCATTTGCTCTTTTCTACAAAAAGTTGGTGCTTCCTTAGAATCTCAAGAACTTTACGGACGTGAGCTTCATGGTCAGCTGTATTCTTTGAGTAAATCAGAATATCATCAAAGAAAACAAGAACAAAATCATCCAAGTATTCTCTGATAATGTCTTGCATTAGGCGATTGAATGTAGCTAGGGCATTTGTCAATCCAAACAGCATGATAGTAAATTCATAGTGCCCATATAGCGAGTATTGATGACTATCTTCGAGATATTTTGATCATTAATCCTGATCTGGTAACACCCTGATTTGAGATCTATCTTTGTGAAGATCTGGGCTCTATTTAGCCTCTCCAAAAGCTCATCAATTCTAGGGATAGGATACTGCTCCTCAGTAATCAACCCGTCATTATAGAAGTGCCTCCATGTATCTCCTCTGCGATGGTGGCGGTAGAGTGTTAATTAAAATGCGATTGGCTGTAAGAATTGAATTACACAATGTGGAAATGGGATTCATGTTACTACACTGCATACACAACATAACAGCATTCTGTTAAAGCACACAAAATTTAAAAAATATTCTGTAGCGCGTCTATAAACGCATTTGTCTGTTCAAGAAGCATCTATTTGAGCGTCTATAAACGCGTCTATGCATGCGTCTGTTTGTTTGCGTGTATAAATGCGTCTATACATGCGTCTGTCTATTTTTCAAATTTCTCCCCGACCATCTATTTGTGTGTCTATATGCACATCTGTGTGGCGCCTCTATAGGCGCGTCTGTTTGCTACCTTTTAAACGCGCCTTTAGACACGGGTCTGTAGACGCGCTAATAGACACGGGTCTGTAGACGCGCTAATAGACGCGCCTGTAAGTTTTTTTTTAAGTTGAGTAAACGCGTTTGTGTGTGCATCTGTAGGTGCTTTGTCTTGTTGTGGATCAATCCAAGTGTGGGGAGGAGATAAATCCAATTTATAAAAGAAAAATCCCCAACAATGAGTAAATGCTCACATAAAATGAAGACTTGACTAAGAAAAAGGTTTATTAGTAAAAAACCTTGAGTATTACTAAAAAAATGAGATATTTTGGGTATAATGATTTAATTTTGAAATCTTGGTAATAAGGAGAAGGGAGCTCTTCAAGGAGGCGCCTATTTCACATGTGTGGTGGAGTTTTAAACTCAAAAAAATTGTAATATTTTTATCTCTACTAGATCAAACCAAATCAAAAGGGAGCCAAACCACTCCGAAGGGGAAAAAATATACATATTCTTTAATTGGCCACGTTTGGAAAAAAAAACAATAAAATACATGACAAATTAAACTAGGAGGCTGCTTATATTAAGAGATTAGAGAGAGAGGTTACACATATAGAGAGCTCTAATGAGTACAATATCCTTGGACATGACATTCTCACTTACTAACTAGACTTTGAGTTTTAAGCACCATCAAGGGGGTGTACTAAATCTTATCAACTAGACTTTGACTTTCTTTTAACGTCCATCAAGGGGGTGTACATTTAATACACCCACCACCAGTGTACATTTAACAATGAAAATAGATTTTGAGTTCCACCAATGTACATTTAACTGTGTACATTCAACACACCACCAAGTGGGTGTACATTTAACAATTAAAATAGATTTGGAGTTCCATCGGTATACGTTTAACAATGAAAATAGATTTTGAGTTCCTGTGTACATTCAACACATGAGAGGACCACCACCAAGTGGGTGTACATTTAACAATGAAAATAGATTTTGAGTTCCTGTGTACATGCAACACACAGGAGGACCAATGCTCGAAAAAAAAGTTTTTTTTCAACCCTTAAAATTAAAGGTAATGTTTAAGCTTAACCCGGTTTTAGACTTAAAAATCACTAGAAATCATACAAATGCCGGGATTTATACCTAAAATATACATATTTCATCCCTTTAAAATTAAAGGTGACGTGAGATCCCAACCGGGATTTCTGAATTTCAACCCAAAAAATTACACTACAAACTGGGATATGTGAGCACTAAGGAGGATCACCACCAAGTGGGTGTACATTAAACAAAGAAAATAGATTTTAATTTCCATGGATGTACATTTAATGCATAGGAGGACCACCACCAAGTGGGTGTACATTTAATAATGAAAATAGATTTTAAGTTCCATTGATTTTGAGTTCCTGTGTACATTCAACACACAAGAGGACCACCACCAAGTGGGTGTACATTTAACAATGAAAATAGATTAGAGAGATAGGTTAGAGATTAGAGATTATATTAAGAGATTAGACAGCATATAGAGAGCTCTATTGAGTACAATATCCTTGGACATGACATTCTCTCTTATCAACTAGACTTTGAGTTTTAACCACCATCAAGGGGGTGTACTAAATCTTATCAACTAGACTTTGAGTTTTAACCACCATCAAGGGGGTGTACTAAATCTTATCAACTAGACTTTGAGTTTTAACCACCATCAAGGGGGTGTACATTTATTACACCCCCCACTAGTGTACATTTAATAATGAAAATAGATTTTGAACTCCATCACATTTAACAATGAAAATAGATTTTGAGTTCCACGAGTGTAACAATTAAAAAAATTATGAGTTCCATCATCCCTATATGTTTAACAATGAAAATAGATTTTGAGTTCTTGTGTATATTAAACACACAAGAGGACCACCACCAAGTGGGTGTACATTTAATAATGAAAATAGATTTTGAGTTCCATCGGTATACATTTAAATGAAAATAGATTTTGAGTTCTTGTGTACATTCAACACATAGGAGGACCACCACCAAGTGGGTGTACATTTAACAATGAAAATAGATTTTGAGTTCCACTGGTGTACATTTAACAATGAAAATAGATTTTGAGTTCCTGTGTACATGCAACACACAGGAGGACCACCACCAAGTGGGTGTAAATTAAACAATGAAAATAGATTTTCAGTTCTTGTGTACATTCAACAGCATCTATTATTTGAATGGGCTTGGTAAAGCGTACAAGACATTCAAGACATTCATTGTAGTCAGAGAGAATGTTCCTAATTTTTTGGACTTAGTGTATATGCTGATCATAGAAGAAAATTATTTGGGTGAGAACTCTTCTTCACAAAGAAAGAACACATCAAAACAGGTCTTCTATTCCAATTCAAGCAGAGGCAGAGGTAGAGGTCATGGATGAGAACAAGGTGGTGGTTGACAAAGAAACCAAAATTATGGACAACAATCCAATGATTTGTAGAGAGCAGCAATAGCGATTATACACAAGTGGAAGACGGCACTCTAGAGGCAAGGGGAGCCAGAGGGGTTGAGGTAGTTGGTAAATAAATTAGAGTGCAAATAGCATAAAGTGCTATTATTGTGGCAAATGAGGGCACATGGTAAATGATTTATTTAAAAGAAGATTGACATTTAAAGTGAAAATTTGCAACAAAGAAAATATGCATCATCTAGTAAAAAAAGTGATGAGATGATAGAAATGAGAAACTATTTATGATGCTGCACATGTGTTAGGATCTAAAGATATATGGTATATGGATTCTGGTGCTAACCACATGATGCGTGAGTGGTTTAGAGATATGTAAAAATAAAAAAAACAGGTTATGTAAAAACAGGTGGTGATAATAAAGCACATCCCATTGCACATGTTGGTAAAGTGCTATTGTCTATGCAGGACGAAAAAATGAAGTACTTGGTAAATGTATTTCATGTTTCAAATATTACAAAACCTAGTTTGGGTTGGACATACGGTTGAGTAGGTTCTGCAAGTTAGGTTTAATCCACAAGGATGTTTTGTGGAAGACTTGAAAAGTCGATGTTGCTTGGTTTTGCAAGGATAATAGAAATGGCAAGTTGTTTACTTTAGATGTGAGTTTGTGTCATTGTAGATATCAATTGACACATGGCACAAGAAAATTGGTCATTTGAATATACACGACGGAAGTCTATGCAAGCTCAAAATATTGTTTACAGGTTTGGCAAAGTTCAAGGTTGATGGTATGCAACATAAAGTATGTGAAGCATACCAACTTGGTAAGTAGACCAACCATGCTTTCCCACATGAAAGGCATGTCAATATAAGTCCATTAGATATTATACACTCAAATTTATGGGGACCGACCAAGACTGTAACAACTGCAGGTTACAGGTATTATGTTACATTCATTGATAATCACACTGAAAGTGTGGGTTTATTTCATGAAGGAGAAAAGTTAAGTGTTTGATCACTTTCAAAGATTTAAAGTCTTGGTCAAGAAGGAAAAAGGCACATAAATAAAATGCCTAAGATCAAATGGAGGGGGAGAGTATTTCTCTAATGAGTTCAATAATTTCTTAAGAAACCAAGAAATTAGGAGATAGGTCACATGTATGTAGAATGGTGTTGAAAAAATATATATATATATTCACATTGTAGAAGTGGCACATGCCTTTATGTCTAAAAAGAATATACTACATTATTTTTGGGCAGAAGTAGTATTGTTGTGTACATTATGAACATGACCCCCACTGCAGCTATTCATGGTATGACAAGGAATCAAGAGACAGATTACATGCAGGTAGAATGGCATTGCAAAAAAAAAGGGCACATTACAGAAGTGGCACGTGCTTTGATGTCTAAAAAGAATATACTATATTATTTTTGGGTAGAAGCAGTTGCAACTGTTATGTACATTATGAACAAGACCCCCACTATAGTTATTCATTGTATGATGCCTAAATAGAAGTTTATAGGCATAAAACTAGATTTGTTTGACTTGAAATTGTTTGGGTGTACTACATATGTGTTTGTTCCTAAAACGAAGTGAGAAAAAATTTGGATTCAAAGGAAAAGATATTTTGCATAAGAAATCCCTTGGGAAATATGTGAAAAATAGCGGGTGGCAACACACCGTCTCAACCATGCGACGTCCGATCATGGTGAAAGTTTACGAGTGGAGGGGTAGGAGCCCCATGGAACCAGTCCCAAAGTTTCATTGCTATCGACAACCCTATGAAAAGGATGCCATACCCTATTGGCTTTAGATGTGGTGGTGAAACTTTGCGAGTGGAAGGGTAGGAGCCCCATGGATTCGGTTGCAAAGTTTCACCACCATCGGGCACCATATGATAATGATGCCCCAGCCAAACCCACAATTTTTTGCACAAGGAACACCCTAGGTGCTATCCAGAAAATAGTGAGTGGCAACACACCAATGGTGGTGAAACTTTGCAAATGGAGGGGTAGGAGCCCTATGGACCCACTCGCAAAGTTTCACCACCATTGGACACCGTATGACGATTATGCCTCACCCAAACTCGCTTTTCTTACATAAGGGACCCCTTGGCACTATGCAAAAAGTAGCGGGATGGCAACACACCGTCCCATTTATCTGGTGCATGATGGCATTGAAACTTATCAAGTGGAGGGGTAGGATCCGTATGGACCCACTCACGAAGTTTCACAACCATCAGACACCGTATGATAATGATGCCCCACCACCCAACCAGCTATTTTTTGCACAGGGAACCCCTTGGGTGCTATGCAGAAAATAGCGGGTGGGAACACACCGTCCTGCCCATCGGATGTCCGTGATCGTGGTCAAACTTTGTGAGGGAAGGGGTAGGAGCTCTCCATGGACCCGCTCCCCAATTTTCACCGCCATCGAATACCGTATGACAATGATGCACGACCCAAACTCGCTATTTCTTGCATAGGGGACCCCTTAGGCACTATGAAACAAAATAGTGGATAGCAACACAGCATCCCGCCCATCTGGTTTCTGATGGTGATGAAACCTTGCGTCATGCTATTAGTAATTTTTATGGATGACTTGATTATCATTGGTGATAGTGATGTTGACATACATGATATCAAGAGACTTTTGAAGTAGAAATTTGAGATGAAGGATTTGGGTGAGTTGCAGTATTTATTGGACATAAAGGTGGTGAGGTCACCTTGCAACATTTTGTAATTACACAGGTAGTATGGCTTAGTGGACATATTGTCCAAGTACGGTATGAGAGGCTATAATTCCATTTCAGTGCCATTGGAGTAGAACACAAAACTTTCCGTAGATACAAGTGAGATTTTGGAGTAACTCACTATGTATAGGTGCATAGTGGATAACTTGATCTACATCACACAGATGCTGATTAGGCATGTAATATTGCAAAAATGAGGTCAATGAGTGGATTAATGTTTTCATTTGGGAGTGCTGTTGTGAGTTGGAGTACTAAGAAACAGCCAACAGTTGCTTTGTCGAGTATAGGAATGTTGCTATGGCAGCTTATGAGGTATCTTGGCTTAAGAAGCTACTTGGTAATATGGGTGAGCCCATAGATAGGAAATTTTTCATTTATTGTGACAACATGAGTAGCATACATTTGGCCAGTAACCCAGTATACCATGCTAGAACAAAGCACATTGAGGTGAATTATCACTTTGTGAGGAAAAATGTTCTAGAGCAGGTGATGTAGATCTGGTATATCTTAACACACAGAGGATCACGTGTGGCTGACATCTTCATGAAGGCATTGGGCACAAAGAAGCTACATAGGTTTGGGATCTTACGTAGAGTGCAGTGTGTGGAGTTGAGCTTGAGGGGTAGTGTTGAGATATTGAGCTCTAATAGTGTTACCAGAGGACATTGATGACCGGCCTAGGTGATAGCTTTCGCACTTATGCCACTGGCATGGTTGGTGAGATTATGGTTGATATGTTGCGGTGGATGACAGGTTGTGTGACAACCACTTTGAAGTACTAGAGTTATGGAATAGTTATAGCATATCTCTTGTGTGTCTTTCTCTCTCTTTTGTGTGTGTGTTTTCTTGCAAGGAACTCAAGATTTCCCTCTTCCATTCACTCTTTAATGATGCACAAGCATAAAGCTTTATGTATAAGCATATGATTTACGCATAAGCATGAGCCTTATGGTTTATGTATAAGTCTTATGCTTATGCATGAGCATAACCATGATCTTCATGCTTATAATAAGCACAAGTATGAAGTATAAGCAAAAGGATGAGCATGAGCATATACTTTATGGCTTAAGCATAAGCATAAGCATAAGAATAATCATGAGATCTATGGATTATGCATAATCTTATGCTTTATGGCTTATGCATAAACATATGCATTATGTTTTATGCATAAGCCTTATGCTTATGCATAAGCATAAAGCTTATGTAGCATAAGGTAAAAACATATGCATAAGGCTATGACCATAAGCATAAGAATTACTATATCCTACATCCCAACACCCATGGGTGCAATAAAATAGATAATCACAACTATACTTAGGAGCTTAGCTCAAGTAATGGAGAAGGTGCCTTAGCTCCAAAAAAATGAAAACTCTACAACAAATAAGCCACACAAAAACAAGAGCATGAGGCTTATACTTGAGCCTATACATGACTAAACATATACTGTATAAGCCTTATGCATTTGATTAGGCTATGCATAAACCCTAAAACATGAAAGTATTTACAATAAACAAAAACCTCCCCAAAAATTTAATCAACACAAAAAAGAGATGTCTTTTACCTTCAATAGGCCTTGCCAAGTGATCAATTGCCAGTGTTAAAAGAGACTCTATAAAAAGAAAAGGAGAGATCTTTTACCTTCAATAGGCCTTGTCAAGTGATCAATTGTGAGTGTCAAAAGAGACTCTATAAGAAGCAAAATAAGAACATCAATGTTAGTAACCCTAAAACTATTTCTTAGCCTAATCCTAATCCTAAGAGAGGGAAAAGTTCAAGAGAGAGGGAAAAGAGAAGGAGATAAAGAGGGGAAAGAGACGGAGAAGGAGAGGAGAAAGACATGGGAAGAGAAATAGAAGAGAAGGAGGAGGGAAGGAGAGGGTGAAGAAACAAAACTTCATATGAAGGTGAAGCTTTCATGGTGGAGAGCTTCTAGGAGGTGGAGAGGAAGAGGAGGCACACCTTGCTTGGAAGTGCTTGTGAAGAAGATGGAGAGTATTGTTGGCAATACCCTGCACACAAGTCACCTCCACACAAGTTTTGGTTTTTGGTGCTCTATTTTTGGATGTAGCATTGATTTAGGTCTATTTAGGAATGGATTTCTTTTTGTAAGTTAGTCATTTGCTATTGATTTTGCTACTAAGAAACATAATTAGGAACATCATTTAGCAACAAAATTACGTAGCTAAGCAATAAAAAAATGTTGCTAATTTTGTTGTAGTGCAGTGTCAATACTACGCTACTATTATTAATTTGCATTTGTATCTTTTTTTGCCCTCTTGTACTAACATACATGTTTTTTTAAAACCACCCCTTTTCTTGTCTTCTACTCTAGATGTTTTTTTTGGTAGCCTCTTTTTTTAACATGTTCATTTGCGCTATAAAAGTTTTTCCCAGTATAGTAGCATTTTTTTGTTGCTATTTCTGTTGCTTTTAACTAAAAAATGCTTCTCAATAGTGAAAAAATGATGTAACGAAAAATATTGTCGAGCATAGCATAATTTTGCTGGTGAGCAGTGGTAATGAGAGTGGACAACCCCACTTACCATACACTACTAGAATCCCACTTACAATACACTACTAGAACATTGCTAGAAAATGATGTTATGCCTGCAAGGCTTGCTAGTTGAATCCTTAGGATTTAGACTCCCATGACCCCTAACCATGACGGAGTAGGAAAAGGCCTTTTCTGACCATCAAGGATAAGGGAGTGAGAGAAGAAGCAATCAATGAGAATATGATAAGATGGAGACATGTAGATAGACTAAGTTTCCACATCTCAAATTCTTTCTTTGATAATGACAGGTGACTGGGAAGCAAACTACGACCACTCAACACTACAAAAATTAATGAGGTTGATGGTGATGTGTAGGTGCTCAGAATTGGATTTCTAAAAAATTAGGTCTACTGATTTGACATCTCGGGTCCTTTATCTAACAAAGCTTATCCTTGAATTCTACACACTAATGTGTCATGATCCTGATGGTTATAGGGTTGAAATAATGCAACCCAATTCAATGGCTAGGATCGATCTTCCCATGACCCCCATCCTTGACAAAGATGGGCACAAAGATGTAGCTCACTACAAGTGCTTGGTTCTTTATAGTCTAGTCAACCCAACAAAATCCTGGTATAAAGATCCCTTCTACAAGAAGAACAAGGAGTAAGAGTTGTTTTCTGAATTCGGGCATGGATTTGGTTGATTAACCTTTATGGTCCTCAACGGATGAGTACATGGCTCTTTTATATGGATCCATTGGTTTATCTTGCTGATCTTCAACGGAGATTCCATTTTTGATATGTGAATATATTGCCGGTTACTATGAGCTAGGAACGAAAAGGCCCCTGAGTGGACAAGTGGTGAGCATTCTGGTTGCCAAATGATGCCATAGATACACTGATGAAGGAATAATTGGAAATAAGGATTCAACCAGATATTTTGGAGGATTATGATAAGTGACACTATGGTTTCATTAAATGATTGTTTTAAAGATAGCTGAATCTGTGAAAAAGGCAATTTCATATTGGGTGTGTAAGTGGTGTGACTGGCGTTAAATTTGTAAGTGGTGTGACTGGCGTTAAATTTGTATGAATATCCGGCTAGGGGGCCTGGGAACTCTTTTCCCCAGTACTACTCGGGACAAAACCTAACCAAATTCCTAATTCGATCCCATCACTACAGTGGTTGGGCGGTTGTCTAACCCATGGAACGGGATGGGGTTAGGCTCCACTGATGGATCCGTAAAATGAGACTCAATTCTGTTATAGTACAATAGATGAAGTAAATCCCACATAGTAATCGCTCTATGGAAAAAAGAATAAACGGTTGTGCCTCTCAATGGGGAAAAAAGCGTTGGTTTCTATGATCCAAGTGCAAGTTTCTTCCTTGATTTGACCAAGTGACTCACAAGTTCGGTCAGATCAGTTTGGTCAATAATGACCCTGACTACGTTAGAGTACATTTATCCTGGAGGAATCGCCCGTGCTTTCTAGTAGGGGAAAATTTTCGGGTTCCGTGGGGTGAGGCCCCGAGTGAAGGATCCTACCCCGTGCAAGAAGTGCTACTTCCGCTGCTAGCACCCCCAAATCCGTTATGCAGAGAGGGGGCAGGGATCTATCAGCTCTTGAACCAGAGCCAATTGGCTACAGTGGATCAATTGAGAAGCCAAAAATGTCAAAAATTTGTGAAGTAACAGTAAAAAGTTGTAATTGTGTGATAAAATTCATACAAATTGATATTCAGAATGAAGATTCATAAAATTGAAAGTGGGTCTTCAGATGGAATTACTGCAATTGTATGGAATCCCTGACTTGCTTCAGGCCTAAACATGATGGTATTTACCTTATAATTCCAAGGACCGTGACTACCCATATATACCGAGGGTATAACTGCAGCTCTTTACTGGCAGTATATACGAGTAAATCTAAGACCTTGAAATTATAAGCAAAAATGCTATCCAGATGATGAATTCGAATGTGGTTGATATGAATTTAAAACTCTGGTTGAGAACTGATGAGTTGCTTTGGATTCTGATTGAAAAATGACTATTCCTGAATTTTGGTTGAAAAGCGATCAGTTGAGCAAAGCCACAATAAGGATGAATGGGACGAGTCCCTATGATGATGTTCGAAACTGGAATGATGATAATGACTTC
Source organism: Cibotium barometz (assembly GCF_041138505.1). Classification (NCBI taxonomy): domain Eukaryota; kingdom Viridiplantae; phylum Streptophyta; class Polypodiopsida; order Cyatheales; family Cibotiaceae; genus Cibotium; species Cibotium barometz. Next base: position 17,809,032 of record NC_141054.1, read on the forward strand.
AGCAAATCACTATGAGATTAGTGGATTGTGCTGTCAGATTGCTACTGTTAACACTTGACCCAGTGGATCAAGTTAATGGATGACAAATTCAGAACTTGCTTGACTGAAATTCCCGTTCAGAAAGAAACTTTTCGGTCTAAAGGACCATTATTATGTTAAGGATATGAATGATATGATCTGAATGAATTGTTATTTGATGATGAGTTCTATATAAGGGATATTTATCCCAGGATTCTGTTGGGTTGACCAGAATATAAGTAGGATCTTAAGGGAAAGAGTTGTTCTCCAGTTTGCGAGATGAGGACATCTCACGTTTTTTAAGTGGGGTAGGATGTAAGATTCCTCCCTCCCGCTTTTGAGGTGTGCAAGTGTAAGAACCTCTCCTTCTGATCTTGTAATTATTTTCTCTTTGAAATAAAAGAAAGATTCTGTTTTACCCTGTGTTTTGACCTAGAGAGAGAAAATGTCTAGAGAGAGGTAATCCAGAATTGAGATATTTTTGGATATAAAAATCCTCCTAGTGTCTAAAATAGTTTCCCTTAAATTATAAATTCAAAAAGAATTTTCCAATGTGCAATTGGAATTATTTGAAAATAGATAAAAAGGACCTTAGCCTATAGATTTTCAGAAATTTTTGGATTATGGTCCAATTAAGGTTCCTATGGGCCAATTAGATCACAACAACACAAAGCAACTATAGACGCGCTTGATACACGTGCAAAATAGCGGCGGACGCGTCTATAGGCGTTGCTTGAATAGAGAAATTACGGGCGCGTCGAACAGTGCATCTAATAGCGCGTGTATTTACGCGTATACTGACGTGTCTATTAGGGCGTCTACACTGAGAATCTAACACTGCGTCTAACAGAGCGTCTATTTACGCGTGTATTAGCACGTCTATTTACGCTATATTAGGGCATCTATTAGTGCATCTACACTGAGAATTAGACGCGTATTTAGATGCAAAACAGAGAGTACAAAAAGTGAGATTTTGGTGTAGGCTGGTAAATGTACATCACTGCTTTCCAGAAATTGCCCATGATTACCAAAGCACATAATTTTAACAAAAACATCAATGCTTTTTTGCAAACCCACATATACAAAAAAAAAGTGAGGTGAGGAGAATGAGACAATATGTAAAATAGTTTAGCCAATATCAATGATGGGCTACGGTTCAATCTCATCCTCAATGAGATCAACCCTTGCCAACAAACTATCTACTTCATAATCCAAACAAGTGTTTAGATCTACAAATACATTCAACCCACTACTACTTGTGCTACTCATGTGCTCATCGAAATCAGCATCACCAATGGTAGGCTCGTCCTCATGGGTAATGGCCTCAATATCTCTATCTCCTATCTCATGATCATCCTCCTCTCTCGTATCACGGTCATCATCACCTCCATGGCCATGATCATCCTCCATACGCTCCATATTCGTAAATGTACTATACATCACTTTGGAACGTGACATAATAGGTATGACATGCCACCATCTGTTATTATCCACCATTGGTTGATAGACAACCTAATTCAAACACAAATACAATCATGTTATTTTCCTTGCATCGAAGGTATCAAATATTTAAAAGTGAGTACCTTTATATGTGTGTACAGTACCTGTTCACATTGTTGCGGTAGTACTACTGTGTCCTTTTGACTTTGCCAAAACTTTGTGGAGTCAATAGTTACAAAGCCACTTACATGGCGTTTGATTGTTGCATTAGGGCCTCTTTCCACCACGTCCTTAAACCACTTTACATCCAAAACATACACAAAGAAGCGTCCAAAGTCAAGAAGGTAAGTCTCTTTAGGGTTGATCTTTTTTGAAAGTTGCTCTCGTTTGATTCATCCTTTGCTCTCTTTGAAACGAATGTTTTTGGTACAACAACTGTGTTTTTGTGTCGGGCGCGTCGGGTGCATGTCCTCTTCGTCTTTTTTGAATAGTATGTCTGTCAGAGAACGTCTATAGTCGCATCTGAGAGGGCGTCTAAAAGCGCATCTATAGACGCGTCTACTCTGTGTTGTAAACAAGTAGCCGCGTTTGTAGACGTGCTGTTAAACGCGAATATAGACGTGTTTTTTCTCTTTTTTTTCCCTCCTCTCTTTTTCTCTTTTTTTCTCCTCTCTTTTCCTCTCCTTTCTCCTCTCTTTTATCCCCACTTTTTCTCTCTTTTCCTCTCCTTTTCATGGAAATAAGTGATTGCATGAATGAAGAAAGGGATTGCATGAATGATGGAAAGGGATTGCATGATTGAAGAAGGGGATTGCATTAATGATGGAAAGGAAAAGCATGATTGAAAAAATAGATTGCACTCTATATTTTCCTCTCTTTTTCCTTCTCTCTTTTATCCTCTCTTTCCTTCTCTTTTTCGTTTCTCTTTTTCTCTCTTATCTCCTCGCTTTTTCTCTCTTTTTTTCTCCTCTCTTTTCCTCTATTCTCCTCTCTTTTTCTCTCTTTTTTTCTCCTCTCTTTTCCTCTATTCTCCTCTCTTTTTCTCTCTTTTATCCCCCTCTTTTTTCCTATGTTCTCCTCTCTTTTTCTCTCTTTTATCCCCTCTTTTTCTCCTCTTCCCTCTCATTTCTCCTCTCTTTTATCCCCGCTATGCATGCCTTTTCTACTCTCTTTTCTTCTCTCTTTTTCTCTCTTTTTCTCTTCTTTTTCTCTTCTCAGTTCATCAGTAATCTTCTTTTTTTCTTTTTTCCAGTTCATCATGTGGCCAGGAAGCTCTTCAGGCTCACCTGATCTTCAGGAATCCATCTTTCGGGACTTATATAACCTTTTGGGGCACCCTCCTAGTCCTGCAGAGTTATACGGCTACATGACGGGGGTACTCTAAACACCCCCCAGGAGTCGGCACTACAGACTCCAAACCACCCCAACCCCACACCTTTTGAGATTACCCCAGTGGAGTCAACACAGCCCAGCCGGCTACATAGCCGAGACCCTTCCCCCATGCCGTCCTATGTCCCTTCCCCCATGCCGTCAAGAGGCCCTTCTGCCTCGCAGAGCCGTCGGCGTACTCCCGTGCAGTCAAGACTTGGTTCTCCTGCAGCTTCAGGTGGCCAGCATACTAGCTCGACACGACACAGTAGCAGGCATAGTAGCAGGGAGAGTGGTGGGGGATGCATGGCACAGTGCTTTGGGAGGTGGTGGTGGGGACGAGAATGATTCACATGATTTAGACGTGCCTTCGGGTGATGGTACGATCTACTATGACATCACTTAGACAGGAGGCATCTTGATGGATGCACGGGGGAAGGACATCATGGCCTTCATGTGCTCTGTAATTGCTAACAGTTACAGAGATTGCTTTATTCACTACAAAGATCAACCAAAGAGATTAGCTAATGAGACCCTCGCTACTGTTCGCTCTACATATCCTAACCCCCCCAATGTGCAGTTCACAGATAAATGAGCCAAGTCAAAGATTGTTTCGATACTTAGCAATAAAAGATCTTCGCTTAAGAGGCATGCACTAGCGGAGCTTGCCAGGCTCCAGGGAGGTCAACCACCAAGGGACCCGCCCCACATCGCTCACAAGCGTGAGTGGAAGAAAGAAATGAAGTCAGCGAAGGAGGAACCTAGTCTAAAGCACGTGGAGGCACGAAGGATCCAAATGGAGTAATATGGAAGTGTGCATTTTGGAGCAGGGGGTGTTGAATCATGGGAGGCCCAGTTTGTAAGTATCGATCTCAAATTATATTGTTTATGTAGTTTATTAGCAGGTTGTTTCTTTGTACTAACCCCTCCGCAAATTGTGTCATTTTGCAGCTTGATATCGTGGGCAAGTACCCTACTCCTATCGAGACAGGCTACCACCGCCACCATCGCAGAGGAGATACATGGAGGCACTTCTATAATGACGGGTTGATTACTGAGGAGAAGTATATCCAGACTACTGGAGAGTCCCCCGAGGTATTTGAAAGTAATTAAATAATCTGAATATTATAAATAAAGATTTGATTTTTCATACATTGATATATGTTGTCCCTTGTTTACAGGACCCTGCACAACCTGCACAAGAAGATGAGGAAGAAGACGAGGAAGAAGGAGGCGAAGAAGGGAGCACAGAAGGGAGCGAGGAGTAGTGCTAGCTACTCTTTTTTGTACTTAGCCACACCGGCTTGGCTTCGTGCCTCTTGTATATACACTCCTCTTATTTTTGGTACTTGAAGCCACAGGACATGGCTTAGCTTCGTGCTATATGTACATACAAGCAGTTTTTGAGCTATCAATTAATGCCTTGTAACTAAACGTTTTGGAGTTGTAATGTTTTATTTGGAATTGTAATTAATGTCAGCTATAGACATGCTTGCAAGAGTGCTAATTAAAATGCGATTGACTGTAAGAATTGAATTACACAATGTGGAAATGGGATTCATGTTACTACACTGCATACACAACATAACAGCATTCTGTTAAAGCACACAAAATTTAAAAAATATTCTGTAGCGCGTCTATAAACGCATTTGTCTGTTCAAGAAGCATCTATTTGAGCGTCTATAAACGCGTCTATGCATGCGTCTGTTTGTTTGCGTGTATAAATGCGTCTGTCTATTTTTTAAATTTCTCCCCGACCATCTATTTGTGTGTCTATATGCGCATCTGTGTGGCGCCTCTATAGGCGCGTCTGTTTGCTACCTTTTAAACGCGCCTTTAGACACGGTTCTGTAGACGCGCTAATAGACGCGGGTCTGTAGACGCGCTAATAGACGTGCAAATAGACGCGCTCGTAAGTTTTTTTTTAAGTTGAGTAAACGCGTTTGTGTGTGCATCTGTAGGTGCTTTGTCTTGTTGGGATCAATCCAAGTGTGGGGAGGAGATAAATCCAATTTATAAAAGAAAAATCCCCAACAATGAGTAAATGCTCACATAAAATGAAGACTTGACTAAGAAAAAGGTTTATTAGTAAAAAACCTTGAGTATTACTAAAAAAATGAGATATTTTGGGTATAATGATTTAATTTTGAAATCTTGGTAATAAGGAGAAGGGAGCTCTTCAAGGAGGCGCCTATTTCACATGTGTGGTGGAGTTTTAAACTCAAAAAAATTGTAATATTTTTATCTCTACTAGATCAAACCAAATCAAAAGGGAGCCAAACTAGGTCCAAATCTTGTCCAAATTCAGCCAAACTGAACCTGGAAAATACTAGAAACTAGTTGGACTTGGTTAGAGGCCTCCCTCACCTATAAATAGATCCTTAGCCCTTTGTAAAAAAAATATGAGAACTATACCATGCGAGTATTATACTAAAATAATGATATTTTCATTTATCCTCTAAAAATCCTCTACAAATTAAAGAGATTGGAGCTTCTCTCTCTCTTCAATCTTCCTTGGAGACTCCAACAACATCCAAACCAATTGATTGGTTGGGGGCCTCTAATGTGATCAAAGAATCAAGTAATTTACGAGGTAAAGTGTGGATTATTGTCTTCTTTTTCTTAAATCTCCAAATGTTTCTCTCCTCAACCCCTCTCAAGCTTGAGAAGCATTAATTTGAATGGCATTTGAACACTATTGAAGTTTTTTAATGTATTGTAATGAAGAAATACATAAATTTTTATTTATGCTAATTTATAATGGTTTTTAAGCATTTCTCTCTCTCCCCCAAAGAATGGTCATTCCTATGACCTATTCTCAATTCAAATGAAGCTTCTCATGAAGCATTTCTTAATCTAAAAGTAATTTCTATGCTTGTCTAATTGGAGGCCAAAATAATGGCTTTTTAATACTTTTTTGCTATTTGATTTATGGTAAAATTAAGAATCAATCCATAATTGGATAATGATCCAATTAGTGGTTATTCTAATCACATGAATAATACTAAACTTTATTCTTTCGAATTTTTTGAGAATTATCAGTAATAGCAACAAAGCTATTGCAAATTTTTTTAAAAATAAATACATAAATCATTTTCATTGATATTATGAAAAGAGGACTTCCTACCATATTCTAGGATTAATCATCCTAGATTAATTGAATGATTCTCATTATAATCATGGAAATTTTGATTTTGATGTTTATGCATAAATAGTAATTAGCAACACAGGAATTTCTAGTAATTCATTGTTTATGTTAAATGAGAAATTCCTATGACATTTGGAATTCCATCATTGTGATGGAAAAAGAGAAATTCCTAACATATTGAAATTATTGGATAATTCATTTAAATTCAAAGATGAAATTTAGATAAATTTATTTTATCTATGAGAAATTTTTAAATGCTAAAAGAGAAATTCCTATGACATTTGGAATTCCATCATTGAGATGGGAAAAGAGAAATTCCTAGTATATTGGAATTAATGAGTATTTTAATTAAATTCAAAGATAAAATTTAGAAAAATTTATTTTATCTATGAGAAATATTCAAATGTTAAAAGAGGAATTCCTATTACATTTGGAATTCCATCATTTACATGGGAAAAGAGAAATTCCTAGCATATTGAATTTATGGATATTTTATTTTAGATGTAATTACTTTATGAGAAATAATGGATGATAAAAGAGGAATACCCATGACATTGGAATGCAATGAATTAAATGCAAAAAAAGGAATTCCCATGGTATTTGAAATCCAAGAAATTAAATGGGAAGAAGAGAAAATTTTAGTATAATTCAATTTATGATTTATCAAAAGTGAAAATATGGGTAGAATTGATTTCTGTAAATCCCATGAATTCTTCTATTCCAAAAGAGGAGTATTGAATTTAATTCATTTGAGAAATTGAGAATGAATATGGAACTAGTGGTTGAGAAAGAACCTTTAATTAGGCCAAGCAATTGGCAAAAATTTAGAAAAAGTCCCATTATCGGGATTAACCTAGAAAAAGCTATTAAATGGGATTAGCATGTGAATGGATGAGATAAGGTGAAAATGTGATGTGATAAGATATGTATGGGATATGATTGGATGTGATAATATGAAAGTAGGATGTGATAAGATGTGATGTAGTGAAATGGATGTGAATGTGAATAATGAGATGAGAGGATATGTGAAAGGGTGAGAAGGGAAGTACATGGATATGGAAGTGGATGTGTATGTGGAAGAATGGATGTGGATGTGCATGTGGAAGAATGGACGTGGATTTATGGATGTGGATGTGCATGTGGAAGAATGGATGTGGGTGTGTATGTGGGTGTGTATGTGGATGTGTATGTGGATGTATGATTGTGGATGTATGGATGTGGATGTATGGATATGGATGTGTATGTGGAAGAATGGATGTGGATATGCATGTGGAAGAATGGATGTGGATGTATGGATGTGGATGTGTATGTGGATGTATGGATGTGGATGTGGATGTGGAAGAATGGATGTGTATGTGTATGTGAAAGAATGAATGTGGATGTGTATGTGGAAGAATGGATGTGGATGTGCATGTGGATGTATGGATGTGGATGTGTATGTGGAAGAATGGATGTGGATGTGAATGTGGATGTATGGATGTGGATGTGTATGTGGAAGAATGAATGTGGATGTGTATGTGAAAGAATGGATGTGGATGTATGGATGTGGATGTGTATGTGGATGTATGGATGTGGATGTGGATGTGTATGTGGATGTGTATGTGAAAGAATGGATGTGGATGTGTATGTGGAAGAATGAATGTGGATGCGTATGTGGAAGAATGGATATGGATGTGTATGTGAAAGAATAGATGTGGATGTGTATGTGAAAGGATGTGATGTCGATTTGAGTGAATGGATGAGATGTAACGTGATGTGAATCCGGATGTGAGTGAATGAGATGTGATGTCATATGAATCAGATGTAAATGAATGATATGGGATGTGAATGAATGAGATGTGATGTCATATGAATCAGATGTAAATGAATGATATGGGATGTGAATGGATGAGATGTGATGTGATGTGGATCGGGATAAGAATGAATGAGATGAGATGTGAAATGAATGTGATGAGGTGTGATGTAAATTGAAATAGATGTGAATGAATGAGGTATGATGGGATGTGAATTTGGGTTGATGCGAGTGGATGAGATGTGATGAGGGTAAATGAGGAAAGATGTGATGAGATGAAAAATGATGTGATTGGATGAGAATAGGAATACATATGAACTGGATATGGATTAAGTAATGTGGACAGATATGGAACAATGTGAAAGACGAGAGTTCATTATAGGATTTGTATTTATGACCTATTTTTAAATGACTGTTTTATGTCAATAATGTTGGGGAAGCATTTTGACCGTCTTAAGAATGAGGTCGTGGAGACCTAACTGATAAAGTTACAACAGCTGACGGAGAGTCAACGGAGGATGTCTCGCATAGCAAGGTCAACCGAGGTCTTGACCAGCCTCGGTTCGATTTCAATGGTGAGCTTCCGGTAGGATGGATGAGGGACCAAGGAAGCGGGCTACTATGAGTGAAGCGCTAGGTTACCTGCGAAGCATCCTAGAGGGTGCTGACCATACGGTGCTCGGGCTCTGGTTCGCCGAAGATACCCACACGTGCGTTGGGGAAGATATCGGAACAAGGAGTAAGAGTTGTTTTCTGAATTCGGGCATGGATCTGGTTTATTGACCTTGCTAGTCCTCAACGGATGAGTCCATGGCTCTTTTATATGGATCGGTTGGTTGATCTTGCTAATCGCAAGAATTTCTCAATCCAGCATAACCCCAACCGGCTCATGGGTTAGCCAACCGCCAACCACTGTATTGGTGGGATTCTTTTATAAAGATTTGGTTATGTTTTGCTTGGGTACCGAGAAAAAGAGTTCCTAGGCCCCCTAGCTAGCGTTTCATGCAAAAATTAAGGTAGGCATACCATGTACACACCCAATATGAAATTGCCATTATAACAGAAACGACTGTCTTTAAAATAATCCTTCAATGAAAATCATAGTATTATTGATCATAATCCTCCAAGATATTGAGTCCATTGTATTACAAAATATGTCATCTGGACTCTCCGTTGAAGACCAGCTGGCCAACCAACGAGATCCAGTATCAAAATTTGATTCACAAAAGTCAAGCATAGGATGACTAATCCTAGAATATGGTAGGAAGTCCTCTTTTCACATTATGCATAAAAATGAGTTATGCATTAATTTCTAAAAATTTTGCCATAGCTTCGCTGCTATTACTGATAATTTTCAATATTTCTAGAAAGAATAAGACTTTGTAATACAATTATGATAGAATAACTATCTTTAGACTTAAATCCAATTTATGGAATTATATCATAAGTTTACCATAATTTTATTAGCATAAAAGCATAAAAAAGCCATTTTCTTAACCTCTAGCTTTACTAGCATAGAGTTTGGTTTTTGAATTGAAAATTTATCAAATGAGAAGCATCCATTTGAATAAAGAATTAGTCATAGAAATGACTATTCTTTTGGGAGAGAGAGATATACATAAAAAGCATCCTAATTAAGCATAAAGACTAACTTTTTTGTGATTAATCATTATAATTCTTATAGAAAGTTTTATTTGCATTGAAAAAAAAAATTGAAACTTCTCAAGCTTGAGAGGGGTTGAGAAGTGAAATCTTTTGAGAATATTAATGAAAACCATGAAATTACTTCTTACCTCTAGATTTTTCTTGCTTCTTTATCTTACAAGGAAGCCCTCAACCAATCAATTGGTTTAGTGTGTTGAGAGGAAAGCTCCAAGAATTGGTTAAGAGAGAGAGAGAGAAGCTCCAATCTCTCCAAAAGTAGAAGCTTTTTAAGGGATAATAGAAAATATGAGTAGTTTAATGTAATATTAGTATGGTATAGTTCAGAGATGACAATACAAAAGAATGAGGGTCTTTTTATAGGTGAGGGAGGCCAACTGATTCCAACTAAGTTCTAGAATTTTCCAGGTTCAGTTTGGTTGAATTTGGACAATATTTGGACCAATTTAGCTCCCATTTTGATCCAGTTTGATCCAAGAGATAGGAGGGATAAAAATATCTTTATACTTTTGAATTAAAAACCCTCCCACACATGTAAAGGAGACGCCTACCTCAAAGGTCTCCCTCTCCTTACCAAGGTGTCAGAAATTCATCATTCCTCTAAAATATCTCATTTTTTTAGTAATCTCTCTTAATTTTTAACTAATAAACCTTGTACTCAGTCAACTCTTCATCTTCTGTGAGCATTTACTCATTTTTGTGTATTTTCTTTTATTCATTGGATTTATCTCATCCCAACACTTGGATTAATCCTATTGGCCCATTACAACCATTAGACCAAAATCCAGAAATTTCTGAAAATCTTGACCCTTAGGCTAAGGTCTTTTAAGTCATTTTTAATTGATTCCTAATGCACCTTGGAGAGTTTATTTTGAACTTCTGCTTCAGGGAAATATATTTTTGATGTTTGTAAAATTTTTATATCAAAAAATATCTCAATATTGAATTACCTCTCTCTAGAATTTTTCTTCTCTCTAGATAAAAACAAGGAAAAATAATATTTTCTTGTATTCAGAAATAGGGAATGATTACTGGGAATTGAGGTAAAAGCTTATTCATTATTCAGGTTAAGGAGGAATCTTACACTCAGCAACGTACCCTTAAAATAAGGATAAGATGCGGAGGCTTATCAAGCTTGCAGTACCATATCAATTGATTATCGGAGAGTTGTATAGACTGGGCAAAGATTGATGTGCTTAAAGGATGCATAAGGGAGGATGAATTCGTACTTATTGGAAGAGTCTCCTTCCAGGATAGCAGGCAGGCATTTTGCCAGAGAAATTACAGCCCCAGAAGGTGCTCCAAGCTGGGGACTCAGGTGGCCCACATTATTCGGGGACGCCAATGAGTTCGTCAAAAGATGTGAGGAATGCCAACGTTTCGCTATCCCGTAAAAAAGAGACAAGATGGCACTAACCCTCATCATTGTCAAGCAACCATTTGAGAAATGGGGAATAGATTTTGTGGGGCCTATAGGTCCGATGGCTCATCCATCACAAGCCCTCTTTATAATCGTAGCCACTAATTATTTCACAAAGTGGGAAAAAGCCAGAACTTTAAAGAAAGTGGATGCGCGAATACCTGCGAAATTTGTATATGAGCAAATCATATCACGATTCAGCTGCCCATTGGAATTGGTGAGTGATCGCGGCTCACATTTCATTAATGAGGTAATTAATCAATTGCTATCAGGATTCTTGGTAATCCATTGTAAATCATCACCATACTACCCCCAAGCAAATGGTCAAGCAGAAAATACCAATAAGATTTTGTGTACCATCCTCACGAAAATTGTGGAAGCAAGTCCAATAGATTGGGAGCATAAGCTTACAGCAGCTCTTTGGGCCTACCACACATCCTATAGGTGGCGACAGGATATACTCCTTATGGTGTTGAAGCGGTTATGCCCATGGAATACTTAGTCCCAAGATTAAGAATTGCTATACAAGAACGTCTAACTAAAAATGCATTAGCTAGAAGGCTAATTGACTTGGAAAAACTGGATGAAACCTAGTTGATAGCATCACACGGACTCATGGTTGAAAAGTTACGCAAAAAACATTGGTTTGATAGAAACCTCAAGCAAAAAGAGTTAAGAACGAGGGACCTTGTCCTCATGTATGGTGTGGGAAGCTCCAGGAAAAAGAAGCTGAAATACCACGGTCAGGGACCATTCCGCGTATCAAAAATCACATCTCAAGGGTCTGTCTGAATAGAGACAATTTTGACGGCATCCAAATGGAGGGCTATGTTAATGGGAGTAAACTAAACAAATACTTTGGACCATTAACCCAAGAGATGCTCTTCCAACAAGAACACCTCTTAAAACAACAAAAGCAATTAGCAAAAGAAAAGATCCAACAAGCGCAAGACGAGGCTAATGCTAGGCAAGCAAAAGCTAAAATGCAGAAGGGCCTGATTCATGTCAACATGGCATCCATAACCCTGTTGGACAAAGAGGATCTAAACATTGAACAAGTAAGATTCAAGTTGGGACTCACAACAAATAAGGGCATCGCAACAAGTGTTGCATAATTGATAGATACGGGATCGAGATACAACCTAATCTCATATGACACTTGGATAGCCTTAGGGAGACCAAACCTGGAACACATGGATGCAAAAGTTTGTAGTAGTGTGCACTTAACAATCACAAAGGCCGTTGGGTATTTAAATGTTAACATTTTCATCAGTAATAATCCCTTGGTGGAAAGGTGTTTGTAATGCCTGCTCTGTAGGTACAATGGAAGAGGAGATGATCTTAGGACGATCCTAGATCTGTGCCAACAAGTGCAATATCCAATGGGAAGACAGAACCATATCGCTAACCATCGGTGAAAAAGTCATGTCCATACCATTAGGGACCTCGGCAAATCAAGGCAAACAAATCGCTGCAGAAGCGGTACCTCAGAAAACAAAATCTACACCCACCGTGTTCAAATTGCCTACACAAAGCCCAACATACAAGAGTACATATAAATGGGTACCCAAGATTCACCCAAAGGGTCAACCTAAGAGGAAGGAACCAACGAATGATGAACGTTCTCATGAGAAAACCGAGTTCAAAAATCAACCATTCACACCACCTACAAAGTGGCAGAAGGTCAAGAACTTGCAGAAGCCTGATGATGACTGCCATCAACAGTATGTGACCTAGTGTAACCTTGCAATTTGGATGTTGGCACAATAAGGAATTACAACCATAAATAGGACTTACATGAGACTGCAACTCAGGTTTGAGAAAACCGCATTATAATCTTAGAGAAAAAAATCACTAAGCCCCGTGAAAAATTCCAAGTAATTATTTCATATTTGTGTCAAAGATTTTGCCAAGTTTCACATGAAATAAAATTCAACTGAGAGTGTCTAAAATAGTAGGAAGTTGTGTGTGTTTGATACACCACTTTTTAGCATCCATTTGTATCCAAACCAATACATGGTTTTAATGTGTTTGTAAGTTTTTTAAGGTGATACAATGCTTACTCTATCCATTGAGATCTTAAAGTTATATGTAAAAGCCCCTTAGTAAGCTACAAATATTAATTGTTTCAAAATGTCAAAACTGCACACAACAAAAATTTTGGATTTAGATTCTTGAGTCATACGCATTACATTCCTTGGTAAACTTGCAACATTTTGTCTGTATAGAATAATTCCGCTAAGGTACATTGTACAAACATAATTTGGGCACCTAAAACCTTTGTTTTATGGTTGTTGAGAGAGAATTTAGAAATTTTGAAAAATGTAGCACGATTGAAAAACTAAGATAGTGCTCAAGTAGCAAGATTTACTTGAGATTGGGACCCCAAAAAATATGTATTAACTTGGTTTTGAACTATATAATCATTTCTGATTGCCAATTTGCACTAACATAACCCTAGTTTTATGGAAGTACCTTTGGAAGGCCAAAATTTTTCTCTTTTTTAGCATCTTGGTAATTATGGAGATTGTGTTGTTTTGAAACCCCAAGTTCTACCAATTGACTTTTACAAACATGAAAAACATGATTTATTCAAGAAGTTATAGGCATTTTATGGGATTTTTGAGAAAACAGCTTCAAATTTCAATGAAAATTTGAAGTTAGAGTTTTTTGTCAAATTTCTAATATAGCTTGTGTTTTGACATCATGAAAAATCCCCTTTTTTTAACTTTTAACCGACCTATGGTTGAAACAAGGTGTAGAAATGTTGTTTCTAGGTTTCCCAAAAAATTCCAAAGTTTTTTGGGAGAAACAGGACACTTTAGTGTCCAATTACAGAACTAGTGTTAAAGGAGATGCTCGGGAAGGACAACAACAACAAACCCTCAAATGGTCAAGACTTTCCTAAGAAGAAGACGAAATCCGCATCTGTGGCTCAACTCAATGTTATTAAAGAAGATGATGATGATTCTCTCAAGCAAGAGGGTAACTCTAATCCTAATTATTTAGATGAAGGTAAGCTTTTATTTCATGATTTATTAAAAATTCAAGGCAAAATAAAAGGAAAATCAATTTCTATATTGCATGATGACGGTAGCTCACATGATTTCATTTTTGAAAAAGTATTGAAAGAACTTAACCTAGATGCATCGCACTCTAGTTATAAAGTAAAAGCTGCACTTCAAGGTACTAAGTACAACTACGTGAAAGAGGTTAAGGATTTAGAATTGGAAATGGGTTCACTACAAAAAAAAGAGAACATTCCTAGTGGCTCCTTTGCAAGGAGTCGATGTTATCTTAGATATGCCATGGAGACATGAGCATAATCCCCAGATTGACTATGAAACCTATACCATGTGGTTAATAAAAAGTGACAAAGAAATATGTTTGCAATGTCAGACCAAGGGTGACAGGTACATTTTTGACTCATACCGAAGAAAAAAGAGTTGTACGAAAAAAGGAGAAGACACTTTTTATTCTTGTCACGAGCTCACTGCTCATGATGACTGCAAGTCAAATGTGTCTCATGATCCTTTTGTCTCTAAGTTCTCTAACTACTTCATGGATGACTTACCTCTCCTGGCTTACCCAAGCCTCGTCGAGAAGACCATAGAATTGAGATAATTCCTGGTAGCTCACCGCCATGCAAAGCTCCTTATTAAGTGGCAATATGCTTGAGAAAAAAGAGATCCAAAGGCAAGTTTAAGAACTATTAGAGAATTAATTGATTAGATCTAGTAGTTCTCTATTTGGTACTCCAATTCTTCTCATTAAAAATTAGAATGGAATATATCGATTGTGTAGCGTTTATTATGCACTAAACAAGATTACTCTCAAGAATCGATATCCAATACCTTGAGTGGATGACTTTTTCTAGATAAGCTCAAGGGAGTTTAATTTATTAGCAAGATTGACCTAAAGTCCGATTATCAACAGACGAAGGGTATATCTTCAAGACTGCCTTTAGAACCCAAACTGGCCATTATGAGTTTTAGTTATGCCATGCGATTTGACTAATGCTTTGTCTACTTTCAATAGAATGATGAATAGAATATTCTTGAAATATCAAAATTTTGTTGTAGTGGTTTTTTTATGATATCTTATTTTTTAGTATCCTCAAGAACACAAACATCATTTAGAAAAAGTGTTATCACTTCTTCAAGAGAATCATCTCTATGTCGATTCAAAAAAGAGCAAATTCTTTCAAGAGGAAATTATTGAATATCTAGGACACATTGCTTATGTTGATGATATTCGAGTAGACCCCAAAAAGGTCGAAAGCATTGCTAATTGGCCTAGACGATGTGATATTCACAAACTCTGATTTTTTCTTGGATTATGTAGCTTCTATAGGAAGTTTGTTAGAAATTTTACATATATTTTACATCCTTTAACCTAAATCCTTAAGAAAGTTAAACATTTTGATTGGACTAGTAGAAAGGATCATTCCTTCTCTGAAGTCAAGAAAGCATTGACTAATACACGAGTTTTTACACTACCTGATTTTCACAATGACCATTCTTTGTTGTAGTTAGTGATGCAAGTGGACAAGGCTTTGGTGATGTTCTTATGTGCCTGATGAAATTGTCTAAATATTTTTGGTATATTTAAGACTTTTCTTTTCATTGCGGACCCCATACATAAGTACAAGGTCTCCTAACTCGATCTCCTTGTCCTTGAAATTTTTGCCAAACAATTTATTTCTTTGGTCCTTTTCTGATGGCATATTTTGCACTGCATTTTTCTCTCCTTGTTGAGTTGGTCTAAAACAAATATCTGGTTTGCTAATTCATTACCATCAAGATTTTCACTTATGGCTAGCCTTAAGATAGGGATCATGAACTCCCAAGGCATTACTGCCTCAAGTCCATACACAATCTTAAAAGGCGTGTACCCATCATTGCAACTTTGTATGATGTGCGGTAGGCCCAGAAAGCTATTGTGAGCTTAGATTCCTAGTCAGTGCATCAAGCTTCAATAGTCTTTGTCAATATTCATATAAGAACCTTGTTGGTGCTCTCTACTTGGCCATTTTCATATGGGTAATATGGTGTTGACTCTTATGGTGAACGATCATGAATGTGTTAGTGAGATTTTTTATTACATCATTACGAAATACTTACCTTAATCACTCACTAGCTCAAATGGACATCAAAGTGTGTAATGATGTTCTCATAGAGAAACTGAACAGTTGCCATGGCACCTGATTTTTGTGAAGCTCTTGCTTGAGCCCATTTGGTTACATAATGTGTGGTGCCAACAATGATGAGGTGTGATTGTTTGCCACATGCAACAACAGGACCAATAGCACCAATGAAATCTAAGTCCCATTTTTTGAAAGGTTGGTTGACTTTAACAGGATGCAGTAGCATCATGTCCTTCTTCTATGGCTTTATACATCATTAGCACTCATCACATCTCTTTATAAATAGTGCACAATCTTTGAATAGCATGGGGGGACACCAATACTCTGATTGGGGTATTTTTCTCGTTGTAATGTCACTTGCGAAGTGTTGAGAGAGGGAGAGAGACGAGACAAGAGACACGACATACGCTCCACAAGAATGAATCATATTAGTCACAAGTCACATATATATAGGCAAGACCTAGAGTGAGCTAGGGCTTAGAGCTATATACTTCTAACCACCCGTGAGTATTGGTGAGTATTATATACTTTAAATGTTGGTGAGTATTATATACTTCTAACCATCCGCCTGTGACTGATTACCCACCATTGATAAGTATGAGCCACAACCTCGTAGTTGGTTGGTGTCGCTGGTATGTCATCTAGAACAAATAGGTTGAGTTTGTCGAACCTGGAATTTTGTAAGACACGACACTAACTACGGAGGTTGAGGACTATTGGATGTAAAGGATAAAAGAAGGTATCTTGTGGGTTAGTTAATATCAGATCCCCCCTCAAAATGCCCATAATGATGGTTGGGTCAGCATCTTGCTCGATATTTTGTTTAATAAGGGGTAATTCTCCTAAACTTATATCTTCAGCTAAGTTAATGTCATATTGAAGTAATGAGAGTGTTAGTGTAGACAAAAATAAGTAAGAGTTTGCGAAGGGGCCCAAGGATTTACTGGCAATTGTCCCAATTCTGAGGTGCGCTCAAGGAGGGTACGTAGGTCATCTGTGGGCTCCGGCCTTTGACTCCTTTCCTATGTAGCCAATTGGCCAACCAGTTCTTGCATAACGGATATCAGCGTTGCTGAGCTCTGTAGAAATGGTTGTTTCTCTGATCATCCGATCAGCATCCAGCAATCTTCTTGTTGCCACTTCTTGTGCTCTTCTAGCAGTAGCTTCTCTTTGATTGGCTTCAGTAATTTAAGTTACCTATTGTGTTGCCAATCTTTGTGCGTCCTATAATTGGTTTTCTAGTTGTGATATTGTCTCTTGGCTTCTTTGCACCTCTGTTTGGTTGGTGTGATGATTATTTCATTAAGAGCCTTGAGTTTTTAGCATGCGCTTTGTTAACCTTCACTCATTCTTGTTGTAGTCTTTGTACTCTTTCTTGTTCTTCTTTGAGGTTGGCTATGAGGAGCTCTATTTGTTGTCAAAGCATATCCTCATTACGCTTTGCGCTCTCCTGGTACTCTTGCATTTCTTGGGCATGCCTAGTTGTTAGACTCTGTGTGTGAGCTATCTCCTTTTGTATCTACTCCTTTGCTTGCTCGAGCCTTGCATTCAAATCAAAATTCTCAATTATTTTTTGTACAATCGTTTGACTCAAAACTAAGTTATTGCTCTCCAATGCGCTGTATCTTGTTTCCTATTCTTCTGTGGCCTGTAAACTCTTTATGATTACTTCTTTATGAGTTTCCTCTACTGCCCCAAAGTACCTTTCACACTTTGTATTCTTGCATTGGCCTCTTCTAGCTGCTTCCATAGGGTGGCCTTCTTGTCGTGCAGCATGTGTGTTGTCAACAAATGGCAACGCCATACCTTCTGTTCCTATTCCCAGTTGGTACTAGTGGTAGCACTTTTTTTTGTAAGGGAATCATGGAGGAGTGTGTTGAGGCCTTCCAATGTATCCTGGTGGAAGAATCGTTGAGAATCCACCTCCTTGAAAGAGCCAAGATGCAGCAGTGGCTCATCTTCATCCAATCTTCTTTGTTTGCTTGGCATGGACGTCTCTGGGGGGAGTGTGGCCTCTTACTAGATTCTGCTAGCTTCTCCAACTCTTGTTGTGCAATTGATGCCTCCTCATGTGCTGGTCCTTCCAAGGTATTATCTTTCAGTGTTTGTTCTTCAGCTTCCTCTATGTGTATCTCCTCTAGTTGTGAATCCTTGAGCGGGGAGAGGTCTTTGAATATTAGTTATGCAGGGCTCGTTTGAGGGGAGAGCTGTTGGTGTTGTTCCTGCATAGTAGGGCTTTGTAGTTTTTCTTGGAGAGCCTTTGGATCCTTGATGCCACAACCGCTTCTAATTGCTGAGATTCTGTGGTGGTGACATCCACTAGTAGCCCTCTCATCTTATTGTCAGTCTTTTTCTTTCGATCTTTCTTGATTAACTTTATGAGCTGTTTTGTCTCCATTAACACTGCTTGTCCTTCATCCACCCATCCAGTAGATTCGGTAGGTTGATTGGGGACGGGCTAACGACAGGCTTTCCTCTGGTTCATCTTTCACTGGTCGTTGTGCCACATGGTTAAGTATTTGTGTTAACAGGTATGGGTTGCTGACCTTGGACTGACGTGCCTTGAGATAGTTTTCCATTTCTTTGTGCATAAAAAAGTCCCAATTGTCCTCCTTCTCTTCATGAGCTTTGGCAATCTTGTTAAGGCTGACCCTATTATACCTATCAACTAGTTTGATTTGCATCATCAATGACATTGCTCTGTAAGCTTTCTCTATGGCTTCATCCTTGATGTTCTCATACTCTACCCCATTAGAGTTATAATAATCTCTCTTTAGCATCTTCTTGATGGGAATTGTATCTATTGTGTGTCTGTGTGGGCCTTGACTGCCCGCGAGGGAGCAATAAAGCGTCTCTAATGAGGTTTTCTGTTATAAGCAGCTCTTCCGTGGTAGCATCTGCCTTTGTGATTTTTCCTCTCTTTGTCTTCTTGTCATATGTACGGAGGTATTCTACGCAGAGGTGTGTGTCGATCCCTCGGGGTATAGCACTGTAGCCATTCTGCCAAGGTTGACTTTTTTGAGCTTATCTTTTACTTTCGCATCTTCCAATAGATGGAGGCACTCCTTATTACTGTGGCACTGCAGAGTGATTTTCCCATGTGTTGTAATGACATGTTTTCTGATGAGAGTTTCCTAGAAGGACTGGGCGGCATAAGGGCTCAAGAAGTTGGTCCTCAGCTTGCTGGCACTCTAGGAACCTGTGGCATTGCTAGCTTGTCTTGGAGGTGGTTGCTCCCTCGACGACTCAGATTTTGACATAGACATCTTTAGAGGTTGGGAAGGCGATGTCAGGAGAAAGGAGTCAAATGCGAGCAAGGAATCAAATAAGGAAAAAGCAAAATCACTAGTGAAAGTGACAAAAACAAGAAATCAAATTGATTTTATAGCATAGCCATCGGATAGGGCGGCTATGTTAAATGAACAATTCACGTGTCATTTTATGATTGGTTTCGGAGTTCTTGCTGTTTCGCGACGTGAACTTCTTTGCACCTTTTTCACGACGTGAAACACTAAAATAGGGTCACGTCGTACAAGTACAGTTTGGGGTTCTTTGGCATGAAACACCAAAAAATAGTTCACGTCGTGAAACATTTTAGGTACTTCATGGCATGAAGTATTTTTCTATTGTTTCACGTGAAGTCTATAAAAACGAGTTTTTGTGTTCAAACACACCCGCATGCACATGATGATGCATTGCTTTTCTTTTTCTTTTGATTTTACCATGGAAACCAAAGGTTTTCTCTGGTACTTCAAGGCATTTTTTGATGAAATCTTTTTAATTCTAATTGGTAGATTTTTAGTGTTCCTTCCACCCAATTACATATTTTTGTTGCGGTGTCTGGTTGTGTATTGCTTATACTAGGGACACCCTTGCTTTTTCCTTCACACATATTTTTCAATTCTATATTTATTGTGGGTATTGTTGTTGCTTGAGTCATTCTCAACTCAGGTTGCTGAATTTGCTTCCTTTTCCACACAAGTGCAGGTGTGGGGTTTGTCCTTTTGGGGGTGTTGATGCTGAAAGCTCTTACCCTCTTTTGTATATTGATTCAAAGCTTTTGCGGTGTCTGTTCTCATAGATTTTCTTTTGGGTAGCCATATTGTTGTATTGCCTTGATAGTAGCCTTGTTCTCGCAGTAGGTTTTTTTTGGATCCATATTCAAACTCTTCAAGAGGGATTTTGAATATGTCTTTCCTAGCACAAGTAGCATTTTATTTGCATCGTCCGAAAAAGGACACTTAAGTGTCCTTTTTTGGTACCAAACTAGTGTTAATCACATCTTCACCCTTGTGCATTCTATATTTATCAAAAGTACTTGAAGGAAAAGATGATTTAAAAGACTTTGTAAAAGACTTATCCTGCATCCTTAAATCTCTATAAATAGATGTTTTACGTTCGAAATTTAAAGTGAGATCCATAGATTTGAAATATAGAGGCTATATTGAAGCAATATAAGTTGTTGGAAAGTTTTCCAAACTATATTAGAGGCTGTCAATTTTTTAAAGAAAAATTTGGGGTAATTTTTGGATTTTTCAGGTAATTTTTAGAGCTATAGAAGCTCAAAAATAAAATTTTGGACCAAAAAAAAGATTTGGAAATTTTGGAAATTTTATATGAGCTGTAGAAAGTTGATTTATAGCTGAGTAAATTTTTGTAGAATTATTGGATCAAAAAAATATATTTTTGTGCTATTTTCTAGCTTTTTGGAAGCTTTAAAAGCTTAATAATTAAGCTTAAAAGCTTGATTAAGTTTTTCTACAGCCATGGGGCTGGAAATACACTAGCCAGTCAGCAAATACAAGATAATGAATGCATCATGAAAATCATGAAAGTAGTCACCCGGGCATCAATTGGGAGGTGGAGAGGTTGAAAAAACAATTTCCTTACTATATTTGCATAAAATCAACCCTTTCTTGCTCCAATTTATCAAATAAGTCAATATTAGATAATTTGGGAAAAATCTCATATTTTGGGAATCAATCACTCCATTTAATTATGTATATATCTTAAGCATGCCAACTCCAAATTTGTCGGAGATTGAAGATCTAGATTCTACTCTTCAAGATCTTTCCAATGATATGTCACATGAGGGGGTTTTGACAAAGTTTTGGACAAGTTCACCATGATCCCATTTTTCAAATGGAAATGGGATTTTTTCCAAATTATCTAAAATGGTGTTAATTAATCAAATTTTGCTCTGTTAAACAAAAACAATTTGGAAAAAATCAACAAATTGACTTGAGAGATTTCCATAGCCGTCCATGATACATTTCTGATACTTCCACTAGCTTAGCAATATTGCTATGGCTCTCTATGCTCCTTCCCTTGCTAATTTGATCAGTACTGACAGATTATGAAGAGGATTCGTGAGATTAAAGGTGGTTTTGTGGTTTTCACAAGCCCACTAATGGTTTTCCACCTTGCTTTAGTCTTTGGACAATAGATTGATGTAGATTTGTTGTCCAATGGTTAAAAATAAGACTTCCTTCAACCATACATAACCATAAATGTATTCTTCTTCAAATTAAATTAAAAAATCACCTTTGCCTTTGTCTGTTTCATCTCTTTTTCCACAAGTCTTTCACCTCTTTGTCCATAAGTCTTTGATGGGCTTCAAGAAGATTGAATTAATCCAAAGCTCTGATACCACTCCCATGGATCCAATTCTAGGAAAATAGAGTAAAAATGAACTTGCAAAAAGAAATTGATTAAAGCAAACCAAAGAACTCATCAAAAACTACAATATTTGAGTGAATAACAAATAATAATTAGCTCAAAAATCATGACTCCAACATTGGGTGCAATCATCCCCCTTCATGTGCGTGGCCTTTCCCCACACATGAGTATTTACATATTACTTTATTTGAAATTAGACCATAGCCTCTCCAAAAATACAAAAAGTGCTTTTCTTGCACGACACTCTCTTATGCTCAAAATAGAGTGCCCATAAATCGAGGCTAGGTTTAAAGCATATCATGCTTTATAAAATATTAAAGTTCAAGTCTATGCTTGATAAACTAAGGCTTTCCAAAATAAATCAAAATGTGCACAAGATAGCACATGTATATAAAAAGATTGTTTACAAAAATGTGTGCCAAGTAATAACTATGTGCGAGTTCTCCTCAATCTTTGGAATCCTCATGTATAAAATAACTAACAATAAATTGGCAAATAAATATTTCATAAGTATACAAACCATAACCACACACATGTTTGCCAGAGGCATAAGTGACTCAAGAATCACCCTCCCATACAAACTAAACTGTAACAAACATTGGATGCCCTAGCCATACGACAATACATACCAAACATATTAATATTTGTAATAGCATCACCCATGCTATTAACATGATTGGGCTTAACACAAAGATAATCCAAACGTCCCCGAATTATCTAAGAGGGTTGAATAATATTTTTAAGAAGGCTTAAAATATATTCCCATAACAATCAGAGCACATTTATTTGCGATGTGTGTGTGCCAACGCATAGTTTTCAATGTGTCGTGGCCTTAGAGAGCCCCCTCGAAATTTGGCCTTTAGCCCACACATTGCAACCTGAATAAGGTTGGATGGTTGACTAAACTTTACAAGTGTATATAAGGACTCCATCCTTACTCTTGGAAAGTTTGGTCACCATTGGAGTGCATTTGGTTACAATGTGGATGCCAAAGTTCTAATCTTGAGGGGGCTCTCTAAGGTCACGTCTCTAAGGCCATGACACATTGAAAACCAGGTAAATGGAATGTACATTACAACAAAATGTCTTGTGATGATGACCAAATGTTGTGTGTATATGTAGACCCCACCCTCACTCTTGCAAAGTTTGATCACCATCATGGGAGCACTTTTGGTTGCAATGTGTGAGGTGAAGTCACAAATTTAGAGGGGGCTCTCTAAGGCCACCATAACACATTGAAAACCAAGCGTTTACACATTGTAATCAAATGTGCTCTCATGGTGACTAAACTTTGCAAGTATGTATATATGGATCCCACCCTCATGCTTGCAAAGTTTGTTCTTCACACCATCAAAGCACATTTTAATGCAATGTGCAGGTCAAAAAGGCTTAATTTGGAGGGGGCTATCCAAGGCCACACATTGAAAATCGAGAAAATGGCATGCACATTGTAACAAAATTTTCTCCAATGGGGACTTAACTTTTTAAGTGTGTATATGTGAACCCCACCCTCACTCTTACAAAGTTTTATCACCATATCGGAGCACATTTGGTTATGTTGTGCAGGCCAAAGGCCCAATTTCAAGGGGGGTCTCTAAGGCCATGACATAATGGCATGCACATCACAACCACATTTGCTTCGATGGTGAGAACAAACTTTGTAAACTGTTCTTTATATGTGGACCCACCCTCACTCTTGCAAAGTTTGGTTACCATCAGAGCACATTTGATTGCAATGTGCGAGCCAAAGGCCCAATTTTTGAAGGGGCCCTCTAAGGCCACACATTGAAAACCAGGTGTCGGCATAAAATTTGTAACCAAATGTGCTCCGATGGGTGATCAAACTTTGCAAGCATGTATATGTGGATACCATCCTCACTCTTGCAAAGTTTTCTCATCATTCGGAGCACATTTGGATACAATGTGTGTGTGAAAGGCCCAATTTTGAGGAGGCTCTCTAAGACTATATGACACATTGAAAACTAAGCATCTAGCATGCACATTGCAACCAAATGTGCTTCGATGGTATGAACAAACTTTTCAAGTGTGTATATATGGACCCACCCTCACTCTTGTAAAGTTTGGTCACCATCAAAGCACATTTGGTTGTAATGTGGAGGTCAAAGGTCCAATTTCAAGGGAGTCCTTTAAGGCCATGACACATTGAAAACCAAGAAAATGGGTTCCACATTGTAACCAAATGTGCTTTGATGGGGTCGCCAAACTTTGTAAGTGTGTATATGTGGACCCCATATACACACTTAAAAAGTTTGGTCACCATTGGGGCACACTTGGTTGGAATGTGTGGACCAAAGTCCTAATTTTGAGGGGGGACATTTGGTTGGAATGTGTGGACCAAAGTCCTAATTTTGAGGGGGCTCTCTAAGACAATGATATATTAAAAACTAAGCGTTTGGCACACACATTGCAACCAAATGTACTCTGATAGTAAGAATAAACTTTGTGGACCCCAACCTTACTCTTTCAAAGTTTTATGACCATCGAAGCACATTTTATTACAATGTACGAGCCAAAGGACCAATTTTGAGGGGCTCTCAGGCCACAACACATTGAAATTTGAGTAATCTGGCACACACATTATAGCCAAATGTACTTAGATAGTGGCCAAACTTTGCAAGTGTGTATATGTGGATTCCAACTGTGCTCTTTCAAAGTTTCATCACCATTGGAGAACATTCGGTTGCAATGTGTGAGACAAAGGCCCAATTTCGAGGGGGCTACATCGGGCATCTAACATGGACATTGCAACCAAGTGTGCTTGGATGATGAAAAATATTTGTAAATATGTATATGTGGATACCACTCTAACACTTGAAAAGTTTTGACACCATCGGAGCATGTCTGGTTGTTATGTGCGAGCTAAAGGCTCATTTTCAAGGGGACTCTCTAAGGCCATAACACATTGAAAACCGGGCATATGGCATACACATTGCCAACCAAATGTGCTCAGATAGTAACAAAACTATGCAAGTGTGTATATGTAAACCCCACCCTCACTCTTGCAATGTTTGGTCACCATTGGAGTATATTTAATTGAAATATAGGCCAAAGGCTCAATTTCGAGGGGGTTACCTAAGGCCATGACACAATCGGGCAAATGGCACACACATTACAAGAAAACAATGTATTTGTGTACTCCACCTCCATTCTCACAAATTTTGATCACCATCAGAGTAGATTATGTACAATGTGTGGGCCAACTTCAAAGGGGTTTTCCAAGGACACAACACGTTGAAAAGAGGACAAATGGCACACATATTGTAACCAAGATGGACCAAACTTTTCAAGTGTGTATATGTGGACCCACCCTCACTCTTACAAAGTTTGATCACACATATGCATATGCATATGCATATTCTTTTGTGTGTGTGTGCGCATATCCACACACACTATATATATATACATATACAATTATATAATATACATTTATGTATACAGATGTGTGTGCCTGGGTGTATCCCATACACACTATACATAAAAACAAATAAACCATTTATTAGAAATACTAACAAGATTAAATATTATTACAAAGTAATATTAAAACTATATTGCTTGGTAATGATTTATCCTAGTTAATAAATAAACCCTTTATTAGAAATAGTAACGAGATTAAATATTATTACAAAGTAATCTTAAAACTATATTGCTTGGTATTGATTTATCTTGGTTACTAAATGCATGATTAAAGTGCGTACTATCAATTATTTTATCTTAATTTTTTAATTAAAAAATAATAAATAACAAGAAAATATTTAATATTTTTTAAAAACATTCTTGATTAAAATACCTTTTTTAAAAGTAGGGCACATGCTTTTTTAAGAACAATTTCTCTTGTTTTGATAATATAGAGTTGAAGTAAAGTTTGATTTCACCCCCTTTTAATATTTGTATAGCTTGGATTCCAAGTTACTTCGACCCTCAAAGTTTAGTTTGAATTCACATATTTGTATAGCTTAGATTCCAAGTAACTGAACTACACTCAAAGTTTAGTATGAATTCACCCCTTGTTGCTCAAACGTTTGTATCAATAGTTGTCTTGACGTGTTTTCATGTTGAATTCTCAAAAATCAATTGCTCAAAAGTAGGTGTCTGCATGTTGAATTCTCAAAAATGAATTGTACTTATTGCATAGTCACTTCAGCACTTTCAAAATGGTTAGATTATCATTTTCAACAATTAGCTCCATAGGACTAAGTTTGCATCAAATTCAAAGGATTTCTTTCTCATGAATTGGTCTCTAGCACACATATTTGAATGGAATCAAGACATTGGGTACTATATACACAATGGGCTTTTAATTAAGTTTTTTGCTTTTTTTGAAGACTTATGTCATCTTATCTGTGGACTCACACCTTATAGGTTCACTTCTATTAGCTCACATCTCACTCATC
Source organism: Cibotium barometz (assembly GCF_041138505.1). NCBI lineage: Eukaryota > Viridiplantae > Streptophyta > Polypodiopsida > Cyatheales > Cibotiaceae > Cibotium > Cibotium barometz. The sequence continues at coordinate 17,835,117 of NC_141054.1, forward strand.
TATCGGCTCAAATCTCACACTTTGTGGGCTTACATTTGTGGACTCACGCCTATCTCGGCTTACATCTATCTTCTACTCACATAGCATGTCTACAGACTTATGTCTCTCACATTTGTAGGCTAATATCACATCCCTATATACTCATGACTACTAGGCCCATGTCTATGTCTAATTTGCACATGGGAATATGGGTTCAACGTGGTGGTTTTTCAAGTTTTTTATGGTTCCTCGAACTTGAATACATGTGGATATTTAAGGTTTCTGATTCTAACTAATAGTGTTATGTAAGTGACCAACGAGTTCTACTATTGTCTAGCAAGTCATAGAGGCTTATCGACAATACTGAGGTTGTTCTAGTGATGATGATCTAGATTGGCTAGATTTGGATAGTGACAGTGACACTAAACCTAGAGTAGCTGGGTTAGCACTTACTTTTATAGTCATTATATGATGTTTTTTTTGAAATATTATCTAGTGGCTAACCTATTTATTATTCTCTTATATTTATACATCATCCCATTTTAGTTCCATGGAATTGTATAATTTCTTTCTCTCTCCCTTTCTCTCCACTCTCCAAGTCACACATTCATTTTAACATTCTCTTATATTTATACATCATCTCATTTTAGTTCCATAGAAGTGTATTATTTCTCCCTCTTTCTCCAAGGCACACATGCATACAAACATTCACACACACACACACACACACAAACAAACGCGCACACATATTCACACACACACACACACACAAAAACACAAACACATGCACACACACACTCTCACATGCTGAGCCTCACCACTCGTCTCGCCCATTGTGTGGGTGAAGGGTGACTGGGTGGAGGGCTTGGTTGAATGCAAAGGGTTGTTTGATTCTTATGAATTAAACAGGTAGGCTTTTAATCTAAACGTGGAAACTATGGGCTCGGAAACCCTATCTTTTTTCCATCCAAACACCTTTCACCACTGGCGATGTGAAAAACTTCTTTCTAAGTCGGCGAGAAAAGAAACGCACGGTTGGAGTGAGTGAACGAGTTTTCATCGGTGTCCTCCTCAAGACAACATTAACCTTTAGCTATTTTTCTAAGTCGGCCAGAAAAGAAGGGCACGGTTGGAGTGTGTGAACTAGTTTTCATTGGTAGTCCTCCTCAAGACAACGTTAACCTTTAGCCATTTTTCTTTGATTTCTGCTAGTGGAAATACACTAAACGGCACGTGAATGTTAAATTTTCAACGCTTGTCCTCTTCGAGAGAATGTTTACCTTTACACCTGTTTTTCTTTTTTTCTTTTATTTCAGTCTCGATGAAAAATACACCAAAGGCACTCACATCTACTACCTTTCATCCGTCGACAACTAGCTCCAAAGACAAACGTGGAGCATTGGTCTCTTTGGTTACTCTAAGGGGTTAGTTTCACTTGCATGCTTGTGGCATGGTGTGCACACTTTATTATGGTTACGCCCATCGTTGTGTTCTTGTTGCTTTGCCACGTGATGGTTGGTTCTAAGCGACACCACTGGTCTCGCCGATTGTGTGTGCACGGGGGGCAGGGTGTGTTGAGCAATGGGAGCTTGGGTGAATGCAAAGAGGATTCTTATGAAATCATGCTGCTGAGCTCAACAAAGGTGGGCTTTTATTGTTTTTGTTTTCAGAAATGGTACTGGTTCTCCCTCCAAAAATCCAAACACCTTTCACAAATTGCACGTGTTGTCTAGACCAGCTCTCCCCTCAAAAGTTTTTTTTCAACCAAATACCTTTTACCAATGGCACATGTTGTCTAGATGACTTCTCCCTTGAAAAACTTTCACAAATGGCACGTGTTGTCTAGACCAATTCTCCCCTGGAAAACTTTTTTCCCAAACACCTCATGTTGTCTAGACGAGTGTTCTTCCTTGGATTTTTTTTTTGTACATGTTGTCTAGACCAGTTTTCCCCTAAATTTTTTTTTTCCATCCAAACATCTCGTGTTGTCTAGACCAATTCTCCTTGGAAAAACCTTTGTCCATCCAAACACCTTTCACCAATGGCACGTGTTGTCTAGACCAGTTCTCCCTTGAAAAACTTTTTTCCATCCAAACACCTCGTGTTGTCTAGACCATTTCTTCCGTGAAAAACTTTTTTCCATCCAAACACCTTTCACCAATGGCACATGTTGTCTAGACCAGTTCTCCCTTGAAAACCGTTTTTCCATCCAAACACCTTTCTCCAATGGCACATGTTGTCTAGACCAGTTCTCCCTTGAAAACCGTTTTTCCATCCAAACACCTTTCTCCAATGGCACATGTTGTCTAGTCCAGTTCTCCCTTGCCAAAAACTTCTTTCTAAAGAAAGAAAGAGAACAAGGGCAAGGTTCAAGTGTGACTAGTTTTCCTTCATCGAAATTCTATGATTGTTGGGCTAGTTTTTTATGCTAAATTTTCATCAGTTGTCCTCAAGATAACATTAACCTTTAGTTATTTTTCTTCAATTTCCATCGGTGGTGAAAAATACGCTTAAAGGTACATAAATGTTAAATTTTCATCGATTGTCCTCTTCAAGGCAACGTTTACCTTTACCCATTTTTCTTGAATTTCAATCGGTGAAAAATACACCAAAAACATCCTCATTTTAGTAGAACTCGTTGGTCACTTACATAACACTATTAGTTAGAATCAAAAACCTTAAATATCCACATGTATTTAAGTTCGAGGAACCATAAAAAACTTGAGAAACCACCACGTTGAACCCATATTCCCATGTGCAAATTAGACATAGACATGGGCCTAGTAGTCATGAGTATATAGGGATGTGATATTAGCCTACAAATGTGAGAGACATAAGCCTCTAGACATGCTATGTGAGTCTACATATAAGACTAAGCTAGAAGATAGATGTAAGCCGAGATAGGCGTGAGTCCACAAATGCAAGCCCACAAAGTGTGAGATTTGAGCCAATAGATGTGTGAGATGTGAGCTAATAGAAGTGAACCTATAGGGTGTGCGTCCATAGATAAGATGACATGAGTCTTCAAAAAAACCAAAAAACTTAATTAAAAGCCCATTGTGTATGTAGAACCCAATGTCTTGATTCCATTCAAATATGTGTGCTAGAGACCAATTCATGAGAAAGAAATCCTTTGATGTGAATTTGATGCAAACTTAGTCCTATGGAGCTAATTGTTGAAAATGATAATCTAACCAATTGTAGTACACAACTCAGTTGAGTTCCGCGAAAAAACCAAAAAATTTAAATTCGACAACATTGTACATGTGGCAAGCCATTCAATGGGTATTTACATAACTCGTATGAATTATGTGGAAATTACATTTTTTAAAATTCATATCGAATTCAAACGTTTGTATCAATAGTTGCCTTGACGTGTTTTCATGATTCTCAAAAATCAATTGCTCAAAAGTGTGTATCGATAGTTGTTTTTAGGTGTCTTCATGTGTTAAATTCTCAAAAATCAATTGTACTTATTGACTTCAGCACTTTCAATAATGCATCAAATGAGGATGCCTTTGGTGTATTTTTTACTGACTGAAATTCAAGAAAAATGGGTAAAGGTAAACGTTGCCTTCAAGAGGACAACAGATGAAACGTTGCCTTCAAGAGGACAACAGATGAAACGTTGAATTCACCCCTTGTTGCTCAAACGTTTCTATGAGTAGTTGTCTTGACGTGATGTGTTTTCATGTTGAATTGTCAAAAATCAATTACTCAAAAGTATTTATCAATAGTTGTTTTTAGGTGTCTTCATGTTGAATTCTCGAAAATGAATTGTACTTATTGCATAGTCACTTCAAAATGAATTGTACTTATTGCATAGTCACTTCAGCACTTTCAATAATGCATCAAATGAGGATGCCTTTGGTGTATTTTTCACTGACTGAAATTCAAGAAAAATGGGTAAAGGTAAACGTTGCCTTCAAGAGGACAACAGATGAAACGTTGCCTTCAAGAGGACAACAGATGAAACGTTGAATTCACCCCTTGTTGCTCAAACGTTTGTATGAGTAGTTGTCTTGACGTGATGTGTTTTCATGTTGAATTGTCAAAAATCAATTACTCAAAAGTATGTATCAATAGTTATTTTTAGGTGTCTTCATGTTGAATTCTCGAAAATGAATTGTACTTATTGCATAGTCACTTCAAAATGAATTGTACTTATTGCATAGTCACTTCAGCACTTTCAATAATGCATCAAATGAGGATGCCTTTGGTGTATTTTTCACCCACTGAAATTCAAGAAAAATGGGTAAAGGGAAACGTTGCCTTCAAGAGGACAACCGATGAAAATTAAACATTTATGTGCCTAGTAGTGTATTTTTCACCGATGAAAATTTAACATTTATGTGCCTACTACTAGTGTATTTTTAACCCATGGAAATTGAAGAAAAATAGCTAAAGGTTAACGTTGTCTTGAGATGAAAACTGGTTCACACACTCCAACCGTGCCCTTCTTTCACGTCGCCAGTGGTGAAAGAAGCTTTTCACGTCGCCAGTGGTGAAAGGTGTTTGGATGGAAAAAAGACAGGGTTTCCGAGCCCATAGTTTCCACGTTTAGATGAAAAGCCCGCCTGTTTAATTCATAAGAATCATACAACCCTTAATTGCGTTCAACCAAGCCCTCCACCCAGTCACCCTGCACCCCCGCCGCAGTACACACACAATGGGTGAGACGAGCGGTGCGGCTCAGCAATCTCTAGGCGGAGTTGAAGATCCAGCATGGTTACGAGTTATCGAGCTGAGCTCGCTGTGTTCCTTGCCCATGGCCTTAAAAGCTGCAATAAACTTGAACGTGATGGAGATACTGGCCAAGAACGGTGCAGAAGAAGGATTATCAGCAGCCCAAATAATGTCTGGCATCATCATCAACGATTCGTCGACTGCCGCCTCCAATCCTGCAAAGGCTGCAATCTCACTAGATCGCATTCTAAGGGTACTGGCAAGCCATGGAGTTCTCACAGCATCATCATCATCTCCAGAAACAAGCGTTGATCAATATGGCAAGGCTGTAAGCAAGTATGGGCTCAACTCAGTGAGCAAGTATTTTGTGATGAACGAAGGTGGGGGCGCATCCCTGGCTCCACTGCTGCTCCTGTTGCAAGACGAGGTGTTAATGCAAATTACTTGGCATGATGCCTTGAAAGAGGCAGTCCTCGATGGTGGAAGCCCTTTCACCAAAACCCACGGCCAACATATTTTCCTCTACGGCCAACAGGATGTGAGATTTCGCGAGCTCTTCGACCGTGCAATGGCACACCATTCAAAACTTCTCATGCGCGCACTGCTTCAAAGCACCACGACGTCCTACCATGGCTTCGACCATGGTGTGAATAGCCTTGTAGACGTGGGTGGCGGATCTGGATCCTGCTTAAGCATGATTATCTCTAAGCACCCTCACATTAAAGGCATCAATTTCGATCAGCCTCATGTGATTGCAGCTGCGCCCCAGTACCCTGGTCAAGAGCTCTAGCCCTCAAACTTTTATTACTGTGTGTGTTTTGCTAGCCTAATTTTACGGTTCTTCCAACAATATTGAATTAGTCATTAAGATAGTAATGCTTTCCTTTCAGGTGTTAATTTTTGTGCTTACCTAATCTGAATTCTTCTAAATAAAAATAACTTGAAATTTAATCGTGAGATCCATTCGGTGATCTCCCATTAACAGGCGTAGAGCATGTAGGAGGAGACATGTTCGTGAGCATCCCCCGAGCTGACACTATTTTCATGAAGGTAATTTTTATCCACCTCGATCAACACTGAAGCAACAAAAAAATTAAAATTTCTTTTACTTCAACTCTTTTTATCCACTCTATTATTGGTGGAAGGAACTTCTTTAGACGACATCACTCACATCGTATAGTTAAATTCCTCGTTTTTTTTAAAATAGTGGATTTTGCACGACTGGGATGACGAGCAATGTGTCAAAATCTTGGAGAATTGTTACAAAGCACTTCCAAGCCAAGGGAAAGTTATAGTGGTGGATATTATCCTACCAACTACATTGGAAACTGGGCTAAGGGCCCGTGTTGGGTACCAATTCGACCTCGCAGTGTTTGCTTATTGTCCTGGAGGTCGAGAGCGCACCCAAGAGGAGCTTCATGATCTTTGTAAAGTTGTCGGCTTTGCACACATGCAAGTGATCTGCAAGCTTAATGAGTTTAGTGTTGTGGAAATGTATAAAGCTTAGGCCTAGGTGAACAAACTTGCAAAGTTGTTTAATTAATACCATCCCTCTAATTTCCATATGTATTCAATACCACTTCAACATTTCTACAAAGTGCTACAAGCTGTGAAGGCAAAGAACCTAACAAGAACGAGATGGAGATTGTTCATGCTAAGATGCACTAGGGAAAGGCCTTCGAAAGGCCTTTCCCAAGAGGAAGATGGAGAGCTAGCGCTAGCCGGTGACCCACCTCCCCTTGGGAAAGGCTAATCAATAGCCTCTCTCAGTTGTCATGGTATAGGGGGAGCTTTGTTAATAGTAATATTTACTACTGTTTTGTTTTAAATTTTAATTGTTGATGTGTTCATTTGTGATAAGTTCTGAAGTTCTTAAATTATGTTTGCTGATATGTCATTAGTTTATTAGTTTTACATTTTGTTGTAATATTCTAAGTGCTGATGTGGCACCTTTTTATTTGTGTGACTTTCACTAGCTTTCTGTCTGTTGATGTGACTTTCACTAGCTTTCTGTCTATTGATGTGTCAAGGTCCTATTGAATTATGAGGGCTTTTATTTAAAAATAAGGCTTGCTAATTGAATTGCCAGGATTTAGATTCCTACAACCCGTGACCATGATGAAGTACGGAAAGGCCTTTCCGGGCCATAGCACAGGGGATAGTGAGAAGAATCAATCAATGTAGGCCACATAACCCTCTACAAGATGGATTCGTGAAGATGAGATGGAGACAAGCAGATGGACCAAATTTTGACATCTTAGATTCTACCTCTAATAATGACAGGCGACCACATGAGCTCGATGATGGTGATGTGTAGGTACCGAAGATTGGGTTTCTAAAAAATAAGGCGGCCTGCTCATTGGACAACTAGGGTTCTATCTATAAAATGAAACTTGTCTTTGAATTCCACATAGTGATGTGTCATGATCTTGATAGTTATAGGGTTGCATTTGGTGAAATAATACGACTCGATTAGATGGCTACGATCGATCTTCCCATGACCCCGATCCTCGATGGACATGGAGTCTAAGTTATTTAACTTTTTTTTAAAATCCTTATATATTTTATGAGACACTTACCATTTTTTTAAAACCCGAATTCATTGTTACCATTTGTTTGATGGTTAGAAAAAAAATAAAGCAACACATTCATCATTACTGTTTGCAAGTATCGAATCTATTATCTTTTAGATTTGTTTAAAGCTCGCAATAAACACAAAGTACACGGTCATGAACCTTTTCCTGATCAAATCGTTCTGATTGAGGGATTGAAGTGTCTTTAATCAAGAACGGAGTAAGGTTTTATTCACATAATTAAGAATTGATGTTTTGCATTTAAGGGTATTGGAGAAGATACACGTAGTTCTAAATTAGCACATCAAGAAAATTCTATGAGTGCACGATATTGATTGTTTCTCTACTTGGGTAGGCTAGGAAGATATTTTTAAAAAAATTTAAAAGGAGCCACATTTGGGAAAAAAACAATAAAATATATGATGATTGTATGTACAATGAAAATAGATTTGGAGTTCTGGTGTACGTTTAACACACATGAGGACCACCACCCACCTTTGGCCATATATATAAAAAATGTCTAGAATGAAAAGGTGGCTAATAGGAATCCTCATCGTATTTCGAGTGGTCATCATCATCATCTTCATCATCCTCTTCACTTTCTTCCACAGCTTCATGCTCATTCTCATCAAGATCCTCCGCTTCCTCTTTCCCTTCATCCTACATACATGCCATCAAACCCAAGATAAGTAGGGGCAATCAAATACAATTAGAGGTAGCAAAGAGAAGGGTTTATGCTCACTTACCTCATTTTCTTGAATCAACAAAATGGACTCATCCAAGCATTTGTCTAGCGTACGTATCCATGCCTACAATTGCAGACGGGGGGCATCGTATCCATAGTCGTACTACTCCTTTGTTAGGTCACGCCCAACAAACTCCCTCTAGAAAAAACAATACAATTAGTTAAAGAAATTAATATAGTACAAAATAAAATGAAAGATGAGAAGAAATGATGACTAAAAATGGTACTTACGAAACGAGAAATGAATGAGGACTTTCCTCCCGAGCCGAAGTGTGAATCCTCTCGCTATAAAAGCATGTGGGTGCTCACGAAGCTCCGTGCATGCCTCCACTCCTCAGATGTACAAATGTTGGGGTTCTCCAAATTATTCTTTTTTGCTCTCTTGATATTTTCTCTCCTATTAGAGAGAGAAATCTTGATTCGTCTCTTCATCCACTCCTCATCGTAGAAGCAAAGACCCGCATGTGGAACAGGGAACTCAGACTTAAGCACATCAATGATGTATTGCTTTAAAAGTTCATCTTGTGCTTTCCAATTTTTGAAGGAGTTCATGAAGGCCACGTTGCAAGTACATGCATGCGGTTCATGATTTTCTTTCCTCCAGCATCCATCACAAGGGCACCATCGAAATCCACATTGTATGGTAGGGTGCGTGGATCGAATGGGGGAATGGGTCTCCTGGGGGCTGCCTCATAATGTGTAGATGAAGAGCCCCCCTGCTGGGGAGACAGATCGGGATACCTAGTGCTCCTTTTGCCAAATAAAAATTAGCCTGCCCCCCCTCTACTAGCACGTCTACTTCCCCCCCCCCAGACTCCCTAATACGTTGTCCTTGTGGTGAAGGCGGACGTGAGGGAGCGGGGGTGGGTCTAGTTGAGGAAGGTGGTGTGGGCTCATCAACAATCATATTGTGATGGGCCTGCACCACTCAGCCCAATGTCTATCAAAGACATGACCTGCCCCAACTAGTCAAGTGGCCCGGTAGATTGCGGAAAAAATAAGACTTATAGAATGAATAAAAGATTAACTTTGTGCATGTGAAAAGGTTTGATGGAACCATACTTGTGTCTGGGTAAACTAAAGCTTGCTGCCCATATTGTTCATTTATAATAGATAGTAGCGTTTCCACATCAGGATCTTGTGAGGTGTCAATCAACATTGCCTATACATACATGTATGAGGCAACAAAACACGATTGCTTTAACAAAATCCATGCTTAAACCTTAGACAAAAAATACAACATGTGATATTAGAACATTGTTAAGACCTCCTACAATATTGTTTAGACAAGCAAGGTGGATAGTGTCCCTTTTGGATGATAGCTTCTGAAGACTTTCTACATGCTTTTCACTATTAAAGCCAAAGGAAACTCCTCTTTTACAAGAGAAGAATAGTGAAAAGATCGAGGGCTCCCCCTCCACTATAACCATCTACTCGTAGATAACCACTCCTAACTCGACATAAGCAGCATTCTAGATGGCCTATAACAATGCCCTATATCTCTATGCATAAGCTTATGCATACCCTACGCATAGGCTATGCATACTCAGCACATACCCTATGCATAGTCTATGCATACCCCATGTATAGCCTATGCATACCCCATGCATAGCCAAGTGCATAAACTATGCATAGCCTATGCAGCTGATTACATGGAGGAGAATCATAGGGGAGTGTTAGGTAACATGCCATACCATTCGGTGAAATCGGGTAGAGTGCGGAAGGTGGCAAAGCTTCATATGGAAAGCATGGATGAGACTCATCTTCCCCAACCAATGAATGAGGTGCCTCCACCTTTGCCACATAAGAAGGAAGAGAATCTCATCATGCACGACATGGTGAATGACTTCTTTGGACAGAAGGTATGATACGTAATAGTGAGTAAGCTACAATGTCACAAGAGGAGGAAACCTTGCATAGAGAGGCAAGCACCCCTTTGTATATGAGGAATGTTCATCCTCCACATTGTGAGCAAACTTGGAGCTATTCAACTTGCAAACAACTTATGAATGGTGTGATGCAAGTGTCACAAGTCTTATTCAGTAAGACTGCCTCATTCTATTCTCTCAAATAGAGAATGTTTCATGTTCTATATACACTGCTTGCTAATATTTTGACATATGATTTCTTATGTTTTGTTGTAGGCTTCTCAAGAATATTCTTCCCCCTTAAAATCTATTACCAAACTCACAAGATGGGTACCATAAAATGCTCTTTATGCTAGGTATGAATTACACAAAAAATACATACATGTCCCAATGATTGCATGCTATTTAGAGGGGTTAATAAAGATGCAACACAATGTTTACAATGTGGCGAGAGCTTCTATAGGGATGATTTGATAGGAGATAAAGTTCCTTGAAAATATTTGAGACACTTTCCTATCATTCCTCGCATCCAACACATGTTCAAATGTAAGGGGATTGCAGAACTCATGACATGGCATGCTACTTATTGCTCAATCAATGGCATCATGAGGATCGTAGCTGATTCACTCGCATGGAAACATGTGGGGCGTCAATGGCCAGAGTTTAAAGATGAACCCCGTCACTTACATCTTGGCTTGGGCATGGGTGGTGTTAACCCATTTGGCTTCAAGTCCATATCATGGTCTACTTGGCCGATTGTATTGGTGAATTACAACCTCTATACAACATCATATGTCTTCTATTTGAATATTTAAATACACTAGAAGAATGGTGCAAATTAAAAAATATAGATCTGCTAAAATTTCCTGAATCATGCCATTCTTCTATAATGTAGGAGGGTTGGACTAGGTCCAAGATTAGCAGAGAAAGCAGCAAAGTAAAAGTAAAGTATCAGGGCAAAAGCTGAAGAAGAGGATCAACAAGCATATGAAGCTTTATTGGAGAGCCCTTAATTAGGTAAAAAGAAGAAGGGAAAAACTTAAAAGAGAGAAAAGAGAAAGGAAATACTCAAAAGATAGCTTTCAAGGAAATCTTGTTTTTGCATAGGAGATAAATGAAAACAGTTGCTTGAGGAGGATAAGGTAGGAGAGGTAGACGTGATAGACAAGGCAAAAACTTGAAATAAAAACTCAGAGTATAAGTTTATTATATTCAAAAGATAAAAATACGCGACGGCGGCAAAAAAAGCGAGATATTTTTACAAGATAGTAGTGTTTTTCGCTCTGCTATAGATGCTACTGAGCAGCGTTACTTCGTTATTGGGTAGCGATATTTCGCTGCTAAAACCAATGCTTAGCATAGTGAAAAAGTGTTGCGGAGCAGCGAGATAGATCGTTGCTAAGAATCTTGAAAACTCTCGATATTTTCCTTCTGAAAATGCTGTGTCAAAAAACGCCGCTACACTTCCAATGTGTTGTAGTGATTTCACTGCTGTGCAACAAAAGTAGCACCAAAATTACGATGTTATTTTCACTGCATAAAATTCCAGAGAGTTGTTGGATGCTGGATTTAAAAAATACATGTCACATAAACAAAAAAATGATTTATAGTTTTAAAAAAAACATCCATTAGTACCCTTGGAGCCATGTTTCAAGAAAAAAAAAGATAGTCAAAAACTTTTAAGAAGCGAAAAAATATCAAGATCATGAAACTATCCCATCTTGTAAATCCATATGTGTTGCTTCATCGATGTCTAAATCTAATGGAAACTCAATGAAAAGATGGGGTTTCATATTAATATCAATATCGCTATCATGATCCAATGAAGTATTGTCATGATTGATAAGTGACTCATCATCTTCTTCGGATTGATGTTTGAAAGATCCTTGCCCCCTCCGCGCAACGAATTTCGGGATGCTAGCAACGGAAGTAGCACTTCTTGTGCAAGGCAAAACCTCTCACTTGGAGCCTCGCCCGCATGGATATCCAGATAAGAGACTAATCCCTCGATTCTTCCAAAACCAAACCCGGAAAAACTTCCCTCGCCCAACAGACATAGGCGATTCCTCCAGGATATTTTTATTCTAACGTAGTCAAGAGCCTTAACTAACCAAACTAATCCGACCAAACCCGTAAGTCATATGATCAGATCAAGGAAGAGAATTGCACTTGGATCATAGAGACCAACACTTTTTTCCTCATCAAGAGGCATATCCATTGATTCTTTTCCATAGAACAAAGACTATCCGGGATTTAATTCATCTATCGTAACATAACAGAATTGAGTCTCGTTTTAGGAATCCATCAATCCAGCCTAACCCCATCAAATCCCATGGGTTAGCCAACTGCCCAACCACTGTAGTATTAGGATCCATTTAGAAATTTGGTTATGTTTTGTCCCAGGTACTAAGGAAAAGAGTTCCTAGGCTCCCTAGCCCGCGCTTCAAGAAAACTTCAAGATAATCACACCACTTACACACCCAATAGGAAATTGCATGTTTCACAGATTCAGCTGTCTTTAAAACAATCTTTTAATGAAACCGTAGTATCACTGATCATAATCCTCCAAAATATCCAGCTTGAATTCTAATTTCCAATCATTCCTTCATCGGTGTACCTATGGCATCATTGGCATCATCGGTGTACCTATGGCATCATTGGCAACCAGAACGCTCACCACCTATTCACTCAGGGGCCTTTTCAATAGTTCCTAGCTCATAGTACCCGGTAATATAAAAAAATCCAGATTTACTCTTCATTGAAGATCAGCAAGATCAACCAATAGATCCATATAACAGAGCCATGGACTCATCCATTGAGAACCAGCAAGGACAATCAACCAGATCCATGCGCAAGTTTAGAAAACAACTCTAACACCTTGTTCCTTTATCTTCCTTGACGCATGTGTGGGTATCTTCAGCGACCCAGAGCCTGAGCACCATATGGTCAGCATCCTCTAGGCTCCTTCATAGGTCACCTAGCGCTTCACTCATAGGCCGCTTCCTTGGTCCCTCATCCACCGTACCAGAAGCTCACCATTTAAGGTCAAGACCTCGGTCGACCTTGCTACGGGAGACATCCTCCATTGACTCTCCATCAGCTGCTGCAACTTTATCACTTAGGTCTCCACACGATCTCATTTACAAGATGGTCAAAATGCTTCCCTAACATTCTTGACATAAAACAGTCATTTAAAAACAGGTCATAAATATAGTTTCTAATGAACTCTCATCTTTCCACATTTTTCCACATCATTTCTCATTATTCCACATTCTTCCAAATCAATTCACTTTGCCTATTCCACATCCAGTCATATCCATTCCCATCATCCTTCATATCCATTCCCATCATCCTTCATCCATTCTCATCAAATCATATCATATTACATCTCATCAAATCATATCATATTACATCTCATCACATCTATCCATATCACATCACATTCATCCACATCACATCTCATCATATCCATTTACATCTATTCAGATCCTCATCACATCACATCACATCCTTCCTCACCACATCTCATCCATTCACATCTACCCATATCCACATCACATCACATCACATCTCATCCATTCACATCTACCCCGATCCACATCACATCCATTCACATCACATCTCATCCATTCACATCTACCCCGATCAAATCACATCACATTTTATCTATTCACATCTACCCTGATTCACATCACATCCGTTCACATCACATCTCATCCATTCACGTCTCATCACATCATATTCAGATCCATTTACATCTCATCATATCATATTCACATCACATCACATCCATTCAGATATCATCACGTCACATTCACATCCATTCATATCTCATCGCATCCATTCAGATATCATCACATCACATTCACATCCATTCACATCTCATCGCATCCATTCACATCTCATCACATCTCATCACATCCACTCACATCTCATCACATCCATTCATATCTCATCACATCCACTCACATCTCATCACATTCATTCATATCTCATCACACCCATTCACATCCATCACATTCATTGTATCCACATCACATCACATGCATTCCATCCACATCTATCCTTATCACATCACATTCATTCCATCCATATCACGTCACATTCATTCCATCCACATCTATTCTTATCACATCACATTCATTCCATCCATATCACATCACATTCATTTTATCCATATCATGTCACATTAATTCCATCCACATTACATCATGTCCACCTCTATCCGCATCACATCTCACTAATTCCATCCACATTACATCACGTCCACATCTATCCACATCACATCTCATTCATTCCTTCTACATTACATCACATCCACATCTATCTATATCTCATCACATCCATTCACATCTCATCTCATTCATCCACATCCATCCATTCATTCACATTCACATCTATCCACATCCATCAATTCATTCTCATTCACATCTATCCACATCCATCCATTCATTCACATGCACATCTATCCACATCCACATCCATCCATTCATTCACATGCACATCTATCCACATCCATCCATTCATTCACATGCACATCTATCCACATCCATCCATCCATTCACATTCACATCTATCCACATCCATCCATTCATTCACATCTATCCACATCCATCCATTCATTCACATGCACATCTATCACTTCACATCTCATTCTTGTCCATTTACATCACCACACACCATTCACATATCATCACATCTCATCACATTGACATCAACATCCATTTGCATCGCATCACATCTCATCACATCCACTCACATCTCCTCACATCGCATTTACATCTTATCACATCACATACACATCTTATCACATTCACATCCACATCCACATCCATTTACATCTCATCCACATCTCATCACATTCCCATCCACATGCATCTACATCACATCACATCCACTCACATCTTATCACATCGCATTCACATCTTATCACATCGCATTCACATTTAGTACCATTTTCTACTTTCGACACCGATGGGACTTTTCTAAGTTTCTGCCAATTGCTTGGCCTAATTAAAAGTACTTTTTCTCGATGGATATTTTCATATTCTTTCTCAAATTTCTCAAGTGAAATATATTCAATATTCTTCTTTTTGAGTAAAAGATTCATGGAATTTACAAAAATCAATTCTATCCATATTTTCCAATAAAATTAATAATGCTCAAAATTCCACTTTTGATAAATAGTCATAATTTAAACTATGCCAAAAATTTCTTTTTTACCATTTAATTACTTGGATCTCAATATCATGGAAATTTCTTTTTTTTATAAAAATAAATTTACCAAAATTTACTCTTTTCTCATAATCAATTAATTATGCATAATTACAAAAAAAAATCTCATGAATGTGATAAAAATTATTCTTTTTGCATAGGATGTCCAGTCTTAGAATATGGTAGGAAGTCCTCTTTTAGAATTATGCATAAAATAAGATATGTATTATTTTCTGAAAAGTTTTCCATAATTCTCAATTTTTGTCTAAAGAACAAAAAGCTTGTAATGAAAATATGATAGTAGTTCCTCTTTTATGCTTAAAATCATAATCATAAACTTAATTATAATCATCTCATTAGATTAAGCTAATTCCATTATTTCTCTTTTTCCAAATTGATAGGATAATCTATTTCTCATTTAGAATCAATCAAAGTAGTTTTTAACTACTTATAAATAATCTAAAAGAATTAACCATTATTTTGTTAACACAAAATCATAAAAATACCATTTTCTTAATCTATAGCTTATCAAGCCTAGATTTTAGCTTTGAATTAAGAGACTATCATTGAGAAGCATCCTTTTTCAAAGGATTTAGCCATAAAATGGCTATTCTTTTAGAAAGAGAGATTTATTCAAAGAAAGAATTACAAATAAGCAAAAAGATTAACTTTCTCTTAATTAAGCATTAAGACTTTAAGGAAAAGCTTGATTTGAATTAAAACATTCATTTAGAAAGCTTCTCAAGCTTGAGAGGGATTGAGAAGAAGAAAGTCATTGAGATAAATTGGTAAAAAACCATAAAATTTGATTTTACCTTCAAGTTTGGCTTGATGCTCTGTTAGTACTGAAGCCCCTAACCAATCAATTGGTCCACCAAGAGGAGAAGAGAAACTCCAAGAGTTGTTGTAGAGAGAGAGAGAGAGCTCCAAGCTCCCAAGAGAGGAAAATTTAAGGGATAATAGAAAATATGATTATTTTAATATAATACTGGCATGGTATGGCTCTAATATTTTTTTACAAATGAATGAGGGTCTATTTATAGGTGAGGGAGACCACTAACCAAGTCCAACTAAGTTCTAGTATTTTCCAAGTTCAGTTTGACTCAATTTGGAGGACAAGATTTGGACCAATTTGGCTCCCCAGGAGAGAGAAGAGATAAAGATATCACAATTTTTTTGAATTGAAAACCCTTCCATACATGTGAAATAGGCACCTACATCAAGGGTCCCCCTTTCCTTACCAAGGTGTTAAAAATGCATCATTATTCTAAAATATCTTATTTTTTTAATAATATCTCATAATTTTTAGCTAATAAACCTTGTACTCAGTCAACTCTTCATCTTATGTGAGAACTCACTCACTTTTGGGTATTTTCTTTTATTCTTTTGGATTTATCTCATCCCAACAGTTGGATTAATCCAATTGGCCCATTGAAACCTTAATTGGACCATAATCCAAAAATTTCTAAAAATGTAGATCCTTAGACTAAGGTCCCTTTTACACATTTTCAATTAATTCCTAATGCACCTTGGAAAGTTCATTTTGAAATTTTGTTTCAGGGAGATCTATTTTAGACACTAGGAGGATTTTTATATCTAAAGATATCTCAATTTTAGATTATCTCTCTCTAGATATTTTCTCTCTCTTGCCAAAACAGGGTAAAACAAGATCTTTCTTCTATTTCAGAGAGGGGAATAATTTCAAGAACAGAAGGGGAGGTTATTAAACATTTACATCTCAAAGTTGGAGGGAGGAATCTTACAATGTTCCTTATGCTCTTGAACGACCCCCTCCAAAATGTTATCATCGTCTTTTCGAATGAGCCGATTTGAGGTAGTACTTGCACCTCATCTAAAGATTCAACCTCCATACCTTGATCTTGAAATATATGTTTTGAACGAGGGAAAACTTGTATAACATACCACCGCTTCTTTGGATCAATTTGATCCGTGTGAAATACAACCTAATATCACAAAGTGATTAGTCATTCACCCTCCTCATTGCTCCACAATCGTGGCATGGAAGGGTCTATGTGTGAGATAGATGTTTTGAGATATTTACAAGAGACTCTTGCATCAACCATCCCTCTACCATGCTTGCTTCTGGCCTTTCTCTTTATCTCACAAAGTCCTTTAAGGCTTTCATGAACCTTTCAAGTAAAAACATTCATCAAACATGAGAGGCACCCAACAACACCACTTCATCAACCAAATGCACCACAAGATGCAATTGGCTAGTGAGAATTTTTCTAGAAAAGTTGTTCCTTAATCATACACACTACCTCAATAGCATTTAGATGAGCCATCTCAATGGATGTAGGATCTATCTTTATCTCACAAAGTCCTCTAAGGTTTTCATGAACCTTTCAAGTAAAAACATCCATTGAACATGAACAACACCACACAACACCACTTCATCAACCAAATGCACCACAAGGTGCAATTGGATAGTGAGAATTGTTCTAGGAAAGTTGTCCTCGATCATTTTCCTGAAAGGAGAGTGTGATCCTGATTTTGAAAGTAGAGTGGTGATCTGGGAATGCTAGTGTGATTAGGATGATTCTTGGATTAGTATGCGAGGTATTCACATCGTCTTTCTAGCTGCAGAAGAAATGTGGGAAAAAATAAATCTTTTCTTATACTTATAGACCGCATAATGTTGAGATATCAAGCTCAACTAGTGCTAAAGTGGACATTGAGTACCCTCCTGTGGGGGTGACAGCTTCTGCACTTATCCCACTGGCATGGTTGATGAGATTATGATTGATATGCCACCATTGGATGATAAGCCATGTCACAACCACTTTGGAGTACTAGAGTTATGGCATAGTTATAGCACCAACTCATAGAGTCGGGGTACACACTATAGACCGACCATTTTGTATGGTTGTTATAGAAGAGTACTTTCCCTTTATGCATGTAATCTTATCTTTTAGATATATGGTTGTAGAGAAGAGAAGAAGATAAAAGAAAATTCATCCATCCATCTCTCTTGTGTCTTACACTCTCTTGTGCGTGTGTGTGTTTCTCTCTCTCTCTCTCTCTCTCTCTCTCCCAAACATTCTCATTATGGTATCAGAGCTTTGGTTCTTGTGAGAGCTAACAAGTCAAGAACAAGAGAGCAAGGAAGTGGTACATGGGTAAGAGCATCATTATCTCTTTTTCTTCTTGATTTAAGTACAACACCCCTTGGTAGCTCTAGGAGCTACACATCTCTGATTGAGGAGTTGTGTTCACAGGCTTGGAGGTGCCTACATGATACATAGTAATTTAATTATTTTTTAATGGCCAAAATCAAGTTTCAAGTGTGTTTCGGTCTTCTTTCTGTCACTACAAGGTATTTTTGGCAGTTTGGGAAGTTCTGGTTGAGAATTGTCTCTGGTCAAAATCTGGTTGTTGTAATGCAATAGTGTATTTTGGGAGTGTAGAGAGTGTTTGCACATGTATTATTTGCATTATTTGTATGTACATGTACTTTGGTGAGATCTGGTGACCTACTGGCAGTATATATGAGTAAATCTAAGACCTTGAAATTATAAGAAAAAATGCTATCCAGGTGAGAGACCATTATCGCCAGCTTTTCTTGTTCATAGCTTCTTACAGAGACAGCTAGAGATTCCTGCACTGCATTAGATAAGCTCTGCATTAGTTTAATATACACTACATTAGAAATGATAAAAATATCCACAAAAATGATAAGACTTGCCATGAGATAGATTTCCTCTAATCACATTCTATTTAAAAGCCATGAGACCGATTGTCTAAGTTGTTGCTTATTGCATGCATGGTGTTGCTTATTGCATGCACGACTTATTGCATGGTTCACTTATTGCCATTCTAATGGTTCACTTATTACCAAGAAATGTCGATTCTTGCCATGGTTCACTTATTGCCAAGAAATGTTGATTCATGCCATGGTTTACTCATTGCCATGCTAATGTTGCTACATGCCATGGTTCTCAACCCAAGCCAAAATAATGTTGCTTATTGCCATGGTTCACTTATTGCCATGCTAATGTTGATTCTTCATGTTGTTGCTAATTACCATGCTAGGGTTTACTTATTGCTATGCTTAATGCCTTGTCTCCATGCAAGTATTTTAGTAATACGTGTTCATGCATGCATGACACACTTAAAGCTTTTGCCTAGTTCACTACACAGACCTAGTTTATCCCTAGTTTACTACACAGACCCAGTTTGAAAATCAGCCTTAGTTTATCGATGGTGCTTATTGCATGCATGCTTTATAGTAGCCATGCTTAGGTTAGCTTATTGCCATGATTAATGTCTTGTTGCCATGCATGTATTCTAGTAATATGTAATCATGCATACATGACACACTTAAAGCTTCAGCCTAGTTTACTACACAAACCTAGTTTATCCCTAGTTTACTACATTTTCCTAGCTAGATATGCATAGTTTATCCAGACCCTAGCTTATAGATTGTTTACTAACATATCTTTGGTTCATTTAACTTCAATGAAAGTAACTCATGATATAGTAGTTCTTGTAGTCTTTCTTTTTGCTAAAAGTATGTGGCACCAATTTGTGTATGTCACTTCTTTATATTGATGGTTCTTTGGTACTCATTTGCTATTAGATGGCACTTGTAAACCCTCCTTATGATGAGGAGATTATTCTTCCTTTTGGGAAACTTGCTTAGCAATGTCGAGTCTCAAATACGTGTCCTAGATGGAACACAAGCTATTGTAAGAGAGTTCACATGATTCGCCACTTGAAAGCCGACCATGGCTTAGAGGTGGATATCCCACTTCAAAAGATAGGACACCCCTTGGGTCGTGGAATGCAAGGAGCTTCAAAGAGTGTTGCAAAGCAATCACAGACAAGGTTTCTAGATGCACAACGTAAATTTCAAATCAACATGAAAAACAATGAAAGGAAACAAAGACTTTTGGCCGAAGATGCTTGGGAAAAGAAAGCTCCATCCAACTTGTCCAAGAGAGCCTATAACATGCAAAAGGAAGCATTTATCGAGGGGTTTATTGCCAAGGGCATGGAACAATACATGGCGAACAAGGAGAAACACATTCAAGGGATTGAAGGGTGCATTAAAGAGGGATATTCCAAACATGTGAGATTTTCTCTTGTCCTATTAACCTTCATTGTGAAATATATATATATATATGATGAATATTCTTAAGCTCTCATTTTGCATCTTGTAGAGCGATGCAAAAAAGAAAGTGATGATTGTGACAATGATGATGGTGAAGTGGCTTCTCAATGGATGGAAAACCTTGATGAGGACATATTGACAAGTGACAAGGATGAAAATCGAAAAGAGTCTCTTCCTTCGGTATGCAAGAAATGAATTTTTGATATTTTTAGCTTGTTTGTTGTTTGTTTTATTTACTTTCATAACATGCCACTCAATCCATTTTCCGCCCTCTAGAATGAAATCATTAATGAGGGGAACCATGAGCATGTGGCTTCATCTCAAGTGAAGAAGAGGCAAAAGTGTGTTGTTTTTTCTCCTTCTTTGAAGGTAAGAGATGGATGTACTAGTTGGTGAGAGGGCTTCTTTGTAAACATGGTACTAACCTTAAATTGTATTTGCCATGAAACTTTGTAATCTTCCAATTCAAAAGACTGGATCAAAGAAAAATGTTCAAATCCATGATAGTGAAGGCTCCTCACATGGAAACAAAAATATCAATGAGGAAGTGTTGATGAGAAATGTGGAATTCGAGGGAAAAGCCTCCCTTACAATGGTATGAAAATACTACTCTTCAGCCTTTGTACTACTTTATTTCTTGTTTTCCTTACACTAATATACATAAATATGCATTGTTTCTTGTTTCCTCACTTTAGGAGAAAATTGTCAACAAGGAGGTTCATGTGGTGCTCTCTAAAAAAAGTAAGAAACGGAAGAAGGTAAGGGGTGGAAGATGTCTCTTTGTACACAATTTAAGAGTAGGCTTTATTTTACATACCTTGGCTCCTTATGTCAAGTCTTGTTTGTTTGAACTTGAAGGGTATGGCTTGCAATGGAAATGCATCTCATGTTGATATTAGCTCTCCTAGTGAGCGTAAGCCTTTAGCTGTAATAATAACAATATCCACTAGTGAGATTAAGATGCACAGTGTCTTGGGCATGGTAAAAGATCTAAGTGCGGTCTATGAAAGGTATACTTTCTTTAACTCTATGGCTTGAATATTGAATTATCATAACATATGCATGGTTTCAATCTTAACATGTTTGATTTTTTGGTTATGTAGACTTCAACATGGAGAAACTATTCACTTACACTCCACGTTGGGGATTCATTACCGAGGTGGATGTGCAACTAGCCAAGTCAATCATGCATGTGAAAGCGCCTACTCGCGTGCTTAACCTATTTGCCATGTCGGTAATTTTTTTAATTTTGAAATATAGCTTTTGGATTTGCACCTCAAAGATGCTTAAAGCATGTTGATTTTGTAGGTGGATGGAAAAAACCCTACCTGTAGATGCTCCGGAGAAGGTTTCATTCGTGGATAGTTTGTGGGATGAATATGTGGCTTCACGGCATCCAAAGAGCAATAATTCATTGCAAAATTTCTTTGGACATATTGATATGAGCAAGCATGTGTTCTTGTTTCTACCTCTAGTACATAGGTAAAGTTAATAGTTTACTCATATTTATGCATGTGTTCTTGTTTTTGTCATTAGTAGACAAAGCACTTACAACTTCATATATTTCAGGGACCATTGGAATCTTTTTGTGGTCTATAATTACCACATCATGAAGGTGAGAGGCTTGTCATCGACAAAAAATATTCTCCTGCACCTAGACTCACTACATGTAGGGAATTCGGGCGAGTATATTTCCATTGTGCAACAGTAAGACAAGAGGTTTACTTTGAAGTTCATGAATCCATAATGCTTGGGTAAATGCTAACTAAAATTTTACATCTATATATTATTAGAGTTCTTGAGTCAATTTCTTCAAGTTGCACACATTGACCATTACAAGAGTCTCTTGCATGCCCATCCACCACTGTGGGTTTGAGTTGAAGTGTATAGAGGTATGTGAATATAAATTTTGGCTTTCAATATTGTGTCCTTTATATAGCATGATATATGACATTTTTTGGATTGGATCAATTGAGACATATGTCGATAAACATTGTAGGTGCCAAAACAACCAAACACAATTGATTGCGGATTTTATGTAATGGCATTTATCAAGAAACTAATTGATGGGAGCCTTATAGACACACCTCCAAAGCATTGGGTATGCACATGTTTATTAAAAAGTTTCCATACGAAATCTCTTGCTATGTATGTGCTTAATGTGATTTTGGTGTTCTAAACTCTAACATTTCTTTTTTTCTTATGTAGCTATCAAAGAAGTGGATATAGCATGGATATGTCATGAAGTTGAAGGATGAGTTCA
The DNA here is from genome assembly GCF_041138505.1 of Cibotium barometz. Taxonomy (NCBI): domain Eukaryota; kingdom Viridiplantae; phylum Streptophyta; class Polypodiopsida; order Cyatheales; family Cibotiaceae; genus Cibotium; species Cibotium barometz. The sequence continues at coordinate 17,857,579 of NC_141054.1, forward strand.
GTTCTTGGCTCAGCCATGTATTGGACGAGCATCTGCCCTTAGCATCATGACCTTCTTAGTTTACTATGTTAGCTTTTTGGGCACTAGATTTGCGAACTTAGTCAATGGAAGGCTTATGCCATTTTATGATATATAACATTATATGTTTCCACCACAATAGTGACATTCTATGTTTCCACCACAATAGTGAAGATATGTCTTATTTTGGGATTTTATAGTTGGTACAAAATTACATTTCCAGATAAGTTGTCCACTTCTTGAAAGGCTACACTTCCATGGAATGCTAAATATTTTGGTTATAAAGATTTTGTATTAGATGAGTTCAATACATGTGTCAATGTAGTAGTTATTTTTGGTTTATTCCTTGGTTATTACTTTATGCAAAACTACGCTTTTTATCGATGTAAGGCTACTTGCAAACCTCATTGGCTTTATGAGTCTTCAATATCATCCATTGGCAAATTCAAACGCAAAGTCCATTGTCGCTTACACTATAAATATTACGTGAGACTTTCATTTGTACTTTTGCTTGTCCTAGTTTTTGCACAGTCCTAGTTTACTGCACACAGTCCTAGTTTTTGTGTAATCCTAGTTTACTGCACAGTCCTAGTTTATGTGAAAACGCTAACCAATGAGAGATCATACACACATCCAATGCTACACAAATACTGAAAAACAGGACAGTACTTGCCACCATTTCATAACATTAGTTTCCTCATATATATCACAGCAAAGCATTTCAACCACTCTATTCCACATGATTGATATCAAGTGTACAATATCTTAAGTCTAACGCGCGATGCGTATATCTTTTTGAGTCAAAGAAAAGCATCTCTCTTCATCCTTATAATCACCATATAAACAAGACACGATCTTACATTGCAAGCTTGTACTTCCATTTGTACTTTTGCTTGCCCTAGTTTTTGCACAGCCCTAGTTTACTCCAATCTCCTAGTTTATGTGGAAAGGCTTACCAATGAGAGAGATCATACATACATCCAATGCTACACAAATACTGAAAACCAGGACAGTACTTGCCACCATTTCACAACATTAGTTTCCTCATATATATCACACCAAAGCATTTCAACCACTCTATTCCACATGATTGATATCAAGTGTAAAATATCTTAAGAAAAGCATCTCTCCTTATCCTTACAATCACCATATAAAAAAGACATGATCTTACATTGCAAGCTTGTACTTCTATTTGTACTTCCGCTTGTCCTATTTTTTGCATAGTCCTAATTTACTGCAATCTCCTAGTTTATGTGGAAAGGCTTACCAATGAGAGAGATCATACATACATCCAATGCTACACAAATATTGAAAAACAAGACAGTACTTGCCACCATTGCACAACATTAGTTTCCTCATATAGCTTTCACCAAAACATTTCAACCATTCCATTCCACATGATATATATCAAGTGTACAATAGCATAAGTTTAACACACGATGCGTATTTTTTTTCGAGGACTTGTCCACTTGGAAGAGTCAAAGAAAAGTGTCTCTCCTAATCCTTACAATCACCATACAAACAAGACATGATCTTACATTGCAAGCTTTGTAATCCATCGCATAATAGCACATTCTTGTTTATGAGGATGCCTTCAACACTAATGGGAGCATGTCTTTTAGTTAAAGGCAATAAACCATGGCAAGTGTGACAAGAGAGGGTATAAAGAGGGTCTACCAATCAATGTTTTTGTGCAACAATGTGGGCACCAAAACGTGGTCTTTTATCAAAGTGAATACAATGTCTTCCACGTTGATGTTTTCTTCTCAATACACCAGTTACATGAGCTCGTTTGTTGGGAGGACACGATTTAGCTTCCTCAAATGAAATGGAATGGTATTGAAAGGCTCTCTTGGCCTTCCATGGCCAACAAGCCTAGTTTTTGTCACATGTGCTTGAATTTGATGAACACTCCCTCTTGTAGGCATGTCAATCTCCTTTGGCTTGATAAGATTTGTAAGGTACTCCTTTGAGGTTTGTAGCTGTGTCAAGCATAATTCTTTTTCTGTAGAGTCCTTTGTGTCCAATTCTTCCTCTATTTGACTTAAAACTCTTCTAAATTCTTCAATGCAGAGATGAATGTCTTCACTTGTGTTGGCCTCTTTCATGTCCATCTGATTACAAGGGCTCGAAGAAGTCTCACAAATCTCGTGATCCATAGATACCATTCCCAAGGTGCGTGCATTGTCAAAAATGGGAAAAAAAGTCGTATAACTCAGGAAAGTGATGCCTCATTATCAATCTTATGCCATATAAGTGCTTGCAGTCACTTGTCCAATCGGGGCAATCACAATAATTAGATCGCATACTCACATGATACCATTGCTTGAAGAAGAGGTGCTTTGAATCTTGAACGGCAAGGCCATTTCATTGATAACGTTCAACGATGAGGAGTCACTTTCAAATCGTTGTAATATTCTCTCCCCTGCATACAACCTTGAAGTGTGCATCTTTGACGATCCACGAATACTAAAGCGCCCAGAATCGGCTAGATCAAGAAGTACAAATGTCAAGAAGAGGATTTAAGATACTTTAAATGAATACAACCAAAATGTTAAAAGAACTAGTGATATTTCCTATTTCTTGCTTTTGCTTGAAGAACTCAAGAATAGTTCCACCCATGCGCCTGCCAGTCTTGGAATCGCCCGCAAGAGAATATATAAGTTCAAGCATGGACCGGTTGATATGTGCATCCAAGAGAGTGTATTTTATGTACTGCCATAGGCGCTCCACCAAGTTAGTAGTATCAACATTCCCATAAGAAAACAATAGGCCAAATTTTGGCCATCGCCTTCACCATACACAAGTAGACCCACACCAACCATTTGTTACATATCAAATGATATTGTCATGTGCATTGTAACATTGTAAGAAATGTTGATACTTTTGTTCAAATTCCATTTTTGTAATCGAGTGCATGAGATTTGACATTAATGTGTAGATCTCATCTTGTATTTCTTTGAGAACCTACATTTTTCACATTTTTGTTAGAGGTTAAATTATAACAAAAAACTCATATTAAATCAAATATCCTAAGCTACTCTCAATTACACAGTCCTAGGTTACTGCATAGTCCTAGTTTACTGCACAATCCTAGTTTTCATGCACAGTCCTAGGTTACTGCATAGTCCTAGTTTACTGCACAGTCCTAGTTTTCATGCACAGTCCTAGTTTACTATCCAGTCCTAGTTTACTGCATACCCACAGTCCATAGCCTTGAAATATTGCAATCTCTTACTTGTGGTAACAAATTCTCAACCCAAGCTTTCTTAGCATGGAACCAACACAGGATGACATGGCATGCAACTTGTTGGCGAGTTTCTTGCTCTTGTTGAACCCAACAATGGGAATCTTTGTCAACTACCTTAAGCAATGGCTCTAGTTCTTGTGGACACTTGTCAATGACTAGAGCTGTGAGATGAATATCTCCCATTCTTGAAAAAAACATTTTCATAGTAATCTCCAAGGCAACTCTCTTGATGAGAGCCTGGGTCATTAGTAAACATCATACACCACACTGAAATGTGAACTCCAAGTTGGTTTGGTAGTACAACATCATATAATGGTAGGCCAAGTTTATTTGTCTTGAAAGTACTATCAATAGCCCATGAGTTATGCAAGGAGAATCGAAGTGCCATTTGTAACATCCACGTATCTTGAATAATAAGAATGAATGGTTTGTCTTTGTCTTCCATTGCTTGAGGATTGTAGGGCTAACAATATAGCACCTATATCCACAAAACACCTATAATAAGAATAAATGGTTTGTCTTTGTCTTCCTTTGCTTGAGGATTGTAGGGCTGACAATATAGCACCTATATCCACAAAACATGAAATTAAGAATGTATGGCAAGAAATAAAGGAAATCCAATGATGTCAAGCAAAACCACCAAACTTACCTTATTTTGTGTCTTTAGTTTCAAGCATTTCATGTACATCAATGCCCAATCATCTTCTGTAGCTTTGTCTACAATAACATGAATGTCAAGAATATCTATTCACATAGAAAAGAAACCAAGAATGTCAATGAGTATTAGAATGCTACCTTGATTGCGTACTTGGTATGACAACATTGAGACCTCTTTTGGAATCATGAAAAACCTAAAGATCATGCGATCTAGGTCTGAAGATTTCTCCATAGAAAAGAAACCAAGAATGTCAATGAGTATTAGAATGCTACCTTGATTGCGTACTTGGTATGACAACATTGAGACCTCTTTTGGAATCATGAAAAACCTAAAGATCGTGCGATCTAGGTCTGAAGATTTCTCCATATACAATCTCTCTTTTGAGAGTGACATCCTTGCTACATGGCGAGAGCTACCAATGTCAAACAAATCCTCTACAACAATCAATGACAATAGGATGGACTGGCAAATGATATAGATCATTTTGAGTGCCAGGAACATGTCCCTTATGAGAAGCATATAATGAAATAATTGCTTTGTCTTTTGTATTCAAATACTCCACTTGTACCTTAAATGGACAATGACACTTCTTTGAGGTCCTCAATCTCCTTAGTGTCCCCTTTTGACTAGGTTCTCCACCTCTATGGCAAAAGTAATCAACAACCCTCTTTGATGGCCCTTGGTTTTTTGTTGAGCAAACTTTCACAAGCCTCACTTTGTGCTTTATCATTATCTCTATCAAATGCCTCTCCACATTAGAGCTATCAATATTCAAAATGGTCGTGGGTTCTCTTTTTGGGTTCTTGTGAAGCCAACGTGGAATAGAATCTCTATCAACTCCTTTTACCATGTTTCTATAAAGCACAAGAATTAATGAAGTCCTTTACATAAGAAATAGGGATTCCATGTTGACGAATGTCAACACACCATGTTTCTTTAATGGTTTCAAGGTTTTCCTTTATCCCTCTATGATCTCCACACTGCAATATATTATGACATGTTATGACAATATTTTCCCATTCCTCTATGCATGATATCCTTAAATTTGGAAATGACTTTAAGCAAAGCACAAGGGAGCCATCTTGATTTTGATCCAAGCAAAGGCTTTCCTTCATTCGCCTCCATTTCTTCAGATCAAGGATTGTTCTAGAATTGAAAGTCTTAAGACTCTCAATGGTCATCGACAAATCCCCTTGAATAACACTGACCATCACATCATAACTTCTCTTATCAAAGGAGAAATATATAGGCGATAGATAAAGCAGTGGATTAAGTGACTCTTTGGCACTTTCTTCAATTTCTTTGCTTTCAACTCTTTGTGCAAAGAAACCATCCTCTTCTTGACTCTCACTAGATTCTTGGCTACTTGTATCAGGCACCAAGTATTCTTCGATCATAGTTTGCTCACTTGGGCCATCTTCAATCCTAGGATCTTCAATCCATATGCTCATCCTACACACACATGGACATATTTAGAAAGTTATTATGTTTTAAAAAGGGAAAAAAAATTCTTAATATAATGCTATTCATCTATCACTTTGACCGTCATAGTTTGCTCATAGTCCTAGTCTACTACACAATCCTACTTTCCCTAGTTTTTCTAGTTTACTGCACAGACCTTGTTTTTTGATTTTCCTACCACATATCAAATAGGCTATGTGATTTAGAGACAAGGGAGAGAGATAGCAAATTACCTTCAATGTTTAGTCAATAGCAAGCTTCTTTGAGTAAAAGAGGTGGTGGAAGCAACATATGACAAGGTGGAACCGGGCATTTTTGAATGACAATGAAAATCTTGCATATTGCTTATGTGTCCTAGTTTACTTTTTTTCCTAGTTTACCTTGGGAAGACGCTCAAACCTTATTAATTGACCACTACATGCAGCCAATAGATTTCTTAAGAAGAAAATGTTGAAAAATGATTAAGATTCAAAAATCTCTAAACCCAATGAAAATGAATACCAGGACCTCCTGAATCTATGATCCGCGTCCTTTTTCGAGCCGCCACCCTCATCCCTAGTTTACTTTTTATCCCTAGTTTATTTTTTATCCCTAGTTTACTTTTTGTGTGCTTTTGATCCAACAGCCAAGATCTGTGCGCTCACCTCAGCCCGTCGATCCCACTTGAGGTGCCTCTTAAAGGCACCGTGGGATTTAGAGATGAGGGGAGCCAGGTGTTGATCCTCGGATGCAATGAGGGTTGCGGAATAGTCCGAAATCACAAAAAGCGATTGGGATGCGAAAATCAAAAATCGGGTCTGGGTGGGAACGGGCTCGACAAGCCACGTGGTGGAGTCGGTGGTATTGGAATCCGGGTTTGAGGGTGGCGGGCTGCTTGCAAAATCTAATTCTGGGTGGAGTGAGCGGATTCAATGGTGTGGGTGTGGTTTATAGTAAATCAGTGGTTTTTACAGTAAACCACCCACCCCTATACAATGAATTTTTATTGTAATTCTATTAGTAGCAAGTAATAAATGCTTTTCTATTAAAGTGTAGCTTAACCCTATAAGTAATAAATGCTTTTCTATGAAAGTGTAGCTTTTCCCTATAAGTGTACTAGTGAAAGAAGCCTAGGTCAGCTCACAAAAGAGAGGCCAAAACTATTGTAATCTTGAAAAACTATTAGGCAAAATTTGGACTCTAAGAAATTCCATATCAATATTTTTCTAAGAAAATGGGCTGATGGTTAAATTTTTATAAATGTGTTGGAGATTATAGATTGGGAATCTACTCTTTGAGATCTTTCATCATCACCTCATGGAAATCTTTGCATATTCAAGAAGTTTTTGAATTGGTGATGACATGGTATGTAACATTCCATGGCCATCACCAATTTCGAAACTTCTTGAATATGCAAAGTTACATACCACTTCATCTCACCAATTTGAAAATTTCTTGAATATGCTAAATTTCCCATCATGCTATATATCATTGGAAATATCTTGAAGAGTAGATTCCATATCTACACTCAATCTACTCTCCCCAAAAAAAATTGATTTGATTTGCAAAAATTTAACCATTCGTCCATTTTGAAGAAAACTCTAACATGGCATTTTGTAGAGGGCCCTTTTTGAGTCCCAATTTTTCCTAATACATAAATTGAAAATTTAGTGGCATTTTGTTTGACAGATTTGGTTGTCCCATCTTTTGGCATGTCACATTATTTTACAAAAGTATGAGCATCCTTGACTGTTGTTGGTGGGTGGCCACCATAGCCACCATTGTTGAAACACTTTTCTTCTAGTTATCTCTTAAGAGAAGTGTTTGACTCCCTGATGTGTTTCCGCTAACACATCATGCCATTAACGGTTATGACTTTCCAACATATGAAATTAGAGTTTGGGTATGCAAGATTCTTATTTTGTTAATATTGGAAAATAATTAACATTTAAAGTATTTAAAAAAAGTCTTCTCCAAGATATGTGCTAAACTAGAAAAAGACCAACAAAAAAAGCACGAGAAAGTTGCATGTTGTGAACAAGCTTATTGTAATGGTAGCTTTCGTAGGACACTAGATGATGTGAGAAAAGATTCTACAAGCACATCCAATGTGTTAAATCTTACAAGAATCTAAATACAAAAAACGATTAGATACAAGCACACTCAATCTCTGTAAAGCTTGCAAAACACAAGCTCCAAGCTCCATCCAATACATAGTAGATTTTGTTGCTTGTGTAACATAGAGGGAAAGGCCCACTTATAAAGAGTTATGAAACCTACATATTGATCCCATATTCAAAGAAGGTACAATTATTAGAAGTTAAAATTTGGTGATACATTTTCTACATTAGCTATTGCATGACTTTGGATGTTGGTAAAAGATTCTACTCACATACCCAAAGTGTTGCAAAACATATGCCTCAAGCTCCATCCTATACATAGTAGCTTTTGTTACTACTTATTATTATTGTGTAACCTAGATAGAGGGGAGGGCCAACTCAAAGAGTTTCAAAACCTACATAGAGATACCATTATTCAAAGAGAACTTTTGGGCCTGCTCTTTATAGACTAGAAAATTTCTTGCCACATAGAAGCAAAATGGCCACTGAAATTTCATCCTTGTCTTTAACAATACAAGTACACACACAAAAAAGACCATTGATGCCCTTTACACAAATATAGATTAGTAGTGTTTTTTAATAGAAGTTTGTCAACCTAACAAGAATCCCATCGACCATAGCATGCATAACAACAACATACATGTTGTTTACCTTATTGTTATGAAGCTTTATATATGCCCTGCAACCTACATCCCGAACTCATGGATGATTTTATCACATTCTCAACAACTGACTACCACGTGCATGCATGCATACACACAAACACATGCATGCATATGCCTATGCTCTCTCACACACACACATGCACACATATTCACATGCACACACACCCACTACAAGAGATGGGGAGCATAGCCATGAAACATAGCTGCGTGAAGAGGAGGGAGAGACAATAGAGAGAGGGGACATGGGAAGGTGCGCAGGGTGTACACAATTTCAATATGTAGCTACACACATGGCTATAACCGTGCTCATAGCCATGTTGATAGCTTCATGTATAGTTGCATATTCATAAAAAAAACTAGGCATTCTAGATAGAATTTGAGAGAGCTCAAAATATCCCAATATCACAAAAAAATAAGCACAAAATGTGATCCTAATATCACAAAATAAGGATCACCAAATGTATTGTAATAAAATCAAATATGGACTAAATTAGGACTAGAAATTTGAGAAATTGTTTAATGAATTAGGGTGAGCTTGGTGTGAGGTGAAAAAAACTACCACGAACGGGGCACCACCAGCCACCGGCTGGAACACTCTCTCAACATTCGCCACCCACCCACACCATAAGACAGCTCAGAACCATGAAGGACAGATGATATATTCAGCAAACACACAACACCATACACACTGTATAAACACAGCAATTACACCAAAGACCAGGACTCTGGCCAGGATTTACTGCCAAGGGAATACACCCTTGCGTCTGACGACCAAGCCTCTGTCTCCCGGTCCCTGTAATCTCCAGAGGGCGCCCACACCAGCAACCCTTTTTCACTTCCTCTGTAGCCTGGCTACTCTCTGTCTGCTGCAACCTGCCAATTGTCGTAGGCGAGCCCCACTGTCTCCAGCCCACACATCAGCACCACTTCTGCATCCAACACACGCAAAAAACCAAGGCTCCCTCTCTGGTCAGCATCCACACACTGCCCGCAATCACCGCCCACACAAGACCAGCTACTCTCACCAGAAGGCGCCCACACCAGCAACCTTCACTCAGCAGCTCCCACTCTCTGTATGTCGTGACCAGCAGCTCACCAACCACCAGAGCCTCTGCACAATCTCTTCACCACGAACCCACTGCTCACCGCAGCATCCCAGATACCTAGCCCAAGCCACATCTCATGTACCCTTCCTCACAGCAGCCCTCTCTGCTGCTCCAATCAAAATGCCCATATTATCATCATCACTCAAGACCCACAGCCTCTTCTCTTGTTCACCCGGCCGTACTCCAGCCCTTTAGCTGTTCACCTTGCCACCAGCAGCTCCCTTCAGCAGCCTGTGCAGCTACGAACACCATCAAGACGGCGGTCCCTCTTCAATGTGCTGGCCACACCATTCAGCGGCCCCACTCAACTCTCCCCAGGCGTCTCTTTTTTAGCAAGCCAATGACCCCCTCCTACGCCTGCCTTCACACACACAAGGCAGCCAGTCGGCTCTCTCTTGGCGACTCTTCTGGCCTCGGTCACTTCTCTCTTGCGATTCCCTTTCTGAAGACCTGCTGCTGCAGCTACGTTCCAGAGGGCTCCCACGTCAACACCAGCCGGTTCTCACAGCCGCCTCTCTCCAGGCGTCCCCAGTCTCAGCAAGAACCTCTGCTCCTTTCAAAACGGCCGCCTCCTCTCTACGCCCAGTTCTCTCTGCAGCAGCCACCGCCTGCACCCAGTCGACCAAGGCCTCTTTCTCTCTGCCTCCCGCAGCTTCAATCTCTGAGCCCAGGCGACGGCTCCCTGGCGTCTTCTTTTGCAAGGCTTCTGGCGATGCTGCAGGCGCCTCTCACTTAGCGGCTCCCAGGCCTCTTCTCCTCTGCAGCAACTGGCGACCTCTTCTACTCATCAAAAGCGGCCCAACTTTTTTCCCCGGCTCTCCTCTTGCTACTACACCAACCCGTCACCTTCTAGATTACCAGCTGGCCGCCACCTTTACCCTTCCATGTGGCCTTCTAAATTGGCCATGTGGATATATTAATATCATTTTTTTTAAAGGCCTCAAGCACAAAATGATGGCCACCCTCAAATATAAAAGAGCCCCTTTTCTCCTTTCATCTTCAGAAAATACGGTGCCCATACAGCTTCCAAATATAATGCGAGAGTACTTGCCCGTTATCTTCATCAGCATCCACTTACTAATCATGACCACTTCCAGCCGGTGCTCTGCTTAGTAACCACCCGCACACCACATTATTGCCATAAAAACTCCAAACTCCAGCATCTTCTCGGAAAAGAAAACACGTGCATATTCCAGCTCACAACAAAATCACTCGGCCTGTACACTTGCCAGGGCATTCAGGGCAAATTTTATTCACACACCACACGCACCATATGTACACTGATCCAAAATACCTCTCAGATTTTAGCCTGACATACTTTGCCCAACCCCTAGCCTGCTGAATCATTTATGATCAGCAGAAAGCATATGACCATGTTTTCCTCCGATGACCACGTTTCCCTCCATCAATTCTCTGAGCATCATACAGTGTAACCAACACATCTCTGTTCCAAATGATCCAAGAAACTCTGTCATCCTCCCCAGGCATAATCTTCCATCCCATATCCCACAACACAACACCAGAACCTCTCGAGACAAAGCTCCTGACATATACACCATCCCGTCTCATCTCAATCCCAAAATCCCTTATACGATCAGCACCAATATCGGAGAACCAGTGCAGCAGCTCTTGCTGAGGGTAAAAATTGATGAAAGCTTCATAAAAAAAAACCTGCTGTACCATAACATTTTTCTGTCCATCAGCATAAGAATCTTCACCATCAAAGCCAGCCACCACAGGCAAAACAAACTCCTCTTCAACAGGCACCATTCCCAAAGCATCCACCTCAGTTCCTGTATTGTAAGATTCCTCTCCCAGCCCCTTTTTGATGTCTAGTATCTTCCCCTGTAATCAACCCTCTTCAGAAATATAAAGACCCTGTTGCTAACTATTTTAGCCTAGAGAGAGAAAAATTATTCTAGAGAGAGAATATTCAGATTTTGAATATTTTTGGATAGAAAAATATCTCTTATAATTCAGATGAGTTCCCCTGAAACTGAAATTCAAAAAGAATTTTCCAATGTGCAATTGGAATTAATTGGAAATAGGTATAAAGAACCTTAGTCTAAGGGTCTAGATTTTCAGAAATCTTTAGACTATGGTCCAATTAAGGTTCCTATGGGCCAATAGCATCAATCCATGTGTAGGGAGTAGATAAATCCAATTTGTAAAAAAAGAAGATACCCAAAAATGAGTAAATGCTCACATAAGATGAAGAGTTGAAAATGTACAAGGTTTATTAGTAAAAAACTATGAGCAATATTAAAAATATGAGATATTTTGGGAATAATGATTTTATTATGACACATATGTAAGGAAGGGGAGTCCCTTAAATGCTCACATAAGATGAAGAGTTGAAAATGTACAAGGTTTATTAGTAAAAAACTATGAGCAATATTAAGATGATTCCATTATGACACATATGTAAGGAAGGGGAGTTCTTTAAAGGATGTGCATATTTCACATAAGATGAAGAGTTGAAAATGTACAAGGTTTATTAGTAAAAAACTATGAGCAATATTAAAATGATTCCATTATGACACATATGTAAGGAAAGAGAGTTCTTTAAAGGAGGTGCATATTTCACATGCTTGAATGAGTTTTAAACTCATAAAAATTGAGATATTTCATCTCTCCTCTCTCCTCATTTAAGTCTATTTCCAAAAAGTTAGCTTAACTGACCTAAAAATGGTCAAATATTGACCAAACTGATTTAGAAAATTCTAGAATCAGTTTGTTTGGTTAGGAGCTCAATTTTTCCTATAAATAGAAGCCTCCCCCTTGTTGAAAAATATATAGTGTTTATGCATCGTTACTCTACTCCACCTAAGCCAAGAACTGTGAATTCATTTAATAATTCACTAGTTTTTGGAGCTTCCCTCTTTCTTCAATCCCCATTAGTGGCTCCATCAACATACTTAACCAATTGATTGGTTGGGGGCCTCTACCGTGAACAAAGAATCAAGCAATTTGTAAGGTAATTAGTGAATATTGATCTTTCTATAATTTCTCAATGTTTCTCTCTTCTCAACCCCTCTCAAGCTTGAGAAGTTTAATTGGTATGGTTTTTTTTAAATGCTAATGAAATTTGAATAGTAGTGAAGAGTTACATAATGCTATTGAAGTTAATTTTCATTTATGTTTAAATTCTAATGATTTTTATGTAAATTCCCTCTCTCACTCAAGAAATGGTCATACTCATGACCCATTCTCAATCCAAATTAAGCTTTTCATAAAGCTTTTCCTTAACCCAAGATTAAGCTATGCTTGAGGCCAAATTATTGGCTTTTTTCTATGCTTTTAGTTTATGTATATTAACGATTCAATCCATTATGGATTAATAATCTAATTAGAGATTATTTTAATTATTCCTTAATGATAAGCATTATCCCTTAGAAAAATTGAGATTTATCAGTCATAGCAGCGGAGCTATGGCAAAATTTTTATAAAAATTATGCATAAAATAATCTCATTCAAAGCATAAAAAGAGGACTTCCTACCATATTCTAGGAATTATCATCCTAGATTAATTGAAAGAATTTCATTACAATCATGGAGAAATTGAATTTTAATATCATGCATAAAGGATAAATTTTTATATCAAAAGTGTTATTTTTACCATTTTTATTTCATGCATAGAAGTATGCATAATGGATAAATTTTTATATCAAAAGTGTTATTTTTATCATTTTTAATTTTCATGCATAGAAGTATGCATAAAAGAAAAATTTTTATATCAAAAGTGTTACTTTTATCATTTTTAATTTTCATGCATAGAAGTATGCATAAAGGAAAAATTTTTATATCAAAAGTGTTACTTTTATCATATTGGATTTCATGCATATAGGTATGCATAAAAGATATTCTTTTTATACTAAAAGTGTGATTTTCCTCATAAATGGATTTTATGCTTAACTTAGATGCATAAGAGAAATTCTTTTATTCTAAAAGTGTAATTTCCTACCAAACTGAATTTATGCATAAGAAGATGCATAAAAGATTGATTTTAATTTCGAAAGTGTTAGTCTCCTTAAATGGAATTTATGTATAAATAAATGTGTAGAGAAATCTTATATTAAATATAAGAATTCTTTTTTTTTTTAAAGATATGAAATAAGATGTGATAAGAGGTGTATGAGATGTGATAAGAATTGATAAGATGCGTATGGAAAGTGATAGGATGTGATAAGATGTGTATGGGATGAGGTAAGAAGTGTATGTGATAGAATAGGATGTATATGGGTTGTGATAGGGCGAGAATGGATGTGATGTAAAAGATTAGATGTGAAGACATATGGGGTTACATGAATGGGAATGTGGAAATGGATGTATGTATGTGGATGTGTGGATGTGGAGATGGGAGTATGGATGTATGAATGTGAAAATGGATGTATGCATGAAGATGTATATGCATAGATGTGAATGTGGATGTAGATGTGGATGTATAGATGTGAATGGGAATGTGGATGTGGATGTATGTATGTATGTGGATGTAGATGTGAATGGGAATGTGGATGTGGATGTATATGAATGTGGATGTAGAGGTGGATGTATAGATGTGAATGGGAATGTGGATGTGGATGTATGTATGTATGTGGATGTAGATGTGGATGTATAGATGTGAATGGGAATGTGGATGTGGATGTATGTATGTATGTGGATGTGGATGTATGTATGTATGTGGATGTGGATGTATGAATGAGGACGTGATAATGGATGTATGCATGTAGATGTGGATATATGGATGTGAATATGAATGTGGATGTGGATGTATGGATGTGGATATGGATGTGTATGTATGAATGTAGATAAGGGATGTGGATGTATAAATGAGGATGTGAAAATGGAGGTATGCATGTAGATGTGGATGTATGGATGTGAATATGGATGTGGATGTGGATGTATAAATGAGGATGTGAATGTGGATGTGAATGTGAATGTGGATGTGAATGTGGATGTATGGATGTGGATATGGATGTGTATGTATGAATGTGGATATGGGATGTGGATGTATAAATGAGGATGTGAAAATGGATGTATCCATGTAAATGTGGATGTATGAATGTGAATGTGAATTAATATGTCGTCGATATGAGGAAATGGATGAGAATGAGTACACATTGAATGGAATGTGGAATAAGTAATGTGGACTAAGGAGGGATAATGTGGAAAGACGAGAGTTTGATTTAGAAACTGTATTTTGTGACTGTTTGTAAATGACTGTTTTATGTCAAGAATGCTGGGGAAGCATTTTGACCATCTTGTGGATTAAGGTCATGAAGACCTAACTGTTAAAGTTGCAACTGGTGACGGAGAGTCAATGGAGGACGTCTCGCGTAGCAAGGTCGGCCGAGGTCTTGACCAGCCTCGGTTCGATTTAAATGGTGAGCTTCCGGTACGGTGGATGAGGGACCAAGGAAGCGGCCTATGAGTGAAGCGCTAGGTCACCTGCGAAGGATCCTAGAGGGTGCTGACCATACGGTGCTCGGGCTCTGGGTCGCCCAGGATACCCACGCGTGCGTCGAGGAAGATATTGGAACAAGGAGTAAGAGTTGTTTTGTGAAACCGGGCATGGATCTGGTTGATTGACCTTGCTGGTCTTCAATGGATGAGTCCATGGCTCTTTATATGGATCTGTTGGTTGATCTTGCTGATCTTCAACGAGAGTCCATCTTGATTTTTATAAGTGATTATATTGCCGAGTATTATGGGCTAGGAACTATTGAAAAGGCCCCCTGTGTGGACAGGTGGTGAGCGTTCTAGTTGCCAATGATGCCATAGATACTCTGATGAAGGAATGATGGAAAATTATGAATCAACCGGATAAATTGGAAGATTGTGATCAGTGGTACTATGGTTTCATTAAAGGATTGTTTTAAAGTTAGCTGATGCTAAGAAAAAGGCAATTTCATATTGGGTGTGTAAGTGGTGTGGCTAGTTTTATGTTTGCATGAACTTCCGGCTAGGGGGCCTTGGAACTCTTTTCTTTGGTACCCGGGACAAAACCTAACCAAATTCCAAATTGGATCCCATCACTACAGTGGTTGGGCGGTTGGCTAACCCATGGGATCGGATGGGGTTAGGCTGGACTGATGGATCCGTAAATCGAGATTTAATTTCTATTATTACGATAGATGAAGTAAATCCCGGATAGAAATTGTTCTATGGATAGGAATCAACGGCTGTGCCTCTTGATGGGGAAAAAAGCGTTGATCCCAATGATCCAAGTGCAAGTTCTTCCTTGATTTGACCAAGTACCGTTAAAGGTGCAGTCAGATCAGTTTGATCAGTAATGATCTTGACTACGTTAGAGTAAAGAGTTATCCTGGTGGAATCGCCCGTGCTTTCCGGGTAAAGGAAGTTTTTCCGGTTTTGGTTTTGGACAAACCGACGGATTAGTCTCTAGTCCGGATATCCGTGGGCGAGGCCCCGAGTGTTGGACCCCTGTCCCGCGCGAGAAGTGCTACTTCCGCTGCTAGTACCCCGAATCCGTTGCTCGGTGGGAATAGGGATCTTACAGTTGGTATCAGAGCGAAATTGAAAGCTAATAAAGATAATTAAATTCTTATCTGAAATTGGTAAAAAGAATTCAGAAATAGCATTTTCATAATGTATTTTCATTCCGTAAGCTTCTTTAATGAAGAAATTTTAATCAAAAAAAAAATTTATTTTTATAGATGGAAGTTCCCCATTTATCTGGTATTCCCGACCTCACCCAGTCTCAAGATATGATTGCGTTTGCCTTCGAGCATCTCATCTCTTCCGCTTCAACTCGAATAAGCCGAAGAAGACTTGCACGCCATTTCGAGGATTTATATTTTCCTAACCCAGCGGAGAGAATTCAGCATAAGTGGTTTGCAGGGCAATATGTCCATGCCTCTTGCGACCGCCGTGCAATGCTGTGGGAGAACCTCTCATTGGCTATGATTTTGTTAAAGCTGAAAATCGTACGTGGCGTCATTTTATATCATTCAACGCCTCGAAATTTCAGGCTTGCATGCCAAGTCTACAGACTTCTTAGTTGTTTTATTCCTAAATGGAATATAATAGCTCCCTTGTCAGTAAGTGGACGTTTGTATCAGGGCATGGCTATGGCCCAATACCGTCGTCATATGCGTTTCCCAAGGAGATTTTGAATTCTGGAGCCGAGCTGCTCTATGTACATAATGCAACTTTTATATAAATAAAAAAATGTTTTTCGGAGAAAAAAAAAATTCTTGTTGTATAAATGATTGTTTACGGCGGACGATCTGTGGATAAAGAAAAATCTATTTATCAGACTTAAGTCATAGATCTCCAATAAGATCAACTGAGGAGCAAATTATGTCAAAAGTTTATCAAGACGCACAAAAAGGTTGTAATTATTGATATAATTCATACAAATTGTTAATTCAAATTGAAATTCGTAAATTAGTAATTGGGTCTTCAATTGAAGTACCGCAATTGTATGGAACCCTGACTTGCTTGAGACCTAGACATGATGGTATTTACCTTATAGTTTCGAGTATCATGACTATCCGTATATACCGAGGGTATAACTGCAGCTCTTTACCGATAGTATATACGAGTAAATCTAAGACTTGAAATTATAAGCGTTAATGCTATCCAGATGATGATTTCGAATGTGGTTGATATGATTTTTAATTCTGTTTGAGAATTGATGAATTGAATTGGATTCTGATTGAAAAATGACGATTTCCAAAATTTAGTTGAAATGTAATAAGCTGAGCGAAACCACAATGAGGATGAATGGGACGAGTCCCAGTGATGATATTCATAACTGGAATGATGATAATGATTTCAGCAAATCACTATGAGATTAGTGGATTGTGCTGTCAGATTGCTACTGTTAACACTTGAGACGGTAGATTAAGTTAAGGGATGACAAATTGAGAACTTGCTTAACTAAAATTCCTGTGGAGGAATGTTCAGAAGGAAAATTTTCAGACTAATGGACCATTATCGTGTTAAAGATATGAATGATATGATCTGAATGAATTGTTATTTAATGATGAGTTCTATATAAGGGATAATTATCCCCGTATTCTGTTGGGTTGACCAGAATATAAGGAACCCCAGAATAAATTGGATCTTAAGAAAAAGAGTTGTCCTCTACCTTGCGAGATGAGGACATCTCGCACTTTTCAAGTGGGGTAGAATGTAAGATTCTCCCCCAGCCTTCGAGGTATACAGGAGTAAGAATCTCCCTTTCTGATCTTATAATTATTCTCTCTCTAAAATAAAAGAAAGATTCTGTTTAAAAAAGGAAGAACCTTTTCCCTGAATACTTCTCAAGAGTCCCACCTATTTTAAGATTCAGAACAATGAGTTCAGAAGTGAGAATCGATGTTTTGGATATCAAGGTTTTGGTCTTCATTCGAGTACGGCCCAAAAGAAGTTCTTTATCTCTTGGGAAGTATAAGAAGTTATCTCCCAGATATTGTGGACCAAAGAAAGTAGGTGATTTAGCTTACGAACTTCTTTTATCTCCTCATCTCAAAGTTCTAAATGCCTTCTATAGAAAAATATGCCAAACCCAAATCATGGAAAGACGGTAAAACTTCAGTGGCAAGT
The DNA here is from genome assembly GCF_041138505.1 of Cibotium barometz. NCBI lineage: Eukaryota > Viridiplantae > Streptophyta > Polypodiopsida > Cyatheales > Cibotiaceae > Cibotium > Cibotium barometz. The sequence continues at coordinate 17,875,410 of NC_141054.1, forward strand.
TACCGTTGGCTTCTAAGTTACGCTAGCTCCTTCCTTTATATAAGTCGTAACTTTTACTTGTCGTTCACAGTAATCTTACTCCCATCGATCTCCTTTCTTTCTTAATCTCCTTCATGGCTTGGCAACAAGAATTAGTTTTATCCATAATGATTCCTCACCTTCAAGACGCAAGTGAGTCTGTGAAGAAGGATTTTATAGAACAGTATGAGCGCTCACTTTTTCCTCACCTAGGAACTTCTGTAGCGCAGACCAAATGGCGGACCTATCAAGACATAACTAGGGTAACACCCTGGGGTCAGCAGCACTTTCGTAACAATGTCCGCTTGGCCATGGTTATCGAAGCTTTGGGTTTGGGTCCCCGATACTACTGCGTCATGAGATCAAGGCATCCTGGGTTTTCTGAGCGGGTCTTCTTACTGGCGTGTTTTCTTCCTCATGAGAAGATATGCCTTTACCCCGTTTTTGGCTTGCCTCTCAGAGGTCCTTTTGTTAGAACACCTCATACCACTGAGATAGGCGCAGCAATAACCCACAGAATCATTCCCATAGATGAGTTACCTTATACTTGTGCAGCTTGTGAGGACTGCTTTTGTGACCATATGATGGACGGGCTTATGGAAGTGTAAAGAGTTCCTATCTTTACTGTATAAGTTCCGAGAATGAATAAAGTTTAAATCTTGTTCGTATTTTGAATCTTGCTCTCTTTAAGACTTATCTTGGTGGTTAATCTTGATTAAAATTTTTCTCTAAGTCTCATATTCGTGAATCTTGCGAAATTATCACAAGTTGCGAGATGAGGACATCTCGCGTTTTTTAAGTGGGGTAGAATGTAAGATTCCTCTCCCAGCCCCTTTTTGATGTCTAGTATCTTCCCCTGTAATCAACCCTCTTCAGAAATATAAAGACCCTGTTGCTAACTATTTTAGCCTAGAGAGAGAAAAATTATTCTAGAGAGAGAATATTCAGATTTTGAATATTTTTGGATAGAAAAATATCTCTTATAATTCAGATGAGTTCCCCTGAAACTGAAATTCAAAAAGAATTTTCCAATGTGCAATTGGAATTAATTGGAAATAGGTATAAAGAACCTTAGTCTAAGGGTCTAGATTTTCAGAAATCTTTAGACTATGGTCCAATTAAGGTTCCTATGGGCCAATAGCATCAATCCATGTGTAGGGAGTAGATAAATCCAATTTGTAAAAAAAGAAGATACCCAAAAATGAGTAAATGCTCACATAAGATGAAGAGTTGAAAATGTACAAGGTTTATTAGTAAAAAACTATGAGCAATATTAAAAATATGAGATATTTTGGGAATAATGATTTTATTATGACACATATGTAAGGAAGGGGAGTCCCTTAAATGCTCACATAAGATGAAGAGTTGAAAATGTACAAGGTTTATTAGTAAAAAACTATGAGCAATATTAAGATGATTCCATTATGACACATATGTAAGGAAGGGGAGTTCTTTAAAGGATGTGCATATTTCACATAAGATGAAGAGTTGAAAATGTACAAGGTTTATTAGTAAAAAACTATGAGCAATATTAAAATGATTCCATTATGACACATATGTAAGGAAAGAGAGTTCTTTAAAGGAGGTGCATATTTCACATGCTTGAATGAGTTTTAAACTCATAAAAATTGAGATATTTCATCTCTCCTCTCTCCTCATTTAAGTCTATTTCCAAAAAGTTAGCTTAACTGACCTAAAAATGGTCAAATATTGACCAAACTGATTTAGAAAATTCTAGAATCAGTTTGTTTGGTTAGGAGCTCAATTTTTCCTATAAATAGAAGCCTCCCCCTTGTTGAAAAATATATAGTGTTTATGCATCGTTACTCTACTCCACCTAAGCCAAGAACTGTGAATTCATTTAATAATTCACTAGTTTTTGGAGCTTCCCTCTTTCTTCAATCCCCATTAGTGGCTCCATCAACATACTTAACCAATTGATTGGTTGGGGGCCTCTACCGTGAACAAAGAATCAAGCAATTTGTAAGGTAATTAGTGAATATTGATCTTTCTATAATTTCTCAATGTTTCTCTCTTCTCAACCCCTCTCAAGCTTGAGAAGTTTAATTGGTATGGTTTTTTTTAAATGCTAATGAAATTTGAATAGTAGTGAAGAGTTACATAATGCTATTGAAGTTAATTTTCATTTATGTTTAAATTCTAATGATTTTTATGTAAATTCCCTCTCTCACTCAAGAAATGGTCATACTCATGACCCATTCTCAATCCAAATTAAGCTTTTCATAAAGCTTTTCCTTAACCCAAGATTAAGCTATGCTTGAGGCCAAATTATTGGCTTTTTTCTATGCTTTTAGTTTATGTATATTAACGATTCAATCCATTATGGATTAATAATCTAATTAGAGATTATTTTAATTATTCCTTAATGATAAGCATTATCCCTTAGAAAAATTGAGATTTATCAGTCATAGCAGCGGAGCTATGGCAAAATTTTTATAAAAATTATGCATAAAATAATCTCATTCAAAGCATAAAAAGAGGACTTCCTACCATATTCTAGGAATTATCATCCTAGATTAATTGAAAGAATTTCATTACAATCATGGAGAAATTGAATTTTAATATCATGCATAAAGGATAAATTTTTATATCAAAAGTGTTATTTTTACCATTTTTATTTCATGCATAGAAGTATGCATAATGAATAAATTTTTATATCAAAAGTGTTATTTTTATCATTTTTAATTTTCATGCATAGAAGTATGCATAAAAGAAATTTTTTTTATATCAAAAGTGTTACTTTTATCATTTTTAATTTTCATGCATAGAAGTATGCATAAAGGAAAAAATTTTATATCAAAAGTGTTACTTTTATCATTTTTAATTTTCATGCATAGAAGTATGCATAAAGGAAAAATTTTTATATCAAAAGTGTTACTTTTATCATTTTTAATTTTCATGCATAGAAGTATGCATAAAGGAAAAATTTTTATATCAAAAGTGTTACTTTTATCATATTGGATTTCATGCATATAGGTATGCATAAAAGATATTCTTTTTATACTAAAAGTGTGATTTTCCTCATAAATGGATTTTATGCTTAACTTAGATGCATAAGAGAAATTCTTTTATTCTAAAAGTGTAATTTCCTACCAAACTGAATTTATGCATAAGAAGATGCATAAAAGATTGATTTTAATTTCGAAAGTGTTAGTCTCCTTAAATGGAATTTATGTATAAATAAATGTGTAGAGAAATCTTATATTAAATATAAGAATTCTTTTTTTTTTTAAAGATATGAAATAAGATGTGATAAGAGGTGTATGAGATGTGATAAGAATTGATAAGATGCGTATGGAAAGTGATAGGATGTGATAAGATGTGTATGGGATGAGGTAAGAAGTGTATGTGATAGAATAGGATGTATATGGGTTGTGATAGGGCGAGAATGGATGTGATGTAAAAGATTAGATGTGAAGACATATGGGGTTACATGAATGGGAATGTGGAAATGGATGTATGTATGTGGATGTGTGGATGTGGAGATGGGAGTATGGATGTATGAATGTGAAAATGGATGTATGCATGAAGATGTATATGCATAGATGTGAATGTGGATGTAGATGTGGATGTATAGATGTGAATGGGAATGTGGATGTGGATGTATGTATGTATGTGGATGTAGATGTGAATGGGAATGTGGATGTGGATGTATATGAATGTGGATGTAGAGGTGGATGTATAGATGTGAATGGGAATGTGGATGTGGATGTATGTATGTATGTGGATGTAGATGTGGATGTATAGATGTGAATGGGAATGTGGATGTGGATGTATGTATGTATGTGGATGTGGATGTATGTATGTATGTGGATGTGGATGTATGAATGAGGACGTGATAATGGATGTATGCATGTAGATGTGGATATATGGATGTGAATATGAATGTGGATGTGGATGTATGGATGTGGATATGGATGTGTATGTATGAATGTAGATAAGGGATGTGGATGTATAAATGAGGATGTGAAAATGGAGGTATGCATGTAGATGTGGATGTATGGATGTGAATATGGATGTGGATGTGGATGTATAAATGAGGATGTGAATGTGGATGTGAATGTGAATGTGGATGTGAATGTGGATGTATGGATGTGGATATGGATGTGTATGTATGAATGTGGATATGGGATGTGGATGTATAAATGAGGATGTGAAAATGGATGTATCCATGTAAATGTGGATGTATGAATGTGAATGTGAATTAATATGTCGTCGATATGAGGAAATGGATGAGAATGAGTACACATTGAATGGAATGTGGAATAAGTAATGTGGACTAAGGAGGGATAATGTGGAAAGACGAGAGTTTGATTTAGAAACTGTATTTTGTGACTGTTTGTAAATGACTGTTTTATGTCAAGAATGCTGGGGAAGCATTTTGACCATCTTGTGGATTAAGGTCATGAAGACCTAACTGTTAAAGTTGCAACTGGTGACGGAGAGTCAATGGAGGACGTCTCGCGTAGCAAGGTCGGCCGAGGTCTTGACCAGCCTCGGTTCGATTTAAATGGTGAGCTTCCGGTACGGTGGATGAGGGACCAAGGAAGCGGCCTATGAGTGAAGCGCTAGGTCACCTGCGAAGGATCCTAGAGGGTGCTGACCATACGGTGCTCGGGCTCTGGGTCGCCCAGGATACCCACGCGTGCGTCGAGGAAGATATTGGAACAAGGAGTAAGAGTTGTTTTGTGAAACCGGGCATGGATCTGGTTGATTGACCTTGCTGGTCTTCAATGGATGAGTCCATGGCTCTTTATATGGATCTGTTGGTTGATCTTGCTGATCTTCAACGAGAGTCCATCTTGATTTTTATAAGTGATTATATTGCCGAGTATTATGGGCTAGGAACTATTGAAAAGGCCCCCTGTGTGGACAGGTGGTGAGCGTTCTAGTTGCCAATGATGCCATAGATACTCTGATGAAGGAATGATGGAAAATTATGAATCAACCGGATAAATTGGAAGATTGTGATCAGTGGTACTATGGTTTCATTAAAGGATTGTTTTAAAGTTAGCTGATGCTAAGAAAAAGGCAATTTCATATTGGGTGTGTAAGTGGTGTGGCTAGTTTTATGTTTGCATGAACTTCCGGCTAGGGGGCCTTGGAACTCTTTTCTTTGGTACCCGGGACAAAACCTAGCCAAATTCCAAATTGGATCCCATCACTACAGTGGTTGGGCGGTTGGCTAACCCATGGGATCGGATGGGGTTAGGCTGGACTGATGGATCCGTAAATCGAGATTTAATTTCTATTATTACGATAGATGAAGTAAATCCCGGATAGAAATTGTTCTATGGATAGGAATCAACGGCTGTGCCTCTTGATGGGGAAAAAAGCGTTGATCCCAATGATCCAAGTGCAAGTTCTTCCTTGATTTGACCAAGTACCGTTAAAGGTGCAGTCAGATCAGTTTGATCAGTAATGATCTTGACTACGTTAGAGTAAAGAGTTATCCTGGTGGAATCGCCCGTGCTTTCCGGGTAAAGGAAGTTTTTCCGGTTTTGGTTTTGGACAAACCGACGGATTAGTCTCTAGTCCGGATATCCGTGGGCGAGGCCCCGAGTGTTGGACCCCTGTCCCGCGCGAGAAGTGCTACTTCCGCTGCTAGTACCCCGAATCCGTTGCTCGGTGGGAATAGGGATCTTACATGTATCCTCATCTTCATCAAAACCACCAAGAGATTCATCCATTGCAGTCTCCCTCTCATCCATAGCAGCAGCATCATTCAAAGTCTTCTGTTGCTTCTCTTTCTTCATAGCCTCAATTCTGATCATGGCTTTTTTAATATTAATACACATCTCATCATCCAGCTCCAACTCAGGCTCATCATCCTGTAGACTGTCTATTTCCCACTCATCCCACACAGGTTCATTATCCAAAGACTTAAAAGCAAGCTCTTTCACATCACATGCATACCTTTGTTCAGAATTCACTTGCACCTCCTCGCATTCCTCATGTATGGCCTCTTCCTGTTCAGCAACCTCATCACCAAGCACTTCCTCATCAATAACCACGGCATCCATCTCTGCATCCTCCTCACTCGATGAAGTATCCTCTGTTCCTTCACTAGTAGTGGTGCTAGTTGTATCATCACTCGAATCAGCTTCACTCTCCTCTTCATCATTGACAGGCTTCTGGTTATCCATGTTAAACTGCTTCTTATCCCCTCTCCTGTCATACAGAGTAATGACCCCTTTCCTCCAATCCTGAACAGCTTTTACTGCTCTCAGCCATGGTCTTCCCAAAATAATGGGGAATGCACCCATTCCTGCAGGCATAACATGACAATCCACAAGCACCTTGTTGCTTGCAAATGAAGATCAATACCAGGATGCAACAAAAACGATACTTAGGGCTCTTGAAAAGAGTTCCACTTTGTAGATAAATGTGGGAGAGGGTTTGATAATAATCCCACATGGGGACTTATGGGAGTCCTAGAATTTTTGTATAAAAGGTGGCTCATTTGAGAGCTTAGACACACTTTGGGCTTAGTTCATGCAAGAGCTCCTTTGAGAGACCTACTCTCCCTCTTCTCCATAGAGGTGAAGACTCTTCTCTCACCCCATCTACATCATTGTATGAGGTAAATCTCTTCATTGAATCATTAGCAATGTCATGAGTCATTCTCATCCTCTTCTCTAATCATTTTACTCTTATGCATGCTTTTAGTATTTCATTTTTGAGTACATGGATTGATTTGAAGCTTTCATGGAAGCTTGATGCTTGAATGTGTGCATGCTTGTAGGAAGATAGGAGTGGAGTGAGGTCTTTCTCTTTGCTTGAGTGCATAGTGATTGTATTCCTCTTGCTTGTATTTGTGAATGAAGGGGTGTGTAGGAATGAGGACAAGTTGAGCTTGTGTGTGTGCTTAGTCTAGTGTCAAGTGATGGTAGCCATGAGCATTCTCTCCATTTGTGGATAAGCTCTTGTGCACCGGTACGGGTCGAATCCCTAGCTCCAACAGGGATGCAAATCCCATTGGATTGAGCTACACGTGGATCGTGCTACTCTTACTACAAGTGAGAGAGTTTTCCGTCTCTCCATTGGCGCCGCTGCCGGGGAGAAGACTCAAATCCGGTTGAGAGTGTGTGGAAACCACCACTATTTCCTCTTTTGGTTGCAAAACCATTGAGTGATTAGGTTAAGTTTGGGTGTGTGATCCCGGTGTGAGTGGATAAGGTAAACCATTGAGCGGTTGAGGTTTCTCCCGCATTGTTTTTTTTATGTTTCATTGCTTTTATGTTTTTTCAAGTACCGTTCATTATGCTTACCTTCATTGTTTTTTGTCATTTCATTCTTTCATGCTCTTCGTTAACACGTGATTAGTAAAAAAAGAAAAAGAAAAGAGGTGCATTGCTAAGCTCTTCCATAGCTTATGCAAGCCCCATAGACTCCCAAGCAAGAAGTCCGCTTAAGGAAGAGAAAGGAGAGGGAAAGAGAAGGGAGATAGGAAGTGTTGGAGGCGACCTTTCTTTTGATGTTTTGTCGTGTTGTTATCGTGTGGGGAGGCATCTCCATAATTACAGCAAAGAAAAAATAAATAGATATATATATATATATATCTATTTATACACATATATATACATTGGGGAGGCTTCTGCAGCAAAGAAAATATATATATATATATATATATATATATTTTACATTGGAAAGGCCGTGGAGGTTCGAAGGACAGTTAGAAGGCGGTTGAAAAAAGCCTGCAGCAGACGGCTTTTAAAAAAAAAAAACAAAAACAAAAACATTTATATTTATATATATAATCGTTTTTTTTTTAACGAGTGGTGCAAGCTGCTGGGCTGCGTTGGCATAAGCAAGGCAGCTGCGTAGCAAAGAAAACTATATATATATATATATATATATATATATATATAGTTTCGCTAAGGCTTTAGTGGAGGTGGCCGGCGGCGATAGCACAGGCGGGGGCGAAGCTGGCGCGGGCGCAGAGGGTGGCGAAGGAGAAGTAGAGGAGGAGAAGAGGCGTTGAAAGGCCGGCTTGAAGGCGCTGCAGGTGGAAGAGAGGGCGTCGGCTTACGTGGCAGCAGCTGAGCAGAAGGGCCACAGTCGCGTTGTGCCGGCGAAGGTGGAAAGAGCAGCCGGCAGTTGGAAGAACTCAGTAGGCGGTGGGGCTGACGTGGCCAAAGGTGGTGTAGGAGAAGGGCGCAAGCGGGCGGTGGAGTTGGCATAAGCAAGAGCGGAGAAGGCTGCAGACGGTGATTGTGCAAGGAAGCGGCTGCGTGGAAGGCTGTAGGCGACAGCTGCTGGGCAGTCGGCAGAAGCGGGAAGCAGCCGACTGATGGAAGAAAGCTGAAACAGGCGAGCGAGCTGTGAGCAGAAGGAGACGTGAAGGTCCGCGTAGAGGCAGCTGGAGCCGACGAAGAAGACTGAAGAGAAGTGAAGCCAAACGGTGCTGTGGGGGCCGCCGCTGCAGAAAACGCGTGGGTGCGCGCCGACGGGAAATCCGGCGAGCGAGCGGCGAGCAAGACGATAAGGTTAGTGGATTTTTCATTTTTTTTATTTTTTTTATTTTTTTAATTAATTTTTATGTTTTTTTATTTTTAAATTAAAAAAAACAAACAAAAAAAATAATAATATTTCTTATTTTAAAAAAAAGAAAAAAATAGATTTAAAAAAAAAAGAAAAAAAAAGAATAGTGGAAAATTTTAAAAAAAAAATAGAGAGAAGAAAGAAAGAAAAAAAAATAAAAAAATAAAAAATAAAAAATAAAAAAAACAAAAACAAAAACAAAAACAAAAATTAGTTCCAAATAAAAAAATAAAAAAAAATTTTATTTGTTTTTTTAGGAGTCCATATTGTGTGTATATTTTTTATTTTTTCATTTCTGTATTTTTTAGCATATTTAGAGTAATTTGCATTGTTTTAAATTTTTGTAATATATATTAAAAAAAACAAACAAAACAAAACAAAACAAAACAAAAGGAAAAGAAAAAAAGAAAAAGAAGAAAAAATAATTTTTATTTTTTGAATCCACTGTTCATTATTTAAATTTTTGTACAAAATTTTGCATAATTTAAGGTAGCCTGCATTTTTTATTTTTATTGCATGCATAATTAGTAGATTTATAATTTTATATTTGGCACGAAATTTATTCATTTTATTTAAAAAAAAAAAAACAAACAAACAAACAAACAAACAAACAATAAAAAAAACCAACAAAAGGAAAAAACAAACAAACAAACAAACCAAAGAAAATTTTTTGATTTTTTAGGAGTCTATTATTTTTTTGCATATTCTGTAATTCTTCATTCTTTAATTTTTTTTGCATAATTAGTTTAACTTGCATTTTTTAAATTTTTGTAACTTTGTGCATAATTAGTATTTTTTAGTGTGATTCATAATTTTTGTGTTAAAAAGAGTAAAAATCAAAAAAATCATAAAATCATTTTAAAAATAAAAACAATTAAAAAAAAATAGGTTAGATAAGTACACCATACATTTTTTTTATTGTCTCTAGTGGTTAGGTAGGGTAAAAAATATATATATATATACCTATATATATATATATATTTATCAAAAAAAAAAAAACAAAACAAAACAAAACAAAACACAAAAAACAAAAACAAAACAAAATTAAAACACATAAAAAAACCAAAACAGAATTTTGACCTTATGCACTTGAGGTCGGGACGTCTTGTAGATTCTGCCATAGGGCCTAGGGCACCTTCTAGAGTACCTACGCAAGAAAGTGGGACCCAATCGGTAGGAAATTTGGCAGATATTGCTGAAACCCTATCTGAATCCCAATCCGATACCCTTTCCTCCAGAACAACTAGTTCATTGTCCATGGACAATCTAGTGCCGACAAATAGTCATCCCGTAGCCCCAAATAGGACACCCACACGATCCTTTAATCCATTTGAAGCCGATACCATGGGGTTAACATTCAATGTGAGACTCCAATATGTCTACACAAATGCTCAAGGAGCTGAGATCTTTAGGGATCCACAACAACGGTATCTTGTTAAGATAGCCGACATATTCTCAGAACTTGACAGAGCACCTCTAGTCAATGACCAGGGTAACATGTATATGGGTGGAGATGGTGTTCGCTACGAAGTCACCTACCATCCAGAAAAGGTAGACAAATTAGGGGAGCTCTCTAAAACCGAGTTCTTAGACTTATCAGAACTTTCCAGAGCAAGGGTGTCTAGAGATGACTGGCTCATCGAGCCGGACATGCCTGGACCATCCAATGCCCAGTCCTCAAAGCCATCCATAGATGATTTACTCCTTGTAGATCTAAATTTGGAAAGGGATAGGAAAGGCAAGAGCAAACTGGATCAGGGGGCTGAATGCCAATGGGAGTTTGTACGACAAATTCCTGTGACAAAGGTTTTACAGGATGACCCACTTCAAGAGGTCTATAAGGATTCGTTAGAGGGATACTATGCCACAACAAAATCGCCAGAGCTGGATCTTCCTCTAGCTTATGTAGTGGTAGTTGAGAAGTGTGCAGGACACATGAACAGAATAGTTGATAAATGGGCCAATGAATATCGAACGTTAGATTGGAAAGAGATTAGGGAACTCACGTGGAAAGGACAACCATTATTTATGGAAGTGTTCTCAACACATACAGCCAAACCAGGAGAGACAGCCTTTCTTGGAGAAACTGTTGCTCCTCCCCTACGAGAGTTCACTAGAGATGGACCTTCAACATCTAAGTGGACCTCTGCTAGTAGCCCAACTCTAGCACCACGATATCGTCCTACACCAAATGTGCGACCACAGGTCACACCACCACAACAACATCTTTCCCACTATGACAATTGGATGAGAAGGGAGCCAACTCGGCCTCCTATAAGTGCACCTCCTGAAATGAGGGTGCCAAGATCTTTAGAGGGGTTTGGTGAGGCTGGTAATAGGGTACCCACACCAATTTTGGAAACATGTGGACCATCTTTCCAAAGAGAGGAACAATTCCCACTAAGAGCGAGAGGCCGTAGGCCCTATGATGAGTATTCACGACAAGTAAGACCATCAACTCTTCAGAAACTGGTAAAGAAGTATGAAGGGTCGGGAGATCCATACGATCATGTAGCAGCTTTTAGGCAAGCAGTTCGAGCTGAGCAAGTTGCTGATAAGCATACTCAGATAGAAGGGTTTGGACTCACTCTTGAAGGAAAAGCCCTGGCTTGGTTTCAGGCATTAGAGGCTTCAGACAAACCTTCTTTACGAGTTTTGGAAGAGAGATTCATTGCTGCTTTTTCCTTGATGGGAATTCAACATGACACGGTAGCACACATCTACTCTTTCAAGCAAGGCGAGAATGAGAGTGTTAGAGACTGTGTAAATAGAATGAAGCAGTACATTAATCGTTGCCCAGAAGATGAGAAGCCCGCCCAAAGTCGATTAATTTCTCTCTTCTTAAAAGGCCTCAAAAATTCGACACTGCATACACATCTCTATGCAAAGAAGCATACAAGTTTCAATGAGTGTTGCCATGATGCTATGGATTTCACCGATAACTTCAAATTCCAAGATGGTTCTGGTCCTGAGGTGAAACCTAGAAATCAATGGGGTGATGATCAAAGTTCAGGGTCTAGCGCGCTGGTAAATCCAGATCAGATAGCCAACCTAGTGCTAAGGAGATTAGGACAAACCTATCGTCCACCCATGCAGCCACAACAACAGCAGCAGAGAATGAGGAGTATACTTCCTACAGGTCCTCATCTTTGTGGAGCATGTGGCGGTGACCATAAAACAGAGGACTGTAATACCTTTTCTCCTCTAGTCACAAACCAACCCACAAAGAAGTGGTGCCAAGCCTGTGCTTGGAACTTTACTCATACCACCCAGGATTGTAATCGCATTGCGAGAATGAGACAGGAACGTGAGCAACCGAGGGGTGGAGTGGCTCCACAAATGTATCAACAGTATACTAGTTTTGAACGTAAGCCACTGATGACACAAGAGCAAGCACGACCTGTTCTTGGTGTTCAACCTCCTGCTCCAGGGACTGCTCCTGTGAGGGTTGTCGACTACGACAATTCAAATATGTGTAGAGAATTGGTAAACCCAGGCTATGTGGAAGAAGAATATGTATCATATTCATCCAAAGAAAATATCTTTGAAAGTCCCGCATACCCAAGCCAAACACTGGAGACTCAACCAGGGGAACAAAACTCTTTAATGTTGCTAGGCGGCTACCAACCTAGGACTCCAGGCCCCTCAGGTCAATGGCAGCCAAGGAAAGTAGAGGCCAAACCAATGGGCCCCTGTTATGAGTGTGGAGAACCCCATTGGGCTCGTGATTGTCCACATCGCTCAAGGCAAGCATCTCGGTCAAATACAACAGTACAACAGTTTCCACCGATTGAGAGATATTGTCTAGGGTGTTGTGTCGAACACTTCCCGAAGGATTGTCTGTTGAAACCACATGAGGACGGCACCTCTCAACCAAAGGTTTCACTTAACCTTGTAGGGGCAATTCCATCACCACCTTCATCTGAGAATGAGGATGTCGTGCCACTTAGAGTCATGACTAGATCACAAACACGAAATGCAGAAATGCAAACTGATGAGACACCTCGAACTAGGGATGCAAAGACAAATCTAGTGGATAAGACCCTACAGTCCAATAGAAAAAAAACCACTAGGAGAAAGAAGAACCAAAACAAACAAACTAAAAGTACATCCACTAGTTCTCAGGAGACCTCTAAACAAGACATGAGGGATAAAACTTTTACATCCCAGGAAGTGCGTGAGGAACATCAACCTCAACCTGAGCCTAGTGTTAAACAAGATAAGGCTAGTACGACTGAGGATAGTTCTGGGGGTTCTGTTTTTGTGGATAAAGTGAATGAGACTCTAGAGGCCATCATTGATGCTCATAAAAGTCGCATTACAGCTTTATCTGAGCTACCCAAAAAGCTTCAAGAATACCCAAACCCTCGTGAGGAGAAGATCAATCTAGCTGTACACCAGCAACTCATTAGGGAAGCTCAGTCAATACTTGAGGGACCACCACCACCTATTCCTCGGGGCCCAGCCTCTCTTAAGCCAACATTAGAAACTATACCGGAAGTGTCATCAAGTCGGGAAATGAAAAGTGAGCTCATTTCACAAGCTCAGAGCGAAAGGTCTGCACCAATTGACACTCCATTGAAAGATGACATTCTGCCATCACCCAGCCTTGTCTTCCCATGCAATGATGAAATTATTGATGCTAATGAGGACATGGCAAATGACATGTGGGCCGCTGTAAATGAGAAAATAAATGAAAACATGTCTTCTGTTAGTTCGCCTCCATTCTCTGAGGTGGATTTTACCAGAGACACGGAAAACAACTTTGGACGCCCAAGCATCCAGGAGGAAGGTCAGACAATTGTTTCTCCGAGAAGTAAGCATACAATGAAAACCTTACCGTCCTATCTGGGAGAATATGAGAACTGTTCTCAAACCTTGAGGATACCCTCCATGCATAAAAGGTTGACAAAGGAGAAGGATATGAGTATGGTGCAGGCTATTTTGTCAGCACCAGTGGCTTGTACCTTACCTTTGCTTGAGTTGATAAAGCTTAAACCTGAGTTGTGGAATGATATTGCCACATGTTTGTCAGAGCAGGTATTGCTACAAAAGGGTCACCATGAGTGTACTATACACTCTGAAACAAAGCATGTAATGCCAGTTCCTATCAACAAAGTAGGAAAATTTTGTGAGGACGATCAGGGAAATGCTACCCTCCCATTAGAAGTGCGAAAAGTATCTTCAATTGCAATACTTGATAGTGGTGCAGGAGTGGGCATTGTGACAAGGTCCATTTGGGAAAAGTGGGGCAAACCAGCTATTAGGAGTACCAGGATGCGCTTGCAGCTAGCAGATGGAAGCTTAGAACATCCCCTTGGGCTGCTCGAGAACATATTGGTCACCACATGTGGGATTGAATATGAGCATACCTTTGCAGTAGTGGATTTCGGAAAGCATCCAAACTATGAAGTGATATTGGGTAGACCATTCATGCGACAATTTAAAATGATTCAAGATTGGGGATACAACTACTTGTACCTCCGACATGATTCTGTCATCACAAGGGTCAACCTAAGGAATCACTCATATCGTGATGTAACAAGGTCTCCAATAGATGAGTTTGATTCTGCTTCATCTGAGGACTCAAGAGTTACATTGTCAGACGGGCGAGAAGATCTATGGATGTGCGGAGCCTCATGTAGGGGTTTCAATACTGAGAGACTTAAGGGTAATCGAAGTGTATCTGACGAGGCATACATTCCACAACCCTTCCCTGAGCATTTAATTGATCCATTAGAATGGAGTCATGTCCTTGCAACATTATCGACATGTGCTTTACCGAAGCCAATTCAATTTTGTGACTCAGATGGATATGATATTGTTCCTATACGAATGGTACAACCACATAACCTTCGAGATGATTTGTACTATAGGAATGCATCCACAACAGCTATGCATGTCGAGGAAGTCTCAGTTGAGAATTTAACACTCAAATCTGTTAATGATGCTGATAAGAAAGAGACACAAGCTCCAAAACAAATGATGTGGATAATTGATGAGTACTCAAGTGAGGGCCACGGCTGGCATGTTCCAACTACTCTAGTTGTTGCTCAAAGAAGGCCAGGTAAGAAGGAATTATCAATGTGGCTACCCAAAGATGCGTACAAACTTGTACCATCTAGTCCAGTTGCTAAGCCTCTTAAGAAGCACATCATTTCCAAGCCCAAACCTCGAATTGTTACTCGATGGGTCCCAAAACATGTGCTCAAAGCACAAGGTTATTATGAGGGTGCAACATCAATTTGGCTTCCAAAATGCCATGGATTGCTAAAGGTAAAAGAGTGTTTCAAAAAGATTCCAAGAGTCACCCCTGATTGCCCATATCAGTGGGTGCAAAAGAAATCAACACAAATTCTTCAAGAAAGGAAAGGTGGCTGTGATAGCACCTACAAAACTACTTGTGTTGATCTTCCTAAAACATGTATTGAAACACCTATTGTCCCGATTTCTCCTTGTTACATGATTCAACCATCAACTGGTGTACCTAAGACAAGTCCAAAGGAGTCTCATTTGAGCATAGATTCTAGCATTTCAATGCCTAAATCCTCTTATCTTGCTCAAATTCCAAAACAATCGATAAAATTTCCACTCAAGAAGGACATACCTAAAACCAAAGATAAGGCATTAACACTACAAATGAAGCTCTTTGGTCGATCAATGTTTGAATAGTGTGGTTCCTTATGCCTTTAAAGAATTATGTTCTTTTTGCGATAATCTCCACCATCAGCGCAAGAGTAACTCAGTGACTCCACAATAAGAACGACAAGCCAGGGCACTTTTCTCCCATTGGGTTTTTTCCCCTCGGCACCACTAACAAATTTTATTCCTTTGTTTTCCTTTTTGTTAATAAAACTTTTTGCAGAGATCTCAGCTTAAAAAGAGCATCAAACACACCCCAATAGTCCACCTATCGTGCACACAAATTAGGAAGGGGGGAGATATGCTATGCCTACAGGGATCAAGGAGAAGGAATCTGCACAAGATCAGCAATTATTCAAGGCAAACGAACAACATCAACAGGGCACTACATCAGGTGTATGCAAATCTTAATCTTTATTTCTGTAAGTGCTCTTATCTTTCGAATATATGGTTTGCATGTACACAATATTGGCTGGTTTGAGTTTTTGATTTGTAGTTAAAATACGGTGAGTGAATTCTAGAGTCTTAGAAGACTTAGTAAAAGATATGTCTATCCAAAGACAGTGTAGGATATATACCAAGGGAGTATGCCAAGTACTTATGTCTTCAAGGTATATTAGTTATCCCTAGTGGTAGTTATCTCTTAGATATGAGCTAGGTGCTACGAGTAATAAAAATTTATGAAAATATACCCTACAAAAATATATATATACAAGGTGAATTGCGACATGAAGTGTCTACCGCCATGCGAAGTGCTTGGTAGGACCTGGGGATGTCTCAGCACCTTGGGGCCGATGCCTTGGTTTCCATGGGGTGAACACTGATGTCTAGAAGCTTCAATAGAGGACCTTTGAGGAATCTATCGCCTTGATAGATGTTGGTAGGACTCGGGGGTACACTATGGGCCCTCGAAACCGATGCCCTCATCTTCAAGGGGTACTCCTTAGGTCATAAAAGAAAGAAAAAGGGTCTGTCGCCCTTGAGATACTTAGCGGTCTTTAGATTCTCTTGGCGGAGGTCTCTTGGCCATTGCTCGGGTCTCATGGGGATAGAATCTTAATCTTTATCACCTTCTACACATATATCAAAAAAAAAAAAAAAACAGCAAGAGAGAGCTCCAATCACCTTTGCTCATACTTAGGAGTAGGGTTGCCACTTAGGAGTAACTTACATACTGATAGGACATTGAGACTGCAGTCATAACCGGAAGTGTACAAAGACACTTGCCTTTGCATAGCATTATCTACTACCTAAGTCTCACTTTGACTAGTTTTTACTCACCTCTTTTAGTACTCATTAAAACTTTAATCAGCCTTGCACTTGTATGCTCACGTGTGTAATTATTATTGCTGATTTTTCTTTTCTTTTCTTTTTATCAATAAAGGACTTTACTTGTATCAATTGTTTTTTTGTTGCAGCTCTTGCTACTACCGCGCTCGAGGACGTGCGCAAAATAGGAAGGGGGGAGTGTTGCTTGCAAATGAAGATCAATACCAGGATGCAACAAAAACGATACTTAGGGCTCTTGAAAAGAGTTCCACTTTGTAGATGAATGTGGGAGAGGGTTTGATAATAATCCCACATGGGGACTTATGGGAGTCCTAGAATTTTTGTATAAAAGGTGGCTCATTTGAGAGCTTAGACACACTTTGGGCTTAGTTCATGCAAGAGCTCCTTTGAGAGACCTACTCTCCCTCTTCTCCATAGAGGTGAAGACTCTTCTCTCACCCCATCTACATCATTGTATGAGGTAAATCTCTTCATTGAATCATTAGCAATGTCATGAGTCATTCTCATCCTCTTCTCTAATCATTTTACTCTTATGCATGCTTTTAGTATTTCATTTTTGAGTACATGGATTGATTTGAAGCTTTCATGGAAGCTTGATGCTTGAATGTGTGCATGCTTGTAGGAAGATAGGAGTGGAGTGAGGTCTTTCTCTTTGCTTGAGTGCATAGTGATTGTATTCCTCTTGCTTGTATTTGTGAATGAAGGGGTGTGTAGGAATGAGGACAAGTTGAGCTTGTGTGTGTGCTTAGTCTAGTGTCAAGTGATGGTAGCCATGAGCATTCTCTCCATTTGTGGATAAGCTCTTGTGCACCGGTACGGGTCGAATCCCTAGCTCCGACAGGGATGCAAATCCCATTGGAACTCCACTCCTATCTTCCTACAAGCATGCACACATTCAAGCATCAAGCTTCCATGAAAGCTTCAAATCAATCCATGTACTCAAAAATGAAATACTAAAAGCATGCATAAGAGTAAAATGATTAGAGAAGAGGATGAGAATGACTCATGACATTGCTAATGATTCAATGAAGAGATTTACCTCATACAATGATGTAGATGGGGTGAGAGAAGAGTCTTCACCTCTATGGAGAAGAGGGAGAGTAGGTCTCTCAAAGGAGCTCTTGCATGAACTAAGCCCAAAGTGTGTCTAAGCTCTCAAATGAGCCACCTTTTATACAAAAATTCACCTTCACATCAAAAGCTTCCAATTCTAATTCCTTAACCATACCTAAGCATTTGATTTTCTGATGATTAGCCAGCCGAATACGAAATCCAGATGCTTCAGTAAAATCAAGACCAAGCCTTTCCACAGCAGCTAATGTGATCACACAAATCTGTGCTCCACCATCTATGTATGCCTCTCCCAGATTCTTCCCTTTATACCACACATTCACCACAGGACATATATCAGGCAATTCCTGGAAAGATAGAACAGTCACTATCCCTTTAGCCGGCTCCTTCTCTCTCGGGTTCACAAGTCTTTTCCACTGACGCTTCAAATTAGGAGCTAATTCTATCAATTGCCCAAAAGTAATGTTAGCCTTCCTTTCAGCCATGTCCTCCTGCAAGCTATAGCTATCCTGCCCTCCCCCTAGTGGAAAATCAGTTACCTGAAACTTCCTACGAGGCTTCCTCTTCTGCTTGACCTTCACATCTTCTCCTTCTTTCACTTTTCCTTTCTTCTTGTTGGGTCCTGCAGCATCCTTGCTTTCCCTTTCCTGTGGCATCCGTTTTCCTAAAGGCATCATATCTGCTTCTGTCTCCTTCGTCTTTTCAAGGGTGACCACATCTATCACCTTAGTTTTACCCTTCTCTTTAGCTGTGATTCCACTCGGACCTGCTTGATCCCTGATATCAATACCATAATCATTCGACCTGTCAGGTAGCTGTGAAGGTAGTGGGTACATATCACCACCCATACGTTGAGGCTTATCACAATCTGTACTCAGATGACCAAGCTCACCACAGTTCCAGCATGTAGGGATGAAATGACGGCCCCTACCGCGACCACGTCCATACCCTGCTTGTCCATCTCCCCCTTCAGGAAAATTACCTCGGCCTCTACCACGTCCACCACCTGTACTTCCCATTAAATTTAAGCTCAAATTCTTCATAAGATCAACCATCTGTTTCATATCCTGCCGCAATCCCTCATCAGAACCTGCAGAAACCATAGGTACTCCTTGACTAGCTTGAGGCACCATCTGCATTGCTTGAGCTTCAGTGGGCTTCATCCTCTCAATCACTGCACTCATGGGTGTAGCCTCCACTCTCCGAATCTCCGGCTGTGCTACAACTGGAATCATCCCCAGCTGATTCATTCGCTGCAGTTTCCAATCTTTTGACTTAGCAATTTCCACCGCATCCTCAAAAGACCTGGGCTTCTTCAATTCCACTTTCCAGCGAATACTCCTCTTAAGTCCAGCTACAAACTTGTTCTTCTTCATCATATCAGGCGGCACCTGGTCTTCTCCTAAAGCCCTGCATAGAGTCTCCCATAGCAAAGAAAATTTCTTCATATAATCATCTATTGATTCAAACTCACCTTGTGTCAGAGCTTGCACCTCATGCCAAACCTTGTCGGGGTCTTCTACTTTCTTGAACCTGTTGTCTTCAATCCATCCTCGCTCATCTCAATGCGTGGAACAGCATCCCTCAACGACTCCTCATAAGCCCTGTACCAGGTCCTTGCATCCCCTTTCAAACAGATGCTCAGCAGCCGCAACACCTGTACCTGCTCATTAATATGGTTGCTTATACATGCAACCTCCATCCTTTCCAAGAAATCTGCCACATCGTCATTCGGACCACCATAAAACTCTGGGTAAGACATCATCTTAATCCCAAAACTTCACTTCCAATCCCAAGCAAAAAACCCAAAAACACCTTCCTTCAATCTCTCACTCTGGGGCATACACCCTCGTAAGAGAAATCCCTGAGCTATCCTCTGTCAACTGAGCCACTCCTCAGTCACACAATACCTGAGCAACTCCTCAGTGGGGGCACCAGAAGGATGTGAGGTGTGAAAAAAAGAAAGAAATACCTGCCTCTATAGCTCTTCCACCTCCCAAACTTGGAAAAACTACCACGAACGGGGCACCACCAGCCACCGGCTGGAACACTCTCTCAACATTCGCCACCCACCCACACCATAAGACAGCTCAGAACCATGAAGGACAGATGATATATTCAGCAAACACACAACACCATACACACTGTATAAACACAGCAATTACACCAAAGACCAGGACTCCGGCCAGGATTTACTGCCAAGGGAATACACCCTTGCGTCTGACGACCAAGCCTCTGTCTCCCGGTCCCTGTAATCTCCAGAGGGCGCCCACACCAGCAACCCTTTTTCACTTCCTCTGTAGCCTGGCTACTCTCTGTCTGCTGCAACCTGCCAATTGTCGTAGGCAAGCCCCACTGTCTCCAGCCCACACATCAGCACCACTTCTGCATCCAACACACACAAAAAACCAAGGCTCCCTCTCTGGTCAGCATCCACACACTGCCCGCAATCACCGCCCACACAAGACCAGCTACTCTCACCAGAAGGCGCCCACACCAGCAACCTTCACTCAGCAGCTCCCACTCTCTGTATGTCGTGACCAGCAGCTCACCAACCACCAGAGCCTCTGCACAATCTCTTCACCACGAACCCACTGCTCACCGCAGCATCCCAGATACCTAGCCCAAGCCACATCTCATGTACCCTTCCTCACAGCAGCCCTCTCTGCTGCTCCAATCAAAATGCCCATATTATCATCATCACTCAAGACCCACAGCCTCTTCTCTTGTTCACCCGGCCGTACTCCAGCCCTTTAGCTGTTCACCTTGCCACCAGCAGCTCCCTTCAGCAGCCTGTGCAGCTACGAACACCATCAAGACGGCGGTCCCTCTTCAATGTGCTGGCCACACCATTCAGCGGCCCCACTCAACTCTCCCCAGGCGTCTCTTTTTTAGCAAGCCAATGACCCCCTCCTACGCCTGCCTTCACACACACAAGGCAGCCAGTCGGCTCTCTCTTGGCGACTCTTCTGGCCTCGGTCACTTCTCTCTTGCGATTCCCTTTCTGAAGACCTGCTGCTCTGCAGCAGCTACGTTCCAGAGGGCTCCCACGTCAACGCCAGCCGGTTCTCACAGCCGCCTCTCTCCAGGCGTCCCCAGTCTCAGCAAGAACCTCTGCTCCTTTCAAAACGGCCGCCTCCTCTCTACGCCCAGTTCTCTCTGCACAGCAGCCAGCGCCTGCACCCAGTCGACCAAGGCCTCTTTCTCTCTGCCTCCCGCAGCTTCAATCTCTGAGCCCAGGCGACGGATCCCTGGCGTCTTCTTTTGCAAGGCTTCTGGCGATGCTGCAGGCGCCTCTCACTTAGCGGCTCCCAGGCCTCTTCTCCTCTGCAGCAACTGGCGACCTCTTCTACTCATCAAAAGCGGCCCAACTTTTTTCCCCGGCTCTCCTCTTGCTACTACACCAACCCGTCACCTTCTAGATTACCAGCTGGCCGCCACCTTTACCCTTCCATGTGGCCTTCTAAATTGGCCATGTGGATATATTAATATCATTTTTTTAAAGGCCTCAAGCACAAAATGATGGCCACCCTCAAATATAAAAGAGCCCCTTTTCTCCTTTCATCTTCAGAAAATACGGTGCCCATACAGCTTCCAAATATAATGCGAGAGTACTTGCCCGTTATCTTCATCAACATCCACTTACTAATCATGACCACTTCCAGCCGGTGCTCTGCTTAGTAACCACCCGCACACCACATTATTGCCATAAAAACTCCAAACTCCAGCATCTTCTCGGAAAAGAAAACACGTGCATATTCCAGCTCACAACAAAATCACTCGGCCTGTACACTTGCCAGGGCATTCAGGGCAAATTTTATTCACACACCACACGCACCATATGTACACTGATCCAAAATACCTCTCAGATTTTAGCCTGACACTTGGCCCAACATCTGTCACATCTTCCATCAAATCCATACATAACTGGTCTCTCAAAATCTATGTCCCACGATGGCCAACAAAAAGATCTATCCCACTAGGAGTGGACTCATCATCATTATTATGCTCAAATTCAAGGGGCACCTTCATCTTAATTAGTTTGTGGTATCTCGTGTTCTTCATCTTGTACTTGACCCTCCATATGTTCATTTTCAAGTGACACTTTGTCCATGAGCTCTTGAACATCACTATCTTGGAAAATACTCTTTGAAATGAGGAGGAACTTGTATGACATAGCACCATTTCTTATCATTTATATCTGTATGAAACACAACCTTGTAAGAAGAAACACATTGAGTATAAATTAAACATGCATAAGGATGATATAATAAAAGCTTATGGTTAGAATTTACTTGTTCACAATGTGAGGTAGCACAATTGTGTCCCTCTCTATTTGCTAAAATTTTCTGTAATCGATCACCATAAATCCATTTGGATACCTTTTCATGGTTGCATGAGTGCCTCCACAATGATACATCCTTGTACCACTTCACATCCAATATAAAATTTAGAATATGCTTAAACCAATCTTTAGGATGTTTTGAATCATGCCACAATAATAAGCATTGCTTCAATTTCTTGCTCAAAGTTTGCCATAACCCCACAATCTTACGTATTTCTCTTTGTATCTATATGTTGACTATGGAAATGCCTTCCTTCGAGCCACACATGTGGCATTGTCTACCTTATACTACCACCAACACTAAATGAAATATATTTATGATATTGAATAACCATATCATGAGAATCTACTTGAATAAAAAAAGAGAATCTACTATTTCTCTTTGTATCTATATGTTGACTATGGAAATGCCTTCCTTCAAACCACACATGTGGCATTGTCTACCTTATACTACCACCAACACCAAATGAAATATATTTATGATATTGAATAACCATATCATGAGAATCTACTTGAATAAAAAAAGAGAAACATGAGGCTTACATCCTCTATAGTACTCTCAAGTGCTGCCATCTGTCCATGTTATTTGGACTTTTTTATTTCTGTTGGCTATATATAGAATGTCTCTATATATAGCCCTAAGATCTCCTCTATATATACTCATCTATTGTGTGTATTCCACACACTTTGGGGATTCAATCTTGTGTCTCGTGTGCTTCTCTCTCATCTCTCTCATGCTATTGCCTCCATCTCCAACATGGTATCAGAGCTATGGTTCTACGTGAACCTAGAGATCTCTATAGGTCAAAGTCTATCGGAGAGGTTTGTGTGACTCTCGTCTCCATACAAAGGAACTCTGAGGAGTCAATATCATCACACAAGCTGCTTGCGAGCGTGTGGGTCTCACGGATTGGGAACCTGCACCGTTCTTCGTGAGGATGGCGGATCTTCAGATTTTCATCTTTCGAATGGTCTTTTCCGGAGCTCCTTTCGGGAAGAGGAGAACCCCAGAATTAGGTTGGCCGGTGGGCTTACTCAAGGGCGTCGTAATTGATGTGGCCGGATTAACTTTTACAACCAACTTCTAAAAATCTTCAGATAGAAAGCTATTGCAAGACTACGGATGATGTTTGGGTACCCAGTACTATCTGAAAATTTATGATTTCCTGGATTCGCCCCTCCCTGTCAAGCCTGCTGCAGTACGTGCCAACAAGAGTAGGAGAGTTTGGAATATAGCGAGATAAGTTCTCTATTTTATAGTTTGTTTTGCATTAACTATGAGAAATTGTATTGAAATTCATACATGAATCCACTATCAAGCGTCTCTTAGACAGAGCATAACTACTATTTTACACAAGTTCACGCTAATTTTACCTTTCTCACCCTGCATTTGGTGTCGAGTTTGATATGGCTATCGTAACCTGCTGATTTTGACATCTTTTAATGGAAGCTATTCAGGAGTAGTTTGTGACCTTAAGGAAGATCTTGTGGAGACATAATCCTTATCTCCATCATACAATGCTAGCATTGGTTCTCCATCACAAAAACTACTATATGGGTAGGTATCCATCAAGTGCGTGGAGGATACTCAAATCTCACTTTTCAGATGAGGAGCTGATAGGTATGATTCTCATATTAAATCCTCAAGAAAAGGTATGTCAATTGTTTCTCCCATATTGATTGTGATGCTTTTAAATGCATCTTGTTTCTTTCATATTGATGGAATGTGCATCCATTGACTTGGTTACATGTTTCCGATGTTGGTTGACTATGTTTCCATGGATCGTTGTTCCATGTTTTGTTGTTGTTGGTCATTCCAAGCTACATGTTTCGTTGATGTTGGTTCACTTGGCTAATCTATATTGGTTGATTGTGTTTCCATGGATTTTATCCATGATGCCGTGGTGTTGTTCCGTGATGATGGTTACACGTTTCCTCAAAATGTCCATGATGCCATGGTGATGGTTACACATTTCATCGATATTGGTTGACTATGTTCCCATGGAAAAGATCCATGATGCCATGGTGCTGTTTTATGATGATTTTTCAAACATACATATGGATGCTTTTTCGTCAAAATGTCCATGATGCCATGGTGTTGTTCCATGATGATGGTTACATGTTTCATCGATGATGGTTGACTACGTTTCCATGGATTGTATCCATGATGCCGTGGTCATTGGATGCACCGTGCCTTGGCTTTGGCTCATCAGATTGACTAGGTTTATTTAAGTCTATCAATGTCTTTTGTGGTCGACAATGCAACCATGCAGGTCTAAATGGCTATAATGGTGGTCAAGTCTTGGAATTCAATCTATGGCAACTAACAAGAAATTTCGTCGAGCATATTTCCCGAGAGGTTTAATTTCTCATCCCGTCAGCTTATGAGGTTTATGTTCACGTCATGTCATCCTGACTACATGTCAGAGGTTTGATTTCTCTTCCCGTCAGAGGTTTGATTTCTCGTCCTATCAACTTATGAGGTTTATGTTCACATCATGTTATCCTGGCTACATGCTACCTGGGATGTCAAAAGTTTGATTTCTCGTTCCGTCATCTTATGAGGTTTACTATCCTGATTGTGAATGTCACACGTTTGATTTCTTTGCCTATCATGTTATCCTGGCTACATGCTGCCTGCGGATGTCAAAGGTTTGATTTCTCGTTCCGTCATCTTATGAGGTTTATGTTCACATCATGTTATCCTGGCTACATGCTGCCTGCGGATGTCAAAGGTTTGATTTCTTGTTCCGTCATCTTATGAGGTTTACTATCCTGATTGTGAATGTCACACGTTTGATTTCTCGGCCTATCATCTTATGAGGTTTACTTTCAAGTACGTCATGTCAGAGGTTTGCTTTTTCGTCTCGTCAGAGGTGTCTACATCCTAATTATTGTTTCATGTCAGAGGTTCGCTTTTTCATCATGTCTGGTCATCCTACCTATGGACATCTGAGGTTTGATTTCTCGTCCTGTCATCTTATGAGGTTTACTTTCATATCATGTCATCCTGGAGGTTTGATCCAAGTTATAGTTGTCTCATTATCTTGACTCATAATATTGGAGGTTTGATCTTATGTCATAGATTTTTCCCATGGCAAAGATATGATTCTAGCTTTCCATGATATCGTTACTAACTAGAATGAGTGTCATTTTCTATTTTAGTGTTTATTGACAGGTCAATCTTCCAAGTCAACTTCTCCAAGTAACCAGATTCTCTTACCAAATCTAGTTCATTTGCCATTGATTGGATGATCTTCCACAAGTTGACATTGCCATGCATGTCCTTGCGGATGGACTATATTACTAAGCAACCATATAATAGATACCTTCATGTCTATTTCTTTGTGTACATCTTTTCGTGTACATCTCATATTTCTATAACAAAATTATGGTTTTCCATTTGTTATGGAGACTTCTTCCATATTACAGGGTTTATGGATCAGGATTGTATTTGGATATTGTTGAGCTTTAATATAGAGAAGAGACTACAAAAATATTATTTGGCATCGTCACGAAGATAGACTCGCACCCAACCTACATGAATGGATCAAGACAACATGAAGATGGATGACGATGACTCCTTCAAAGCCTTCATGGCTATTGTACACATATAAGAGTGATGAAGTATATATGGGAGTGATGTATAGCTCCTTCATGGCTATTGTATATATGGGAGTGATGTAGCTCCTTCATGGATATCGTGTATATGGAAGTGATGTAGCTCCTTCGCAGCCTTCATGGCTATTGTATATATGGGAGTGATGTAGCTCCTTTGAATAATACTTTGTAACTATAAAATAATTTAATATAGCGGTAGGTGTATATAGAGCTGTGGGTTTTTCCCTTGAGCCCCCAAGGGTTTTTTCATCCACAGTTAGAGACCCTTCTTTGAGTGGGGGTGTTGGCTATATATAGAATGTCTCTATATATAGCCCTAGGATCTCCTCTATATATACTCATCTATTGTGTGTATTCCACACACTTTGGGGATTCAATCTTGTGTCTCGTGTGCTTCTCTCTCATCTCTCTCATCCTATCGCCTCCATCTCCAACAATTTCTTCATAAAGCCAATCAATAGTACAATCTTTTGGAAGTGATGTAATCTCTGGAGGCTATGGCAATCTCGAACATATCCTAAATGCTCTTGTCTCCTCATATCAGTTTCTCCTCACCTCTTCATACCTTGCCACCCACCTCTTCATAACTTCACTTATATTGAGAATATAAAAAGTGTTCAAATTCTTCAACATTGATGTGTCTATTCTCCTGGATCTATATTTTCCTTATGGTATGTGGGACACCATGTGCTCATCATCCTCATTATTCCACAATCATGGCATTGTGGATACACTCAAGAGAGATACTCTAAAATATGGACCACATCCACAAACAAGTGGCACACTCCCCCCCCCCCCCCCCCCCCCCCCGACACACCGGCACAAGAACCTCATAGCCAACACAACCACAAGAAACCACTGGTACACCAAACCTTACACCAAGAATAAGGTGAGATTGTCATTTGCCACCCAAGAAGCCACCGAGAAACCAGTGGTGCAAGGAAGACTGTAATTGGCCGCGCCACTCCAGGTCTTCTGGCTAGCGGCAATGATAAATGCACGTCGATATCCATGTTCCTTCTAATAAAATGGTAAGTTAAGATAAAACTCTTCTTGCCCTCCTTTCGCACCTTATTTTATCTCCCTAGTGAGTGGTGATGAGAGTGCTTCCTATGGGATTGCTTGTAGGTATATCGCGCCTAGATAGCCCAATTGCCAAACCACCCGCCGCAAACCCAATAGAAAACCCTGCTATATCCTATTACCACCAAACCCAAATGAGCTTCAACTTATAGCCAGAAGGCTTGCTAGTTTTTGGTGTATAGTTAGTCCTCTTTATTAATATCTGTCCACCATCGACATCTAGGCACATAGACTCGAACACTCCTTTTACCTTGTTGTCCGTCTAGTCGGCACCCATCCATGTATCCAAATGGGCCTTCTGTCACACCCAATGGCATAAAATACAACTTATCAAGGCACTCCCAACATCAAATCCCATTCTTGTGCACAATATCCATGCCTTATGCCAACACCTTGCATGTTTGCCTTTGATCCAATTGTCTTGCCTAGTCTCATCCTCTTCATTGAGTCTTGGTCTTGCTTAGTCCATCCTTCTTTCCATCCATGAAGCATAATTATGAAATATACATACTCACAAGAGCTACTAGGCTTCCATATGCACTCGACATGCTTGGGACTTCTTGAAGATGTCACCAGAGAAACCTCCACCTTGCCAAATCACATGGCCATCCCGATTGTGGTCCATGGAGCCATCAAATTCATGCCCCTGAATGGTGATCTTTACCTAAGGCAGTGATTCAGTCAACCACGGTCTACATCTCCCTCCAAGGCCTACAACTTGGGTAGATACATGCTAATGAGGCCAAGTAGAGATGCCCAACATGTCAAAGTTGCATGCCCAAGGTTGACACGATTTTCCTATTGCCAAATTTCACCCCTACGTTGCATGTAATGCTTTCCCTTCTTTCTGTTGACATTGCCATGCTTCAAGCAAGAAGAAAAAATACCAACATAATTCCAAAAAGAGGCTCAAGAAGCACTCAGATCCATTTGACATTGTTCAACATGCCACCCATAGTTCATGGTTTACCACTGTACTTACAGACTGGGTGTCCCAAATTATTTCATTCTCATGGATAACCCAATCTAATTCACACCCACCTTGTCAACTAGCCTAGTTATATATCAAGAACTAATTTCCTATCTTAAAGCATGTGGAAGAGTTGAAGAATGCAGACAAATAAGTGTAAGAGTTATACATCAAGCACCAATTTTCTATCTCAAACCATGTGTAATAGTTGAAGAAAGCAGACAAGTAAGTGCAAAAGAAATTAGAGTGTTCGAGTTCTCACCGAATGAAGCACATGCCCACCTTTTGTCCAACGCCGATGCACGTTGTACAAACTTGCATCAAAGGGCAAGACTTAATGATACATGAATTGGAAAGGCTAAGGTAAGCTTTTGACTTGAACATATTTACCGTCACTGTTGCTAGACTAGCCTAGGGGCTTCATTTTTCAATCCATTTGAAGCTATTACGACTACCCAATATTATCTAATGTTCATTAGGAGGTCAAAATTCAAAAAACATACATTTCTAGAGCATTGTATGTGTTTGTTTGTTGTTGTGTTTTATTTTGATTTGGAAATTATTTTGCATCAAGGCATTCTATTTTCATCTATTGGTAGGAAAAAACCCCGGGTTATTTGATGATTACTGGACTGATGGATCCGTAAATCGAGACTCAATTTCTGTTATTACGATAGATAAAGTAAATCCAGATAGTAATTGTTCTATGGATAGGAATCAACGGCTGTGCCTCTTGATAGGGAAAAAAGCGTTGATCCCAATGATCCAAGTGCAAGTTTCTTCCTTGATCTGACCGAGTATCTTTATAGGTGCAGTCGGATCAGCTTGATCAATAATGGTCTTGACTACGTTAGAGTAAAGAGTTATCCTGGTGGAATCGCCTGTGCTTTCCAAGTAAAGGAAGTTTTTCCGGGTTCGGTTTTGGAAAAACCGACGGATTAGTCTCTTGTCCGGATATCCATGGGCAAGGGCCCGAGTGTGGGACCCTACCCGCGCAAGATGTGCTACTTTTGTTGCTAGCACTTGAATCCGTTTTGCGCAGTGGAGACAGGGATCTCACAAGTGTACTACTCCTTACACACCACAACAGAATGGTGTGACTGATGAATGCATAATCATACACTCATGGAAATGGTAAGATGTATGATTGAAAGCAAGGATTTTCCATCTAGGTTTTGGCTTGAATCGTCTTAAATTTCATTGTTTTGATCCAAGAATTAGCTTAGCAATTGTGATTAAATGTGCCAATTTAGGAACTTTGGGAAAAATTCCTGATTTTGGCACAACTTTGAGAACAAGTTGAGTTTACTTTGAGTAAGGTCATTGAGAGTTCAACCCCTTAAACTTGAGAAATTCCACATTTTTGAAATCTTTCAAGCTCAATAGGAACATCAAATTTTGAGAGTATGATATCTCAAGTTTGAGATAGTAGGCATTGGATTTTCATAGGTGAAAAGTAAGAGTTTTTTCATGAACAAGTGAGTTCATACATAAATATACAATGGGAATAACTAGCATTAGGATCCTTGCATGCTTTATGTTGTCTTTGCCTTGTTACTCCAATTAATTGTGTTGAAACTATGCTCCCAACTTTCACCATAGATTTTCTTAGTGAGAGACTTCATGTAGCCAAAACCATATTTTGGCCCCCCGAATCGAGCATCTACCTATCTCAAGCATAATGATACACAATCTCAATAGAATAAAACACCTAGTTTTCACACTTGAGATTGAGATAAATGATCATGAGAACTAACTCAAACTTAGAACACAAACATGTTTAAAACACTACCTCAAACATAAAAATCACGAAACTTGATTTCAAAATAAAGAGTAAAGAGACCTATGCTCAATTCTACTATAGAATTGAGGCACTTTGCCCTTGAATTGGGTATAGAAAAAATATGAGACCCATTGAGTTTAAAGTGTACAAAAAAACGAATTGACTAGTGGGAGATACATATGAATTCAAAACCTACTTGCTAAAAGCCGCAAACTTAAGAGCGAGGCTCAAAGCCTCAATGGCGTCATCCGCATGGCTTGAGATTTGAGAAAGCCTTCACACACAAAAAAAAAGACTTTGGAGTGTAAGATTTGGAAACTTTGAAGTGGATGTCACGTTCAAAATGGTGTTGTCAAATTTGAAAAGCAGCCATCAAATTTGAAAACGTGCCATCAAACTTGACGTGCACAGTAGAGGGGCTCCACATTGCCTGCATACATGGCGAGCAGCTTTTTCAAACTTGTGGATGCTGTCGGCCAGCAGTTGTAGCTGGAAATTTTGACACCACTTCCCTTCCCGCTGATAATGTAGTAGTAGTAGCGAGGATGAGGATCATCATGTGCAGGTGAAGCACGACGTGTAGAAGACGATGGCGCACCGCCTTTGATGGGTGGAAAAATGTATGGCTCTAGTAGCATGTACTTGTAGATAGGCATGGCTAACTCTACAAAGGCGGCTTGCGAGGCACGCCTGAATGCCACTATTCGCTCGGTGTCCTTGATGCTGCCCACTACTGTTAGGCACACGCTCACCACCACGTACTTCCTCCCGCACGTACAGCCACCATGTACACTGTCGTGGCCACCTAGAACAGCATGGTGAGAGGCCGTGCGCAGCCCCCCACAGCTCCGTTGCCGTCAATCTTGACCTGGCGCTCACAAGCGAGCGATCTGTAATATTTCCACAACAAGAGAAGGAGAGTATAGACGTGTAGGATATCCACGTGAAGAGGAGAGAGAGTATTGAGAGGGACCCGGTGCAGCTCTACACAGGTTGTGCAGGTCCACTGCACGGCTATGCACACAACTATAGCTGCACGAGGCTAATAACGGGTAGTGTGAAAATTTTTAAAAATAGGATATCCCCTTCCCGAGTGGTGTGTTGCCTATTCTCTATCAAACATTTACTCTTTGGAGCTCGGAATCTTGCCTACCATACCCTAGCTATGGCATGCTCTTATACCTTGCCCTTGTTATCAAGCTCTTATCGTAATCCCTTTTCCTTAAACACTTACATCTTCTTCCTCATCTTCTTAAACACTTACATCTTCTTCCTCATCTTCTCCGTTCACAAGAAAACCCTCTTCTCTCTTCACAAGCAAGAAAGGTACCTCTTCATAAGCATCACAAGCATTAAGGTAAACTCAAGCTCTAGTCTTTTTGTTTTCTTCAAGCTTTCTAACTGAAAACAAACTATTTAATAACAGTTTTGTGTAGGGTTAACAAGGTGTCATATCTTCTCCCTTCATATAAGAAAGCTCTCTTTTCCCTTTAAAAGCAAGAAAACACTCTCTCCATAAGCATCACAATCAAGCTTAAGGTAATCTTAAGCAAAACAAAATGATTATATTTATTATTTAGGGTTTGAGAGTTACCTCAATGTGCTTGCTCTCACTGTTTCCCTCATGTTTTCCTCTTCTCTTTCTCTTATATACATGCCTTAATAGTTTACTTAAGTTAGTAAATAAAAACTCTACTAATCTTTTTATTTTTGTGGCTAGGTTAAGGTAAATAGCCCATATCTTTGGCAAGGAGGCTCGGATCTTAGGCTTCTTCAAACTCCCTTAACCACCCGCAAGATTCTAGCAAGCATAAGAGGTAATGCCTTGACTTGAATCTTTTCTTTTTTGCACCTCCAGGTTTTGGGGATTTATTCTTTACTTGTGTTTTTTAAATGCACAAGGCTATGAATAAGATTTGTACATATATCCTTCATTAAAGCATGCATACATACAACTTATGCATAGGCTTGTGCATTTGTGCATTCCTGCATTAAGCTTATGCATAAGCTCTCTTTATACATATATGCATAAGCCATTCATAATCTTAATGCATAAGCTTATGCATAAGATTTATGTATGTTGTATACATATAGAGTATGAAAAGAGCTTGTGCATTATGCTTATATATAAGCTCTATGCATTAAGCCTATGTAGAAGCTCTATGGATTGAGCATACTGCATGAGCTTATGCATAGAGATTAATGCATAAGCTTTATGCATTGAGCTTAATGTGTAATGCATGAGTTTAATGCATAAACTCTATTCTCATAGATAAAGCTTAATACATAAGCTCTAAGAATAGATAGAGCTTAATCCATAAACTCTATGTATAGAGCTTATGCATTAAGCTCTATGCATAGAGCTTAATGCATAAGCTCTACGAATAAGTTTTATACATAGAGCTTATACATTAAGCTCTATGCATAAGTTCTATGCATAGAGCATAATGCATGATCCTATGCATAGAGCATATGCATGAGCATATGCTTAAGCTTATGCATGAGCTCAAGCTTATACATGTGCTTCATACATAAGCCTTTACATAAGGTCTATACATTAAGCTTCTGTATAGAGATTATGATTGAGATTAATGCATAGATCCTATGCATAAGCCTATGCATAGAGCTTATGCATGAGCTCAATGCATAGAGCCTATGCATAACCCTATGCATAAGGTCTATACAAAGATCTTACACATGAGCTTAATGCATAGAGCCTATGCATAGAGCTAATGCATGAGCCTTATGCATAGAGCTTATACATGAGCTTATGCTTATGCATAAGCTTAATGCATAAGTCCTTGACTTAAATCTTTACTATTTTTACACCTCTAGGTGGTGCCAATAAATTTTCCTTTACTTGTGCTTGTTTTTCCTATGCATAGAGCTTTGCAGAAGCCTATCATATAAGCTTTATGCATGCATGATTTATGAAAGCATGTATGCATTGAGCTTATGCATAGGCTTATGTATTAAGTTTATACATAAGCTCTAAGTATGCTTATGCAAGATCTCTTGACCAATGGGGTTGACTTGTGTGATTTCCAATAGCAGTTGTCCATCATTGGCTTGACTTTGAGGCTATTGTCTGGTTATGGGCTGAGGACACGTTCTTTGAATGCTCGAGTAGATCCGCTCATGATAACGCAACCATCTAATGATACACCATGTAGTGTAATGCTTGTTTATACCAAACACAGCAATGCTTGAAGGTGATTGATAAAGAACATAAATTTAGTAGAGCCTTCATAGCATATACCATGGCTAACCCCTCTCTTTTAGTGCTATATCATCTGATGATGCGCCCTATGGTGCAATTCTCGTTTATACCAAACAAAACAATTCTTGATGGTGGTTGACAAATAACATAAATTTAGTAACGCCAGTATGTAATATCTAGAGTCTTCATAGCATATACCAGGCTTACCCCTCTCTTTCAGTGTTAGTATAGTTGTGCTACACGTCATTAAGCTTACGACTAGCAAAAGTTACAACAAGGAAGTCCATATTATGATCCCCTACTTAGTGGTCATGGTGTTTGCATGGGATAATCCTTACTCAGGATAATAATTGGAAAGGATAATAATTCTCCTTAGAATTTATACTTGCTACAAATTATATGATAAGAAAATATTCCAAGGATATGCGTAGTGTGTTTGTATGAGTCATTATGCAATAATAATTGGTTGATACTATATTAGGCATACCTACCTCATGGCTCACGTGTCTAGGCTCTCGTGTCTAGGATCACGTATCCATGCTCATGGCTCAGGTGTCCAAGCTAACGTGTCTAGGCTCATGGCTCACGTCTATAGACTCACATGTCTAGGCTCACGGTGTGGGGCTATGGGCTCACGTCCCGTAACCCGACAGCTATTTTTGGCCTGTTCTTGGTGGTTTTTGTGATTTTTAAGACTTATGGGGTGTGGTTAATGGTCCTAATGCTAGTTAATGTTTTTGATGTAACTAATTAAGTTTTTTTTAATTATTTTTATGGTTTAGCATAACTAATGCATAAATAATTATAAAATGCATGAACATAAATTTGTAATCCCCAATCTAATCCAACCCAATGGAACTCAGTTCTCATGTTTTCAAAGTGGAATTTGCTCCTAATAACACCAATTTAGGAATTTTGGCACTTATTCAAGTGCCATTTTTTGGAAAGCCTAAAAATATAGCATTTTTTAAATTGTAAAAGGTATATATATTATCTTTATTCAAAGTGTTAGCCGTAGGCTAGCTTGAGCCACGGACCAGCACCGCAGCAGCAACCCGACAACCGCATGTCAGCATCGCCAAATGTTTGGGCCAACCGAATGGTAGCTAGAGTAATTTATTACAAGAACAACACTTCCTTTAACACCCATCCAACACATCTTATCACAGTACTGACGGAGACTGCAAGCAGGCAATATAAAAGGATCAATCCTAAGCATTATAAAGGCTTGGCTGCTGATTGTATCATTTTGCTTTTTGACTTAATATAAGCAAGACCATTCTTTTTTGTTCTCTCTCTTGTACATTTGTCTTCCTATTGCATCTTTGTGTATTCATTTGCGCTTCATATGTTATGATCGCTAGAGTTATCTGTTAGGTTATTGTGTTCTTGCATTGTTTATTAAGCGGTCAATCGAGTAGTTTTCAGTGATCTATGTGCTGCGTTGGTTTTGTGTTAGATCCATATTTGTTTGGTGTATGTTGCGTGCATAACTAGTGATTCTCAGTAGGTTGTTGTCAGAATAAGTGGTCATATTCCCCCACCAACACTTTGGTGACCATGATGCTTTTTGCTTGCTTCCTAATTGCCATTGTGTTTGAATCTTTTTCCCTTAGTTTTGAACCCATCCCTCATGTCAGCACGTGAGAGGTACTACTTGGAGAGCAACCAAGCTTGGCACTTCTTGCTTGCCAACCGTAAAGACTAATCTGCTGTATCTGAACTAGAACAACCTGCATTCCACACTCAGAAGAAGAACCACTCACCCCTACTACCTCAACCTCATCAACACTATACATACCACCACCCTTGCAGCCTCACCCCCTTCCCTACCACAACATGATGCACTGACCAGCTCTCAACGTAAAGTAACCCAAATTTTTTCTAGAAGTCCTCAAATGATGTAGATGCTCACATCCTGATGCTCGACACTGCTTGGCATGTCAATGTACCTGGCCTGGTTAACTAGCACATTAAAAAGGCTTCCTTTTTTCCCACACTCCAGAAGAGTGCCTCTCTTTGGGTTACTCAGTATGACTATACCCATTTTCCTACTCATGATGCCATCCGAGATGCATTCCTTCAATGCTTCAGAGAAGACAAATAAATCCGTGCATGTGCTAGATATGTTGTGTAGAATGAACCGGGAAAGAATGCAAGTGAAAGGTTATGCTGCAAAGCTTTGAAAACTTATCCTCATGCTAGATGAAATTAACCAGCCTACAGAGGAAATTATCAATTCTTATTTCATGAAGGGCCTTAGCAAGAAACACAAATTCCCCATTGTTGTGCTGACCTGGCTACCATCACCATCGAGCAGAACCCCAATTCTTCCCCTATGGAAACTTTCCTCCCACACGGATGTGTCTGATTCCCCAAGGCTTGTCTTCACATGCTTTTATTGCCATGGCCAAAGCCACTAGAAGAAGTCAGAGTGCGAAATATGGAGAAAGCATAAAGAAGAAATAGAGAGATCCCATGCCACCTGGTCAACCCATAGTAAATGCGGTAGAAATCCAAGCACTGGATGAGCGAGGAGTACCCCAGCCAACCACACAAGCGGCGCAGGAGATACTGCTGTATTACAGGTTACATACTGAATTTGTCTGTTTGCAAGTTATTTAATTGCTGTAGGAAAACATGTCTGACGGAATTAAGCAGATTGTCAATATGAAGCTAGATAAGAATAACTTCCATGCCTGGAAGTTCAAAATGACCAATTTCCTAATGGGTTTAGCATTTTGTTGGAGATACTCCTCCTACTCATCGAGGTCTAACCCTTCGAGCATGTTCACTCCTTTGGCTATTTTCGGCCGCGCTGGTTTCTCCAGACTCTGCCTCTACTAGCGATAGAGATCTTTATTTTAACAAAGATCTAAGGCACTCCAAGAGGGTCAAAGAGGATGAATTGATGGAAATGAACCTCGGAACTGATAATGACCCCAAGATGGTCCGGGTCAGTGCGCCAAGCTAGACATTGAGTTCCGCGAGAGGAAGTCCGAGTGTTTCTCACTTCCTTCAAAGATGTGTTTGCATGGAGCTACCCCAAAATGAAAGGTATTGATCACAACTTCTACACCAGCACTAGATCAATCTGAAGGAAGATGCCATCCCTATCCGCCGGCAACAAAGATACTGGGGATGAACCCAAACTATTCCAAAAGGGTGAAGGAAGAAATAGATAAGTTTCTACAAGTTGCATTCATGTATCCGATCGATCAAGCGACATGGTTGTCCCTAATCGTCATGGTGCCCAAGAAAAACCAAAAGTTGAGGATTTGTATACATTATCAGAAGCTGAAGTAGCAACCATCTAAGATCCTTTTCCCTTGCCGTTCACCAATTGGGTGCTTGATGCTATAGTAGCAGGCCATGAGATGTACTCATTCCTAGATGGGTTCATTGGATATAATCAAGCTCAAACGGCCTTGGAAGATCGGGATATAACAGGTTTCATCAGAGAGAATGGGAAGCTTTTGCATCAAATGTTATGACCTTTGGCCCCAAGAATGCTCCTGCCACATTTTAGCGCATGGTCCAGGAAATTTTTCCCAATTTTCTAACAACCTTTATGCAAGTATTCATTGATGACTTTAGTGTTTTTGGCAAAACATTTCAACATTATAGTTATGCTTGGCCAAATGCAGACTCTCTAGATTAAGCATGAATCTAGCCAAATGTGCCTGTTGTTGTCCAAAGCAAAATGCTATCAGGTCACATCATTTCCAAGGCCCCAACTCCAACAAATGAGAAAGATCTCAAAAGATTTTTGGGGCAAGTGAGATGGCATAGCCAAATGCTTAGATACCTCGCCCATGTAGCATTCCCCTTAAATCAAAGATGGAGAAGATTAAAACACCCCTAGCCAAGCAATTGAGGTAGACAAATTTCAACTAGATAGCGAAATGCGACATTGCATTCCGACGTCTCAAGCTCATGCTCTCAAAAGCGCCTGTTGTGTGACCTCCAAGCTAGGAACTGCCCTTTCATGTCTTTGTGAATGTCTCTACTATGGCAATTGGTAGTGTTCTAATACAAGAGGCAGAGAAGGAATGGTTCTCTCCTGTCTACTATGCTAGTCGAAGGCTCTCTAATGCTAATTGGGACTACGCAACCATACATAGAGAAGCCCTTGACATGATTTACTCAATCACCAAGTTTTAACACTACTACACATAGAGAAGCCCTTGAAATGATTTACTCAGTCACCAAGTTTCAGTACTACTTACTGCGTAATAAATTTACCTTTCATGTGGATCACTCCGCCTTGCTGTATTTGGTGTGGATAAGTAGAGTTTAGCAATAAAACTAGCTAGATAGATACTAATACTTTAGGATTTGTGTTCACAATAGTGCACACCCCAAGTGCCAAAAATCATACAGTGGTAGATTATCTATCATAGCTAGAGTCTGGAGAACCCCCATGCGAAGTAGCAGAGATGACCCCCATGCTGAGATATTCACGACTAACATAGTCATCCCCATCCCCCAGACATGGCATGATGAAATTCTAAAATTTATTATCATAGGTCTGATAGAGAATAATCTTTCCAAAGATCAGGGGAAGTGGATTGCCATCTGTAGCCACCGGCACTTCCAAGTCATAGTCAGCAGCTATACAAGAAAGGGATTGACGAAATCCTTCGGAGGTGTATACCACCACATGAGCAGGAAGATTTCCTCAAAGAATCTCACAAAGGAGTTAGTGGACACTTTGCCGAAGAAATCACCCTAGAAGGAAAATCCTCCAAGCAAGACTCTAGTGGGGTCGACAGTACTTGGTGATGCCTACAGATGGGCCAAACAGTGTGACGTATGCCAATGTCTCGGCTAGCCACCAACAGATAGAGATAGGATGCCCTATTCAGCTTTATGGGCATTCCACGCAGCCTATAAGATCTTAATTGGAATGACCCCATTCAATCTAGTATATGGCACAGAGGTATTTGTACCAATGGAATACCTAGAACCAAGTCTCCACATTACCATTGTAGAAAAGATCACCCTGAAAGAGTCCCTACAACATTCCCTGGATCAGCTCCTTATGTTGGATGAAGCACGCTTCAAGAGTTTTTTCGTCACCACAGTCATCCAGAAAAGAAGGAAGAAATGGGTCGAACGCCACTCCAAGTTCCACATGTTCAAGGAAGAAGATCCAGTCTTATTATTTCAGTCTGGCATGGGTCCGCATCCTGAAAAACTGAAGCTCCGATGGACAGGACCATTCTGGATAGTCAAAAAAATCTACGATGGCACCTTCCTTCTTGACACACTCAACAGCAAATGGTTCTAGGAGCTAGTCCCTCACAATGGCTACCACCTACTGTGACCCTACCACACACCGATGTCACCTAATCCCTTCATTAAGGTGACATCACCACCAATCCATTACCTGAGCATCCATCACCATCATGACATCACCCCTCTCATCAAGAATGTTGAACCATTGCGCGCCAATGCTACATAGTAACTCTTTTTAAATCCCCACAAGATCCAACTTATCTTTGTTTATCTATTTGTTTGCATACACAACACCCCTTCTCACTCCAAGCCATAACCCTTTGCCTACAACAACCTTCTACATTCTCTCGGTGCCTTCCACATGCTCTGCTCACAACCATGAAGAATACCATATATCTGCCCAAGGGCCACTACCCAAGGGCCAACTCCTATCCCTTTAAAACCCAACCCCCATAACCAAAACTGAAGTACCACCCATCTGTACACCCACACCCCATGAGTTACAACACACTCCCAAAATCCAACAGCCCCTAGTTTCTTCTTTTGCTATTGGCTACATAAGCCAAAGTTGCCATTACCCTGAAAAGGAGAAAAGGAAGCCACCATCTATCTATGATAAAGACCCTTACAACAACAAAGGGAGAAGCCTAGGACAGCTAGAAAAAGAAAACCACCTTCTTTGCAAGGCTGGAGATCAAAGGATGGGTTCTAAAAGCTCACTCCTGGGTATGCCAACATCTAGCATGACAGTCATAGCTCTCATGAGAAAGACTATTACTTTGGAAGGAGAGGAAAAAGAAGCCAACATTCTGGAAGATGGAGATATAGCAACAATGACACCATAAGACCAGCTACAAGAAGATAGCATGGTTTTGAAGCTACTAATAGCAATAGTAGCACAAAAGATCAACTAAACACAATGGCACATATTCAAAGATCAAGGACAACTCCTTCACCTCCCATCTCTATGCTGCTACCAAATGTAGCTAGGATATCACTAGAAGAGGCAGAGCCATCCTCATCTCAAATCATCACTTTGCACTCTGAAGTTAGTGGTGAAGTTAGGAAAGTTGCAAAAGCAACAATAGAACTAAATCCACAGACACCTATCATCATAGGAAGGCTGCAACTATTGGACTTGCTAAAGGATTATTCCACGGCACTCTAGAAGAACTATGATCACATCCATGACTAGCTAATCAACATGATAATGCCCTACAAAGAGAAGGAGTAGACCGACAAGCACGGCAGCGCCAAGATCCTTGCTCGCATCAACGAACTCAAGGCAAGCACGTATGGAAGAAGTAAGTACTACTCTTGAATTTTGCTTCCAAAAGTCTACTTCTGGGAATCAATCCCCAAAATTCATCTTGAGGTATACGTTCATTATCCTCCGACTTCCGGATCCACTCTTCCACATAAAGAACCAAGATGTATCGACTACCACAACATTCAAGATCCGGCCACACTAAAAGCACCAAACAAGAGGTCATTTAGTAATGCCTCCATTAGCTATGATCAGAACTCACCCAGAGGCTAAAAGCTGACAAATTTGTGGGTTCAAGTCGTAGGATTCGGAATGTGATCCACCGGGTGTGCCAGGTGTTCGCCATAGGCTAGCCTGAGCCATGAGCTAGCACCACAATAGCAGCAGCAGCTGGACAGTCGCATGTCCGTGCTACCAACTGTAAGGGCCAGCTAAATGGTAAATATAGTACTTTGTTACAAGAACGGTGCTTCCTTAACACCCCACTGACACATCTTATCATAGTACTGACGGAGACTGCAAGCAGGCAGTATAAAAGGATAAATCCTAAGCATTGTAAAGGCTAGCCTGTCGATTATATCATTTTCCTTTTTGAGTTTATATAAGTAAGACCGTTCTTTTTTGTTCTCTCTCTCGTACATTTGTCTTCCTGTTACATCTTTGTGTATTATTTGGTGCTTCATGTGCTATGGTCGCTAGAGTTATGTGTTAGGCTATCATGTTCTTGCACTATTTATTAAGCAGTCAGTCCAGTAGTTTTCAGTGATTTGTGTGCTGCGTTGGTCTTGTGTTAGATCCGTATTTGTTTGGTGTATGCTGCGTGCATAACTAGTGATTCTCGATAGCTTGCTGTGGGAATAAGCGGTCATATTTTCCCTGCCAACACAAAGCTATGGCAAGACTATAATTAGCGCCAAGTATTCAAGAAGATTACCCCTTATTATGCATCAAATATTGAATTTCTCTTAAGAAAACTTGGATTAAATCATTGATTTTTGAGATTGTAAAGGGAAGTTTTCAATTTTGTACCTATTAAAAACCATTACCAAGAAACACCAAGGGTGTTCTGTTTGTTCCTTGTTTTTTTTTCATGTTGAATTAGATCATATGATAAGGCAAGGGTACATTATTCTACTTCTATTTTATCTGGTAAAGAGAAATACTCATATTAAGGCCTTGGTTTCAAGCCTATACTCGAGATATTTGTGTTTAAGTAATTCAATTCAAATTTTAAATATTTTCTTAAGACTCCCCAAGACAATATGTTTGAACTAAGTCAAGGATTCTAACTTAGACTTCCAAGACTCAAACTTAAGTTTGAGCTTGAGGTTCTCAGCAAGTCTCAACATCGCCTTTGAGCCTAGAGCATAACTTTATCTTTGTGCTTGAGCCTCAAAAAAATAACTCTACCTTTGGAACTAAGGCTCAAACTTAAGTTTGAGAACAAACTTCACGTTTCCCTTGAGGCTCAAACTCCAATATGATATGTTAGAGTGAAAGGAAACTCTTCACGTGCCAAGTACTCCACACGTGACACACATCCTCCCTCTCCAGAGTCTCCACCGGGCTACGCACGGCCTCACCATGCTACTCGAGGTGACCACAACAGTGTACCTGGTGGCTAATTGCACGTGCGGGAGGAAGTGCGTGGTAGTGACCATGTGCCTAACCACATGAAGATTGACAGGCAATGGAAATGTGGGGCTACGCACGGCCTCACCATGCTATTCTAGGTGGCCACAATAGTGTACCTGGTGGCTAATTGCACGTGCGGGAGAAAGTACGTGGTGGTGGTGAGCATGTGCCTAACAGTGGTGGGCAATATCAAGTACGCCAAGCAAACTGTCGCATTAAGACGTGCCTCACAAGCCGCCATTGTAGAGTTAGCTATGCACATCTACAAGTACATGCTACTAGAGCCATGATACCCAGCATCCAAGGAGGTGTTCCATTGTCTTCTACATATCCGACTTCACCTACACATAATGATCCTCATCCTCTTGCTACTCCTACATTAACAGGGGGGAAGAGAAGTGGTATAAAAAATTTATAGCTGCAACTACAAGCCGACAACATCGACGAGTTTGAAAAAGCTGCTTGCCACGTATGTAGGCAATGTGGAGCAACTGGTCTACTGTGCACGTCAAGTTTGATGGAACGTTTTCAAATTTGGTGCTAATTTTAAAATTTTATGGCACCATTTTGACTGTGACACCCACCACCAATCGGTAGGTCAGTTGGTTAAAGTGGATGACTTGTAACCAAAGGTAATGGGTTCTGGCTACATTGCATGGTGTTACCTTGTACCTCATAAACCCGTACGTATGTGTGTGTTTGTAAGAAGGGTATGCGGGACCCTCATGTAATTAAAATCGTCCAACTTTATTATT
The DNA here is from genome assembly GCF_041138505.1 of Cibotium barometz. Lineage (NCBI taxonomy): Eukaryota > Viridiplantae > Streptophyta > Polypodiopsida > Cyatheales > Cibotiaceae > Cibotium > Cibotium barometz. The sequence continues at coordinate 17,916,916 of NC_141054.1, forward strand.
AAAAAAAAATGGGACACACCCACTTCACGCGTCCAAAGCTTACAATCCAAAGTCTTTTTTTGTGTGAAGGCTTTCTCAAATCTCAAGCCATGTGGATGATGCCATTGAGGCTTTGAGTCTCCCTCTTACGTTTGAGGCTTTTAGCAAGTAGGTTTTTGGATTCATATTTATCTCCCACTACTCATTTTGTTTTTTGTACACTTCAAACTCAATGGGTCTCAGATTTTTTCTATACCCAATTCAAGGGCAAAGTGCCTCAATTCTATAGTAGAAGAGTTGAGCGTATATCACTCTACTTTTTATTTTAAAATTGAGTTTCTCGGTTTCTTTGTTTGACTTACTATTTTATACATGTTTGAGTTCTAAAGTTGAGCTAGTTCTCATGATAGTTTCTATCAATCTCAAGTGTGAGAAGTAGGTGCTTTATTCCATTGAGATTGTGTACCATTATGCTTGAGATAGGTAGGTGCTCTATTTGAGGGACTAAAATATGGGTTTAGCTACATGAAGTCCCTCACTGAAAAAATCTATGGTTGGTGAAAGTTGGGATCATAGTCTTAACACAATCAATAGGAGTAACAAGACAAAGATAACATAAAGCATGCAAGGGAAAATTGGGATCCTAATGCTAGTCATTGCCATTTGACATATAGTATATTTATGTATGAACTCACACTTGTTCATGGAAAAAAACTCTTAATTTTGACCTATGATACTCCAATCCTACTATCTCAAACTTGAGATCTCATACTATCAAAAATTGATGTTCCTATTCAACTTGAAAGATTTCAAAAATGTGAATTTTCTCAAATTTAAGGGGTTGAACTCTCAGCGACCTTCCTCAAAGTAAACTCAACTTGTTCTCAAAATTGTTTCAAAATCATGAAGTTTTCCCAAAACTCCTAAATTGGCATTTAATCACAACTCCTATGCTAATTCTTGGATCAAAGCAATGAGATCTAAGCCTCTTAGGCTCCAATTTTATGTAAATTACCAAAAAACCTGGGGTTTTGTCCTACCAATAGATAAAAATAGAATTCCCTAATGCAAAATAAATTCCAAATCAAAATCAAACACAATAACAAACAAACACATCCAATGCTCCAAAAATGTATGCTTTTGAAGTGTGACCTTCTAATGAACATTAGATCATATTGAGTAGTCTTAATAGCTTGGAATGGAAGGAAAAATGTAGCCCCTAGGCTAGTCTAGCAATAGTGATGCTAAATATGTTAAAGTCAAAAGCTTACCTTAGCCTTGCCAAATCATACCTCTTTAAGTCTTGCCTTCGAGCCACAAATAAAACTTTCCATTACGGGTACACTAGGTCATCCTTTGCTCGTGTCCTTACTCTATTATTACACCGAAATGCTCCTTGCTACTAAAGGGGTGGAGGGAGATCTCTCAATGCCTATATAGAGGCAAAAAGAGACAATCCTTCACAATGGTTCTCTTTCACAAAAGGCAACAAAAGAAGAAGCTAATGAAAGAGAGAATTCTACAATCACACCTATTCAAACAAGCATTCATTAAGCAAGTAAGAAGAGATGTACCTGGATGGTTCTTGATGATGAGGTTCAATGAAAGTTTGTGAAAGAACATTGCCTACATGTCTATTATACACCAAGTTGTTGTGGATATATTGCAAGTGGCATGTAAGGGCATTGGGAAAAAGGTGCCAGGCATGTGCTTCTTTCGGTGAAAACTCGAACACTCTACTTTCTTTGACATTTATTTGTCTACTTTCTTCAAATCTTGCACATGGTTTGAGATAGGAAATTGGTGCTTGATGTATAACTAGGCTAAATTATAAGGTGGGTGTGAATTAGGTTGGGTTGCCATGAAAATGGAAGAATTTGGGACACTCGTTCTGGTAAGTACAATGGTAAGCCGCCATAAGCTATGGCATGCTGAACAATGCCAAATGAATCTGAGTGCTTCTTAAGCCTCTTTTTGGAATGTTGGTGGCTATGTGTTCTTCTTGCTTCAAGCATGGCAATGTCAGGTAAAAGAGTGGACATCATTATAGGTAGCATAGAGGTGAAATTTGGGAATAGCAACCAACCTTGGGCATGCATCTTTAACCTTTTGGGCATCTCTACTTGGCCTCATTAGCATGTATCTACCCAAGTTTTAGGCCTTGGTGGAGGGAGATGCAGAGCGTGGTTGATTGAATCACTGGCTTAGGTGAATATCACCATTTGGGGGCATGGAATGAATGGCTCCATGGAACACAAATGGGATGGCCATGTGATTGGGCCAGGTGGACATTTCTCCAGTGGCATATTCAAGAAGTCCAAGCATGCTGAATGCATATGGAAGCCTGGTAGTCCTTGAGAGTATGTAGATGTTGGAATTTGTTGAAACATGGTGCCCATCATGTCATGTATGGGGCACATGTATGTGGGAGCAAGGTAGATGAAGCCTAGAATGATATGAAATAGGAATGGATTAAGGATAAGGTTATTTTGGTATGTGAATGGATTAATGTAAGAAGGATTCAATGGTAAAAAACAAGGCACATGGAAAGTGCAAGGGTGCATAAGGCATGTGGGCATTCATGAACATAAGGATGGCATAAGGGTGCATGGAACATGTGAATGAGAGCTATAAAATGATGTATAAAACTCATTTCCTTAATGGAAAAATGTGAGCATGTGATTAGCCCTAATGTATATCTTCTTTATCATCATTAAGTGTCAATAGTATGTTCTAAGCATGTCTTCCTCTATCTTTCATCCACCATAACTTTTATTCTCTCATGTTCATGCACTACTCAAATCCATTTCATTTAAGATGGTATCAGAGCCAAATACATTCCTCTCATCTCATTATCGCTCTACTATATCATAATTAGTAAATTAAACCCATATTAGTGATTCACTAATCCTATCCTATCCAAAGAAAATTGTGGTAGAGAACCCAGTGGTGAAGGGCTCCCCATTACTTACTTCCTCCACTATTGGGGAAGGTCTTCAAGGGCATTGAAGAGGGGATATGGATGACTAAGCAGCTCAAAGGATTGAGGAAAATTCAGCAATGAAATAAATCTCTACAGCCTGTGTTTGAATTTTTAGGGTAAAATCATCTACTGTCGAGCTCATGCATCCATCCCTTAATTGCACTTGGATCTTAGTGTTTTTCAACGCTATAAATCCACTGGTACATGTCATTTTGTCAATGAGTGACTATATGCTGAGATCTAGGATTGTTTGCTTCATTTCATAAATCTTTCATTATTAATCGTTAAGCCTTGATTATGAATATTTATGATAGTTAAAAACTCTTTATTACACTATTTCTTCTCTTTAAGCTCTCCTCCTCCCCATTTGAGAACACAACAAGCTCAATTGCCTTCTTGAAGGCTAGTTTTTTTTTACTTGGGATTAGTTAGTGATTAGTGGACTTAATCTTTATTAGCCCACAAATCTGAGCCAAATTTGTTTAAATCATTGTAAGAGAACTAAAAACTACTTTGCTAAGACTTTGTTAAATCATTGTAAGAGAACTAAAAACTACTTTGCTGAGATTTAGTTAAAATCTTGGTAAGACCTTCCTCAGTGAGCCATGGCCACTGAAATCTTAGTGAGCCATGGCCACTGAAATCTTAGTGGATAAATTCAGTGGTGAAGGATTTCATACATGACAAACAAAGGTCATGTATCTACTCATGCAAAATGAACTTTGGAGGGTAGTAAATGGAAGTGAGCTTGATGAAGTAGAATCTTGGATAAAAAAGGATAAAAAAACCATGGCCATCATTGGGTTAAAACTTAGGGATAACATTATTCACCATATCAACAACAGAGAGCATGCCAAAGAAGCCTAGGATGAACTAGAGAAGGCATTTGGAGCAAGGGTAAAAAAATTAGAGATAAATCTGAAAACACAGTTCTATGAGCTTGATATGGAGTTCAAGGATTCATTTGTGGAACACGTAGGTAACATGAAGAGAATTATGATGCACCTTGCATGTATCAAGACACCCATATATGAGAAAGCTGCCATTGCGGTCTTAATCAAAAGCATGTCTCAAGAGTTTTCTTTGGTGGTAACAACTCTTATGAATCTTCTAAATCTTAAGTGTTGAATATTCTTTGTTTGAAGAAGATAAGAAACTAAAAGGTCCACAACAAAGCTCAACAAAAAGCAGGGAGACTGCATTGTTTAACAAATTCAATATCAGTTATCATCATTGTGGAAGGATGGGGCATGTAATGACCCAATGTCATCATCTAAACAAGCCTAAGCGTATATGCCATGCATGTGGCAAGGTAGGCGACCTAGAGAATAAATTTTGGTCAAAGGAGAAGCAACAAAGTAGCTTGATAGTGGAAGTAACTTATGAGGATGCTCCACAAGAACACCTTTTCTAGGTGTGATGATGATTAATGTCATGTCTTATGTTGATGTCAACCTTGGAATTGGGAAACCCTTAGTGAACATGTGCCCATATGTATGTGGATGTGATGATGTCTATCATGTCCTGTCATGTTGATGTAATCTCCTCAAGCCACCAATGATTCAGTCTAAGTGATGTATGTATGTGTCTCCATTAAGGGGGGGAAAATGGCATGTCTCTGTATGTCACATTAGATTCTTGGGATGAGACCCATTTGGGCACCAAGGGGGGGTGTTGAAATATGGTTCCCGTCATGTCATGTATGGGGCACATGTATGTAGGAGAAAGGTAGATGAATCCTAGAACGATATGAAATAAGAATGGATGAAGGCTAAGGTTATTTGAGTATGTGAATAGATGAATGCAAGAAGGAAACGATGATAAAAAAGAACGCACATGGAAAGTGCAAGGGTGCACAAGGCATGTGGGTATTCATGAACACAAGGAAAGCACAAGGGCGCATGGAACATGTGAATGAGAGCTTTTAAATGATGTATCAAACTCATTTCCTTAATGCAAAAATGTGAGCAAGTGGTTAGCCCTAATCTTTACCTTGTTTATCTTCATTAAGTGTCAACATTATGTTCTAAGCATGTCTTCCTCTTTATTTCATCCACCGTAGCTTCTATTCTCTCATGTTCATGCACTAAAATCCATTTTATTTAACCAAAATTATGCTTCATGGATGGAAAGAAGGCTAGACTAAGCAAGAATGAGACTCAATGAAGAGGATGAGACTAGGCAAGACAATTGGATCAAAGAGAAACATGCAAGGTGTTGGCATGAGGCATGGATGTTGAATGTAAGAATGGGATCTGATGCCGGGAGTGCCTTGATAAGATGTAGTTCATGACATTGGGTGTGATGGAAGGCATGGATACATTGATGGGTGCCGACTAGATGACAAGGTAAGAAAGACTGTTTGAGTCTATGTGTCTAGATGTGAATGGTGAAAGGATATTAATAAAGAGGACTAACTAGAAATAAAGGAAGTTCATTTAGGTTTGGTGGTAGTAGGATATAGAAGGGTTTTCTATTGGGTTTGTAGGTGGTTTTACAATTGGGTTATCTGGGATATACCTACAAACAATCCCATAGGGAGAACTCTCCCCACCACTCCTCGAGAGATAACATAAGCTGTAAAAGGAGGGGGGAAGAATTTTACCTAAACTTACCATTTTATCAAGAAGAACATGGACTTTGACGTGCATTTATCATTGCAACGTGTCAGAATGTTTGCAGTCTTCCTTGTGCTAATGCCTTCTTGGTGGCTTCTTGGTGGGCGAATGATGGTTTGACCTTAATGTTGGCATCAGGTTTAGTGTACCGGTGGTTGATTGTGGTTGTGTTGGCTATGAGGTTGGTGTGCCGTTGTCGAGGGAGTGTGCCACTTGTTGAATGTGGTAGGGCTTTGAAGTTAACGAGTTGTTGGAGAAGCTAGGGCCACGCTTTTAGAGATGGTGTTAAGGAGGCCAAATGTTGATGAAGAGAATGGGGAGTCTGGATTTTATATTTGAGAAGGGAGGGTTCACAACAAGATAAGGGGAGTATAGCCATGTGGGATAGCCACGTGACGAGGAGAGATAGTAATGAGAGGGGACCCACTGGAGCTCTGCATAGGTTGTGCAGGTCCAATGCATGACTATATACATAGCTATAGCCGCACAAGGCTAGAGCCGTGTAGTGTGGAAATTTTTAAAAAATACGATACCCCCTTCTCGCATGGTGCACTACATGCTCTCCATCAAACATCTACTCCTTGGAGCTTGAATCTTATCTACCATACCCTAACTATGGCAATGCTTTTATACCTTGCCCTTGATATCAAGCTCTTCTCATAAGCCCGTTTCTGCATAAACCCTCACATCTTCTCCCTCATCTCCCTTCATAAGAAAACCCTCATCTCCCTTCACAAGCAACAAAGATATCTCTCCGTAAGCATCACAAGCATTAAGGTAATCTCACTCTCTTCTCTCTTTTGTTTTCTTTAATATTTTTAATAGAAAATAAACTAATTAATAAACAGTTTTGTGTAGGGTTTACAAAGCTCTCAACTCTTCTCCCTTCATAAACAAGTTCTCTTTTCCCTTTAAAAGTAAGAAAACTCTCTCTCCATAAGCATCACAAGAAAGCTTAAGGTAATCTCAAGCAAAACAAGATGATTACATGTTTTATTTAGGGTTTGAGAGTTACCTCAATGTGCTTGCTCTCTCTCTTTCCCTTATGTGGCCCTCTTCAATTTCTGTTGTATGCGTGCCTTCATAGTTTACTTAAGTTATATAGATAAAGACTCTACTAATATTTTTTTTATGGCAAGGTTAAAATAAACAACCCATATCTTTGGCAAGGAGGCTTGGATCTTAGGCTTCTTCAAACTCCCTCAACCGCCCCGCAAGATTCTAGAAAGCATAAGAGGTAAGCCCTTAACTTGAATCTTTGCTTTTTTGCAGTTCAAGGTTCTGGGGATTCATTCTTTACTTGTGTTTTTTAAATTCACAAGTCTATGCATTAGCTTTCTACATACATGCTTTATGAAAGCATGCATACATATAAAGCTTATGCATAGGCTTGTGCATTTGTGCATTCATGCATTAAGCTTATGCAGAAGCTCTATGTATGCATGTATGCATAAAGCTTATGCATAGAGATTATGCATTATGATTATGCGTAAGCTATTCATAATCTTAATGCTACATAGGCTTGTGTATTAAGCTTATGCATAATCTCTATGTCTGCATATATACATAAAGCTTATGCATTATGCTTATACATAGAGCTTATGCATAATCTCCATGCATTTAGCCTGTGTATAAGCTCTATTGGTTGAGCTTATGCATAAGCTCTATACATTAAGCCTATATATAAGCTCTATGGATTGACCATAATCCAGGAGCTTATGCATAGAGCTAACACATAACTTGTATGTATTGAGCTTAATGTGTAATGTATGAGCTTAATTCATAATCCTATGCATAAGTTCTATACATAGATAGAGCGTTTAATGCATAAAATCTATGCAAAGAGCTTATGCACTAAGCTCTATGCATAAGTTCTATACATAGAGCTTAATGCATGAGCCTATACATAGAGCTTATGCATGAGCTTAAGCTTATTCATAAGCTTAATACATAAGCTCATGAATAAGTTCTATGCACTAAGCTCTATACATAAGTTATATACATAGAGCTTAATGCACAAGCCTATACATAGAGATTAATGCATGAGCCTATATATAGAGCTTAAGCTTATTCATGAGCTTAATACATAAGGTATATGCATTAAGCTTATGCATAGAGCTTATGATTTAGCTTCATGCATAGAGCCTATGCATAAGCCTATGTAGAGAGCTTATGCATGAGCTTAATGTATAGAACCTATGCAAAAGGTCTATAAATTAAGCTTATGCATGAGCTTAATGAATAGAGCCTATGCATAGAACTAATACATGACCTTATGCATAGAGCCTATACATGAGCTTATGTTTATGCATAAGCCCTTGACTTGAATCTTTGCTATTTTTGCACCTCTAGGTGGTGTTGATAATTTATTATTTACTTGTGTTTGTTTTCCTATATGCACAGTGCTTATGCACAAGCCTAAGCATAAGCTTTATGCATACATGTTTTATGAAAGCATCCATGCATAAAACTTATGCATAGGCTTATGTATTAAGTTTATACATAAGCTCTATGTAGGCATAAAGCTTATACATAGAGCTTGTACATTATGCTTATACATAAGCAAAATGAGTAGGCTTGTGCATTAAGCTTATGCTTAAGCTTTATATATGCATGTATGCATAGATCTTGTGCATAGAGTTTATGCGCAAGCCTATGCATTGAGCTTATGCATAAGGCTTATGCTTTGTCATCATAGGCTTTTGCATAAGCCTATGATTAAGCATAAGTCCTATGATTAAGCATAAGCCCTATGCATAAGCTCAATGCACAGAGCTTATACATGAGTTTATGCATAGAGCTTAATGCATAAGCTCTATGTATTATGTTAAGCTTATGCATGAGCTCAATGCATAATGTTGTGCATAAGGCTTATGCATGAGCTGAATGCATAGAACTTAATACATGAGCTTAACGCATAATGCTATGCATGAGCTTAATGCATAATGCTATGTATAGAACTTAATGTATAAGCTTAATGATTAGAGCTCTTTGCATAGAGCTTATACATAAGCTTAATGCATAATGCATAATGCTTATTAAGCTCTGTTCATAGAGCTTATGCGTCAGCTTAATGCATAATTCTATGCACAAGCTCAGAACCATCATAGACTCAAGATAAATCAACAATTAGAGTGTCGACTAGAAAACTTACATGTTTGAAAGAGAAATTGATTCAAGGTCAATGTAAAAGGTATAATCGAGTATCGACTCCCCACAAGAATCAAACAAGGATGTTTACAATGTTGGAATTGTCCTATCGCTACACTTTGGCTTCCCTCTCGGGAATCCAGAGCTACGCTTGCTTTGGTGTTTTCTATGGAACCACAAAAATTGACCATTTCAAATCAACAAAATGTTCCATTGCTCCCGCCTTTCAATTATCCGATCACCATTCTCCAATCAATTATCCGCTTGTTGCTAGGAGCCCTGGATCTGCACTTAATCAGTCCAATGATTCCACTAGCATTTAGTGGTTGTCAATTTGGGGTTACGTAGTGGTGGTCCACGTGTTGATGGACCTCCCTTTGTCTTCTACCCTCTCTTTCTATGTCCTCGAATAAACGCATTCCCGTCGGTCGAACGGCCCCGCAATCTGGCTTGATTACTCTTTCATCTCGTGGTTCTTGCATTGCTGGAATCTTTCTTTGTACCCATCGAAGTAGTTCGAACGTTTTGTGGCTTGCTATCGACTAGTAGTTGAATATTAAGAATACACTGGAGTTGCTAAGATGTTGCCTCATGTTACTAGTTGCCCCATGTTACTAGTTGTTGATGGGCTAGCCACACATGCCAATCATTGGCTTTCATCTAAAGGTGTTCCTGTTGATCTTGCTTTGGTTTCAAGCTATTGCATCGAGGTATTTTCGATGCGGTCGTGCGGTCACTGGTGAGTGCTGAAAGTAATGTCTTACAGCCAACTACCCTACCTAATATAATCATTGTAAGTCGAGATAGCCAGATTCTGAAGTAACCACGTACATTGCAAGGAAGAGAGCAGAAGAGTATTCTGCGTGGAGAGGGCTTGGGTGGCGTTGTTAAGGTCGGGAGGATCGCAGGGCGGCAGCCTCTCTACGAAGCTCTTGGACCAGGGCCTCCGGGTGTACGCCCTGCTCACAGACGGAGGGTGGGGCGGTGCACGGGGCGTGGAAAATGGGGGGCGCCGACCTGCGTTTGGAAGCAGTTCTGGTTAGTGGAGAGGCCCTTGTTGGGGGCTGAGGTGCTAGGGTGACGCAGACGTGGGAGTGAGAAGATTGCGCGTCGTACTTGATGAGCCGACAATGTCGCAGGGGGACTGGCGGACACCGGCGCATGGTTGGCGGGGCGCCGGAGCCGAGGCGGGGACGCGTGTGGGTTGTTTTTTGAATAATTAATTAATTTGTTAGGTTATTATAGTAATAAATTAATTACTTAATTCATGTGTTTGTTTATTAAATTATTATTATTGGGTGGAAAAAGAAAAAAAAGGAGTTTTTTAATGGGAAAAAAATAAAAGAGGGTATTAAAATTTTTAATATATATATAATTAAAAAAATAAAAAGAAGGGGAGATTTTCTAAATGTTTTTTAATTAATTAAATAAATTGAAAAAACAAAAAAGGGAGCTAGGTTTAGGTTTTTTCTTTCACTTTTGAAATAAAGAAAAAAGAAAGAAAATGGAGAAAAAATGAAATTTAAAGAAAGTAAAATAAAATAAATAAAGTTTCGGGGTGCTCTCATCCCCACGGTAACCACATTAACGAAGGGGTGCTCTCATCCCCACGGTAACCACATTAACGAAGGGGAGCTCGAGCATTGTGGTCCTTTTTCGCGAGTAGACAATGCAAGTCCATCCCCTCCAAGAATGATGCTCTCTTTCAATGTACCAGCGGGGGTCACATAAAACTTGCACAATGCAATTTTAGATCCAATAATAAGAAACTCTACTTCAAAACAATTGAAGTAGAGTTTTAGATCCAATCATAAGAAACTCTACTTCAAAACAATTGACAATTATAGATTGGGAATTATTTATTGTGGTAATGGTTGGTTGCCGATGGTGAGAGGGGTTGGTGGCCTAATGTCCATGACTCCTAAAAGAACACATTGTGACTAGCCCTGGTGTTAATTGAGACGGGCCATGTAGCTAGGTGGTCTTTCTGGTAGAGCTGAAGCTCAAGGCGAGTGGGTTCCACCGTTGGTTCTGTCTATTGAATAGGTCAAGCACAAACAAGGATGTGCTTTCAGCACTATCCAGTCATCATGCAAACCTTGTCTCCCAAGCTTCTGCAGAAGCGTGTCCATGGGGTTAGAAGAATGTGAATTCAAACCTCAGAGTCAGTAGGCTCTGGAAGAGGCTCATATTTTTGGTTCTGATCTTCACCATCCAACATCTTGTTGCAAGATCTATAGATATCAATTAAAGTGGTGTGAGCTTCCATGTTTCTCTGCAGATATTGTGATTGAAGCCGTCCAAGTGGTTGTGTTAGACTCATTGGCAAGGATGCCTCCACCTAGGGGATGAGTCTTCCCTATTTTCAAGTTTATTTTTAAGGACTGGTTACCTTTGCATATTCAAATGTGATTGGTTTCCCAATCATGAACTAGCCTTGCATTTCTCATGCAAGGCCCTCCAAGGATCATGGTGTATAACACTCTTCTATGAAAATCCATCACCTCAAATGTGTGGTGGAAGCTTACGTTAAAGGACTTAGTTTTTGCTTGTAGGATGCCTAAGAGTTTGGTTGTGTTCCCATCGGCAAGCTTGACCACGAGGCTTGTGCCTCTAGTACAAGTGGTAGGATTATTTTTGGTTCTCATCTTCACCATCCATCTTGTTGCAAGATCTATAGATATCAATTAAAGTGGTGTGAGCTTCCACGTTGCTCTGCAGATATCGCGATTGAAGCTGTCCGAGTGGTTGTGTTAGACTCATTGGCAAGGATGCCTCGACCTAGGGGATGAGTCTTCCCTGTTTTCAAGTTTATTTTTAAGGACTGGTTACCTTTGCATATTCAAATGTGATTGGTTTCTTAATCATGAACTAGCCTTGCATTTCTCATGCAAGGCCCTCCAAGGATCATGGTGTATAACACTCTTCTATGAAAATCCATCACCTCAAATGTGTGGTGGAAGCTTACATTAAAGGACCTAGTTTTTGCTTGTAGGATGCCTAAGAGTTTGGTTGTGTTCCCATCGGCAAGTTTGACCACGAGGCTTGTGCCTCTAGTACGAGTGGTAGGATTATTTTTGGTTCTCATCTTCACCATCCAACATCTTGTTGCAAGATCTATAGATATCAATTAAAGTGGTGTGAGCTTCCACGTTGCTCTGCAGATATCGTGATTGAAGCCGTCCGAGTGGTTGTGTTAGACTCATTGGCAAGGATGCCTCGACCTAGGGGATGAGTCTTCCCTGTTTTCGAGTTTATTTTTAAGGATACAAGGCTATGGCATAGCTATAAGGAGACAAAATGAGGTGCTTGAGAGGGAGGAGAGAGGCCTCTTTTATAAAGAAACTCTCACCCTATTACATTTCCAGCCAGTAAATTCCTTCACCCTTGGTGACATAAGGACATGGGTCACCATCAATTTTCCTTTTGGGAACATTTTGACAAGTGTCCCATCTAAATATGCTCATGAATATTTTAAAATTGAAAAAGTAAAGAGTCCTCTCACATGGAGCCCATAGGGGCCCTCTCTTTTTCACATGTCAACATTCTCCATATTCCACTTAGGATTTCTAGAAGGAATCCTCTTGATCCCAAACTTTTCCACACTCCTCCACATGCCCTTCATGTGATTGGCATGTGGTCTCTAGTGATTGGTTTCCCAATCATGAACTAGCCTTGCATTTCTCATGCAAGGCCCTCCAAGGATCATGGTGTCTAACACTCTTCTATGAAAATCCATCACCTCAAATGTGTGGTGGAAGCTTACATTAAAGGACCTAGTTTTTGCTTGTAGGATGCCTAAGAGTTTGGTTGTGTTCCCATCAGCAAGCTTGACCACGACGCTTGTGCCTCTAGTATGAGTGGTAGGATACTCCACGCCTCCTAGCAATCCTTGGTGGTTATGCTAACACGAGTACCACCATCCAAGATTATGAATACCATCGTGCCTTTATAAACAATAGCTAGCATGGAGTTCATTTTATCGCTTTTGAAATAGTATACTAGCTTGTTCATGGAAATTTTTTGTTGTCCTTTTTTCTTGCATATGGAAGGGAGCGCTCACTATGGCATAACTCATCCTCCTCCTATTCATGTTCATGTTCAAGTTTAGCTATGTGGGCTCTTAAGCTCACATTCATCTAGTCGGATAAGTCTCTCCAAAGTTGAGAATTTACTTGTAAAAGATAACTTATCGGTTCGATCTTTTGAGGATAAGAAGAATAAAAAAGGTGCTATGTCCCTTGTAAAAGATAAGTTATTGGCACTTGTACTTTTAAAGATAAGAAAGAAGGCTATGAGACCTGCTATGTCCCTCCAGCAATATTCATGCTCACTTTGCTCATATATATGCGAAGGTGGGCTTTGGACCTACTATTGTATTAAGGGATACCTTCCTTAGGAGGCGGTGCCTCTTATGGGGTCAAAATGAAGTCATCATCTATCACATCAGAGAAAATATTATGGTGACTATTATGGCCCACGGAAGGCCAATTTTCACCTCCCGCCACTAAGTCCTCCTTTACTGCATCTAGCAATGTAAAAGCTAGTCCAGGTTGGTTCTAGAGGTAAAGGCTTCAAAACTAGCTCTTTTTGTGCGGCCTCTTAAGAATGGTTATGGTCTTGGTCAAGGCCTTTGGGACAAACATTGAGGTTGTTTCATTGGTTTTATGATTCACTCTGGGGATGGGGTCAGGGATCCAACAATGGTGTTTACTCCTCGACCACTTGTTCAAGTACTATAGTGGAGCTTGTACCTTTCTCACAAGCTCTTGGGCTTGCTTCATTCTCTCTTTCTCCAACGGAGGAGTTCAATATCCCTACCACATGAGTTCAAATGAAGGGGTTTTTTTAATTCAAAATTTTAAGGTGAATTCATAGACAGGGGTTGTTTTAATTGATTTTGGAAAAAAACCTGTAAGTCCATAAAGAAAAAGGGGGCATTTTATTCATAAAAAAAACATGGATAACCCCTTGAATGCACATGACATGCTGGGTTTGTTGGAAGTCCACCCCCCCTTAGCGTTTTCATAGTCAATGGGTTTCTTCTCCTTGGGAAGAGCTAGTTTGAATAGAGATCACTGATTGTCTCTGTGAAAGAGGCAACTTCTTTAGAGCTATTATCCGAACCACTTTTAATGGTCATGAGGACTGCCCCTGGTAAGCGATCATGCATTGCAAATCGAGCTTGCTCTTCGAGGTCTTCTTTTTTTTGGCCCTCTAGTTTTGGCTCATTATCCTTTTTAGGGGCTAATTTAGACTTCGGGACTCGAACCTCTGGCTTTGGGGTTGCTGGCCTCAAAGTTGAAGCTTGAGATTTCTACTTCTCTTCTCCCTTGGATGTTCCTTGTGTCCTTGACTTGGTTTGAAGCCTTGTGATGGCATTCACAGGGACTATACGAATAAGTCCTCTTTGTATGCTAAACTAGTTAGGGCTCATTGAGTCCTCCTTCATTGTATCTAGCAATGTAGAAGATGATCACATTGCTTCTGGAGGTAAAAGATTAGAACTGGCTCTTTTTGTGGCCTCTTAAGGATGGTTATGATCTCGGTCAAGGCCTTTGGTAGGCACTCAAGATTTCCCATTAGTTCTATGATTGGCTCTGGGATGGGGTCAGGGATCATTGTGTCAGTGGTGCGTAAGCGACCACTTCCTTAAGTATTGGCTCTAGTTAAGCATGTACCGTTCTCATAGGATCTTGGGCTTGCTTCATTCTGTCTTTCTGCATCATGGGGTTGGGGTGCTCCTTGAGTGTTTTTTAGGAGTTTCTTTGGAAGGTTTTCGTAGTCAATGGGTTTCTTATCCTTGGAAAGAAACCCAACAAGAAGAAACCGGAGGTTTTTTTCCTTGCCTCATTCTCTCTTTCTCCAATACGAGGTGGGGAACTCCTTGAGTTTCTTTGGAAGGTTTTCATAGTCAATGGATTTCTTTTCCTTGGGAAGAGCAGGTTTGAGAACGCGAGATCGCTTGGACCCTGTCTCCATGCAACAAAGGCATCTTTAGAGCTATTCAATGGACATGGCATTGTTTTGTTTGACAACCAATCATGCATTGAACGCATTAGGACCTCAATGGAGTCTTCTTGGGCCCTTTTATTTGGCAGTTTAAGGGAGTCAAACCTTTTCTCTTAAGAAGAAACGTTTTCTAATTTGAAGCTTCAAAACGGATACTTTATTCTAATTTGAATTTTGGGGGAAAAATGGAATTTAAAATCTAGCGGATAAAACCATATCATGTAACATATGCAAAGCTCTTGATGCGTAGATCATGGATCTGTAATCTCTTCTCAAATCGGAGCTTGTATGTAGAAGTTATGGAGGTCCGAAAATTGTAAAATTTCCCCCCCTTTTTGGGGGGAAAGTGCACCCTTTGACCACTTTTACACCTCTCTTAATCACCAATGGTTTTTGCTTACATGGCGAGCTCCTATTTGTCAAAAAGCTAAACGTTTCCATTACCTCATGGCAAATTAAAGGGCCCAAAAAGAATCCATTGAATGGGAGATTCCTCATTGTCTCTATGAAAGAGGAAGCTTTGGAACTATCATCTGAACCACTTTTAATGGTCATGATGTCGTTGCCCTTGACAACCAATCATGTGTTGCATTTGAGCTTGCTCTTTGAGATCTTGTTTTCTTGGCCCTCTAGTTTTGGTTCATGAGACTTTTTAAGGGCTGATGCAGCCTTTGGGGCTTGCACCTCTGGCTCTGGGTCTATTGGCCTCAAGTTTGAAGCTTGATATTTCTACTTCTTTATTGCCTTGGATTTTTCCTTGATTGTCGTTGACTTGGTTTTGAGCTTTGTGATGGAATTAAGGTGGACTTTATAAGTCCTCCTTGTGATAGAATTAAGGTGGACTATATGAATAAGTCCTCCTTATGATGGAATTAAGGTGGACTATATGAATAAGTCCTCCTTGTACACTTAACTTGTTAAGGCTCATCGAAGTGGCTGATGCTCCCACAATTAGAGTGGTTGATGATCTGGCCAATGAGCTGATTGTCATTCTATTGGGATAAACATCCGGCCATTGAAGTGATTTTTATTTTGTTGGGACAAGGCATGTTTGAATCCACACTTGTAAACATGTATCGCCATATGGAATGACATTGGTGTTGGTGGTAGTGGATTCCGGGATGGAGTTGGGACACTAGGTGTGATTGTTTTATGAGGACACAAAACAACACGGTATATGTCCTTATATAAGGGAGACATTGCATACGTGAAGTCTCTCACTCTTTGTTGCACCATGGCTTTGAATAGAGAGGTATATTCTATCGATGATGGGAGTTGTTGTGGATATTTGTATGAATCATATTTCTTGTACGCGTAATAGCTCTCTTGTTCTAGACTCTCAGATTCCACTAGAAAAGTCACCAAGCATTTTTGTACCAATGCAATTTAGGTGGAAGCGGTGGTAACACCATAGATGGGCATAGGGTTCTAATTAATGGTGGGTGTTGGATTGTGCATCAATTGAAGCATTTGGTATGGACAATAGGGCTAGTGGTAGCTTTATCACCGAGAGCATAGGTTGTGGTGATGGGTTTCCTAGTACCAACAATGAGTTGTGTCATAGTTTCCATTCTACTAGCAAATGAGCATAATAATATTGTTGTTGTCTAATCCTTAGCATTGGACACTTTGTACTTGTATTATTGGTGGGTCATGAATTGTGCTGTATCTTTCTCTTGAGACTGATCATAAATAAATCGATGAGCAAAAAGTCATCTAGTATTTTTGCGGGTATGACATCTCATAAGCAGATACTTGGCTCTAGCAATATAGTCCCAAATTGTTTCACTCTCATCCTACTTGTGGTTATAGATCTATGCGATAGAATCCGTCATCTAGCTCCACTGGGTGAGAATCCACTATGAAAGTGCGTCTTAATTAGGCCTTATATTTGGCCTCTTTAAGTGGATTTAGTGACCTAAGCCAATGACAAGCTTTTTCTTCAATGTAAACTCTGAATGAGGAGATCTTGGTGGGATCATTAATCCATCCCATGGCCTAAAAAATTTGATCTAACTTCTAGGTACTGAATGGGATCTCTAGTTCCATCAAATTTGGCCATAATTCTTGAGAAGTGGATTCACTCTCAATTTGGCCTAACTCTCGGCCTCTAGATGCTATGTTGTTGGTCATAACCCCTTTCTCATTTCGAATGCCGTCCTTAGTATGTTGTGTACTCATGTGGTGGTGGAACATAAGGAGGTTCTTGCACATAACCCTCTGTATTAGGTTATGGGATCTTTTGCCTCATGGGGTTGGGTTGTGTAGCACTTGTCCTCTGCCAAACTGGGGCCTTAAGGCTATAGGCTTGCTCTATGGAAGGACACATTATGTGAATGCCCTTGTTGTGGATCCTTTTGGGATGAGGTATATCTAGACATTGGCTCTTTACCCTTCCCTAGGTTTTCTGATCCTCATCCAAATGGAGAAGAATTGAAACTAGGTTCCATGTACAAGGCACTTATATAATATGGCCTCATGTGGAGAGAAAGACCCAAGATTGCACTATGTTGTTGCATGTATTGTTGAACATTTTTCCTTGGTGGTACAACAAAAGAGACATATCTCATTTGCCTACAATTATTGGGCTATTTATTGGTCATGGTTTGCTTGGGATGAACACAACTCAAGATTGATGCCAAATGTTTGAAACATGGTGGCATTGAACATGGATTTAACGTGGTCATGTGGGAGCAACAAGAATGTGAGGTTCCAGATCCTAATCCTTCACTATAGTTGCACCAAAAATAGGGTGATTGAGCACCTTCTTCATAAAATTTAAGGTTCTTTTTATAGAGCCCATTGCTAAACCCAAATTTTGGAGGCCTATGTGGAAGATCTTGTTTCCAAGGGTTCTGATATTCCTCCATGCACATATGTGTTTTATTGGCTCAGTTCCTCCTCAAGCTCCTCGCTTGAGGTGGATCTGAAGGAGCCAACCCTTCTTAAGAGGGGAGAACTCTACTAAATAGTAGCCATGTACTAGGATTAAAGGCTTTTAATGGGTTTGAGGAAGTGTGTTTTGATGTGCTGCAATTGACTATATTGTTATTTCCAACATTAAGTCCATATGAGGTTCATATCAAAGGTTCTTAGTGCTTTTGGATCAAGTCTGAGAATGGTTTAAGAGAAGTTTTTTTTCTATTGTTTTACTACTTCTTGGTTCACGTGTTAAAGTTTTCACGCCTCTAGGCTCACATCTCTATTCTCATGTCTACAGGTTCACATGTCTCGGTTCAATTCTCTAAGCTCACGTATTTAGGTTCATGACTTTAGACTCATGTCTCTAAGCTCATGTACGTGCTGACGTGTCCAGACTCACATATTCAGTTTCATGCCTCTAGACTCACATTTGTAGGCTCACGCAATTGCGAGGTTGAGAAATCAAACCAAAAAACAAGTATATGTGTGTCGTGTTTTGGTGTTTTTGTTCCAAGCAATTGACAATCGGTTTGTATCTAGAATAGGTGCTATAGCATGTTTCTTTTACCTATGTGTTGGATGTGTGTGTTGGTTTTGCAGCATTACATTTTGTATCCTTATAGCATCATCTGCTTGCATGAGAGGTGTGTGTGTTTGAGCTCAAGACATGATGACATTTTTTTGAGGAGCTTCTTGATGTGGCTTTATATCCTAATACAAGGTCTTGCCAGGTGCAATGGCTTGGAGGTGTTCGAAACTAACAATGGAAGAGGGATTTGATAGTCGCAAACATTGTTTTTGGGAGAGTAACTAATTGGTAGTCTCAAAGGGTAACATGTATATTACTTGTTATGGGTGTTGATTTTGTGCTCGTACACACCATGGATCTTGAATATGTGATGTTGTGGTGTGGGTATTGGGATGTTGTTGCTCCGCTTTGCACATGGCCATAGACCTATGGTGGAGTTTTGCACATGAAAAAGGGCAAGACAAGTATGTGGGGTATTTGCTTCTGGAGGGCACATGAGAATTTGGGCTAGTGTGGAGAAGATGCCTCTTAAGTGTGTGAATAAATATTAGAGTGGGTGTGCCTGAGGGGAAATTGTGAGACCCCTCTGCCCCCTCCGCGCATGGGATTCCCGGTTGCTAGCAGCGGAAGTATCTTCCTCTTGCGCAGGGTAGGGTTTCCCACTCGGGAGCTCGCCCTTGAATGTTTAGACATGAGACTAATCTGGTGTTCATTCTCCGAAACCGAAACTGAGAAAATTTCCCTTGCCCAAAAAATGGGGACGATTCCACCTTTTTGATTTTCTTAACGAATTTTCTAAAGGGGTCAAGAGACTAAACTATCCTTCACCTGATTAAACCAGATAGAAGGAAAACTATCACTGACATAGTTTGAAGAAATCAACAATTTTTTCCTAACCGAATATAGGCACAGCCATTGATCAAATCATTTGAGGAAATCAACTCTTTTTTCCTAACCGAAGTCAGGCAAGCACAGACATTGATCTACTCATTTGAGAAATTCTTCAGGTTTTTATTTAACTACTCGAATTCTAAGCGTATTCCTATTATTTCAATTTAATTATTAAAACTCCACTGATTCCAGCCCATTCCGGCCCATGGGTTAGCCACCACCCAACCATTGGAATCGGTAGAACTAGACAATTACTCACCCACCCATAATTGAATGCCTTTCTTAACTTTTTCTTTTGAATACAAATACACACACACTCCTCTTTAAAACTTTAACATATAAAATAATCCATTGATAAACAGTTATTAGTTACAGATGTCATAACTCAAAAATTCCATCCAGTCCCTTGTTTCTCAAAAAACAATATCACTCTGGACTCTCCATTGAGACCAACTGGTCAGCAATGAGATCTAGTAACAGATTACAATAATCATTTCGTCCATCATACATATCTTCCACGACATACGCATGGGTGTCATAGGCACCGCGAGCCCATGCATTTCCTAGTGGTCAGAACCCTCCAGGATCCTCCTTAGGTATCCTGACACTTCACTCAAGGACCACTTGGTCGGCCCTCACCCTTCATACCAGAAGCGCACCATTTTTCAACCATACCAAGGCTGGTCAAGACTTGGGCAGAGCCGTCCTTTGAACACTCCCCACGCCAACTGTTGCAACCGAACTTCCCTTAGAAAAACATATACCAAATGCTCCCTCTAGCATTTTGGCGTAAGACAGTCCTTTAGAAAAATAGGGTTTCTAAGCAAGTTTTTAGTTTGATTTTCTTCTTAATACAAGGAGTATTTTTTGAATCAGTATCCCCAAAACTTCTTGATCGGAATTCAGAATTTCATACCAGAATTCCTCGAATTCTATAACCTTGATCCACATATCAATTTGAAGGGCCTCAAACTTAGTTTTAGATTTGGCGAGATTTTTGAGTGTATTTTTCTAAACTGGTCACACTTTCTTTCCTCAAAACTGACAAAAGAGTTTGGTCTTGGTCATAGTCTGATTCAAGGTTCGAGTCCGATGAGATTTTTCTTGAACTATCTTTCTCGAAAAAGTCTGGTAATTCAGTTACTATTTTATTGAATTTCTTTTTTGAATATTCACTTAACTGATTTCTAAGTTACTTACGAATTCCAATGAGGAATAAATTAATCATTTATGTGAATATTTCGATCTCAATAGATTTCTTAAGTTTTCTTTTCTACAATCCTTGTGAATATAAAACGATAGAAATTTCTCTCTTAGAGTATCTAATTATTCATTTATCAAATACTCATAGAATTTAAACATAGAATTTAAGAGAATTCTAATTTTGATATAAAAATTCTTTGTGCATCTATTTATGCATAAAATTCAACTTCAATGGGAATAATACTTTTATAAAAAAATCCTTTTATGCATAAAATCAAATTTAATAGGAATAACACTTTTAAAATAAAAAGAATATCTTTATGCATCTATTTACGCATAAAAATCATTTTTTTAAGAATAACGCTTATATAATAAAAAAATTTCTTTATGCATCTTTCTATGCATAGAAATCAATTTTAATAGGAATAACACTTTTGTAATAAAAAATTTCCTTTATGCATCTTTCTATGCATAGAAATCAATTTTAATAAGAATAACACTTTTATAGTAAAAAAATTCCTTTATGCATCTTTCTATGCATAGAAATCAATTTTAATAAGAATAACACTTTTATAATAAAAAATTTCCTTTATGCATCTTTCTATGCATAGAAATTAATATTAGTAAGAATAACACTTTTATAATAAAAAAATTTCCTTTATGCATCTTTCTATGCATAGAAATTAATTTTAATAAGAATAACACTTTTATAATAAAAAAATTCCCTTTATGCATCTTTCTATGCATAGAAAACAATTTTAATAAGAATAACACTTTTATAATAAAAATTTTCGTTTATGCATCTTTCTATGTATAAAAATCAAATCTAATAATTAATATTAGTGATATCCATGCATATTCATAGGTGAATATGTACATGGAGTAATTAGAATATTTCTTTTAGATGCAAAAATGGTGGGAATTACACTTTGGAACATAAAAACAAACTTTCTTTTTCACAAAATTCTGGAAAATTTTGCCATAACCTCCTTTGTATGGCTGACCATTTCTCATTTTTATCTTTCTTTACTTAACTTAATTAACTCAATTTAGAATTGTAGAACTCTAATCTAGATAATTTTTTCAATTCAAGAGAGTAAACAATAGGAAGAGTTTAATTAATCACTTAGTTAATCTTTCTAGGATTAAGAAAGGTTGGAATATAAAGAAGAGAAGGGGGTGGCCTTTTAATCAAAGGCATAGCATTTGAATTTAATTCAATCATTTGCTGCAAAACATAAAAATCAATAAAACCATAGATTTTTCATTAAAACTTATAAACAAAGTAAGAAAATTAGCTTACATGGAGCTTGTAAGCTCTCCTTTGGCTTCAGGGATTGAGGGTTCTACTCTTGTTTGAAGCAATAGTGGCCACCAATTCACTTTGGAAAGGATTAGGCCAAGAACAATTGAATTATTAAAAAATTCAATGTAGATGGCTCAGGACAGGAGTAGAGTAACAGTGCATAAACACTATTAAGCTTTTACAAAAGAGGAAGCTTCTATTTATAGGAAAAAGTGACCCTCTAACCAAGCAAACTAATTCTAGAATTTTTCATATCAGTTTGGTCAATTTTTGACCAATTTTGAGTCAATTCAGCTTACTTTTTAGATCTAGATTTAAAACAGTAGAGAGGAGAGATAAAAATATCTCAATTTATTGATTAAAAATTGGGGGTAATGATAAAAAAAGGCGCCTACTTCATGAGGGGAGATCCCCACACAGAGGTGTCAAAATTTAAATTTTTAATTCTTTTCTTTGGTCCTTAGTCCACTCTTTATCTTATGTGAGTATTTACTCATTTTTGGGGGGTTTTTCTTTTATTCTTCAATTTATATCCTCCCTACATTTGGATTAATCTCATTGGCCTGTCAAACCTTTGTTTGGACCTTAATCCAAAATTTTCTCAAAACAGGGGCCCTTAGGCTAAGGTCTTTTATGCACAATATAAGGAGGGATATTTTTCCATGCAAAGATATCTAAAAATTGAATTACCTCTCTTTAGAACATTTTCTCTCTCTAGGCCAAAACAGGTAGAAACACAATCTTTTATTATTTTGAAAAGGGGATTGATTATAGGGGAAGAAACTAGACATCTTGAGGGGTTGGGAAGGAATCTTACATCCTCTCCCACTTGAAAAACGAGAGATGTACTCATCTCCCACTTGATTATAGGGGAAGAAACTAGACATCTTGAGGGGTTGGGAAGGAATCTTACATCCTCTCCCACTTGAAAAACGAGAGATGTACTCATCTCACAAAATGGGGGTAATCCCGCATCAGTTCGGCTTCATTTTACTAGGTGGCGTCTTCAAAAGGATAGAACTTCCATTTGACTAATAATCCTTTGAGAATTCTGTTCCTAAGAACCTTCTCTCAAACATCAAGGATTTCTTTAGGTTGGAGTTCCATCTGCCCTTGGGTTGAAGAAGTTAAGAGTTCATCATTAAGCGCATGATTCGGGCTCGATACGTACTTCTTAAGTAGGCTGACATGAAATACATTATGTACTTTGAGGTGAGGAGGCAGAAGAAGTTCATAGGCTAAGTCACCTAGTTTCTTTGTAATCAGATATGACCCACAGTATCTGGGGGATAACTTCTTGTACTTCCCAAGAGATAGAGAACTTCTTTTGGGACGTACACGAATGAAGACCATATTTGCTTCTTTGAATTTTTTGCCTAACCTCTTCTTATCTGCATACTACTTCTGTCTATCCTGGGCAGCTTTTATATCCTTGCGGATTGATTGCACCTGCTGCTCCATGTCGTCAAGCATCTGTATGGACATCTCGACCCTAAGCAATGGGACGGACCAAGTTAATGGTTTTAGTAGGCAGTCTTGTCCATATAGAGATTTGAAAGGGCTCCCGATACTTTGGTGATAAGAATAATTATAGGCGAATTCGTCTAGGTGCAAACAGCTTAGCCACTTCTTGGGTTCCCTGCCACAGCATGACCGAAGTATATCTTCGATTACTTGGTTCATCCTCGGGGTGGTAAGCTATGCTGAGATCCAAGAAAGTTCCTACTGCTTTGAAGAATGTGGTCCAGAATCTTGACGTGAATTTGGAATCTCGATCACTTACTATTCTCCTAGGTAGGCCATACAATCTAAAGATTTCCTTGAGAAATACTCTGGCCACATTCACTGCAGTGTAGGTTTCTTTTACTAGAATCAAATGGGCAACTTTGGTTAGTCTAACAACTACCATGAAGATGGAGTTGTAACCTGATTGCACTAAAGGTAGTCCAATAATAAAATCCATACTGATACATTCCCACATCATCTGGGGGATGTATAATGGATGTAACTTCCCAGGCATTTTTACTCTCTCGGCTTTGACTTTCTGACATATCAGGCATTGACGTACATGATTAAGTACATCCTTTTTCAATCCAGGCCTAGGTCTTGATGAAACCTGGATGTTCTGCTATAAGGCTATCATGGGCTTCATTCAGAACTTGACCCTTTGTTCCCTCATCATTGGGAATGCATAGCCTGCTATTACAATACATAACTCCTTCATCTAGGTTGTACTGTTGCACTCGGTTCAACTCCTGAGGAGTTTTGCTTTCCTGCATTAGTAGGGTAGCAATAGGGCCAAAGAATCTGTCCTACATGATCTTCTCTCTTGCTTCATTAATCAATGGATTTGACACCACTATGATTGCAAGCAAGGAGGCTTTTCTACTGAGGGTATCTACTACCACATTTTCTTTTCGTGGATGGTACTTGATTTCAAAATCCAATTCCTGCACGGTCTGCATCCACCTTCTTTGGTGCATGTTCAGATCCTTTTGAGTGAAGATCCACTTTAAGCTCTGATGATCTGTCATCAAAGTGAATCTTTGACCCAATAGGTAATGTCTCCACAACTTCAGGGCATAGACTACTGAAAGTACCTCCAGGTCATGGACAACATAATTTCTCTCATATGCGTTCTGAGTTTTCGGGATTCATAGGCCACTGTATGACCTTCCTGCATGAGTGCACCTCCCAGGGCAAAACCACTGGCATCAGTTTACTACCTCAAAGGGTAGAGATAAATTTGGCAACTTCAGAATGGGATTGGTTACCAAGGCGGTCTTTAGCTTATCAAAAGCACTCTGACACCTAGCAGACCATTGAAACGGGGTATTCTTCTTGAGAAGATTAGTCTGGGGGGAAGCTATGAGAGCATACTTAGGTATAAAAATTCTATACCAACTAGTTAATCCCAAGAATCCCCTCACTTCTTTCACTGTCTTTGGTTCAGGCCAATCTATGATGACTGCTTGGACATTTGCTGAATCTGGAGAAATTCCATCTTTGGATACCAAAAAGACCAAGTATTCAACATGGTCGATAGAGAGTGCATTTGCTCTTTTTTGCAAAGTTGGTGCTTCCTTAGAATCTCAAGAAATTTGTGGATGTAAGCTTCATGGTCAACTGCATTCTTTGAGTAAATCAGAATATCATCAAAGAAAACAAGAACAAAATCATCCTAGTATTCTCTGAGAATGTCCTGCATTAGGCGATTGAATGTAGCTGGGGCATTTGTTAATCCAAACGGCATGACAGTAAATTCATAGTGCCCATAGCGAGTATTGATGGCTGTCTTTCGGGATATCTTAATCATTAATCCTAATCTGGTAATACCCTAATTTGAGATCTATCTTTGTGAAGATCTGGGCTCCGTTTAGCCTGGTCGGAAGCTCATCAATTTTGGGGATAGGATACTTATTCTTAATTGTCAGCTAATTGAGACCTCTGTAATCCGCACAGAGTCATTAGGGCCAAAAACGTCTCAAAATGGGCTATGTAAGGAATTTCGCTAACTTGCTAATTAGTAGAATGTTGACGGTCAAAACGGCTCCAAATTTAGCCGTTTTGGGTATTTAAAGCGTATCTATCTGACTGAATACGTATCTAAGTGCATATTTTAAAATCTTAAAAAATAGATCGTTTTCATGCTACTCTTTAATGGCTCGTCTCGAAATTTGTCCTCTTTTAGTGACTACGTGGCAAAATGACCATTCTCTCCAAACGCGCTCTTATCCATTCTCCAAAAAAATTTCACTCCTCTGCTTCTCTAAAAATTTCACAAGCTACATCTCATTCTCATTCTTCTGTGTCTCTCATGATCTAATAGCTCTGCTTATACTTTTTGCTCGGTTAGTAATGAGTGATACATCTAATCGAAAGTTTCATTTGAACATCAAGCTCAACCAAGAGTATGCAACTACACGGAGTGTCTACCAAAGATCCCTATCATGTGCAAATGAAGCTCAACATCTTCGCAACGAAGGAAAGAAGCATATTGACCTATGGACAGATGGAAGTCTATATCCACCGGATCCCAAAACAGGAAGGTATCCTTCTTTTCACACACCACATGATTTGATTAGATTTGTTGGTGATGGGGAGGATGGCTTACTTGGTTATAGTTCAAGACTATCTCAATCACATATTAATTATGCAGAATATACTACATATCTTCAAAATACTTCATCTTTGAATGCAACAAAAATTTTAGAACTTGAAAACGAAATAGTGTCTTTGAAACAAGAAAATGATCAATTGAAATCCTTAAAAGAAACTCCAATAGGATTAAGAGCACGAGTAAAACGAATGCAGGATGTAGTTAACTTAACAGAGAGATCTGGACAAAGAAAAAAAAGGTTAAAACTTGTAAGAGATCATGTTACTAACCTTCTAGGATTTGACATGTCTAATGCTCAGGAAAGGGTGAGATTTTTGAATGAGCTTATGAATAGGTCGGATATCTTGAAACTTTTAGAACTTCCTGAAAATCAAACTAAAAAAAAACTGGTCTTTCAACATCTATTAAAAGATATGGACTTATTAGTCCAGCCTTCCCAAATGCAAGAAGTTTGTGACACAGTGGGAGTGAGTAGAAAGGGATACAGAGCCATCTCTAAAACCTGGTTCAGGGTCCTTAAGTATTACAAAATCAAAGCTTTTGGGTTGCCTAGACCTCACAATGTTGGAAAATATAGAACTATGTTAAATGAGGAAATTTCTAAACATTTCGGAGAGTATTTCCATATTGAGGGAACAATGCCATATGAGAGACAAAAAAAAAAATCATCTTTTGAATACAACGTTTATAATAATATTTGGATGAACATTAGAAAAGTCCAATCTTTTATGGTGAGATATTACAACATAAGAGAAATAGATTGTGAAGGAAAACTTGTATTTGTTTTAAAATTAGATGAAGCTCAAATCCAAAAGTGTCAAAAAATGGAAAGAATATCTATATCCCTAATGAATAAAGCATTGGACTATAGTCAGGGTAAGCTTGATTCTCCATACCACAAAACTCAATCAGAAATGGAGCTATGGTGGATTGGATCAGCTCAGGTACCAGTAGAGAGTCATGAAACATTAAAGTGGCTCTTCTCAAAAACAGACATTCCTTCAGTTATTCAGAGCCAGAATACAGGTGAACACCTTCATGTTGATGACATAGGTGATTTCATTGTGGAATGGCATTTGAGTGCCGACCTCAAGGCGTTGAAGTGTATGTTTGGTGTATGTGGAGGAGCAAATACCAAATATCCATGTCTTTATTGCATGGCAAGCACAGGGACAAAAGAATGGCTTGCAGAAAATGAGATTGGAAAACCACCATCCAGAAATAATGTGAATATTGTCGATTATCCAACTTCTGTTAAAATATGGGATCCAATTCTACCAATACATTTGAAAAATGTGCATATATGTACACTGCATGCAGAGATAAGAATCTTGGACAAATTACTCAGACTTCATCTGGACTATGCATATTCTATTAAGCCGACTAAACTTGCAGATGAGTGCATAGAAAAGTGCGAAGCCTTGCTCTCTCAAATGGGTTTTCATGGTGGGGAAGTGCATCTTAAAAAAGATCCTTTTCTTTCTGGAGGAACAGGTGATGTTCTGCAAGATGTTTCAATGGGAGGAGCAAAAGCGAGAAGATTTTTGAGCAACCATGACACCAAACAAGTCAACACAATGTGGAACTGTTGGAAACAGCTGTGTGTCATCACCACAAATGTCAAAAGTAGACCAGATGTAGCCAACAAACGTATGGAAGTTTGGAAAAAACTCGACAATTTTTTCAAAGTCCTTAGACGACAAGTTGGTTCAAATACTTATGCAGATGATTTCAAAAACGCAATAAAGCTTTTGATCAAAGCTATCACAGATGCCTGGGGAGAAAAAGACATAACTTATTACTTGGTGAGTATTCAGACTTATCAAAACAGTTATATATTGGTGTGTCCAGACTTATTACTTGAAATTTCTTAAATGTACTAACAAAAATTTTCTTTGTAGCATATTCTTTACTTGCATGGACCATATTTTGCTACAGAAGGACCACTTGCAACATGGAATACACAAGGATTGGAAAAGTCTCATTATCAAGCGAGAACTTCCTTTTTTAGATGTACCCGAAGAGGAGGAGGTGGACAAAGAAGAAGCAATGTACTAAACGAATTATTCAATTGGTTCTACAGGAGGCAATTACAAAGGATGAGATCAAAGACCCAGCAATCTGAAACTACACCAACACCTCAAGAAAGAGACTAATGATTACTAACACATTTGTACCTCTAACAAAAAGTTTTGCTGAAATAAAGTTGGTCCTTGCAAAATATTGTGTACATTAGTATTTGATTCTCTTGGGACTTCTTGGCATGTCACCTCTGTATCTCAAAAATTTTCTCCTTCTATAACCTCCAAGGAGATTGATATCTGACACCTCAGCTGCAGCTGCATAGCTAGAGTAGCAAAGAAAGTATCCTGCTCTTGAGGCATTGAAACCTGCAGCATATCCAAAGATTCTAAGAGCAGCAGCTCTCTCTAGAAGCAAAACCTTGTTAGCATTTATTTGAAGGGGAGTATCTCCCATAAACCTTGACAACACCTTGAAGGCAAATATTGGCAACTCAGCATCTTCAGAGAAGTTCATGTGGAATGCACAGAACACAGCCTTATCCAATGTAGGCAAGTAGTGCATGAGAGCAGATGAAGGCCTTCTTGACCTTGTTTCTGTAGATTTCACTCTGGTGCCTCTAGCTCTTGCCAGAAAATCATCCTTATCAAGCAATTCAATCTGCAAGACAAAAACCTCAATTAAAAAAAAATTACAATCACAATAACATTTAACAAAGGATTAAATGGAAGCTACCTTCTGCAACTCATCCTCAATTACTACTTTGTCTTTCATCAAGTTGCAAGAGCCAACCCTTTCCACTTTATCAGAATCTGCCTGAAGCTTGAAATCTCTGCCAAAAGACTCAATACCTAACTCAATGAGCCTGTCCTCAAAATCCTCATCACTCAAGGAAGGTTTCCCCTCTTCCATTTTTTTAAGGCACAAGGCAAGTGCATCAGTAGCAGGGATAAATGAGTTGTCAGATGTTTGCAAATCAAGTGCCAGAAACTCTTCCTTTGGCTCTACTTCTGTATCAATAAAGTCTTTGGCCACTTCACAAGCTTCTGAAATTGCTACAATACAGTAGTCTTCTCTGATATTGAAGAGACATTGAAGATAGGAAAGAGGAATAAAATCTTTCTCATTGATATAAAAGAAAGGAAGGTTTGGAAGAGTAACAGAGGATTCAGATATACTTGCTACCTCTGAAGGCTCTTCAGTAATAGTGGAAGCCCTAAATTCTGCAACATCAAGATTTGCACTTTCTCTCTCCTCAGCTTGAACATCAATTTCTTCCTCTTCTAAAATTTCACATTTCTCTAACTTTGAAACTGTGGTGACAATTAAGTTTTCTTCCTCATTCTCTGCATCAATTTCTGGTTGTTGCTCTTTATCCTGTATTTCTGCTTTCAAAAATAGGAAGAAAAGAAAAGAGACATCCTTGGGGACAAGGTTGCAATGTTTTTTATGGATAGGACAAGAAATGGATGAAGGGCATGTGAAAGAAGTTCTATTTGAAAATCTACTGAACCTCTTTGTTACTTTGGCTTTCTCCACAGATAGCTGTGTAAAATCTGTAAGGTGACAAAAATCATGGTCTCCGACACGAAAACAATGAGCTTGAATTGACATTTCAAATTGGTTGTACTCATCTTCAAGAATGTCCTTGAGCTTCAACAAAACATCTGAAAGAGAAAACCTTGGATTGAAAATCTCCAATGCATCAAAGTATACCTTCATATCATGACCATCTTGCAAAATAGCATTCAAGAGCTTCTCACTTGGGCTTTCTTCAACAAGCTCATGTCGACCCGCAACACCTTTACTCATTGAGATATTTGACAAAAATGCCTGAAAAATTCTGATGTGCCAGAACCAAGCGAAAATGAAAGGTCCAAAAAAATTGGAATGACTTTATCGCTTGGTACGGGATTTGACAATTCCAAGGTCTCCAAATTAATTTTGATTTTTGCAAAATAGGGTTTGGAAGAGAAAACGGTGCACAGCTTGATCTGATGCAAA
Source organism: Cibotium barometz (assembly GCF_041138505.1). NCBI lineage: Eukaryota > Viridiplantae > Streptophyta > Polypodiopsida > Cyatheales > Cibotiaceae > Cibotium > Cibotium barometz. The sequence goes on from NC_141054.1 coordinate 17,946,655, forward strand.
CGAGTGGTCCAAAACTGGGGAAAAATTTTAAAAGCGCGTGACTAAAAGACATTAAATAGTGACCGTTTATGCCATGTGGCAATAATGATTACATACCACGTGTACTCAACGGTACTTTGTACGACATATCCGAGGTATAAAAACTTAATATTGTTAAAAATATTCATTTTTTTCTCCGTCACTGTATCAAGCGAAACCAGGCTACCTTTTGTTTCTCAACCCCACTTTTCCCATATCAAGCGTTCTCAATTCCCTACCCGAATCAAGCGATAACAAACATTCGAGATCCTTGCATTCTTCGCATCGCTTCGTTCCTGCCCGAATCAAGCGATTACACACATCCGATTCACTAGGATTTCCCTATTCGCTTCGTTCGGGTCTTCATTTTTTTCTCCATCCCGCATCAAGCGATAAGACACATCCGAACCTCCCGGATTTTCATCATCGCTTCGTTCGGGATTTTTCTTATTTTTACTTCGTGCCCGAATCAAGCGATTATCACCATCCATAATCTTTGGAATCCCTAAATCGCTTCGTTCGGGCTACTTCATTTTTTTGTCCTATAATACAAATTGCTTGATCTGGTCTCCTTTTCTAGCTTCAATGGCAAGGACGAAGCAGACTGCAAGGAAAGTTTACCCACCATTGGAGACTGAAAAAGCTGAAGACAAGCCAGGTCCTTCTGAACAGGAAAAGCCCCTTCCAAAGCCTCGTGCGAAGGCGACAGCAAGAAAGAGATTGAATTATCAGGTGAAGTCCTTAAGAGAGATAAGAGCAGCACAGAAATCTACAAGTCTCCTCATCCCTCGACTGCCATTTACACGGGTTGTCAGGGACATATCAGAAAGGTTGGTTGGTAAAATGAGAAACACATATCTTCAGAAAGTTCGATGGGAAACCCAGGCCCTCATGTGTCTTCAAGAGGCTGCTGAAGATTTTTTAATCGACTTTATGAATGATGGCTACATTGCTGCTGCATTTGCTCATAGGATCACTCTTATGAGCAAAGATTTTGTGCTAGTGTCCAGACTTAGATATAAGTTTGACAAAGCTTTGGAGCCTATTCCAAGTCAAGATATGAGAGCTTTTGAAATTCTTAATATCCCTCCAGCAAGGCAACCCAAGCAGTCTGTTGTTATTGAAGATATTTCTCATCCTTATGATACAAGAAAAGCTCAGGATATCAAAGAAGAAGTTGAAAAAGAGAGAGAGCAAGAGAAAATTTCAGAGGATGCACTTCTTTCTCAGCAAGCTGAGATTCTCCATTCATCCAATTCAGAGCTTTATAAGAATGTGACAGGTCAGATGATAGTAGATGTGTCTATGCCTGGAGAGGATGAGGTGTATTGTGACATTGCCCCTGAGGACACAAGCATGCTTGTGAATCCTAATATTGAGATATCTGACACAGTCCTCTTCATCTGCCTGAGGTTTGTAGGGATTTGCTTTTGTTTTCTTGATGAATTTCCCAGGAACCATATTTTGTTGACATGTTTTGTTTGTGTATCCAGATGTCTTATGAGGGATCTTCATGAATCAATGGCTGTGCAAGTGACAATCCCTTCTTACACAGTGCCTTTTCAATAGGCAAGGGGATCTTGCAAATTTTCTCAAAAACTTTGATATGCTTACCTGCAATTACATTGTGTACCCTTATGTTGAAGTGTAAGACTCATTCTCAATTACCTTTTGCCTATTATAGACATGACAGTATTCATTACTAATTTCAGTACTCATATTATCACAGAGGCCATTGGAGTCTTATTATTATCAATCTATTGGATAGAGATGTGATCTTTATGAACTCTTTGGCATCCATCCATGGGAGAAGTAAAATGTAAGAATCAATTTTGCCATGTGTTGACCCTCAAATTTCTTGCATGATTTCAATTATTTGGTTGACCCTCAAAATTTTATGTTTGCAGTGCTGCCAAACTTATCTTGAGTTTTCTAGCCTCTACCTATGTAGACTACAAACTTGAAGATTTTAAGTACTTCAATCAGGAAGTTCCCTTGCAGAAAGACTCAACATCTTGTGGATGGATGGTTCTTGCAAATGCTTGGAGATTTCTTGAGTCAAGATTCAGAATGACAACACTTCCTGTAAGTTCATGAATAAAAACCATTGATTGATTTAGTGAATACATTGAGTGACCTGTTTTCTTACTTTCTTATTTTCTTTTGTCTTAGTTGCATGAGTATTCAGATTCTTGGGTAAGTTGGGTAAGGGAGAAGGCAGTGTCCATGGTTTTGAGCAGATCCATCAATCCATATGATCCTGATTCTCCCTTTCCACCTGGAGCCAAGGATACAACTTCAAAGAAAAGGAAAAGGGAGAAGAAGGAAAGCAAAGACAAGGATGACTCATTCAAGAAGGAAAAGACCTCTGCCAAAGATAAGAAGAAGAGAAAGAAGAGCCCTTCCAAGAGCAAGTCTTCCAAGGGGAAAAAGAGCCATTCAAAAGAGAAGAGCCATTCTAAATTAAAGATCCCTCAGGCTACAGAGAAGATCCCTACCCCTCCTGTTAAAGAGAAGAGCCCTAGCCCACTTGCTAAAGAGAAGACCCCCAGCCCTCCTGCCAAAGAGATGAGCTCTTCACCAGCTCAAGGGAAGACACCTATCAAAGAGAAGATCCCTAGTCCTCCTACCAAAGAGAAGAGCTCTTCTCCAGCTCAAGAGAAGACACCTATCAAAGAGAAGACCCCTGTCAAAGAGAGGAGTGCTGCTAAAGGTGAAACTTTTCACTCACCAGTGAAATTTAAAATTCAGAAGCGTCGTTTGTCCAACAAAGGTAGTAAGAGGGCAAATGTTGGCTCTCCATTTAATTTCTTGTTCAAGTTCCCCAAGAAGACTGCCAAGTCTCCAAGGCCAACCTCCAAAGAATCTTCTCCAAAACCAGACCCCACTGCCAAATCTCCCTCGCCAACACGTGAAGGTCTCAAAGAGGAGCCCAACTTACCACCATTAGGGGAATCCACTCTAAAGTCTTCCTCTCCAACACCTCAAGTGCTGAAAACTCCAGAACTTGAACCTCAATCAGCAAAATTTGATCGAAGCAAACAGAAGAGAGAAAGATTCTCTAAAGATGCAGGGTCATCTCATGCCAAAAGGAAAGTTGATTTTGCAGAGTGATTCCACATATTGGATTTTGTTTTGTTCATTTTGTCCATATGAACACACATTTTTTGGGTTAATTTTCTGTAAAAATCTGTATCAACAATTTGATATCAATCTGTTAAACCTTGTTTTGTGTCGCGAACAATTTGTTAACCAATTTTGTGAAGAAGACGAGACGAAATCTAGCAGAATATATTGATTACATTATCATTTTCAACTATACAAACTTGCCCTTGCAAGTGGCTCAAATACAACTTTTTTTGGGGGGAGACATGTGATGCATGAGGTTACACTCTCCATCCTTGTACGGATAACAATATCATCTACTTTGAATCTATATTCAGGTGATATTTCATCCAGAAACTCAAGCGACTCTCTAACATGTTGTAGTCGCCAGTTTGATGTTACTATGAGTTTCCTAGGATCTATGAATGGATGGACTATGATGTTAAATTCAAACTCTGGACGATTCTCTTCAGAGTCCAAAGGGACCCAACTACCAAGCTTGCTTTTCCATCTCCTATAGTCATAGCCCAAAACTAAGGATTGGCGACACAGTTGGTATGAGATGGACAAAGAATTTGGGCTTACTCTACAACTGATATTGTCCCCCATATGAAAAGTTTCCTTGGTACTCCATCCTTCTCCAAGTACAGTGTCCAGATCAGTCAGAGATAGTCTTCTATTAAGCCACATCGTTCTTGTCCTCTCCAATTCCATTGTTTTGAAACATGCCACAAAGACATGTATAGGCAAGACCATTGAAGTTTAATCCTTCTTGAAATCCTTCCAGGAGACATTGCTTTAAGAATATCATCTTTGATTTTGGATTTGAAGCTTGTTATGGTATTTGGATCAGGAACTTCCCATTCTAGTGACATTATTGTGGGAATAGGTATGTCATACAATTCTCCATGAACACCTTCTCTTGATGGAACCCTGTATTCTGCAAAATACACAAATAAATCCACTGATTTGTAAAATGAAGGTGGTTTGTCTGCGTACATGACATCTGCAATCCCCTTGTGAATTGCCTTGAATGTGCCACTTAAGCTCTCAACAGGCTGCCACTCCACAGCTGTTGACGGAAAGATAACTGAAATGAAACAAACAACAAATATATCAGAAAGAGAAATATTGTGTTGTGTCAAATAGATAAAGGTTTGTTGAATTACAGTAAGAATGGAGAATTGGATGTTCATCCAAGTTCAACACCATGTCTTTGGCCATGTAGACATGTTGAACTTTTGCAAGCCAGCCATTGTCGGTCACTTTGAATGCAAGAACACGACCTTTCCAATGGGATTTCACTTCATTTCGCTTGGTTCTTTTCACCCTGTGGGCACCTTTGCAAGAGGGAAGCATTGTTACCCAATCATTCACACGAAAAGACATGGGTTTCCAAACACCATCTTCTCTCGTGTTATGAAAATCACAAGAAGTAATATTGTGAGAAGGACGACGTGAGGACGCCATAGAAGCTCACAGATAAGAGAAAAATAGTAAATCTTTTGAATAGTGAATCTTTTGAATAGTGAATCTTTTGAAAGTGCAAAGAAGAAAGAATAAACCATATGCCAAAATGAAAGGAAGGCGGAAAGTAGACGTCTGATGTTTTGTCATTAATAGCGTTGTTTTCAAGGCCTGAAAAGAGGATTTCGTATCTTAATGCTTGATTTTTTGAAATAAAAAATGGAACAAGATGTCACTATTTTGGACCCAAACTTTAATGTTAGCCATCGTAAACGTCTAAATTTAGCCGTTTTAGCCGTTCGCCACTAAAATAGAACCGTTAAGAAGACATTTGGAGGAGACAAGAATGCCATACTTTTGTATACGTGTCAATTCACAATTGGACAATTTCTTAATCCTTGGATTAACAAACAGCCCTTTTCTAGCCGTTTTTGGCCCTAATGTCTTAACGTTCCATCCTTCTTTTTCTGAAAGAGAACTGGCACTCCCCAAGGTGAAACATTGGGTCTTACAAACCCTTGTTCTAACAGCTACCTAAGCTATTTCTTAAGTTCAATGGCTTCAGGGACTGGCATTTTGTACGGCGTTGGGCTAGTAGCTGAGCTTCGGGGGTCAATTCTATCTCATAATCTACTTCCCGAATTGGAGGCATCTTAGTTAGCTCTGCTGGGAATAAATCATCATACTCACTTAACCATTCTGGTTCTTTAGCCTTTAACTTTGTGTCTACTACCGAATTCATTTTAACAACATAACGAGCTGCTTCTTTCTAAGTCCTTTCAATAACCTAGAAGCTTTTACTAATTGCAGATCTCGGGATCTGAAAATTCCACTTCCTTGAACTTTGTTCCCGTGAAGGTCACGGAATGAAATGGTTCCATTTTTGTGACAGTGAATGTCAGCTTGATTTTTGTGGAGCCAATCCATTCCAAGGATTTCGTCCAAAACTCCCAAAGGTAAGACTCTCAACTGGCAGTCAGTTACATTCCCATGTAGATTAAACTAAATACTATCTGTCTCATGGTGAGTGAAAAGAATCTTCCCACTGGCCAATTCAACTTGCATAGGTTTCCCTGATTTCTTTTCTAAGACTAGCTTACGCAAGCATCCTGGGGAAATAAATGAATGAGTACTACCTGAAACACTTCCTAGGGTTTGGAACCTTTTAAAAATTGAGGGTGCAGGCTTCGGCACGATCTTAACAACAAATGCTTTGGCAAAGTCCTTTGCCATTCTGACAACTTCTGCCATTGAGACTGGTTTGGCATTTTTCAGTAAAGTGTCCAATGGCTCATTCATCCCCTCAAATGAATCTGGCCATCAGCTCCTCTTCATCCAAAAGTTGAGAATATTTGAGGAGAAGGGAAAATGCCTAATGGTATTCTTCAATCGTCTGACTATCCTGCTTCAGTTCCAAGAACTCAATCATTTTGGTTAGCATAGGCCACATTAGCCATTGTAGAATCGATTCCTGATGAGATGGGGACAGGTAGATGGACCAAATTTCGGCATCTCAGATTTTGCCTCTTGATAATGATAGGCAATTTTTGTAGCGGATTCTGATCACCACTTAGCATTGCAGAAACTAATGAGTTTGATGGTGACGTGCATATGCTGGGGTTTGGAGGCGTGCTAATTGGGCAGCTCGAGTCCTGCTATCTCATCCTTGAATTCCGTGCCCTCATGTGTCAAGAGGGAAACTAAGAGATTGAACCTTTTTTTTCTCTCTTTTTATATATTTTATGAGACACTTATAGTTTTATTTTATCCAAATTCATTTGTTCGATGGTTAGAAAATGCAAAGATAAAAAAATAAAGCTTCATTTTTGTTACCATTCATCATTACGTCTCTGCAAGTATGGAGCCTAAGTATCGAATCCATTATTATCTTTTAGATTTGTTTAGACTTCGCAATAAAAACAAAGTAGACAGTCATGAACCTTCTCCGATCAAATCGTTCTAATAAAGAGGTTGAAGTGCTTCCATTCACGCAGACAGCCGATCAAATCGTTCTAATAAGAAACAAAGTAGACAGCCGATCAAATCGTTCTGATAAGAATCAAAGTGTTCACATCGTTCTAATAAAAACAAGAACCGAGTAAAGGCTTCCATTCACGCAATTAAGAATCGATGTTTTGCATTGACAGTTCTGAATCAGCACATCGAGAAGATTGTATGGGTGCAGGATATTGATCGTTTCTTTACCCCGAAGGGGAAAAAATATACATATTGTTTAATTGGCCACGTTCGGAAAAAAAAACAATAAAATACATGACAAATTAAACTAGAAAGGCTGCTTATATTAAGAGATTAGAGAGAGAGGTTACACATATAGAGAGCTCTAATGAGTACAATATCATTGGACATGACATTCTCTCTTACTAAGCTTTGAGTTTTAAGCACTATCAAGGGTGTGTACTAAGTCTTATCAACTAGACTTTGACTTTTAATGTCCATCAAGGGGGTGTACATTTAATACACCCACCAGCAGTGTACATTTAACAATGAAAATAGATTTTGAGTTCCACCACAATGTACATTTAACTTTGTACATTCAACACACCACCAAGTGGGTGTACATTTAACAATTAAAATAGATTTTAAGTTCCATCGGTATATACGTTTAACAATAAAAATAGATTTTGAGTTCCTGTGTACATTCAACACATAGGAGGACCACCACCAAGTGGGTGTACATTTAACAATCAAAATAGATTTTGAGTTCCTATGTACATGCAACACACAAGAGGACCAATGCTCAAAAAAAAAGTTTTTTCAACCCTTAAAATTAAAGGCAATGTTTGAGCTTAACCCGATTTTAGACTTAAAAATCACTAGAAATCATACAAATGCCGGGATTTATACCTAAAATATACATATTTCATCCCTTAAGATTAAAGGTGATGTGAGATTGCAACCGGGATTTCTGAATTTCAGCCCAAAAATTTACACTACAAACCGGGATATGTGAGCACTAAGGAGGATCACCACCAAGTGGGTTTACATTAAACAAAGAAAATAGATTTTAATTTCCATCGATGTACATTTAATGCACAGGAGGACCACCACCAAGTTGGTGTACATTTAATAATGAAAATAGATTTTAAGTTCCATTGATTTTGAGTTCTTGTGTACATTCAACACACAAGAGGACCACCACCAAGTGGGTGTACATTTAACAATGAAAATAGATTAGAGAGAGAGGTTAGAGGTTAGAGATTATATTAAGAGATTAGACAGCATATAGAGAGCCAGGGATCTAATATTCACGTGATCACAAGATTTTTTGTGATAATAACACATGTGAACAAGTTATTCACATGTTCTCATGTTACCGTTCACAAAATAACAGGTCACTTTCCATTTGGGAACCCCTTAAAAGCTTGGCTACACATGGGAATAAGCTATTCACATGTTCTCATGTTACCATCTTCACATAATAGCAGGTCAGTGGCCACCTAAGAAGATTTTTTATACCCGACAAAGATAATGTTTTTAGGCCCTTATGAAAGCTTTGTGAATATAACATGTGATCAAGAGATTTTTTGTGCTATTAACATATGTTATTAACATGTTCACATGTTCTCGTTTACGTCAGTGAAATCCCTGTAGAGAGCTCTATTGAGTACAATATGCTTGGACATGCTATTCTCTCTTATCAACTAGACTTTGAGTTTTAACCACCATCAAGGGGGTGTACTAAATCTTATCAACTAGACTTTGAGTTTTAACCACCATCAAGGGGTGTACATTTATTACACCCACCACCAGTGTACATTTAACAATGAAAATAGATTTTGAGCTCCACAAGTGTACATTTAAAAATGAATATAGATTTTGAAATCCTGTGTACATTCACCACATAGGAGGACCACCACCAAGTGGGTGCACATTTAACAATTAAAATAAATTATGAGTTCCATCCCTATACATTTAACAATGAAAATAGATTTTGAGTTCTTGTGTATATTCAACACACAAGAGGACCACCACCAAGTCAGTGTACATTTAATAATGAAAATAGATTTTGAGTTCCATCGGTATACATTTAACAATGAAAATAGATTTTGAGTTCTTGTGTACATTCAACACATAGGAGGACCACCACCAAGTGGGTGTACATTTAACAATGAAAATAGATTTTGAGTTCCTGTGTACGTGCAACACACAGGAGGACCACCACCAAGTGGGTGTAAATTAAACAATGAAAATAGATTTTAAGTTCCATCGGTGTACATTTATTAACAACAATGAAAATAGATTTTTAGTTCTTGTGTACATTCAACACACACGAGGACCACCACCAAGTGGGTGTACATTTAACAATGAAAATAGATTTTGAGTTCTTGTGTACATTCAACACATAGGAGGACCACCACCAACAAGTGGGTGTATATTTAATAATGAAAAAAGATTTTGAGTTCCACCAGTGTACATTTAACAATTAAAATAGATTTTTAGTTCCTCCGATTTACATTTAACAATGAAAATAGATTTTGAGTTCTTGTGTACATTCAACACACAGGAGGACCACTATGTACATTTAACACAATGAAAAAAGATTTTGGATTCCAGTTCCCTCAGTTCCATCTATATACATTTAACAATGATAATAGATTTTGGATTCCAGTTCCCTCAGCACTATATCACACGCCTTAGCGAAGTAGTGAAGCGAAGGGATCACGGGGGGTGGGGAGCCCTCAGCAATGAAAATCAAGGCTAGATCTATTGCTCGATTTAGCGGCACGTTCGGGTTTAAAATTTTGTAAACCCAACCCACTTAAATATTTCGGCCATCGAAAAAGGGTTCCCAGTCAATCGAAAAAATTTATTGGTCTCGTTGGTGCAAGGGCATAAATCGAGCCATCTGAGGAGCACAAATTCCGACCCCTTTTTTTGCCGTAATCCGACCGTCGATGAGAGCATTTTTTGGCATGGCCAGGTATATGGCCAGGGTTACAAAAAATTTGGCCTGAGTTTACAAAAAACATTCTAACCGATCGGCTAGATTCTGACAATTTTTGGGCCGTCAATGTTAGTCCGACTGCCAACGGTGAGCTTTTTTCCCGATTTGGCCAGGTTTACAAAAATGTGGGGCCCCAATTTTGTCTTGGGGACTTAGAAAAAATTTGAAGTACCAAGGACACAAAAATGTTGTGTTGGGGGGCGTGAGGTTTTGAACTGGGTCGCGATGTTAAAATCCTACAGCTTTACCAATACGCCAAAGTCTCCACCGTGGAGAAAATGCCAAAAACAAATATATATAATGCATCTTTTCTCGAGCCTTCCCAAAAAAATGGTAACCATTCATCGAATGGCCCAAATTCAACCCGCCTCGCCCCCAAAACGACTACCACTGTAGATTCCCTCACTTTACTTTGACAGTCAACGCGTGCTACTTAGTGCTGAGGGGTTCTAGTTTACGTTCAACACACGGAGCACCACCACCAAGGGGTGTACATTTAACAATGAAAATAGAATTTGAGTTCCACCGCTATACAAACTTGGCATGATCACTTGAAAGAGGTAGTCCTCGATGGCAGAAGCCGTTTCACCAAGGCCCATGGTAAAACATACGGCTAAGAGGATGTGAGATTTCGTGAGCTATTTGATCGTGCAATGGCACACCACTGAAAGTTGTGTATTGCTTCAAAGCACCACCATGTACCATGGCTTTGATGGTGTGAATAGCCTTGTAAACGTGGGTGGCGGATCTGGATCATGCTTAAGCATTATTATCTCTACGCACCCTCACATAAGTAAAGGCATCAATTTCGAGCAGCCTCATGTGATTGCACCCGAGTACCCTCGTCAAGAGCTCTAGCCCTCAATTTTTTTCGTGTGTTTTGCTAGTCTTTTAAGGTTCTTCTAAAATTGAATTGATCATTATAATAATAATGCTTTACCTTCTAATTTTTGTTCTAGCCTAGTTTGAGTTCGTCAAATAATAATAAGCATGGAGCATGTAGAGGAGACATGTTCGTGAGCATCCCCCAAGTTGATGCTATTTTCATGAAGGTAATTTTTATCCACCTTCATCAATATTGAAGTGGCACAAAATTTCAAAATAAAAAATTAAAATTTCTTTTACTTCAACTCTTTTCTAGTGGACAAAATTTATTGAGAAAATTCCACTCTATTATTGGTCTTCAGACTACATCACTCACATCATTTTGTTATTTCTTCTAATTTCTTTTTTTTATAGTGGATTTTGCACGGTTGGAATGAAAAGCAATGTGTGAAATTCTTTGAGAATTGTTACAAAGCACTTCCAAGCCAAGGGAAAGCTATAGTGGTGGATATTGTCTTACCAACTACATTGGAAACACAGCCAAGGGCTCGTGATGGGTACCAATTTGACCTCGTGATGTTTGCTTATAATCCTAGAGGTCAAGAGCACACCCAAGAGGAGCTTCATGATCTTTGTAAAGTTGTTGGCTTTGCACACATGCAAGTGATCTGCAAGCTTAATGAGTTTAGTGTTGTAAAAATGTATAAAGCTCAGGCCTAGGTGAACAAACTTACAAATTTGTTTACTTTATGTGATCCCTCTAATTTTCATATATATTCAATGCCTCTTTAGAATTTCTACAAAGTGTTACAAGCTTAGAAACATGTGTGAAGACAAAGAGCCTTACGTAAGAGAGATGGAATTGCCCATGCTAAGATGGAGTAGGGAAAGGCCATCGGAAGGCCTTTCCCAAGAGGAAGATGGGGAGCCAACACTTGCTACTAGTGACTCATCTTCTCCTTCCAAAGGTTAACCGATGGCCTTTCCCAATCGTCATGGTCTAGGAGAGATTTTTTTATATTAAGCTTCAAGTTTTTGATATATTTAAGTTATTTTTGCTACTATTTTATTTTAAATTTTGTTTCGCTAATGTGTCTAATTATGATAAGTTATGAAGTTTTTAAATTATGTTCGCAAGTGTGTCATTGGTTTAATTCTACATTTTCTTGTAATATCCTAAGTGCTAATGTGGTATCTTTTATTTGTATGACTTTCACTAACTTTCTATCTATTGATGTGTCAAGATCTTGTTGAATCACTATAACAGAATGAGGGTATAGCATGAAAATAACAACCTTTTTATAACTTCAAGTCTTGAAAAAGTCAGAGCTATTTGGCTACTACAAACACTACTATTTTTTCTACAATGTGATCATTGTTGAGCAGCGAATAAATTATAGCATGAAAATATCATAGCTCAGCAATGGAACTTCACTACTATAATCATTGTTGCTGAGTGAGTAACGATATTTTTCTCCTATAATAGTTTGTTGGTGACGATATTTCGTTCTACTGATGAGTAGTGATATTTTGATGCTCTAATCCTTGCTTATAGCAGTGATAAGAAACCTTTTAAAAAATTTTGGGACAGATTGGGGAGTCACATGACTCCCCGGTCTGCTCCAATGTTTTTTTTAAAGAATGCATAAGAGATAGAACATAGTAAAACTTGAAAACATAAAAGAAAGAATTCATTACAAAATGTTTTTTATTCAATAAATGGAAAGATTTATATATAAGGCTTTTGGCTATTCAGCTAGCCATATACAAAATAAAGTATAAAGCAAAAAGGATGAGTAATCATCATCCTCATTAGAATCCTCGGGCTCATGTTCATCTTCATCTTTATCTTTACTTACTTTGCCTTTCTCCTATACATAATCCGGATTTTAACCTTCTTGTTGATTCCACATACATGCATACAAGACTAAGATAACTATAAAATAATAAAAGAGAACATATGGACAAGAAAAGGCTTATGTATTACTTACCTCATTAGTTTTAGTTCCCAAAATGGACTCATTCAAGAGAACACCTTGCATATGCATCCAGGCCCACAATGCATCCTTTTGTTGCATTGTGCCCAACAACCTCCCTCTAAAAAACTAGCAACATAAAAGATCAAATTAGATTAAAGCGAAGAGTAAATTTAAAGGCCAAATAGATTAAATTAAAGAGAAGAGTAAAATGTACACTTACAAAGCATGCAATAAAGGAAGATTTCTCTTCGTGACCCAAAGTGAGAAGCTCCTCGCTTCTGTAGTCTTGAAGCACTTGTCGATGATTATTGTCGATTGCACCTGAATGCTTCCTCACAAAGCTCCATGTGTGCCTCCACTCCTCTAGTGAGTAAACACTAGGCTTCTCTTAGTTGGACTTGGCTTCTCTCATAATGTTTGCTCTCCAATTAGAGAGCGTAAGCTTCTTCATTCAGTCATCTCAGAAGTTGAGGCTAGTATGTGGAACTTGAAACTTGGTTTTAAGAACATAAATGACATATTGTTTTGATAACTCATATTTTGCTATTCATCTTTTAAAAGAGTTTGTAGCACCTTGCTCCCCTGCCACACTACGTCTACTAGACCCGCATACTCCCCTGCCATACTACGTCTACTAGACCCCCAAACTCTCTACATCAATGTGCTAAAGATGGACATGAGAAAGCAGGGGTGTGTCTAGTCAATATGGGTCTACTAGATTATAGTGTAGGCTCATCACATCCATAGCGTGATGGGCCTACACCACTTCGGCCTACACCATACAATGGAGTAGACTGACTATGTGGAGTAGATTGGCCAAATGGTATGTTGGCCTACATATTCTAGTGCATAAAGGGACTTAGTCAATGCATAAACACATAAATAGGCATAAAATATACAATGGAAAAAATCATATATGTGTATACAAAAGCTATATCCATGCCTATTGCTCATAACGTTGATTGATGAGTTGATCAAGTTTGCAACATCTAGGTCATGAGAAGGGTCCATGATTGTCTGTAAAAAACATACATAAAAGCCTTATGAGACATGATTAGAGTAAGCATGAGACCTTCATGCATAGAAGCCTTATGCAACAAGGGTGAAAAAAATAGGAAAAGCATAAATAGCAAAAGAGCTTGTGTGTAAGAGATTTATCTCAAGTGGTTGAGAAGACCTGGGCTCAAAAAATGTGGGACTGATAATATAAAACATGAGATCAATGCAAAAAGACGAGACCTATAATACAAAAAGGCAAGACCTCGAGGTAAGCATGATAGCATGCTTATGCATAAGCTTTATGTATAATCACAAGCTTTATGCACATGAGCATATGCTTTATGAATAAGCATAAGCATAAGCTTTATGGTTTTTTCATAAGGCTTAGGCTTGTGTGCTCATAATTGTTCTTATGCATTAGGATTATGCATAAATCATGCATGCATAAGTCTCGTCCTCTGCCTAATATGAGCCTTGTGTATGAGCCTCATGCATTAAGCTTAAGCTTATGCTTATGCATAAGCTTTATACATAAGTATGTTCTTATGTATACTCTTTATGCATAAGAATATGTTTTATGCATAAGCATGAGCTTTATGGTTTTTGAAAAATTCTTATGCTTATACTTATGTATTAATCTTATGCTTATGCATAAATCTTGATGACCCACCTGGGTGATAGCTTCCGCACTTATGCCATTGGCATGATTGGTGCGACTATGGTTTACATGCCGCTAGTTAATGGTGGCAAGCTATGTGACTACCACTTTGGAGTACTTACTACAGTTATGGCATAGTTATAGTGCCAGCTCATGTAGTCGAGATCACACTATGAATTGACCATTGTATGTTATTATAGGAGAGTACTTTCCTTTATAGTATGCACTCTTATCTTTTAGTTAAAGATAGAGTAATATCCAGCCATCAATCTCTCTTGTATAATGTGTGTGTGTGTGTGTGTGTGTGTGTTTACTTGCAAAAGCAACTCAAGTTCTCCCTCTCCCCACATTCTCTTTATAGTGTCAGAGCTCCATTTTATGTGAGAGCTAAGGGGTCAAGCAAGAGGAAAGAATAAGGCAAGCAAAGAAACGGTACACGGGTAAGTGTATCATCATCTTGTCCTCTTCTTGTTTAGGTATGACACCCCTTGGGTAGCTTCAAGAGGTACACATCTCGGATTCAGGAGCTATCTTCATAGACTTGGAGTACTTGTGTGGTGTGCGGTTCTGTGTACTGTGCTTTCGTTGGCAAGAATCACATTCAAGACGTGTTTTGGACTCCATTCAATCACTATAAGGTGTTTTCCATAGTTTTAGGAGGTTCTGGGACTGAGAACTATCTTTGGTCGAAATCTGGTTATTAGAGTGTAGTAGTGCGTTTTGGGAGTGTAGACTGTGTTTACACATGTATTTCTAATCATGGGTGTATGTAAATGTACTCTGGTCACATTTGGTGACATATAGATTGTGCTAAAGTACCACAGTAGTAGTTACAGAAGATACTACTATGTTACAAGTCGCATACTTTGTAGGTTTCTGGTTGTTACAAGCACGCATATATCTGACCAGAATCAATCAAATTATTAGTGAGAGAAGCTCAACAAGAACAAATTCCATGCTTGGAAGTTCAAAATAATCAATTTCCTAATGGGTAACGGATTTTGGGACTATGTCAACAAAAGGAGACAATGAGGAGCCTCCAGAGTTGTCTGAAGAGAATTCCACTCTAGAAAATATAAAGGCATTCAAGGACCGAAACCAAGGTGCAAGGAAATTTATGTATTAGCTTTCAATTAGTGTCACAAAAAACACAATGATAGGATACATACAAGATGCTGATACTCCAACAATTGCATGGCAAAACCTAGGGCAAATATTTTAGACCAACACAAAGGCAAGGAAATACAACTAAAATAAGAGCTAAATATTGTGGAAAAACAAAACCATGTCTATCATGAGTATGCTTTAAAGATCAAGGGCATTGTTGAATCCCTTGGGTCTATGAATGTGTTGGTGGAAGATGATAATTTAGTGAGCGTCTATTATTTGAATGGGCTTGGTAAAGCATACAAGACATTCAAGACATCCATTGTAGTCAAAGAGAATGTTCCTAACTTTTGGACTTAGTGTATATGCTAATCATAGAAGAAAATTATTTGGGTGAGAACTCTTCTTCACAAAGAAAGAACACATCAAAACAGGTCTTCTATTCCAATTCAGGCAGAGGCAGAGGTAGAGGTCATGGACAAGGTGGTGGTTGACAAAGAAACCAGAATTATGGACAACAATCCAATGATTCATAGAGCAGCAATAGCAATTATAAACAAGTGGAAGAGGGCACTCTGGGAGCCAGAGGGGCTGAGGTAGTTGTTGGTAAATAAATTAGAGTGCAAATAGCATAAAGTGCTATTATTGTGGCAAACAAGGGCACATGGTAAATGATTTATTTAAAAGAAGAATGACATTAAAAGTGAAAATTTGCAATAAAGAAAATATGCATCATCTCGTAAAAAAAGTGATGAGATGATAGAAATGAGAAACTATTTATGATGCCGCACATGTGTTAGGATCTAAAGATATATGGTATATGGATTCTGGTGCCTAACCACATGATGCATGAGTGGTTTAGAGATATGCAAAAATAAAAAAAATAGGTTATGTAGAAACAGTTGATAATAAAGCACATCCCATTGCACATGTTAGTAAAGTGCCATTGTCTAATGCAGGACGAAAAAATGAAGTACTTGGTAAATGTATTTCATGTTTCAAATATTACAAAGAACCTAGTTTCTATTGGATACACGGTTGAGTAGGTTCTGCAAGTTCGGTTTAATCCTCAAGGATGTTTTGTGGAAGACTTGAAAAGTCGATGTCGCTTGGTTGCAAGGATGACAAAAATGGCAAGATGTTTACTTTTTTAGATGTGAGTTTGTGTCATTGTAGATATCAATTGACATATGGCACAAGAAAATTGGTCATTTGAATATACACAACGGAAGTCTATGCAAGCTCAAAATATTGTTTGTAGGTTTGGCAAAGTTCAAGGTTGATGATATGCAACATAAAGTATGTGAAGCATACCAACTTGGTAAGTAGACCAACCATGCTTTCCCACATGAAAAGCATGTCAATATAAGTCCATTAGATATTATACACTCAAATTTATGGGGACCGACCAAGACTGTAACAATTGTAGGTTACAGGTATTATGTTACATTCATTGATAATCACACTATGAAAGTGTGGGTTTATTTCATGAAGGATAAAAGTTAAGTGTTTGATCACTTTGAGAGATTTAAAGTCTTGGTCAAGAAGGAAAAAGGTATATAAATAAAATGCCTAAGATCAAATGGAGGGGGAGAGTATTTCTCTAATGAGTTCAACAATTTCTTGAGAAAGCAAGAAATTAGGAGATAGATTACATGTATGTAGAATGGTGTTGAAAAAAGAAAAAATAATCACATTATAGAAGTCGCACATGCCTTTCTTGTATTTTTGGATAGAAGTAGTATTGTTGTGTAGATTATGAAACACGACCCCCACTGCAGCTGTTCATGGTATGACAGGGAATCAAGAGACAGATTACATATAGGTAGAATGGCATTGCAGAAAGGAAAACTAGGCACATTACAGAAGTGGCACGTGCCTTGATGTCTAAAAAGAATATACTATATTATTTTTGGGTAGAAGCAGTGGCAACTGTTATGTACATTATGAACATTATCCCCACTACAGTTATTCATGGTATGACTAAATAGAAGTTTATAGGCATAAAACCAGATGTGTTTGACTTGAAATTGTTTGGGTGTTTTGCATATGTGTTTGTTCCTAAACGAAGTGAGAAAGAATTAAGATTCAAAGGAAAAGAAATGCATCTTCATTAGGTTACGCTTTGGAGCAGAAATGTTATAGATGTTATAACCCTACCACTCGTGAGATGCAAGTAAGCAAAGATGTTGTCTTTGATGAGATGAATAGCTGGTATGCACTAGCAAGTGAAGGCAACAACAGATGTAATTGTAAGAAGTAGTGATGTTGCACCCATGTAGAGCAACAATCACAGGTGCTTAGTGGACCTAGAGAGTCCTCTAGAAGGTGGATTCAATGTTAGTCTATGGTCAAGCATGTTGAGGACAGATGTAGGTACACATGTATCATGCAAAAGGAAGAAAAAGGTAGATCAACCTTTTGTGCCTAATATGTTAGTAGGTCACTCCTATGTGGATGGATACTCTAGTGGCTTTGACCAAAGCCTTGATGAGGAGCTTGGTGATTACCATTGGTGTAAGGTAATAAACTAGGGCTATTTTGAGAACACTTGGCATTGATCGAAGTGTACACATATCTACAAGGGTTAGGTACCCTATTGACAAGTTGAGATATATACAACCCATCATTATGCTTATATGGTTAACGCAATATAGGAGTTGGAGACCACTTGTTTTAAGTAGGCACTTAGAAATAAAACATGGCAAGATATCATGAATGAGGAGATGGCAGTATTGGATGCAAATGGAACATGGGCGTTAGTCCCTTTACGTAAGGAAAAGAAGGAAATTGGATGTAAGTGGGCATATAAGGTCAAGCATAACGTAGATGGTGCAGTGAAAAAGTATAAGGAAAGAATGGTTGCCAAGGGCTATGCCTAAACCTATGGCATGAACTATGAGGAGACATTCAACCCGGTTGTGATGATGAGAAATGTGAGAGCTATCATTGCTTTGGCTACAACAAAGGGTTGGTCTTAACACCAGATGTATTTAAAGAATACCTTCTTGTATGGTTATTTGCCAAGAAGAAGTATACATGATGCAGCTACCAAGTTATGAGAGTGATGCACACCCAGATTTTGTATGCAAGCTATGCAAAGCCTTGTATGGTTTGAAGGAGACACCCAAAGCATGGTCAAACAAGATTAGAGAGTACCTTGTTACTATTAGATTTTAGATATCCAATGTAGATTTTTCACTTTACGTGAAAAAGACAGATAGAGGCATCATGCTATTAGTAATTTTTGTGGATGACTTGATTATCATTGGTGATAGTGATGCTAACATACATGATATCAAGGGACTTTTGAAGTAGAAATTTGAGATGAAGGATTTGGGTGAGTTGCAGTATTTATTGGACATAAACATGGTGAGGTCACCTTATGGCATTTTGTAATTACAGAGGTAGTATGTCTTGGTGGACATATTGTCCAAGTATGGGATGACAGGTTATAATCCTATTTCAGTGCCATTGGAGTAGAACACAAAGCTTTCCGTAGATATAGGTGAGATTTTGGAGTACCTCACTATGTATAGGTGAATAGTGGATAGCTTGATCTACATCACACAGATGCTGATTAGGTAAGTAATATTGCAAAAATGAGGTCTACGAGTGGATTAATGTTTTCATTTGGGAGTGCTACTATGAGTTGGAGTACTAAGAAACAGCCAACAGTTGCTTTGTCGAGTGGCAGCTTATGAGGTATCTTGGTTTAAGAACTACTTGGTAATATGGGTGAGCCCATAGATAGGAAAATTTTCATTTATTGTGACAACATGAGTAGCATACATTTGGCTAGTAACCTAGTATACCATGCTAGAACAAAGCACATTGAGGTGAATTATCACTTTGTGAGGGAGAATGTTCTAGAGTAGGTGATGCAGATCTGGTATATCTTAACACAGAGGATCACATGTGGCTGACATCTTCATGAAGGCATTGGGCACAAAGAAGCTACATAGGTTTGGGATCTTACGTAGAGTGCAGTGTGTGGAGTTGAGCTTGAGGGGTAGTGTTGAGATATCGAGCTCTAATAGCGCTGCCAGAGGACATTGATGACTGGCCTAGGTGATAGCTTTCGCACTTATGCCATTGGCATGGTTGGTGAGATTGTGGTTGATATGTTGCCAGTGGATGACAGGTTGTGTGACAACCACTTTGGAGCACTCGAGTTATGGCATAGTTATAGCACCAGCTCGTATAGTCAAGTTCACACTATGGACTGACCATTATATGTTGTTGTAAGAGAGTACTTTCCCTTATAGTATGTACTCTTATCTTTTTAGTTATATGGTTATAGAGAAGAGAAAAAGATAGAATGAAATTCAGCCATCCATATCTCTTGTATGTCTTTCTCTCTCTCGTGTGTGTGTGTTTTCTTGCAAGGAACTCAAGATTTCCCTCTTACATACACTCTTTAATGATGCATAAGCATAAAGCTTTATGTATAAGCATATGATTTATGCATAAGCATGAGCTTTATGGTTTATGTATAAGTCTTATGCTTATGCATGAGCATAACCATGAGCTTCATGCTTATGAATAAGCATAAGTATGAAGTATAAGCATAAGGATGAGCATGAGCATATACTTTATGGCTTAAGCATAAGCATAAGAATAAGCATGAGATCTATGAATTATGCATAAACGTATGCTTTATGGCTTATGCATAAACATATGCTTTATGTTTTATGCATAAGCCATATGTTTATGCATAAGCATAAAGCTTATGCATACGGTAAAAACGTATGCATAAGGCTATGACCATAAGCTTAAGAATTACTATGTGCTACATCCCAACACCCGTGGGTGCAATAAAATAGATAATCACAATTACACTTAGGAGCTTAGCTCAAGTAATGGAGAAGGTGCCTTAGCTCCAAAAAAAATGAAAACTCTACAACAAACAAGCCACACAAAAACAAGAGCATGAGGCTTATACTTGAACCTATACATGACTAAACATATACATAAGCCTTATGCATTTGATTAGGCTTATGCATAAACCCTAAAACATGAAAGTATTTATGCCTACAATATACAAAAACCTCCCAAAAAATTTAATCAACACAAAAAAGAGATGTCTTTTACCTTCAATAGGCCTTGCCAAGTGTTTCAATTGCCAGTGTCAAAAGAGACTCTATAAAAAGAAAAAGAGAGATCTTTTACCTTCAATAGGCCTTGTCAAGTGATCAATTGTGAGTGTCAAAAGAGACTCTAAAAAAAGTAAAAGAAGAACATCAATGTTAGTAACCCTAAAACTATTTCTTAGCCTAATCCTAATCCTAAGAGGGAAAATCTTCAAGAGAGAGGGAAAAGAGAAGGAGATAAAGAGGGGAAAGAGAGAGAGATGGAGAGGAGAAAGAAATGGGAAGAGAAATAGAAGAGAATGAGGAGGGAAGGAGAGGAGAAGAGATGAAGATGGAGAGGGTGAAGAAACAAAACTTCTCATGAAGGTGAAGCTTTCATGGTGGAGAGCTTCTAGGAGGTGAAGAGGAAGAGGAGGCACACCTTGCTTGGAAGTGCTTGTGAAGAAGATGGAGAGTCTGGTTGGCATAATACCCTGCACACAAGTCACCTCCACACAAGTTCTGGTTTTTGGTGCTCTATTTTTGGATGTAGTTAGGAATGGATTTCTTTTTGTAAGTTAGTCATTTGTTGTCGACAATCCCACTTACAATACACTACTAGAATCCCACTTACAATACACTACTAGAACATTGCTAGAAAATGATGTTACGCCTGCAAGGCTTGCTGGTTGAATCCTTAGGATTTAGACTCCCATGACCCCTAACCATGACGGAGTAGGAAAAGGCCTTTTTTCAGTGAGAGAAGAAGCAATCAATGAGAACATGATGAGATGGAGACATGTAAATAGACTAAGTTTCCACATCTCAAATTCTTTCTTTGATAATGACAGGTCACTAGGAAGCAAATTACAACCACTCAGCACTACAAAAATTAATGAGTTTGATGGTGATGTGTAGGTGCCCAGAATTGGATTTCTAAAAAATAAGGTCTACTAATTTGACATCTCGGATCCTTTATCTAACGAAGCTTGTCCTTGAATTCCACACACTAATGTGTCATGATCTTGATGGTTATAGGGTTGAAATTATGCAACCTGATTCAATGGCTAGGATCAATCTTCCCATGACCCCCATCCTTGACAAATATGGGCACAAAGTGATTTAATTTTTTTCCCTTTTTGTCCAGTGAGGAGGATGCAGACATGGATGCCCTGGTTATTAATGAGGAAGTGCTTAGTGATGAGGTTGCCCAACAAGAAGAGGCCATACATGAAGAATGCGAGGAGATACAAGTGAATCGTGAGCAAAGGTATGCATGTGATGTGAAAGAGTGTGCTTTTGAGTCTTTGGATGATAAACCTTTGTGGGATGAGTGGGATATAGAAAGTCTGCAGGATGATGAACCCGAGTTGGAGCTGGATGATCAGATGTGCATTAATGTTAAGAAAGCCATGACCAGAATTGATGCTATGAAAGACGAGCAACACAAGCAGACTATGAATGATGTTGATGCTATGGATGAGATTATGGATGCTGTGATAGATGAATTTCTTATTGGCCTTGATAAAGATGAGCATACAGGAACTGAGGTGGATGCTTTGGCAATGGTGCCTGTTGAAGGGGAGTTTGTTTTGCCTATAGCGGTTGGCTTTGATGGTGATGCTTCTTATGTTGATGGACAAGAAAATGCTATGGCACAGCAGACTTTTCTTGATGAAGCTTTTATCAGTTATTACCCTCAGCAGGAGTTGCTTCAGTAGTTCTCTAATATTGGTGTATCACATCAGTGATTTTGGAATTGAAATGAGGCAGGATGGTGTGTATGTCAGAAGCTTTGTTTCGAGAAGTTCTTATGTTATGTTGTGGGATGTGGGATGGCAAACTATGCCTGGGGAAGATGACAGTGTTTCTTTGAACACATGGAATAGAGATGTTTTGGTTACATTGTATGACAGTGCACACATCTCTACCCCCACTTCAAACCTCTCCCCACTCCCCACAAACTAGAGGCACCACCGGGACCCCAAGGGCAAAGAGTAGGTACCCACACCGCCGAGTCTAGGAACCACACAAGAGGAGCTGGTAGCCGAGGAATCACGAAGAAATGTCGAGGAGGAGGAGGAGAAAAACATGATTTTTTTAAAGTGGAGCCTCTTTGCAATACCGCCCATAGAGTAGTTTAGAGATATACCCCCTCCTTTTATAGAGGCTCGACCCTCCTCATCTCATGCACCTCATCAAAACATAGTGGAGACTCTCCATTGGGCACAGTTAGGCAGTTTTTGATCCAACCAGGCATACATAGAGAGCATGCATGCAGCCCACAACGAGGTGACCAATTTTGCACTACTAGGGTTTTCACACATGGCCCGAGAGTTGATCACTTAAATCATAGAATGTCTCTACCATCAACAAGAGGTGGCAAAAGTTTCCCAAGGAGAGATGTTGCTGGCTAAGGCCCAGGAGAGGCAGATCTCTGGGGATCTCTACGAGGTGGATCTCCATAACCTTCAGCTACAAAACAAGTTTAATGAACAGGCACCGTAGCTCGGGCATGCCCTTGCCAGGATCACCAAACTCAAATAGTAGCTCCAATAGGCCCATGAAATTGCTCACAGGGCACACCACGAAATCTTTGTCTCGTAGAGACCCTTGCCCAAGAATCCCAAGATAGAGAAAATGCTACGGAGGAGGCCCTTGCACAGACAACGATTTCTAAAGATATTGATAGATGTCAGAAGATACCATCCATAAGATGGAGGAGCACCTAGGCGAAGCCGAAGCCAAAGCTGCACAAGCACCCTCAAGTCCCTTTGCTGCCTCCTCCAATGCCATCATGGATTGGAAGGTCGCTACCCTTATGGCTACAGTGACAAAGCTACCAGTCCTTGCCCTCCCCCCACAAAGCCCCTTCCAACTCATCAACCTTCATTACGAAAGCATAAGGTTGAACCTCCTCCAACAAAATGCCTTCTTGGATGAGCCACTCTCCCACCATACCTACACCTATCGCCTCACCAAGCTCCCTATCTACAACATCACTCTCATCCCCCACTTCTACTTCTAGGGCCTCATATCATTCAACCACCCCCATGACTTCTACAAGCTCCCTCCCCACCCTCTCCAAGCCATTTGATTAGCTGGAGTCATCTCCTTCACTTTGGCTTTCCCTCTTATCCAGCTAATATTATCAACCTATTTGTTCCGGATGGTATGTGCCCATACCCCTACCCCTCCCAAAGGATGACCGATGCTTTGAACTATATCCAATAGGGGATGGCGCATGGCTAACAAGGCCTACCTCTCCCTCTGCACTGATGCCCTTCCCCATTACTTTATTGTTGGCCTCCTCATCTTATACCATAGATGTCATGGTAGCCAACCGGAATCTACCAATTTGATGACTCCCATTTTGCCTTCCCCATGGAATTCACCTCTGAGGAAGCGGCATCAGCTGAAGCTTTTTTCTGATTCGAAGGACCAATTGACACAATAGACGGTGATCATGCCCCTGACGGCTACACCAACAAAGGCTACAACAGCAACGGTAGCCTCCCACCTCCACCCCCACGATCCTCATCTCCCCCATCTCCCCCTCCCCCATGTACCAGCACCCAACCACCACAACCCCCACACCCATCCACCAGCACATCCACACTGCCGCTCTTCCCTCCCTAAACTTCTTCTCCTCCCATTCATTTTACCAGACCACCCCCCTCACCCTCTCCACCCTCATCACCCTCTTTTTCATTACATCTAGGAATGCACACTGCATTTCGTGACATTCCATCCACCTCAACCCAACCCCACCCCTCTTTGACACAAACCTTGCCATGGGAGCCTCCACATCGACCACCCCTCCACCCCCATCACCGACACAATAGACCTCCCACCTAAACCTCAAAGAAGGAGATATTCTGCCGCCACCATTTGAGCGCGAGGAGGTCGACCCTCCACTAAACCCTATGAACCGGCGGGACCCCCTTGACCGCACACAGTTTGAGCAGGCAATCGCCATCCTGCTTGGTCGACAGCTCCAAGCAATGCCCATCACCTGCATAATGGACCTCATGGACATCAATGTACTGCGTCCATACCTTGAAGCCAAGCATCAACAGTGGCAATGAGCACACCCACCCAAGGAGCGCGGAGCATACCATCGGCCAGTCACTGCTACTTGCCCCATCATGTTTGAACTCATGGGCGAGCAGCTGGCCTGGAGGTGCCCTCTCCTCCTTAAACCATTTATATGGGAAACCTATTGCAATGTGCACTCTACATTAGCCCCATGACTACCTACCCATACCAAGATGGTGGGCATGGAATGTATTCCACGAGGAGTAGAAGACGAACCCAAAGCTACAATTCAATTTTCCCTTGTTGCAATAGCCTTGTACTAACAACAAAATGATCAAGCGCTTCAACGAGTTCTTCCACCTCTATGATTAAGTTGTAGATCCAGCTATGATCACGACGATTAGAGTTTTCCACTTGATCGTCATGCTACTGGAGTCATTTCTAGATTGGGACCATTACCAGGAAGATGCATAGGGTTTGGCCCTCGACATCAACAAAGGCCCAATGCTCAAGTAGATTTTGGCTATTATGAGAGGATCATGTGGATGCCCTCCTAACGCCTGCAGACATTTGAATAAATGATGGAGACGACTTTCTGTAGCAGTTGTAGAGTCTTCCATTGAGCCCCCCTACTCCAACCTTACGCGTGACTTTATCCGAACATACTAGATCTACTACACATAGATCCAACCAGCTTTGAGGATGGACCTTAATTAGGGAGGGGATATGTTAACAACTTTGGTTTCATTACCTTTAGCATGGCTACACTTATTGTAATCCATCTTTTGTAACCGCGTAAAGCGCTTAATGTAAAAGAGAACTGGGATGACCGAGCTTACTGCTTGTGTAATGACCGGTTATGAGTGAGGAATAGTTGTACATAGAGCTAGAAAGACTAGAAAGACTAGTTTTGGGCCCCCAATTGTAAATGGGTGGCCGGCCATTGTATCTATGAGCTCTTGTATATAAGTCATTTTATGGAATATGAAAAGGGACAATCCAATTAGTCTCATTTGAGTTTGCGGATGTATGCTTGCTTGCATGTTTTATGCTTGCTTGTGTTTACTTGCTTGCTTGCATGCTTGATGCTTGCTTGTGTTTACTTGATTGCATGCTTGATTGTTGGTTTGTTCTTGCAGGGATAGTGATGCTCTAACCTCTCTCTTTCTCTCCCCTCTCCTTGGTCTCTACCAAGTCCATTGCATGCATGTGGCATCAAGTGAAGGTTGAGCTTTCCATAGCTCCTTTCTTCCTCTCCACCTAGCGATTGAATCTCTTCTTGGGTGACACAAGAAGAGGTGGAGTGAGCTCCTAGCGGCTTGACATCAAGATGTTAACCCTCGTTAGGGTTGGCTAAGTGTAACTCTCTGGACTCGACCCTTGCATGTTGTCTCTCTTCTCTTCTCTTTCTCTCTTGTGTGTAAGGTAGTATGTTAGGTTAACAACCCTACTCATGTTAAGCTAGTGCTCACATGGTTTGGTCAATAGTGGGTCAAGAGATAATGGGGATGTGGGCGGGGGGTTTCAAGGAGTACAAATAAAATTTGGATTCTTTTGAATTCTGGCGAGCTTCTGGAATAACTAGTGAAGTACATCTCTATTGCACAGCCATCGGTGCTTTAATAATTACAGGATTAATGTTCTTTGCTGGTTGGTTTCATTACCACAAGGTTGCTCCAAAATTGGCCTAGTTCCAAAATGTAAAATCCATGTTGAATCACCATTTAGCCAGTCTCTTGGGGTTGGGTTCGCTAGCATGGGTGGGATACACTTTCCGCTACCAATTTACCAACTATTAGATGCAGGAGTTGACCCCCCCAAAGAAATACCGCTTCCTCATGAACCTATTCTTAATTGTGATCTTTGGCTCAAACGAATCCTAGTTTTTCAAAACGATTGATCTCATTTTTTATTCTTGACTGGTCAGAATACTCCAATTTTTAAACCTTCTGTAGGGGATTGAATAGCAGGGGGATTGTGGCTGACCGATACCGCGCATCACCCTCTAGCCATTGGAGTTCTTTTCTTGGTAGCTGGTCACCACTTGGGGTATTGGACATAGTATGAAAGAGATGTAGGTTCGTAGGGTTTGGATGGAAAAAAAGGTCCCATTGGTGAAAGGAAACCCACCCTGCAACGTGATTTCATAAGAATCATACAACCACTCAATCCTCTTTTTGCGTTCACCCAAGCTCTCATTGCTCAACCCACCCTGCACCCCCGCACACACACACAATGGGCTAGACGAGCATGTGTGGCTTAGAAATCTCTAGACGGAGTTGAAGATCCAGCATGGTTACGAGTTATTGAGCTGAGCTCGTTGTGTTCCTTGCCCATGGCCTTAAAAGCTGCAATAGACTTGAACTTGATGGAGATACTGGCCAAGAACGATGCAAAAGAAGGATCACAAGGATTATCAGCATCCCAAATAATGTCTGGCATCATCATCAATGATTCTGCGGCCGCCTCCGATCCTGCAAAGGCTGCAATCTCACCAGATCACATTCTAAGGCTATTGGCAAGCCATGGAGTTCTCACAGCATCATCATCTCCAGAAACAAGCGTTGATCCAATATGGCAAGGTTGTAAGCAAGTATGGGCTTAACGCAGCTAGGTAGATTTCAAGGTTCCTGCCCAGCATGGGTGACTGCCTTGGTGCAGACAACGGTGCAAAAGAGTTATGATGAACACACATCCATATGTTGGTGCGTTTGCTATGATTCGAACCTAGGTTCCTGCCAAGGGAGGCGAAGCTCCTATCCACTACACCGCGCGTACACTTGAGATATAAACACATGTCCATAACACCTAATGGACATATGTCTAGAAATGGGCCCGTCACCGGCCATTGATCGGGTGATCGGGCCCATAGGGTGCCACATATAGAGGCACCCCGAAATCTACCTACAGCCGGGCTCAACTCAGTGAGCAAGTATTTTGTGATGAACGAAGGTGGGGGCGCATCCCTGGCTCCACTATTGCTCCTATTACAAGACAAGGTGTTAATGCAAACTTGGCGGCTCACATTAGATTTCCGGGTGCCTGCATACGTGGCACCCTGCGGGCTCGGTCACCCGGTCAATGGCCAATGACGGGCCCATTTGTAGACATATGTTCATAAGGTGTTATGGACATGTGTGTATATCACAAGTGTGCGTGTGGTGTAGTGGATAGGAGCTTTGCCTCCTGTGGTAGGGACCTGGGTTCGAATCCCAGCAAATGCACCGATATACGGATGTGTGTTCATAACTCTTTTGCACCACTGTCTAGACCAAGGCGGTCACTGGCTAGGTGACCGCTCATGCTGGGGCCCGCGGGGTGCCACGTACACAGGCACCCCGAAATCTACCTAGAGCCAAACTTGGCACGATCCCTTGAAAGAGGCAGTCCTTGATATAATAGAAGCCCTTTCACCAAAGCCCACGGCAAATATATTTTCCTCTACGGCCAACAAGATGTGAGATCCTGCAAGCTCGTCAACCGTGCAATGGCACACCATTTAAAGCTTCTCATGCGCGCACTGCTTCAAACGTCCTACCATGGCTTTGATGGTGTGAATAGCCTTGTAGACCTGGGTGTGGCAGATTTGGATCCTACTTAAGCATGATTATCTCTAAGCACCCTCACATTAAAGGCATCAATTTCGATCAGCCTCATGTGATTATAGCTGCACCCGAGTATCCTCGTCAAGAGCTCTAGCCCTCAATTTAATTACTATGCTTTGCTAACCTTTTAAGGTTCTTCCAATATTGAATTAGTCATTAATAATAATTCTTTACTTTCACATTTTATTATGGTTTGCTAGCCTTTTAAGGTTCTTCCAATATTGAATTAGTCATTAATAATAATGTTTTACTTTCAGGATTTAATTTTTGTGCTTACCTAATTTGAGTTCTTTAAATAATAACTTCTTGAAATTTAGTCATGAGATCCATTCACTGATCTCCCATTAAACATGCGTGGAGCATGTAGGAGGAGACATGTTCGTGAGCATCCCCCAAGTTGACGCTATTTTCATAAAGGTTTTTATCCCCCTTCATCAATACTGAAGCAGCGCAAAACAAAAAATAAAATTTCAAAACAAAAAATAAAATTTCCTTTCAATTCAACTCTTTTTTGGTGATATAATTTCTTGAGAAAGAATTTCCTCAAACTACATTACTCACATCATATTGTTATGGTTTTTTTAATTCCTCTTTTTTTTTAATAGTGGATTTTGCACGATTAGAACGACGAGCAATGTGTGAAAATCTTGGAGAATTGTTACAAAGCACTTCCAAGCCGCAGGAAAGTTATAGTGGTGGATATTATCCTACCAACTACATTGGAAACTAGGCTAAAGGCCCACGTTGGGTACCAAATCGACTTCGCGATGCTTGCTTATTCTCCTAGGGGTCAAGAGCGCACCCAAGAGGAGCTTCATAATCTCTGTAAAGTTGTCGGCTTTGCACACATGCAAGTGGTCTACAAGCTTAATGAGTTGAGTGTTGTGGAAATGTATAAAGCTTAGGCCTAGGTGAACAAATTTACAAAGTTGTTTAATTAATGTCATTTCTATAATTTTCATTTGTATTCCATGCCTTTTTAGAATTTCTACAAAGTGGTACAAGCTTAGAAACGTGTGTGAAGACAAAGAGCCTTACAGGAAAGAGATGGAGATTTCATGTGCTAAGATAGAGTAGGGAAAGGCCATCAAAAGGCCTTTCCCACGAGGAAGATGGCGAGTCAATGCTTGCGAAAGGCCAACCAATGACCTTTCTTAATCGTCATGGTTTGGGAGAGCTTTTTAATAGCAAGCTTTTGGTTTCTAATATATTCGAGTTGTTTTTGCTATTGTTCTATTTTCAATTATGTTTGTTGATGTGTCCAATTGTGATAAGTTCTGAAGTGTTTTTGCTACCGTTCTATTTTAAATTATGTTTTCTTAGACTAATGTATCCTATTGTGATAAGTTCTGAAGTGTTTAAATTATGTTTGTTGATGTGTCATTGGTTTATTAGTTTTGCATTTTCTTGTAATATTTTAAGTGCTGATGTGGCATCTTTTTATTTGCGTGACTTTCATTAACTTTTTATTTGATGATTCTTACCACCATGGACTCTTCCAGTAATGTGAGAAGACCTAGGGAGAAGGTGGAAGAGCTTGTGCTGCATAACACAAGAGATGAGAATGGAGTTTGGGCTCCAACAAAATTCAGGGTTGGGGCTTAAGTCTACATGCAGCCAAGCTCTAAGGGACCACATCGAGTGCGTCAACTGGGAAATATGCTACATCATTGGAAGGGGCGGCTACAAGGCTTCAAGCATACTAAGAAGGAAGGACTGGTTGCCATAGTACAACATGTGTATACCCTTGGAGACCTGTACATTCAAGGCCAACGACCAAGGTTTCCTTCAAATTGTCAGTGTAACATAAACATAGCTTTAACAACATGCTAATATTGGATTTTTTGTTTCAAATTTTCTTATGATTCTCCATTTTCTTATGTCTCTCTGCAGATATTTTTTCCTCTAATTATGTTGAGGAACAACCACTCCAAAGCCTCACTGGAGTTTTCTATGCTATGCATGCATCCATTGGAGAGGCAATGTTTGTATCTCAAAGCCCAAGTGATCTTGTACAGAACAATATCTTTTTCTTTTCTCACTTGTATTTTGTAGATAAAAAACCAGGTTTATTTGGCAAGCTAGAAGAGATCCCCAACCCCCCTCTTAACAATCCCGAATGGCCCAAATTTGATGCTTGGACCATCTTATGGGTTAAAGTTTAAGATGGTAAGTGATATCAAGACATCACTCAAGTTTTCAAAGGCATCTAGGTCAGTAGGGCTAAATTGGTTTTGTCCTTTACATGTTTTTGTGCACATGTTCAATTCCATGCCAATGCACCAAACAAAAATAATGTATATTTGTAAAGGAGGTACGGTCTGACCTCATTCAAGGATTACTAGGAGAGGGTTGGGAGGTTAATGAGGGGTCACATCAAGGTGATGTTTACAAGTGCAATGTCTATTCTGGCATAGCTTCCCTAGTCCTCCAAGAGTAATTCTAATGCATTAGATGATAAACACTATATTTTTACACATGATTAAAGGTGTTTTTATCTTATAAACTACTATTTCTCACAATTAGTGTGCTCAACTCCATTATAAATGCATCAGAAATGATCCTGAGTGGCTGGGGGAGCAGTGCTAGAACAGTACGAATTTTGAGCCTGCACCGCCGCTGTAGAGCCTAAATTCGCACTGTTCTGGCATAGCTTCCCCAGTTCTCCAGGAGTAATTCTAATGCATTAGATGATAAACACTATATTTTTATACATGATTAAAGGTGTTTTTATCTTATAAACTACTATTTCTTTACAATTAGTGTGCTCAGCTTCATTATATATCAGAAATGATCCTGAGTGGCTGGGGGAGTAGTGCCAGAACAGTGCAAATTTTGAGCCTGCACTGTCGATGTAGAGCCTAAATTCACACTATTCTGGCATAACTTCCCTAGTCCTCCAGGAGAAATTCTAATGTATTGGATGATAAACACTATATTTTTACACATGATTGAAGGTGTTTTTATCTTGTAAACTACTGTTTCTCAAAATTAGTATGCTTAACTTCATTATAAATGCATCAGAAATGATCCTGAGTGGCTAGGGGAGAAGTGCCAGAACAGTGCGAATTTTGAGCCTACATCGCCGTTGCTGTGCAGAGGCCAAATTTGCACTGTTTTGGCACAGCTTCATCAGTCCTCCAAGAGTATTTCTGATGCTGTTGCTGTGCAGAGGCCAAATTCGCACTGTTGCATAGCTTCCTTAGTCCTCCAGGAGTATTTCTGATGCCTTGGGTGACAAACTGGGACATGATAGACACTCCATGTTAAACAAACATGATGACACCGAGACATTCTAAGAGAAACTTAAAATTTTATTTATCAAAAGGTTACAAAAATGAAAGCCAGATAGGCTTTACAAAGGGGGGTTTGAAACAAAAGAGTTGCTTCAAAAAAAAGGTTAACATCTAAGATCTCTAGATCGTGTCTCACTCGCCTCGAATGCACCGATCTAGTTGCATGTCCTTGGCAAATATGGTAATCCTCTTTGCATGTATTGCAAGGAGGTTGGTGTCTTCAAAAAGCCCAACAATGTAAGCCTGAGGCTTCTTGCAATGCTTCAAGGGCAATCCCCTGTACACGGAACTCTGTTCTATATCATTGGAGAATCTCCTTCACTGTGCAAAGCAAAAGGGGCTCTTCTTATCAGCAACTCAATGTTCCTCTGATAAAACTAGATTCCTTATAGATCCCTATGCCCTTGGCACATCCTTCTCCTTGGAGCTCTCTGTGTTGTGTTAGTGCGTTGGCGAGGTTCTGACTTCCTTGGCTTGAAGAGCTTGACCTTTCTACGCTTGCGCACACTTGCAGGAACTTCCTCTTTGTCTATCCCATAGTCTGAAAGTTAGGGCACCCTGTCCTGGTAGTAGGGTCTTGCCACCTATGGTGCTGCGCAATATAGGAATGTTTTCACCAACCCATTCGAACTGCTCATCATTGGCCTCTCTGTCTTGATCTCTGGGTGGCTACATTGTGGGGTCTTCTTCACACGTTGCTCCCACTAGAAGGGCCTGCATGTGTGTGCGCTAGTGTTGTTGTGGGAGGAGGGTTGGACTCTGCTGATCCCATTGGGCGTGTCCTAGAATCCAAGGGGTCACTCTCTTCCATGGTGTCGCCACAGTATGTGGTCGTTGGGTGCCTTGCACTGTGTTTTGTGAAGGCATGGTAACACGTGCGGTGTTCTTGGTGCATGCCATATCCATGTATGACTATGCTAACGTGGTGATGTGCTGGTGTCTTTACGTGGGTGTCTATGTAGATCTTGAGCTCAAGCTCTCTAAAAAAGTGAAATGAAAATGAAGTGAGAGAAGGAACTATTAATAGTTTTTTTTAGGGAAAAAAAACCCAACTAAACTTATTTTTTAGGATGATGAGGGTTAGTAATAATTGAGAGAATATCCTTGGTATTCAGAATGGCTTTGACCAAATCCTTCCATCCCTCTTCATTAGAACCACACACCTCTTGGCAGAAAATTCCTGGCAGAACACAAATCATGACTATTTTGTTTAAATCACTGAGTGCATAATGAAAGTTTATGTTACTTACTTTGTTGTACGAATCCTTTTCTTCCGTGCTCCACCTTTAAATGCAAGAGATTCTATACCATCCAATGTCTTTTTACATTCATGAAGCACCATTAGGCGTTTCTTTGAGTCATTTGATAAGTTCCTCTAGCCTTTGAATCTTTGCATCCTTCTCCACATTCTCTGCGAGGATCTCTTTCATTTTATCTCATGATGTTTTAAGTCCTTCTTGACATTGTAAAAGGCTGAATTGTGAATCGTGATGCTTGTAATTGAGATTGGAGAATATGGGATTGCCAAGCTCCACTTGTAGTCCATCTTCTGCAGTATCAGCTAAGCTCTCCTTCACCAACAAATTGCATAAAAGATGATAAATTGCGGAAAGGAGGGTTTGCTCTTAATGGAGGGTCAATTGGATAGAGATGCCCATCAACCCAAAGATCTATATTTTTCTCCTTAGCTATCCTACGAGCTTGGACAGATTCTGCATCAGTTGGATGGGTTTTTTTAGAGCTGCCATACTCTTCAGGAATACGAATGTGTAAATCAACCTTCCGTTTTCTAGCTTCACAAGGGGCTATACACACAGCTTGCAAAGGCTCCATAGCTAAGCAGAGGAAGAAGCTAAAGCAGAGAGAGAGAGAGAGAGAGAGAGAGAGAGAGAGAGAGAGAGAGAGAGAGAAAGAGGGGGGGGAGTGAGTGAGAGAGACTGTTCAAACTTTGCTATTGCAGGTTTAACACAAATCCTTTTTTCTAAGTAGAAAATGATATTTTTGATATACAAATATACTAACATGGAGTTTTTCATCTCAATAAATTACATTTATGAGAAAAATTAAAAAATAATAATTTTTGGGGTCCCCACAATTTCGGGATCTGACAGTTAGTTATGTTTATGGGGTTGTGAGCACCTGACATTTAGTTATGGATGTACTGGCTCCTGACAGGCTTCTGACGTGACCCTTGAATTACAAGCTTTTTGGAGGGAAAAAAATATTTTCATCATACATATTGGTTGGGTGGTGTTTTTTCCATTTAAAAGGGTGTATAAACTTCTCAAGATCTATTTAGGTGCCATTTTATCAGCTAAGTTGGTCACATATTTGAGTCCAATACCCCCTTTGCTAGTTTCCAAAAAGGACCAGTCCCATCTAACTTTATGGATTTTTTTAATCCAATCGTCTCCCCCATAGGAAGTTTCTACACAACCTAATGAATTCCCTAAATCAACATTTGAGGGTCTCCAACAACATCGAAAGTAGATCACGTAGGGGATAATGAAATGGTTGATAATCATCTTTTTGCCTTCAAGAATAAGCTACATTTTCTGCTATCTAGTGAGTTTACCTTCAACTCACACCCATTGCCACCTCTATTTTAGACTAAATTTGAATCCCATTAGAATGCCTAGAAATCTAAAAATTACACCATCCTCCAAGGTGTTACAACCTGCTTCAATCAGCCAATCTGGAGGTTTTTCAATAAGAGTTCTAATGCCTATTTTTTGTGGTTAATTACAAAACTTGAGGCTCTGCAATAAATATCCAGGCATTCCCCGAAGCACCTTATACTATACTCATTTTGTTAGCAACCATTGCATTTATGTCATCAGCAAACATTTGACACTACAAGAGTAGAAACCTGTAGCGACCCTTACGGGGGTCGCTACAGAAGTCGTTCTTCCAAAGGTCGCTCTTGACCATCGTTTAAATGACCTCTATAGCGACGTTTTTGAGATGCATAAACGACGCGTTTTGGGTGGCATAAACCACGTTTTGAGGGTGGCATATACATCGCATTTGGGTGGCATAAACGACGTTATGATGGTGGCATAAACCACGTTGTTAGGTGGCATAAACCATGCCGCAAAGGTGGCATAAACAACCTTATTTGAGTGGCATAAACACCCAAGTTTGGGTGGCATAAGCGACCCAATTTATATTATTTTTTTAAGCCGTTGGGGTCGCTTAAAAGACCTTTATTCTGAACGTTTTTTTTTAGCCGATGTGCATTCTCTCTCTCTCTCTCTCATACACATTATCTCCACTTGTGTCTCTTGCACACAGGGATCATTCTAATCATTCCCTTAATGATAAGCTTTATCTTTTAAAATAATTGAGATTTATCAGTCATAGCAGCGGAGCTATTCACATAAACATTAGTCTCTCTCTCTCTCTCTCTCTCTCTCTCTCTTTCTCCCTCTCTCTCTCTCACACACATACACACACACTTCACGTAAACATTGGTCTCTCTCTCTCTCTCTCTCTCTCTCTCTCTCTCTCTCTCTCTCATACACACTTGCCTCTTTATCACACACACATCCGTACGTATACAAACATCATAAAAAATCTCTCTTTCTCTCTCTCTCTCTCTCTCTCTCTCACACACACACACACACATACGCACGCGCATTCGTGTACGACAAAAGACCCAAGAATCGACATACATCGATTTTTGAAAAAGCAATGGCCGACATCGATTACGGTAAGTATAAATTAAATTTTGAAATCAATTAACATTTAAATCTGTAGATTTGGGAGGTAGACACTTCAAGAAACTCTTGATAGATGTAACACATGTGCATCATGGCCAAAAACACACATACATAAAGAAAATGTTAATGAAAGAGCGCCATCATTCTAAATCAGCAACTATATGTACCAAAAAATTATGTCTACAAAATTAGCACTAAATGGCTCTATCATTAATCGGAGTCATCGGAGGAAGAGTCCTCCTCTTGTACATTCTTGGGTGGTTGCGATGATAACCCTGTTGCTACCTGTCGAGCAACCTCGTCCATGTCGTTCTCTCCATGTTGCTCCTGTAATTAAAAATATCTATTAGCTATTTGAGTATAAAAAAAACCACATAACATATAACACATGCAGATGTTGATTGGCATAAAATAATATTTGATAGAATTACTTACAAAAGCATCGGGTGTCGGCATCTCCTTCTGTAGTGCTCTATAACCGTAAATTGTGGCTCTCTGTATCTTGTCTGCAGATGGTGCTCGACCATAATCCTTTCTCTATCATTTAAACATTACATATATATAAGTAAGAAGTGAATTAAATGCATATGAGATCATAGATACATGGATACATACATACATACATATATATATATATATACAAATAGCTATAGATAGACAAACAAAAAATTTGTGCACTTACAAAGAGTGCTCGAAAGCCACTAGAGCCCATCCGGCCAAGCCGAGAGATGTGCCCTGACTAGACACAAGCTTGTGCTGCCTCCTGCAAATTAAATGCGTTTTTATATGAATATATAATTAATGCTATTCGAGAAGTACCTATCATATGCATTGAGTGAATTAACTTTGTGTACCTTCTGTTGAGGCCATGTCACTCTCAAGCGAATCTCTTTCCTGAAGTGCCGCCAAGAATCTCTGCACATTGCAGGTGGGCGTGTATGCTCAGGGACGGCCGCAAATTTCCTAAGCATTTAACAACAGTGTGTTATTACAAGGTTTCACAATTTACGATCAATAAACATATAGATGGATATATAAACACATATACATAGGTAGGTGGATAGATAAATAGATAAATGTAGCGGTCTATATGCGCTATGGATGCTCAATTGGGTGCATTTGGAGAGCGTACTAGCTCTCCGAATGGACCAATTGCACATCCATAGTGCATACGGACCGGTCGACGGTCCGTATATACTATGCTAACGCATTTGGGTGCATGTCAATTACACCTTGAAGAACTATTTTGTGCAAGGTTACTGTAAGCCTCTAATATGGACATAAGTACAGTAAGAAGATACGATTACAAATTAACTTGGGGGAAGAACATTATTCCTAACCTGGGGATAAGCAAATATGCATTGTGCGCTACCATAGCATTTACAAACACTTCTAGGATGATTTTGTATGTGTATTATTTTTGTTCAAGTTTTCTTTGATTTTTAATGATATTAATATGACATTAATATTTTATGAATGCAGATTCCGGGTCATCCTCTGGGACACCGCCTCCTCCCACTCTTCCTGTGCGTCCATCTGTAGTTGCGAGAGGAGATGGTTCCTCTTCTTCCACATCATCTATGACACTAGGCGACTCACAAACATATTACGTTGAAAGAATCCCATGTTGGTGTGCAGCATGCCATGGCACTCATTGACGAATGCGACGCATATGTTTTGACCATATGGAGCAGTATGGTCCATGTTTTGATATGCCACCGCAAGAGGAACGGGAGCATCCCATGGTAAGTGATGTCATTTTAGAACTATGTATAAATTCATATCCAAGTTTACTCCACACTATTAATCGTGTTCCATGTGTGTCTCACCCTTCATATAATCAACAATGATGCACTATTCAGCACATACCAGTTCTACATCCTCGATTTCATGAGGATTGTGAAGACCATGGAATTGATCCTTCATTCCTTCCATGCACACGATATGGTCAAGCCGTTTTTCAGTTGCAAATGGAGGCATCATCAACTTCTTTGCCCCTCGGTGCCCAATCAGAGACATTGGGTGATCATCCATTGCCTGATCGTCTTCTATCTCTCATTCAAACGTACGATCGTAGACGCTATGGAGGATGGTTGGGAGCAGCCCTTCCAGCAGACAGAGAGGTTTTCAGCTTTTGGGGTGCTCGATATGTGATTGCACCATCTACCATTCCCAATGGTGGACGAGGTCTCTTTATTACACAGGATTTACGCGTGCCCGCAAACTCAGAGGTGACTCTTATGTCATTTTGTGGGCCCATTTATGGTTGGGGCGCATGGCATGCACTTGTTCGCTTTATCAAAAGTATGACAACATATGGGCTTTGTGCTAATGCGGCCTCACTCACCGAAAGAAACATTAGATATAATTGTGGATCACTGCTTTATATTGATGGAAGACCCTATGCTTAAGGAAATATAGCAGGGCTAATCAATAGTAGTAGAGGGAGAAATGAGAGAACAAATTGTAACTTTATGGAGTGTGAGAATAGTCACGAGCCATGTTATATGATTAGAGATGTACCCATATATATAGTAGTGTGTGCTACAAGATCATTACAAGCTGGCGAGGAATTATTTGTAAATTATGGATGGCACCAGCCCCTCTTTGAGAATGAAATTTGAGATAAAGTGTCGGCCTCTTAAATTATGTATGTTTCAAATAATGTATCCAGCTTTGTAGCCCAATCAACATTTAATTTTGACAAATATTTGATGATATATTTCATTGTCTCGTTAGTAATACAACTAAGGGTATTTTAGTGTCTTGTCTAAGGTTATCTTGAGTATAGATTTTTGTTGCTAATATGCTTGAATTGTGTCGTAAAAAGGGTTTTAATGTTATGATTATATCCCTTAATAATTCGATTGTTGTTACTTTAAATCATTTCTTCATGTAGACTATGTTTATACATGCAGTGTCCAGATGTTGAGGGTGTATCTAGCTCTCACCGAAGTCACCATATCTTGCCAGAGGAGTACATAAGGCTTTTACGTACACAAGATCCAAGTACATATCAATAACTTAGAGATGAGTACAATGCAAAATGCAGAGAAAAAGCGACCAATGAGGGACATGTTGATGATGACATCAATGAGTTTATCGACGATTGGCTCCAAGCAAGTACTGAAGAAGAAACTTGTCCACATGAAAAATTTCTACGAGAAGAAGCTTCAAGGCCCATCTACGATGGTGCATCCATATCAAGATTGAGTGTGACCTTACTCATCTTGAATCTCCAAACACGCTACCAATGTAGTAATGCATCGGTTTCTGCATTACTATCGTAAGTTATATTTGTATTTTGTTTGCATAAAAATAATGGCTCTCAATCACTTTTGTGCTCATTAAATATTTACAATTGAGTGGTAGGCTTCTTTCGAACAAGATTCTACCATCAAACAATGTGATCCCAAAGTCGAGGAACGAGGCAAAGAAAATGATCGCATCCCTTGGACTCGAATACAACACAATTCATGCATGTGTCGTATGAAAATGCAACCACTTGTCCCAAATGCGGTGTTGCTCGTTTCAAGGCAGGACCCTTGAATGTCCCTATGAAAGTTCTGTGACACTTTCCCTTGGCACCACGAGTTGAACACATCTTCCGTAGCCCCGAAATAGCCAAGCTTATGGATTGGAGTTCGAGAAATGCAAGTATAGATGGAGTCATGAGGATTCCAAGAGAAAGCAAAGCATTTAAGCATATCGATGCTACATGGCCAGAGTTTCATTGGGAGCCTCGCCATATAAAAGTTCTGCGACACTTTCCCTTGGCACCACGAGTTCAACACATCTTCTGCAGCCCCGAAATAGCCAAGCTTATGGATTGGAGTTCGAGAAATGCAAGTATAGACGGAGTCATGAGGATTCCAAGCGATAGCAAAGCATTTAAGCATATCGATGCTACATGGCCAGAGTTTCATTGGGAGCCTCGCCATATAAAATCAATCCCTTTTCCAGGCGATCGAGCAAGTGGTCAACTTGGCCCATAGTTCTTATCAACTACAACATCCCACCATTCATGTCAATTAAGAAAGAGCATTTAATATTGTCTTTGTTGATTCCTGGTATGTGACAAATATTCTCATTTCTAAATAGCACACTCATTTCTATTTGAAAAATGTCAAATTTAAACGATGCATCAATGTAAGGAAGCGGCAAGTTAAAGACATCAACGTATATCTTGCACCGCTCATTGATGACTTGCAACAAATATGGAAAGCAGTAAATTTTATTGATATGTCAAAACCTGTGGGTAATAGGAATTTCAAGGTTCGTGGCATTTTAGCATGGACAATACATGACTATCCTGCCTATGGCTTTACATCAGGTATAGCAGGGCTCTTTAGTTGTTTGTTTGTTTATACAATCAAAAAATTTGGATGTTGAAAACATAAAAACAATTTTTGCTTCTCTCAGGCCTATCAACAAAGGGTTACAAAGCATGTCCACCATGCGGTGATTGGCTACGCTCCAAATATAGTCAAAGTTTGAGTAAAAATATATACCTTCGACATCGACAATTTCTGCCTCCAGATCATGTGCTACGTTCCAAAGCGAATGCGAGACATTTTAATGACAAAGTGGAGAATGGACGTTGTCCAACGCGAATGACT
The DNA here is from genome assembly GCF_041138505.1 of Cibotium barometz. NCBI lineage: Eukaryota > Viridiplantae > Streptophyta > Polypodiopsida > Cyatheales > Cibotiaceae > Cibotium > Cibotium barometz. The sequence goes on from NC_141054.1 coordinate 17,986,131, forward strand.
CCAAGAGATTGGTACGTCAAGTGGACAAACGGACCTGTAATAGATTCGGAGGCAGAATTTGCAAGCGATAACGATGAAGAATATAATTTGCGGCAGTCGTCGAGAGGCAAGAAATCAATGGCACAGAATTCCTCCATATGGTATACATTAGAGTATTGGAAAGATCTAAAAATAACTCATTTGCTTGATCCCATGCACATATTTAAAAATGTTGCACACTCGCTTTGGAGCAAACTTCCATCTTCTGTAGGCTATTCTCCCCATCCATGTAACTCCATCACATCAAAAAATAATCAAGAAACATCCAAACTATGTCCACATATCTTATGAACCATGAATGTAAGCTCATGTCAAGTCATAACATACCCTCACATGTTATATGGCATCCTATAGTAGTCTAGGGATCACAATCGTGGTGTGAAGGAGATTTATGATGTTGATTTACATTCATGTTGAGGGGGATGAAAGGTGGCCTTTATCACCTCCTAAGAAAACCACACTCACAAAGACAAACACTAGAGAATTCTTGATCCTAAAAGAAGCACATTGGAAGAGCAAAACAAAGTCATCCACTTCATAAATACACACAAAAATCAACTCACCAATGAAAACTAATGTCCAAAAGCATGTGGAGGTATACCCAAGCTTCCTTATTTTAGTGGTTAGAGACAAACTACATGGAGAGGGAAATAGTAGCCATAGTGTGTGAAAAATCAACTCACCAATGAAAACTAATCTCCAAAAGCATGTGGAGATATACCCAAGCTTCCTTATTAGTGGTTAGAGACAAACTACATGGAGAGGGAAATAGTAGCCATAGTGTGTGAACATTCCTTGTGAGTGTTTTAATATGTACTAGTGTGTGTACATATTAAAAGTACATTCCATGTGAGTGTTTTAATATGTACTAGTGTGTGTTTGTGTGAGAACAACCTCTTAGGATTAGATATTATGCAAGTGTGCAGCAAGTTTTCTTAGGGAAACGGTCTAGTATGTGACTTCGTCAAAAAGATAAGGCTCAAGCCTACAAAAATGCATTGTACTCAAGCTTCTAATTATCAATCTCAATATTCATTGAGTAGTGCATATCTCTTGACTCTTGAGCATTATCACATCTCTCTCTCTCTCTCACTGTCAATGTCAACTGCTTCCACATAGCAATGGCGTTCATCTTTGAGCCTCCATAGGCCTTCAACACAAACCCTAATCACTCGGGCATTAACCATCAGTGGTATCATAGCGTAGGATTGCTTAGTATGTGAGTGTAGAATCTGATACCATCAGTGGTATCAGAGCATAGGATTGCTTAGTATAGCCTTGCTTGGTCGTAAAGCCAGGTCTACTATGCTGGCAACATCTGCAAAGCAGCACAATAGTAGCGTCTTCAACATCTGCAATAGCAACATCTTCAACCTCTACAACAGCAAGAGCTTCCAAAAGCATATGCCTCTGCCTATTGCTATTGCTGGCGTCATTCGTGAGCAAATTGCGTACTGAGTCTACTAATCAACGTCAACAGCCTGAGGTATTGCCAGTCGCTACGTTCAGTCTCTTTTGCACATAGCGTCACCCGTGTTAGCTAGTTTTCTGCTCGGCTTGCTGCCGATTGAAGCCATCCACCACCAACGTCGCCTGGATCCCCAGCCTACCTCACAACTATGATCTTCTTCCATTACCTACACGTTCGTCTGGCCAATCACAAGGATGACCGTTGCCTACACACCCGTCATCGTCAATCACAAGGATGACCTTTGCCTACACGCCCGTCATCGTCAATCACAACCACCGCTTCCTACCTGTGTTCTCCACCCAGAGCCACATCTACAGCCTTCTCTCTCCCCGTCCCCCTCACACCACACACACCACACACACACACACACCACACAAAGCATCGATACCACCAAAAAACACACACGTTACCTGTGCTGGCCGCCGTGAGCTTGGGATTGTGAGAGGAAGCGAATGTTTGAAGCTGCTACAGTGCGCGCGAAATGGGCAAAAAGAAATTGAATACACGTTTTAGTTTTTTTAAAGATTTGAGATGCACAAACGACCCAAAAAAAGGTGGGTTATGCATCGCAATTTCGATGCATATACCACTCGTTTCCAGTTTGCTAGGGTCGCTACTACGGTGGCATATACAACTACATTTTAAAGGTCGCATAAGCATCCCTGAAAGTGACCCTCGCTATTTTCTTCATATTTATATGAGGGTCGCTATGTATAGACCATTCTTGTAGTGTGAGTGCATAGTTGTTATCCATTAGGGAGGGTAATACCATTCATTTCACCTTTTTTTATCATGTCTTTAATCAACCAGTTAAGACCATCTATAGAAATGGCATAGAGAGGAGGGGCTAAGGGGCAGCCTTGTCTAATGAACTTAGTTATTAGGGAGAAGGCCTATGAGAGCACATCATTGACATTAACCCTTATTATGGCATTACCAAACAGTGTACCCACCATCTGAATAAAGTGTTGACCTGCACCCATATGTTTAAGAGATTCCAATACATAGTGCCAATTAAGCTTTATGAAAATCTATTTTGAAGAAGATATAGTCTTGTTTGGATTCTTTAGAATACTCCATACCCTCCGATAGAGACACAACCTCAAAACTAGGGCTATAGCAAATATTTTATATACACAGGTTAACATAGTGATGGGTCTCTAGTTGCTCACGTATTCCTTCTCACCTTTCTTGTGGATGAGTTCGATCCATCTCTCATTGATTGTGAGGGGGAGAGCCCCATATGACTAATCCCTAGTATTCCCGACGACACACAACCCAAATTGGTCTATTGTGAATCGCCAAGCTTGCTTCTCTGCCCCTTTGATGACTTGTCTCAAGCCTATGAACCTATCATCTCTGGATTCCACCATATTGAAATCACCCATTAAGATGATAGGTTCAGGAACAACTCTTAAGGTCCTCCAAGTTCTAATTTTATTAGATTGTACTCCTCGAGCATAAATGCCAATGACGGAGAATGTAGGCATTTCAAAAGCAACCCACTGATCATATAGATCAATCCATACATCCTTCAACTCATTTTGATGGTCAATATGCATCCCTATTGCTACTCCGCGAGAGCCTTGAGTGTGGGATATGAAGATCCAGATTTAAATGATTGTTTAAGAAATGGTATGCAGCCTTCTCTCCAACTCAGTCTCACCAACTTTGACTTCAAAAGTCAATGAGTCAAGTTTTCCTTGTTTTCTTACCCACTGTCTCACTAGGTGGGCTTTTGAGGGGTTAGTCAATCCCTTCACATTCAAAGTAGTGCATTTCATTTGACTTTTTTTATAGAGTTGACCTTTTTAGGTCCAACTTTGGAAGGTGATTGTGGAGTGGTTGATCCCACCAATGTATGAACCCATTTTAGTTCCTTTACTATTTCCATTTCATTTGGGTTCCTATTTTCTACATCAGCAGACACAACCTGGTTAGCCCTATTCTAATCCTCACCCAATTTCCCATCATCTGATGGTTGTGAAGGAATGAGCTAGTCATGATCCGTTTGGTTGGTTTTAGATAAGATTCTATTTCTATCCAGGGTGGTTCGATTGGATGAACTCTTGGGAGTCCACAGAGTCCTCTGGGTCAGATATATTGTCCAGCAGGGCATATGAATTTGCAAAAGCCCTCTACTGGTCAGACCTACTCTGTCTCACTGTCCTCCTCCTGCTGAGAGGATGGTAAACTTATCACCTTTATCCTTTGAGGAGGGGGGATGCCTAAGGATTACTCACTCCAATGGACTGGATTTTGTTGTTGGAAGGCTATTGGGAAGGGAGACTGGAGGTATTCTGGTTGTGGTATTTGGGGGGACAGTATCCGATTATATGCCCTTGCTTTCCATAGTGGATGCAGGCATTGGGCATATGTTTGTATAAGATTTCTGGCTGCAGGTTATAGTCACTACAATTAATCTCAATTTCATCTATAAGGGGTTTGTCTAGATCAAATTCCACTAAGATTTGGGGATGCGAAGCAAGATTATAGTCATTTTTTGGTCTCATACCTAGGACTTTACCTATGGGGAAGATAATTTTTTTCATCCACGGTAGAGGTAAAAGGGGAGATCAGGGAGTTCCACCCATACCGGACAAGCTAAGGGCTTGGGACCTTTGGGATTGAAGTCTTTGGACCATCTGGAAAAACAAAAGGGGATGTTTCTATACATCCACTGGCCATGCCAGAGTCTTTGAAGAAGAGGAAGATGTAGTATCCATTGGGGAGGGCTTCTATGATTTCTACCTCAATACCAATAGCAGACCAGTTATCTCTAACCCATCTCCTCAAGAACTCTAAGGGGGTCTAGTCCCAAACAACAGTCCTACCAAGCACCTAGCTGTGTAATCCTTTTCCAATGAGAATACGAAGTCTGGGGGAAAACAGACCAATGGATTACTGGAAGGAGGATTACTAGGAGGTAGGGTTGAGATATCCTTTTCTGGTACCTTCTTGGAAGCCTCAGTTCTTTCCTCAACGTGTTTCTATAGCAGCAACAGGTTCAGCTCTTCCACTTTGGCTCTGGATTCCTCTAGTCGTTTGTTGGTGTCCGAGAAGTCTTGAATCACCTGGTCGTATCTCATCAGGGCTTCGCGATTAGTATCCATGGAAGCTGGCCACGAGGGGATTGCTGATATGCAGGAACTTGAACGGGGGAACGCTGTAGCGCCTATGCACAAGGAGAAATGAACAACCGCAGGGGAGGGAGAGAGGGGAGGTTGCATGCAAGCAGGCCCGCACACACAGTTCAGTTTCCAGTCCCGCCCACTTGCTAATTAAATGGCTTTTATTTAAAAACAAGGCTTGCTGATTAAATGTCTAGGATTTAGATTCCCACAAACCCTTGATCGTGATGGAGTAGGGAAAGACCTTAGTGTAGGCCACATTAGCCATTGTAGAATCGATTCCTGATGAGATGGGGACAGGTAGATGGACCAAATTTCGGCATCTCAGATAGGCACTTAGCAATGAGTTTGATGGTGACGTGCATATGCCGGGGTTTGGAGGCGTGCTGATTGGGCAGCTCGGGTCCTGCTGTCTCTAATGAATCTCGTCCTTGAATTCCGTGTCATGGTCCTGATAGCTTTTTAGGGTTTCATTCCATGAAATAATGCAACCGGATCGATCTTCCTACGGAGATGGAAACTAAGACATTGAACCTTTTTTTTCTCTCTCTTTTTATATATTTTATGAGACGCACTTATAGATTTATTTTATCCAAATTCATTTGTTCGATGGTTAGAAAATGCAAAGACAAAAGAAAATAAAGCTTCATTTTTGTTACCATTCATCATTGCGTCTCTGCAAGTATGGCGCCTAAGTATCGAATCCATTATTATCTCTTACATTTGTTTAGACTTCGCAATAAAAACAAAGTCGACAGTCATGAACCTTCTCCGATCAAATCGTTCTAATAAGAAACAAAGTGATCAAATCGTTCTAATAAAAACAAGAAGTGCTTTAATCAAGAACCGAGTAAAGGCTTCCATTCACGCAATTAAGAATCGATGTTTTGCATTGAAGATACACGCAGTTCTGGATCAGCACATCGCATGGGTGCACGATATTGATCGTTTCTTTACTCCGAAAGGGAAAAAATATACATATTCTTTAATTGGCCACGTTTGGAAAAAAAAAACAATAAAATACATGACAAATTAAACTAGCAGGCTGCTTATATTAAGAGATTAGAGAGAGAGGTTACACATATAGAGAGCTCTAATGAGTACAATATAGAGAGCTGAGCTCTAATGAGTACAATATCCTTTGACATGACTAGACTTTGAGTTTTAAGCACCATCAAGGGGGTGTACTAAATCTTATCAACTAGACTTTGACTTTTAACGTCCATCAAGGGGGTGTACATTTAATACACCCACCACTAGTGTACATTTAACAATGAAAATAGATTTTGAGTTCCACCAATGTACATTTAATTGTGTACATTCAACACACCACCAACTGGGTGTACATTTAACAATTAAAATAGATTTTGAGTTCCATCAGTATACGTTTAACAATGAAAATAGATTTATCATACAAATGTCGAGATTTATACTTAAAACATACATATTTCATCCCTTAAGATTAAAGGTGATGTGAGATTCCAACCGGCAATGCTCGAAAAAAATGTTTCTTTCAACCCTTAAAATTAAAGGCAATGTTTAAGCTTAACCTGGTTTTAGACTTAAAAATCACTAGAAATCATACAAATGCCGAGATTTATACCTAAAACATACATATTTCATCCCTTAAGATTAAAGGTGATGTGAGATTCCTACCGGGATTTCTGAATTTCAGCCCAAAAAATTACACTACAAACCGGGATATGTGAGCACTAAGGAGGATCACCACCAAGTGGGTGTATATTAAACAAAGAAAATAGATTTTAATTTCCATCGATGTACATTTAACGCATAGGAGGACCACCACCAAGTGGGTGTACATTTAATAATGAAAATAGATTTTAAGTTCCATCGATTTTGAGTTCCTATGTACATTCAACACACAAGAGGACCACCACCAAGTGGGTGTACATCTAACAATGAAAATAGATTAGAGAGAGAGGTTAGAGATTAGAGAGCATATAGAGAGCTCTATTGAGTACAATATGCTTGGACATGACATTCTCTCTTATCAACTAGAGTTTGAGTTTTAACCACCATCAAGGGGGTGTACTAAATCTTATCAACTAGACTTTGAGTTTTAACCACCATCAAGGGGATATATGAAATCTTATCAACTAGACTTTGAGTTTTAACCACCATCAAGGGGGTGTACATTTATTACACCCACCACCAGTGTACATTTAACAATGAAAATAGATTTTGAGCTCCACCAGTGTACATTTAACAATGAAAATAGATTTTAAGTTCCACGAGTGTACATTTAAAAATGAAAATAGATTTTCAAATCCTGTGTACATTCACCACATAGGAGGACCACCACCAAAGTGGGTGCACATTTAACAATTAAAATAAATTATGAGTTCCATGCCTATACGTTTAACAATGAAATTAGATTTTGAGTTCTTGTGTATATTCAACACACAAGAGGACCACCACCAAGTGGGTGTACATTTAATAATGAAAATAGATTTTGAGTTCCATCGGTATACATTTAACAATGAAAATAGATTTTGAGTTCTTGTGTACATTCAACACATAGGAGGACCACCACCAAGTGGGCGTACATTTAACAAGTAAGCTCTAATGAGTACAATATCCTTGGACATGACAGTCTCTCTTACTAACTAGACTTTGAGTTTTAAGCAGCATCAAGGGGGTGTACTAAATCTTATCAACTAGACTTTGACTTTTAACGTCCATCAAGGGGGTGTACATTTAATACACCCACCACCAGTGTACATTTAACAATGAAAATAGATTTTGAGTTCCACCAATGTACATTTAATTGTGTACATTCAACACACCACCAACTGGGTGTACATTTAACAATTAAAATAGATTTTGAGTTCCATCGGTATACGTATAATAATGAAAATAGATTTTGAGTTCTTGTGTACATTCAACACATAGGAGGACCACCACCAAGTGGGTGTACATTTAACAATGAAAATAGATTTTGAGTTCCTGTGTACATGCAACACAGAGGAGGACCAATGCTCGAAAAAAATGTTTTTTCAACCCTTAAAATTAAAGGCAATGTTTAAGCCTAACCCGATTTTAGACTTAAAAATCACTAGAAATCATACAAATGCCGGGATTTATACCTAAAATATACATATTTCATTCCTTTAAAATTAAAGGTGACGTGAGATTCCAAGCGGGATTTCTGAATTTCAGCCCAAAAAATTACACTACAAACCGGGATATGTGAGCATTAAGGAGGATCACCACCAAGTGGGTGTACATTAAGCGAAGAAAATAGATTTTAATTTCCATCGATGTACATTTAACGCATAGGAGGACCACCACCAAGTGGGTGTACATTTAATAATGAAAATAGATTTTAAGTTCCATTGATTTTGAGTTCCTGTGTGCATTCAACACACAAGAGGACCACCACCAAGTGGGTGTACATGTAACAATGAAAATAGATTAGAGAGAGAGGTTAGAGATTAGAGATTAGACAGCATATAGAGAGCTCTATTGAGTACAATATCCTTGGACATGACATTCTCTCTTATCAACTAGACTTTGAGTTTTAACCACCATCAAGGGGGTGTACTAAATCTTATCAACTAGACTTTGACTTTTAACGTCCATCAAGGGGGTGTACATTTATATACACCCACCACCAATGTACATTTAACAATGAAAATAGATTTTGAGTTCTTGTGTACATTTAACACATAGGAAGACTTCCACCAAGTGGGTGTACATTTAACAATGAAAATAGATTTTGAGTTCTTGTGTACATGCAACATACAGGAGGACCACCACCAAGTGGGTGTAAATTAAACAATGAAAATAGATTTTAAGTTCCATCGGTCTACATTTAACAACAATGAAAATAGATTTTGAGTTCTTCTGTACATTCAACACACACGAGGACCACCACCAAGTGGGTGTATATTTAACAATGAAAATAGATTTTGAGTTCCTGTGTACATTCAACACACAAGAGGACCACCACCAACAAGTGGGTGTATATTTAATAATGAAAAAAGATTTTGAGTTCCACCAGTGTACATTTTTTGAGTTCCTGTGTACATTCAACACATAGGAGGACCACTGTGTACATTTAACAATGAAAATAGCTTTTGGATTCCAGTTCCATATATATACATTTAACAATGATAATAGATTTTGGATTCCAGTTCCCTCAGCACTATATCACACACGTCAGCGAAGTAGTGAAGCGAAGGGATCACGGGGGGTAGGGAGCCCTCAGCAATGAAAATCAAGGCCAGATCTGTTGCTCGATTTAGCGGCGAGTTAGGGTTTACGATTTTTTAAACCCAACCCACTTAAAATTTTTAGCCATCGAAAAAGGGTTCCCAGTCATCAAAAAAATTTATTGGTCTCGTTGGTGCAAGGGCATAAATCGAGCCATCTGAGGAGCACAAATTTTGGCCATTTTTTGGCCGTAATCCGACCGTCGACGAGAGCATTTTGTGGCATGGCGAGGTTTATAAATGTATATGGCCGGGGTTACAAAAAATTTGGCATGAGTTTACAAAAAACATTCTAACCGGCCAGCTAGATTTTGACCATTTTTTGGCCATCAATGATAGTCCGACTACTAGCTGTGAGCTTTTTTCCCGATTTGGCCAGGTTTACAGAAACGTGGGGCCCCAATTTTGTCTTGGGGACTTAGAAAAAATTTGAAGTACTAAGGACACAAAAATGTTGTGTTGGGGACATGTGAGGTTTTGAACCGGGTCGCAATGTTAAAATCCTATAGCTTTACCAATACGCCAAAGTCTCCACCGTGGAGAAAATGCCAAAAACAAATATATATAATGCATCTTTTCTTGAGCCTTCCCAAAAAAATGACAACCATTCATCGAACGGCCTAAATTCAACTTGCCTCGCGCCCAAAATGACTACCACTGTAGATTCCCTCACTTTACTTTGACAGTTAACGCATACTACTTTAGTGCTAAGGGGTTCTATTTTATGTTCAACACACAGAGCACCACCACCACCAAAGAGGTGTACGTTTAACAATGAAAATAGGATTTGAGTTCCACCGCTATACAAACTTGGCATGATCACTTGAAAGAGGTAGTCCTAGATGGCGGAAGCCCTTTCACCAAGGCCCACAGTAAAACATACGGACAAGAGGATGTGAGATTCTGTGAGCTATTTGACCGTGCAATGGCACACCATTGAAAGTTGTGTATTGCTTCAAAGCACCACGTTAAACCATGGCTTTGATGGTGTGAATAGCCTTGTAAATGCGGGTGGCGGATCTGGATCGTGCTTAGGCATTATTATCTCTATGCACCCTCACATAAGTAAAGGTATCAATTTTTAGCAACCTCATGTGATTACACCCAAGTACCCTCGTCAAGAGCTCTAGCCCTCAAATTTTTTACTATGTTTTGCTAGTTTTTTAAGGTTTTTCTAAAATTGAATTAATCATTATAATAATAATGCTTTCCCTTCATGTTTTAATTTTTGTTCTAGCCTAATTTGAGTTCGTCAAATAATAATAGGCATGGAGCATGTAGAGGAGACATGTTCGTGAGCATCCCCCAAGTTGATGCTATTTTCATGAAGGTAATTTTTATCCACCTTCATCAATATTGAAGTGGCACAAAATTTCAAAATAAAAAATAAAAATTTCTTTTACTTCAACTCTTTTCTAGTGGAAAAAATTTTCTTGAGAAAAATCCACTCTATTATTGGTCTTCAGACTACATCACTCACATCATATTGTTATTTCTTTTAATTCCTTTTTTTAATGGATTTTGCATGATTGGAATGACAAGCAATGTGTGAAAATCTTTGAGAATTGTTAGAAAGCACTTCCAAGCCAAGGGAAAGCTAGAGTGGTGGATATTGTCTTACCAACTACATTGGAAACGTAGCCAAGGGCTCGTGTGTTGGGTACCAATTTGACCTCATGATGTTTGCTTATAATCCTAGAGATCAGGAGCACACCCAAGAGGAGCTTCATGATGTTTGTAAAGTTGTTGGCTTTGCACACATGTAAGTGATCTGCAAGCTTAATGAGTTTAGTGTTGTAAAAATGTATAAAGCTCAAGCCTAGGTGAACAAACTTACAAATTTGTTTACTTTATGTGATCCCTCTGATTTTCATATATATTCAATGCCTCTTTAGAATTTCTACAAAGTGTTACACGCTTAGAAACATGTGTGAAGACAGAGAGCCTTACATAAGAGAGATGGAATTGCCCATGCTAACATGGAGTAGGGAAAGGCCATCAGAAGGCCTTTCCCAAGAGGAAGATGGGGAGCCAACACTAGCTATTGACTCATCTTCTCCTTGTAAAGGCTAACTAATGGCCTTTCCCAATCGTCATGGTCTAGGAGATATTTTTTAATATTAAGCTTCAAGTTTTTAATATATTTAAGTTATTTTTGCTACTATTTTATTTTAAATTCTGTTTGGCTAATGTGTCTAATTGTGATAAGTTATGAAGTTTTTAAATTATGTTCGTGAGTGTGTCATTGGTTTAATTCTACATTTTCTTGTAATACATTCTCATTAGAATCCTCAGGCTCAGCTTCATCTTCATCTTTATCTTTACTTACTTTGCCTTTCTCCTATACATAATCTGGATTTGGATCTTCTTATTGATTCCACATACATGCATACAAGACTAAGATAACTATAAAATAATAAAAGAGAACATATGGACAAGAAAAGGGCTTATGTATTACTTACCTCATTAGTTTTAGTTCCCAAAATGGACTCATTCAAGAGAACACCTTGCATATGCATCCACACCCACAATTATTTTTGGGAGGCTCTATACCCATAATCATATTCTCCTTTTGTTGCGTTGTGCCCAACAACCTCCCTCTAAAAAACTAGCAACATAAAAGATCAAATTAGATTAAACGGAAGAGTAAAGTTAAAGACCAAAATAGATTAAATTAAAGAGAAGAGTAAAATGTACACTTACAAAGCATACAATAAAGGAAGATTTCTCTCGTGACCCAAAGTGAGAAGCTCCTCGCTTCCGTAGTCTTGAAGCACTTGCCGATGCTTATTGTCGATTGCACCTAAATGCTTCCTCACAAAGCTCCATGTGTGCCTCCACTCCTCTAGTGAGCAAACACTAGGCTTTTCTTAGTTGGACTTGGCTTCTCTCATAATGTTTGCTCTCCAATTAGATTGCGTAAGCTTCATCCTCTTCTTCATCCAGTCATCTGAGAAGTTGAGGCTTGTATGTGTGGAACTTGAAACTTGGTTTTAAGAACATAAATGACATATTGTTTTGATAACTCATATTTTGCTTTTCATCTTTCAAAAGAGTTTGTAGCACCCTGCTCCCTCGCCACACTACATCTACTAGACCCGCATACTCCCCTGCCATACTACGTCTACTAGACCCCCAAACTCTCTACATCAATGTGCTAAAGATGGACATGAGGAAGCAGGGGTGTGTCTAGTCAATGTAAGTCTACTAGATTATAGTGTAGGCTCATCACATCCATAGCGTGATGGGCCTACACCACTTCGGCCTACACCATACAATGGAGTAGACTGACTATGTGGAGTAGATTGGCCAAATGGTATGTTGGCCTGCATATTCTAGTGCATAAAGGGACTTAGTCAATGCATAAACACATAAATAGGCATAAAATATACAATGGAAAAAATCATATATGTGTATACAAAACCTATATCCATGCCTATTGCTCATAACGTTGATTGATGAGCCGATCAAGTTTGCAACATCTAGGTCATGAGAAGGGTCCATGATTGTCTGCAAAAAACATACATAAAAGCCTTATGAGACATGATTAGAGTAAGCATGAGACCTTCATGCATAGAAGCCTTATGAAACAAGGGTGAAAAAAATAAGAAAAGCATAAATAGCAAAAGATCTTGTGTGTAAGAGATTTATCTCAAGTGGTTGAGAAGACCTGGGCTCAAAAAAGGTGGGACCCATAATACAAAACATGAGATCAATGCAAAAAAAGACGAGACCTATAATACAAAAAGGCAAGACCTCGAGGTAAGCATCATAGCATGCTTATGCATAAGCTTTATGTATAATCATAAGCTTTATGTGCATGGGCATATGCTTTATGCACATAAAGCATAAGCATGCTTATGTATAATCATAAGCTTTATGCGCATGAGCATATGCTTTATGCATAAGCATAAGCATAAGCTTTATGGATTTTTCATAAGGCTTAGGCTTGTGTGCTCATAATTGTTCTTATGCACTAGGATTATGCATAAATCATGCATGCATAAGTCTCGTCCCATGCCTAATATGAGCCTTGTGTATGAGCCTCATGCATTAAGCTTAAGCTTATGGTTATGCATAAGCTTTATGCATAAGTATTTTCTTATGTATACTCTTTATGCATAAGAATATGTTTTATGCATAAGCATGAGCTTTATGGTTTTTGAAAAAGTCTTATGCTTATACTTATGCATTAAGCTTATGATTATGCATAAAGCATATGCATAATCTTATGCTTATGCATAAAGCTTGATGACTCGCCTGGGTGATAGCTTCCGCACTTATGCCACTGGCATGATTGGTGCGACTATGGTTTATATGCCGCTAGTTAATAGCAAGCTATGTGACTACCACTTTCGAGTACTTACTACAGTTATGGCATAGTTATCGCGCCAGCTCGTGTAGTCGAGATCACACTATGAATTGACCATTGTATGTTATTGTTGTAGGAGAGTACTTTCCTTTATAGTAGGCACTCTTATCTTTTAGTTTTATGTTTGTAGAGAGAAGAGAAAAAGATAGAATAATATTCAACCACCATCAATCTCTCTTGTATATGTGTGTGTGTGTGTGTGTTTGCTTGCAAGAAACTCAAGTTCTCCCTCTCCCCGCATTCTCTTTATAGTATCAGAGCTCCATTTCATGTGAGAGCTAAGCGGTGAAGCAAGAGGAAAGAATAAAGAAACTAAAGAAATGGTATGCAAGTAAGTGTATCATCATCTTGTCCTCCTCCTGTTTTAGGTATGACACCCCTTGGGTAGCTTCAAGAGGTACACATCTCCGATTGAGGAGCTATCTTCATAGACTTGGAGTACTTATGTGGTGTGCAGTTATGTGTACTGTGCTTTCGTGGACAAGAATCACATTTCGGACGTGTTTTGGACTCCGTTCAATCACTATAAGGTGTTTTCCATAGTTTTAGGAGGTTTTGGGGAGCTGAGAACTGTCTTTGGTCAAAATCTAGTTATTAGAGTGTAGTAGTGCATTTTGGGAGTGTAGACCGTGTTTACACATGTATTTCTCATCATGGGTGTATGTAAATGTACTCTGGTCACGTTTGGTGACATTTAGGTTGTGCTGAAGTACCACAGTAGTAGTTATAGAAGATACTACTATGTTACAGGTTGCATATATCAATTATCTATTTGTAGGTTTTTGGTTGTTACAAGCACGCATATATCTAACCAAAATCAATCAAATCGTTAGTGAGAGAAGCTCAACACAAGAATAAATTCCATGGTTGGAAGTTCAAAATAATCAATTTCCTTGATGGGTAAATGATTTTGGGACTATGTCGAAAGGAGACAATGAGGAGCCTCTAGAGTTGTCTGAAGAGAATTCTACTCTAGCAAATATAAAGGCATTCAAGGACCGGAACCAGGGTATTAGCTTTCAATTAGTGTCACAAAGAACACAATGATAGGATACATACAAGATGCTGATACTCTAACAATTGCATGATGGCAAAACCTAGTGTAAATATTCTAGACCAACACAAAGGCAAGGAAATACAACTAAAATAAGAGCTAAATATTGTGGAAAAACAAAATCATGTCTATCAATGAGAATGCTTTAAAGATCAAGGGCATTGTGAATCCCTTGGGTCTATCAATGTGTCAGTGGAAGATGATAATTTAGTGAGCGTCTATTATTTGTATGGGCTTGGTAAAGCGTACAAGACATTCAAGACATCCATTGTAGTCAAAGAGAATGTTCCTAACTTTTTGGACCTAGTGTATATGCTGATCATAGAAGAAAATTATTTGGGTGAGAACTCTTCTTCACAAAGAAAGAACACATCAAAACAGGTCTTCTATTCCAATTCAGGCACAGGCAGAGGTAGAGGTCATGGATGAGGACAAGGTGGTGGTTGACAAAGAAACCAGAATTATGGACAACAATCCAATGATTTGTAGAGAGCAGCAATAGCAATTATACACGTGGAAGAGGGCACTCTAGAGGCAAGGGGAGCCAAAGGGGCTGAGGTAGTTGGTAAATAAATTAGAGTGCAAATAGCATAAAGTGCTATTATTGTGGCAAACGAGGGCACATGGTAAATGATTTATTTAAAAGAAGATTGACATTTAAAGTGAAAATTTGCAACAAAGAAAATATGCATCATCTAGTAAAAAGAGTGATGAGATGATAGCAATGAGAAACTATTTATAAAGCCGCACATGTGTTAATATCTAAAGATATATGGTATATGGATTCTGGTGCCTAACCACATGATGCATGAGTGGTTTAGAGATATGCAAAAATAAAAAAAACCAGGTTATGTAGAAATAGGTGGTGATAATAAAGCACATCCCATTGCACATGTTGGTAAAGTGCCATTGTCTATGCAAGACAAAAAAATGAAGTACTTGGTAAATGTATTTCATGTTTCCAATATTACAAAACCTAGTTTTTGTTGGACATACGGTTGAGTAGGTTCTGCAAGTTAGGTTTAATCCGCAAGGATGTTTTGTGGAAGACTTGAAAAGTCGATGTTGCTTAGTTTTGCAAGGATAATAGAAATGGCAAGTTTTTTACTTTAGGTGTGAGTTTGTGTCATTGTAGATATCAATTGACATATGGCACAAGAAAATTGGTCATTTGAATATACACGACGGAAGTCTATGCAAGCTCAAAATATTGTTTGTAGGTTTGGCAAAGTTCAAGGTTAATGGTATGCAACATAAAGTATGTGAAGCATACCAACTTGGTAAGTAGACCAACCATGCTTTTCCACATGAAAAGCATGTCAATATAAGTCCATTAGATATTATACACTCAAATTTATGGGAACCGACCAAGACTGTAACAATTGCAGGTACAGGTATTATGTTGCATTCATGATAATCACACTATGAAAGTGTTGGTTTATTTCATGAAGGAGAAAAGTTAAGTGTTTGATCACTTTCAAAGATTTAAAGTCTTGGTCAAGAAGGAAAAAGACATATAAATAAAATGCCTAAGATCAAATGGAGGGGAGAGTATTTCTCTAATGAGTTCAACAATTTCTTGAGAAAGCAAGAAATTAGGAGATAGGTTACATGTATGTAGAATGGTGTTGAAAAAAGAAAAAATATTCACATTCTAGAAGTGGCACATGCCTTTATGTCTAAAAAGAATATACTACATTATTTTTGGGCAGAAGTAGTATTGTTGTGTACATTATAAATAGGACCCCCACTGCAACTATTCATGGTATGACAGGGAATCAAGAGACAGATTACATGCAGGTAGAATGGCATTACAGAAAGAAAAAATAGGTACATTATAGAAGTGGCACGTGCCTTGATGTCTAAAAAGGGAATATACTATATTATTTTTGGGTAGAAGCAACTGTTATGTACATTATGAACAAGACCCCCACTAGAGTTATTCATGGTATGATGCCTAAATAGAAGTTTATAGGCATAAAACCGGATTTGTTTGACTTGAAATTTTTTGGGTGTATTGCATATGTGTTT
Organism: Cibotium barometz; assembly: GCF_041138505.1. Classification (NCBI taxonomy): domain Eukaryota; kingdom Viridiplantae; phylum Streptophyta; class Polypodiopsida; order Cyatheales; family Cibotiaceae; genus Cibotium; species Cibotium barometz. Next base: position 18,002,464 of record NC_141054.1, read on the forward strand.
GTTCCTAACGAAGTGAGAAAAAATTTGGATTCAAAGGAAAAGATATTTTGCATAAGAAATCCCTTGGGAAATATGTGGAAAATAGTAGGTGAAAACACACCGTCTCAACCATGCGACGTTCGATCATGGTGAAAGTTTACGAGTGGAGGGGTAGAAGCCCCATGGAACCAGTCTCAAAGTTTCACTGCTATCGAAAAACCTATGAAAAGGATGCCATACCCTATTGGCTTCAAATGGTGGTGAAACTTTGCGAGTGGAAGGGTAAGAGCCGCATGGATCCGATTGCAAAGTTTCACCACCATCGGACACCATATGATAATGATGCCCCAGCCAAACCTGTAATTTTTTGCACAAGGAACGCCCTAGGTGCTATCCAGAAGATAGTGAGTGGCAACACACCGTCCCGCTCATCCAGCATCCAATGGTGGTGAAACTTTGCAAACACCATTGGACACCATATGACGATTATGCCCCACCCAAACTCGCTTTTCTTGCATAAGGGACCCCTTGGGCACTATGCAAAAAAGTAGTAGGATGGCAACACACCGTCCCATCTATCTGGTGCATAATGGTGTTGAAACTTTGCAAGTGGAGAGGTAGGATCCGTATGGACCCACTCACGAAGTTTCACAACCATCAGACACCGTATGATAATGATGCCCCACCCAAACCAGCTATTTTTTGCACAGGGAACCCCTTGGGCGCTATGCAAAAAAAATAGCAGGTGGGAACACACCGTCCCACCCATCGAATGTCCTTGATCATGGTCAAACTTTGTGAGTGAAGGGGTAGGAGGTCTCCATGGACCCGTTCCCCAAGTTTCACCGCCATCGGATACCGTATGACAATGATGCACGACCCAAACTCGCTATTTCTTGCATAGGGGACCCCTTGGGCGCTATGTAACAAAATAGTGGATAGCAACATAGCACCCCGCCCATCTGGTTTTCGATGGTGATGAAAATTTGTGAGTGGGGGGGAGTAGTAGACCCATGGACTTGCTCCTAAAGTCACTATCGACACCCTATGACAACAATGCTCCACCCAAACCTGCTATTTTTTGCATAGGGGACCCCTTGGGCACTATGCAAAAAAAATAGCCGGTGACAACACACTGTCCCACCCATCCAAAATCCGATGGTGGTGAAACTTTGCTCCATGGACACACTCACAAAGTTTCACCACCATTAGATACGGTATGATAATGATGCCCCACCCAAACCTGGTATTTTTGCATAGGGGACCCCTTGTGCACTATGCGAAAGAATAGCAGGTGTGGCAACACCATCCTAGCCATCTAACGTTCGATGGTGGTGGAACTCTACGAGTGGAGGAATAGGAGTCCCACAGACCCTCTTACAAAATTTTAGCCCCACCATCAGACATTGTATGATAATGATGCCCCACCCAAACCCTCTAATTTTTGCATAGGGGACCCACTGATGAACACTATGCAAAAAAAATAGGGAGTGGTTACGCTTTGGAGCAGAAATGTTATAGATGTTATAACCCTACCACTTGTGAGATGCAAGTAAGCAAAGATGTCTTTGATGAGATGAATAGCTGGTATGCACTGAAGGCAACAACAGATGTAATTGTAAGAAGTAGTGATGTTGCACCACATGTAGAGCAACAATCATAGGTGCTTAGTGGACCTAGAGAGTCCTCTAGAAGGTGGATTCAATGTTAGTCTATGGTCAAGCATGTTGAGGACAGATGTAGGTACACATGTATCATGCAAAGGGAAGGAAAAGGTAGATCAACCTTTTGTGCCTAATCTATTAGTAGGTCACTCATATGTGGATGGCTACTGTAGTGGCTGCCTTTGAGCAAAGCCTTGATGAGGAGCTTGGTGATTACCCTTGGTGTAAGGTAAACTAGGGCTATTTTGAGAACACCTGCTGGCAGTGATCCAAGTGTACACATGTCCAGGAGGGTTAGGTACCCTATTGACAAGTTAAGATATATACAACCCATCATTATGCTTACATGGTTAAAGAAATACAGGAGTTGGAGAACACTTGTTTTACGTAGGCACTTGGAAATAAAAAATGGCAAGATACCATGAATGAGGAGATGGCAGTATTGGATGCAAATGCAACATGGGAGTTAGTTCCTTTACCTAAGGAAAAGAAGGCAATTGGATGTAAGTGGGCATATAAGGTCAAGCATAACGTAGATGGTGCAATGAGAAAGTATAAGGAAAGATTGGTTTCCAAGGGCTATGCCTGGCATGGACTATGAGGAGACATTCAACCTGGTTGTGATGATGGGAAATGTGAGGGCTATCATTGCTTTAGCTACAACAAAGGGTTGGTCTTAACACCAGATGTATGTAAAGAATGCCTTCTTGTATGGTTATTTGCCAAGAAGAAGTATACATGATGCAGCTACCAGGTTATGAGAGTGATGCACACCCAGATTTTGTATGCAAGCTATGCAAAGCCTTGTATGGTTTGAAGGAGACACCCAAAGCAATATAAGAGAGGTCAAACAATATTAGAGAGTCGCTTGTTACTATTGGATTTTCGCTATCCAATGTAGATTTTTCACTTTACATGAAAAAGGCACATAGAGACATCATGCTATTAGTAATTTTTGTGGATGACTTGATTATCATTGGTGACAGTGATGCTGACATACATGATATCAAGGGACTTTTGAAGTAGAAATTTAAGATGAAGGATTTGGGTGAGTTGCAGTATTTATTGGACATAAAGGTGGTGAGGTCACCTTATGGCATTTTGTAATTACAGAGGTAGTATGGCTTGGTGGACATATTGTCCAAGTATGGTATGACAGGCTATAATTCTATTTCAATGCCATTGGAGTAGAACACAAAGCTTTCCGTAGATACAAGCGAGATTTTGGAGTACCTCACTATGTATAAGTGCATAGTGGATAGCTTGATCTACATCACACAGATGCTAATTAGGTAGGTAATATTTCAAAAATGAGGTCTACGAGTAATGTTTTCATTTGGGAGTGCTACTGTAAGTTGGAGTACTTAGAAATAGCCAACAGTTGCTTTGTCGAGTATAGGAATGTTGCTATGGCAGCTTATGAGGTATCTTGGTTTAAGAAGCTACTTGGTAATATGGGTGAGAAGCTACTTGGTTTAAGAAGCTACTTGGTAATATGGGTGAGCCCATAGATAGAAAATTTTTCATTTATTGTGATAACATGAGTAGCATACATTTGGCCAGTAACCCAATATACCATGCTAGAACAAAGCACATTGAGGTGAATTATCACTTTGTGAGGGAGAATGTTCTAGAGCAGGTGATGTAGATCTGGTATATCTTAACACACAGAGGATCACATGTGGCTGACATCTTCATGAAGGCATTGGGCACAGAGAAGATACATAGGTTTGGGATCTTACGTAGAGTGCAGTGTGCAGAGTTGAGCTTGAGGGGTAATGTTGAGATATTGAGCTCTAATAGTGCTGCCAGAGGACATTGATGACCGGCCTAGGTGATAGCTTTTGCACTTATGCCACTGGCATGGTTGGTGAGATTGTGGTTGATATGTTGTGAGTGGATGAAAGGTTGTGTGACAACCACTTTGAAGTACTAGAGTTATGGCATAGTTATAGCAACAGCTCGTATAGTCAAGTTCACACTATGGACCGACCATTATATGTTGTTGTAAGAGAGTACTTTCCCTTATAGTATGTACTCTTATCTTTTTGGTTATATGGTTATAGAGAAGAGGAAAAGATAGAATAAAATTCAGCCATCCATATCTCTTGTGTGTCTTACTCTCTCTTGTGTGTGTGTGTTTTCTTGCAAGGAACTCAAGATTTCCCTCTTCCATGCACTCTTTAATGATGCATAAGCATAAAGCTTTATGTATAAGCATATGATTTATGCATAGTCATGAGCCTTATGGTTTATGTATAAGTCTTATGCTTATGCATGAGCATAACCATGATCTTCATGCTTATGAATAAGCATAAGTATGAAGTATAAGCAAAAGGATGAGCATGAGCATATACTTTATGGCTTAAGCATAAGCATAAGCATAAGCATAAGAATAAGCATGAGATCTATGGATTATGCGTAATCTTATGCTTTATGGCTTATGCATAAACATATGCTTTATGTTTTATGCATAAGCCTTATGCTTATGGATAAGCATAAAGCTTATGCATAAGGTAAAAACATATGCATAAGGCTATGACCATAAGCTTAAGAATTACTATATCCTACATCCCAACACCCGTGGGTGCAATAAAATAGATAATCACAACTATACTTAGGAGCTTAGCTCAAGTAATGGAGAAGGTGCCTTAGCTCCAAAAAAATGAAAACTCTACAACAAACAAGCCACACAAAAACAAGAGCATGAGGCTTATACTTGAGCCTATACATGACTAAACATATACATAAGCCTTATGCATTTGATTAGTCTTATGCATAAACCCTAAAACATGAAAGTATTTATGCCTATGATATACAAAAACCTCCCAAAAAATTTAATCAACACAAAAAAGAGATGTCTTTTACCTTCAATAGGCCTTGCCAAGTGATCAATTGCCAGTGTCAAAAGAGACTCTATAAAAAGAAAAAGAGAGATCTTTTACCTTCAATAGGCCTTGTCAAGTGATCAATTGTGAGTGTCAAAAGAGACTCTATAAAAAGCAAAAGAAGAACATCAATGTTAGTAACCCTAAAACTATTTCTTATCCTAATCCTAATCCTAAGAGAGGGAAAAACTTCAAGAGAGAGGGAAAAGAGAAGGAGATAAAGAGGGGAAAGAGAGGGAGATGGAGAGGAGAAAGAAATGGGAAGAGAAATAGAAGAGAAGGAGGAGGGAAGGAGAGGAGAAGAGATGGAGATGGAGATGGAGAGGGTGAAGAAACAAAACTTCTCATGAAGGTGAAGCTTTCATGGTGGAGAGCTTCTAGGAGGTGGAGAGGAAGAGGAGGCACACCTTGCTTGGAAGTGCTTGTGAAGAAGATCGAGAGTATGGTTGGCAATACTCTCTTCCACACAAGTTTTGCTTTTTGGTGCTCTATTTTTGGATGTAGCATTGATTTAGGTCTATTTAGGAATGGATTTTTTTTTTGTAAGTTAGTCATTTGCTGTTGATTCTGCTACTAGGAAACATAATTAGGAACATCATTTAGCAACGAAATTACATAGCTAAGCAGTAAAAAAATGTTGCTAATTTTGTTGTAGTGCAGTGTCAATACTACGTTACTATTATTAATTTGCATTTGTATCTTTTTTTTTCCCTCTTGTACTAACATACATGTTTTTTTTATAACCACCCCTTTTCTTGTCTTCTACTCTAGATGTTTTTTTTGGTAACCTCTTTTTTTAACATATTCATTTTCTCTATAAAAGTTTTTCCCAGTATACTAGAATTTTTTTGTTGCTATTACTGTTGCTTTTAACTAAAAAATGCTTCTCAATAGTGAAAAAACGATGTAACAAAAAATATTGTCGAGCATAGCATAATTTTGCTACTGAGCAGTGGTAATGAGAGTGGACAACCCCACTTACAATACACTACTAGAATCCCACTTACAATACACTACTAGAACATTGCTAGAAAATGATGTTATGCCTGCAAGGCTTGCTAGTTGAATCCTTAGGATTTAGACTCCCATGACCCCTAACCATGAGACGGAGTAGGAAAAGGCCTTTTCTGACCCATCAAGAATAAGGGAGTGAGAGAAGAAGCAATCAATGAGAATATGATAAGATGGAGACATGTAGATATACTAAGTTTCCACATCTCAAATTCTTTCTTTGATAATGACAAGTGACTAGGAAGCAAATTACGACCACTCAGCACTACAAAAATTAATGAGTTTGATGGTGATGTGTGCCCAGAATTGGATTTTTAAAAAATATGGTCTATTGATTTGACATCTCGGGTCCTTTATCTAACAAAGCTTATCCTATTGAAATAATGCATCCCGATTCAATGGCTAGGATCGATCTTCCCATGACCCCCATCCTTGACAAAGATGGGCACAAAGTGATTTAAATTTTTTTCCCTTTTTGTATATTTTATGAGACGCCCTTATAGTTTTTTTAAATCTAAATTCATTGTTACCATTTTCTTGATGGCTAGAAAATTCATAAATAAAAAATAAAGGTTCGCATTCATCATGCCTCTCTTCAAGTATGGAGGTTGAATAAGTATCGAATCCATTATCTTTTAGATTTGTTTAGACTTCACAATAAAAACAAAGTAGATAGTCATGAACCTTTTTCAATCAAATTGTTCTAATCAAGTGATTGAAGTGACTTTAAAGTTAAGAACTGAGTAAATCTTTCATTCATGTGATTAAGAATCGATGTTTTACATCGAAGCCCAACCATTGCAAAAGATACAAAAGATACACGCAGTTCTAAATTAGCACATTGCAAAAGATACACGTAGTTCTAAATTAGCACATTAAGAAAACTCTGTGGATCCACAATACTGATCATTTCTTTAGTCAGGTAGGCTAGGAAGGGATTTTATTTTTTAAAAAGAGCCAAATTTGAAAAGAAACAATAAAATACATGGTGATCGTATGTACAATGAAAATAGATTTTGAGTTCCGGTGTACATTTAACACACAGGAGGACCACCACCAAGGGAGTGTGCATTTAATATAGGAACCACCAAGGGATTGTTAGCTTTTCTTGTATACGTAGTGTTCAAGGGAGTGTACATTTAACACACAAGAGGACCACCACCAAGCCTCAAGGGGGTGTAAATTTAATACATGAACCACCAAGGGGTTGTTAGCTTTTCCAATTCTCTAGTGTAAACTAGTAGGTGGGCAACCATTTGTCTTCCAACTTCCCATCCCTTAATACACAAACCACCGAGGGGTTGTTAGATTTTTCCAATTCTCCACTATGAAATAGTAGATGGGAAACCACTTTTCCTCCAACTTCCCATCCCTTATGAAACCTCATGAAACAACATATTTAATAAGGTTGCTTTAGGAGGGTTTTATTTTGTGTTACATCAATTAAGGTATTCTACCACAAATGTCATAAGGAATTGTAGATTCACACAAATTTTTAGAGTAGCAAATTCCATATATTTTGGTAACACCATTGATTTATAGTGCTCACCAAAAATGATACAATACATGGATGTGTCTATAGTAAAAGTCACGTCACTAAATAACCAATCTGACTATAGCTATCATGAACAAGCATCAATTCGATGTGTTTCCCAAAAATAGCTATCGTTGATTTCTCTTTACTAGGAAATTTGGCTCGATCATTCTCTCTACTCAACAATGTAGCCTCATACTCTCATTATAGTACAATCCCATGTTTGGAGTTTTTTTTTACCTCCCTAAGTTTGTTTTGAAGATTATAACAACCAGCAACCCAAAATACTATGAAATTCTTGTAAAAAATGATTCATGGGTTTAATAATTAGATTAACTAAAAGACAAAGAATTTTTAACACAATGATCTTCGACAGTAATTTTCAATGTAACCTTGACACAGCATAATTATTTTTAACATAAGGATCTTTGAAAGTAAATTTCAAGGTAACCTTTGACACATAGCATCATCGTCATCACCCATGCAAATTGGCAAACATGAAGCTTACAAATCTCTCATAATACACACACACGCAAACACACACACACACACACACATTTATTTTTATGTATGTATATGTGTATATATATGTATGCATGTGTGTATGTACATTGTGAAAGAATTGTTATATTTTTTGACAAAAGTACAACGTTCTCTTAGTATATATATATATATATATATATATATAATGAGAAAAAAATTTAAAAATAGGAAACATGCCACACTTCTTATATGCTATTTTGCATGGGAGGTGATGTTTTATGTTGAGGAGGTGTCCTCAAAAGACACGTATAGTGTTATGAAGTTGATGCCTTACAAAGTGTGTTTCATGCTTTTCTAGAAGCATATTCCCTACTCGTTATTTCCTAAAATTATGATAGATTTATATATATAAGAAAATCAACAAGGCTATGAACATTTTACCTCTTGGCCCTGGCCTTGGCCCTGGCCTATATGATTTTACTTCTAAAAAAATAATGCATGAGAATTGCCTAGGATTTAACTAAAAAGTGACCCAGGAGAATGCATTGGCCAAGACACAAGGTTACGAGTTATCGAGCTGAGCTCGCTGTGTTCCTTGCCCATGGCCTTAAAAGCTGCAATAAACTTGAACGTGATGGAGATACTGGCCAAGAACGGTGCAGAAGAAGGATTATCAGCAGCCCAAATAATGTCTGGCATCATCATCAACGACTCGTCGACTGCCGCCTCCAATCCTGCAAAGGCTGCAATCTCACTAGATCGCATTCTAAGGGTACTGGCAAGCCATGGAGTTCTCACAGCAGCATCATCGTCTCCAGAAACAAGCGTTGATCAATATGGCAAGGCTGTAAGCAAGTATGGGCTCAACTCAGTGAGCAAGTATTTTGTGATGAACGAAGGTGGGGGCGCATCCCTGGCTCCACTGCTGCTCCTGTTGCAAGACGAGGTGTTAATGCAAATTACTTGGCATGATGCCTTGAAAGAGGCAGTCCTCGATGGTGGAAGCCCTTTCACCAAAACCCACGGCCAACATATTTTCCTCTACGGCCAACAGGATGTGAGATTTCGCGAGCTCTTCGACCGTGCAATGGCACACCATTCAAAACTTCTCATGCGCGCACTGCTTACGACGTCCTACCATGGCTTCGACCATGGTGTGAATAGCCTTGTAGACGTGGGTGGCGGATCTGGATCCTGCTTAAGGATGATTATCTCTAAGCACCCTCACATTAAAGGCATCAATTTCGATCAGCCTCATGTGATTGCAGCTGCGCCCGAGTACCCTGGTCAAGAGCTCTAGCCCTCAATTTTTATTAGTGTGTGTGTTTTGCTAGCCTAATTTTAAGGTTCTTCCAATAATATTGAATTAGTCATTAAGATAGTAATGCTTTCCTTTCAGGTGTTAATTTTTGTGCTTACCTAATTTGAATTCTAAATAAAAATAACTTGAAATTTAATCGTGAGATCCATTCGGTGATCTCCCATTAAACAGGCGTAGAGCATGTAGGAGGAGACATGTTCGTGAGCATCCCCCGAGCTGACACTATTTTCATGAAGGTAATTTTTATCCACCTCGATCAATACTGAAGCAACAAAAAAATTAAAATTTCTTTTACTTCAACTCTTTTTATCCACTCTATTATTGGTGGAAGGAACTTCTTTTACTTCAACTCTATTATTGGTGGAAGGAACTTCTTTAGACGACATCACTCCATCGTATAGTTATGATTTTTTAAATTCCTCGTTTTTTTTAAATAGTGGATTTTGCACGATTGGGATGACGAGCAATGTGTCAAAATCTTGGAGAATTGTTACAAAGCACTTCCAAGCCAAGGGAAAGTTATAGTGGTGGATATTATCCTACCAACTACATTGGAAACTGGGCTAAGGGCCCGTGTTGGGTACCAAGTTGACCTCGCAATGTTTGCTTATTGTCCTGGAGGTCGAGAGCGCACCCAAGAGGAGCTTCATGATCTTTGTAAAGTTGTCGGCTTTGCACACATGCAAGTGATCTGCAAGCTTAATGAGTTTAGTGTTGTAGAAATGTATAAAGCTTAGGCCTAGGTGAACAAACTTGCAAAGTTGTTTAATTAATATCATCCCTCTAGTTTCCATATGTATTCAATACCACTTCAACATTTCTACAAAGTGCTACAAGCTGTGAAGGCAAAGAATCTAACAAGAAAGAGATGGAGATTGTTCATGCTAAGATGCACTAGGGAAAGGCCTTTCGAAGGCCTTTCCCAAGAGGAAGATGGAGAGCTAGTGCTAGCCGATGACCCACCTTCCCTTGGGAAAGGCTAATCAATAGCCTCTCTCGGTTGTCATGGTATAGGGATAGCTTTGTTAATAGTAATATTTACTACTGTTTTGTTTTAAATTTTAATTGTTGATGTGTTCATTTGTGATAAGTTCTGAAGTTTTTAAATTATGTTTGCTAATATGTCATTCGTTTATTAGTTTTACATTTTGTTGTAATATTCTAAGCAGGGATTTAATATTCACGTGATCACAAGATTTTTTGTGATAATAACACATGTGAACAAGTTATTCACATGTTCTCATGTTACCGTTCACAAAATAACAGGTCACTTGCCAATTGGGAATCCCTTAAAAGCTTGGCTACACATGGGAATAAGCTATTCACATGTTCTCATGTTACCATCTTCACATAATAGCAGGTCAATGGCCACCTAAGAAGATTTTTTATGCCCGACAAAGATAATTTTTTTAGGCCCTTGTGAAAGCTTTGTGAATATAATATGTGATCACAAGATTTTTTGTGTTATTAACATATGTTATTAACATGTTCACATGTTCTCGTTTACGTCAGTGAAATCCCTGATTCTAAGTGCTGATGTGGCACCTTTTGATTTGTGTGACTTTCACTAGCTTTCTGTCTGTTGATGTGTCAAGGTCCTATTGAATTATGAGGGCTTTTATTTAAAAACAAGGCTTGGTAATTGAATTGCCAGGATTTAGATTCCTACAACCCGTGACCATGATGAAGTAGGGAAAGGCCTTTTCGGGCCATAGCACAGGGGATAGTGAGAATAATCAATTAATGTAGACCACATAACCCTCTACAAGATGGATTTGTGAAGATGAGATGGAGACAAGCAGATGGACCAAATGTTGACATCTTAGATTCTACCTCTAATAATGACAAGCGACCACATGAGCTCGATGGTGATGTGTAGGTACCGAAGATTGGGTTTCTAAAAAATAAGGCGGCCTGCTCATTGGACAACCAGGGTTCTATCTGTAATGAATCTTGTCTTTGAATTCCACATAGTGATGTGTCATGACGCTGATAGTTATAGGGTTGCATTTGGTGAAATAATACAACTCGATTCGATGGCTACGATCGATCGTCCCATGACCCCGATCCTCGATGGACATGGAGTCTAAGTTATTTAACTTTTTTCTAAAATCCTTGTATATTTTATGAGACACTTACAAGTTTTTTTAAAATCCAAATTCATTGTTACCATTTGTTCGATGGTTAGAAAAAAAATAAAGCTACAGATTCATCATTACTCTTTGCAAGTATCGAATCTATTATCTTTTAGATTTGTTTAAAGCTCGCAGCAATAAACACAAAGTAGAATACAATTAGTTAAAGAAAACAATATAGTACAAAATAAAATGAAAGAGGAGAAGAAATGATGACTAAAAATGCTACTTACGAAACGAGCAATGAAGGAGGACTTTCCTCCCGAGCCGAAGTGTGAATCCTCTCGCTTTTATAGTCGGGAAGCACTTGTTGTTAAAAAGCATGTGGGTGCTTTCTCAGAAAGCTACGTGCGTGCCTCCACTCCTTAGATGTACAAATGCTGGGGTTCTCCAAATTTTTCTTTATTGCTCTCTTGATATTTTCTCTTCTATTAGAGAGAAAAATCTTGATTTGTCTCTTCATCCACTCCTCGGAGAAGCAAAGACTCGCATGTGGAACAGGGAACTCAGACTTAAGCACATCAATGATGTATTACTTTGAAAGTTCATCTTGTGCTTTCCAATTTTTGAAGGAATTCATGAACGCCACGTTTGCAAGTACATGCATGCGGTTTATGATTTTCTTTCCTCGAGCATCCATCACAAGGGCACCATCGAAATCCACATTTTATGGTAGGGTGCATGGATCGAATGGGGGAATGGGTCTCCTGGTGGGGGCTGCCTCATAATGTGTAGATGAAGAGCCCCCCTGCTAGGGAGACACATCAAGAGACCTAGCGCTCCTTTTGCCAAATAAAAGTTAGCCTGTCCCCCCCCCCCTCTACTAGGACGTCTACTTCCCCTCCCAGACTCCCTAATACGTTGTCCTTGTGGAGAAGGTGGACATGAGGGAGCGGGGGTGGGTCTAGTTGAGGAAGGTGGTGTGGGCTCATCAACCACCATATTATTGTGATGGGCCTGCACCACTCGGCTGCATGTCTATCAAAGACGTGACCTACCCAACCAAACAAGTGGGGTAGATTGCGGAAAAAATAAGACTTATAGAATGCATAAAAGATTAACTTTGTGTATGTGAAAAGGTTTGATGGAACCATACCTGTGTCTAGGTAAACTAAGACCAAGCTTGCTGCCCATATTGTTCATTTATAATAGATAGCAGAGTTTCCACATCAGGATCTTGTGAGGGGTCGATCGACATTGCCTATACATACATGTATGAGGCAACAAAACACGATTTCTCTAACAAAATCTATGCTTAAACCTTAGACAAAAAACACAACATGTGATATTAGAACATTGTTAAGACCTCCTACAATATTTCTTAGACAAGCAAGGTGGACAGTGTCCCTTACGATCCGTGATACCCACTCCGTATGTTTAATTTCATAGATGAATCCGGCATCGATAAATCTTTCAATCTCTTCATGGACCATCTTGGAATATTTGGGGTTCATTGGGTGAGCTCGTCATTTGATTGGCCTAGCTCCATCAACCATGGGAATGGTGTGCTAGACCACTTCTGAGGGTACACCCTTCATATCCGTGTACTTCCAAGCAAAGCAGTCCTGGAAGAGCAATGAGCTCGGTTTCTTCTTCCTTTGAAAGGTATTCTACAACAAATACGGGCCTCGGGTCTTCACCCAAGCCTCCCAAGTTCACCTCCTTCACCTTGGTTGGACCATCATATGAGGTCCCAGGTTGCCCACTATTAGACCTTTGAGCTGAATCATATTGAACAATGCGGTCGGCAATTCGTAAGGTCTTACAGTGCTTGGGCACTTGTCATGTTTCTTCGGCTTTAGCACTTTCCTCATCAATTAGCCTTTTGGCTTATTTTACAAGTTCAAACTTTTTGTTGCGTGCGTTACTACGTGCACAACGGCTAATCTTTTCAGGGACTGGTCCTAGTTGAATCGGTTCAACTGGCTGTGGGATAGTAGTGTTGGATGATAGCTTCTGAAGACTTTCTACATGCTTTTCACTATTAAAGCCAAAGGAAACTCCTCTTTTACAAGAGAGGAATAGTGACACGATCGAGGGCTCCCCATCCACTATAACCATCTACTAGATAACCACTCCTAACTCGACATAAGCAGCATTCTAGATGGCCTATAACAATGCCCTATATCTCTATGCATAAGCTTATGCATAACCTATGCATAGGCTATGCATACTCGCTGCATACCCTATGCATAGCCTATGCATACCCCATGTATAGCCTATGCATACCCCATGCATAGCCAAGTGCATAAACTATGTATAGCCTATGCAGCTGATTACATGGAGGAGAACCATAGGAGAGTGTTAGGTAACATGCCACACCATTCGGTGAAATTGGGTAGAGTGCGGAAGGTGGAAAAGCTTCATATGGAAAGCATGGATGAGACTCATCTTCCCCAACCAATGAATGAGGTGCCTCCACCTTTGCCACATAAGGAGGAAGAGAATCTCATCATGGACGACATGGTGAATGACTTCTTTGGACAGAATGTATGATACATAATAGTGAGTAAGCTCCAATCTCACAAGAGGTGGAAACCTTGCATAGAGAGGCAAGCACCCCTTTGTATTAGGGATGTTCATCCTTCACATTGTGAGAAAACTTGGAGCTATTCAGCTTGCAAACAACTTATGAATGGTGTGATGCAAGTGTCACAAGTCTTCTTCGGTAAGACTGCCTCATTCTATTCTCTCAAATAGAGAATGTTTCATGTTCTTGCTAATATTTTGACATATGATTTCTTATGTTTTGTTGTAGGCTTCTCAAGAAGATTCTTCCCCCTCAAAATCTATTACCAAACTCACAAGATGGGTACCATGAAATGCTCTTTATGCTAGGTATGAACTACACAAAAATACATACATGTCCCAATGATTGCATGCTATGTAGAGGGGTTAAGAAAGATGCAACACAATGTTTACAATGTGGCGAGAGCTTCTATAGGGATGATTTGAAAGGAGATAAATTTCCTTGAAAATATTTGAGACACTTCCCTATCATTTCTCGCATCCAACACATGTTTAAATGTAAGGGGATTGCAGAACTCATGACATGGCATGCTACTCATTGCTCAATCGATGGCATCAGGAGGATCGTGGCTGATTCACTCGCATGGAAACATGTGGAGCGTCAATGGCCAGAGTTTAAAGATGAACCCCGTCACTTACGTCTTGGCTTCGGCATGGGTGGTGTTAACCCATTTGGCTTCAAGTCCATATCATGGTCTACTTGGCTGATCGTATTGGTGAATTACAACCTCTCTCCATGGGTGGCAATCAAGAAAGACCATATCATGCTTGCTCTTCTTGTACCACCAGCAAGTATAAGGTGGCAAACATGGATGTGTACCTCAAGCCTTTTTTATTGAGGAGCTTGAGACACTATGGCGAGATATCAAAGTACATTACATTTCAAGGCCAATAAATAGGTGTGAGACAGAGGTGAAAGGAGTTTTGGTTTGGACAATGCATGACTATCCTGGGTTCTCGGAGTGCTCAGGTACCTACGTGAACCTTATATTGCATAAGGCTTTAACCTTTAAACTTGAAGTTTATATCTCTATCTCAATCATATCAATTTTGAAATAGGTTTGGCAACCTCCAGACATCATGCATGTCGTCCGATTTATGGACCATCACTTGTTTCGAGAAGACCCTCTACAATTAAGAAGGTGGTGTATGACAAACATCATCAATTTCTCCCTCCTTCATATCCCAAATATGTGCCACATGATGTATCACCACTAGATGAGATGTAGAGATTGGTTTGAGGCATGGAGAAGCACCCCCAATCCACCACAAATGGGATGTCTAGACACTCAATCTTCTCTCGACTTCCATATTGGTGTGACATGAAGATAAATCATCTCTTAGATCCAATGCATATCTTCAAGAATGTGGCAACAAATATTTGGGACCATTTAATTGGTAAAAGAGATACAAAGGGTACAAGGGATGACTTACAAAACATTGGATGCCTTCAAAGTGCATGGCTTATTGAAAGTGAGAGTGGCAACATAGTCCTACCAAAGGCACCATGGGTATTAACCACTGAGTACAATAAGGTGAAAAGTGTGACTTTCTCTTTTTGTAAACCAACAGGAGTAATGCATTCATTGTTCAAAAAGACCAAAAAGAAAGGAGATGAATAATTATATGGAATCAAGACACATGATTGGCATAAGTTATCATAATTTGTAGGCTCATATACTAACTTCCATTTTTTTCTATGCATAGTTTATTCTTCCAATTGCTATAGTTGGTTGTGGAGACTAGAAGGTGAGAGAGGCTATTTACAAAATGGGAAGCTTGGTGAGGTATGAATCTTCTCTTCAATTAACTAACTAATTTATATTACTTATTTGGTATTCTCATGCACTCTCAAGTTATGTATTGGTAAATTATATACATGATTTCTATGTATGTAGGTATGTATCCTTAAAGGAAATAGATCCTACATCCATTGAGATGTCTCATCTCAATGCTATTGAGCCAGTGTGAATGATCGAGGACAACTTTCCTAAAACAATTCTCACTATCCAATTGCACCTTGTGGTGCATTTGGTGGATGAAGTGGCATTGTGTGGTATTGTTCATGTGTTCAATGGATGTTTTTACTTGAAAGGTTCATGAAAACCTTAGAGGACTTTGTGAGACAAAGATAGATCCTACATCCATTGAGATGGCTCATCTAAATGCTATTGAGGTAGTGTGTATGATCGAGAAGGAACAACTTTCCTAGAATAATTCTCACTAGCCAATTGCATCTTGTGGTGCATTTGGTATAAAGTGGTGTTGTATGTTGGTGTTCATGTTCGATGCATGTTTTTACTTGAAAGGTTCATGAAATCCTTAAAGGACTTTGTGAGATAAAGAGCAGGGCCAGAAGCAAGCATGGTAGAGGGATGGTTGATGCAAGAGTCTCAGCTTGTGAATATCTCAAAACATCTATCTCGCACATAGACCCTTCCATGCCATGATTGTGGAGCAATGAGGAGGATGAACGACTAATCACTAATGTGCCTTAGGGAAAAGGAAGGCAACAAAGACTATATGAAGCAATATGCCACAAGGTGAATACATTCTACATTCTAAATAGTCCCATTATGAAGAAGTGGATGTGGAGATAAAAGGATGTAATCAATAGAAGAAAGGATGAGAGAAGAGCTTTTAGAAGAGCAAATAGACGCTTGCCATTCCCGCCTAGCTTGGAATCTCCACCAAATGTGATCAGTATAGAATGGCTTTGTATGGCAATATCGATGGCATAGTGAAATGGAGAGATGATCACAAGAGAAAAGCATGAGTAAGCAAGAGGATATGACCCTCAAGTAAGTATATTATTCAACTCTGTGTCTCATGTATAAACACATTTAATGCACTATACTAAATGTCATGCTTTTGATTAATGTTAGTAAAAACTATATAATGCAATATGGTCATAGAGAAGGTACTTCTGCATGGAGTGTGTGGATTCTAAAAGAAACACAATTTATTATGATGTGATGGCAATTTGTGAGCAAGAAAATCGAGCTAGTAGACATGATACCAATGTCATGGAGAACAGTCTTGAGTATTCTGGAGATATTCAAGATATTGTTGAGGTTGGATTAATAGCATTTAGTCTATTTATCTTTGATGTCAAATGGTTCAAGGTGATATGTAAAGGTGCTTAAGCAACCGCGTGAAGAAACATCCAAATGGGTTCTTTCAAATTAATTCCACCAAGTTTTGGAATGATGAGAAAGATACTTTCGTACTACCTCAACACTCTCAATAGGTTAGTAACCCAACCAATCCCAAATTAAATCTTGATGTAGTATAATAAAAGTGTAGCCCCTTTGCTTTGTGATATTAGGTTGTATCACACCGATCGAATTGATCCAAAGAAGTGGTAGTATGTTATACAAGTTTTCCCTCGTTCAAAACATATATTTCAAGATCAAGGTATGGAGATTGAATCTTTAGATGAGGTGCAAGTACTACCTCAAATCGGCTCATTCGAAAAGACGATGATAACATTTTGAAGGGGGCCATTCAAGACAGCATGAGGAACATGGTAAGATTCCTCCCCCCAGCTTTGAGGTGTAAATATTTAATAACCTCCCCTTCTGTTCTTGAAATTATTCCCCTCTATGAAATAGAAGAAAGATCTTGTTTTACCCTGTTTTGGCAAGAGAGACAAAATATCTAGAGAGAGATAATCTAAAATTGAGATATCTTTAGATATAAAAATCCTCCTAGTGTCTAAAATAGATTTCCCTGAAACAAAAGTTCAAAATGAACTTTCTAAGGTGCATTAGGGATTAATTGAAAATGTGTAAAAGGGACCTTAACCTAAGGGTCTACATTTTTAGAAATTTTTGGATTATGGTCCAATTAAGGTTCCAATGGGCCAATTGGATTAATCCAAGTGTTGGGATGAGACAAATCCAAAAGAATAAAAGAAAATACCAAAAAATGAGTAAGTTCTCTCATAAGATTAAGAGTTGACTGAGTACAAGGTTTATTAGTTAACAATTATGAGATATTATTAAAAAAATGAGATATTTTAGAATAATGAAGTATTTTTGACACTTTGGTAAGGAAAGGGAGACTCTTGATGTAGGTGCCTATTTCACATGTATGTAAGGGTTTTTTATTCAAAAAAATTATGATATCTTTATCTCTCCTCTCTCCTGGATCAAACCAAATCAAAAAGGGAGCCAAACTGGTCCAAATCTTGTCCTCCAAATTGAGTCAAATTGAACCTGGAAAATACTAGAACTTAGTTGGACTTGGTTAGTGGCCTCTCTCACCTATAAATAGACCCTCATTCAATTGTAAAAAAATATTGGAGCTATACCATGCCAGTATTATATTAAAATAATCATATTTTCTATTATCCCTTAAATTTTTCTCTCTCTTGGGAGCTTGGAGCTCTCTCTCTCTCTCTACAACAACTCTTGGAGTTTCTCTTCTCCTCTTGGTGGACTAATTTATTGGTTGGGGGCTTC
Source organism: Cibotium barometz (assembly GCF_041138505.1). Classification (NCBI taxonomy): domain Eukaryota; kingdom Viridiplantae; phylum Streptophyta; class Polypodiopsida; order Cyatheales; family Cibotiaceae; genus Cibotium; species Cibotium barometz. The sequence goes on from NC_141054.1 coordinate 18,020,474, forward strand.
ACTACTAAAACAGAGAATCAAGCCAAACTTGAAGGTAAAATCAAATTTTATGGTTTTTTTCCAATTTATCTCAATGACTTTCTTCTTCTCAACTCCTCTCAATCTTGAGAAGCTTTCTAAATGAATGTTTTAATTCAAATCAAGTTCTCTCGTAAAGTCTTAATGCTTAATTAAGAGAAAGTTAATATTTTTGCTTATTTGTAATGCTTTCTTTAAGTAAATCTCTCTCTCTAAAAGAATAGCCATCTTTATGGCTAAATCCTTTGAAAAAGGATGCTTCTCAATGATAGTCTCTTAATTCAAAGCTAAACTATAGGCTTGATAAGCTATAGATTAAGAAAATTATATTTTTATGATTTTGTGTTAACAAAATAATGGTTAATTTTTTTAGATTATTTATAAGTAGTTAGAAACTACTTTGATTGATTCTAAATGAGAAATAGATTATCCTATCAATTTGGAAAAAGAGAAATAATGGAATTAGTTTAATCTAGTGGGATAATCATAATTAAGTTTATGATTATGATTAAAATTATGATTTAAATTTATAGTTTGATTTTAAGCATAAAAGTGGAACTACTATTATATTTTCATTACAAGCTTTTTGTTCTTTAGACAAAAATTAAGAATTATGGTAAAATTTTTCAAAAAATTATAAATATCTTATTTTATGCATAATTCTAAAAAAGGACTTTCTACCATATTCTAGGATTGGATATCCTATGCAAAAAGAATAATTTTCACCACATTCATGAGAAATATTTTTTTTGTATTTATGCATAATTAATTGATTATGAGAAAAGAGTAAATTTTGGTAAATTTATTTTTATAAAAAAAGAGAAATTCCCATGATATTGAGATCCAAGTAATTAAATGGTTAAAATTAAATTTTTGGCATAATTCAAATTATGAGTATTTATCAAAAGTGAAATTTTGAGCATTATTAATTTTACTGAAAAATATGGGTAGAATTGATTTTTATAAATTCCATGAATCTTTTACTCAAAAAGAAGAATATTGAATGTACTTCACTTGAGAAATTTGAGAAAGAATATGAAAATACCCATCGAAAAAAAGTATCTTTAATTAGGCCAAGCAATTGGCAAAAACTTAGAAAAGTCCCATCGGTATTATCGAAAGTAGAAAACGGTACTAAATGTGAATGCGATGTGAATGTGATGTGAATGCGATGTGATAATATGTGAATGCGATGTGATAAGACGTGAGTGGATGTGATAAGATGTGAGTGGATGTGATGAGATGTGATGTGATGTAAATGCATGTGGATGTGAATGTGATGAGATGTGATGTGATGTAAATGGATGTGGATGTGGATGTGAATGTGATAAGATGTGTATGTGATGTGATAAGATGTGAATGTGATGTGAGTTGGATGTGATGCGATGTAAATAGATGTGGATGTGGATGTGAATGTGATGTGAGTGTGATGTGAATGTGATGTGAGTGGATGTGGATGCGACACGATGCGATGTAAATAGATGTGGATGTGAATGTGATGAGATGTGAATGAAATGTGATGATATGTGGATGCCATGCGATGCGATGTAAATAGATGTGAATGTGAATGTGATGAGATGTGAATGAAATGTGATGATATGTGAATGGTGTGATGTAATGTAAATTGATGAGAATGAGATGTAAAGTGATAGATGTGCATGTGAATGAATGGATGGATGTGGATAGATGTTAATGTGAATGAATGAATGGATGGATGTGGATAGATGTGCATGTGAATGAATGGATGGATGCGGATGAATGAGATGAGATGTGAATGGATGTGATGAGATACGGATAGATGTGAATGGACGGATGCAGATGAATGAGATGAGATGTGAATGGATGTGATGAGATATGGATAGATGTGAATGGATGAGATGAGATGTGAATGGATGTGATGAGATATGGATAGATGTGGGTGTGATGTAATGTGGATGGAATGAATGAGATGTGATGTGGATAGATGTGGACGTGATGTAAAGTGGATGAAATTAATGAGATGTGATGTGGATAGATGTGGACGTGATGTAATGTGGATGGAATGAATGTGACGTGATATGGATGGAATGAATGTGTTGTGATAAGGATAGATGTGGATGGAATGCATGTGATGTGATGTGGATGCAATGAATGTGATGGATGTGAATGGGTGTGATGAGATATGAATGAATGTGATGAGATGTGAGTGGATGTGATGAGATGCGAATGGGTGTGATGAGATATGAGTGGATGTGATGAGATGTGAATGGATGCGATGAGATGTGAATGTGATGTGATAATATCTGAATGGATGCGATGAGATGTGAATGGATGTGAATGTGATGTGATGATATCTGAATGGATGTGATGTGATGTGAATATGATATAATGAGATGTAAATGGATGTGAATATGATGTGATGAGATGTGAATGGATGAGATGTGATGTGAACGGATGTGATGTGAATCGGGGTAGATATGAATGGATGTGATGTGATGTGATGTGGATCGGGGTAGATGTGAATGGATGAGATGTGATGTGAATGGATGTGATGTGATGTGGATATGGGTAGATGTGAATGCATGAGATGTGGTGCGGAAGGATGTGATGTGATGTGATGTGGATATGGGCAGATGTGAATGCATGAGATGTGGTGAGGAAGGATGTGATGTGATGAGGATCTAAATAGATGTAAATGGATGTGATGAGATGTAATATGATATGATTGGATGAGAATGGATGAAGGATGATGGGAATAGATATGACTGGATGTGGAATAAGCAAAGTGAATTGATTTGGAAGAATGTGGAATAACGAGAAATGATGTGGAACAATGTGGAAAGATGAGAGTTCGGTAGAAACTGTATTTATGACCTATTTTTAAATGATTGTTCTCTGTCAAGAATGATGGGGAAGCATTTTGACTACCTTGTGAATGAGATCGTGGAGACCTAAGTGATAAAGTTGCAACAGCTACTGACGCAGAGTCAATGGAGGATGTCTCGCGTAGCAAGGTTGGCTGAGGTCTTGACAAGCCTCGGTATGATTTAAATGGTGAGCTTCCGGTACGGTGGATGAGGTGACCTGCGAAGGAGCCTAGAGGGTGTTGACCATACGGTGCTCGGGCTCTGGGTCGCTAAAGATACCCACGCATACGTCGAGGAAAAAAATGGAACAAGGTGTTAGAGTTGTTTTCTGAACTCGGGCATGGATTTTCTTGATTGTCCTTGCTGGTCCTCAATGGATGATTCCATGGCTCTTTTTATGGATCTGTTTGTTGATCTTGCTGATCTTCAACGGAGAGTCCATCTGAATTTTCTTATGTGATTATATTGTCGGGTACTATGAGCTAGGAGCTATTGAAGAGGCCCTTGAGTGAATAGGTGGTGAGCGTTCTGGTTGTTGCCAATGATGCCATAGGTACACCAATGAAGGAATGATTGTAAATTAGAATTCAAGCTGGATATTCTGGAGGATTATGATCAGTGATACTATGGTTTCATTAAAAGACTTTTTTAAAGACAGCTGAATTTGTGAAATATGCAATTTAATATTGGGTGTGTAAGTGGTGTGACTATCTTGAAGTTCCCTTGAAGCGCTGGCTAGGGGGCCTGGGAACTTTTTTCCCTGGTACCCGGGACAAAACATAACCAAATTTCTAAATGGATCGTATCACTACAGTGGTTGGGCGGTTGGCATGGGATTGGATGGGGTTAGGTTGGACTGATGGATCCCTAATATGAGACTCAATTCTGTTATGTTATGATAGATGAAGTAAATCCGAGATAGTCTTTGTTCTATGGAAAAGAATCAACGGCTATGCCTCTTGATGAGGAAAAAAGCATTGGTGTCTATGATCCAAGTGAAAGTCTCTTCCTTGATCTGACCATTTGACTTATGGGTTTGGTCTGATCAGTTTGGTTAGTTAAGGCTCTTGACTACATTAGAATAAAAATATCGTGGAGGAATCACCTATGTCTGCTGGGCAAGGGAAGTTTTTCTCGGTTCAATTTTGGAAGAATCGAGGGATTAGTCTCTTGTCCGGATATCCGTGGTGGGTAAGGCCCCGAGTGAGAGGTTCTACCCTGCGCTAGAAGTACTACTTCCGCTGCTAGCACCCCGAAATTCATTGCGCGAAGGGGGCAGGGATCTTTCAGCTGGTATCATAGAGCAAATTGGCTAAAGTGAAACAACCAAGAAGCCAGAAATGTCAAAAAAATATATACCAGTAAAAGATTGTAATTGTGTGATGAAATTCATACAAATTGATATTGAGAATGAAGATTCATAAATTGGAAATTGGGTCTTCAGATGGAAGTACCACAAGTGTATAGAATCCCTGACTTGCTTGAGGCCTAGATATAATGGTATTTACCTTGTAGCTCTAAGGACCGTGACTACCCGTATATACCCTAGGTATATCTGCAGCTCTTTACTGACAATATATACGAGTAGATCTAAGACCTTGAAATTATAAGCAAAAATGCTATCCAGATGGTGAATTTGAATGCTGGTTGATATGATTTTAGAATTCTGGTTGAGAATTGATGAGTTGATCTGGATTCGGATTGAAAGATGATGTTTCCTGAACAGGGATTTCACTGACGTAAACGAGAACATGTGAACATGTTAATAACATATGTTAATAACACAAAAAATCTTGTGATCACATGTTATATTCGCAAAGCTTTCACAAGGGCCTAAAAAAATTCTTTGTCGGGCATAAAAAATCTTCTTAGGTGGCCACTGACCTGCTATTATGTGAAGATGGTAACATGAGAACATGTGAATAGCTTATTCCCATGTGTAGCCAAGCTTTTAAGGGGTTCCCAAATGGCAATTGACTTGTTATTTTGTGAACGGTAACATGAGAACATGTGAATAACTTGTTCACATGTGTTATTATCACAAAAAATCTTGTGATCACGTGAATATTAAATCCCTGTTCCTGAATTCTGGTGGAAAGAAGATAAGTTGAACAAAGCCACATTGAGGATGAATGGGACGAGTCCCAGTGATGATGTTAGTAACTGGAATGATGATTATGACTTCAGCAAATCACTATGAGATTAGTGGATTGTGCTGGCAGATTGTTGCTATTAACCTTTGACCCAGTGGATCTAATTAAGGGATGACAAATTGAGAACCTACATAACTGAAATTCTCGTGGAGGAATGTTCAGACGAAATTTTTGGTATAATGGACCATTACTGTGTTAAGGATATGAATGATATGTTCTGAATGAATTACTCTCTGATAATGAGTTTATGTGTTCTTCTTGTAGTAGAGATCTTTATCCCAGGATTCTGTGTGGGTTGACCAGACTATAACGAACCCCCGAGAATCAGTTGGATCTTAAGTGAAAGAGTTTATCCTCTAGCTCTGCGAGATGAGGACATCTCACGTTTTTTAAGTGGGGTAGGATGTAAGATTCCTCCCTCCAGCTTTGAGGTGTAAAGGTATAAGAACCTCCCCTTCTGTTCTTGAAATTATCCCTAGGCTCTCTGAAATAGAAGAAAGATCTTGTTTTACCATGTTTTGGCCTAGAGAGAGAAAATGTCTAGAGAGAGATAATCCAAAATTAAGATATCTTTGGATATAAAAATTCTCTTAGTGTCTCAAATGGATTCCCTTGAAACAAAAGTTCAAAATGAACTTTCCAAGGTGGATTAGGAATTAATTGAAAATGTGTATAAGGGACCTTAACCTAAGGGTCTACATTTTTAGAAATTTTTTGATTATGGTCCAATTAAGGTTCCAATGGGCCAATTGGATTAATCCAAGTGTTGGGATGAGATAAATCCAAAAGAAAAAAAGAAAATACCAACAAATGAGTAAGTTCTCACAGAAGATGAAGAGTTGACTCAGTACAAGGTTTATTAGTTAAAAATTATGAGATATTACTAAAAAAATGAGATATTTTATAATAATGATACATTTTTTACACCTTGGTAAGGAAAGGGGGACTCTTGAGGTACGCACCTATTTCACATGTAAGAAAGGATTTTTAATTTAAAAAAATTATAATATTTTTATCTCTCCTCTCTCTTGGATCAAACCAAATCAAAAAGGGAGCCAAACTGATCCAAATCTTGTCCAAATTGAATCAAACGGAACCTGGAAAATACTAGTACTCAATAAGACTTGGTTAGTGGCCTCCCTCATCTATAAATAGAGCCTTAGTCATTTGTAAAAAAATATTGGAGCTATAAAATGCCAGTACTATATTAAAATAATCGTATTTACTATTATCCCTTAAATTTTTCTCTCTCTTGGGAGCTTGGAGCTCTCTCTCTCTCTACAACAAATCTTGGAGTTTCTCTTCTCCTCTTGGTGGACCAATTGATTGGTCGGGTGCTAATAGAGAATCAAGCCAAACTTGGAGGTAAAATCAAATTTTATGGTTTTTTTCCAATTAATCTCAATGACTTTCATCTTCTCAATCCCTCTCAAGCTTGAGAAGCTTTCTAAATGAATGTTTTAATTCAAATCAAGCTTTCCCTTAAAGTCTTAATGCTTAATGAAGAGAAAGTTAATTCAAATCAAGCTTTTCCTTAAAGTCTTAATGCTTAATTAAGAGAAAGTTAATTTTTATGCTTATTTGTAATGCTTTCTTTAAGTAAATATCTCTCTGAAAGAATAGTCATCTTTATGGCTAAATCCTTTGAAAAAGGATGCTTCTTAATGATAGTCTCTTAATTCAAAGCTAAACTCTAGGCTTGATAAGCTAGAGATTAAGAAAATGGTATTTTTATGATTTTGTGTTAACAAAAGAATGGTTAATTCTTTTAGATTATTTATAAGTAGTTAGAAACTACTTTGATTAATTCTAAATGAGAAATAGATTATCCTATCAATTTGGGAAAAGAGAAATAATGGAATTAGCTTAATCTAGTGGGATAATCATAATTAAGTTTATGATTATGGTTAAAATTATGATTTAAATTCATAGTTTGATTTTAAGCATAAAAGAGGAACTACTATCATATTTTCATTACAAGCTTTTTGTTCTTTAGAAAAAAATTGAGATTTATGAGTATTAGCAGAGCAAAGCTATGGCAAAATTTTTAGAAAATAATACATATCTTATTTTATGCATAATGCTAAAAGAGGACTTGCTACCATATTCTAGGATTGGACATCCTATGAAAAAAGAATAATTTTCATCATATTCATGAGAAATAATTTTTTTTGTAATTATGCATAATTAATTGATTATGAGAAAAGAGTAAATTTTGGTAAATTTTTTTTATAAAAAAAAGGAAATTCCCATGATATTGAGATCCAAGTAATTAAATAGTAAAAGAGGAACTCTTGGCATGATTCAAATTACGAGTATTTATCAAAAGTGAAATTTTGAGAATTATTAATTTTATTGGGAAATATGGGTAGAATTGATTTTTGTAGATCCCATGAATCTTTTACTCAAAAAGAAGAATATTGAATATTATTTCACTGGAGAAATTTGAGAAAGAATATGAAAATATCCATCGAGAAAAAGTACTTTTAATTAGGCCAAGCAATTGGCAGAAACTTAGAAAAGTCCCATCAGTGTTGAAAATAGAAAACGGTACTAAATGTGAATGCATGTATTATAATAATCGGCTATGTATTCCCAATGATGAGGGAATGTATTCCCAATGATGAGGGAATAAAGGGAAGAATTCTGTTAGAAGCCTATGATAGCCTAATAGCTGGACATCCCAGGGTTTATAAAAACCTATATGTCTTTGAAGAAAAGCTTCTTCTGGCAAGGACTCAAAAAGGATGTACTTGATCATGTGCAGAAATGCTTAATGTGTCAGAGAGTCAAGACGGTAGAGAGAGTCAAGATGCTAGGGAAACTGCAGCCTCTAAACATTCCTTAGATGAAGTGGAAATGTATCATTATGGACTTTGTCACTGGATTACCTTTACTGCAATCAGGTTATAACTTCGTTTTTGTGGTAGTTAATAGGCTAACCAAAGTGAAAGAAACATACACTGCAGTGGATGTTGCCTGAGTTTTCCTTCAAGACATCTTCCGATTGCATGGCTTACCTAGGAGGATAGTAAGTGACAGAGATCCCAAACTTACATCGAAATTCTGGACTGCATTCTTCGAAGCAGTAGGAACTTTCTTGGATCTCAGCGCATCCTATCACCCCGAAATAGATGGCCAGACTGAAAGAGTGAACCAGGTAATAGAAGATATCCTTCCATCATGCTGCTGAAAGATCCCTGCCCCCTCTGCGCAACGGATTCGGGTGCTAGCAGCGGAAGTAGCACTTCTTGCACGGGGAAGGATCCTTCACTCGGGGCCTCGCCCACGGATATCCGGACAAGAGACTATTCCCTTGGTTCTTTAAAACTGAACTCGAAAAAACTTCTCCCTACCGGAAAGCACAGGCGATTCCTCCAGAATAAATGTAATCTAACGTAGTCAGGGTCATTACTGACCAAACTGATCTGACCGAACCTGTGAGTCACTTGGTCAGATCAAAGAAAAAACTTGCACTTGGATCATAGAAACCACCGCTTCTTTCCCATCGAGAGGCAAAACCGTTGATTCTTTTTTCCATAGAATAATTACTATTCGGGATTTACTTCATCTATATTGTACTATAATAGAATTGAGTCTCATTTTACGGATCCATCACTCCAGCCTAACCCCATCCAGTCCCATGGGTTAGCCAACCGCCCAACCACTGTAGTGATGGGATTCAATTAGGAATTTGGTTAGGTTTTGTCTCGAGTACCAGGGAAAAGAGTTCCCAGGTGCCCTAGCTGGATATTCATGCAAATTTAACGCCAGTCACACCACTTACACACCCAATATGAAATTGCCTTTTTCATAGATTCAGCTGTCTTTAAAACAATCATTTAATAAAACCATAGTGTCACTGATCATAATCCTCCAAAATATCCGGTTGAATCCTTATTTCCAATCATTCCTTCATCGGTGTATCTATGGCATCATTGGCAACCAGAATGCTCACCACCTGTCCACTCAGGAGCCTTTTCGATAGTTCCTAGCTCATAGTAACCGGTAATATATTCTCATATCAAAAATGGAATCTCCGTTGAAGATCAACCATTAGGAACTCAATGGAGTCTTTTTGGGCCCTTTAATTTGCCATTGCCTAATGGAGGTGATTAAGAAATAGACAAATAGGGAGACTACATGTGGACTGAAACCAATGGTTTGTAAGAGCCTAGAAGGTAGTGGTCAAACTTAGAATAATAGGCTAAATAGGCTCTTTTTTAATTTTTAAAATCTAGTAAAACTCAAAAATTTTATACGTATATGAATTTCTCACCTATTTTTTATAGAAAAGGATAGCTGCAGCCTGCAGCCATCATTAAGTAAGGTCTCTAAAGTGATAGAGGCCCAAAAACGAGTTCCCATGCATTCAATGCACATTCCCCTTCACTTTCCACTATCCCTCTCTCCCACGTTCCCTCCAAAACGCTCTCTCTTCCCCCTTTCTCATAGCAGGGCGTTTTTCACTCTCTAGACTACTTCTTTTAGCTATCTAGCTCTCTCTTCACTCAGAAACCTAGATCTATAGCTATGGAAGCTTGATCTGCAACCTCCTCTCAAAAGCTATGGAAGTTTGATCCTCACTTACATTTCCTTCCTTCATCCTTCTTCCTTGTCCAACCTCCTTTTACAGAGTGTAACAGCAGAGCTTAGCTATGGAAGCTTGATCTGCAACCTCCTCTCAGAAGCTATGGAAGTTTGATCCTCACTTACATTTCCTTACTTCATCCTTCTTCCTTGTCCAACCTCCTTTTACAGAGTGTAACAGCAGAGCTTAGCTATGGAAGCTTGATCTGCAACCTCCTCTCAGAAGCTATGGAAGTTTGATCCTCACTTACATTTCCTTACTTCATCCTTCTACCTTGTCCAACCTCCTTTTACAGAGTGTAACAGCAGAGCCAAGCTATGAAAGCTTGAGTTGCAAATGCTTTGGCTCTCATAATCTTACTCATTGTCTCCTCTCACCCCCTCTAATATCCTCTTTCAAAGTGTAGTAATAGCACAGCCAAGCCCTTGGAACTTGCTCTACAACTCCTTCTCTTTTGTACATCTCCCTAGTCTAAGTTTTTTTCTCACCATTCTATTTTTCTTTGCCATCAAGGTTTATAATCTCCCTAATATATACATCTGATGTCTTCTTCTAGAGCTCGAAGACCTCCGATCAGTATTCAATCTCTCTCTTGTAGCAGTGGTCAAGATGAGGATGGGCACTGGAACATCAAACAGTACGAGAAGTGGAATTGGATTACGATGCAGCCTAGTACAAGAGGAACCCACAATGTGTCAAAGCGATACGTTGATATACAAAGTCACCATTGGAAAGGGCGGATATTGGAGCTCAAACAAGATCGTGATGGAAAAAAGCTAGCCAAGGTCCAACATGTTTACAAGGCAACAGAGCTGAAACTAGCAGACCATGACCAACGTCAACGATTTCCTGCAAATTGTAAGTCATTTCACCACTTTATATTCTTGTTTTTTAATCAATTGTGTGCTAATAATGGTATACTGAGCACTGCTTTGATTGTTCTTGGGTTCCTCTGCGTATATATTTTTCCCTCAAACTATAGTGAGTGGGAGCCTATGGAGGCAATTTCAGGAACCTTTGAAGAATACCATGTGGAGCTTGGTAGTTTAATCTTTGGAGGGTGTCCAGCTGCACAACTTCTTGCACGAAACATCTTCTTCTATGAGGATACATATGTGGTTCCCACGACAGCAAATGGTACTAGAAAATTAGTTCCAGAACCTACGCCAACTCTCACATCTATTGAATGGCCAATTCCAGACAATGCTTCAGTGGCCATGGCTTGTTTGCAGATCGAAAGCAAGGTGCAAAATGCTATGAAGTACACATATGGATCTCACAAAGCAACCATAACCTGCTTCATACCTCTACACCTCTTTGTGTACCTGTTCCATACAAGTGACACACATCGTACCCCAACTTTATGGATTGCAAAGGGGGAGAGAGCTCTGACTTGTTTCTTATCACCTGCATGGGATAAAAAAGTTGTTCAACACAATGGAGACACCATCAGATGCGGAGTAATAGTTGAGAAGGTTGTGATGCGCTACCATATTGCCAAGCAACAGTTGTCCATTGCGTTTCCTTACAGGCGATGGAAGCTTACAAATGGAGAATGGGAGGCGCTAGACTCCGACACAACCTCTACAGAACAGGGTGTGCTACATATATCCATGCAAGGTGGGGATGTAGAAGATGTTGCTGTGAATGATGACTGGTCCCTTGCCAACTTACATGACTACTTAGTTCTTCGATTCTCACTGAGTGGTGATTTTGCTTTGATAATCAATGGTAGAGTAGTGCGCAAAAGGCAGGAACAATCTTTTCTTTGTAGAGAAATTACTTTCCCTGGCTGTGTAGCTCCACTGGATATGTAATCTTGGATTGAAGTAAATACAATTTCATTTTTTTTGCCTCACTATCTTATTAAGGTTTTTGAATTGTCTTGTGCAAGTTTTATTTTTTTGTGATAGTGTAAGGTTGGTCACAGAAGCATCTGTGGCTTTAGCCACTAGTAAATTAGAAATGACCTTGCGATGGAAGGATACGTTCTTGCTTTTGCATACCATTTTTTTAAAAATTTTTGGTACTTAAAAATTTTAAAAGTTTTTTAAAATTTTATAACAAGGTTGCCCATTTATAAACGATACTTTACTCATTTTCATCAATTGACAATTATCATTCTCTCCTAACACTTGCTCTCAATTTCGCACACCTTTCTGTATCACACACTCTCTATTTCTTGCAATCACTCATAGTCATGGCACCTCTACTTGACGCACTTATTGCACAGCTAGGAAAGCTTGAGTTACTTCATAGGGTTGACGAGATCATCCCTATGTTTGAGGGAGCAATTGATGTGCGTGCAACAATGCATGTACACGCGGATGCTTTTACAGATGTCATTCAGTATAAGGATGAACACATCAGCAAGTACTCCATCATGTTTGAGGGTGATGAGGGCCTATGGGTTCCGGTTGACCTCATTAAAGGAAGACAAGAATTTTAGATTTTGCCTATCAAGGTTTTTAAAATACCTCACAGAAAAGGACTACAGGAATGAGGAGGAAGACTTACTCTTGGATCTACTCTTGGATCTACAAATGGGCAACATCGGCACTTCTTTCCTGAGCTGGGACATGGTTTTGGTCCTTCTGTTACAAGAGGGTGTGGCGAAAGAAAGTGGCAAGGAAAAAGAAAAGGGCAAAGCAAAGCTAATGGAGCAGGTCCAAGAGGCCCATGCTGAGGAAGAGAATGTTACACAACAATGGGAGGCCTCAATGGCATTGGTGGCTCTACAAGAGAATGTCCCCGAGGAAGTTCCGGACCTAGTTCTAGAGGGCGATGAAGTACTTGAGGAGGTCCCAGACCTTGTTATCATGTCTTTGCATCCAATCATTATTGATGGGAAAGAATTTTTATTTTTGGATGACATTGCCAAGACACTCGGGTTTTGCGAGGATGAGGCATTGTCTATTATTGCCGTGAATTTTGGGGGTCAAGACAAAGGGAAAGTGAAAATCTCTTTTGAAGATGACAACCTCACAAAAGCGCTTGCATACGATACTGGTAGCAGTTCCTTGGAAGATGTAGTGGCCAAAACGCTCGTTGAAATACAACAAGATGTGCAATTCTATGAGAGCGTAGCTGCCTTTGAACCACACATGCCCTTGGTTGCTGGCGATGCTCAAGACCAAGGAAGCATAAACTTGACAAATGAGCAACTAGTTGCAAGTGACGATGCAAAACTGAGGTATGTCCTAACTTCTTAGTTGTAAAGCAAATTATTTTTAGTTGTATCATTTCACGCTTCCTAACTTCTATATTGACATGTTGACAGACTGCTTTTGAAGTGGACAAGTTTGCTATGCGCGTAGGAGGAACGCGACCAAAGTCAGAGGGTCGAGATGCATCTCTTTGGCACTACATACCTACCCTCAGAGCCGACATAGTGCGGGTTTTTCATTTAGACTATTCAAAGCTCGCCTATGTCGAGCTCCTAAAATGTAAAGCACTTAGTGCAGTCTTGTCGGAGAACCTCTTAGCCTCAAACATAAATAAATGTATTTTGGTAGCTAGGGAAGCTGCCTTGTATTGCTTTAAGGGCAAGCATCCCAGCTCAGTTTTAAGCCATTGTGCCCTTTCTCAGGCTCAAGGAATCAATGAGCTGAGTGATATATTCCAAAGCTTAGGCCAGAAACCAGCCTCTAGAACTCTCTCTCCTGAGCTCTTCCAAGAGCTTATTAAAAAGATGTAATGCAAACTTCTCTTCCAAGTTTAATAAAAAAAATTTGTTGTGCATTGTAAGTTGTGATTTTTCCTGGTGTACTTGTGATATACCATTTCAAGCCTCGCAATTTCAAGATTTTGTTCATGTATTCATAGAAAATATTGTTTAGGATTCGTTTTAAATGTGATCGTGATTAAAAAAGTAATCGAGATTGGGTTAGAGCGGTACGAAAAAATGTTGTATTTATAGATGTATACACACTCACATATCTGTATATATATGTACATATATGTATATATATATACATATATATATGTGTGTGTGTGTGTGTGTACCTATATATATAAGATTTTGGGGCTATTGAAAGATATATATATATATATATATATATATATATATATATAAGATATATAGGATATATATATATATGACATAAGATATTATAAGATTTTGGGGCTATTATAAGATATATATATATATATATATATATATATATATAATATCTTATATAAATATATAAGATTTTGGGGCTATTAGAGCACCTAAAGGGCCTTATGAGCCTCACAAGAACAAAAAAAATTTTAAAAAAAATGCCATGTGTGCTACGGCACGAAAATCGGCATTTTGACCTGGTCAAACTGGCGATTAACGCGCCATAGTGCACATGGCATTTTTTTTTTATTTTTTGATTTTTTTGGTCTTGAGGCTCATAAGGCCCTCAAGAAGGGTCTCTAGGTGACTTTATAGGCTCTACCTTTTTTGTATATATAAATATATATATATATATATGTGTGTGTGTGTATATATATATATATATGTGTGTATATATATATAATTGTATATATATATATATATGTGTGTGTGTGTATATATATGTGTGTGTGTGTGTGTGTTTGTGTGTGTTTTTTCCTGTGTGTATAGTGCTTTTATATTTTTTTTAATGAAATGTTCATTGGGCACTGAGCATACAAAAAAAAAAGGACTCAACAAAGAATGTAACACAACTCAAAAAGCTTTCATTAATGTGTGAAAATGCTACAAAGGAATTTGGGAACATTACAAAATTTTGTAGGGAGAATTACAAAGTGGGTTAGCCTATTGAGGTAGAAGGCTATGCTCTAAACGTAGGCGTAGGGTTAGGGACATATCTACAGGCTTCAAAGTGACTCTCTTGGCATGTACAATAGCCAGCACTGCGTCTTCAAAAATAGAAACTACAATATCTTCAGCAGCTTCTTGAAGAGCTTCAAGAGCTGTGCTCTATATGCGGTCAACCCTGTCAGTAAATTTTTCCATTGTTTCTCTCACCAGTCGAGAGAATGGTGCCTTGGGGATGAGAAGATCTGTGCTTTTCTGATATTTCCTAATCTCTCGTAGCGCGACTGTCCCTGGCCTCCATTTTCTCTTCTTCTTTGTAACCGGTGGAGGCAGTGGTGGTCTTTGATTCTCCCACGGTCGTTCAGACCTGAACTTCTTTTTCTTTTGTGCACGCTCTTCCTCTTCTTGTTGGTCTCAAAACTTGCCCTCCATTCTTTTGCCACACGTCTTGACTGGACGTCTGGATGTTGTGGCTGCTTGTGGCTGTGCTTGGCTTGCCCTCCTTGCGTCCTCTTTGGGCTACTGTCTCTTTTGCATTTCTGTCTCCCAAGCCGCCCTCACAAGAGCAAACTCTTTGTCAATGGTATCTTTCGTGATGCCATAGGACAAGAGCTCGACCTCCCTGTTCTGTAAGATAACCTCTAGCTGTTCTAGGGTGTCGACCTCAATAACAATCTCCGGTGGTTGCCCTTGACCTTCCTCGGCTTCTTTTGGACGCCACTCTTCTTCCGCTTCTCTACTAGGCTATGTTTCTTCAGCTTCCTTCCTGCGTTGCGCTTCTTCGGCCTCCTTCCTGCGCTCTTCTTCTCTCATCTCCTTTGCCTCTTGCTCTGTTACTATAGGTAGATTTGTCCTTTTTGCTGTAGCAGGTAGTGGGCCGAGTTGATCGAAAAAAGGCAAGTCTTGCTCCTGTTCTTCTGGCATGGCCTAGGTATGTACGAGTGCGAGAGATAGTGGGAGGGCAAGAGAGAGTAGAGCACAAAGAAGAAATTGAAATGTGGTGGCTATAAATGAAAAATGACTTAAATATGTCTATAAATATAAATTTTTAAAACTTTTAGAAAATTTTAAAACACAAAAAGATTATAATCAGAGAGTTTAAGCCCATGAGGAACCACATCGACGCTTGCTTGCTACCCACTGCCGTAGTCTCTCCCTAGCATTTGATCTGTTGTATCCTTCAGTTCTTCTTGCATTAACAGTTTTCATTATTTGACACCTAAGAGACAAATTGCCGTGAGTTTTCTACCTTTTTTTGCCAACCAGAACGCGATAGAACCAGTTGAACATTTCATGGAGCGCATTACTCTTGACTTTGCCACCCCCATGGCAAGTGCCCTTAAAATACACGGCCTTTGCTTGGTAATGTGATTTCTCCATGCCTTGATTGCTCCAAAGTGCTAAAGAGCCATATCTATCGAGAAAGTATGACCCATGTGCATACAATATATGCTGCATAGAAAATTATAAAAAGTCAACAAAGAGTATGAAGAACATACTACAAGGACACAAGAAATATAACATTACCATGTAGTGAGTAATGTGTGTTTCTCCCCATGCCTCGACCATTTCTTCTGTAAATCTACAAGTGGCTTGTTTAAGTGCCTCAATACCATGGTCATCCAGGTGAGGTCGCTCTAGAAGATCGACCATTTTATTACACACCTCCCATACACGTGTACGTTTTAGGCCAAGCCTGGCATCATTTCCTTGATATGTTGTAACATCAGCTATGAGAACCCAAGTGGTTTGATAGCAAGTGTCTTGCCTTTGATCCACCCATGCAAATTTTATTAGGGTTGTCTTGTGTAGGGTTTGATTTTCTGTCCTTTGTCAAGACCACTGCTCCAGCATGTAATCCCATAGAGGAAAGTACACCCTCTAGTGCACGTATTGACTCTTCTCGTCGATCTTCGGGCTCCATGCTCCAGACATAGTTTATGTGGAGCATCAATAGCTTATCCAAAATCCTGAGTCTTGCATGTAATGTGCACACATGCACTTGACATAGTGGAATGTCCAAGATTGGGTTCCAAGCATTGTCCTCCTGGTCACGACTAGGTGGCTTGCTTTGGTCACAACTTAATATGCCATTATGCCATACCTTTGATCCTTTCGTCTGTTCAGCATAAAAAACGATTGCTTTTTTTGCACCCACTTTTTTTTGACTTTTGCCTTTGCTAGGTTGTTTCCCTTTTACTCTTGAGTCTACTGCTGTCTTGGAATGACAACAGTAAACACATGAGAATATAGTATTCGCACCTGTTTTACAACCCAACATACACTTTAAGGTTTTTAGATCGCCACCCAAGTGCCATTCAATGTTAAAGCAGCCTATTCCGGGAACATCAAGCTTTTGACCATTGACCTAACAAGAGACGACATGTTGAATGCTAGACCATTCAAAATACCACCTCAAGGTATCATGGTTCTCTTTTGGGAGGACCCATGCTGCTTGCCACTAGATGTTCTTCTCTGATTGAATGCCGTAGTAGTCTTGCTTATGCCCTTGACCCCTATTGTTGCTGTCTTCAGTTGCATCCAACTCTTGGGTCTCTAAATGCTTTCCTCTAAGTGCTCGGCTCATCAAGGTTAAACTAACACGCTCCAGTCTTTGCCCTTTAACCACTTGACATTCATCCAGCTTCAAGACAAACACGGCATTTCCACCTGTCTCTTCAAGTGTGAGGCCATAGTACTGAATCATTGCTTTTTGTAGCACTTCCATGTCAATGTAGACATTGTTATATGCATTGTATTCAAAGGGTTTGATTGTTGGCATTGGCATAATATCCTCCACCCACTTGTACCCACCATTAAACATGGATGCAATATCACCATTAGCACACTTCTTTGCCATCTGTAAGTTATAAAGTGTTGGAAGCAAGGATTGCGTAACTCCCTTTGCTCGCAACCCTAAAGTGATTGACCTGTACATTTCTCTGTAACCTTTCTGGCTAATACCTGCTGAGTTACATATATCAAGCATCTCTTTGGGTGTGACAATTTCTTTGATTTCCTTCAAGAAATGTTGACGAAGGGTCTCCCGCTGCTTATCATTACCAGAACCTATTATCATTTCCATGATATCCTTCTCCTGAAGGACATGCTGAAGAAGGGAGACATTAACATTGTCCTCAGCGTTGTTACATCCTAGTATAGCTGTTGCACATGCCCTACAATCGCAAGAGTCACCCATGAGAGATGCTTTATTCATTAATTGCTTCTCAAAGTTGCTATAATTCCTACAAAAAATTTTACCTGGTTGTTTGTTTACGCCTCTTGCATGCGCCTGCTGTCTTAGAAAGTAACCCAACAGCTTTACGTTTTCTTTGCCTTGCGTGATATCCAATGGGAAGGTGAGTGAAATGGTGAACACGACGCTGAAGATTACGAGTGGAGTGTTGAAGACGAACATAATTATCAGTAAATTGATTTATTGTGCGCACACGATCCGCTAAATTATTCTTCTGCACCTCAAGCTCCTCTGAGAGCTCTTTAATCCTCTGCATCAAATGATTGATCTGCTTAGTCGATGCTGCTTGAAGCTGGTCGAAGGTAAATTGTGTTTGCCTCTTTTCAGCTGCCTCATCTAGATACAAATGTGTAATCTCCTACAATAGCCAAGAAGCCCATTGAAACCATCACCAACAAACTTAAAAAAACTTGTAATGCTTTTGAATGGTGGAGGGGCACCAGATATTGGATCTGATGGATAAAGATTTCTATCAATCCAAAGATCAATGGCCTTTGCTCCTTGCATTCGAAGCTGATCGTATGAAATGTTGGGTGCAACATGCCTACTGCGTAGGGTTGCGTATTCTGTCTCCAAATCAACCTGAAGGTGGATCTTAGAGGTGATGTCTTGTAGTGCCATCTACAAGAAAGTAGGCTTGTAAGCTTGGGTTTAATAGGAGTGGAAGGAGCAGGATATGGTATCAAAAAATAATGGGAAGAATGGAGATGAGGGTTGCTTCTCTAGAGCTGCATTGTGGATAGAGAAAGAAGCCAGAAAGGGAGCCAAAGGAACATAGAGAGGGTTGGCAATGGTGAGACTAAAATGCAAAGGAGACAATGCATCATGGGAAGCTTCTTTAGTGCAAGCTATGGCTGCTAAGCAATATAGAGAGAGAATACATCATGAAAAGGTTCTTCTGTGTAAGTCATGGCTACTGCTGTGGGTTTGGAGAGAGAACCAAGTATTGTAGAGAGAATGCTCTTGGTAAGCTTCTTCCTTGTAAGCCATGGCTACTACTGTGGGTTTGGAGAGAGAAGGCTCATTTAGGAGTACAGACCTGCTAGCTATGGAGAGAGGACCAAGTATTGTAGAGAGAATGCTCATGGTAAGCTTCTTCCTTGCAAGCCATGGCTACTACTGTGGGTTTGGAGAGAGAAGGCTCATTTAGGAGTACAGATCTGCTAGCTATGGCTTTTGGAGTAGAGAAAGACGCTTTTTTCCATGGAGAAGGAGTGCAGGGCATTTTAGAGAGAGGATTTAGAGAGAGAAAGAGATCTGGTGCACACACAAAAAAGGGGGGAAGAAAGTGACAAATTTTTGGAATGTTTGGAGTTCGAAAAGGTAGAGAAGGCTATGATAACTGTCTGACAGCCCATTACAAAGCTTTAAAGTCACCTAGGTGGCCAGATCTAAGAATATCTCCTTTATTTTATTTTTTTTTGTTTTTGTGAAAAATCAAATATATGCTTTTAGGACTAGGCCTCTAGGCTTGGTCAAAGATGGATTAGCATTTTAAGCATTTCACTAAACGTCCAAATTAAAGGGCCCAATAAGACTCCATTGAGTTCATAATGAAGATCAACCAACGGATCCATATAAAAGAGCCATGGACTCATCCATTGAGGACCAGCAAGGTCAATCAACCAGATCCATGCCCGAATTCAGAAAACAACTCTTACTCCTTGTTCCAATATCTTCCCCGACGCACGTGTGGGTATCTTCGGTGACCCAAAGCCCGAGCACCATATGGTCAGCACCCTCTAGGGTCCTTTGCAGGTGACCTAGCACTTCACTCATAGGCCGCTTCCTTGGTCCCTCATCCATCGTACCGGAAGCTCACCATTTAAATCGAACCAATGCTGATCAAGACCTCGGCTGACCTTGCTAAGCGAGACATCCTTCGTTGACTCTCCATCAGCTATTGCAACTTTATTAGTTAGGTCTCCACAACCTCATTCTCAAGATGGTCAAAATGATTCCCCATCATTATTTACATAAAATAAGACAATATTAGATAATTTGGAAAAAATCTCATACTTCGGGAATTACCTTTTTAACATAGTTTTGGCCATATCTTGAGCATATTAACTCCAAATTTGTCAGACATTATATATTTAGATACTACTCTTCAAGATCTTTCCAATGATATGTCACATGAGGGGGGGGTTTGACAAAAGCTTGGATAGGTTTACCATGATCCCATTTTTTAAATAGGAGTGGGATTTTTCCCAAATTATCTAATATGGTATTAAATAATCATTTAAGAACATGTCATAATAACAGCTTCTATAATGAACTCTCGTCTTTCACATTGTTCCACATCTGTCCACATACTTAATCCATATCTAGTTCATATGTATTCCTATTCTCATCCAATCACATCATTTTTCATCTCATCACATCTTTTTTCATTTACCCTCATCACATCTCATCCACTCGCATCAACCCATATTCACATCCCATCATACCTCATTCATTCACATCAATTTCAATTTACATCATACCTCATCACATTCATTTCACATCTCATCTCATTCATTCTTATCCCGATTCACATCACATCACATCTCATCCATTCACATCCCATATCATTCGTTTACATCTGATTCATATGACATCACATCTCATTCACTCACATCCGGATTCACAACACATTAATACATCTCATCCATTCACTCACACATCGACATCACATCCTTTCACATACACATCAACATCCATTCTTTCACATACACATCCATATCCATTCTTCCACACGCATCCACATTCATTCTTCCACATACACATCCACATCCATACATCCACATACACATCCACATCCATTATTCTACATACACATCCACATCCATTATTCTACATACACATCCACATTCATTCTTCCACATACACATCCACATCCATTATTCCACATACACATCCACATCCATACATCCACATACACATCCACATCTATTCTTCCACACACACGTACACATTCTTCCACATACACATACACATTCTTCCACATACACATCCACATCCATTCTTCCACATACACATACACATACACATTCATTCTTCCACATACACATGCACATCCATTCTTCCACATACACATCCACATCCATACATCCATACATCCATTCTTCCACATGCACATCCACATCCATTCTTCCACATGCACATCCACATCCATTCTCACCCTTTCACATATCCTCTCATCTCATTATTCACATCCACATCCATTTCACTACATCACATCTTATCACATCCTACTTTCATCCTATCACATCCTAATCACATCCCATACACATCTTATCACATCCTATTTGCACCTTATCTCATACATTCACATGCTAATCCCATTTATAGATTTTTCTAGGTTGATCCCAATAATGGGACTTTTTCTAAATTTTTACCAATTGCTTGGCCTAATTAAAGGTTCTTTCTAGATGACTAGTTCCATATTCATTCTCAATTTCTCAAATGAATTAAATTCAATATTCCTCTTTTGGAATAGAAGAATTCATGGGATTTACAGAAATCAATTCTACCCATATTTTCACTTTTGATAAATAATCATAAATTGAATTATACTAAAATTTTCTCTTCTTCTCATTTAATTTCTTGGATCTCAAATAACATGGGAATTCTTTTTTTTTGCATTGAATTCATTGCATTCCAATGTCATGGGTATTCCTCTTTTATCATCAATTATTTCTCATAAAGTAATTTCATCTAAAATAAAATACCCATAAGTTCAATATGCTAGGAATTTCTCTTTTTCCATCTAAATGATGGAATTCTAAATGTCATAGGAATTTCTCTTTTAACATTTGAATATTTCTCATAGATATAATAAATTTATCTAAATTTCATCTTTGAATTGAATTAAAATACTCATTAATTCCAATATACTAGGAATTTCTCTTTTCCCATCTCAATGATGGAATTCCAAATGTCATAGGAATTCCTCTTTTAGCATTTAAATATTTCTCATAGATAAAATAAATTTATCTAAATTTTATCTTTGAATTTAAATGAATTATCCAATATTTACAATATGGTAGGAATTTATCTTTTCCCATCACAATGATGGAATTCCAAATGTCATAGGAATTCCTCTTTTAACATAAAAAATGAATTACTAGAAATTTCTCTTTTGCTAATTACTATTTATGCATAAACATAAAAAACAAATTTTCCATGATTATAATGAGAATCATTCAATTAATCTAGGATGATTAATCCTAGAATATGGTAGGAAGTCCTCTTTTCAGAATATAAATAAAAATGATTTGTGTTTATTTTTCAAAAATTTTACCATAGCTCCGCTGCTGCTATTACTAATAATTCTCAATAAATTTGAAAGAATAAATTTTAGTATTATTCATGTGATTAGAATAATCACTAATTCGATCATTATCCAATTATGGATTGATTCTTAATTTTACCCTATTAAATCAAATAGCATAAAAGTATTAAAAAGCCATTATTTTGGCCTCCAATCAGACAAGCATAGCAATTACTTTTAGATTAGAGAAATGCTTCATGAGAGAAGCTTCATTTGAATTGAGAATAGGTAATAGGAATGACCATTCTTTGGGGGAGAGAGAGAAATGCATAAAAAGCATTATAAATTAAGCATAAATGGAAATTTATGTATTTCTTCATTACAATACATTAAAGAACTTCAATAGTATTCAAAAGCCATTCAAATTAATGCTTCTCAAGCTTCAGAGCCACATTTTACCTCTTAAATTACTTGATTCTTTGATCACAATAGAGGCCCCAAACCAATCAATTGGTTTGGTATGTTGTTGGAGTCTCCAAGGAAGATTGAAGAGAGAGAGAGAGAGAGAGAGAGAGAGAAGCTCCAATCTCTTCAATTTGTAGAGGATTTTTAGAGGATAATAGAAAATATCATTATTTCAGTATAATACTCGCATGGTATAGTTATCATATTTTTTTACAAAGGGCTAAGGATCTATTTATAGGTGAGGGGGGCCTCTAACCAAGTCCAACTAGTTTCTAGAATTTTTCAGGTTCAGTTTGGCTAAATTTGGACAAGATTTGGATCTAGTTTGGCTCCCTTTTGATTTGGTTTGATCTAGGAGAGAGTAGAGATAAAAACATCACAATTTTTTTTTAATTTAAAACTCCAACACACATGTGAAATAGACACCTCCTTGAAGAGCTCCCTTCTCACCAAGGTGTTAAAATTGATTCATTATACCCAAAATATCTCTTTTTTTTAGTAATACTCATAGTTTTTTACTAATAAACCTTGTCCTTAGTTAACTCTTCATCTTATGTAAGCATTTACTCATTTTTGGGGGGTGTTTCTTTTATAAATTAGATTTATCTCCTCCCCACACTTGGATTGATCCAATTAGCCCATAGGAACCTTAATTGGATCATAATCCAAAAATTTCTGAAAATCTAGACCCTTAGGCTGTCATTTTTACCTATTTCAATTAGATACAATTGCACATTGGAAAGTTATTTTTGAATTTCTGTTTCACGAGAAACCATTTTAGACACTAGGAGGATTTTTATATCCAAAAATATCTCAGTTTTGGATTATCTCTCTCTCTAGATATTTTCTCTCTCTAAGTCAAAACAGGGTAAAACAAAATCTTTCTTTTATTTCATGTATTATAATAATCGGCTATGTATTCCCAATGATGAGGGAATAAAGGGAAGAATTTTGTTAGAAGCCTATGATAGCCTGATAGCTGGACATCCACCAGGGTTTATAAAAACCTATATGTCTTTGAAGAAAAGCTTCTTCTGGCTAGGACTAAAAAAGGATGTACTTGATCATGTGCAGAAATGCTTAATGTGTCAGAGAGTCAAGGCGTTAGAGAGAGTCAAGATGCTAGGGAAACTGCAGCCTCTAAACATTCCTTAGATGAAGTGGAAATGTATCATTATGGACTTTGTCACTGGATTACCTTAAGTGCAATCAGGTTACAACTCCGTTTTTGTGGTAGTTGATAGGCTAACCAAAGTTGTCCATCTCATTCGAGTGAAAGAAACATACACTGCAGTGGATGTTGCCTGAGTTTTCCTTAAAGACATCTTCCGATTGCATGGCTTACCTAGGAGGATAGTAAGTGACAGAGATCCCAAATTTACATCGAAATTTTGGACTGCATGCCGATAGCTTTCTATGCATGTCAATAGCTACCTACGCATGTCGATAGTATCCAATGCATGCTGATAGCATCCTACGCATGCTGGTAGCCACCTACACATGCCAGTACCTTCCTAGGCATGCCGGTAGCTACCTACACATGCTGGTAGCTTTATGCATTATGCTGGTACCTCCGGTAGCTACCTACACATGCTGGTAGCTTTATGCATTATGCTGGTACCTACCTATGCATGCCGGTAGCTACCAATGCATTATGCCAGTAGCTTCGTACGTATGCTGGTAGCTTCCTATGCATGCCGGTAGCAATTACACATGCGAGTAGCTTCCAACGCATGCTGGCAACTACCTACGCATGCCGGTAGATTTATGCATCATGCCGGTAGCTTTCAACGTATATGCCGGTAGCAACCTATGCATGCTAGTAGCTACCTATGCATGCCGATAGCAACCAATGGAAGCCGATAGCAACCAATGCATGTCGGTAGCATCCAATGCATGCCAGTGTAGCTTCCTATGCATGCCAGTAGCAACCTACACATGCTGGTAGCAATCTATGCATGCCGGTTGCAAACCAACACATGCCGGTAGCTTCCAATGCATGCCGATAGCATCCAACGCATGCCCGTAGCTTCCTACGCATGCCGATAGCTACCAACGCATGCCGGTAGCTTCCTGCGCATGATGCGATGGCTTCCTATGCCTGCCAATAGCAACCAATGCACGACGGTAGCAACCTACGCATGCCGGTAGCTTCCTACACATGCTGGTAGCTACCAATGCATGCAGGTAGCTTCCTATGCATGCCGGTAGCTTCCTACACATGCCGATGGCTTCCAACGTGTGCTAATAGCTTTATGCATAAGGCCATATGTATAATAGTTTTAAGTATTTATGTTTTTTTCTTAGATAGATGGCAAATAACTTGAGGTGTAATATTACACGTGAAGGAGGAGTCGATATCCCAACAATATTTATAAGTATATATTGGCCTCAAATTGTATCTTATCTTTTAATTAAAGAGGTTGATCTTAAATAACAACTTTCTAAAATGTTCATTTGTTTATATGTCTATAGATTGAAGCAATGGACCGCCCCTCTATGCAAGACAAATATGATTTTGCATTACAACAACGGGGTTTGCAAGCTCTATTTGATAGGGTGCAAGATGAAGGATATATTTTTATTATTGGAGGAGATGTTTGGCAAGCATGCCAAGTAAGTACATTCCTAAACCCTAAACCTCTTTGTTTTTGTAAAACTGATTCTCACTTGTGTTAGATTTATTGTCTTTTAGGATCATGTAACTAGAAATGGTGGTGCAAATGTCCATGTCGCTAGAAATGGAAATGTGAGAAGCGAAGGGGCTAGAGCTCGAAGGAGCAATAATAATCACAAAGCATGAGATCTAGATAGCCCCTAGCTTTATCTTGTATATGAGTTTCTTGGAATCATACACATGTAATTTCGCTCACTATTGTAATTGAATTTTACATTCCTAAAACCATGAATTGCAAATGTCATTTCATTTTTATATTGGTCAAGTTTTACATTACACTTGTCCATGATGATGTGAAGTTATGTTAGTTTTATTGTGTCTACATTAGAAAAAAAAGTCCTGGTGTAAACTCCCCAGTCTGCCCCATTTTTTTTTTATGATGTAGTACTTTCACTGCTCAGCAGTGAAACTAGTAGTGCTATTTTGTTGGCTCAACAGCGTAATATTGTAGCAAAAATAGCAATGTCTTTAGTAGTGATATAGGCTCGACATCTCCATACCCTTCTAGTTATAAAAGCGCTGCTATTTTCGCTTCTAAACCCTCATTCTATTGTAGTGAGTCACAGTATTACAGTGAAATTTCGCTACTATGGGCATTGCTCAATTGCGGTCACTAAATCCACTTAAAGAGGCCAAATATAAGGTCTTAAGACACACTTTCATAGTGGATTCTCACCTAGTGGAGATAGATGGCGGATTCTATCACATAGATCTATAACCACAATTAGGATGAGAGTGAAACAATTTGGGACTATATACCTAGAGCCAAGTATCTGCTTATGAGATGTCGTACCTGCAAAAATACTAGATGACTTATTACTCATCGATTTATTTATGAGCAGTCTCAAGAGAAAGATATTGCACAATTCATGACCCACCAATAATACAAGTACAAAGTGTTCGATGCTAAGGATTAGACAACAACAATATTATTATGCTCATTTGCTAGTAGAATGGAAACTATGACACAACTCATTGTTGGTACCAGGAAACCCACCACCATAACCTATGCTCTCGGTGATAAAGCTACCATAAACCGATGTAGAATCCAACACCCACCATTCATTAGAACCCTATGCCCATCTATGTTGTTACCACCCCTTCCTCCTGAATTGCATTGGTACAAAAATACTTGGTGACTTTTCTAGTGGAATATGAGAGTCTATAACAAGAGAGCTATTACGCGTACGAGAAATATGATTCATACAAATATCCACAACAACTCCCATCATCCATAGAATATACCTCTCTATTCAAAGCCATGGTGCAACAAAGAGTGAGAGACTTCACGTATGCAATGTCTCCCTTATATAAGGGCATATACCATGTTGTTTTGTGTCCTCATAAAACAATCACACCTAGTGCCCCAACTCCATCCCCGAATCCACTACCACCAACCAACAGCAATGTCATTCCATATGGCGATACATGTTTACAAGTGTGGATTCAAACATGCCTTGTCCCAACAAAATAAAAAACACTTCAATGGCCGGATGTTTATCCCAATAGAATGACAATCAGCTCATTGGCCAGATCATCAACCACTCTAATGGTGGGAGCATCAGCCACTTTGATGAGCCTTAACAAGTTAAGCATACAAGGAGGACTTATTCATATAGTCCACCTTAATTCTATCACAAGGAGGACTTATTCATAAAGTCCACCTGAATTCCATCACAATGCTCAAAACCAAGTCAATGACATATTGTGCAGGGTACTAAGAGTTTCAGGAAATATGTAATTAGTTTGGGTTAGCTTTGAGTTTTGGTTGAGATTAAATCTGCTTAACAGGAGGAGTAGAGGCATAACCATCCGGCCTTGCATCCTCATGAGGTGGCGTGTGACCTAAGGCCAATGAGGAGGCAAAAAAAGGGTGGAGTTAATGGCATGTGAGCAAAGGATGGGAAGGTTTAAGTGGTATGGTTTAAGGGACTATGTAGTGAACAATCTTAAACAATAAAAATTAATAAGAAAATAGAAGCTTCAAGCTTAAAGTGTGAGGGTGGCGGCTGCCAATGGGATCCCGGCAGGTTTGCCCTCACCACGTGTGCCAAAGGATGGAAGGGGCCACATGGCAAGAGGAGGTGAGCTTGCTGTATGGGGGTGGGGAATCCCTAAGAGGAGCCAAAAAGAGAGTCACCAAGAGAGAGCACATCGACAGAAGCAGAGGGGGGGGGGGAGGCATCCACTGCAGAGAAGCAGAGAGGAGAAGAGGTAGCGAGAACTGCAGAGAACCAGAGTAGGAAAGAAAGGTAGCGTCGACTACAGGGGAACAGTGAAGAAGAGATAGAGAGCGTTGACAGTACAGGAGGGGAGAGGGCGTCAACTACAGCAAAGTCGAGGAAGAAGAGGGTGGCGTCAACTGCAGCAAACCAAGGAAGGAAAGAAGATGACATCGTCTGCAGGGAAGGAGAGAAAGGTAGCGTCGACTGCAGGAAAACAGTGGAGAAAAGGTGGCAGTGACTGCAGGTAAAAAGACAGAGGAGGACATCGATGGGCTGGCATGCAAGAAAGGAAAAAGGAAGGTGATGAAGGGGAGCATTGTGGAGACAGGGGAGTGGTTGGTGCTGTGGGCCTGTGTGTCGGGCAAGCTGAATCCTGAGAGGTGATGCAAAGAGGGCTTGGGCTATGTGTTTGGCTTCACCGAGTTCTCTTTCAAGGTTTTGAGTGTGATGGGGCTTGTCTTGCTCTTGCACAAAGGCAGCATCGGCTACAGATACTATGAGACAGCTTCTGCTAAAGAAGAATAGAAGACAAGAGGGGTGCCTTGTTCGAGAGAACGACAAACTGGTTCTCTTGGAGCTATGTGACTATGAGGCGATGTGTATGGAAGCAAAGGGAATTGAAGACCAAAAAGATGCCTTTTAGTGAGGTGGTCGTCTACTGCTGAGTTGGCTGGGAGACACCCTTCTTAAAGTCAGAGCTGAAGAGATTTGGGACCTGCTCATTGCTGCACTAAAATGGTGGAAGGGTCGGCTGTATAAGGTGTTGATGTTTTTTTCTAGGCTTGGAGTTTTCTGGGAAGTTTTGTGTAAAGAGTCAAAGCTGGAACTGAGTTATTGTATGCATACTTGTAAAAGTTTTTGTCCTGAAAATACAGTCTTGTAAACCTGAAGTAAAGCTTTGAGGGTAGCCCACCTCAGATATGTACCTTGTCCTGGAGCTTGGTTTGAATATCGAAGAACTATACTTTGAAGATGCTTCCATGTTTGAGGTTGTTTACTCTGATAGTGATGCAGGGTACTCATCAGTCATAGTTCATATCGATGAAGGGGAGTGGGCTGATTATGAATGGGTTTTAGATGAAGATGGTTCTGAGGATGTAATGGATGTTCAACTCTGTAAAGATGAAGACTTGTATTGAAAGAAAGTTTTGTTGATACTCTTGGGTCTGGTGTTCTGGGTGTGTTTGTATCAGTGTGTGGAAGTGTGACACCCTATAAAGGCATATACAGCTATACCGCTTTCGTGTCATCACTTTTTGGTGCCTCCATAGAGAAAGAAATTTCCTTCGGTTTGTGAAAGAAGAGAAGGGTTTGTGTGAAGAAATATTGAAGAGATGGCTCAAGATTTTCCAGAGTATTGGAGATTATCGCATGAAAGTGCATTTAGGTTTTTGGAAAAGATGGAATTTACAGCTTTGATGAAAGATAGGGAAACCCTCGGAGATCCTCTCTCAGATTTTGACTTATTGCTTACAGGGTGATGCAAAAGCATGGGTACAGATGTTTGTGACCACACAGGAATACTCATCAACAGGATCCCGAGTACCGTGTAGCTAGAGCTGAATTTTTGGCACAGTTTTCCC
Source organism: Cibotium barometz (assembly GCF_041138505.1). NCBI lineage: Eukaryota > Viridiplantae > Streptophyta > Polypodiopsida > Cyatheales > Cibotiaceae > Cibotium > Cibotium barometz. The sequence goes on from NC_141054.1 coordinate 18,049,311, forward strand.
GTGTAAGAAGTCCGAATGATGTGTGGAAAGAGTTGTGTAAAATTCAGCAGAAGGATGAATAGGATGTGGATCAGTATTTGATTGAGTTTGGTAGACTGTGGAGTCTATGGTGTGAGGCTTTGATTCCTGAAGTACCCCCGCAGATGATTAAGAGAGACCGGTTTGTGGCTATAGTCTGGAGCCAACCCTCCGTCTAAAGGTGGAGCTGAAGAATCTGGACAGCTTTGAGGAAGCTGTCAGAGTTGCTCGAGAGAAGGAGTGGAAGGTGAAGCGTCTGAGGCAGATGGGAATACAAGAAGAGCCGAAGAAGTTTGTGAAGATGCCAGAGATTGAGATTGTGCATCCTAAAAGAGAAGCTGCTGTTGTTCCTGAATAGGAGGATACTTTGAAGAGAGACATTCATGATGCAGTGGAACTCATGAAGTCTTTAAGTTTGGATGGAAGCAGGTGGAAAGGGAAGAAGCCGAGGTGCTCCAAATAATAGAAGGGATATTATGCCAACAGGTGAAGGAAATATGAGAGGATCACGGAGAGGAAGGGGCTATTATTTAAGCAATGTCCAATGCTGGAACTATGGGGAGCGGGGACATATCAGCCCTCAATGTGATAAACCGCCCAGGGCAGGTGGTGGAATGTATCCCATGATGCAAAGGACTAATGATAGATTAGGAGATCACAGTATTGAGGTGAAAGATCCAAATCAGCCCTCTACCAGTGGAGTTAAATGAGTGGAGTTAAATGGAAAGATAAAGGAAAGGGACCGTCTCTTAGCTTGATAGGAGTGGAGACCATCCCAGAGATCATGCCCGTGGCCAAGAGGACAAGAAGTACAATGGCGGAAGCTGAACCGTCTTCTAAGAAAGGAAAACATGTCCAATTTGACATAAGCCCTCAACCAGAGAAGAAGAAAAGGAAGCCAAGAAGATGCTATAAAACTTTAGATTTACGTATTGGTCAAGGTCAGGAAGAATATACCCTGATGGGAGATTTAAAGGGAAGGACAGCCAATATAACTTTCGCCCAATTGCTTGGATTGTGTACGAAGCTCAAGAGAGAAGGGAAGAGGTTGGAAAATCCGAGGAAAGCAAATGAGCAGGAGCCCACGCAAGGTTAAATGGAGCTGATGTCTATGGGGAAGACCTTCCTGATATCTGTCCGTCGGTTGATGCTTGGTGTGGAGGTGTGAGTGTTGGAGAGGCATATGTAGATGGCGGTGCACAAATCAGTGTAATGACTCAGTCCTGCATGGAGAGATTGGGGTTAAAGCTGAATGCTAGTTCAGATTTTAGACTCCGAATGGCAAATCATGCAAAATTGAAGTGTCTGGGTATATATGCAGGAGTGCCAGTGACTGCTTTTGGTGTGATTTGCAGCATAAATTGCCATATTATGCCGGCTGGATTGGGATGCCTCTAATTACATTCTATTTAAAAGCCATGAGATCGATTGTCTAAGTTGTTGCTTATTGCATGCATGTTGTTGCTTATTGCATGCACGACTTATTGCATGGTTCACTTATTGCCATGCTAATGCTTCACTTATTACCAAGAAATGTCGATTCTTGCCATGGTTCACTTATTGCCAAGAAATGTTGATTCATGCGCCATGGTTCACTCATTGCCATGCTAATGTTGCTACATGCCATGGTTCTCAATCCAAGCCAAAATAATGTTGCTTATTGCCATGGTTCACTTATTGCCATGCTAATGTTGATTGTTCATGTTGTTGCTAATTATCATGCTAGGGTTCACTTATTGCTATGCTTAATGCCTCATTTCCATGCAAGTATTTTAGTAATATGTGTTCATGCATGCATGACACACTTAAAGCTTTTGCCTAGTTTACTACACAGACCTAGTTTATCCCTAGTTTACTACATAGACCAGGTTTGAAAATCAGCCTTAGTTTATCGATGGTGCTTATTGCATGCATGCTTTATAGTAGCCATGCTTAGGTTAACTTATTGCCATGATTAATGTCTTGTTGCCATGCATGTATTCTAGTAATATGTAATCATGCATACATGACACACTTAAAGCTTCAGCCTAGTTTATTACACAAACCTAGTTTATCCCTAGTTTACTACATTTTCCTAGCTAGGTCCTAGTTTAACCCTAGATATGCATAGTTTATCAAAACCCTAGCTTATACATTGTTTACTAACATATCTTTGGTTCATTTAACTTCAATGAAAGTAAGTCACGATATAGTAGTTCTTGTAGTCTTTCTTTTTGCTAAAAGTATGTGGCACCAATTTGTGTATGTCACTTCTTTATATTGATGGTTCTTTGGTACTCATTTGCTATTAGATGGCACTTGTAAACCCTCCTTATGTGAGGAGATTATTCTTCCTTCTGGGAAACTTGCTCGGCAATGTCGAATCTCAAATACGTGTCCTAGATGGAACACAAACTATTGTAAGAGAGTTGACATGATTCGTCACTTGAAAGCCGACCATGGCTTAGAGGTGGATATCCCACTTCAAAAGATAGGACACCCCTTGGGTCGTGGAATGCAAGGAGCTTCAAAGAGTGTTGCAAAGCAATCACAGACAAGGTTTCTAGATGCACAACATAAATTTCAAATCAACATGAAAAACAATGAAAGGAAACAAAGACTTTTGGCCGAAGATGCTTGGGAAAACAAAGCTCCATCCAACTTGTCCAAGAGAGCCTATAACATCCAAAACGAAGCATTTATCGAGGGGTTTATTGCCAAGGGCATGGAACAATACATGGCAAACAAGGAGAAACGCATTCAAGGGATTGAACGGTGCATTAAAGAGGGATATTCCAAACATGTGAGATTTTCTCTTGTCCTATTAACCTTAATTGTGAAATATATATATATATATGATGAATATTCTTAAGCTCTCATTTTGCATCTTGTAGAGCGATGCAAAAAAGAAAGTGATGATTGTGACAATGATGATGGTGAAGTGGCTTCTCAACGCATATTGACAAGCGACAAGGATGAAAATCGAAAAGAGTCTCTTCCTTCGGTATGCAAGAAATGAATTTTTGATATTTTTAGCTTGTTTGTTGTTTATTTTCTTTACTTTCATAACATGCCACTCAATCCATTTTCCTCTCTCTAAAATGAAATCATTAATGAGGCGAACCATGAGCATGTGGCTTCATCTCAAGTGAAGAAGAGGCAAAAGTGTGTTGTTTTTTCTCCTTCTTTGAAGGTAAGAGATGGATGTACTAGTTGGTGAGAGGGCTTCTTTGTAAACATAGTACTAACCTTAAATTGTATTTGCCATGAAACTTTGTAATCTTTCAATTCAAAAGATAGGATCAAAGAAAAATGTTCAAATCCATGATAGTGAAGGCTCCTCACATGGAAACAAAAATATCGATGAGGAAGTGTTGATGAGAAATGTGGAATTCAAGGGAAAAGCCTCCCTTACAATGGTATGAAAATACTACTCTTCAACCTTTGTACTACTTTATTTCTTGTTTTCCTTACACTAATATACATAAATATACATTGTTTCTTGTTTCCTCACTTTAGGAGAAAATTGTCAACAAGGAGGCTCATGTGGTGCTCTCTAAAAAAAGTAAGAAACAGAAGAAGGTAAGGGGTGGAAGATGTCTCTTTGCACACAATTTAAGAGTAGGCTTTATTTTACATACCTTGGCTCCTTATGTCAAGTCTTGTTTGTTTGAACTTGAAGGGGATGGCTTGCAATGGAAATGCATCTCATGTTGATATTAGCTCTCCGAGTGAGAGTAAGCCTTCAAATGTAATAATAACAATATCCACTAATGGCTTGAATATTGAATTATCATAACATATGCATGGTTTCAATCTTAACATGTTTGATTTTCGGTTATGTAGACTTCAACATGGATAAACTATTCACTTACACTCCACGTTGGGGATTCATTGCCGAGATGGATGTGCAACTAGCCAAGTCAATCATGCATGTGGAAGCGTCTACTCGCGTGCATAATCTATTTGCCATGTCGGTAATTTTTTTAATTTTTAAATATAGCTTTTGAATTTGCACCTCAAAGATGCTTAAAGCATGTTGATTTTGTAGCTGGATGGAAAAAACCCTATCTATAAGGGAAGCATCTATGTCTTCTTGTTAGATTCATGATTATAATTTCATGTCTTACAAGATTATTCTTTGATTATGTGTTGTCTACATGATTTTATAGCTTAACTTGTTGTAATTAGAGTTGTTTCTTAATCGCGTCCTTAAAACCAAAACCTATCAAAAAAGTTTGTCAAACGGAGTTGTGAGTCAAAAGTTATGACAGTTCAGGCAAACTGCATCTGTAAAACAGCAAAACAGGTTTTGAATAAGCAAACAGGTTCTTTGTGTGAGAACACAGGTTTCGTCTTTGTCAAGCATCTTTAGGAAACCGCCAAATCTAGCTTCTTCGTCAAGCGTCTTTAGCAAACTGCCAAATCTAGCTTTTTCGTCAAGCGTCTCTTATTATTTTGCTATTTTTAGCAAAACGACCAATCTAGCTTTTTCATCAGGCGTCTATCAATGAATCTTGTGTCCCACGTCTCGCTATTTTGAGGACTCTTTTCTTATTGACGTCTCTTATCTCTTGCGGTCATCCTTGTCTATGGTGTGCAGATTTTGTGATTTTATCATATACGTCTTCTCGCAGATAGATATGGCTATGACTGTTCTCGTCAATGGTTTTCCTTCTGGCCAACGTTCTATTCCTTCTTTTCAAGGCCAAGGGTTTCCCGGTTGGAAAGCAAAGATGTTGTTAATTCTTGAAGGCGATGAGCTTTCAAATGTTGTTATTGGCGATTCTCTATGTCCGTCTCAGCCTACTATTCCGGATTCTGACAACGTTCTTATCACAGAAGGCCCTGTTTTTGATGCATGGCATCTTGCTTATATGGATTGGCAGAGGCGTGATAAAGTAGCTCGTCGGTACATTCTTTCTGCTCTTAGTGATTCTCTCATGCTTGATGTGTATGACTTTCCTACTTCCCATGACGTGTGGGAGTATCTTATAGCAAATTTTCAAAAAAAGTCTGTTACAGAAACACTTTATTTGAGAGGTTTGCTTTCAAAGTTACAGTATGAAGTTGGTACTGCTATGACAGGGCACATTGATTCTTTCAAATCTATTATTAATCAACTTGCTACTGCGGGTGATCCTGTTCCACGAAAGCAACTTATTACAATTCTTCTTGATACGATAAAGGATCCGTCTTATGACAACATTGTTACCATTCTATCTAACAAGGACGGTCTTGATTTTGACTAAACTTGCATATCTTTGATTGAGTATTCTCAACGTCAACAACGACGTAGCATTGGTCATGATGCAGCTATGTTTTCACAACAAGGGGAGCCTGAGTCCCAATAGTTGGAACGGGCCTTGTATGTGCGAAAGCGTCCTTTTCAACGAGGAAACCGCAGAGGTGGTCGTCGTGGTGGTAGTTTCTCTCGTCTCAAATTTCCTAACAAGCATTGTTCTTACTGCAATAGAAATGGTCATACTGAAGATGACTGTTGGGCACGTCAATATGATGAAGAACACAACATTACCACAAAACAACCACGTTTATCTAGAGATTCTTCTTCTTGTGATTACAGTGGAAAATCTGATCATCCCTCTTCCATGTGCTTTAAGCGTCGATTTGATGTAGATCCAAATCGAGCATATGCAGCTGAGCATCATGATAATGATGTGCCTGAAACAAGTTGTGTTTTATGTTCAGTTCCCCCAGATAGAATACTTCATGTACGTGATGGTTCACTTTTCATTATTGATTCTGGTGCTACAAGAAATATGACATATGAATCTAAGTGGCTACATAACTATCATTCTTTACCTGTTAAGTGTGTTGTTTATGTTGCTGATGATACAACTTGTCAAGTCAAGGGCATTGGAGATTTATATCTTGGCACCTTATCTTCTTCAACTCGAGTTTTACGAGGGGTTTTACATGTCCCAGAACTTCAACGTAATCTTCTTTCAGTTGCAAGACTTGTTGATCTTGGTTTGTTTGTTGGATTCGACCACACCAAATGCCGCATTGAGAAAGATGGACAGATTATTGCAACTGCTTCTCGTAATGGTAATTTGTTTGAGCTCTCTCTCAATGATGCTGTAGCAAATGTTGTCACTGCTCCAGGTGATCATGATTGCAAGATATGGCATCATCGCTTTGTTCATGTTGATTTCTCAAAGCTTCTTGATCTTCATCGTCAAGGTCTTGTACGTGGCATGGATCTTAAAGCTCATCCTCATATGGGAATCTGTGAGTTTTGTGCTCTTGGCAAACACAATCGTAAACCCTTTCCTCTCTCAAATTCAGTTCATTCTCATGATTTATTGGATCTTGTTCATACCGACATTTGTGGACCTTTGCCTCCATTGAGAACACAACATCGTTATTTCATTACATTTATTGATGATTACTCACGGTATACAGTTGTTTTATTGCTTCGACAAAAATATGAGGCGTTATCTGTTTTTAAGCAATTTCACAAGGCTGTCGAACTTCAAACTGGTCGTTGCCTCAAGAAACTTCGTAGCGATAATGGTGGAGAATATCTGTCTCGTGAGTTTGAGAGTTATTGTACGGACCATGGTATTCATTATGAACATACTATTCCATATTCACCTCAACAGAACAGTGTTGCTGAACATAAGAATCGCACTATTATCAATGCTATACGATGTATGCTGATTCATTCTGGGTTATCTCGTGTTTTCTGGAGTGAAGCTCTCTTGACAGTAGTCTTTGTTCAGAATCATCTTCCTACTACTGCTCCTTCTGGTAAGATACCCATCACAGCATGGACAGGTGAAATTCCTTCTGTATCTCATTTTCGAACCTTTGGATGTATTGCTTATATTCATGTTCCTAAAGAAACACGAGCAAAGCTTGATGCTCCTGGGATTAAAGTTATTTTTATTGGGTATTCTGACACTTCCAAAGGCTACAAATTCTATGACCCGTCCTCCAAGAAAGTGCTTGTGAATCGTGATGCTATTTTCAATGACCAGCTTATGGGCGGTACATGGTCCATGGATGATTCTGATGATACTAAATCTTTGCTTCAAGCTTTTCCATTCTTGTGTGATGATGAATCTTCTTCTATAGAGCAACTTTCCTCTTCACAACCATCTAAAGAGCAACTTTCCTCTTCACAACCATTGATTCCGAATGCTGTCATTGATGATGTTGACATTTTTATTGATCTGCCTATTGATTTTGAGCATGGTTCTTGTCATGTTTATGATGAAGATTTTGATGCTGATGTTTTCTCTACTTCTGAAGATCCTACCACGTACAGTGATGCTATATGTTCTCCACAAAAGGATCAATGGCAAGAGGCTATGGAAGCAGAGTACGATTCTCTTATCTCTAAAGGTACATGGATACTCACTGAGCTGCCTCCTGGCCGTACTGCCATTAAGTGTAAATGGGTATATAAGACAAAATTTAAATCAGATGGATCCTTTGACAAATTCAAGGCACGTTTAGTTGCCAAAGGTTATTCTCAAGTTGCGGGCGTTGATTATCATGAAATCTTTTCACCAGTTGCTCGCATTACTAGTATTCGGGTTTTATTGGCATTTGCTGTTCAATTCGACTTAGAAATTCATCAGATGGACGTGCGCACAGCTTTCTTGAATGGAGATTTGAATGAAGAAATTTACATGGAGCAGCCAGAAGGATTTGTTATTGCAGGTAAGGAAGATCTTGTTGCTCGTCTTCATAGGGCCTTATCTGGTCTTAAACAAGCTTCACGGGCTTGGTACATCAAGTTTGATATTTTTCTTACCTCCCATGGCTTTCTCTCTTGCTCTTCTAATCCCAACTTATTTACTAAACACCAAAATGGTAGTTTTGTAATCCTTGCCCTTTATGTGGATGATACAATCCTTGTTTCCAATGATTTGGGATTTTTACACCAAAATAAGCAGTTGTTATCTTCGGCATTTGATATGGTGGATCTTGGAGAGCTTCACTCCTGTCTTGGCATTCAGATTCAAAGGGATCGCAACAAAGGTATTTTATTACTTCGACAGTCAAAGTTTATTGAAGATACTATTAAGAAGTTTGGTTTGGAATCTGCACATTCAGCAACTATTCCTTGTCTTGCGAGTTCCATGAAAAACACTTCTAATGGTGGTGGCCAGCTTGTTACAAATCAACCATATGCTAATTTGGTTGGATGTCTTCAAGTTGTTGGTTTGAACACTCGTCCTGACATTTTGTCTATTGCTAACTATCTCGGGCAACATCTTGCATGTCCTTCTCTTAAGCATTGGTCTTCAGCAAAGCGCGTGTTGAAATACTTGAAAGGCATTGCAGATTATGGTTTGGTTTATCAACGACAATTCACGTCCGACTCCATTCCATCTCTTTCTCTTTTGGGTTACACAGATGCAGATTGGGCCAGCTCACATTTATCTATGCGATCTACTAGTGGCAATTGTTTCTTCATTAATGGTTGTCTTATTTCTTGGACCAACAAGAAACAATGTTGTGTTGCAGTTTCTACAACCGAATCTGAATATGTTGCGGCATCGCTTGCAGCTCGTGAACTCATTTGGCTTTGACAAGTGTTGACAGATATTGGCCATTCTCCTCTTTCTAGTACACCCTTGCGGTGTGATAATCAGAGTGCTATTAGTCTTGCAAAAGACTATGTCCAACATAACAAGTCAAAACATATTGTTGTGCATTACCATTATGTTCGATACGAAGTACGCAAAGGCACTATCATGATTGAACATTGTCCAAGTGACCAGATGATTGCAGATATTCTTACCAAAGGTCTCAATGAGTCACGCTTCATTCTCTTACACTCAGAGCTTGGAGTTGCCTCGGGCTCACTCTTTCTAGATTAGGCTCTTTACTCTTATGGTAGCTTTGTACATATATCGTTGTAATCTTCTAGATACCATGCACTTTGCACATTTTACAATTGCACACTATGACCTCTTGGTCCTTTTGTATATTTGTACATAGATGCACAATGCACTTTCACATCATTACTTCTGGTTCATATTTTCACATTTGTATAGGGGCTTGGGTTTTTCCCTTGTACTCCCCAAGGGTTTTTTCATCCATAGCTAGAGACCCTTGTTTGAGTGGGGGTTTTGGAGCTCCATATATGGCTCACTCTACCTAACTCGGTCTCACCTATATATATGTATCTTGTCCTCAATATGAATCAGTCTTTGGGAGCGTACATGATGTGTCTCTTGTCTCGTCTCTTTCTCTCTACATTTCAATAGCTTCATGGCATCCAAAGAGCAATAATTCATTGCAAAATTTCTTTGGACATATTGATATGAGCAAGCATGTGTTCTTGTTTCTACCTCTAGTACATAGGTAAAGTTAATAGTTTACTCATATTTATGCATGTGTTCCTGTTTTTGTCATTAGTAGACAAAGCACTTACAACTTCATATTTTTCAGGCACCATTGGAATCTTTTTGTGGTCTATAATTACCACATCATGAAGGTGAGAGGCTTTTCATCGACAAAAAATATTCTCCTGCACTAGACTCATTGCATGTAGGGAATTCAGGCGAGTATGTTTCCATTGTGCAACAGTAAGATGAGAGGTTTACTTTGAAGTTCATGAATTGATATGCTTGGGTAAATGCTAACTAAAATTTTACATCTATATATTATTAGAGTTCTTGAGTCAATTTCTTCAAGTTGCACACATTGATCATTACAAGAGTCTCTTGCATGCCCATCCACCACTGGGTTTGAGTTGAAGTGTATAGAGGTATGTGAAAATTAATTTTGGCTTTCAATATTGTGTCATTTATATAGCATGATATATGACATTTTTTGGATTGGATCAATTGAGACATATGTCGATAAACATTGTAGGTGCCAAAACAACCAAACACAATTCATTGCGGATTTTATGTAATGGCATTTATCAAGAAACTAATTGATGGGAGCCTTATAGATACACCTCCAAAGCATTAGGTATGCACATGTTTATTAAAAAGTTTCCATACGAAATCTCTTGCTATGTATGTGCTTAATGTGATTTTGATGTTCTAAACTCTAACATTTCTTTTTTTCTTATGTAGCTATCAAAGAAGTGGTTTTGACCATGGATATGTCATAAAGTTGAAGGATGAGTTTAGTTCTTGGCTCAGCCATGTATTGGACGAGCATCTGCCTTTAGCATCAATAGTTATGCCATTTTATGATATATGACATTGTATGTTTCCACCACAATAGTTACGTTGTATGTTTCCACCACAATAGTGAAGATAAGTCTTATTTTGGGATCTTATAGTTGGTACAAAATTACATTTCGAGATAAGTTGTCCACTTCTTGAAAGGCTACACTTCCATGGAATGCTAAATATTTTGGTTGTAAAGATTTTGTATTAGATGAGTTCAATACATGTGTCAATGCAGTAGTTATTTTTGGTTTACTCCTTGGTTATTACTTTATGCAAAACTATGCTTTTTATCGATGTGAGGCTACTTGCAAACCTCATTGGCTTTATGAGTCTTCAACATCATCCATTGGCAAATTCAAAGGCAAAGTCCATTGTCGCTTATGCTATAAATATTATGTGAGACTTCCATTTGTACTTCCGCTTGTCCTAGTTTTTGCACAGTCCTAGTTTACTGCACAGTCCTAGTTTATGTGAAAACGCTTACCAATGAGAGATCATACACACATCCAATGCTACACAAATACTGAAAAACAGGACAGTACTTGCCACCATTTCATAACATTAGTTTCCTCATATATATCACAGCAAAGCATTTCAACCACTCTATTCCACATGATTGATATCGTGTACAATATCTTAAGTCTAACGCGCGATGCGTATATCTTTTTGAGTCAAAGAAAAGCATCTCTCCTCATCCTTACAATCACCATATAAACAAGACATGATCTTAGATTGCAATCTTGTACTTCCATTTGTACTTTTGCTTGCCCTAGTTTTTGCACAGTCCTAGTTTACTGCAATCTCCTAGTTTATGTGGAAACACTTACCAATGAGAGAGATCATACATACATCCAATGCTACACAAATACTGAAAACCAGGACAGTACTTGCCACCATTTCACAACATTAGTTTCCTCATATATATCACACCAAAGCATTTCAACCACTATATTCCACATGATTGATATCAAGTGTACAATATCTTAAGAAAAGCGTCTCTCCTCATCCTTACAATCACCATATAAAAAAGACATGATCTTACATTGCAAGCTTGTATTTCCATTTGTACTTCCGCTTGTCCTAGTTTTTACATAGTCCTAGTTTACTGCAATCTCCTAGTTTATGTGGAAAGGGTTACCAATGAGAGAGATCATACATACATCCAATGCTACACAAATACTAAAAAACAAGACAGTACTTGCCACCATTGCACAACATTAGTTTCCTCATATAGCTTTCACCAAAACATTTCAACCATTCCATTCCACATGATATATATCAAGTGTACAATAGCATAAGTCTAACAGGCGATGCGTATATCTTTTCCAGGACTTGTCCACTTGGAAGAGTCAAAGAAAAGTGTCTCTCCTCATCCTTACAATCACCATACAAACAGGACATGATCTTACATTGCTAGCTTTGTAATCCATCGCATAATAGCACATCCTTGTTTATGAGGATGCCTTCAACACTGATGGGAGTATGTCTTTCCGTTAAAGGCAATAAACCAATGTGGCAACTGTGACAAGAGAGGGTATAAAGGGGGTCTACCAAATCAATGTTTTTGTGCAACAATTCCATTTCTGTAACCGAGTGCATGAGATTTGACATTAATGTGTAGATCTCATCTTGTATTTCTTTGGGAACCTACATTTTTCACATTTTTGTTACAGGTCAAATTATAAACAAAAACTCATATTAAATCAAATATCCTAAGCTACTCTCAATTACGCAGTCCTAGGTTACTGCATAGTCCTAGTTTACTGCACAGTCCTGGTTTTCATGCACAGTCCTAGTTTACTATCCAGTCCTAGTTTACTGTATACCCACAGTCCATAGCCTTGAAATATTGCAATCTCTTACTTGTGGTAACAAATTCTCAACCCAAGCTTTCTTAGCATGGAACCAACATAGGATGACATGGCATGCAACTTGTTGGCAAGTTTCTTGCTCTTGTTCAACCCAACAATGGGGATCTTTGTCAACCACCTTAAGCAATGGCTCTAGTTCTTGTGGAAACTTGTCAATGACTAGAGCTGTGAGATGAATATCTCCCATTCTTGAAAAAAACATTTTCATAGTAATCTCCAAGGCAACTCTCTTGATGAGAGCCTGGGTCATTAGTGAACATCATACACCACACTGGAATGTGAACTCCAAGTTGGTTTGGTAGTACAGCATCATATAATGGTAGGCCAAATTTATTTGTCTTGAAAGTACTATCAATAGCCCATGAGTTATGTAAGGAGAATCAAAGTGTCATTTGTAACATCCACGTATCTTGAATAATAAGAATGAATGGTTTGTCTTTGTCTTCCTTTGCTTGAGGATTGTAGGGCTAACAATATATCACCTATATCCACAAAACACCTATAATAAGAATGAATGGTTTGTCTTTGTCTTCCTTTGCTTGAGGATTGTAGGGCTGACAATATAGCACCTATATCCACAAAACATGCAATTAAGAATGTATGGCAAGAAATAAAGGAACTCCAATGATGTCAAGCAAAACCACCAAACTTACCTTGTTTTGTGTCTTTAGTTTCAAGCATTCCATGTACATCAATGCCCAATCATCTTCTGTAGCTTTGTCTACAATAACATGAATGTCAAGAATATCTATTCACATAGAAAAGAAACCAAGAATGTCAATGAGTATTAGAATGCTACCTTGATTGCGTACTTGGTATGACAACATGGAGACCTCTTTTGGAATCATGAAAAACCTAAAGATTGTGTGATCTAGGTCTGAAGATTTCTCCATATACAATCTCTCTTTTGAGAGTGACATCCTTGCTACATGGCGAGAGCTACCAATGTCAAACAAATCCTCTACAATGCTCAATGACAATAGGATGGACTGGCAAATGATATAGATCATTTCGAGTGCCAGGAACATGTCCCTTATGAGAAGCATATAATGAAATAATTGCTTTGTCTTTTGTATTCAAATACTCCACTGGTACCTTAAATGGACAATGACACTTCTTTGAGGTCCTCAATCTCCTTAGTGTCCCCTTTTGACTAGGTTCTCCACCTCTATGGCAAAAGTAATCAACAACCCTCTTTGATGATGGCCCTTGGTTTTTTGTTGAGCAAACTTTCACAAGCCTCACTTTCTGCTTTATCATTATCTCTATCAAATGCATCAATATTCAAAATGGTCGTGGGTTCTCTTTTTGGATGTTTTTGCAAAGCACAAGAATTAATGAAGTCCTTTACATAAGAAATAGGGATTCCATGTTGACGAATGTCAACACACCATGTTTCTTTAATGGTTTCAAGGTTTTCCTTTATTCCTTTATGATCTCCACACTCCAATATATTATGACATGTTATGACAATATTTTCCCATTCCTCTATGCATGATATCCTTAAATTTGGAAATGACTTTAAGCAAAGCACAAGGGAGCCATCTTGATTTTGATCCAAGCAAATATTTTGATCCAAGCAAAGGTTTTCCTTCATTCGCCTCCATTTCTTCAGATCAAGGATTCTTCTAGAATTGAAAGTCTTAAGACTCTCAATGGTCATCTCGACAAATCCCCTTGAATAACACTGACCATCACATCATAACTTCTCTTATCAAAGGAGAAATATATAGGCGATAGATAAAGCAGTGGATTAAGTGACTCTTTGGCACTTTCTTCAATTTCTTTGCTTTCAACTCTTTGTGCAAAGAAACCATCCTCTTCTTGACTCTCTTTAGATTCTTGGCTACTTGTATCAAGCACCAAGTATTCTTCGACCGTAGTTTGCTCACTTGGGCCATCTTCAATCCTAGGATCTTCAATCCATAAGAGGAAAAGAGACAATGTTATCATGCTTTTATTTCTTTTTTCTTTTGGTCAAGTGAAAGCGGGAACAACCTCCTGTTTAACGATACTTTTTATAAAGAAAAGCTTAAATCAACCAAGCTAGGTTGAGTTTCTATAGAGATGTGATGGTGGCAAGCACAATGCCACCCTTGTCAGTGATTCTCGGGCCGCATTCAGGTAGGTAGAGGACTTTTCAGAAGGAGGGCCTATAAGCAGCTCGCCTCAACAATGGCCTCCAACCCTATATCAGACACCTTAATGCAAATGGAGAGGTCCAAAGACGACAGAAAAGCTCTCTCTTTCGCGCGTGTGAGGGAGTGTGCGACTTCGTCTCCTTCTCCTTCACAATCTCGGCACGACAAGCTGCACAGCAGCTGCCAAATGTATGTATGAACTCAGCAAATGATATCCATCTCCTCGCCTGAAATGGTAAATCAAGATGACAATCATAGATCCGGAGTGATGGGATACGAGCGGATGTTGTACGATTAATGAGTCTCCCTTATTGATTTCTTTGTCTTTGAGTTTCTGATTAGCTTTCCATTGATTTTTTTCTTGAACCTGTGTGTAGTGCTCCACTACTTTCATTCTGTCTAGTTGTGCTTCTTGCATATCCAATAACCTATTGGTATAGGTTAAGTCTGGGTTCTCATCTAATTTCATCAATAATTGCAAGGCAGGTATTTCTACATCCAATGGTAGAAGTGCTTCCTTTCCATAGACTAAGTGATAAGGAGAGAATTTAATGCCTTCTTTCTCTGCTATTTTGTATGCCCATAATGCCCAAGGTACAACTAGATCCCAACTTTTTTCATGAGTTCTGATCATCTTTCCCATTATACTAGTTAACTTCCCATTGAAGTATTCATTCATACCATTACATTGGGGATAATGCGGAGAAGAATATCTATGCTTGATTTTCAATATTTCACAAAGCAGATCCATTAGCTCACTTCGAAAACCAGGCCCACGATCAGAAACAAGCTCCAAAAGAACCCCAAAGCGGCAGCAAATATCTTTATATACAAACTTACACACTGTTTTGGCATTGATTGCCTTCACCGGTCTTGCTTCAGCCCAAACAAGGTAGGCCATGCAGCGAGGTGGTCTTGTTGGGGACCAATTGCATCAATTCCCCATTTCTCAAAAATGTCATAAGCAATCATGACATTTCTAAGTTTCGGATGAAGAATCCTCTTACCCATTTGTTGACATTGTAGGTATGACCTACACCAATGCCGGATATCTCTTTGAAGTGAAGGCCAAATATAACCTTCAGTTAAAATCTTCCTCATCATAATTTTGAAAGCAAAATGGCCACCACATATGCCTTCATGGTTAGTCTCCAAAATATGCATGATTTCCTCTTGCCAGGGTATCCTTCTGAGAATCAGATCTGTTCCCTTCATGTATAAGACATCATCTATCATAAAATAAGGTGCACAGGATTTCACAAATCTATATCTCTTCTGTTTGGGAAAATCATTAGAAACTTTCCCAGTCAACAAAAAGTTTTTAACCTTAGCCTAAAATTCTCTACCTCTAAACAGTGGTTCTTGTATCCTTACCACATTTAGACATACCTCAATTTCACCCTGAGCTGCTTCATGAGCTACAACATTTTGCCTCCTCTCCACATGTTGTAATGTTGATGCATCAAACTGCCTCAACATTTTCTTAATAGCCAACAACCAATGCTTGAGATGAGCATGCTTTGTCTTCCAAACACCAAGTATCTACTTAACAATTAACAAAGCATCACCCTTAATAGCTAATCTTCTTATACCTTTCTCAAGACATGCCTTTAAGCCTTCATGTAAAGCTGAACATTCAGCTTCATTGTTGCTACTAACATTGAGCAGAAAACCTTTCTTTTGAACTAGACTTCCCCCAGGATCATATAATGCCATGCCACCCTTTGCTAAATTTAGACTTTTCCTGAAAGAACCATCAAAATGAAGAACAAAAGCATTGTCCAGCATCTTTTCTTCCAATGGAGCTGTATGATCATCAACCTCCTTCACCAATATAGGACCTTCTTTATATGTAAGTAAATCTACCAGTGAAGCTCTAGTGGACTTTTCAACAAGGAAAGTAAAAGAATACTCTTGAAGTTCAGTTATCCGCTTAACCATACACTTGGAAAGATCAGTGTTATTCAGCAATTGAGGTAGCAGGGTGCAGCTAATCAAGACAACAAATGATTGAGGAAGTAAATAAGATCCGAATCTTCTATAAGCAAAAAGTAAACTGGCCATTATTAATTCAGCTACTGTGTACCTCCTTTCAGCTACAATTTTGACCCTGCTAGCATAATACATAGGTCGCATATACCGAGAATTTTCTCCCTGCTATAATAATATAGCCCCTATTGCATCCACCCCAACTGAGGGACTCACATAAAATGGCTTGGAAAAGTCAGGAGCCTTCACACTAGAAATCTGTCCTAACATTTCTTTTGCTGCCTCAAACACTTCTTCACTTTCATCAGTCCATTTTAAGGGATCATACTTTACTACTTGCTGTAGAGGATATAATGCATGTGACAACATGTGAATGAACCGTGACAAATATTTTACTTTCTGTAAAAAAGTATGCAATTGCTTTGTGGTCGAAGGAGAGGGCAGCATCATCAATGCCTTAATCTTGTCCGGATCTAGCTCTATTCCATTCTCAGACACAATGTGTCCAAGAACCTTAATTCGTCCTTGTGCTAGATGACACTTTCTTGGGTTCAGCTGTCCACCACTTTCATCCAATTTTTGAAAGACTTCATCAAGCTTCTGACTATGTACAGCACGATCACTATAAACACATATATCATCAATGAAAACTTTACAGAACTTATCCAAGAATGGGGCCAATACCTGGTCGGAGTTTTCCTGATAATGAGACGGTGCATTTTTGAGCCCAAAGGGCATTTTTTTGTAGCCGAAGCAACCCCACGGTGTAAGGAAGGTAGTCTTCACTCGATCTTCTGGAGCTATGGCAATCTGGAAGTAACCAAAATATCCATCACACAGACTATACATCTGATGGCCTGCTATCCGATCCAAAATGTCATCAGTATGTGGAAGAGGATAATGATTGGCCCTTGTTGCTGCATTTAAAGGTTTGTGGTCCACACAGATTCTCCATTTGCCATCTTTCTTTGGCACAATAACCATTGGGCTGGCCCAATCAGAAAGACCAACAGGAAAGATAATATCAGCCTTAACTTTATTACTTCCTCTTTCAAAACTGAAATCTGTTTGGGATTCAACCTCCTCATCCTTTTAAATACTAGCTTTGCATGCTCTTTTAATTCAATTCTAAGTGGCTTCTCTTTGAATCCTCTTATTTCCTCACAAGAAGTGATGAATAAGTTGGGATATTTTCTCAGCACTCTGCAATATTCCTCTTTTTCTTCAGGAGATAGACCAGAAGATAATGACTCTTCCATTAGAGTTAAAGATGACTCTGCATAGTTTTTTGGTTGCAAAAATCTTTCTATCTCTTCAAATCTATCCTCTTCCTCACTATCATTGATGGTTGTACTACCCAAATGCAAATCTTCAACCCCTCCTACGAAGGCTACATCAGCTATATCACTCTCAGAAGTTGCACTACTATCTTCCTCACTACTGCTAGATGACTCATCTTTTACCTCTCTCTTTTCAACTTCAGAGATTTCAGTCCGACTCACCATATCAAAACTCATTTTTTTCCCTGAAGAAGCATGTACAGTAATCACTCCATCTTTCCAATTCTGAATAGCCCCAACCTTCCTTAACTAGGGTCTCCCTAAAATCAAAGGATAGGCCCCTAATCCCGTAGGCATGACATGACAATCCACTTTACATAGAGTACTGAATACTTCAACATTCAAATCAGCCACCATTCCCAAGCATTTTACCTTTGCATGATTAGCCATCTGTATTCGAAAAGTTGAAGGGGAAGTTACCTTTAGATTTAGTTTCTCCGTACAAGATTGAGTGATAACACAGATCTGAGCACCACCATCAATATAAGCTTCACCAAGGTCTAAACCATTATGCCATGCCTCAACAGAAGGACAAATATCTGGAAGATCAGAAATAGTCAATACATTACCAGTGGTCTTTCCCATCTTTTTCTTTGGATTCACAGCACGTTGATGGCACGGAAGCGGTAGAGCTGTCTACGCCCTTATAGCATGCCACACTTCCACACACGCATGCAAACACACCAGAACACCAGACCAGAGAGCATGAACAAGACTCATATTTCAGAAAAGACCTTGACCTTTACAGAATCGGATATCCCAAGATATCCTAGACACCAGCTACACCAAGCACCGCTCGAAATCAGCCTGCTCCAGCTCTTGGTCGCTCCCAATCCGTTCCCTCCTCGCTTCTCTGCTCTCGACCTCTGCAGTCTCTGCTCTGCACCTCAGCTGAGGTCCACTCTCTGCTACACCTCCAGCACCCTGCCGGTCCTCAAAGGATAAAACCAGTCATCATCTCATCTGGTCACCATCCCAATAACCAGCCCAAACCACACAATACCAAAGGCCCACCAAGCCTGCGCCCCTCTTGCTTGTCAACTTCACTCCACTCTGGCACCAGCCACACCAGTCTTCACAGCAACTCGCTTCTTCCCCGTCAGCTCCTCCCGTCTCAGAGCCCAAGCTGCGCCTGCTCAGCAACTACCCACGAACACACAGCGGTGGCCTCCTTTCTGCCGGCTCCTTGCCATCTCCACACGCCCAAGCTGCGCCTGCAGCTCCAGCTAACCCACAAAACACTCCGGGCTCCTCCCGTCTCGTCGGCTCGCAGTCCCCGCACACACACAGCGGTGGCCTCCTGCCCCCCGTCTCTGTGTCCACTCCTCTCCCCCCCGCTGCTCTTTCTGCAGCGCCTCACGGCTGCTCCAGCCACGCTCACCAACACCTCAGCGGCGGCTCCCACACGCGGCCTTCCTGGGCCTGGCTCCACACGCCAGCCCGTCTTCACTCAGGCGGCGCTTCCCCCCTTCATACCTGCAGCTGCCGCGCAGCACCCCCCTGGGCTAGAGAGCTCCCACTGCTGCTCTCCTCTCGCGGCTCCTCCTCACAGAACACACGGGCGCCTCCTCTTCTTCAACCAGCTGCGCCTGCAGGTTCCAGAAACACCAGGCTGGCGGCCCCTTCATACCTCCACGCCAGTTTCCAAAAATAAGGCCACGTCCATTTTCTATTTTATTTAATTTTGAAAATTGGCCACCCATATTGCTTTCACATTGAAGCTCAAGCATACTATCCACACCAATATTTATGGCCTAAGCTTCCATACACCTTCAAACACAGCTTCGATGCCCATTCATTCTTTGACGCGCCCACACTTTCGATGCCAAGTAGCTGATACCGCCTTCAGCAAATTACGCTCCGGACGAGCCTGCTTCCAGAATCTCAACATTGTCCCTGCACATACGCTTCCATCAAAACCCTATGCCTGACTGCCGCATCCACGACGCCCACACGGTGTCAATGGGTGCTCCATGACTTCACCACAACACCAACAGCACTCATGTACACATGTACAAGTTGATTTTGAGGTTTCCACAAAACATCACACATATTTAGCAACCCCCTTTCTTCTGCTGAGACATTTATGTCCAGCAGCTGCACAATCAGAAACCACTTATCCCCCTGGATCAAACAGAAACCTCGGTGCATCTTCCTTCCAATCCTTCAGGCATTCCCCTCCATCAGACAACCATTGGTACACCCTGTCATAGCCTTCCACTTCCAGCAACCCCCTTTCTTCATACATGGCCTCCTCACCATCCACTGTACTTCCTCCTCCAGACCAGCTCACATAACCTTGTGATGGTAACATCCATTCCTCACCTTTATTCCCTTCGGACACATCTGACTCCCACCCGTAGTCAAATACCGAAATAACAGATATCTCATCATCAACTCCCATCTCATGGTCGCAATCCAACTTGCAGCCCACATCACTGGCTTCCAACCCTCCCTCTGGGCAATCTCCCAGACTCGAACTATAACCAAACCACTCATCCATATGCTGAGCATCCACATGCGGTGTGACCATACACTCACTTTCCTTCAGCCCATCAACATCACACACAGCAACCTCGTGCACTGTAGACTCATCATTGTCGCTTTCCTGCAGTTTCTCCAGCTTCAAGACCATTGGTGATCCTGCAAGATTCTCCACATCTTGCACAGGCATCCCTACCAGGTCTAAGCTCCCCAAACCCCCAGGCAAAGCATCTTGGTCCCCCTGACCAACAACAATAGCCTCACATGCATCCTCACCACTCACAACCACCTCATCCTCTTGGGCATGACAAGGAACACACACCTTTTGATCAGCATCCACACCTGCGAAATCTATCGCACCATCAACCAAAGGAGCATCCAGCTCACCATCAGTCACACCATCACTCCCTTCTTGCACAACTGGCATGCAAGCACTCTTCTCCAAGGAAGCCATCTCCAACAGATCATCCAGTGCACTATCAAGTACACTGTCCAGCTCATCATCCACACTCTCACCACAGGCTGCAATATCCAACTCATCACCCGGATCATCCACATGCACTCCATCCACAGCACCTTCATTTGTGACACCCTGATCATCACTCTCCACCTTGACTGGCTGAAGTACTGGCACCTGCTCACAATCCACAGCATCATCTATACTCCCATCCTTCTCCTCCTCACCTTCTGAAAGCTCTTCAGGGCTGATTCCAGAAACCTCATCCTTCTCCATTCCCAACAGGCTAACCTGTCCCATATCCTGCTCTGCAACTGTGACCTCATGGACCTCACAAACACTGGGCTGAATTGCCTCCTTCACCTGCATATTAGGGCCACTCACCCTATCACTCATTCCCATAGGCAATTGATATATTCCACTATTAGCTTTGGCTGATCTCTCACATTGCGGACTCATATGACCCCACTCACCACGATTCCGGCATTGCACATCACACAGATATCCTCTCCCTCTCCCAATATCTACTGAATTTCCTCCAGAACCAGATGATGCATCAGTCTTCCTTCCCATGTCACCTATGCCTCTTCCTCTTCCTGCAGACTCTATCCAATTCACACTTAAAGACTTCATGAGCTCCACTGCATCATGAACCTCCCTCTTCAATGAGTCCTCCTGCCTAGGAACAACAGCAGCTTTCCTTCCAGGATGCATACTCTCGATCCCTGGCACCTTCACAAACCTTTTCGGCTCTTCCCGCATTCCCATCTGCCTGAGACGCTTCACCTTCCACTCCTTCTCTCGAGCTACTCTGACAGCCTCCTCAAAGCTATCCAGGTTCTTCAGCTCCACCTTCAGACGGATCGTTGGCTCCAGACCTGCTACAAATCGCTCCCTCTTTATCATCTCCGGGGGTACTTCAGGAGTCAGAGCCTCACACCATAGACTCCACAGTCTACCAAACTCAAACAGATACTGATCCACATCCTGACCATCCTTCTGCTGAATGTTACACAACTCCTTCCACACTTCATTCGGACTCTTCACATGAACAAACCGTGCTAAAAAGGCAGCTCTAACTGCACGGTATTCAGGATCCTGTCGATGAACATTCCTGTGTGCAGTCACAAACATCTGCAGCCATACTTTTGCATCACCCTGCAAGCAATAAGCCAAAATCCGAGAAAGGATCTCCGGGGTTGCCCTGTCTTTCATCAAAGCTGTAAACTCCATCTTCTCCAGAAACCTGGTTGCATTCTCCTGCGGCAATCCCCAATACTCCGGAAAATCCTGAGCCATTTCCAAAATCTTTCTTCACACAGCCCTTTTTCTTTTTCCACAAACCAGAGGAAATCTGCTCCTCTGTGGAGGCACCAAAAAGTGATGGCACGGAAGCGGTAGAGCTGTCTACGCCCTTATAGCATGCCACACTTCCACACACACATGCAAACACACCAGAACACCAGACCAGAGAGCATGAACAAGACTCATATTTCAGAAAAGACCTTGACCTTTACAGAATCGGATATCCCAAGATATCCCAGACACCAGCTACACCAAGCACCGCTCGAAATCAGCCTGCTCCAGCTCTTGGTCGCTCCCAATCCGTTCCCTCCTCGCTTCTCTGCTCTCGACCTCTGCAGTCTCTGCTCTGCACCTCAGCTGAGGTCCACTCTCTGCTACACCTCCAGCACCCTGCCGGTCCTCAAAGGATAAAACCAGTCATCATCTCATCTGGTCACCATCCCAATAACCAGCCCAAACCACACAATACCAAAGGCCCACCAAGCCTGCGCCCCTCTTGCTTGTCAACTTCACTCCACTCTGGCACCAGCCACACCAGTCTTCACAGCAACTCGCTTCTTCCCCGTCAGCTCCTCCCGTCTCAGAGCCCAAGCTGCGCCTGCTCAGCAACTACCCACGAACACACAGCGGTGGCCTCCTTTCTGCCGGCTCCTTGCCATCTCCACACGCCCAAGCTGCGCCTGCAGCTCCAGCTAACCCACAAAACACTCCGGGCTCCTCCCGTCTCGTCGGCTCGCAGTCCCCGCACACACACAGCGGTGGCCTCCTGCCCCCCGTCTCTGTGTCCACTCCTCTCCCCCCCGCTGCTCTTTCTGCAGCGCCTCACGGCTGCTCCAGCCACGCTCACCAACACCTCAGCGGCGGCTCCCACACGCGGCCTTCCTGGGCCTGGCTCCACACGCCAGCCTGTCTTCACTCAGGCGGCGCTTCCCCCCTTCATACCTGCAGCTGCCGCGCAGCACCCCCCTGGGCTAGAGAGCTCCCACTGCTGCTCTCCTCTCGCGGCTCCTCCTCACAGAACACACGGGCGCCTCCTCTTCTTCAACCAGCTGCGCCTGCAGGTTCCAGAAACACCAGGCTGGCGGCCCCTTCATACCTCCACGCCAGTTTCCAAAAATAAGGCCACGTCCATTTTCTATTTTATTTAATTTTGAAAATTGGCCACCCATATTGCTTTCACATTGAAGCTCAAGCATACTATCCACACCAATATTTATGGCCTAAGCTTCCATACACCTTCAAACACAGCTTCGATGCCCATTCATTCTTTGACGCGCCCACACTTTCGATGCCAAGTAGCTGATACCGCCTTCAGCAAATTACGCTCCGGACGAGCCTGCTTCCAGAATCTCAACATTGTCCCTGCACATACGCTTCCATCAAAACCCTATGCCTGACTGCCGCATCCACGACGCCCACACGGTGTCAATGGGTGCTCCATGACTTCACCACAACACCAACAGCACTCATGTACACATGTACAAGTTGATTTTGAGGTTTCCACAAAACATCACACAACGTCGCCAATCCTTCTTCAATCTGGGACATAGTCCAATCATTTGCGCAAAAGTGATATCTGGCTTCCTCTTAGAAAGGTCTTCCACAAGATCGTATTCACCCTGATCTTTCCCCATCGGATAGTCATATGTCTTGTACTTTTTCCTCGGCTTCCTAGTTTTCTTCCTCTGACGAGTGATCACCTCTTCCGTTTGCTTGCCTTTCTTAGCACTGGGTTCAGCTTCTTCATTTCTATCTCGCTTGCCCAAAGGCAAAACAGTCACCTCATCATCTTCCAAACCAAGCAGACTCACTAGTTTTCCTTTACCTTTTTCTTCCACAGTAGTTTTGGAACTGCTACTTGATCCTGGTTGACCTGCATCTTTGATTTCCACACTATGATCATTCACTCTATTACTTAATCTAGAGGGCAAAGGATAGATTTAACCACCCATCTTTGGAGGCTTATCGCAATTAGTGCTATAATGCCCCCAATCTCCGCAGTTAAAGCATTGCACATAAGGAGCATTCATACCTCGGCCTCGTCCTGGAAACCATGTTGATGGAGCTCCACCAGTAGGAGGCATACTACCTGGTCCTTTGCCATTTGGAGCTCATCCCCGACCTCTTCCTGCCATCGAGTTTAAGCTGAGATTCTTCATGAGTTCAGACATCTCATGAATTTCCTCTTTCAGCGTTTCTTCTTTTTTTGGTACTGTCTTCGGTGGCTCAGCTACCATATGTGGAATAAGCTCTGGAACAGTTGGTATTTTTGACACCTCTATACCCATCTGAGTCAGCTTCATCTTTCTTTCTTTTTCTTTGGCAACTCGGAGAACATCTTAATATGTGGGAAGTTCCTTGCATTCCACCTTTACCCGAATGTCAAATCTTAGACCAGCAATAAACCGGTCCTTCTTAATCACACGGGGAGGGATTTCTCGTATCAGTGCAGCTTGCCACTTGTTCCACATTACCGTGAAACAACCTAAGTAGTCATCAACTGATTGGCCAGAATTCTGTTGCAAGGCACACAACTCTCTCCATATTCCATCAGCATCTCTAGTGCAAACAAAATGAGCAACCAATGCAGCTTTCACTTCACCATACGTGGGGTTCCTCTGAACACCCTGGTCATCATGAAACTCAGCTCTAAAAGTTTGCAACCAGGAACGAGCCTCTCCTACCAAAAAAAAAGATAGAATTCGAAGCAACACTTCTGGAGAATTTTGATCTTTAATCAAGGCGAACTCTAGGCTTAACAAGCGAGAGATAGAGAGTAATCATTTTTATGATTCTAATTAAAATGAGGATTAATTCATTCAAGCTTGTTTAATGATTAAGAAATCCATAATTATTCATTTAAAGTTGAAAGAGAGTTTATGCTAACTATTTTCATATGGGAATGATAATGGAAATTTTTTTACAAATCAACAAGAGGTTTAAATGTAATTATGCTTATAAATATGCTTGTGTATGCATAATGAATGTTTAGTTTAAAAGAGGAAGTCCCACCATATTTTAGATAATTATAGGAGTAAATATTAAAAGTAATTAGGAGTAAATATTTTAGATAATTAGGAGTAAATATTAAAAGTAAATTTTTTGAGTATTCTTAGAAAATGCAACCAAGCTATGGTAAAATTTTTAGCTTTAAAAAAATGTACTTAATTATATGCATAAAATTGATAATGCAAAAAGAGAAATTCTCATCATATTCTATGTATAAGCATTTTATTGCTAAAATAAGGATTTTAATGCTAAAAGAAGGATTTTTGTTACATTTTTGAAAATACTTTTATAGTATTTATGCATAAATGTTTAAATGGAGAAAAGAGGAATTTTTGTTATACTTATTTTTATATGTGCATGCATAAAAATCTAGATGCAAAAAGAGAAATTTTCACGATATTCTATGAACAAACATTTTAAATATTAAAAGAGGAATTTTTGTCATATTTCAAAATAGGTATATTCATGGTATATACATAGGTATTTTTATTTATCCAAAATTTTATGGAGCCATGTTGCTCTATGTATATATTACAAACCTTATGTAAATAAAGATTTTTTGTGAAAAATCTCCAGTTGTCTAAGTGATTTTGACTATGAGATATCGAGTTTAAAGAAATAAGATCTCTTTTCTCGGACGTTTGTCATAGATCTTTAGTAAGAACGATTACCTTGTTTAAAGTAATTATTTCTGAACTTCTTAAGTCTTAGGATCTCAAGACGAAGTCCAAAGCTCTTCACAGATCTGAACTAGGTCCCTCTAAGGGGAACACTTAGGCGAGGCTGTGGAAAACTGGATCGAAGCCATGGAAGAATACTTCGATGTCATTGGATACAATGAAAAAAGTAAAGTGGCTCTTGCCAGGATGAAGATTGTAGAAACAGCCATAGTAGCATGGAGAAACCACTGTGAGACAAACCATTTAGATTAGAACATCCAAAAGTGGGATGATCTCAAAGCATACCTGAGGAAGAGATTCTATCCTCCAGGCTTCCTGGAAACAAAGATCAATGAGTTCCTGGAACTAACATAGGGAAGCCGTACCACTGAGGAATATCACCAGGAATTCGTTGTTCTCCTCAAATACTTGTTGGGATATCGAGCTCGTCTAGTGAGGCGGTGGACACTATTGACCCGCCTGGGGGATAGGCCCCACACTTACACCACTGGTGTGAGATCCCTGTTCCCACCGCGCAACGGATTCGGGGTACTAGCAGCGGAAGTAGCACTTCTTGCGCGAGGCAAGGTCCCACACTCGGGGCCTCGTCCACGGATATCCGAACAAAAGACTAATCCGTCGGTTTTTCCAAAACCGAACCTGGAAAAACTTCCCTTATCCGGAAAGCACGGGCGATTCCACCAAGATAGCTTTTTACTCTAACGTAGTCAAGACCATTACTGATCAAGCTGATCTGACTGCACCTATAAGATACTCGGTCTGATCAAGGAAGAAACTTGCACTTGGATCATTGGGATCAACGCTTTTTTCCCTATCAAGAGGCACAGCCTTTGATTCCTATCCATAGAACAATAACTCTCCGGGATTTACTTTATCTATCGTAATAACAAAAATTGAGTCTCGATTTACGGATCCATCAGTCTAGCATAACCCCATCCAGTCCCATGGGTTAGCCAGTCACCCAACCACTGTAGTGATGGGATCCAATTAGGAATTTGGTTAGGTTTTGTCCCGGGTACCAGGGAAAAGAGTTCCCAGGCCCCCTAGCCGGAAGTTCATGCAAACATAAAAGTAGTAACACCACTTACACACCCAATATGAAATTGCCTTTTTCACAGATTCAACCAATTTTAAAACAATCCTTTAATGAAACCATAGTATCACTGATCACAATCTTCCAAATTATCCGGTTGATTCTTAATTTCCCATCATTCCTTCATCAGAGTATCTGTGGCATCATTGGCAACCAAAACGCTCACCACCTGTCCACTCAGGGGCCTTTTCAATAGTTCCTAGCCTATAATACTCGGCAATATAATCACTTATAAAAATCAAGATGGACTCTCGTTGAAGATCAGCAAGATCAACCAACAGATCCATGTAAAGAGCCATGGACTCATCCATTGAAGACCAGCAAGGTCAATTAACCAGATCCATGCTTGGTTTCAGAAAACAACTCTTACTCCTTGTTCCAATATCTTCCTCGACGCACGTGTGGGTATCCTAGGCGACCCAGAGCCTGAGCACCATAGGATCCTTCGCACAGGTGACCTAGCACTTCACTCATAGGTCGCTTCCTTGGTCCCTCATCCACCATACCGGAAGCTCACCATTTTAATCGAACCGAGGCTGGTCAAGACCTCGGCCGACTTTGCTACGCGAGACGTCCTCCATTGACTCCCATCAGCAGTTGCAACTTTATCAATTAGGTCTCCACGACTTAATCACAAGACCTCGGCCGACTTTGCTACGTGAGACGTCCTCCATTGACTCTCCTCAGTAGTTGCAACTTTATCAGTTAGGTCTCCACGACTTAATCACAAGACGGTCAAAATGCTTCCCCAGCATTCTTGACATAAAACAGCCATTTACAAACAGCATTTACAAACAGTTTATAAATACAGTTTCTATATTAACTCTCATTTTTCCACATTATCCCTTATCAATCCACATTACTTATTCCATATTCCATTTATATGTGTACTCATCCCATCACATCATTTTCCATCTCATCACTTCAGATTCCTTCACATCACATATCATATATTCACATCCATACATATATCCACATCCACATCCACATTCACATCCATACATCCACATCTACATCTATACATCTATTTTCACATCCACATCTACATACACATTCATGCATCCTCATCCATACATCCACATCTACATGCACATTCACATCCATACATCCACATCTATATGCTTACATTCACATCTACATGCATACATCCACATCCACATTCATACATCTACATCTCCATGCATACATCCACATCCACATTCACATTCACATCCATACATCTACATCTACATGTATACATCCACATCTCCATGCATACATCTACATCCACATTCACATTCACATCCATATATCTACATCTACATGTATACATCCACATCCTCATTCACATTCACATCCATACATCTACATCTACATACATACATCCACCTCCACATTCACATCTACATCTATACATCTACATCTATATGCATACATCCACATCCACATTCACATTCACATCCACATCTCCATGCATACATCCACATCCACATTCACATTCACATCCATACATCTACATCTACATGCATACATCCACCTCCACATTCACATCCACATCTATACATCTACATCTACATGCATACATCCACCTCCAGATTCACATCCACATCTATACATCTACATCTACATGCATACATCCACATCTCCATGCATACATCCACATCCATATTCACATTCACATTCATACATCTACATCTCCATGCATACATCCACATCCACATTCACGTTCACATCCAGACATCTACATCTACATGCATACATCCACCTCCACATTCACATCCACATCTATACATCTACATCTACATGCATACATCCACCTCCACATTCACATCCACATCTATACATCTACATCTACATGCATACATCCACATCTCCATGCATACATCCACATCTACATTCACATTCACATCCATACATCTACATCTCCATGCATACATCCACATCCACATTCACATTCACATCCACATCCATACATCCTCATTCATACATCCACATCTACATGCATACCTCCACATCCACATTCAAACATCCACATCTACATGCACATTCATACATCCACATCTACATGCATACATCTATACATACACATCCACATTCACATCCATACATCCACATCTACTCATCCCATACTCAATCTTATCACATCTCATATAACTCTTAACTCATCCTATCACATCTCAATATCTATTTATAGAATACAAGAGAATTCTTATATTTGATATAAGATTTCTTTACGCATGCATAAATTCTATTTTTAGGAGAATAACACTTTCGAAATAAAATCAATCTTTTATGCATCTTCCTATGCATAAATTCATTTTAAATGAGAATGACACTTTTGAATTAAAATCAATCTTTTATGCATCTTCGTATGCATAAATTCATTTTAAATGAGAATGAGACTTTTGAATTAAAATCAAATTCTTTATGCATCTATCCATGCATAAATCCAATTTAGTAGGAATTACACTTTTAGAATAAAAGAATTTCTCTTATGCATCTTATTTATGTAAAAAATCCATTTATGATGAAAATCACACTCTTAATATAAAAATTATATCCTTTAAGCATATGTTTATGCATACAATTCTTTCATGATGAAAATCATTCTTTTAATATAAAAATTTTATCCTTTATGCATATGTTTATGCATACACTTTATTTATGATGAAAAATCATTCTTTTAATAAAAGAATTTCTCTTATGCATCTTAATTATGCATAAACTAAAAATCAATTTCTCCATGATTACAATAAAATTCTTTTAATTAATCTAGGATGATAATTCCTAGAATATGGTAGGAAATCCTCTTTTCATGCTTTGAATGAAATTATTTTATGAGTAATTTTTATAAAAATTTTACCATAGCTCCGCTACTATGACTGATAAATCTCAATTATTTTAAAAGATAAAGCTTATCATTAAGAGAATGACTAGAATGATCCCTAATTGGATCATTAACCCATAATGGATTGAATCATCAATATTCATAAACTAAAAACATAGGGAAAGCCATTAATTTATCTTAAGCATAGATTAATCTTGGATTAAGAAAAAGCTTTATGAAAAGCTTCATTTGGATTGAGAATTGGTCATGAGTATGACCATTTCTTGAGTGAGAGAGAGAAATTACATAAAAACCATTAGAATTAAGCATAAATAAAAATTTATGTAATTCTTTACTAACATTCATTAATTACTTCAATAGCATTATCACTCATCAATTAACTTCAATAGCATTCATCAATTTATGTAATTCTTTACTACCATTCATCAATTTACTTCAATAGCATTCAAAAATCATTCCAATTAAGCTTCTCAAGCTTGAGAGGGGTTGAGAAGAGAGAAAACATTGAGAAATTATAGAAAAGATCAAAATTCACCACTTACTTTACAAATTGCTTGATTCTTTGTTCACGGTAGAGGCCCCCAACCAATCAATTGGTTTAGTATGTTGATGGAGCTACCAATGGGGATTAAAGAAAGAGGAAAGCTCCAATTTCTCCAATTTGGAGAGAATTTTAGAGAATAGTAGAAATTAGCATTATTTCAGCATAACTTTAGTATAGTAAAATTCTCTTATTTTTTTCAAAGGACTCATGTTCTATTTATAGGAGAGGGAAGCTCTAACCAAAGCTAACTAAATTCTAGAATTTTCCAGACTCAGTTTGGTTAAATTTGGACTAGATTTGGATCTAGTTTGGTTCCTTTTTTATTCGGTTTGGTTCCATTTTGATTTGGTTCGATTCAAGAGAGAGGAGAGATAAAAATATCACATTATTTTTTAGTTTAAAACTCATTCAAGCATGTGAAGTATGGACCTCCTTTAAGGGACTCCCCTTCCTTACATATGTGTCAAAATGGAATCATTATATCCAAAATATCTCATACTATTAAAATTACTCATAGTTTCTTACTAATAAACTTTGAACATAGTCAACTCTTCATCTTTTGTGAGCATTTACTCATTTTTGGGTATCTTCTTTTACAAATTGGATTTATCTCCTCCCTACACATGGATTGATGCTATTGGCCCATAGGAACCTTAATTGAACCATAATCCAAAAATTTCTGAAAATCTAGACCCTTAGGCTAATTATAAGGTCCTTTATACCCATTTCTAATTAATTCCAATTGCACATTGGAAAGTTCTTTTTGAATTTCTGTTTCAGGGGAATTCATTTTAATAAGATGAGATATTTTTCTATCCAAAAATATTAAGAATCTGAATATTCTCTCTCTAGAATATTTTCTCTCTCTAGGTTAAAACAGTTAGAAACAAGATCTTTTATATTTCTGAAGAGGGATTTAATTACACGGAAAGATGCTGGACATCTTGAGAGGCTGGGGAGGAATCTTACATTCTCTCCCACTTGAAAAACGCGAGATGTCCTCATCTCGCAAACTGGGGGTAATTTCGCAAGATGCACAAATATGAGACTGAGAGAAAATTTAATTAAGATTAACCACCAAGAAAAGTCTCAAAGAGAGTAAGACTCAAGGCAAGAACAAAGATTTCAACTTTATTCACTCTTGGAATATATACAGTAAAGATAGAAGAACTCTTTACACTTCCATAAGCCCGTCCATCATATGGTCACAAAAGTAGCACTCACAAGTTACACATGTATAAGGTAACTCATCTATGGGGATAATTCGGCTGGTTATTGCAGCACCTATCTCATTGGTATGAGGTGACCTATTAAAAGGATCTCTGAGAGGTAAGCCAAAAACGGGATAAAGGCATATCTTCTGATGAGGAAGAAAACACGCCAGTAAGAAGACCCACTCAAAAAACCCAATATGCCTTGATCTTATCACGCAATAGTATTGGGGACCCAAACCCAAAGCTTCAATAATCATAGCCAAGTGGACATTGTTACGGAAGTTCTGTCGCCCCCATGGTGTTACCCTAGTTATATCTCGACAGATCCATCATTTGGTCTGAGCTACAGAAGTTCCCAAGTGAGGGAAAAGTGAGCGCTCATACAGTTCTATAAAATCCTTCTTCACAGACTCGCTTGCGTCTTGAAGGTGAGAAATCACAGACTCACTTGCATCTTGAAGGTGAGAAATCATCATGGATAAAACCAATTCCTACTGCCAAGCCATGAAGGAGATTAAGAAAGAAAGGAGATCGATGGAAGTAAGATTACTGTGAGTGACAAGTAAGCATTACGACTTATATAAAGGAAGGAGCTAGCGTAACCTAGAAGTTCTGATTTTATATTCACGTGATCACAAAATTTTTTTTGTTAATAACATGTGTTAACATGTTATTAACATGTTCACATGTTAACATGTTCTCAAAAAAGCCGGTGGCAAGCGACCTGGTAACCGGGAAAAATCCCGTCGGGCTTTTGCTATACCCGGCGGGCCCGCCGGGATAAAGCAAAGCCCGGCGGGTCCCTGCGGGGTCGTCATATAGCCCGACGGGGTACAATTTTCTATATATATGGGCCCGGGGGGCCCTTTGGGATTTCATTGCTGACAGCATACACAGGTAATGAAAACTTGTGTGTGTGTGTGTGTGTGTGGGTGTGTTCGTGCGGGCAGCCGCCCATTGTCGCAATGCGCGGCAGGATGTGGGTGGTCCGCCACCACACGAGGGATGTGTGTGTGGGTGAGTTCGTGCGGGCAGCCGCCCATTGTCGCAATGCGCGGCAGGATTTGGGTGGCCCGCCACACGACTGGTGTGTGTGTAAGGCCATTCTTCGGAATGGTGCTTACCCTGGGGCACTTAGCCGGTAACGCGGCTTGTCTGTGTCCTATGGTAAGTATGGCACGCCGTAGCGGTACTAGTCGATAACGCGGCAAGCATAGTATCGTTATGGCGATGTCACCTTCCCTTCCCTTCCCTTTGTCAAATGCGAACATATGGTCGGTAACGCGGTCAGTGTATGTTCGTATCCTATTGTTATTCCCATAGAATCGGGTGGCATTTTGTCGTTAACACGGCAAGTTGGTGTCATCCGCTAGTGCATAAAATGTTTTTTGCATATTGCGGCATTTGATCGTTAACGCGGTCAAAAAAGTGTCGTAAATTTGCTTATGTATTTCGGCATATGATCGTTAACGCGGTCGAATAAATGTCGTAAATTTGTTTGATTTGGCTTGTATTATTTTTATTGTGTTTGATCCATGCGATACTTGGTTGCTAACGCGGCATTAGTATTTCATGGATCAAAGTTTACATCATATTGTCTAAACGTTTTATTTTATAATATCGTGATTCGTAACTCGAAAAATATGAATCTCTCTCTTCTTACCCCCCTCTCTCTCTCATGATACACTTCACAACTCTTTCTCTATCTCTCTCATGATTCACTTCACAACACGATAGATGTGTAGATAATGATTTTTTTTTATTTCTCTTAAAATATACATAATTCTTAATAATTTTTTTTTCTCCCTCTATTTACTTAAAAATTAAAACAATACATTATTTTTCTCTTTAGGAACTCACAAAAACATTAAAAATGTCATCTAATGTTTCTTCTCTCTATCTGTCACAACTCTCTCTTCCTCTCCTCTCTCTCTCTCTCTCTCATGATACACTTCACAATTCTCTCTCTCTCTCTTGCAATGATACACTTCACAACTCTTTCTCTCTCTCTCTCATGATACACTTCACATCTCTCTCTCTATCACGATAGGTATGTAGATGAGGAGTGCTTTAGGATTACAAAACATTTTTTTCTCTCTTTAGGAACTCACAAAACTATAAAAAATGTCATTTAATTTTTCCTCTCTCTATCTGTCACACCTCTCTCTCTTCCTCCCCCTCTCTCTCTCTCTCATTCGATAATGTATACAATTCGTAAGTAATAATGCGCTTGTTGCGGTTGTCTCACGTTCGATAATGTATTGCATGATGTTGAGTTCAGTAATATTGTTTGATATATTCTGTTTTTGTTTGATCATTGATAAGTAATGATACACTTGTTGCTGTTTTCTCACGTTTGATGATGTATTGGATGATGTTGAGTTCATTAAAATTATTTGATATTTCCTTTTTGTATGAACATTGACGATATTGATATACTTGTTGCTGTTCTCTCACGTTTGCTTGATGTTTATTTCAGTAATGTTTGATATTCTATTTTTTTGTGTTTAGTGATATTTGCTAGATTTACGAAGACGATCAACATGCTTTCCCCCGAAGAGCGCAAAATCGTTCTGCGAGCAATTCGCATTGAAGCGGTCATCACAGTGTCACAATGTACTGATGATGTCGTCAAAAAGATCAATGAGTCTGAGATACTCATGCGAGATCTAATAGACCAAATATGGGAAAATGCACAGCGTCTACTTCAAAGCAGAGGCAACGCTGAGTTGCTAGATAGACAGAAGATAGCAGATTTCAACCATCAGCACATAACACGAGCCATTTTGGGGAGCATGCGTGTAGCATGCAGTGATCTTAGAGATGCTGCCCCGCCTGAAGCCAATATGCAACGTCTACAGTTATGGGACGTTGTATGGAGCGAGCAAAGAGCCAAGAGCAAGCGCATGAAGGCGTTGGATGCAGAGTCCCTCCCCGAAAGAGTGCGCATTGCCCAGGACGTCGCTGCAACGTCCAGTCAGGCAGATGCAAGTGGTACAGGTGTCATTAATCGTACCATCTACAATTCTATGTGCACACATCTTATTGGCATCCCGCACGAGGCTCTGTTCGAAGGGCGAACAATAGGCTCCGGTGTTTTTGGAACAGTAAAAGAGTATGCAATTAAAGGTATATCATTTTTACCGGAGCACATCACTTTTTGTGGAAAGCACTACAAAGGAGAAGGCAGCGCGAAGTTCGAGAGCTTCCAGGCAGAGCAGGGTATGCAAGTGCTACATCCATCGATTGTCCGATGCATTGCCTTTACAAAAGAGGCTCCTTGGATCATAATTTTCCCGTACTATAATGGCGGCGCTCTTGGTGATACTCTTCTGAAGGTTCCCTTCAGATTCAGTGAGTTCACCAGAGCAATTTTTCGTTTGGATCGAGGATGGAGACAACCCCCGCCTGATAATATCCCTTTAAGTCATCTAGAACTTTCAAAAATAAAACAAATAGTAATAAGCATGCCACATATTATGCATGCCCTGGTGGAAGGCCTAGCGGCAGCACATATGGCAGGTATTGTACATACCGACCTACATCCTTTCAATGTAGTGTTGGATTATACAAAAGAGCTAAAGCCACGCATAGGTATTATCGATTGGGGGTTGCTGCTGAGAGCGCCCAAAAAACGGGTGTCTCTCAATTTTGTATTTGAAGCAGACAAGAACCCTGAGAAGGTGGCACAGGTAGTCTCCTACGCAGACAGAGAGTGAAATAAACGGCCGAATATAAACCACCAGGACCTTTAGATGCAACTCCTAGTGCAATTCGCAATTTATTTCAAGATGAGAGCTAAGAAAAACAAATTCTACTTTTGTATTGATAATTTCTCCAAATATGATCATTTGTACAAGTAATTTTTATTAAATTAATGAAGTGACTTCTTCCTCTATGTCAGTATCTTGCTCCAAAATTCTTTCACCGTTTACTCTCTCGTCTGCTAAATTAAGCTCATCTAAGTCAATGTCTAAATTGTCTTCTATCTCAAGGGTGGTGCACAACGTATGTCCAACATCAAAGTTCTCGTCTACTACATCATCACAATTGTACATCCATCTGGGCATATCTTCTTCATACTCTTCGCTTTCAATGTCTCGCAAGATCTTTTCATTGCAGTACATGTAAACAAGTTTATCTGCTCGATCTGCAAGAAGTCGATTGCGAATAGTACTATGAATATATTTATACATGCTCCAGTTTCTTTCTGAGCCTGAGTTTGAAGAGCACTGATGACTTAGAACCTTCATCGCAAGGTTGCGCAATAAAGCATAATGCTCACCACCATTCATCATCCACCACTTCCATGCAGGTTGCTCTTTAGCCATTTGTTCAACAAGGGAGTTGGAAAATAAACCCTCTTTCAACCAAAATGAGGTCATCTCCTTTATGCACTGTACACGATCATCATCATTATTATAGAAAGTGTTTACCACTTTATAAAAATCTTGCACCACCTCAACGTTGGACATCAAATCCATATTCCAATATTCAGGATCTAACATGTAAGCAGCACTGTGCAGTGGTGAATGCGCTCCAATCCATCTAGCATGAAAGTACTTCAACAGAACTTTTCTTTGTCTACTGGAGAATGGTACACGCCATTGCTTTTCCACCACTGAATGCTCTAATTTCTCAGGACACTCCAAACTCCGCTGGACAGTCCACCATTGCATCCATGCTTTTCCGAGATTAGGCGCTCTTTGATCAAGACTTCGTACAGCATACATAACAGGCATCATTACATGGTATGCATCCATCACACTGTTCCACCAACTTCTTCTCGTAAGCGCTCCCTTCAAGACTTTGATTTTCTCTTTCACTTTTTCAAGTTGAGTGTTCTCCCAGTCATGAAATGCCATGCATGTAAATGTTTCACAAACTGCATCTTTATTTCTAAGAAGAGACTCAAAAGTGTAAAAGTGAGTGCAAAACCTAGTCTCCGCTGGAAGCTTTAACATAACTGACATGCGAGGTCGAAACATATCTAAAACTCTCTGTCTCTTGAGCATGAATTTCACAAGCTGGCGAGCAGTGTCGACGATTGAGGCAAACCATTTGGTATCAATCTTTTAATACAAGATTCAAACTATGAGTATTACAGCCTACCGGAAAAATATGTGGATATTGTCGCTGTAGGATTCTGGATGCATTTTTACAATTTTTTGCATTGTCCATGACGACTTGGACTACATTTTTGGCACCCACTTCCTCTATCACAGAGCTAATGACTTGAGCAATGTAAGCCCCAGTTTTGATTGAACCAGCTAAATCCACGGCACGGATGAAAGTCTCACCTCTAGGTGAAATAACCATTACATTAATTAATGGTTTTCTTTGCACATTAGACCATCCATCACTTACTATACTACATCCAGAAAGCTCTATATTGCTAAAAATTATTCTTTGTACACGTTCTTTTACCTGCGCATAACATTTCTCTAATAGATCATTTCGCATAGCATGGTACGTAGGCGGTGAAAACCCTGGTCCAAACTCACCAATTTTCTTCCATGCTCTCTTCCAATGCTCACTGTCCACCATCATCATAGCACTCCCAGAAAAGTAGATCGCTTCAGCAAGGACGAGTTGTGCATCATTGAGTCGACCTTGACGTAGGCTTTCTTGCAATGAAGTTTGACGCATGGGTATATTTCCTACGTCAAAGTTTCGCTTGCAAGAAGATGCACTGGGTAGATTACTTTCTGGTTGCACATTACCAAACGGGGTACAAGTAGGCGATGTAGCGGGAGTTTGATGATTAGAACAACAGTGTTCTTGCTACCTTGATACATTAACGGTAGGAGTGTCATGTTTTCTTGAATCTTTCTTTTGAATTTCTTCTCTTATGCGTTTGGCCACTATAGGTGCAGAGGGGTGGGTACATGACTTTTTCTTCGGTCCGCCTAAAAAGTGTTCTCTTAGTCGAGGCGCCCCACCTGATTTTACTGCATGGCATAGCTTACACTCCCAATCTATGAATCGATCACCAACGTTAATTGCATATTGCCACTCTATCCCAGGTGCCTTTTTTTTCCTGCTATTTGAAATTTGGACTCTATTGGAGGTATCACTGGATCCAACATTGTCCTCTATCTCAACAAATAACCTATTCAACCAAGCATATAACAATGAATACACAAATGAAAAAACAACAAATCACTCACGTATAACAAAACATACATCTGCAGACAAAGTACTTCAAAACTATCTTGACAAATACAAAAGATCATCACATAACACAAAACTACTTCAAACTATCTTGCAAGGTCTTACTACAAAACTACTTCGAAACTATCATGCACATTGCACCCCCAATGAAGGATGCCTTTTGTACCCAATTAAGGATACTTTACACAATCAAAGATCTATGCTTGCCCAATACTCTAGTATAGGACAATAGACCTTCTCTAACATTCACAAAAAAAATCAAAGATCTATGCTTGCCCAATACTCTAGTATAGGACAATAGACCCTTGAAAACTCTAAACTATATCAAGTATCAAGAACCAATACAAGCCCCTAAGCAGGACTCTTGGCTCCATCAAACCATTCATAAAGCAGAATGAGGTAGATTACGTACGTGGCTCAAATGCAAAGCTGAATGACTCCAAATTTGTCCCTAAATCTCCGCAAGTATTAGCTATGAACCACACCCTGCCCCCAGTTCAAAGAACTCTCTGATACCAACTGTGAGATCCCTGTTCCCACCGCGCAATGGATTCGGGGTACTAGCAGCGGAAGTAGCACTTCTTGCGTGAGGCAAGGTCCCACACTCGCGGCCTCGTCCACGGATATCCGGACAAAAGACTAATCCGTTGGTTTTTCCAAAACCGAACCCGGAAAAACTTCCCTTATCCGGAAAGCATGGGCGATTCCACCAAGATAACTTTTTACTCTAACGTAGTCAAGACCATTACTCATCAAGCTGATCCGACTACACCTATAAGATACTCGGTCTGATCAAGGAAGAAACTTGCACTTGGATCATTGGGATCAATGCTTTTTTTCCCATCAAGAGGCAGAGCCGTTGATTCCTATCCATAGAGCAATTACTCTACGGGATTTACTTTATCTATCGTAATAACAAAAATTGAGTCTCGATTTACGGATATATCAGTCCAGCCTAACCCCATCCAGTCCCATGGGTTAGCCAGCCACCCAACCACTATAGTGATGGGATCCAATTAGGAATTTGATTAGGTTTTGTTCCAGGCACCAGGGAAAAGAGTTCCCAGGCCCCGTAGCCGGAAGTTCATGCAAATATAAAACTAGTCACACCACTTACACACCCAATATGAAATTGCCTTTTTCACAGATTCAACCAATTTTAAAACAATCCTTTAATGAAACCATAGTATCACTGATCACAATCTTCCAAATTATCCGGTTGATTCTTAATTTCCCATCATTCCTTCATCAGAGTATCTATGGCATCATTGGCAACCAGAACGCTCACCACCTGTCCACTCAGGGGCCTTTTCAATAGTTGCTAGCCCATATTACTCGACAATATAATCACTTATAAAAATCAAGATGGACTCTCGTTGAAGATCAGCAAGATCAACCAACAGATCCATATAAAGAGCCATGGACTAATCCATTGAAGACCAGCAAGGTCAATCAATCAGATCCATGCCCGGTTTCAGAAAACAACTCTTACTCCTTGTTCCAATATCTTCCTCGATGCACGTGTGGGTATCCTAGGCGACCCAGAGCCCGAGCACCGTATGGTCAGCACCCTCTAGGATCCTTCGCAGGTGACCTAGCGCTTCACTCATAGGCCGCTTCCTTGGTCCCTCATCCACCATACCGAAAGCTCACCATTTTAATCGAACCGAGACTGGTCAAGACCTCGGCCGAGTTTGCTACGCGAGACGTCCTCCATTGACTCTCCGTCAGCAGTTGCAACTTTATCAGTTAGGTCTCCACGACTTAATCACAAGACGGTCAAAATGCTTCCCCAGCATTCTTGACATAAAACAGCCATTTACAAACAGCATTTACAAACAGTTTATAAATACAGTTTCTATATTAACTCTCATTTTTCCACATTATCCCTCATCAATCCACATTACTTATTCCATATTCCATTTATATGTGTATTCATCCCATCACATCATTTTCCATCTCATCACTTCAGATTCCTTCACATCACATATCATATATTCACATCCATACATATATCCACATCCACATCCACATTCACATCCATACATCCACATCTACATCCATACATCTATTTTCACATCCACATCTACATGCACATTCATGCATCCTCATCCATACATCCACATCTACATGCACATTCACATCCATACATCCACATCTATATGCGTACATTCACATCTACATGCAAACATCCACATCCACATTCATACATCTACATCTACATGCATACATCCACATCTCCATGCATACATCCACATCCACATTCACATTCACATCCATACATCTACATCTACATGTATACATCCACATCTCCATGGCATACATCTACATCCACATTGACATTCACATCCATATATCTACATCTACATGCATACATCCACATCTCTATGCATACATCAACATCCTCATTCACATTCACATCTATACATCTACATCTATATGCATACATCCACATCTCCATGCATACATCCACATCCACATTCACATTCACATCCATACATCTACATCTACATGCATACATCCACCTCCACATTCACATCCACATCTATACATCTACATCTACATGCATACATCCACATCTCCATGCATACATCCACATCCACATTCACATTCACATCCATACATCTACATCTCCATGCATACATCCACATCCACATTCACATTCACATCCATACATCTACATCTACATGCATACATCCACCTCCACATTCACATCCACATCTATACATCTACATCTACATGCATACATCCATCTCCACATTCACATCCACATCTATACATCTACATCTACATGCATACATCCACATCTCCATGCATACATCCACATCCACATTCACATTCACATCCATACATCTACATCTCCATGCATACATCCACATCCACATTCACATTCACATCCATACATCCTCATTCATACATCCACATCTACATGCATACCTCCACATCCTCATTCATACATCCACATCTACATGCACATTCATACATCCACATCTACATGCATACATCTATACATACACATCCACATCCACATCCATACATCCCATACTCAATCTTATCACATCTCATATATATATACACATCCACATTCACATCCATACATCCATACATCCACATCCACTCATCCCATACTCAATCTTATCACATCTCATATAACTCTTAACTCATCCTATCACATCTCAATATCTATCTATAGAATACAAGAGAATTCTTATATTTGATATAAGATTTCTTTACGCATGCATAAATTCTATTTTTAGGAGAATAACACTTCTGAAATAAAATCAATCTTTTATGCATCTTCCTATGCATAAATTCATTTTAAATGAGAATGACACTTTTGAATTAAAATCAATCTTTTATGCATCTTCCTATGCATAAATTTATTTTAAATGAGAATGACACTTTTGAATTAAAATCAAATTCTTTATGCATCTATCCATGCATAAATCCAATTTAGTGGGAATTACACTTTTAGAATAAAAGAATTTCTCTTATGCATCTTATTTATGCAAAAAATCCATTTATGATGAAAATCACACTCTTAATATAAAAAATATATCCTTTAAGCATATGTTTATGCATACAATTCTTTTATGATGAAAATCATTCTTTTAATATAAAAACTTTATCCTTTATGCGTACGTTTATGCATACAATTCATTTATGATGAAAAATCATTCTTTTAATAAAAGAATTTCTCTTATGCATCTTAATTATGCATAACATAAAAATCAATTTCTCCATGATTACAATAAAATTCTTTTAATTAATCTAGGATGATAATTCCTAGAATATTATGGTAGGAAATTCTCTTTTCATGCTTTGAATGAAATTATTTTATGAGTAATTTTTATAAAAATTTTGCCATAGCTCCGTTACTATGACTGATAAATCTCAATTATTTTAAAAGACAAAGCTTATCATTAAGGGAATGATTAGAATGATCCCTAATTGGATCATTAACCCATAATGGATTGAAATCAATATTCATAAACTAAAAACATAGGAAAAGCCATTAATTTGGTCTTAAGCATAGATTGAATCATTAATTGGATCATTAACCCATAATGGATTGAATCATCAATATTCATAAACCAAAAACATAGGGAAAGCCATTAATTTGGTCTTAAGCATAGATTAATCTTCGATTAAGGAAAAGCTTTATGAAAAGCTTCATTTGGATTGAGAATTGGTCATGAGTATGACCATTTCTTGAGTGAGAGAGAGAAATTACATAAAAACCATTAGAATTAAGCATAAATGAAAATTTATGTAATTCTTTACTAACATTCATTAATTACTTCAATAGCATTATCACTCATCAATTAACTTCAATAGCATTCATCAATTTATGTAATTCTTTACTACCATTCATCAATTAACTTCAATAGCATTCAAAAACCATTCCAATTAAGCTTCTCAAGCTTGAGAGGGGTTGAGAAGAGAGAAAACATTGAGAAATTATAGAAAAGATCAAAATTCACCACTTACTTTACAAATTGCTTGATTCTTTGTTCACGGTAGAGGCCCCCAACCAATCAATTGGTTTAGTATGTTGATGGAGCCACCAATGGGGATTGAAGAAAGAGGGAAGCTCCAATTTCTCCAATTTGGAGAGAATTTTAGAGAATAGTAGAAATTAGCATTATTTCAGCATAACTTTAGTATAGTAAAATTCTCCTATTTTTTTCAAAGGACTCATGTTCTATTTATAGGAGAGGGAAGCTCTAACCAAAGCTAACTGAATTCTAGAATTTTCAGATTCAGTTTGGTTAAATTTGGACTAGATTTGGATCTAGTTTGGTTCCTTTTTGATTCGGTTTGGTTCCATTTTGATTTGGTTCGATTCAAGAGAGAGGAGAGAGACAAATATCACATTATTTTTGAGTTTAAAACTCATTCAAGCATGTGAATTATGCACCTCCTTTAAGGGACTCCCCTTCCTTACATATGTGTCAAAATGGAATCATTATACCCAAAATATCTCATACTATTAAAATTACTCATAGTTTCTTACTAATAAACTTTGTACATAGTCAACTCTTCATCTTATGTGAGCATTTACTCATTTTTGGGTATCTTCTTTTACAAATTGGATTTATCTCCTCCCTACACATGGATTGATGCTATTGGCCCATAGGAACCTTAATTGGACCATAATCCAAAATTTTTTAAAAATCTAGACCCTTAGGCTAAGGTCCTTTATACCCATTTCTAATTAATTTCAATTGCACATTGGAAAGTTCTTTTTGAATTTCTGTTTCAGGGGAATTCATTTTAATAAGATGAGATATTTTTCTATCCAAAAATATTAAAAATTTGAATATTCTCTCTCTAGAATATTTTCTCTCTCTAGGTTAAAATAGTTAGAAACAAGATCTTTTATATTTCTGAAGAGGGATTTAATTACAAGGAAAGATGTTGGACATCTTGAGAGGCTGGGGAGGAATCTTATTACAACTGGCATGGTTGGTGAGATCTTGGGTGATATGTGGCCAGTGGGATGACAGGCTGTGTGACAGCCATTCTAGAGACTGGCATAGTTATAGCGCCAGCTCATTTAGTTGGGTTCACACTATAGAGAACCCGTGTATGTATTGGTTGAGTACCTTTCATATTATGAGTACTCTTATCTTGAAGATGAAGAAGATTTTCTGCCTCTCACCTTGTGTGTTCTCTATTAGGGTTTTGTGAGTGTGTGTGTGCTTTGCAAGAGCTCAAGCTCTCTTCCCCCTTGCATCTTTTCATGGTATCAGAGCCTGGTTTGTGCTAAGGGCGGAGCTGCAAGCAAGAGAATCACAGGAAGCGGTACGAGGGTAAGAGCTTCAACTACTCTTCCCTATTTGTGTTGGTGAGACTACACCCTTGTCGGGAGCTCTACGGGAGACACCGGCAAACGATCTCTGATTGAGGAGCTTTCTTCACGAG
Organism: Cibotium barometz; assembly: GCF_041138505.1. Lineage (NCBI taxonomy): Eukaryota > Viridiplantae > Streptophyta > Polypodiopsida > Cyatheales > Cibotiaceae > Cibotium > Cibotium barometz. The sequence continues at coordinate 18,092,533 of NC_141054.1, forward strand.
AGTGAAGCTATAGGGCTGTTGAAATTAGAGCATTGTAATGAGCTATGGTGGATCAAACACTAGAATCAACATCATTAACAAAGTGATTAGTAAATAATTAGACGTAATTAGTGGATAATTAACAAATAGATTAATGTAGGCATGGATAATCAAAAACCAGTAAATTCTCATTAGGGCAATGCCTCAATTTATAGAGTTTACATCAAGCATCAAATCCCACTGATTTCTCCATGATTCACTCCACCTCCTTTCCCTGATTTTCTCCACCTTTTCACTTTTCCCACAATATCTCCCAGAATATCTCCACACTTCCTAAATCTTCTCATGCTACCCTTTATTCTCTCCCAGTAGATTCTTCTCACCTTTTCACAGGTTCTTTCACATTTACACATCCTCTTTTACAGCCTCTAACCAAGGGCTTGTTCCTGCACACACCCTATTCACTTGTATTTTCAACACCTCCCCTCAAGTGAATACTCCTAGTACACCTAGACCCTATACCAAGTTTGCCTCCCCTTACTTGGTAGTCCGCGACTAGTGCCTACACCTCCCCTCAAGTTATCTTAGCACACCTAGACCCTATATCAAGTTTCTCTCTTACTTGACAGTCCGCCGACCACTGCCTCAAGTCCCTAAACTCCATAGTCCTTGACACACTCTCTCTCTATGTGTCCAAGGCTACTATAAGTGCCTGCGACCTTGACTAAAGTGCTCACACATACATCTACCACGGGTTGTTGCAAGATCAGGGTGTCCAGTTTTATCCAGTTTATGCTGGACTAGGACAATGCTTGGAGAGCAAATTTTGGGGGGCAAGGTACTTAAAATGAGATCAAGCAAATAATAGAAAATACGCTTACCCTTAAATTAACCCAATATAACTTAAAATTAGTATAAATTAGTCTAATTAATCAAAATTAATCAAAAATATGATGAAATGATAAACAAATGATCTTTCCATACTTAGAGTCACTCCAATTTATTTTTCCATAGATGCACCATTTCAAGTACACTAGTCCCTATAGGTTTTAGATGATTCACATAAAAAATGTAATTTTACTAATTAGATTATTAATATTTGCAGGCCTTCTGATAGCCTGGAAGAATTTTGAAAAAGATATCATTAAAAATCCAACCATTGGATTTGTAATTTTTACTAACCACCACATTCTACTAATGTCTCAGTATCTACCCACTCTTTGGATCTACAAGATTGAGGATTTTAAGTGGTAGCTATTGTGGGTACAAAAAGTGGCGTATATTATAACACTTTAAAGACCTTGAAATATTTAAAGAAAATAGACAAATATCTTAAAATTTTCTCAAAAAATCAAGTTAAGCTCCATATTATGTGAAGATCTAAGGTACAAAGTGGGAATCTCATATGAGTTTATATGTAAAAGATATTAGCATTTTATGGAATCAGTTCAAATTTGGGACAGGGTGTATACATTGACTTTGTACCTAAGAAAATGAGGACTTATGACTATCTAATGCTTAATCAAATTATGCAACTATATTTTCAACTTTGAATATGATGTTTCAACAAAAGAACTTGAAACAAAATTCCTTCATTTACTAGGAGAGATTAGCCACTAAAGGTAAACAAATGCCTGTTTTTTTACTGTTTATAGGGTGCCTGAGTGGACAAAACTAGGCACCCTGATCTTGCAACCACCCCCACGTGGCCTATATCATCGGTGGCGTAGTGGTGGTTTTACTTTGTTGGGGCAAGTTACATTGGGTTGTGGGGTCTCTCTCTCTCTCTCTCTCTCTCTCTCTCTCTCTCTGAGATTTTCACATGGCTCCTCACTCTTTGGAGCCTCACATCTTCTCTTTTCTTCAGTCTTCTTGTCGTGGCAGCATCTCTCCACGCGTTCGTCTCTTCTTTCAGTCTTCTTGTGGCAGCTTCTCTTCTTGTGGCAGCTTCTCTTCTCGTTTCCATGTCTTCATTTAATGCTTCCTCTAGATCTTCTTGGTGTGGATCTTCTTCTCGGAAAGAGATATTCTTCTTCTTTCATGGCTGCGGCCATGAGCTTGTCCGTCAAGTCTTTTTGCTCCATGTGAGCAACATGTTCAAATGATTTGCTGATAGTTCCTTTGGGTTTTTTGATGTTTATCTTGTATCATTATGCAATGCAAACCCAAATTTATGCGGGAGGTCTTACCTCTTGCCTTATTCTGGACAAGGGCAGTGTCTGATCCCATTTTTACACTGATGCAATGTGCCCAATACATAATGCGTATAGCACTCATTCTTATGCACATTCCCAAATGCAACTCTGGCTATGAATAATCTTGATTTTGAGTGTTACAGGCATTAAGCAAGGGTTAAATGCAAAATGATGATTATCACAAATTTATCAGCATAATTTTACCAAAAATCACATTAAATCAAGGGTAACCAATTTGTACAGAATGGTTGGAGTATCAAACCAACTCTGAATTGCAATCTGAAGTTATAGGGATCTGTATCAGATACCTAATGGTTAATTTGAACCCTCAATTGCACCAAAATACAGTGATTAGCACTGATTAGTCACTGATTAACAAATTAATCCACTATTTTGTGTACAAAAAATAGAGTATGCGGGGAGTCCAGATCTGGTGCCTTAGACTTCAAATGAGCTCAAATGCTTTCAAAACCATCAATAGCAATGAGTCTAGTAGAGGATTAAGCCAAGAAACACAAGATTTGACCAAATATTGAAAGCTTAATCTCTGTTTTACCAAAGTCACCTGCAGATTTGATGAAGAGCTTGGATCTCATTGTAGACTTGATGAAATTGAATTCTGTCTTCACCAGCTTGTAGAGCATTCTTGAAAACACCTTGGGCTAAGAGGAGTTAGAGTGATTCACCGTGAGTGAGCGTAGATCTGAGATCTTCTGCTGAAAAACGTAGCCTGCTAAAACAGCGATTTCTCCTTCATCTGGCCGCAGTTTGCTACGTTGTTTGGATGAGCTTGAAGAGCTATGAGATACCTATCATGTGCTAGAAGGGTTTGGCCTAATTTTATGTGTGCAAGGAGAGGGAGCTCCTCCACTGGCTGGGGGTACAAAGGTGAGTTGAAAAAAGAGGAAAAATTATAATTTTCTACTAATCCTTTAGCAAAATAATTAGCAAGATAATGGGCTCACAAATTAGCATGGCTCTGATACCATGTTTAAATTAGAGCATTGTGATGAGCTATGGTGGATCAAACACTAGAATCAACATCATTAACAAAGTGATTAGTAAATAATTAAGATGTAATTAGTGTGGGTAATTAACAAATAGATTAATGTAGGCATGGATAATAAAAAACCAGCAAATTCTCATAAGGGCAATGCCTCAATTTATAGAGTGTACATCAAGCATCAAATCCCACTGATTTCTCGTTGATTCACTCCACCTCTTTTCCCTGATTCTCTCCACCTCTTCACTTTTCCCAGAATATCTCCCAGAATATCTCCACACTTCCCAGAATATCTCCACACTTTCTAAATCTTCTCATGCTACCCTTTATTCTCTCCCAGTAGATTCTTCTCACCTTTCACAGGTTCTTTCACATTTACACATCCTCTTTTACAGCCTCTAACCAAGGGCTTGTTCCCGCACACACCCTATTCACTTGTATTTTCAACAAGGGCAACTATACTGTCCTATCGGACAGATCGGACAGAATTTTCGTGCCGAAAACGAGTTTCGGGCGGGTCTGGACCTTCGTTTTTCAGAAAGCAAGCGATTTCGAGCACTGCGGGTAAGTCATCGATTCTCTGCAGAACTCTGTTTTAAGAACTGCAGGAAGACAGATTGACTGTGCAGACACTATGGGTGCTGCAAAGAGGTCAACAGTTGCCATTGGGTGTATGTATGCACATTGAAGTCACTGGTTGTGACATTTGAGAGTACTACGGTACCGCTGCAGAAAATACAGCAGTTTCTGCAGGACAAACCAGAGTGCTGTTTCTGCTAAAATTGTGTGTTTGGCAAGATGTCAAATGATGGGATAACCCAGATTGTGGCTGAGAAGCGTGATAAGAATAACTTCCATGCTTGGAGGTTCAGGTTGACAAATTTCCTGATGGGAAAGGGCTATTGGGACTACATAGAAGGTGAGCATGAAGAGGCACAGGAGATACCGGACATAAATCCGATTGCTGCAGATGTGAAAGAGTTTAAAGACTGGAACCAAGGAGCCAGGAAAGTTATGTATTGGCTCTCCATTAGTATACACGACACCATGATTGGGCACATTCAGGATGCCAAGTCCCCCAAGGAGACGTAGGACACCTTGGTTAAACTCTATGAAACAAATACCAAGGCACACAAGATACAGTTGAAGAACAAACTTCATACTGTGGAGAAAAAGAGCATGTCAATGAATGACTATGCATTGAAGATAAAGGGTATTGTGGAATCCCTTGCATCTATTGGTGTGTCAGTAGTAGTAGATGATGATGATAAGGTGGAAGTCTGTCTACATGGTCTCGGGCCACAATACAAGGCATTCAAGATGTCTATTCAGACTCGGGAAAACATTCCTAACTTTATAGATTTGGTGTCTATGCTGATTATAGAAGAGAAGAGCTTGGGTGAAGACCAACAGTCTTCACAAAACAAAAACAGTTCAGAGCAATAGGCCTTCTACACAAGTTCAGGAAGAGGAAAGAGGACGAGGAAGAGGAGGTCGTGGACGCAGTCAAGGAGGTGGCCGAACAGGTAATCAGAATTATGGCCACCTGCAGCAACAACAACAACAGTCCCAAAATACACAACAACAACAACAACAACATGCAGGTGGAAGAGGCAAATTCAGAGGCAGGGGGAGTCAAAGAGGCCGTGGAAATTGGCAAAGGCAGTATAATGATGCACGTGAATGCTATTATTATGGTAAGCCTGGACATGTGCAGGCAGAATGTTATAAGAAGCAGGCTGACATGCAAGATAGGAAAGTGCAGCAAAACAACTATGCATCCTTAAGTAGAAATAATGAGGACAATGAAAGGTTGTTTGTTATGCAGCATGTCGTGAATGCCATGTCTGAAAATGTTGAAGCAGCACAAAAAGACGATGTGTGGTACATGGATTCAGGTGCTTCGAACCACATGACATGTCATGGGGAGTGATTCAATGAGATGAAAAACCCGGAAAGACCAAGTTTTATGGAAACAGTGGATGACACTGCTCATCCAATTGCTCATGTTGGAGATGTGCCATTATCTATGCAGGATGGCAAAGTGAAGTACCTTGTAGATGTACTTCACGTTCCAAACATAACAAAGAATCTGGTTTCAGTTGGCCAGATGATTGAGCAGGGTTTGCAGGTTCGGTTTAACCCTGATGGTTGTTATGTTGAAGACTTTAAAGACAAGTGTAGGTTGGTTGCAAAAGGCAACAGAGTGGGCAGAATGTTTATGTTGAATGTAGACATGCCTGAAATGAGTGCTGCGATGTTTGCAAATGGTTTAGGAATTGTTGCAGACACAAATATTTGGCATAAAAGAATTGGACATGTGAATGTGCAGAGAATGAAGTCTATGTAGACTAAAGGAATTGTGATAGGGCTGCCAAAGTTTAAAGTGGAAGGTATACAGAGAATATGTGAAGCATGCCAATTTGGAAAGCAAACAAAGCATGTATTTCCACGTAAGAGATATGTGAGAAGAAATGCACTAGATGTTGTGCATTCAGATGTATGGGGTCCTACGAAGACCGTCTATGGGAGGCTGCAAGTATTATGTGACTTTCATTGATGACCACACAAGGAAAGTGTGGGTATATTTCATGAAGGAGAAGAGTGAGGTGTTCACTCACTTTCAGAATTTCAGACTTTTGGTTGAAAAGCAAACAGGGAAATATGTAAAGTGCCTAAGGTCAGATGGAGGGGGAGAGAACTTCTCCAATGAGTTCTCTGAATTTTTAAAGAAGAATGGTATTCGAAGACAGTTTACATGCAGATACACTCCGCAGCAAAATGGAGTTGCTGAGCGGAAAAAGAGGCACATTGCTGAGATTGCGCGAGCATTGATGGAAGAGAAAAATATGCCGCACAGCTATTGGGCTGAGGCTGTTGCTACAGCAATATACATCATGAACAGGACTCCAACTGCAGCCATACATGATGTAACTCTAGAGGAGAGGTTTACTGGCAGAAAACTAGATTTGTCTCATCTAAAAGTCTTTGGATGCATTGCATATGTGCATGTGCCAGATGAGCTGAGAACTAAGCTGGATCCGAAAGCTGAAAAATGTGTGTTTATTGGATATTCCCTTGAGCAAAAGGGATACAGGTGTTATAACCGTGCTACACGTGAGGAGTTGAGGGTAAGCAGGGATGTTGTCTTTGATGAGATGAGCAGCTGGTATGCTACTGAAAAAGAAGCTGTTGGGGCTGATGTTAGTGGAAGTGTGGTTGCACAGAATGCAGGTCAGCAATCACAGTCTTTGAGTGGACCAAGAGAGTCCTCATCTAGTGGGTCTGCTGATAGACCATGGAGTGGCAGGCTGCGTCATAATACCAGTCCTTCAAATGTGATTAGTACATCACGTAAAGGAAAAGAGAAATTGGTTGAGCCCATTGGTATGCCTGACATTTCTGCAGGGCATTCTCATGTTGATGGAGAGTCTAGTGGCTCAGATATGAGCCTTGATGAGGAGCTTGGGATCCCAACTATGAGAACACCTGGTGTAAAGAAGGCTATGGAAGCCATGAATGAAAAGTTGCGAAGATCTGGGAGAGTGAAAAACCCTGTGTAGAGGTTTACCTATGATGGTTATGTGGCACATCACTATCCATATATGGCAAAGGTTGTGCAGGTTGTTGAGCCCACATGCATTGATCAGGCTGTTGGAAATGTGTGTTGGGAGAAAGCTATGGATGAGGAGATGAATGCACTATATGGAAATGAAACTTGGGACTTAGTGCAATTGCTTGAAGGCAAGAAAGCCATTGGATGCAAGTGGGTGTACAAAGTAAAACATAACAGTGATGGAAGCATAAACAGGTATAAGGCTAGGTTGGTAGCCAAAGGATATGCGCAGACATATGGCATTGATTATGAGGAAACTTTCAGCCCAGTTGCCAAGATGGCAACAGTGAGAGTTGTGATAGCAGTGGCTGCATCAAAGCAGTGGTCTTTACATCATATGGATGTAAAGAATGCATTCTTGCATGGGGATTTGCAAGAAGAGGTGTATATGTTGCAGCCACCTGGTTATGAGGATGTTGGTCACCCCGAGCATGTTTGCAGGTTGAAGAAAGCCTTGTATGGCTTAAAACAAGCACCAAGAGCATGGTCTGACAAGATTTCTGAATATCTTGTCACTATTGGCTTTCATGTAGCCAATGCAGATTTCTCGCTGTATGTGAGACATGGTGATAGAGGGGTTGTGCTTGTTGTCATCTATGTAGATGACTTGATCATTACGGGGGACCATGATGCAAAAATCTTTGATGTAAAGATCTTGCTTAGACAGAAGTTTGAGATGAAGCATCTGGGGGAGCTCAGATATTTCTTGGGCATTGAGGTGATTAGGTCACCACATGGTATTGGATTACTGCAGAGACAGTATGGCTTGGACATGTTATCCAAGTATGGTATGACAGGCTGTAAGCCTATTTCCGTGCCATTGGATCAGAATGGCAAGTTGAGTGCAGATTCAGGAGAGATTTTGGAGGATCCTACTATGTATAGGCGCATAGTAGGAAGCTTGATATACATGACGAGATCACCAGGCCAGATTTGAGCTATGCTGTTGGGTTGGTGAGTCAGTTTATGCAGGTTTCACAGAAACCGCATTTGGATGCATTGAGACGCATACTGAGGTATGTGAGGTCTACTTTGCATTGTGGACTATTCTATGAGACTGGGACAGAGATATGTGTACATGGGTACACAGATGCTGATTGGGCTGGTAGTATCTCAGATAGAAGATCTACCAGTGGATTCATGTTTTCTTTGGGGAGTGCTGCTGTGACTTGGAGCAGCAAGAAGTAGTCTACGGTTGCTCTATCCAATACAGAAGCCGAGTACAGAGGAGCTGCTATGGCAGCATGTGAGGTAGCTTGGTTGAGAAAGCTACTTGCAGATTTGGGTCTATCAGTGAATAGACAAGTTGTCATTTTCTGTGACAACATTAGCAGTATACAGTTGGCCAGGAACCCAGTATTTCATGCTCACACGAAGCATATAGAGGTCCACTACCACTTCGTCAGAGAGAAGGTCTTGGCAGGAGACCTTAACCTTGTTTATGTCAGCACAGAGGATCAGGTAGCTGACATCTTCACCAAAGCATTGGGTACAGAGAAGCTCCGCAAATTCAGAGCTTCACTTGGTGTACATGAGATGGAGTTGAGCTCGAGGGGGAGTGTTGAGATATCGAGCTCGTCTAGTGAGGCGGTGGACACTGATGACCCGCCTGGGGGATAGGCCCCACACTTACACCACTGGCAAGGTTGGTGAGATCTTGGGTGATATGCGGCCAGTGGGATGACAGGTTGTGTGACAGCCATTCTAGAGACTGAGATAGTTATAGCGCCAGCTCATTTAGTTGGGTTCACACTATAGAGAACCCGTGTATGTATTGGTATAGTACCTTTCATATTATGAGTACTCTTATCTTGTATATGGTGTGTTGAGTGTTGAGTGAAGATGAAGAAGATTTTTTGCCTCTCACCTTGTGTGTTCTCTATTAGGGTTTTGTGAGTGTGTGTGTGCTTGCAAGAGCTCAAGCTCTCTTCCCCCTTACATCTTTTCAATACTCGCCATCCGCTGGATGAAGAACAGTTGATGGCTAGGTTCATTCAGGGAATGAATGAACCTTTGGATACCTTGGTAAAGAATGCTATTAAACCAGTTTCAATGGCCGAGGTAGTGCAGATGGCGAAGGAGGCCTTTGTTGTCAAGGTCGCCCTTCAAAAGATTCCAAACTCCAGGGAGCACTTCCAACTTTCCATCTCCTAAGGGACATCAAGGTCCCAATTAGAACCAGAAGATGAGAAGTTCCAGAATGGAAGGAAGGCCTTTTCCTCTTGCAGAGCACATTTTCTGGAACTCCGGCTCTTTCTAGGATGCAGAAGGCTGAGCTTCAAAGTGAGAACAGGTGTTTTGGATGTCAAGGTTTTGGACACCAGCTCAAGGATTACCCAACTCCTTCTATGACAATGGGACAGGAAGGCCAAGGTCCTAGAATGCTGAGACCAACTCCTTCGTATCAACCTAGTCAGGGTCCGTCTCGCCAAAAATAGGGCCACCCTAGAAGAGTGATAGCTCAGCCTGCAGACAGTGAAAGAAGTCAGAGGATTCCTAGGATTAGCCGGGTGGTATAGAATCTTTATACCCAAGTATGCTCAAATAGTATCCCCTTTGACTAACCTTCTCAAGAAGAGCACCCTATTTCATTGGACCGCTATGTGTCAGAGTGCTTTTGATAAGCTAAAGACAGCTTTAGTAACCAACCCTGCCCTAATATTGCCATGTTTTTCCTTACCCTTTGAGGTAGTGATAGATGCCAGTGGTTTTGTCTTAGGAGGTGCACTTATGCAGGAAGGTCATGCAGTAGCCTATGAATCCAGAAAGCTCAAAACGTATGAGAGAAATTATGATGTCCATGATTTGGAGTTACTCTCAATAGTTTATGCTCTAAAGTTGTGGAGACGTTATCTCCTGGGATATAGATTCACCTTGATGATAGATCATCAAGGTCTGAAGTGGATTTTCACCCAAAGGGATCTCAACATATGTCAAAGAAGGTGGATGCAGACCTTGCAGGAATTTGACTTTGAGATAAAGTAGCAACCAAGAAAAGAAAATGTGATAGCCGGTGTGCTCAGTAGGAAAGTCTTCTTGCTTACAATAACATTAGTGTAAAATCCATCAATCAGTGAAGCAAGAGAGAAGATCATGCACGACAGATTTTTGCCCCTATTGCTACCCTACTGATGCAAGAAAGCAAGACTCCTCAGGAAATGAGTCGAGCTTTTGGATACAAATTGGATGAAGGACGCATGTATTATAATAATCAGCTATGCATTCCTAATGATCATGAAATAAAGAGACAAATTCTGAGAGAAGGCCATGATAGCCCGATTGTTAGATATCCAAACAGATGCTTGATGATATGGAGCAGTAAATGCAGCCAATTTGCAAATATATTAAGGCTGGCTAGGATAGACAAAAGTAATATGCAGACAAGAAAAGAACGGAGAGAGTGTTTGAAGAATTAGATATGGTCTTTATTCATGTACGACCCAACAAAAGTTCTTTATCTATAGGGAAGTACAAAAAGTTATCTCCAAGATACTGCAGGCCGTATGCCATTACTAAGAAAGTAGGAGATCTAGCTTATAAGATTCTTTTACCTCCCCATCTCAAGGTGCATAATTTATTCCATGTCAGCTTACTTAAAAAGTATGTACCCAGCTAGAGTCATGTGTTGGATGAACAGTTGACTTCTAAGACTCAAGGCTAGAAGGAACTCCAACCAAAAGAAATCCCTGATGTTCAGGAGAAGGCTCTCAGTCCTTAGAGAGTTTTTGGTCAAGTGTAAGTTCTATCCTTTAGAGGACGCCACTTGGGAGAAAGAAGAAGAACTGGTAAAGGACTATCCCTGAGATTAGGACATCTCCCATTTTTCAAGTGGGAGAGGATGTAAGCTACCTCCTCAGCCCTAAAAGATTTATAAGCGCTCCTCTCAGTCCCCTCTAATCATCCCCTATTTCAGAATGCAAGAAAACATTGTTTTTTCTTATTTTTGGCATAGAGAGAGAAAATATTATAGAGAGAGATAATTCAAAATTGAGATATTTTTAGATACAAAGTTTCTCGTTATATTTAATATGAATTCCCCTAAAATGGAAGTTCAAAAAGAATTTTACAATGTACATTAGAAATTAATTGAATATGTGTATTAGAGACCTTAGTCTAAGGGTCCACATTTTCAAAAATTTTTGATTAAGGTCCAAAGAGTGTTCTAAAGGGCCAATAGGATTAATCCAAGTGTTTCAATAATAAATATGCAAAGAATAAAATAAAATCCTCCAAAAATGAGTAAATTCTCACATAAGATGAAGAGTTGACTAAGTACTAGATTTATTAGTTAAAAAATGAGGTTTATTAATCCAAGTGTTTCAATAATAAATATGCAAAGAATAAAATAAAATCCTCCAAAAATGAGTAAATTCTCACATAAGATGAAGAGTTGACTAAGTACTAGGTTTATTAGTTAAAAAATGAGGTTTATTATAAAAAAACAAAATTTTGACACCTCAGTAAAGCAGGGAGGGGGCTCATGGGAGGAAGCGCCTAATTCACATCATTACTTCACATTTTTTATTAAAAAAAATGAGATATTTTCATCTCTCCTCTTTCAAACTAGATCAAAAAATGAACCAAACTGGTCCAAAACTTGTCCAAAATTGATCAAACTGAAGTTGGAAGCCTCTAGATCCCAATGGGGCTTGGTTGGTGGCCTCCCTCACCTATAATTAGACCCTCATTCCTTTGTATTTTCATCTTTGTGTATTTACATGCCATTATAATCTTCAAATTAGTGTAATTTTATTATCTCTCTATTTTGCCTCTTCTTGGGAAGCTTTGGAGCTTCACTAATCTTCATCCTCTCTTGGAGATTACCCTCTTCATCTTGGTGGACAAGATTTCTCTTATGGGCTTCACTTCTTTCTACATAATCAAGCCAAAAAACCAAAGGTAAGCCTAAATCAATGGTGTTTTTCTATCTTTTCAATGGTAATCTTCTTCCCAACCTCTCCAATGCTTGGGAAGCATTTTAATCAATGGTTTTTTTCTTAAAAACAAGCTTCTAGTTATTCATATTGTTTAAATGGCTTAATGCTAATCTTTTATGCTTAAATATAATATTTTTGATTAGTAAATATCTCTTTGAAAAGATTACTCATCTTTATGGTTGAATCCTTTTTGGAGGAATGGATCTTAGTATTAATCTCATTTTCTTAACCAAAACTCTAGGCTTAACAAGCTAGAGATAGAGATTAATCATTTTTATGATTCTAATTAAAATGAGAATTATTTCATTCAAGCTTGTTTTATGATTCGAAAATTCATAATTATTCATCTTAAGTTGAAAGAGAGTTTATGCTAACTATTTTCATATGGGAATGATAATGGGATATTTTTAAAAATAACAAAATGAATTTAATTCTATGCATAAAATTGATAATACAAAAAGAGGAATTCTCATCATATTCTATGCATAAAAATTTTATTGCCAAAAGAAGGATTTTTGTTACATCTTTTGAAAATTTTTTATTGTATTAATTAATAAATATTTAAATGGAGAAAAGAGGATTTTTTGTTATATTTTTTATATATGTGCATGCATAAAAATCTAGATGCAAAAAGAGGAATTTTCACGATATTCTATGAACAAACATTTTAAATATTAAAAGAGGAATTTTTGTCATATTTCAAAATAGGTATATTCATGGTATATACATGGGTATTTTTATAGATCAAAAAGTAGAATTTTCATATTACCTTTAATTAGGAAAATGCATAAATTGATTTCATTATCAAAAGAGAAAGTTTCATCATAATTCTACGTAGATAACTTAGGGCATGTTGATGCCTAGGTCCAAATGGAGAAAAAAATATTTTAGTATAATTCTATGTGAATATTTTAAATAAATGATGTATGCATATTCGCAAAAAGGATCGTGTGAAAAAGAAATGTCCTTGTTAAATTCCATTATTTACGAATAGAATTATTTATAGTTCTATTATGTCTAAGGAAGAATGAATTTTCATAATTTTGGATATTTACCCTTACTATTAGAAATCACAATTAATTTATCAGAAAAATGAAGAATTATCTTTAGAAAATATCTTTAGGAATAAATTCGAGTAATTCGGTGTGCTAGACCATGTCCACGACAGAAAGCTGGGTCAGTTGCCTGACTCAAGACTTATGACCAACCCCAATTTTTTAGTACGAACAATGGATAACCACCTGATCTAGATAAGTTTTCCCGAAGACCTGAAATCGTCTAGAAACAAGTTAGAAATTCGTTGTGTAATTGATGGATGCATCACCGAGATACGTGATTCGTGATTTTCATTGAGAAAGCCTAGGTTGAAAATAAGGGAGTCTCATCTCGTGAAACCAAACTCAATGGGAAATTCTTACTTGCATAGAAACTTTTTTTTTTAGGACTATCTTATGCAAAAATGATGGAGGAAGCATTTGGCTTATGGTTTAATCTAAGGAGAGTTATGTTGCAACAGCTGGCGGGGAGTCATCAAAGGACGTATCCCGCCCTGGCAAAGCCTGTCAAGGTCTTGACCAACCTTGGTATGGTTGAAAATGGTATGATGGGCGAGGGCCGACGAAGCAGTCCCTGAGTGAAGTACTAGGATACCTAAGGAGGATCCTAGAGGGATCTAACCAGGCAAAGCACGGGCTCGTGCTGCTAGGACACCCATGTGTATGTCGAGAAATATATTCATGGATTGGTGAGAAATTATCTAAGTGAATTGGAAACTTGAAATTGGATCTCGTTGGTTGACTAGCTGGTCTTCAACGGAGGGTCCGAATGACAATTTGATTGTAAAATAATGGAACTAGAAATTTGAGGATTATGATGGAAACACTGTGGTTTCATTCCAATTCTATTTGAATATAGTTGAATATGAGAAAAAGCAATTTCATATTGAGTGCATAAGTGGTGTGTCTATTTTGTATTTTGCATGAGTGCCGGCTAGGGGGCCTGGGAACTCATTTCCCTGGTACTCGGGACAAAACACAACCTATTTTTTATAAAAAAAATTCCCACCAATACAGTGGTTGGCTAACCCATGGGCCGCTGCATTGGTGGATTCCTACAACTAAGTTCAGTTAAGATTAAGTTACAGTAGTTAGAGTAAGTCCTAGGAAGATTCTTGTTCTATGGGAAAGAATCAATGGTTGTGCCTCGCTTAAGGGGAAAAAAGCGATGATTTTTATGAACCAAGTGCAAGTTCCTCCTTGACTCGGCCATGTGACCCATGGGTTCGGTCAGAATCCAAAGGATAGATAAGGCCCTTGACTATGCTAGAAGATTTTCCTGGAGGAATCACCTATACTTTCTGGGCAAGGGAAGTTTTTTTTTCGAGGTTTGGTTTTGGAAGAACCGTCGAATTAGTCTCTTTTCTGGACATTCGTTGTGGGCGAGGCCTCGAGTGGGAAGCTTTGCTCTGTGCGCAAGGTTGAGACTTCCCCTGCCAGCACTCCACAGTTTGATGCGCAGAGGGGGAAAGGGTACCACAGATTGGCATGAAACATAACCTAATATCACAAAGCAAAGGGGTTACACTTTAATTATACTACATCAAGATTTAATTTAGGTTGGGTTACTAACTTGTTGATAGTGTTGAAGTACTACGGAGGTATCTTTCTCATCATTCCAAAACTTGGTGGAATCAATTTGGAAGAACCCATTTTCAATTTTTCTTCATGGTTGTTTGAGCACCTCTATATATCACCTTAAACCATTTGACATCAAAGATAAAAAGACTAAATACTCTAAATCCAACCTCAAGAATATCTTGAATAGTTCCACAATACTCAAGATTGTCCTCTATGAAATTGGTATCATGTTTACTGGCTTGACTTTCTTGCTCAAAAGTTGCCATCACACCACAATCAAATGTGTTTCTTTTAGAATCCACATGCTCCATGCGAAAGTACCTTCCCTCTGACCATATTGCATTAAAGAGTTTGAACTAACATTAAATAAAATCATGACGTTTAGTACAATGCATTAAACAAGGTATATACGTGAGATCGAGAGGAAGAATGTACTTAATTGAGGGTCACATCCTCTTGCATACTCATGCTCTTCTCTTTTGATCATCTCTCCATTTTGTGATGCCATCGATATTGTCATACGAAGCCATTCTATATTGATCAAATTTAGTAGAGGTTCCAAGCTAGGCAGGAATGGCAAGCATCTATTTGCTCAAGATTTGAAAAGCTCTTCTCTCATCCTTTCATCTATTGATTGCATCCTTTATATCCCAATCCACCTCTCCATGATGAGACTATTTAGAATGCAGAATGTATTCACCTTGTGTGGCGTAATGCTTCATCCAGTCTTTGTTGTCTTCCTTTTTCCTGAGGCACATTAGTGATTAGTCGATCATCCTCCTCATTTCTGCACAATCATGTTATGTAAGGATCTATGCGAGATAGATGATTTGAGATATACACAAGAGACTCTTGCATCCACCATCCCTCTTCCATGCTTGCTTCTCACCTTGCTCTTTGTCTCACAAAGTCCTTTAAGGTTTTCATGAACCTTTCAAGAAAAAAACATCCATCCAACATGAACAACGCCACACAATGCCACTTTATCAACCAAATGCACCACAAGATGCAATTGGCTAGTGAGAATTGTTCTAGGAAAGTTGTCCTCAACATTAGGAAGTGAATGGGGTCTTCTTGGGCCCTTTAATTTGCCTAAGCCTAATGAAGGTGATTAAGGAATAGCCAAATGGGGGGTTGCCATGTGGACTGAAATGTTGGGTTTGTAAGAGAGGTGTAAGAGTGGTCAAAGGGTGCACTTTTTCCCCCAAAAAGGGGGGGAGGCAATTTTACAATTTTCGGACCTCCATAACTTCTACATACAAGCTCCGATTTGAGCGGAGATTATAGATCCGTGATCTACGCATCAAGAGCTTTCCATAGATATGTTACATGATATGGTTTTGTCCGCTAGATTTTAAATTCCATTTTCCCTCCAAAATTCAAATTCAAATAAAGTAGCCGTTTTGAAGCTTCTAGTTAGAAAACGTTTCTTCTTAAGAGAAAAGGTTTGACTCCTTAAACTGCCAAATAAAAGGGCCCAAGAAGCCTTCCATTGACGTCCTAATGATCATATACACTACCTCAATAGCATTGAGATGAGCCATCTCAATGGATGTAGGATCTATCTCCTTTAAGGATATGTACCTACATACATAGAAATTATGTATACTATTTACCAATACATAACTTGTGAGTGCATGAGATTTCCAATTAAGAAATATAACTTTGTGAATTGAAGAAAAGATTCATACCTCACCAAGCTTCCCATTTTATAAATAGCCTCTGTCACCTTCTTGTCTCCATAACCAACTATAGCAATTGGAAGAATAAACTATGCATACAAAAAAAATTGAAGTTAGTATATGAGCTTACAAATTATGTACCACAGAGAAAATGGAAAAGCAAATATTTATATACCTATAATATCTGGTACCAATCATGTGTCTTGAGGCCATATAATTTTTCCTCTCCTTTCTTTTTGGTCTTTGTGAAGGCACCCTTCAATGAATGCATTACTCCCATTGGTGTACGAAAAGAGGCAATCACATGTTTCACCTTATTGTGATCCCTCTTGGTTAATACCCATGGTGCCTTGGTAGGACTATCTCGCCACTCTCACTTTCAATTGGCCATGCACTTTGAAGGCGTCCAATGTTTTGTAAGTCATCCCTTACACCCTTTATATATCTTTTACCAATTAAATGGTCCTAAATATTTGTTGCCACATTCTTGAAGATACGCATGAGATCTAAGAGATGATTGATCTTCAAGTCACACCAATATGGAAGTCGAAAGAAGATTGAGTGTCTAGAAATCCCATTTGGTGGTGGATTGGGAGTGCTTCTCCATGTCTCCAACCAATCTCTACCTCTCATCACAAGTGGTGAGACATCATGTGGCACATACTTGGGATGTGAAGGAGAGAGAAATTGATGATGTTTGTCGTACACCATCTTCTTAAGTGTAGAGGGTCTTTCTAAAATAAGTGATGGTCCACAAATCAAACATGCATGATGTGCGGAGGTTGCCAAACCTATTTTAAAATTGAGATGATTGAGATAGAGATATAAACTTAAAGTTTAAAGGCTAAACTCTTATGCATATAAGGTTCAAGTAGGTACTGAGCACTCCGAGAACCCGGGATAGTCATGTATCATCCAAAGAAAAACTCCTTTCACCTCCGCCTCACGCCTATTTATTGGCCTTGAAACATCATGTACTTTTGATACCTTGCCATAGTGTCTCAACATCCTCAATCAAAGCCTTGAGGTACACATCCATGTTTGCCACCTTATACTTGCCTTGGTACAAGGAGAGCAAGCATGATATGACCTTTCTTGATTGCCACCCATGGAGGGAGGTTGTAATCCACTAATATACAATAGGCCAAGTAGACCATGATGTGGACTTAAAGCCAAATGCATTAACGCTATCCATGTCCAAGCTAGTTAGACACCTCTTCATGCCTCTTTATTGTAAAAACTTTATGTATATTTGGCCAAAGGCCCAACAATTTCTAAAATATAATAACTTTTTGGGCTCAATTCTCGCTCAATTACATTGTGTTTCTTATATTTGTGTTTGTTTTACGAATCTGAAATTGACTCTATTTTAATTAAAAAAAAACTAGGGCAGACTGGGGAGTCCTCTTTAGACTCCCCAATCTACCCCATCTCTTTTTTTGCTGTGCAAAGTGTTCGCTGCTCAGTAGAGGAAAAATATAAGTCGCTGCTTAGCAGCGAAATATCGCTGATCAGCAACGATATTTCATTGTTTCGCAACAACAAAATGTCATTGGTGAGCAATGATAATTTTCTTGCTATTTTCGCTGCTGAGCAGCGAACCCGTTGTGCAGAGAAAATAGCAGTGTTTCTAGCAGCAAAAATGGCCTGACACCTAGCTACCATTCTAGTTATAAAAAACACTGCTATTTTCCCTGCTAGAACCTTATTCTATTGTAGTGACTATAAGCAAACATCACGAGGTCAAATTGGTACCCAACACAAGCCCTTAGCACAATTTCTAATGTAGTTGGTAGGACAATATCCACCATTATAACTTTCCCTTAGCTTGGAAGTACTTTGTAACAATTCTCCAAGATTTTCATACATTGCTTATCATTCCAATCATGCAAAATCCACTATTTTAAAAAAAAATAAAAAATCATAACAATATGATGTGAGTGATGTACACTACAAGAGGTGGGGACATTATCCATGCTATTTTCAACGCTTTAGAACCAAGCTTAAAATCCCCAAAACGTCGAAATACGCGTTGAAATGGAAACTTTGAAATACGCACCGATATATGCGTCAAAATAAATATATTTTCTACGCTTTTTTCAATGTCCTTTTTTACGCTTATTTTGACTGACATTTTGACTACTATTTCGACAGATGCAGGAAACTTCTGACGCTTTTTTCGATGAATGCAAGAAACTTTCAACGCTTTTCGAGACAGATGCAGGAAACTTTCGATGCTTTTTTTGACAGTTATTTCAATGCGTGCAGGTAATCAAATTTTTTTTGGCATAATAGTGCATCTAGTTGAAGTCTTGTAGTAGCTGGATGCACCATTATGTTAAACTTTTTGACGCTATTTTTAAGACAGATGCAAGAAACTTTTGACGCTTTTTTCGACAGTTATTTCGACGCGTGCAGATATTAATTTTTTTTTGGCATAATAGTGCATTGAGCTGCAGCTTGTAGCTGGATGCACCATTATATCAAACTTATAGAGTACCAAAGGCAACTGTACTCTAATGTGAAGAACGAAGCAAATTTGTTGAAAACACTGGAGTGCCATAACGTTTTCGACATTACAAAGTAGGTACACAATTCACATAAGTGCAAACAATGGCCAAATTATATTGCAAGATGTGAAATTTACATATCAAGCTCTGACGAGATAAGCCAAAATTGCATAAAGTAGTTGTATAAAATTGTATACAAGCTATACTTGATGACTAAAATTGCATACAGTAGTTGCATACAAGCTATACAAGCTCAAACAAAGATGTGAGCTGACCATAATATGTATGTATAAGAGGAAAGACATGGGCAAGGCCAATCTATGCAGAGGCCTCACTCAGGGTCAGGCATTGGTCCCTGCGAAAACCATACAAGATGTTTTTTTTTTGTATACAAAACAACGATCTAACATGACATGGCAAAGCAAGTATACAAATCATAAGGTTAAGGCTTGCCACACTTACCATATCTGCAATGCGTTGCCAATTGAGGTTGGCACCTTCTTGCTCAAGCTTCTCCAAAAGAAAGTACGTGTTATGGGGCGGCAGGCAATGTCCTCCTCTTCTCCCATTGCCGACGGACCAACCACTTGATTCTAAAAGTACCAAAACAACAAGATAAGCGTTGATACTTACAAAGTAGACATAACATCAAATGAAACATACAAGATTAGCATTGATACCTACAAAGTAGACATGGAATGCATCCCAACCGTCACTTCCAAGGTGAGAGCTTCCTACGCTCTCCATTCGTGCTTTCGCCGCATCCTCTATTGCTTGTAGCGTTGGGGATTTTGTGCATGCTTTTGCTTCTCCTCATTCTTATCCTCGATGCTAATGTACCAAGGCTTCTCACCCCTTGCCTTCACTCTCCTAGTCACATATCCCCGCCAATGTTTCATGATGTCCACCATGTGGTCCTTTATCCACCTTATGGAGACGACATCACTACCGCGATGACGACCGGCTTATACTCATCCTTGATTTGATTTATGACTCTATCTTCTTATCTTTATCCAACTAATTTTTCCTTAAAGTCATAAAGTCATTTGCAAAGACAATGTGGCAAAGCTCGTGGATGCGGCTCTTCATCTCTCTTGCCCGACATTATCCAAAACCACATCACCATTGACAATCGTGTAATATTTTTTTCCATCGGGGTGACGGGTTTGGACTGTGTGTCGAAACCTCATGCGATGATTGCGAGCGTGGAGTGCTTCTGGCGCTAGATGGGGAAGGATGCTCACATGGGGGCGTAGACCCATCCGTGGCCCCACTTGGACAACAACCACCTCCACCTCCACCTCCACCTCCACTACTCGAGCATTGTGCTCTGCGAGTGGATGAGCGACCTGAGGGAGGGGTTCTAGCGGCTCTTTGTGGGGTTTCAGGTGAACTAAGGTTAGCGGTGTGGTGGTGCCCGATGGTGCGGCCGAAGCGGCCGAAGTACTCGTCCCTCTCCAAAATTATTATTGTGCCATCGCTCTTTGCTTGGGCATGGCTTGTGCTAAAAAACCCATAAACTGGTCAGGCAACATGGCATATGGAGAGAAGGATGGAGAGTAAGCCGGTGTCTCATCTCGAGTGCGAGACATGTTTCTACACACACATAACAAAGCCCACATGGACACTTTAATAAAAGCATACATATGAATAAGAGCACACATCTCACAACATAGAACACATGCATATGCAACCAAGAGGAGAGGGGAGGGAGGGTAAAGAAGGAGGCGAACCTGCTCTTGATTTGTAAGGAGGTGGAGAAGAGCTTAGGAGAGAGAGAGAACCTGCAAAACAAAGAACAAAAAAAAAACATTCATTATCCCCCCTCAGCATACACACACATCTCACAACCAAGAGGAGAGGGGAGGGAGGGCAAAGAAGGAGGCATACCTTCTTGGAAGGGAAGGAGGTGGAGAAGAACTTGGGAGAGAGAGAGAACCTGCAAAACAAAGAATTTAAAAAAAAACAAAAACATTCATTATCCTTCAACACACACATCTCACAACCAACAGGAGAGGGGAGGGAAGGAGAGGGGAGGGGAGGGGAGGGAAGTCAAAGAAGGAGGAAAATTTGCTGGAAAGGTAAGGAGGTGGAGAAGAGCTTGGGAGAGAGAAAGAACCTGCAAAATAAAGAAGAAAGCAAAAAAATAAGAAAATTACCCCTAATTACACACACACACATTTTACAACACATGTACATGTAACCAAGATGAGAGGAGAGTGAGGGCAAAGGAGGCATACCTAGTGAGGAAGAAAATACACGCGCGTAAACAAAAACGCAGAAAAAAGTGAGATTCTATTTTACTATTAAAACCTACGCCATCGATATATACATCAAAATAACCGTGGAAAAAAGCATCGAAATCAAGGTGAAAAAAAGCATCAAAAAGCCAGTGGAAAATGGCATCAAAAAAATAAATTTCCCATGCTCTTTTTGAGACGGATATTTCGACGCTCTTTCGTCGACCTTTTCGACGCTTATTTCAACGATCGCTACTTTTCATTAAAATTCAAAATCTTTCCAGATCTTGCGCATCCCCAACATTTCAAATTACCTACTATCACTGACTACCACCCTCCACAAATACTTAAGGGAGGATTCCCCATTCGTTCCCATTACAAATCAATATGGAAACCATGGACGACGCCACACCCTCAAATTTTGTTAATTTAGAGGAGAAGACACTTTGCCCATGTATTGGCTAAACGTCAACGAATTTGCAACAATCATACAGAAAAATGGGGAATATTTTTGGTGGAGCAATTGGAATATCTAATTAGTGGCAATGCTCGCTTCAACAATGATGAATCAGTGGATATCTGGCCTGAACGATGGAGACCAACAACAAGAGTAGCCACAAATGAGGTGATCCAACAACCCGAGGAGAAACTTGAGGCAGATTCGGAGAAAATACTAGAACATGACATGGATGACATGATAAATTCCTTACACGATGGAACTAAAGATCAGAACACGAAGGGATAGAAGAAAACACATGATGTGTGGAATATGCTTCCCAAGAAGAGAAATAGCTACGCAGGCTTTTTTATCTTCCACTATATCATGGAGCACATGTGTCTGTTTTATGCGCTTGCCTATCCATATTGAACTTGCAATCGATTTTTGGATGGTCTAATACGAGCGTATCAAAACTTTTTGCATAAGTGATGATATCATATGCAATTAGTGAGTTATGTAGCTTTATATGCATTTTCTTAGCCTCACTATTTTATGTAAAAGCTTATTGAAACATCAAATATTGCCATAAGATAATGAGATGCCAGTGGACCGTAGTCGAGAAAAATCAATGGCACACTCAATTGGCATGGACTAAAGGGTGGTTGCAGGATCAGGGTGCCCAGTTTTGTCCACTCAGGCACCCTGTAAATAGTAAAAAAACAGGCATTTATTTACATTTGGTGGCCAATCTCTCCTAGCTAATGAAGGAATTTCCTTTCAAGTTCTTTTGTTGGAACGTCACATGCAAAGTTGGGAATATAGTTGCATAATCTAATTAAGCACTAGATAGTTAAAAGTCCTCATTTCCTTAGGTACAAGCTCAATGTATACACCATGTCCCAAATTTGGGAGAGCTTAACTTGATTTTTTGAGAAAATTTTAAGCTATTTGTCTATTTTCTTTAAATATTTCAAAGTCCTTAAAGTGTTATAATATATGCCACTTTTTGCACCCACAATAACTACCACTTAAAAATGCATAATCTTGTAGATCAAAAGAGTGGTAGATAGTGAGACATTGGTAGAATGTGGTGGTTAGTCAAAATTGCAAGTCCAATGGTTTGATTTTTAATGATCTCTTTTCTAAAATTCTTCCAGGCTATCAGAAGAGATCTAGACTCAAAATTCTAGTCGTATTGTATGCCTTCCATAGGTTTAGGTCTACCACACATGGATACTAGTGCCACCATGTGGTAAGGCCAAAATTCCATGAAGAGACCATGGCTGCTACCTCCACCACATGGTGGAACTAGAGCTCAATAAGATACCACATGGTGGAGCTAGCTAGCTCCATGAAATTATACAGCTAGACTTCAATGGATGGTAGCTCCACCACATGGTAGATATAGACATAGAATTCTAGCTCTACCATCCCATATGGTGGAGCTTGATTTTAAGGGATTCTAGCTCTACCACATGGTAGAGCTAGAATTCTAAGCTAGCTCTACCACGTGGAGCAAGAACGCATTGAAAGAACCAAGATCTACCATTTGTTCAATCTAGACCCCCAAGTAAAAACATTGATTTAAGAGATTGTATATTGAGAGTCCCCTTAGAGTAGGATGCACTCTCCAATTTTAAGACTGCATTGTAATGATGAACAAAGACTAAATAAACAAGAATTTATAATTTGACATGGTGAAAGTATCCTTATATACACAACTACTACAAATTAACATTATTAAAGATAGAAAGAGTCTCCTTGCAGTAGGATGCCCTTTGTCGAAATGATAGTTAAAAGCCTTCACCTACTCTACTAAAAAAAAATTAATTTGCAAAGTTTGACCAAAAGATAAAAGGATAAAAGGAGTCCCCTTAGAGAAGGATGCACTCCATTTATGACTCAATTATAATAAGACATTGTAAATGAACATGAGTTTATTACTTGTGCTAGAATTTGTTCAATGCTTTGCAAAGGCAAACATTTGAACAATATGCTCCATAAGAGGCCTAATTACAATATCATATTTCAATATATGGACTTTTATTACATTAAAAAAAGGCCAAATTACTTGCATCCTCTACATTTGATTATAATAGGGACAAACAAAATGAGCTTCATGGTGGTGTATTACTTTCATGATGCCTCCTCTTGTTGCTTTGCTTGATTTTCACTCTCTGCTTGCCTCTTAGCCTTAGCTTCAGCCTCCTCTCATTGCTTTCTTTGAATTTCAAGTTGTTCGTGCCTCTGTGCCTCAGCATCAGCCTCCTACTATGTCGCTTCCACACCTCTGCCTTTTTCCTATTCTCTACTTCCAATTTCTCTTCTTCAAGCCATTTCTTCATCACATCATCTGAGAATTGGTTAGGTTTCTCTTCAAAGGCATTATCCCATGTATACTCTTGTCGATCTTCATTCTGTAGCCATAAAAACAACCAATTTCTTAAATCTTCTGTCAAAAAACTATATTACCTTTCCTTGGAAGGTTGATGGTACAATTCTGGGACTATTAACCAGGTTCCTCGCTCATTCTTAAACACCTTATAGTAGCTATCATCAATTATCAATGTATTTTTCTTGTTGTACAAAGGATGGAGACCCCAAAAGGTCTCAAGTTCTTTAAAGAAAACTTGTCTATTCTACACAACCCATGTGGCCCTGTTGAACAATGCTCTTGTGAGAGAACACCTGCAAATTTGGGCTTTTGTTGTGGAAATACTATGTCAATTATTCGAGAGAGCTTAGTTCTCCCACATGCGCTCCAAATAAAAACATAAAAGAATTGAATACACCAATCTAAGAACTCATGTGCATCCTTGTGACATAGGACTTGTGACATAGGACACAATGATGTTGGTTAATTGGGTATTTTACCAACTCGTTGCTATAAGGAGGATCCTTCTCATCATATTGGGTTTCGACAACATGGCACAACAAACCATTGAGGTTTAGAATAATAGCCCTCCTATCATCCTCTTTGCATAGGGGTACACATATTGGGTCTGACAAATACCATGTCAGTATGATAACCCCCTCGGAGGGATGCACAAAGCGCAACCTTGCATCAATTTCCCGTAGACGGTCAAGACGGCGCTGAACCAACTGTCTTCGTACACTCTGGATTTTCTTGGACATGTGACATACTAATGCTTTGTGAGACGAAGAAGTCGCTTCTGCCAATTAGAATCAATCACATGACCTGGAAAAAAATGAGCATGCTTAATGATAAAGGTGGGCATGTGGGAGGAAGGCATGTTACAACTACTCTTATGCAAAGATGGGTTTTAAACAATTACAAAACAAATGTGACTATGCACGCTAACATTAAACTATATACTGTTCCAAAATGTTGACTTTAGTTGCATTACAAAATGACCCAAGATGCAAAGACTCTTTCCATTTGATTCTAAAAAGACGTGACAAAATGTGCTAGCAGGTATCAGAATGTGGTGAAATTAGAATTCATTGATCTAGATCAACCACGTGGTAGAGCTAGAATACACTGTTCTAGCTCTACCATCTGGTAGGGTTAGAATATTTTTAAATCTAGTTCTACCATGTGATAGAGCTATATCAAAGTATTCTAGCTCGATCCCATGGCAAAATTAGAAATATTCAAAGTCCAGCTCTAGCAGGTGGTAGAGCTGTATCAAAATATTTTAGCTAAACCCCATGGTAGAACTAGAATGGTTTGAAGTCCAACTCAACCATGTGGTGACATGGAAGAGCTAGAATGCATTGATCTAGCTCTACCATATGGTAGAGCTAGAACGCTTTCAAGTCTAGCTCTACCATGTTGTGGAGCTAGAATGCTTTGAAGTCTAGCTCTACCATGTGGTGGAGCTAGAAGGCATTGATCTAGCTCTACCATAGTCCAAATATGTAGGAATTAAAATCATAAGACAAAGATCAAGCTTCCATACATTTTCAAATTAGGAGCCCCCTTATAGTAGAGTGCACTCCAACATTTATAAAATTATCTGAAGAGTAATACATTTGCCACTACTTTAAAAACAGGACAAAATTTCTTGTCAATTCATGATTACAAAAAGATAAAATTCCTTTTTTTTAAAAAAATCCTTGTGACAAATGGCTTCTTTAAGTGAATACTCCTTGGAACAATATCCTTGAAATAAATCTGCAAGAAACCATTGTAAATTAAGTTTCTTCATTGTGAATACAAAATTGTTGTATAAAATCATGTATTTGGTTATAATTATCATTTATGGTGGGTAGTACCTTAGTTATTTCTATCCCATTGGAGAAGATTGTACTCATTTAACACCTTATTTATGAAAGCCCTTGCATTGGCCGCCTTCAACTGCGTTGTGGTAGAACCCAATTTTCTAGCTAGAGAAATCATTTGTGGTCCCCTCATGCTAGCAATACTGACTCCTTCTTTTGCCATAATTTTCTTTATCTCTTCTCTTTTGTTTTCATATTGTCTTGCTAATACCTCTTGATCATCGACAAACTTTTGTATAATCTCTGATAGTGGTAGCCTATCTTTGTAGATTGTCTTCTATGACCAATTTAAATTACGCTTTTTCCAAAAATCTACCACGCCTCTGTATTCATTTTCATTGGATACTGGAGGTTGTCCATAGCGATTAGAGCCAATGATCTCATGCACATCTTCACTCTCATCCAGCTGCAATAAGTAAGGGAGCAGCTCATCAATGAGAATATTGTCGACCATCTTTTCTTCATCAAACTTTGCAGGATATATACAATTAGTATCAGAAGCACATCCCTTGTATGGATTCATCAATAAGAAAGATTCTACGAGCATCACAATCAAAACATGAAGAGATTTTTGACAATGGCTTGAACATTGCCTGAACTGTTGGATTATGAGGTCTAGCTATTTTACCACTTTTATCCTTCTCGCAAGCCTCTTGAGCCCAAACTACAAAAAAAGGCAATATCTCTCCTGCTCTGTCCTTGTAATATTCTCAATATTTGAAGAACATTACTCTCTGTCGCTGTTGACCAGATCTCAACATTAATATTTTTTAATAAAATCTTCAAGAATTGGATACATCCTGGCCTTAGTACAATATATCATTTTGAATCCATTTGAATAGATTCATATATTGAAGATGGTTGTTGTTGACAACGTTTCAGTAGTAGACCATTCAGGTCCAACACAATTGTCAACACTGATTTCTTGGAGATAGCATTGTCGGTACTTCTTGGTACTTCTTCTTTGGCCTGGAAACTCTCACCCATTGCTTCATTTGTTGGATATTTAGGTACCCCAATTTCATTGTCAGCATTTGTCTTTAAACCTTCTGGATGGACATCACTGAATGTGTGGGAGAAGCTCTCATCTCCACAGTTTGATTGTGGCATTCCGTAGCTACTTCACTTGGTGCTACTATCTCAATTTCGGGATCTAAAAGAAAAAAAAGTAACATTGACTCAACAATCTTTCAAACTACAAGAATTTACAATTGTAACACTCACTCTTAACACATGTTTATTGGTGTAATCTAAAAGGAAATCATGTTTGGATACCAATTATCAATTCTACTTGCTCACTCTAGAATTGGAGGGTTTAAAATGGATTTCCAAATACACCCATTATTCTAGCTCTACCATTTGGTAGAGCCAGTTTGCAAGGGAGCTCTTGTTGGAAGTAGGCCTTTAGATCCACCCTTGAGCTCCAAGAGTAGGTGGAGGTGAGAAACACAGAACCACTCAACTATATGGCAAAGCTAAAATTTTAGACTTTCCATATGGTAGAGCTATAATTTATAAGTCTTGCTTTACCATGTGGTTGAGTTGGGGATCAAGATAGCTTCTTTATGGGTGGAGCCAGTAGACTTCCATAGGTTCTAGGTCTACCACATGGTAGAGCTTGACTTCAATGGGTTCTAGCTCATCGCACGTGACAAGAACCAAGGAGCTAGAATTGCATTTGAGCTAGCTCTACCATGTGGTGGAGCTAGAAATGCATTGGCCTAGCTCTACCATATGGTAGAGCTAGACTTAAATGGATGCTCTGCAAAAACTATCTTGATAGAGCAACTTCCCTAGCACAGGTCCGTGTGGTCCGTTCTCTCATGGGGTCCCGGATCCTCAACTTCTAACTGTCTGAATCTAGGTTCTCGAAAAAGATGCACGAGCGTGGTAAATGGCAGAAATTTCAACAGTGGCCCAAACGGCGCCAAGGCATGAAATTCGATTGATGCATGGACAAATGTGTGGCAAGCAACCTAGATCTTTCTTGTTGTGTTCAGATGCGATTCGGACTCATTTCAGACCCAAAACTCTGTTATGGCGATTTTGCACTATCTTTGCCGGGACCCAACTTTGGTGCACTGGTGGGGGAGAACTGATTGTGATGCCCAAATCCATGCACGGAGTGATGTGGACATAGAGAAACTTCCCTAGCACAAGTCCGTGTGGTCCATTCTCTGATGGGGTCCCAAATCCTCAACTTCTAACTGTCCGAATCCGGGTTCTCGAAAAAGATGCACGAGCGTGGCAAATGGCAGAAATTTCCAATAGTGGCCCAAACGGCGCCGAAGAGGCATGAAACTCGAGTTATGCATGGACAATTTTGTGGCAAGCAACCCGGATCTTTGTTGTTGTGTTCAGATGCGATTCAGTCATTTCGGATCTGAAACTCTGTTATGGCAATTTTGCACTATCTTCGTCGAGACCCAACTTTGACGTGCTAGGAGAATTGATTGTGAAGAGCAGGAAAGTACAATTTCAAGCAAGGAGAGAGGGGAGAAGCTATGCTATGAAGAAGGTGGAGAGGGGTCTTTTGTGCATGCTCTAGGACAAGGGAGCTTTCATAGCCAACTTAGCAATGTTCTTGGCTACCATTGGGACACAAGCAGTGCTTATTTGAAGACACCCATACAAAGAGAAGAATCAATTCACTATGCTTACCCAGATTATCTCACAAATCTTTTGTTGCATAAATGTAGCTGTACCACATGGTAGAGCTAGAACACTCTAAAGTCTAGCTGGGGTGGAACCATGTGG
Source organism: Cibotium barometz (assembly GCF_041138505.1). Taxonomy (NCBI): domain Eukaryota; kingdom Viridiplantae; phylum Streptophyta; class Polypodiopsida; order Cyatheales; family Cibotiaceae; genus Cibotium; species Cibotium barometz. The sequence continues at coordinate 18,120,772 of NC_141054.1, forward strand.
TACAGCTAGACTTAAATGGGTGTGACTAATAAGGTCAACCATAGCATAGAACCTTGAAAGGCCTAGTAGGCAAGAGTAGGTGATTTTTGACTCTTCAAGACAAGATAGAGGTACGATACTAGATGGATGGTTTGTCATTTCAAGTCATCTTGCACTAGTTTAAGTCATTTCAACTCCAGCTCTACCATGTGGTAGTGCTAGGATGCATTTCTCCAGCTCTAGCATGTGGTAGAGCATTCAAATTATCCCGCCCAATTTTAAATTCAAATTATCTCGCCCTTTAAGAATTTAAAATGGTCTTGCTCTTTTTCAAATTTTCCTTGACATCCATGTCGCTTATGTAATACAAACCTACTTTCCCATCTTGTCATTGACAAGTAGCACTTGGACATCACCGCATCCATTATCAAATTTAACGATACAACAAGGTACACATATTTTTGTCTCATATTAAATCATTATCTATGATTAGATTTAAAGTTTTGAACATGTCAATTAAAATTCAAATCATACACATTGACATAGAGTAGAAAATAAAAGTATGCAAGAATTCAAAAAATCAGGAATGGTTGAAGAGAAAAAACCTGATACAGATTTGGGTTGCACTTCTTAGCAATGGTGATGTTGAAACTGATACGGGGGAGAAGATATTGGAACTGATACAGGCAAGAAGATTGGGTAGTGAAAAGCTGGTACAGGCTAGTAGAGAGCAGAAGCAGTAGATAGTCAAGAATCTACTTGAAGCTGAGCCAATATCTCCAGAGCAAAGGGGTGCACACGGATGACCTCCCAGACAATACTGGTGAACTCCGCCAGGTGCATGGAGCTAAGAATGGTGAAGAAAACATGGGAAGGGTTACGAGAGGATCGTCGAAGATGATTACGATAAATGACAGGATAAAAGTAGTGACATGGGCATAGATAGGGGCATAGATGGAGGCTTCAAAGGGGACAATCCTCTACATCATGTACGAAATCCATCTGCTAGATCCATATTTCTTGACATGAGGGCTTGGAGAGCGGATTTGTTTGGATTATTATTAATGTTACTTCGTCATGGTGTGTTGCCTTCCGACCACTAGTATCACCTTCTCGTTCCCATATCCACATTTTCTATACAGCAAAATTTCAATTAAAACCATAATATGAACTATGTTTCAATATCGTATCATACATTGGGCTCTATGCATTGAGAGATATGTGCATGTGAGATCTCTATGCGCTGAAAGTTCTATGCATTTGAGAGCTCTATGCATTGAGAGCAGTGTGTATGTGAGAGATCCATGCATTAAGCTCTTACATGTGAGAGATCTTATGTATTGAGCTCATGCATGTGATCATTCTAGGCATAACAATCTCTCACATGCATGAGCTCAATGCATGTGAACTCTATGTAGCTCTCATGCATGAGAGCGCTTACACTCATGAAAATGAGAGCTCTCATGCAAAAGAGCTCAATGCATGTGAACTCTATGTAGCTCTCATGCATGAGAGCGCTTACACTCATGAAAACGAGAGCTCTCATGCAAAAGAGCTCTTAATAAATGAGAGCTCTCATGGATAGAGAACTCACATGCATATAGAGATATCATGCAGTGCACGAGAGCTCGTACACTCAATGCAAATAAATGAAAATAAGAGATCTTATGCATAGAGATCTCTTGCAGCCATGAGATCTCTAATGCTCTTATAAAAAACTCCCATAGCACCCTTCTGGGTTGCAACATAAAAAAGAGAGCATTGGGTTTAGAGCTTACCACAACTCGGTAGGTGGTGAGGACCTAACACCAAAGCATGATCAGGACGTGAGGTCAAGAGAATAACACAATAGAGAATTATTTACATACTTTTATTTACTCTGTTGCATGTGATATCGATTATGCTTAGAGGGATCTCATGCATATAGATCCAGGATATATCTACGCAAGGTGTGAGAGCTCTCATGCATAGAGAGTTTTCATGCACTGTGAGAGATCTTACATAAAGCTCTCAAGCGTGGATCTCTTCCATGAGAGATCCATGCATATAGATCTCATAAATATAGAGCTATCATTGTGTGTGATTCATTGTGAGAGATCCCATGCATATAGATCGCAAATCTCATGCATAGAGAGCTCTCATGCATATAGATCAGCTATTATCAAGTGCGAGTCATTGTGAGAGCTCCTATGCATAGAGGGCTGTCATGCATATCTCATGCTCGGGGGGGTCACTATATGTAAATCCTCTATATCACGTGCGTTCAAGGCCTATTTTAAAAGTCCCTTATCTGTGAATTTTTTAGTGAATATAATGTATCCTTTCCTATTCAAATCTGTAAATTTTTTTTAAAATACAATAAATAAATCCCCTCTGTAAATATATTTCTGTAAGTTTTAAATATTTAAAATGTCCTTCTGTTGAACCCACGTGATACTTACATATTTATACGAGTGACCCCCCCGAGATCTCATGCATGAGAACTCTTATGCATATCGATGACCTCTCATGCATATAGAGTTATCATACATGAGATCTTATGCATGGAGCTCTCTTGTATTCTAAGAGGTCTCATGCATGAGATCCCTCTTGCATTGTAAGAGCTCTCATGCATTAATAGCTCTCATATGCATAGATTTCTCATAATATCAGGCATGAGAGCTATAGAGATCTTGGTCTTGCACTAGAGCTCTCATGCAAAGAGCTAGGTCTTACATTAAGAGCTCTCATACATAGAGCTCCCATGCATAGAGCTTGGTCTTGCATTAGAGCACTCATTCATAGAGCTAGGTCTTACATTAAGATCTCTCATACATAGAGCTCGCATGCATAGAGCTATATCTTGCATTATTATAAGAGTTCCCATGGATAGATCTCATGTATAGAGTGAAAGAGCTCTCATGCATAGAGCTAGGTCTTGCGTTCAAATCTCTCATACATAGATCTCACATGCATAGAGTTAGATCTTGCATTATTATGAGATCTCTCTTACATACATCTCATGCATAGAGCTATATCTTGCATTATTATAAGAGCTCCCATGGATAGATCTCATGTATAGAGCGAAAGAGCTCTCATGCATAGAGCTAAGTCTTGCATTAAGAGCTCTCATGGTACACATATTTTTGTCTCATATTAAATCATTATCTATGATTAGATTTAAAGTTTTTAACATGTCAATTAAAATTCAGATCATACACATTGACATAGAGAAGAAAATAAAAGTATGCAAGAATTCAAAAAATCAGGAATGGTTGAAGAGAAAAAACCTGATACTCCGCCAGGTGCATGGAGCTGCAGTGCATGCCTTGGTTGTTAAGCACCCATCTCACTCTTTTAGAGTAGAGGCTAGCAGTGCCAAGAAGATCCAGACCAAGATCCCCCTCAGTCCCTTCAGAGACACCAAGCTCAAGGGTGGCCTTGGTGCATCTGGCAGGAAAGCTAAGGGTAAGGGTGTCTGATATGGTGATCAACTGATTGTCTCCTCTTTCCCCCTCCTCTTTATCTCCTTCATAGGATCTAGCTATGTAGTGAAGAGAAGCTGGTGGTGATGAAGCTTTTTTGGCTATGGCATCCTACTGATCTAGAGGGTATTATAGTTCAAGCCGGGACGAGTTCGCCATCTATGCTTCAGCATCTGAGGAATGGTCGTCGCCGACTGGCGATGTGTATGCTGCAGGCTTAACATCCCGCCATTAGATGCTTGGGAGAGGGTGTCGACATGGCTCTTTTGTTGAAATTTGAGCTAAATGATGAGCTATGGTGGATCATACACTAGAATCAACATGATTAACAAAGTGATTAAGAAATAATTAAGACGTAATTAGTGAATAATTAGCAGATAGATTAATGTAGGCATGGATACTCAAAAACCAGCAAATTCTCATTAGGGCTATGCCTCAATTTATAGTGTTTACATCAAGCATCAAATCCCATTGATTTCTCCATGATTCACTCCCAGAATATCTCCACCTCTTGCCTGATTCTCTCCACCTCTTCTCTTTTCCCTGATTATCTCCCAGAATAACTCCACACTCCTAAATTCCCTCATGCTACCCATTATTCTCTCCCAGTAGATTCTTCTAACCTTTTCACAGGTTCTTTCACAATTACATCTCCTCTTTTACAGCCTCTATCCAATAGCTTGTTCCCACACACACCCTATTCACTTGTATATTTCAACACCTCCCCTCAAGTGAATACTCCTAGTACACCTAGACCCTATACCAAGTTTGCCTCCCCTTACTTGGTAGTCCGCGACCAGTGTCTACTCCTCCCCTCAAGTTATCTCAGCACACCTGGACCCTGTATCAAGTTTCTTTCTTACTTGACAGTCCGCGACCAGTGCCTCAAGTCCCTAAACTCCATAGTCCTTGACACTCTCTCTCTCTATGTGTCCAAGGCTACTATAAGTGCCCGCGACCTTGACTAAAGTGCTCACACATACATCTACCACGTGGCCTACATCATCGGTGGCTCAGAGGTGGTTTTACTTTATTGGGGCAGGTTACATTGGGTTGTGGGCTCTCTCTCTCTCTCTCTCAGAGATTTTCACATGGCTCCTCACTCTTTGGAGCCTCACATCTTCTCTTCTCTTCAGTCTTCTTCTCGTGGCAGCATCTCTCCACGCGTCCGTCTCTTCTTCCAGTCTTCTCGGGGCAGCTTCTCTTCTTGTGGCAACTTCTCTTCTCGTGTCCATGTCTTCTTTTAGGTCTTCTTCTCGGTGTGGATCCTCTTCTTGGAAAGAGATATTCTTCTTCTTTCATGGCTGGGGCCATGAGCTCGTCCGTCAGGTCTTTTTGCTCCATGTGAGCAACATGTTTCAATGTTTTGCTGACAGTTCCTTTGGGCTTTTTATGTTTATCTTTTGTCATTATGCAATGCAAACCCAAATTTATGCGGGAGGTCTTACCTCTTGCCTTAATCTGGACAAGGGCAGTGTCTGTTCCCATTTTTACATTGATAAAATGTGCCCAATACATAATGCGTATAGCATTAATTCTCATGCACATTCCAAATGCAACTCTGGCTGTGAATAATCTTGAATTTGAGTGAGATTTACAGGCATTAACCAAGGGTTAAATGCAAAATGATGATTTTCACAATTTTATCAGCACAATTTTCCCAGAAATTACACTAAATTAAGGGTAACCAATTTGTACGGGATGGTTGGAGTATCAAACCAACTCCGATTTGAAATCTGAAGTTATAGGGATCTGTATCAGATACCTAATGGTTAATTTGAACCCTCAATTGCACCAAAATACAGTGATTAGCACTGATTAATCATTGATTAGCAAATTAATGCTCTGGTTTGTGTGAAAAAAACAGAGTATGTGGGGAGCCCAGATCTGATGCCTTCCACTTCAAATGAGCTCAAATGCTTTCAAAGGCATCAATAGCAATGAGTCTAGTAGAGGATTAAGCCAAGAAACACAAGATTTGACCAAATAATGAAAGCTTAATCTCTGTTTTACCAAAGTCACCTGCAGATTTGATGAAGAGCTTTGATCTCTCTGTAGACTTGATGAAATTGATTTCTGTCTTCACCAGCTTGTAGAGCATGCTTGATTACCCTTTATGCTAAGAGGAATTAGCTCAATTTGATTTGATGAGCTCAAGATCTGCAAATTACTCAGAAAATTCAGCGCTGGAAAAAACGTAAAGATCTCCTGAACCCGCCGACGGTTTGCTGCGTTTTCTTGATAGGCTTGAAGCCAAGGACCTTAGCTAGCTATGGCTAGAAGCTTTTGCCCTAATTTGATGTGTGCTAGATGCTAGAGACCCTCCACTGGCTGGGGGTGAAGGGGAAGATAAAAAAACTCACTAAAAACTGATTTTTTTTACTAATTACCTACTAATCCTGATTAATTCACTAATGGGCTCATAAATCTGGTTGATTCTAGGCATGGCTCTGATACCATGTTGAAATTTGAGCTAAATGATGAGCTATGGTGGATCATACACTAGAATCAACATGATTAACAAAGTGATTAAGAAATAATTAAGACGTAATTAGTGAATAATTAGCAGATAGATTAATGTAGGCATGGATACTCAAAAACCAGCAAATTCTCATTAGGGCTATGCCTCAATTTATAGTGTTTACATCAAGCATCAAATCCCATTGATTTCTCCATGATTCACTCCCAGAATATCTCCACCTCTTGCCTGATTCTCTCCACCTCTTCTCTTTTCCCTGATTATCTCCCAGAATAACTCCACACTCCTAAATTCCCTCATGCTACCCATTATTCTCTCCCAGTAGATTCTTCTAACCTTTTCACAGGTTCTTTCACAATTACATCTCCTCTTTTACAGCCTCTATCCAAGAGCTTGTTCCCACACACACCCTATTCACTTGTATATTTCAACATCTTTGCCTGCAAGAAGAGAGCAGCTGAAATAGCCAGGCAGTCGCATCGCCCAACGAACCAGTGCCACAGAGCCTGCAGAGAGAGAGAGACGCATAAGGTTTCGTGGAAGTAAAGCTTTTGTTGTTCGTTAGCTATTTTTTTAATTGTAATGTGAAAAGACCCTACTTTAGTGTTTGTGGAAGTGGCACGTAGGAATGGCCCCCTGACTGGAGGGAGGGAAATTCAAATTTGAAATTTGAATGAAGGAGCCTAGCTATGGCAATGGAAGATGGAGCCAAGAGAGAGAGAGAGATTGCCATGTGTGCGCACGGGGGCGGAATCGCGAGGGAGAGAGAGGTGAGCGGTGGGCATGGCTGGCCTAGCCCACAGCAGCCCGGATGGGAGAGAGAGGCGAGTGATGGGCCGTGAAGCGATTATTTAAATAGGATTAAAGCTATATTTAAATATTCTTATAGGTTTAATAGGTAAACTATAGTAACTTAAAGCATGTTTATAGTTTACAATTATACTTTACTTATTTAAATATTTAAATAGGATTAAAGCTATATTTAAATATTCTTATAGGTTTAATAGGTAAACTATAGTAACTTAAAGCATGTTTATAGTTTACAATTATACTTTACTTATTTATAGATTTTATATAGCTATATAAATCAAACCTATTTATATATAAACCCATAAAATTTAAGTTTATAAATAACCTATAGTTTATAAATAAACCTTTATAAATAGGTAATATAAAGTTATAATCGATAGGCTTAAAGGTTTGATTATAAAAATATAGCTTTTATAGTTATATATATAGGCTTAAAGTTTATAATTAATAGGCTTATAGGTTTGTTTATATAAATAGGCTTAAAGATATATATAAATAGGCTTATAGGTTTAATAAGTTAACTATAGTAACTTAAAGATATATAAATAGGCTTATAGGTTTAATAGATTAACTATAGTAACTATAGGTTTGATTATATAAATAGACTTAAAGATATATATAAATAGGCTTATAGGTTTAATAGGTTCACTATAGTAACTTAAAGTCTATTTATAGTTTATAATTATACTTTATATATCTTATTTATAGACTTTCTATAGCTATATAAATCAAACCTATTTATATATAAACCTATATAATTTAAAGTTTATAAATAACCTATAGTGACTTAAATTATATACATTAACCTATATATTAACCTACAACTATAACTATATAACTTATAGTAACTTAAATTATATATTTATAACTATATAGCTTATAGTAACTTATAGTTAATAAAATCCTATTTTAATGCTACTATATTATAGCTTATTTAATAAATATAACTCTAAGCTTATAAGTTTGATTATAGCTTTTATTATAGGTTAAAGTATATGTATAAATTCAAGGGGATTTTGGTACAAAGATAGGGCAAGGAAATGTATCCATACTAGTGGAGGAATGTTTAAAAGATGTGGTCCTACCTTTTCCTACAATAGATACTTCATCTCTCCAAGACTCATTATGGAGTGCCGTTCGATGGCCAAAGATTATTTTGCAATCTACTATCATGAATGGCAACTTAATTTGATCAAACGAAAGCTATAGTGGTGATGAAGAAGGGGATCATTCTGATCCTCCAATTACAGATGCAATTCCTTTAACAAGCCCAGAATTTGAAAGATACTTTAAGAACGAGCTCAACTTCTTCTCCAGCTCCCTTCTTGCTTACAGAGGTCCCTGACTTCAAGGCATATTGTGATGGGTACATTTGTGATGGGCAAGAAGCACTTATATTTTTGAAAGATACTTTAAGAACCAGCTCCCTTCTTGCTTACAGATGTCCCTGACTTCAAGGCATATTGTGATGGCTACATTTGTGATGGGCAAGAAGCACTTATAGGTCACTCCAAACCACTTCTATTTAGGTTCTTCATGGAAGGAGGCACACCGGTAGTGCAATTTAAGGCACATGTAGCTATTCGTAATTGGAGTGGAAGTATCCGTCTTTGGAAGACAGAAAGTGAAGGTAAACCAAGGTTACCAAAAGGAGATCCACCTCTACTACCAATGGCCTAGCATATAAAGATGCATGCAGAAGTAATATCAGGATTGAAGGGTTACATAAAACTTTGGCAGAATCTAAGTAATGGTTCATTTGTGCCAAGATATGATAGGCCCGTGATAGATTATTGGAGTAATGTAATCGAAGAGCTTGGAAAACCAATACAATCAAAGGCAAGAAAGTACACAGATTTTTGGCCAAAATCTGAAGGGTCACATCAATTAGATGATATGAATGTTGTGAACAATTGCAGGCACAAAGATTCTTAGGTATTGAAGAACATAATGATCATTATTGTGGGCCTGCACGGGATAAACCAAGGGAGACATTTAACCCTATGCTACATGTTCAGCAAGGACACTTTGTCATGCTGCACCCAGATGACACAAACATCTATCCAGTTTGGATTGCTATGGCTGAATCGGATATTGATGATGAGCCTACATCACCAAATTACAGGAAACTCTTGATTCAATATTGGGGACCTTGTGCAAGGAAGAAAGGTTTGACAAATGCTCAAGCTTATGCTGATTGTTGGAAGGGATATTGGCAAATTAATGAGGTAGAACAATAAGTATGGGAAAATGCTGATGCAATTCTTTGGTCGTGGAAACCAAGGAATCCACCACCATACAAAAGAATCAAGATACCAGAAAAAGAAAGCCCGTAAAGCAAAAGCATGCTTATGCTTGGCTTGTGAGGATGAAGCTCATATTGATGGTTCCTTCAATGAGGAGTAGCATTTGTAGATTCAATATTGACAATGTGGATTTTTAGGTTATAACTCTAATATCCAAAAGAGATGTACTTTGGTATCTTCTTTATTTTTTATTTTCACTTATTGAATGAAATTTTTCTTTGTGCCTCCTACATTTTTTTGATATAATAATGTTTCTATCTTATTTGTTCAATTGTTTCATAAATTTTGTGTAGTGTACAACTCAATTGGTGCAGGTCCTTGCAAAGAAACAAATACCACTTTCTTATTAATGGTGTTTATCAACACCACCTTCCTACATGATTATCAAACTCCTTTCAAATATGTTTATGCACAAATACTAATACCACTTTTTTGGTTTGAACAGTGATTATCAACACTACCTTCCTCCGTCCTATATTAAGAAATTCCACAATAACTTTTCCCACATTAAGTGGGAAACTCCCATAATACATGAAACCTCTCAACTTCAAAATTCCCATAATGCGAGATTTTTCCCATAGTACCTAATACGGTCTTCATATACACAAGGTAAAACTTATATGGCCATTTGGTGCGATAAGGAGGTTATGTATACTTTGTGATCTTCTATACGTGCTAAAAGGATCTACACACACACACACACACACATACCCACACAAAACCTTTTATAGTACATAAAAATGTGTGTGTTTTGGTGTTTATGTGAAAGAGTGCCATTTGGAGTGCATAAAGTATGCTAAAGCAACACATGCACCCCTATGGAGGGCATAAAATATTCTTCTCTATCCCCTTAGCCATTTTAGCACACACATGGTTATCTTTCACACACACACACACACACATGATCACGCACACAGACACACCTACATCTCTATAAGTTGGTGTGTGTGTGTGTGTATGTGTGTATAAGATAGCCATTTTGGAGCTATAAGAATATTCTAAAGCAACTCTACACAAGCACAAGATACAAAGCCAATGGTCCATAGCCATTTAGCGCGCATACTATGCTCCAACATTGTTAAGGTCTAAATATCGTGCCAAACAGCACTAGAATTTAGAGTATGTGTGTGTGTGTGTGTGTGTACATGCACACACACAAACATATACATACACACACACACACACATACGCACCTATGTGTGTGTATGTGTGTGTGTGTGTGTGTGTGTGTGTGTGGTACACAAGAGTACTAAATTTCATCATACTTTCTTTCAAGTTTTCTTCTTTGCTAGAACATTTAGCACACAAATTAAACTTTCCCTCTCATCATCTTCATCATTCTTCTTCTCTATCCGCTTTGCCTTTTTAGCAGACATGGCTATCTTTCACACACACACACACACACACACCCCTACATCACTATAAGTTTGTGTGTTTGGGTGGGTGTGTGTGTGTGTGTGTCTGAGTGGGTGGGTGAATGGGTGTGTGTGTAAAAGATACCCATTCGAAGCTATAAGAATATTCTAAAGCAACTTATGCACCCCTATGTGCACCAAATGGCTATCAAGAGGATAGTGTTTTATTTGTAACATTTACTTCCTTTTTACTCTTCCCTTACATTCTAAAACTTAAGTTTTGAAAGTTATTTATTTCATTCAAAGTTCACATTTGTTTGGATGCATGCATGTATACATGTGTGTGTGTGTGTGTGTTGAAATGGAAAAAGATATAGGAAACTTGGGCTACCCTATGGCTCTTGACCCAGCTAGGATTTGAACCCTAGACCCCTAGCTTTAGGAGCTCATGACCTATCCATGTGCATGTGAGGGATTTATTGATTCAGTTGGTGGCCATGTTTATTCTATTTTTTAACTTGGCCCCATTCCCTCAGCTGGATTTCACTAAGCATGCGTGAGTTCAATGCAACCAATTTCAAATACCTGCGTTCTTCTAGTGATGTGTGCCCGTGTTCCGCGCCGTCAATTCCACATCTCTCACATCATAAATGCAATGTGGGGTATAGACATTAGATACAAGGAATTTATGACAAGCTTCCAAATGTTCTTAAATAAAAGCATAGAACTTTTACATCTTGAAATTTAGTTTTTATTTATTTTATACACATTTTCTAGAGAGAGAAATTAGAAATTTGTGAATTTCTTACAAGGCCCTACAAATGACCTCCAAAATGTCCTAATGAGTATGTCTTCTTCTTGTTCTTCTTGTTGTTTAATAGGTGATAGTGGTGTATGCTCAACCATCACATGATCTGGGGGGAGTTCCTAAGCATCTAGCAAACAGCCAACTGCTATTTTCACCTCTTCAAATATTTGTTTTCCACATGGTTTTATTTGGATCACAAACAACCATTTATGATCTGTCAGGTCTTCCACAAAGATGACTTGCTCACAGTGCTCTGGTAGCAAAAATGTGTCCCTTTGGTTAGTCCATATCTTTGTGTAGTCTACTTGAAGAAATCCACGTGTCTTTGCGGACACTTACTTGTGCCCCTTGAGTTACCAACTTGAACCATTTCACATAAAAAATTAACGTAATAAACTTTTTGAATCCAACCTTGATAATATCTTAGATTGTTCCACAATAATGTAGCATGCCTACTTCAATATTGCCATCACTTGCACTTGAATGACTTTCTTGCATGAAATCAGCCTTCACACCACAATAAAATGTTCTCTTTTTATCTATTCCTTCTACTCGAAAGTGACATCTCTGTGACCAAATTGTCTCAAACTTACAATACTGCAAGCACAATAAATGAGTACTTTTATTGTATAAATTCACAAAAGCACAACATAAAAGACATTGCGTAGATATCTCTCACTCACAAACATGGAAATCACAACCATATGCAAGCTCCTCCTCCTCATCACTTATTGATTCACCATTGCGTTTAGCTTGCAGTATGGTTTGCTCGAGCCATTTATTATAAGGAAAGTTTGAAAGAAATGCAAGTTCTGTTGGGTACGGTAGTGTGCGGGTTGTTCGACTCCTTCTAAAACTCAAACGAGCTTGGTCCCTTTCAGCCTTCTCTCACCAAGTTATATCTCTTGATCCATTTCTCCATAGCATGTGAGTTTAAGATGAAAAATTTATTGGTCTTCTCACGCAATGCTACATCCATTGTTCTCACAAGGCCTTTTTGTTGTGGCTCTTCCCCAACTAGTCGATCATCTTCTTCTTATGCCCATAATCTTGGCATATCGGGATCAGACGTACTCTGAAATTCAATTATATATACAAGTGATTCTTGAACAAGCCATCTCGTTGCCGTACTATCTCATTAGGACTATCTCATCAGGACGAGCTCTTTGACGAACAAATCCTTTAAGTGTCTTCATCAATATCTCCAAGCAAAACATCCATCTGCTATGGACAACCCCAGCCATAGCAACTTCATCAACCACATGAACCAGTTGGTGCAATTGAATGGTTAAAATACTTGTTGGAAAGTATTCTGAGCCATTGTAATAGCCTCGATGGAGTTTAACCATGCTACTTCCAATGTGTCTCTACTAATCTCTTTCCTTGATATCCAACGCACCACTGCAGTAATTTTGTAAGTTGTTGCTCTAATGTCATCGTTGAGGAAATCCTTGATGGCTATAGGAAGCACGAATTGCAAGAATTTGTGCCAATCATGACTCTTCAAGCCACTAAGCTCATCATCCTTTGTAAATGCTCCCTTCAAGCAATGCATTCATCATGTAGGGGCACGAAACTCACTAATGCACTTATTTACATGCCGTTGCTCTTCCTTTGTCATGACCCAAGGTGCTTTTGGTAGCTTCACCTTTCCATCTGCTCTATTTTGGACCCATAAGTGGTGCATGTGTTGAACATCTTATAAATCATCTCGTTGTTCCGCCTTGCTCTCCTTTTCTCCTGTGATGGTTTTCCAAAGCACCTCAGCTATATTCATGAAAATGTGCATTGGGTCAAGAAGATGGTCCATTAGAAGGTCATTCCACTATGGAAGTTGATGGAAAATGGATAGAGGCTTCATACTTGGAGGTCTGCAGGTTGGATCCAGCTCCCATAAGGTCCTCCAATCATTGCTCTTCCATATACGAGGAGACCTCCCTAGAAATCCCTCACGCAAAGGATGGTCCACTGGGAGATACTTCTTATGGCCCTCGTATACTATCTTCTTCATAGACTTTGAGTATCGAGCCTCAAGTTGCAGCCCACATAATGGACATCCATTATACCACCCTGACACTGAAAGCCCTATAGAACATAAAAAAAGATTATAGCAGGTAAGTTTGGATGACAATCATGACTTAATATTATATGTTAACAAGCTACAATATTACCTGAGCACTCTCCATAGCCAGGCCAATCATGCATAGTCCACATAAGTATTCCTCTCAATGTTAGCGCATGTTGTCCAAACCTCTTAGAAATATCATGAACTTCAATGCCCTCCCATAGAACACGAAGCTCCACAACTAAAGGGGCTAGATACACATCCATGTTCTTCACCTTGTACTTTCTAGGAGCTATCAAAGACAATAAAAGATGCCCTTTTTTTATCACTAGCCATGGTGGAAGATTATAGTTAACTAGACAAACAGGCCATGTACTCCATGATGAACTTCGTAGACCAAATGGATTCACTTCATCCATCGCTAGTCGGAGTTGAATATGGCGAGCCTCCTCCTGAAAGGCTACCCACTTCTCTTCAATGTTCTTCCATGTAGGGGAACCTGCGAACGGGCATACATATAACACCATCCGTGGACCTAGTGTTACGGTGCTATAGTCCCCATTGATGCAAGCTCTTGCCCACTTCACTGGCAATGAGTTTTTTCATGGATAGACTCTCTCTATGAGCTTGTGGGTTTGTGAATGTTACATTCTCTGCTTGCTTAAGCTTGTGGGTTAGTAGATGCACGCTTATGGGTTTGCAAGCATTAGGGAAAGCTAAGATTTAATCAATGTTTGAATGGGATTAAGAGATTGCTATGCATTGCTTGTTGTCTTGATTAGTGTAGTGGATTTAAGGGATTGAGAGATTGATTGAGGTATTGAATGGTTGAATCGTCAAGTGGTGGTTTGTGTATGTGAACTCTCCCTCATGGGATAAGCCTTCATGCACTAATCGAGTCGAGTCCTCGGATTGACATTGTGTTTCTTAACACATTTGTTGATCGGTAGTACTCTATGAGCACTATATTGCACGGTAGAGAGAACCGCTCTACAATGGCGCCGCTGCCGGGGAACGAGTGCCTACATTAGTTGAGCACCATACACACACTACCACTCCTTGTTAAGCTCCAATCGGTTTGCAAAACTGTTGGATAGGAGAGCAGGATTTGGGACTAATTTTGGTATTGATTTAAGACTAATCTGTTGTTAAATTCTCTTTATTTATCTTGCAATTTGAGTGCGATTGGCGAGCTATGCTTCTCCCTTGAGGTCAGGACAAGGATTCAACACACGGGAAGGATTGGAGGTAGGTGCTAAACTTGCAAATTTCAATTTTTGTGCGAAAGAGAGAGGCCTGTTTTTGCATTTTTGTTATTCTGTTTTAGGATAATTTTTCAGTTTCAATTTTCTGCATGTTCGTTTTATTTTCTGTTCTTAGCTTAGTTTAGTTTTCTGCATCTTTAATTTTGTGCATTTTAGTTCTCTGTTAAACCTACATTTTATTTCTCTGTTAAACCTGCACCTGTAGAGAAACTGAAATCCGTACACACACATGAAGATTGAACATTTCAAATTTGCTGTAAATTTCAAAGCTGCACATGCATTGAGTTCCCTACACATGTATTGAATTTGCTGTAAATCTGACAGCTACACACGCATTGAGTTCACTGCACACGCATTTCAAAAAAGAAAAAAATAATAGTAATAAAAGAAGGTGGTTGTGCATGAACAGTGCACCGCGAGGAGAGACCCATGCACTACACTGTAAAGACCGCCACCGCCGCATCGGATAAGGGGGTGCCAAAAAAAAAAGAGTGAAAAATTTTTCATTTTCTGTCGCAAAAATTTGGGAGGTTATCTAACTTTTCGAGAGGAGTTAGAAAACACCCATCGTCAAAATTTCAGTCCCGGAACCATTTTCCCATTGTAAGATTCCTCCCCAGCCTCTCAAAATGTCCAGCATCTTCCCCCTGTAATAATCAATTCCCTCTTCAGAAATATAAGAGATCTCGTCTCTGCCTGTTTTGACATAGAGAGAGAAAATATTCTAGAGTGAGAATATTCAGATTATGAGTATTTGTGGATAGAAAAATATCGCATCTTATTAAAATGAATTCCCCTGAAACAGAAATTTAGAAAGAACTTTCCAATGTGCAATTGGAATTAATTGGAAATGGGTATAAAGGACCTTAGCCTAAGGGTCTAAAATTTTAGAAATTTTTGGATTATAGTCCAATTAAGGTTCCTATGGACCAATAAGATCAATCCATGTGTGGGAAGGAGATAAATCCAATTTTGTAAAAGAAGATACCCAAAAATGAGTAAATGCTCACATAAGGTGAAGAGTTGAATATGTACAAGGTTTATTAGTAAGAAACTATGAGAAATTTTAATAATGTGAGATATTTTGGGTATAATGATTTCATTTTGACACATATGTAAGGAAGGGGAGTCCCTTCAATGCTCACATAAGGTGAAGAGTTGAAAATGTACAAGGTTTATTAGTAAGAAACTATGAGTGATATTAAAAATATGAGATATTTTGGGTATAATGATTCCATTTTGACACATATGTAAGGAAGGGGAGTCCCTTCAATTCTCACATAAGATGAAGAGTTGAATATGTACAAGGTTTATTAGTAAGAAACTATGAGCAATATTAAAAATATGAGATATTTTGAGTATAATGATTCCATTTTTAACACATATGTAAGGAAGGGGAGGGCCTTCAATGAGGCGCCTACTTCACATGGGCAAATTGAGTTTTTTATCATCAAAAATTGAGATATTTCATCTCTCCTCTCTCCTCATTCAAGTCTAGTTCCAAAAAGTTAGCTTAACTGACCTAAAAATAGTCAAAAATTGACCAAACTGACTTGGAAAATTCTAGAATCAGTTTCTTTGGTTAGGAGCTCAATTTTTCCTATAAATAGGAGCCCCCCCCTTGTTGAAAACATATAGTGTTTAGTGCATTGTTACTCTATTTCACCCAAGCCAAGAACTATGAATTTATTAATAATTCATTAGTTTTTGACATTTTCCTCTTCCAAAGATTGGTTGGCCACTCTTGTTCAAACAAGAGTTGAACCCTCAAACCATCAAGCCAAAGGAAAGCTTTCAAGTCATTAGTAAGTTGGTGATTTTTCTTTTCACTTATTTTATAGTTTTTATGGCTTTAATGGTTCTTGTGCTTTATGTCTTCTTTAAAAATGTTATACCTCATTACAAAAAGGGATTTCCCTCTCTTTTCTAACAAAACCAACCATTCTCTATTCTAAGTAAATGGCTAGTTGATTAATGTCAAGTTTTTATAATGAATATTTTTATTGTAAAAGTGTTACTTTTAGCATAATTGAATTTTATGCATAGAGGTATGCATAAAAGATGAATATTTTATTAGAAAAGTGTTACTTTTAGCATAATTAAATTCTATGCATAGAGGTATGCATAAAAGATGAATATTTTATTATAAAAGTGTTACTTTTAGCATAATTAAATTTCATGCATAGAGATATGCATATAAGATGATTATTTTATTATAAAAGTGTTACTTTTAGCATAATTAAATTTTATGCATAGAGGTATGCATAAAAGATGAATATTTTATTATAAAAGTGTTACTTTTAGCATAATTAAATTTTATGCATAGAGGTATGCATAAAAGATGAATATTTTATTATAAAAGTGTTACTTTTAGCATAATTGAATTTCATGCATAGAGGTATGCATAAAAGATGAATATTTTATTATAAAAGTGTTACTTTTAGCATATTGAATTTCATGCATAGAGGTATGAAAAAAATGATTATTTTATTATAAAATTATAAAGAAAAAAAATGTTTATTTTATTATAAAAATGTTACTTTTATCATATTGAATTTCGTGCATAGAGGTGAAAAAAATGAATAAATTACTATTTTATTATAAAAATGTTACAAAAAAATGATTACTTTATTGCAAAAGTGTTATTTTTATCACATTTGAAATTCTTGCATAGAGGTATGCATAAAAGATAAGTTAGGATGTGATAAGAGGTATATGAGATGTGATGAGATGTGATAAGATACTTATGGGATGAGTTAGGATGTGATAAGAGGTGTATGAGATGTGATGAGATGTGATAAGATACTTATGGGATGACTTAGGATGTGATAAGAGGTGTATGAGATGTGATGAGATGTGATAAGATACTTATAGGATGAGTTAGGATGTGATAAGAGGTATATGAGATGTGATGAGAGTGATAAGATACTTATGAGATGAGTTAGGATGTGATAAGAGGTGTATGAGATGTGATGAGATGTGATAAGATACTTATGGGATGAGTTAGGATGTGATAAGAGGTGTATGAGATGTGATAAGATACTTATGGGATGAGTTAGGATGTCATAAGATGAGTTAAGATGTGATAAGATGTGTATGGGATGAAGTAAGAAGTGTATTTGATGGGATAAGATGTATATGAGATGAGTTAGGATGTGATAAGATGAGTTAGGATGTGATAAGAGGTGTATGAGATGTGATAAGAGGTGTATGAGATGTGATAAGATGTATATGAGATGAGTTAGGATGTGATAAGATGAGTTAAGATATGATAAGATGTGTATGGGGTGAGGTAAGAAATGTATGTGATGGGATAAGATGTATATAGGTTGTGATAAGGCGAGAATGGATGTGATGTAAAAGAATAGATGTGAAGGCATATGTGATTATATGAATGGGAATGTGGAAATGAATGTATAAATGTGAATGTGGATGTAGAGATAGATGTATGGGTGTGAATGAGAATGTGGAAGCAGATGTATACATGTAGATGTAGAAGTATGGATGTGAATGAGAATGTGGATGTGGATGTATCCATGGAGATGCGGATGTATACATGCAGATGTAGAAGTATGGATGTGAATGAGAATGTGGATGTGGATGTATACATGGAGATGTGGATGTATGCATGTAGATGTAGATGTATAGATGTGAATGAGAATATGGATGTGGATGTATACTTGGAGATGTAGATGTATGCATGTAGATGTAGATGTATGGATGTGAATGAGAATGTGGATGTGGATGTATACATGGAGATGCGGATGTATACATGTAGATGTAGGAAAATGGATGTGAATGAGAATGTGGATGTGGATGTATACATGGAGGTGTGGATGTATGCATGTAGATGTAGATGTATGGATGTGAATGTGAATGCGGATGTGGATGTATGCATGGAGATGTGGATGTATGCATATGTGTGAATGAAATGTGGATGTATGTATGTGGATGTGGGATTGGAGGTATGATGTGGATGTACGAACGTGGAGGTGAATGTAGAATAATGAACGTGAATGAGTATGGAAAATAATGTGTTGTCGATATGAGTAAATGGATGAA
This sequence comes from Cibotium barometz, assembly GCF_041138505.1. Classification (NCBI taxonomy): domain Eukaryota; kingdom Viridiplantae; phylum Streptophyta; class Polypodiopsida; order Cyatheales; family Cibotiaceae; genus Cibotium; species Cibotium barometz. The sequence continues at coordinate 18,139,365 of NC_141054.1, forward strand.
AATGAATACACATTGAATGGAATGTGGATTAAGTAACGTGGATTGAGGAGGGATAATGTGGAAAGACGAGAGTTCGATATAGAAACTGTATTTTGTGACTGTTTGTAAATGACTGTTTTATGTCAAGAATGCTAGGGAAGCATTTTGACCGTCTTGTGGATTAAGGTCATGGAGACCTAACTGATAAGTTGCAACTACTGACGGAGAGTCAATGGAGGATGTCTCGCATAGCAAGGTCGACCGAGGTCTTGACCAGCCTCGGTTCGATTTAAATGGTGAGCTTCCGGTACGGTGGATGAGGGACCAAGGAAGCGGACTATGAGTGAAGCGCTAGGTCACCTGCGAAGGATCCTAGAGGGTGCTGACCATACGGTGCTCGGGCTCTGGGTCGCCCAAGATACCCACACGTGCATCGTGGAAGATATTGGAACAAGGAATAAGAGTTGTTTTCTGAAACCGGGCATGGATCTGGTTGATTGACCTTGCTAGTCCTCAACGGATGAGTCCATGGCTCTTTTATATGGATCCGTGGGTTGATCTTGCTGATCTTCCACGAAGATTTCATTCTGTTATATAAATATATTGCCGGTTACTATGAGCTAGGAACTATGGAAAAGGCCCCTGAGTGAACAGGTGGTGAGCGTTCTGGTTGCCAATGATGCCATAAGTATACCGATGAATGAATGACTGGAAATAAGGATTCAACCAGAGACTTTGAGGATTGTCATCAGTGACATAATGGTTTTATTAAAGGATTGTTTTAAAGTCAGCTGATGCTGAGAAAAAGGCAATTTCATATCGGGTGTGTAAGTGGTGTGACTAGTTTTATGTTTGCATGAACTTCCGGCTAGGGGGTCTTGGAACTCTTTTCCTTGGTACCCGGGACAAAACCTAACCAAACTCCTAGTTGGATCACATCACTACAGTGGTTGGGCGGTTGGCTAACCCATGGGATCGGATGGGGTTAGGCTGGACTGATGGATCCGTAAATCGAGACTCAATTTCTGTTATTACGATAGATAAAGTAAATCCCGGATAGTAATTGTTCTATGGATAGGAATCAACGGTTGTGCCTCTTGATGGGAAAAAAAGCGTTGATTCCAATGATCCAAGTGCAAGTTTCTTCCTTGATCTGACTGAGTACCTTTAAAGGTGCAGTCGGATCAATTTGATCAGTAATGGTCTTGACTACATTAGAGTAAAAAATTATCCTGGTGGAATCGCCCATGCTTTCCAGGTAAGGGAAGTTTTTCCGGGTTTGGTTTTGGAAAAACCGACGGATTAGTCTCTTGTCCGGATATTCGTGGACGAGGCCCTGAGTGTGGGACCCTGCCTCGTGCAAGAAGTACTACTTCCGCTGCTAGTACCCCGAATCCGTTGCGCGGTGGGAACACGGATCTCACAGTTGGTATCAGAGCAAATTAGCAAATAAAGAGCCAAATATGTCAAAAAAAATTTAAGAAGCACAAAAAGGTTGTAATTGTGTGATATAAGTCATACAATTTGATTTTCAAACTGAAATTCGTAATTTGGTAATTGGGTCTTCAGATGGAAGTACCGCAATTATATAGAATCCCTGACTTGCTTGAGGCCTAGGCATGATGGTATTTACCTTATAGTTCCAAGTACCATGACTACCCGTATATACCGAGGGTATAACTGCAGCTCTTTACCGGCAGTATATATGAGTAAATCTAACACTTGAAATTATAAGCATTAATGCTATCCAGATGATGATTTCGAATGTGGTTGATATGATTTTTAATTCTGTTTGAGAACTGATGAGTTGATTTGGATTCTGATTGAAAAATGATGATCCCTGAAATTCTAGTTGAAATATAATAACCTGAGCAAAACCACAATGAGGATGAATGGGACGAGTCCCTGTGATGATGTTCTTAACTAGAATGATGATAATGATTTCAGCAAATCACTATGAGATTAGTGGATTGTGCTGTCGAATTACTACTGTTAACACTTGAGTCGGTAGATTAAGTTAAGGGATGACAAATTGAGAACTTGCTTGACTGAAATTTCCGTGGAGGAATGTTCAGAAAGAAATTTTTCGGTCTAATGGATCATTATCATGTTAAAAATATGAATGATATGATCTGAATGAATTGTAATTTAATGATGAGTCCTATATAAGGGATATTTATCTCAATATTCTGTTGGGTTGACCAGAATATAAGGAACCCTAGAATAAATTGGATCTTATGAAAAAGAGTTGTCCTCTACCTTGCGAGATGAGGACATCTCGCACTTTTTAAGTGGGGTAGAATGTAAGATTCTCCCCCAATCTTCGAGGTATACAGGAGTAAGAACCTCCCTTTCTGATCTTATAATTATTCCCTCTCTAAAATAAAAGAAAGATTCTGTTTAAAAAGGAAGACCCTTTCCAGAATACTTCTCAGGAGGCCCACCTGTTTTAAGGATTCAGAACGATAAGTTCAGAAGTGAGAACCGGTGTTTTGGATGCCAAGGTTTTGGTCATCAGTTAAAAGACTGCCCGACTCCTGCCATGACAAGGGCAGAGGGAAGTCAAGAACCCAAATTCAGAGACCAATTCCTTCATACCAATCTAATCAGGGTCCGTCTCTCGGACAAGATTGCTTAACTCCATTAACTAGGTCCGACCATTGATTAGGGTCGAGATGTCTAGACAAATACTTGACGACATAGAGCAGCAGATGCAAACAATTCATAAAGATATAAAAGCTGCCCAGGATTGACAAAAGCAGTAGAGGCAGATAAGAAGAGGACAGTCAGAGAATGCAAAGAAGCAGATATGGTCTTCATTCGAGTACGGCCCAAAAGAAGTTCTTTATCTCTTGGGAAGTATAAGAAGTTATCCCCCAGATATTGTGAGCCTTATCTGATTTCAAAGAAAGTAGGTGACTTAGCCTATGAGCTTCTTTTACCTCCTCATCTCAAAGTTCATAATGTATCTCATGAAAGCCTTCTATAGAAATATGTGCCAAACCCGAATCATGGAAAGACGGTAAAACTTCAGTGGCAAGATAACCGTTGGCTTCTAGGTTACACTAGTTCCTTCTTTTATATAAGTCGTAACTCTTACTTGTCGCTCGCAGTAATCTTACTTCCATCGATCTCCTTTCTTTCTTAATCTCCTTCATGGCTTGGCAACAAGAACTGGTTTTATCCATGATGATTTCTCACCTTCAAGATGCAAGCGAGTCTGTGAAGAAGGATTTTATAGAGTTGTATGAGCGCGCACTTTTCCCTCACTTGGAAACTTCTGTAGCTCAGACCAAATGGCGGACCTGTCGAGATATAACTAGAGTAACACTGTGGGGGCGGCAGCACTTCCGTAACAATGTCCGCTTGGCTATGGTTATTGAAGCCTTGGGTTTGGGTCCCCGATACTACTGCGTGATGAGATCAAGGCATGGTGGATTTTCTGAGCGGGTCTTCTTACTAGCGTTATCGTGCCATGGCACGTCTATGGTGTGAAACTATGCATGTGAGGCCATCAAATACAAATCCAGATGCATGAGTTAAGTGCCATGACGAGTCATTATATGATGCCATGTACATATGTTCATATTGTAAATGAGGTTCAATAAGATGAGTTGAGGCAGAGCTAGATCTAGGAGTTTTTGTACATGAGTGTGGTGTGAATTATGGAGTTTTATGCATATGATGGACCTTGTAGTAGGGAACATCCTTCTTAACATGTATGGAAACGCAAAGGTTTGATGCCAGATGAGTTAAAAGAAATTCAGTGGGAGCCAGTGTTGTGAGAACTCATCCAAGTCCGTCGAGCCATCAAAAAGAGCTTCTCTCAGCTTGTTGGTCCAGAGCTGGCAGTGTGGCAGCTTTGACTATGAGTATGTTAATGAGGAGGATGAGGAAGTGGATGTGTCTCTGAGTTGGCTTCAGTGCAACCACCACTTGAGCTTGGTCTCTCGCTTGCAAGCCACCCGGAGGATGAAGATGAACAGGAGGAGGAGGAGTAAGAGGCGGTTGATGGGTCCCTTTATGAAAATGATGAGGCCTTCGCTAGAGCTTTACAAGAGGCTGAGCACCATGATGCAAGCGCTTACATGATGGGCATCATTGGTGTCGACGGATGAACATGCATACTTGCTTCTCCATATTGGTAATGAAGGGAGTGAATATGATACATCTGGCGGTGGCAGCTTATGTGTAATACCTTGAGGAAATCACCCGCCAGCTTACATGTATTACCATGGGGAAATATCTCGAAGAAATACAAGCAATAAGGAGCGCAGCTTTTTTTAAATGGAAGGCCGATTCTTAAGCTGAAAAAGGCGATGGAACGCCGCATCTCTTGCGGGAAACAGAGAAAAGAACCAGAGTTGGAAGGAACGGCATATCGGAGTTTGGGAGAACGTCGGCAAAAAGAAAAACCAGAGTGTTGTCGACCAGACATTTTCATTTGAAGGCTACATCTTCTGTCTATAGCTTGTAGGTGTTAGAAATGAAGGGTGAATCGAATACTACATGATGATATGCTTTTTGGAAAATCCATGTTCACAGTCTGCGCTGAAGCGACTGTTGCATCTCGCTTTTCTCCATCGCGTTATTAGCACTGAAGCGACCTTTTTGGGTTAACAAAAATAAAATCAAAGTGTAAATTCGTGGCATCATTCAGATAAGTTTTTTTTTTAAAACTACTTCGTTTACTTTAGAAGAAGCGTATGACACATAAATCCTTAAAGGATTTGGAATATGTGAAAAGCTTGGTGAACAAGTTAATATTTTGGGGAACTTGGTGTTTTGTAAAATCACGGGAAGATGGCCTTGTTTCTGCTTGATTGAGTTTTGGAAATTATGAGCATGAAATAGCTATGCCGTATGCTATCTTTTGCTTGTGAAATGTTAGAATATTAAGGCAGGTTTTCAGGTGATAAAGAGCATCTTGATATGATGGTTTTGATGGCACTGGATGTAAAGAATGTAACTGGTCACATGTATATTGGAAAAATTTGAAGGCTTTGTTATGCCTACATGTGAATGGTTCAAAGGATTTGGAGAAAGGAGTCGGTGAGTAAAGGAACAAACATTTGGTATGCAATTTTGTGCAATCATCAGGATGAATTCAAGGAAGTATTGAGGTGAATCGACACATGTACATGTCATTGAAAATGGTGATGATCAATACTCCTTGGGAAATTTTGTGTGTGAGACTCCTTGTTAGGTTTGGTACCCACTCTCACAGCTAGAAGTCTCGTACTTTCCTGGCTATACCGCACACATCACGACAGCTTTTGGTGAACCCGACGTGAAGCTGCTGGGGTGAGAGTGTGGTGAAATATATAGGGAAGCTATGGCTGAGAATTCTGAGGGTCAGGGGGTTCATTTTGACCCCGGAGTTATGGAGATGTTTTAGATGTTTACCATGTACATGCAACAACAACAACAAGCTGCTGAAAGAGGACAAATTTCCACGACCAAAGCATTACAATCAATTGTGAAAAAGATGGATCAATTTGATGGGAAGGACATTACAAAGTACCTGCGCAATTATATAAAGGAGATGGAGCTAAACAGGGTGACTGAGGAGGATATGGTTCGAAGTTTCGAGCTGGTATGTGTTCCTGAAATAAGAGAGCGCATAAGAGGATTGCAGACAGCACATGGTGGCAGAAATTGGGAAGAGTTCAAGCTTGCTTTAAAGGATGAATATTTCATGGAGGATTCTGAGCGAGTGACCAAACGAAATTTCTTGGAATGGGTCACAAAACCTAAAATGGGAATAATTGCCACAGAATTGCTAAGAGAGTTTGAGAAGCGCTATGCCCAGCTGTCAAGGATTGAGCGTACAATTTTGGAGAGAGAAAAAACAGAGCTCTTCTTACAAGCAGCTGGGAAAGATCTCCAGGAGAAATTGGAAATCCTCCTTGAGGATAAGGATACAGAGCAGGGATTAAAGAGTGATTGGAATGATGTTGAGGATGCAGTCACTATGTTAGCAAAGCGGCAGCGGAGGAGGGATAAAATGGTGATGGGCTCTGCAACCCCCATAACTGCTGCCACCCCTGAGAATCTACCCAAACCAGCTGCTACAATTCCAAAGATAGATGGGCCGATGGATGAGCTTATCAAGGGTATGCGTGACCTAAAATTGAAGATGTCCAAGATTGAAGAAAAAGGTCTACCATTGGGGCAGGCTACTATGCAAAGGCCTCAAAGCAAAGAAGGGTTTACATATAGATGCATATGGTGTGATGACCCAGAACATGCAAATAAGGATTGTGCTAGCTATAAAGAAGCTCTTAAAAATCAACTTGTGTTTTTCAAAGATGGGAAAATCCATCTTACAGAGACTGGTCTTCCATTGAGCACAAACTTTGGGAAAGGAGGGATGAAAAAGCTGGTAGAGGATATGGCTGCTAGCCATGCCATTTCTATGGTTGAGGCAGCACCCTATGGATTAAAGGTTGGTCAACTAAAGCAGGGATTTGAGAATGATGAGGATTATGAGAATGAGGATTTTTGGCCATCAACAATGGAATTAATTGCGTCAAAGAAAGTGTCAAAGCAAGCTTTGCATGAGGCAGGTGATTGTATACGTCTTGAGACTGGCTAGGAGGAGCCTGTGGATTCTTTATCTATTCATGCCTATATTGCCAAATGCCAAAATAATGAGGCACAGGTAGAGGAGAAGCGTAAAAGGGAAAGTGAGGAAGGAGGGCCATCAAAAAGAGTTACACGTGAAAGTGAGAAGAAGGATCCTGGGCCATCACATATGCCTCCACAGCATAGCAGACCTCCACAAGATGTTTCAATGGAAGAAGTGCCAGCAAAAATGAAGGAAAAGGGTAAAGGGAAAAGTCCACTCTACAAGCTTCAATCTGATATTGAAGCTGCCAACAGATCCCAAAAAGGTGCTTGAAGAGAGGATTCTAAATAGCAGGGTGGAATTCACACTAGGGGAGGTCTTGGGGATTGCAAAGAAAGAATTTCATGATGAGATAATTGATATTATACGAAGGAAAAGGCAGTCCATAATTGAATCTATTCCATCACAAGGGGAGGCAAGCACTTCCAAGACTCATGGAGTACAGGTACAGAAGAAAGAAGAGAGAGAAAATGTGGTGGAATGTAATCACTCTGCTGATGGGGAACGACAAGTGCGCTTTGTGGAAGAAGATGATGAAAAAGAAGTTCTTACAAAGAGTCATTACTCCAGGAGCCATTGGGCAAGGGCAACCACTGAAACCCTTGTCAAGATAGGTGATCTGGAAGAGCCATATGTCGCTCTAATTGATCATGGGTCTGAAATAAATCTTATGGCTAAAAATCTCTACAACAAATGTAAGTGGCCAATGGATGTGGATCGTGGGTGGATGATTAAAGCAGCTAATAACTCATCTGGAGAGCTTTATGCAGCATGTCCAAATGTAAGGGTAACTATAGGGGATGTGAAGGATGATCAGACTTTCTTTGTTCAGGAGATGTCATCGTATCCCCTTATCCTTGGGCAACCCTACATTATAGCTGTAAGGATGGAAACAAAGGTTTTGGATGATGGTTCAGCATATGCAAGAATAAGGAGTAAAGATGGCAAAAAAGCTGTTCAGTTTTTAACAGTTTGCATTAACCATGAAAGGAATCGTGAGTCTCTTCGGGCACAGTCACTCCCAAAGATAAACAGAGAGTTCATGAATTACAGGGAGATGAGGGATTTTGGCCAGGTGCCATTGTAAAGCGGGATTCCAATGGTACAAGGGGAAATGAGTTCTCGCAGGACTCAATCAATGTAAATAGCTTTTCAGCAAATTTTCAGGGATTCTCCAGCTATGGGTCATTGGTTTTTGTAAAAAGCAAGGATTTGAAGCGTGGCATGCGAAAACATATACAAAATAAACAAAAAAGTTTTGAGCAATGTGGTCTTTTTGGGAAGAATTAGTTTATTTCAGGAGTGCTTGATGAGGTATCATTTGTAGATACTATGGATGTGCTTTTTGATATGGGAAGAGCATGCTTACAGGGTGGAAATGAAATGATAGAGGTGTCATCTGTGGAGATGTATGATATAATCCAGGAATTCGAGGGGGTGGAATGTAAAAACATGAATTGTGAGATGGATGCTCATGTTGATACAAAGTACAAAATGGTTGCAAAGAAGGTGAAACCAGTTGCCTTGCCCTTGCCACCAGGAAGCAAGGAGAAGATAGATGAAGCTTCTATGCAACCAAATCTTAGAGATCCGAAGAAAATTGGGCATAAATTTACTCAAGAAACTCTAAAAGAGCTGAAGATTGGTGAGAAGGATTTTCTGTTGCCAGTTGAAAGGGAATGCTTTGAGGAGATGCTTGTAAAACATGGGAAAGCCTTTGCTTTTCAGCCACATGAGATAGGCTGTGTTGATCCAAGTGTAACAGCACCAATGGTGATCTTTACTGTTCCACATGTGCCCTGGAACCTGCGGCCAATTCCAGTACCAAAGGCTCTCTTGCCAAAGTTGATGGAATTACTAAAAGAAAAGATCAGGATGGGAATCTTGGAGCCATCATGTGCCCCATATTCCAACAGATGGTTTACTGTACCAAAGAAAAATGGGACATTGCGCTTTATTCAAGACATGCAACCTGTAAACAAAGTCACAATCAGGAATGTGGGAGCAGGTCCAATTGTGGATGAGTTTGCAGAAGCATTTGCAGGGAAAGCTATATACTCTATGGGTGATCTGTATTCGGGATATGATCAGTTCCAGCTAGATATACAAAGCAGGGACTTGACCACAATGAGAACTCCTTTGGGATTAGTAAGGATGTGTACCTTACCACAGGGAGCCACCAACTCAGTGGCACATATGATGAATGGAATGAATAAAGTCTCACGAGACTTCATACCACAAAAAACTATGCCATTTTTGGATGATGTGCCAATAAAGGGCTGTGATGAGAAAGACAAAGATGAGGATTTGGATTCAAAGGGGTGCCGCAAGTTTGTGGCAAATCACATAAAGGATTGTGACATGATTCTATCCAGGCTTGAAGAAGTGAATCTTACTTTATCTGGGCTGAAATCAGTGTTTGGAGTTGGTGAAGTGCTAATAGTGGGACATCTTTGTAGTACTAGTGGACGCCGACCTTGTCCAGCCAAAATAGATGCAATACAAAGAATGAAAGAGACATGCATTAATGTTACAGAGCTGAGGAGATTTCTTGGAGCATGTGTCTTTTATGTTATTTGGATCCCACATTATGCACATGTAGCAGATCCTCTTTATCAACTTTTGAGGAAAAATCAAAAATTTTTGTGGAGTGCAGTACATATTAAAGCTATGCGGAAGCTGAAATATTTGCTCCAATCATCACCCATTTTGAGAAAGGCAGATTATGAGTGTGGCAGGCCTGTGATTGTTACAGTTGATACTAGTCCTACTGGGATAGGATGGGCAGTAGGGCAAGATGATGAGGATGATCATAGGTATGTAATTAGATTTGGAGCAAAGGTATCAAGCTTTCGGCAACGAAAGTATCCACAGATCAAGAGAGAGTTATGGGGGATAGTCACTGCTCTAAAATGTGAAAAAGAATATCTTATTAGGGCATCTGTACTTGTGGAAACTGATTGCTTGCCACTTCTTGGGATGATAGCAAGTTGTACCACTCCAGATATTGCTATGCTTAGGTGGATTGCTTATATCAAGTCACTAAATCCTGAGTTTGAGCATATTGCGGGAAAAGATAATCCAGTTGCAGATATGCTCTCAAGAGCCAGGTATGAAGATGAGAAAGAGATGATTAGTGACATTGATGATGTGGGTACAAAGTTCTATACTACAGCATATGCAAAAGGGGATCATATTTGCCTATCAAATGCACTTGAGTCTTTTATTGAGGAAATATATGAAGGAGATTGGTTGCTTATTGGTCAATATTTGAGTACTCTGACAAGGCAAGAAAATTGGTCTGACTCAGAATTTAAGAGGATCCGCAGAAAAGCATATGGTTATTTCCTAAAGGATGGGTATCTCTGGAAGCATCCTAAGCAGAGGAATGCTATGCCACAGAGAGTCATATGTGATAAAGAGACTCAAGGAAAGCTTGTGAAAGAATTCCATGAGAGTCTCTGGGCTGGACATAGAAGTGTGTGGGCCACCTTTACCAAAATAAAGGAAAAATATTGGTGGAAAGGAATGTACAAGGATATTTCCCAATATGTGGAAACATGCATGGTATGCCAAATGTACTCAAATGTGCGGCATCGTGATGGCTTGCAACCAACCTACCCACCTGCCATGCACTACAAATGGGTAGTGGATCTAGTTACAATGCCTTTGGGAATTTGGCAGATGCGGTATATAGCACTTGCAAGAGAAGATTTGACAAATCAGGTAGAAGGGCGTGCTCTTAGAACAAAGAGTACGGAAACAGTATGCAAATTTCTCTTGGAAGATGTGATCTGCAGGTATGGTTGTGTTGGGAAAAGCTGATAGGGGTGAGCTAGATGTTGAAGAAGCAAGGGAATTCTTCTCTAGAATTGGTATCAAACTGTCCCTAACATGTGCTTACAATCCTGAGGGCAATGGGAAAAGTGAGCGAGGACATCCTCCAATCATTAAAGCTCTGGCTAAGGCATGCAGAGAAAGAATGCGAGAGTGGCCAAAGCTGCTACCATATGCCTTGTGGGCTGACCGTACAACTCATAGCTCAGTGACAGGATACATGCCTGCAGAATTAATGTATGGTCAGAAGCCAGTGATGCCAGTTGAAGAAGTAGTTCTAACTTGGAATGTATTGCCCTGGGTGGAAGGATTGAGCAGAGATGACCTCCTTGCATTGCGAATAAGACAGTTGGAGAGGAGGCCTGAAGATGTAGAGCTTGCTAAAGCTCACTTGAAAGATGCAAGGCTGAAAAATAAAGAAAGATTTAATAGTAGACACAGACTCCGGCCAAAACCTATTGAAGAAGGTGATTGGGTTCTAATGTATGATAGTAGCCTTGACAACCAATTCACTGTTCAAAGAAAATTTGCAAAAAGATGGTTTGGCCCTTACATTGTCAAGCATGTGCATGGAAATGCCACGTATACTCTGTGTGAGCTTGATGGAACAGAAATAAAGAATCTTGTGGCTGGCAAAAGAATCAAGATATTTAAAAGAAGGCATGATAGTGATCCTTTTGATTCACAAGAGACTCAGGATGAGAGGCTTGACAGTGGTAGTATGGATATGGTTGAAGAGGAAGAGGATGATCTTCCTGGAACTGCAGAAGATGAAGACGACATCCAGTTATATGTGGACCTTGATGATGATTTGGCACATACTAGAAGATGTGCAGGTTTAGAGGGGGTGGATGTCGTGCCATGGCACGTCTATGGTGTGAAACTATGCATGTGAGGCCATCAAATACAAATCCAGATGCATGAGGTAAGTGCCATGACGAGTCATTATATGATGCCATGTACATATGTTCATATTGTAAATGAGGTTCAATAAGATGAGTTGAGGCAGAGCTAGATCTAGGAGTTTTTGTACATGAGTGTGGTGTGAATTATGGAGTTCTATGCATATGATGGACCTTGTAGTAGGGAACATCCTTCTTAACATGTATGGAAACGCAAAGGTTTGATGCGAGATGAGTTAAAAGAAATTCAGTGGGAGCCAGTGTTGTGAGAACTCATCCAAGTCCGTCGAGCCATCAAAAAGACCTTCTCTCAGCTTTTGGTCCAGAGCTGGCAGTGGCAGCTTTGACTATGAGTATGTTAATGAGGAGGATGAGGAAGTGGATGTGTCTCTGAGTTGGCTTCAGTGCAACCACCACTTGAGCTTGGTCTCTCGCTTGCAAGCCACCCGGAGGATGAAGATGAACAGGAGGAGGAGGAGTAAGAGGCGGTTGATGGGTCCCTTTATGAAAATGATGAGGCCTTCGCTAGAGCTTTACAAGAGGCTGAGCACCATGATGCAAGCGCTTACATGATGGGCATCATTGGTGTCGACGGATGAACATGCATACTTGCTTCTCCATATTGGTAATGAAGGGAGTGAATATGATACATCTGGCGGTGGCAGCTTATGTGTAATACCTTGAGGAAATCACCCGCCAGCTTACGTGTATTACCATTGGGAAATATCTCGAAGAAATACAAGCAATAAGGAGCGCAGCTTTTTTTAAATGGAAGGCCGATTCTTAAGCTGAAAAAGGCGATGGAACGCCGCATCTCTTGCGGGAAACAGAGAAAAGAACCAGAGTTGGAAGGAACGGCATATCGGAGTTTGGGAGAACGTCGGCAAAAAGAAAAACCAGAGTGTTGTCGACCAGACATTTTCATTTGAAGGCTACATCTTCTGTCTATAGCTTGTAGGTGTTAGAAATGAAGGGTGAATCGAATACTACATGATGATATGCTTTTTGGAAAATCCATGTTCACAGTCTGCGCTGAAGCGACTGTTGCATCTCGCTTTTCTCCATCGCGTTATCAGCACTGAAGCGACCTTTTTGGGTTAACAAAAATAAAATCAAAGTGTAAATTCGTGGCATCATTCAGATAAGTTTTTTTTTTTAAAACTACTTCGTTTACTTTAGAAGAAGCGTATGACACATAAATCCTTAAAGGATTTGGAATATGTGAAAAGCTTGGTGAACAAGTTAATATTTTGGGGAACTTGGTGTTTTGTAAAATCACGGGAAGATGGCCTTGTTTCTGCTTGATTGAGTTTTGGAAATTATGAGCATGAAATAGCTATGCCGTATGCTATCTTTTGCTTGTGAAATGTTAGAATATTAAGGCAGGTTTTCAGGTGATAAAGAGCATCTTGATATGATGGTTTTGATGGCACTGGATGTAAAGAATGTAACTGGTCACATGTATATTGGAAAAATTTGAAGGCTTTGTTATGCCTACATGTGAATGGTTCAAAGGATTTGGAGAAAGGAGTCGGTGAGTAAAGGAACAAACATTTGGTATGCAATTTTGTGCAATCATCAGGATGAATTCAAGGAAGTATTGAGGTGAATCGACACATGTACATGTCATTGAAAATGGTGATGATCAATACTCCTTGGGAAATTTTGTGTGTGAGACTCCTTGTTAGGTTTGGTACCCACTCTCACAGCTAGAAGTCTCGTACTTTCCTGGCTATACCGCACACATCACGACAGCGTGCTTTCTTCCTCACCAGAAGATATGCCTTTATCCCATTTTTGGCTTGCCTCTCTCAGAGGTCCTTTTGTTAGATCACCTCATACCACTGAGGTAGATGCTGCAATAACCAGCCGAATTATTCCCATAGATGAGTTACCTTATACGTGTGCAGCTTGTGAGTGCTGCTTTTGTGACCACATGATGGACGGGCTTATGGAATTGTAAAGAGTTCTTCTATCTTTACTGTATATGTTCCAAGAATGAATAAAGTTGAAATCTTGTTCTTATCTTGAGTCTTGCTCTCTTTGAGACTTCTTGGTTGTTAATCTTAATTAAATTTTCTCTTAGTCTCATATTCGTGCATCTTGCGAAATTACCCCCAGTTAGCGAGATGAGGACATCTCGCATTTTTTAACTGGGAGAGAATGTAAGATTCCTCCCCAGCCTCTCAAAATGTCCAGCATCTTCTCCCTGTAATCAATTCCCTCTTCAGAAATATAAGAGATCTGGTCTCTGCCTGTTTTGACATCGAGAGAGAAAATATTCTAGAGAGAGAATATTCAGATTATGAGTATTTTTGGATAGAAAAATATCGCATCTTATTAAAATGAATTCCCCTGAAACAGAAATTCAGAAAGAACTTTCCAATGTGCAATTGGAATTAATTAGAAATGGGTATAAAGGACCTTAGCCTAAGGGTCTAAAATTTCACAAATTTTTGGATTGTAGTCCAATTAAGGTTCCTATGGACCAATAAGATCAATCCATGTGTGGGGAGGAGATAAATCCAATTTTGTAAAAGAAGATACCCAAAAATGAGTATTTAATGCTCACATAAGGTGAAGAGTTGAATATGTACAAGGTTTATTAGTAAGAAACTATGAGAAATTTTAATAATGTGAGATATTTTGGGTATAATGATTTCATTTTGACACATATGTAAGGAAGGGGAGTCCCTTCAATGCTCACATAAGAAGGTGAAGAGTTGAAAATGTACAAGGTTTATTAGTAAGAAACTATGAGTGATATTAAAAATATGAGATATTTTGGGTATAATGATTCCATTTTGACACATATGTAAGGAAGGGGAGTCCCTTCAATTCTCACATAAGATGAAGAGTTGAATATGTACAAGGTTTATTAGTAAGAAACTATGAGCAATATTAAAAATATGAGATATTTTGAGTATAATGATTCCATTTTTGACACATATGTAAGGAAGGGGAGGGCCTTCAATGAGGCGCCTACTTCACATGGGCAAATTGAGTTTTTTATCATCAAAAATTGAGATATTTCATCTCTCCTCTCTCCTCATTCAAGTCTAGTTCCAAAAAGTTAGCTTAACTGACCTACAAATAGTCAAAAATTGACCAAACTGACTTGAAAAATTCTAGAATCAGTTTGTTTGGTTAGGAGCTCAATTTTTCCTATAAATAGGAGCCCCCCCCTTGTTTAAAATATATAGTGTTTAGTGCATTGTTACTCTATTTCACCCAAGCCAAGAACTATGAATTTATTAATAATTCATTAGTTTTTGACATTTCCCTCTTCCAAAGATTGGTTGGCCACTCTTGTTCAAACAAGAGTTGAACCCTCAAACCATCAAGCCAAAGGAAAGCTTTCAAGTCATCAGTAAGTTGGTGATTTTTCTTTTCACTTATTTTATAGTTTTTATGGCTTTAATGGTTCTTGTGCTTTATGTCTTCTTTAAAAATGTTATACCTCATTACAAAAAGGGATTTCCCTCTCTTTTCTAACAAAACCAACCATTCTCTATTCTAAGTAAATGGCTAGTTGATTAATGTCAAGTTTTTATAATGAATATTTTTATTGTAAAAGTGTTACTTTTAGCATAATTGAATTTTATGCATAGAGGTATGCATAAAAGATGAATATTTTATCATAAAAGTGTTACTTTTAGCATAATTGAATTTTATGCATAGAGGTATGCATAAAAGATGAATATTTTATTATAAAAGTGTTACTTTTAGCATAATGGAATTTCATGCATAGAAGTATGCATATAAGATGATTATTTTATTATAAAAGTGTTACTTTTAGCATAATTAAATTTTATGCATAGAGGTATGCATAAAAGATGAATATTTTATTATAAAAGTGTTACTTTTAGCATAATGGAATTTCATGCATAGAGGTATGCATATAAGATAATTATTTTATTATAAAAGTGTTACTTTTAGCATAATTAAATTTTATGCATAGAGGTATGCATAAAAGATGAATATTTTATTATAAAAGTGTTACTTTTAGCATAATTGAATTTTATGCATAGAGGTATGCATAAAAGATGAATATTTTATTATAAAAGTGTTACTTTTAGCATAATTGAATTTCATGCATAGAGGTATGAACACCATATTGGGGAATATGGGAATTTTCCACAAGTTTGGGACACGTGGTCAAAAGTTTGGATTAACCATAACTTGAACACCACTAATCCAAAATAAGCGCTTTATAGCTCTTTAGATTCCATTTTTCAAGCGCTTTCCAACGATAGGTCATATGATAGGGTTTTGAGAAACTTACAAACATGTTATCCATGTCCCCTTTTTTAAGTATTCAAAAATGGGAATTGGGAAATTCCTAAATTCACTAATATGGTGTTTATGCATAAAAGATGAATATTTTATTATAAAAGTGTTACTTTTAGCATATTGAATTTCATGCATAGAGGTATGAAAAAAATGATTATTTTATTATAAAAATGTTACTTTTATCATATTGAATTTCGTGCATAGAGGTGAAAAAAAAATTATTATTTTATTGTAAAAATGTTACAGAAAAAAATGATTACTTTATTGTAAAAGTGTTATTTTTATCACATTTGAAATTCTTGCATAGAGGTATGCATAAAAGATGAGTTAGGATGTGATAAGAGGTATATGAGATGTGATAAGATACTTATGGGATGAGTTAGGATGTGATAAGAGGTATATGAGATGTGATAAGAGGTGTATGAGATGTGATAAGAGGTGTATGAGATGTGATAAGATACTTATGGGATGAGTTAGGATGTGCTAAGAGGTGTATGATATGTGATGAGATATGATAAGATACTTATGGGATGAGTTAGGATGTGATGAGAGGTGTATGAGATGCGATGAGATGTGATAAGATACTTATAGGATGAGTTAGGATGTGATAAGAGGTATATGAGATGTGATGAGAGTGATAAGATACTTATGGGATGAGTTAGGATGTGATAAGAGGTGTATGAGATGTGATAAGATACTTATGGGATGAGTTAGGATGTGATAAGAGGTGTATGAGATGTGATGAGATGAGATAAGATACTTATGGGATAAGTTAGGATGTGATAAGATGAGTTAAGATGTGATACGATGTGTATGGGATGAGGTAAGAAGTGTATGTGATGGGATAAGATGTATATGAGATGAGTTAGGATGTGATAAGATGAGTTAGGATTTGATGAGAGGTGTATGAGATGTGATAAGAGGTGTATGAGATGTGATAAGATGTATATGAGATGAGTTAGGATGTGATAAGATGAGTTAAGATATGATAAGATGTGTATGGGGTGAGGTAAGAAGTGTATGTGATGGGATAAGATGTATATGGGTTGTGATAAGGCGAGAATGGATGTGATGTAAAAGAATAGATGTGAAGGCATATGTGATTATATGAATGGGAATGTGGAAATGAATGTATAAATGTGAATGTGGATGTAGAGATAGATGTATGGGTGTGAATGAGAATGTGGAAGCGGATGTATACATGTAGATGTAGAAGTATGGATGTGAATGAGAATGTGGATGTAGATGTATACATGGAGATGCGGATGTATACATGTAGATGTAGTTGTATGGATGTGAATGAGAATGTGGATGTGGATGTATACATGGAGATGTGGATGTATGCATGTAGATGTAGATGTATGGATGTGAATGAGAATCTGGATGTGGATGTATACTTGGAGATGTAGATGTATGCATGTAGATGTAGATATATGGATGTGAATGAGAATGTGGATGTGGATGTATACATGGAGATGCGGATGTATACATGTAGATGTAGGAATATGGATGTGAATGAGAATGTGGATGTGGATGTATACATGGAGGTGTGGATGTATGTATGTAGATATAGATGTATGGATGTGAATGTGAATGTGGATGTGGATATATGCATGGAGATGTGGATGTATGCATATGTGTGAATGCGGATGTGGATGTATGTATGTGGATGTGGGATTGGAGGTATGATGTGGATGTACGAACATGGAGGTGAATGTAGAATAATGAACGTGAATGCGTATGGAAAATAATGTGTCGTCGATATGAGTAAATGGATGAAAATGAATACACATTGAATGGAATGTGGATTAAGTAATGTGGATTGAGGAGGGATAATGTGGAAAGACGAGAGTTCGATATAGAAACTGTATTTTGTGACTGTTTGTAAATGACTGTTTTATGTCAAGAATGCTGGGGAAGCATTTTGACCATCTTGTGGATTAAGGTCATGGAGACCTAACTGATAAGTTGCAACGACTGCTGACGGAGAGTCAATGGAGGACGTCTCGCGTAGCAAGGTCGACCGAGGTCTTGACCAACCTCGATTCGATTTAAATGGTGAGCTTCCGGTACGGTGGATGAGGGACCAAGGAATCGGCCTATGAGTGAAGTGCTAGGTCACCTGCGAAGGATCCTAGAGGGTGCTGACCATACGGTGCTCTGGGCTCTGGGTCGTCGAAGATACCCACACGTGCGTCGTGGAAGATATTGGAACAAGGAATAAGAGTTGTTTTCTGAAACCGGGCATGGATCTGGTTGATTGACCTTGCTGGTCCTCAACGGATGAGTCCATGGCTCTTTTATATGGATCTGTGGGTTGATCTTGCTGATCTTCCATGGAGATTCCATTCTGTCATATGAATATATTACCGGTTACTATGAGCTAGGAACTATGGAAAAGGCCCCTGAGTGAACAGGTGGTGAGCGTTCTGGTTGCCAATGATGCCATAAGTATACCGATGAATGAATGATTGGAAATAAGGATTCAACCAGAGACTTTGAGGATTGTCATCAGTGACATAATGGTTTTATTAAAGGATTGTTTTAAAGTCAGCTGATGCTGAGAAAAAGGCAATTTCATATTGGGTGTGTAAGTGGTGTGACTAGTTTTATGTTTGCATGAACTTCCGGCTAGGGGGTCTTGGAACTCTTTTCCTTGGTACCCGGGACAAAACCTAACCAAACTCCTAGTTGGATCACATCACTACAGTGGTTGGGCAGTTGGCTAACCCATGGGATCGGATGGGGTTAGGCTGGACTGATGGATCCATAAATCGAGACTCAATTTCTGTTATTACGATAGATAAAGTAAATCTCGGATAGTAATTATTCTATGGATAGGAATCAACGGTGGCTGTGCCTCTTGATGGGGAAAAAAGCATTGATCCCAATGATCCAAGTGCAAGTTTCTTCCTTGATCTGACTGAGTACCTTTATAGGTGCAGTCGGATCAGTTTAATCAGTAATGGTCTTGATTACGTTGGAGTAAAAAATTATCCTGGTGGAATCGCCCGTGCTTTCCGGGTAAGGGAAGTTTTTCCGGGTTTGGTTTTGAAAAAACCGACGGATTAGTCTCTTGTCCGGATATTCGTGGACGAGGCCCCGAGTGTGGGACCCTGCCTCGCGCAAGAAGTACTACTTCCGCTGCTAGTACCCCGAATCCGTTGTGCGGTGGGAACAGGGATCTCACACCCATAGTGAGTCAGTATGGGAAACGGGTAAATTTTAGGCGATTTTCGATCCGAAAAAATACGCTATTTTTTTGGCCTAATGTATTCTAGGGGGTTCAAAATGGGTTCTGGCAAAGTTTGAGCCAACTTGAAAATTTTTGGATCTTTTTGAAAAAAAATAATAAAAATAAAAATAAAAAATAAAAAAACCTTAAAATTTGACCTTATGCACTTGCGGTCCGGACGTCATATAGACACTGCCATAGGGCCTAGGGCACCTTCTAGAGTACCTACGCAGGAAAGTGGGACCCAATCGGCAGATATTGCTGAAAGTGGGACCCAATCGGCAGATATTGCTGAAACCTTTTCCGAATTCCAATCTGATACCCTTTCCAGGACAACTAGCTCATTGTCTATGGACAATCTAGGGCCATCAAATAGTCATCCCTTAGCCCCAAATAGAACACCCACAAGATCTTTTAATCCATTTGAAGCCAACACCATGGGGTTGCCACTCAATGTGAGACTTCAATATGTGTACACGAATGCTCAAGGAGCTGAGATCTTTAGGGATCCACAACAACGGTATCTCGTTAAGATCGCAGACTTTTTCTCAGAGCTTGATAGAGCACCTCTAGTCAATGACCAGGGTAACATGTACATGGGTGGAGATGGTGTTCGCTACGAAGTCACCTATCATCTAGAGAATGTACACAAATTAGGGGAGCTCTCTAAAAGTGAGTTCTTAGACTTATCAAAGCCTTCCAGAGCAAGGGAGTCTAGAGATGATTGGCTCATTGAGCCGGACATGCCTGGACCATCCAATGCCCAGTCCTTAAAGCCATCCATAGATGATTTACTTTTTGTAGATCTAAATTTGGAAAGGGACAGGAAAGGCAAGAGCAAAATGGATCAGGGGGCTGAGAACCAATGGGGGTTTGTACGACAAATTCCAGTGACAAAGGTCTTTCAGGATGACCCACTTCAAGAGGTCTATAAGGACTCTTTAGAAGGATATTATGCCACAACTAGATTGCCAGAGCTAGATCTTCCTCTAGCACTTGTGGTGGTAGTCGAGAAGCTTGCAGGACACATGAACCGAATCATTGATAAATGGGCCAATGAATACCGAACCTTAGATTGGAAGGAGATTCGAGAGCTCATGTGGAAAGGACAACCATTATTCATGGAAGTGTTCTCAACAAATACAGCTAAACCAGGAGAGGCAGCCTTTCTTGGAGAAACTGTTGCCCCTCCCATATGAGAGTTCACTAGAGAGGGACCCTCAACATCAAAGTGGACCACTGCAAGTAGCCCAACTCTAGCACCAAGATATTATCCTACACCAAAAGTGCGACCACAGATCACACCACAACAACGTTTCTCTCACTATGACAATCGGAGGCTAGGGGAGCCAACTCGGCCTCCCATAAATGCACCTCCTGAAATGCGGGTAACAAGATCTTTGGAGGGGGTTGGTGAGGCAGGTAATAGGGGACCCACAACAATTTGGGATGCATGTGGACCATCTTACCAAAGAGAGGAACAGTTCCCACTAAGAGTGAGAGGCCGTAGGCCCTATGATGAGTATTCAAGACAAGTAAGGCCATCAACTCTTCAGAAACTGGTAAAGAAGTACGAAGGGTCGGGAGATCCATATGACCATGTAGCAGCATTTAGGCAAGCAGTTCGAGCTAAGCAAGTGACTGACAAGTATACGCAAATTGAAGGATTTGGGCTCACTCTTGAGGGAAAGGCCCTTGCTTGGTTTCAGGCACTAGAGGCTTCAGACAAATCTTCTTTACGAGTTTTGGAAGAGAGATTCATTGCTGCTTTTTCCTTGATGGGGATTCAACATGACATGGTAGCAAACATCTACTCTTTCAAGCAAGGCGAGACTGAGGGTGTTAGAGACTGTGTAAATAGGATGAAGCAGTACATTAATCGTTGCCCAGAAGATGAGAAGCCCACCCAGAGTCGATTAATTTCTCTCTTCTTAAAAGGACTCAAAAATTCAACACTGCACACACATCTCTATGCAAAGAAGCATACAAATTTCAATGAGTGTTGCCATGATGCTATGGATTTCACAGATAACTTCAAATTCCAAGATGGTACTGGCCCTGAGGTGAAACCTAGAGATCAGTGGGGTGATGACCAAAGTTCAAGGTCTAGCACGCTAGTAAATCCAGACCACATAGCTAACCTAGTACTAAGGAGATTGGGACAAACCTATCGCCCACCCATGCAGCCACAACAACAGCAACAGCAGTAGTAAATGAGGAGTGTACTACCTACAGGTCCTCATCTTTGTGGAGCATGTGGCGGTAACCATAAAACCGAAGAATGTAATACCTTTTCTCCTCTAGTCACAAACCAACCCACAAAGAAGTGGTGCCAGGCCTGTGCTTGGAATTTTACCCACACCACACAGGAATGTGCTCGCATTGCAAGAATGAGACAGGAGCGTGAGCAGCAAAGGGGTGCAGTGGCTCCACAAATGCATCAACAGTATACTAATTTTGAACGTAAGCCACCGATGGCACAAGAGCAATCACGACCTGTACTTGAAGCTCAACCTCCTGCTCCTGGGACTGCTCCTCTGAGGTTTGTTGACTACGACAATTCAAATATGTGTAGAGACTTGGTAAACCCAAGCTATGTGGAGGAGGAATATGCATCATATTCATCCAAGGAAAATCTCTTTGAAAGTCCCGCATATCCAAGCCAAGCACTGGAGGGGAACAAAATTCTTTGATGTTGCTAGGCGGCTACCAACCTAGGACTCCAGGTCCCTCAGGTCAATGGCAGAAAAAGAAAGTAGAAGCCAAACTAATGGGCCCCTGTTATGAGTGCGGAGAACCCCATTGGGCTCATGATTGTCCACATCGCCCAAGGCAAGCAGCTCGATCCAATACAAGAGTACCACAATTTTCACCAATTGAAAGATATTGTCTAGGGTGTTGTGTAGAACACTTTCCAAAGGATTGTTTGCTGAAACCACATGAGGAAGGCACCTCTCAACCAAAGGTCTCACTCAACTTTGTAGAGGCAGTTCCATCACCACCTTCATCAGAGAATGAGGATGTCGTGCCACTTAGAGTCATGACTAGATCACAGACACGAAATGCCGAAATGTAGACTGATGAGACACCTCAAACTAGGGATGCAAAGGCAAATCTAGTGGACAAGACCCTACATTCCAATAGAAAAAGGACCACTAGGAGGAAAAAGAACCGCAACAAGTAAACTAAGAGTGCATCCACTAGTTCTCAAGAAGTCTCTAAACAAAACATGAAGGATCAAGCTTTTACATCCCAAGAAGTGCATGAGGAGCATCAACCTCAACCTAGGTCTAGTGCTAAACAAGATGAGGCTAGTACAATCGAGGATAGTTCGGGGGGTTCTGTTTTTGTGGATAAGGTGAACGAGACTCTAGATGCCATCATTGATGCTCACAGAAGTCGCGAAGCTTTATCTGAGCTACCCAAGAAGCTTCAAGAATACCCAAACCCTCGTGAGGAGAAGATCAATCTAGTTGTACATCAGCAACTCATTAGGGAAGCTCAATCAATACTTGAGAGCCCACCTCCACCTATCCCTTGGGGCCCAACCTCTCTTAAGCCAACATTAGAAACCATACCAGAAGTGTCATCAAGTTGGGAAATGAAAAAAGTGAGCTGATCTCACAAGCTCATAGCGAGAAGTCTGCACCAATTGCCACCCCCTTGAAAGAAGGTATTCTGCCACCACCTACCCTTGCCTTCCCATGCAATGATGAAGTTATTGATACTAATGAGAACATGGCAAATGAGATGTGGGCAGCAGTTCATGAGAAAGTTAATGAGAATATGTCCTCTACTATTTCACCTCCATTCTCTGAAGTGGATTTTACCAGGGGCACAAAAAATAACTTTAGATGCCCAAGCACCCAGGAGGAAGTTCAAACAATTGTTTCTCCTAGAAGTAAGCATACAATGAAAACCTTACCATCTTATTTGGGAGAATATGAGAACTGTTCTCAAACCTTGAGGATACCCTCCATGCATAGAAGGTTGAGAAAGGAGATGGATATGGGTATCGTGCAAGATATTTTGTCAGCACAGTGGCGTGTACCATACCTTTGCTTGATTTGATAAAGCTTCGTCTAGAGTTGTGGAATGATATTGCCACATGTTTGTCAGAGCAGGTATTGCTGCAAAAGGGTCACCATCATTGTACTATACACCCTGAGACAAAGCATGTTATGCCAGTTCCTATCAACAAAGTAGGAAAATTTTGTGAGGACGATTAGGGAAATGCTACCCTCCCATTAGAAGTGCGAAAAGTAGCTTCAACTGCAATACTTGATAGTGGTGCAGGAGTGGGCATTGTGACAAGGTCCATTTGGGAAAAGTGGGGCAAACCAGCTATTAGGAGTACAAGGATGCGCTTGCAGCTAGCAGATGGAAGCTTAGAACATCCCATTGGGCTGCTAGAGAACATAGTGGTCACCACATGTGGGATTGAATATGAGCACACATTTATAGTAGTGGATTTTGGAAAGCATCCAAACTATGAAGTGATATTGGGTAGACCATTCATGCGACAATTTCAAATGATTCAAGATTGGGGATACAATTATTTGTACCTCCGACATGATTCTGTCATCACAAGGGTCAACCTAAAGAATCACTCATATCGTGATGTAACACGGTCTCCAATAGATGAGTTTGATTCTGCTTCATTTGAGGGCTCAAGAGTTACATTGTCAGATGGGCGAGAAGATCTGTGGATGTGTGGAGCCTCATGTAAGGATTTCAACACTGAGAGACTTAAGGGTAATCGAACTGTATCAGATGAGGCATACATTCCACAACCCTTCCCTGAGCACTTAATTGATCCCCTAGAATGGAGTCATGTCCTTGCAACATTATCGACATGTGCTTTACCTAAGCCAATTCAATTTTGTGACTCAGATGGATATGACATTATTCCTATACGAATGGTACAACCACGTGACCTTCTAGATGATTTGTACTATGGGGATGCATCCACAACAGCACTGCATGTAGAGGAAGTCTCAGTGGAGGATTTAACACGCGAATCTGCTAATGATGCTGATAAGGAAGATGGATGGGACTCTGATTTTGATGATGATGTGATAATCCCCGAGGAAGAGTTAGGAAAGGCACGCCTACTCTTGAGAGGAAGGGAGGTTCAAGTAGAGATCCCTCGAAGCCGACCTAAACGTAAATGCTGTAAGAGCCATAAGAGAATCCGTAAACAAGATGAGAGGGAACGATGTGAGAGAAAACAAAAAGAAGACGAGGAGTTTAAGAATGAACACTCTCGACCTTCACCTCACTTCTCAGGAAAGAATGGATATCTATACTATGTCCAAGCACAAGATAGTATCAAAGACCAAGTAAAACAATCAGATGGATTCCAACCAGGAGAAAAGCTAAAAATTGTTAGCAAAAATCGCAAAAAAAAGAAGAAACCAAAACCAAAACTCAAGTCTCAAACCGATTCAAAAGAGAGTGTCGGAGGTGCAAAGATAACGGTTGAACAAAAAATCTGATACAAGATTGCAAAGGAGAGCTCAAAACCGCATGGTCTTCAATTAGTGATGACTCAAGTGGACAAGAACAAGGTCTCAATGTTCCCCCCAACTTCACACAGTACACTCTTCAAGATCGGAAGATTGTTCTTCAACAGCCCATGCGACAAAAGCCAAGCATGCCAGGGGTTTCATATGATGGTCCAGAAGATGCAAAAAAAATTGATATCGCTAAGCCAGGAGAAGAGCCTCGCTATGTGTGGATTGCCACACAGACTTGTCCTTAGATGAGAAGAAGTTATTAATTCAAACAATAAAGGAGTATCGCGATGTTTTTGCTTGGAGTTATAAAGACCTCAAAGGAGTTGATCCAAGTATATGTCAGCATACAATTCCATTGCAAGAGGATGCAAAGCCTTCCAAGCAACGTCCTTATACTTACAATGAGAATTTTGCACGAAAGATAAAAGAAGAAATAGACAAGCTCTTAGAGGCAGAATTTATCTATGAAATTGAACACACTGAATGGGTCTCCCCTATTGTAGTGGTGCCCAAGAAAAATGGAAAACTTTGAGCAGCTACTGTACGTGATCATTACCCACTTCCAATCACGGATCATGTTTTGGAACGAGTTGCAGGGAAAAAGGCATATAGTTTCTTGGATGGATTCTCCGGTTACAATCAAGTGTCAATTGATCCAAAGGATCAACACAAGACAGCGTTTGCTACTGAAGATGGCATCTTTGCCTCTCGTATTATGCCATTTGGTCTAACAAATGCACCAGCAACCTTTCAGCGGTTAATGAGTCATGTATTCAAGGAGTACCTTAGGCAATTTCCTGAGATCTTCATGGATGATTTATGTGTTCACTCACAAGAGCGTGATGATCATATAGAACACCTCAGACTCGTGTTTCAAAAGTGTCAAGTTTATCGTATATGCTTGAATCCTGATAAGTGCAAATTCATGGTAAGACAAGGGAAAATTTTGGGCCATATTGTTTCTCGCAATGGGATTTCAACAGATATGGATAAAATTGATGTCATTGTCTCATTACCTCGGCCTATCAACCCTAAAGGGGTACAAATATTCATGGGACATTGTGGCTATTATCGTCGATTCATCTACATGTACGCTGTCCTAGCCAGACCATTATATGCTCTTCTTGTAAAGTTTAATTGGACTGATGAGTGTGAGGAATCCTTTGAAAAGTTGAAGCAAGCATTACTGACTGCACCCATCTTACGGGCACCAGATTGGAACCAAATCTTTCATGTCCATATTGATGCTTCAAACTTTGCAATTGGATGTATTTTGGCTCAATCGGGAGAACATAATAAGGATTTCCCAATCTCATATGCTAGTCGACAGTTGAACAATGCTGAGAAGAATTATACCACACCAGAAAGAGAAGGTTTGTCCATGATATATGCAGTGAAAAAATTTTGCCATTACCTTTTGGCAAACAAATTTATATTTTTTGTGGACCATCAAGCACTGCTATATTTGGTAAATTAGCCCTGTGCAACTAGAAGGATTGTGAGGTGGTTTGTCATCCTTCTTGAGTTTGATTTTGAAGTGGCAGTCCGAAAAGGAACAACTCATCTAAGGGCAGATCATTTGTCTCAAATCACCTCTGGAGAAGCTCCTGTGGATGTGGATGATGATATGTTAGATTCAACACTTTTCCTTGTAGAGACAGCTCCTAAATGGTCTGAACCCATCTTAGAAATTTTGACAAGTGGGCAGATACAACTAGCGGGTCCTAATGTGGACCTATGGCGACCATTCAAGTTAATCTGAGGGAGATTATATCGTCAGGGTAATGATGGAGTGTTACGGCTTATACTAGATGGAGTTCATCCTAGTCTAAGGAGAATCCTCTTATGCATCCACAAAGTGCATCCTACTTTAAGGGGACTCCTTTTATCCTTTTATCTTTTGGTTGTTAATGCAAAAGTTTTATTATTTCTTTAGTACAATAAGCTTCATCAAAATGAAATCTTATAATCGTAATTTTGACAAAGTGCATCCTACTCCAAGGAGACTCTTTCTATCCTTAATAATGTTAATTTGTAGTGGTTGTGTATATAAGAATACCTTCACCATGTCAATTTTTAAAATTCTTGTTCATTTAGTCTTGTTCATTACAATGAAGTCTTAAATTGAAGAGTGCATCCTACTCTAAGGGGACTCTCAATATACAATCTCTTGTACCATTGTTTTTAATTGGGGGTCTAGATTGACCAAATGGTAGAATCTGATCTTGGTCTTATGGACTGTAGAATGGCCAAGTGGTGGATCTAAAAATCCTCTTCAATTGTAAAATGTACAAGTGGTGGATCTAAAAAATCTTGAAACCTTTCTATTTCTAAGATCAAGCTAGGTCCGATCTAGCATCACTTGATAAAGCAAACCATTTTTAAATTTTTTATAGGTTGAAAAAGGTAGATTCTAGATTAAATGCATTAAATTTTTCAATGTGGGAATGGGATTTTTCCCACTTTACCTAATACGGTCTTTATGTGCATATATGTATCTATGAGATGGTGCATGTGTGTGTGTGTGTGTGTGAGAGAGAGAGAGAGAGAGAGAAAGAGAGAGAAAGAACTGCAGTCTCTCTCTCTCTCTCTCTCTTGATCTCCCTTTTTCTCTCTCTCTGCTAACACTAGAAACTAGATTTGAAATAAATTAGTAGTTTTTATTTTTGGCTGAACGTTAAATGTCAACCGTACGATCGGCATATCACCTTACACGTGTCCGGTCTCGAAAGACATGCCCAACGAATCAATTTTTGAGGTTCAATTGGATGATAACATGTGTTGAACAGTACTCACACATGTGTAAATCGAAGGTTTATTTTGCTAAACTAAACTCATGTTTGCTGTGAGTTTATTGCTTTATCTACTCTAGTAAGCTTATAGATATATTTAAATCCAAAAACTCACACATGCACACTCATAGCCATTTGGCGCATATTCTTAAGTAGTGGACAAGTTAGCACCACGAGGGGATGTTGGAAAGGGATACCTACTTGTAAGATTACCTCAAATAAGATAGATTGGAGGCCTTTAGCACCTTAAGATTATAGGGTTTGGATGGCTAGATCAATTTGTGGAACCTTGTAGTTAAGTGCACGCGTGTAGTGACAATATTCGGATGGGTGACCTCCTAGGAAGTTTTCCCCTCATTACATTTTAACATCATAGCCATTTAGAACACATAGGTGTTTTCATTCTCCTTTCTCTCCCTTATATCGCTCCAAATGGCTATCATAGCCATTTCAAGCACATTGGTGCTTTGATTCTCCTTACTGTATGGCTCCAAATGGCTATCATAGCCATTTCAAGCACATTGGTGCTTTGATTCTCCTTGCTCTCCCTTTTATGGCTCCAAATAGCTATCATAGCCATTTAGCACATATTAGTGCTTTGATTTTCCTTTCTCTCCCTTGTATAGATTTAAATGGCTATTTGATGTAATCACATAGCTGATTGCCACATAATTTTGATTGTTTTTGCTCTCTCTTTTATAGCTCAAACTAGTTTTGTGAATGAAAACTAACCCATTTGTCGGTATTTATAACTAAAATTAGCAAATTTCAGCATTTTTCTTAAGTGGACAAGTTGTCACCAAGAGGGGATGTTGGAAACGGGTGCCTACTTGTAAGTTTACCTCAAATTAGATAGATTGGAGGCCTTTAGCACTTTAAGATTCTAGGGTTTGGATGGCTAGATCAATTTGTGGAACCTTGTAGTTAAGTGCACTTGTTTGGTGCCAATACTCATATGGGTGACCTCCCGGGAAGTTTTTCCGCCATTACATTTTGCCCCTGTTACATTTTAACATCATAGCCATTTAGTGCGCATATGTGTTTTCATTCTCCTTTCTCTCCCTTATATCGCTCCAAATGGCTATCATAGCCATTTCAAGCACATTGGTGCTTTGATTCTCCTTGCTCTCCCTTGTATGGCTCCAAATGGCTATTATAGCCATTTCAAGCACGTTGGTGCTTTGATTCTCCTTGCTCTCTCTTGTATGGATCCAAATGGCTATCATAGCCATTTGGCACATATTAGTGGCTTTTATTTTTCTTTCTCTCCCTTGTATAGATTTAAATGGCTATTTGATTTAAAAGCACTAATATGTGCCAAATAGCCATTTGGCACATATTAGTGCTTTTATTTTTCTTTCTCTCCCTTGTATAGATTTAAATGGCTATTTGATGTAATCACATAGCTGATTGCCACATATTTTGGCTTGATTGTTTTTGCTCTCTCTTTTATAGCTCAAAATGGCTATCTAATTTATAGGGGTGTTGGGAAACAACTTTTTCCGAGCATTGGTGTGTTGTAGCTATTTTGGGAAAAAAGGAACAGAAAGAGAAGAAGAAGACATGACGATGAGAAGAGCAAGACAAGAAGAAGAAGATCAAGGAACGAAGAGAACACTCAAAGTTATCCCTCTCTTGCGTCAAAAGAAAATATATGCTTCGTACTTGGTCAAGCCTCTTTATTGCTATTGTCAGTCAAATTCTCCAAGAAAGCATTACTTTTTAGATGAAAAGGCATGTTTATTGCTATTGTTAGTCACCTTCTCCAAAAAAGAATATAAATGAATATGATGGTTTTTTTATTATAAGTTAAAGTTTTTAAATTTTTTATTTGAATATAGCTATTTTTCAACGTTATATTGCCCGCTTGCTGATTGGTCTACTTCTATTTTCTCTCTCTTCTAAAAGGCCCTCCAAATGACCTCTGAAATATTCTAATGAGTTGAGGAAATAGGTGAGGCTCACATGGGATTAAGATCGCATGAAGGTGTACTTATTGAGCAAATACATCTTGAACAAGAAACGGACACTAGAGATAATCCAGAAGAAGAAGAGATTCAAGCTGAGTATGATCATGATGCATCGATAGCTCTCATGCTAGAGCTAGAAGAGGATGATGACATGGATGAATTACCTTCTACTACTACAAGACAACCGATTCCACCAATTGATAACCTCAATATGAAATTATGAATGATAAACTTTCTCAAGTGATCTTGGTGGTAACACCTGTAAAAGATCTCTAGGTAGCATTTTCTTCTAGACAATGTCTTTGATAGTGCTCTTCTTGCCTTTATTTTCCAATCCAGCAATATCCACTATATTTTTAAAGACCTTAACAGATACTTGCATACTCTACTCATCAACTTCTCTTGGACAGATTTGCATTTTCCTTACACCACATACATCACATGTTCCCATTATGCATTTGTACCTATGGAAGCTACTTCCTAGAGGCATTGCGAGGCGAAGAGTATAGAGTCCCAAAGAGTTGTGATACTCTTGCTTGTATTTTTTGATGCAAGGCATCTTTTGTTGGTATTTCCATCAGATTGAAGGCATACAGTGCAGTTATAAGTGTAAAAAATCCCATGGATTGTAAATTTCTGACCTCGTATGTAATTTACTACCTCATTCAGAAAAATCATCCGTAAATGTAGAATAAAACAACAGGTGTAACCATCCCTCAACTTTAAGAAAAATAAGGCTTTCAAAGACTCGAAACAACGTTATGAAATTTGAATATTTGTGTGCTTTCCTTTGAACCTTAAATAAAGTTCAACCAGGAACTAAGTTATAATGTGTTAGATATACCAACCAATATCTAGACGAATTTAAATAAGCTTTTAAATTACCCATGACTCATGTGAGGCACCTCAAGAAGATGGATTCGATGTTTCACCTATGAACATCTAGCTAGTCTTTTACTACAAGCATCCTTTTTGTTAGGGGGAACCCTTGTCTCATCCATCCAAAATTGAAATGCTATGTCTTTGACACCTTGAGTGATGTGGGTTTTCCGCCCATCATGTCTATGACATGTGGATACAGGCAATGATCATTAGCTTTGTTTGCCACTGTTAACTGATGCTTGGCTAAATATAATTTTTTCTTGCGGATCCCATAAGCTGGCATCTTGTGGAATGCTCATGTCAGTAATTTTCTCCCCGCTTTTACCATTCACCAACATCAAGAGAGCTCACTTCTTCATGAAAAACTCATATGAAGATCTTGGTACCTTAACATGATTTAAAGTATTGCAAATGTTTCTTAGAATAGCCAATTCCAATTTCTTTGATTGTGGCGAGACTGCATGCTCTCAAACCAAGGATGTCAAAGAAGTTTTTCAAAGATTTCCTTTCTAGTACTTGATTCCATCTCCATTGTTAATTTATTAAAGTGTTGTACCATAGATTGGCATATCTTTCGTTTCTTTCGTTCATCTACCACCATAGTATTCCTTTCAGTCACAATGTTCATCATTCTCGCTCGTTGCTTTTTATTTTGAAGAGCCCATTATTCTCTTAATGATTTCCTACTATTCATATTGGCTTCAATTTCAGCTTCTATATTCAAGGATATTGAGATGTTAGCCATTTCTTCAATTTGCACCATTGTTGTAGTACTTTCAAGGACCTCAATAGTGTTGTACTGTTCAGCACTACTTTTCCTACAACATAAAGACCATTTTTAGTACTTTCTAGAAGTGATGAAGTGCTTTTCAGTAGTGCTAAAGAACTGTCATGCGGTGATTAGGTTACTTCTCAGAGTAAGCAAGTATAAAGTTCATACCTTCATGATGATGTTTCTAGCAATGATAAAGTACTATTGAATTGAGCTACTAGCCATTTCTTCAATTTGCACCATTGTTGTAGTACTTTGAAGGACTTTAGTAGTGTTGTACTTTTCAACAGTACTTTTCTTGCAACATGAAAATCATTTTTCATACTTTCTAGTAGTGATGAAGTGCTTTTCAGTAGTGTTTAAGACTTGTCGTATGGTGCTTTTGCTACTTCTCAGAGTAAGTAAGTGTAGAGTTTCATACCTACATGATGATACTTCTAGTAATGATAAAGTACTATTGAATCATATACTTGTAATCAAATATTCCAAATGACCTGCATAGAAGATCTATGATGAGAGATGAAAATCTCTAGAGACTATAGGAAGAGAGACCTTTATTCATGTGGGAAGAGAGACCTATAGTAAGAGATGAAAAGCTCTAGAGAGAGACTATAGGAAGAGAGACCTTCATTCATTTGGGGGAAGAGTCTAGACACCTATAGCATATCTTGCTCACAGAAAGAGAGAGAGAGAGAGAGAGAGAGAGAGAGAGAGAGAGAGAGAGAGAGATGTAGCAAGAGATGAAAAACTCTAGGGACTGTAGGAAGAGAGACCTTCATTCATGTGGGAAGAGTCTAGACCTGTAGCATAGCTCGCTGAGAGAGAGAGAGACAGAGACACAGAGAGAGAGAGAGAGAGAGAGAGAGGCACCAAGAGAGACCTTTAGCATAGCTCACTCACAGAAAGAAAGAGAGAGAGATAGGTCTACTTGCAATAAGTTGCATTCATGTGTGTCAG
Source organism: Cibotium barometz (assembly GCF_041138505.1). NCBI lineage: Eukaryota > Viridiplantae > Streptophyta > Polypodiopsida > Cyatheales > Cibotiaceae > Cibotium > Cibotium barometz. Next base: position 18,171,134 of record NC_141054.1, read on the forward strand.
ACTAACTGTTTGCTAAAGAGAGAGTGAGAGAGGAGGGCCACGCTAGGTCTACTTTCAGCAAGTTGCATTCATGTGTGGAAACTAACCTTTGCCAAATTGCCATTCAATTACTAGTGTGACCAGGAGCTCAAATTTATAAAATTTGGACTTTTTAGTCCTCTTCAAAGCCTACTTTTAAGCGCCAAAAACTGATTTCCTTAGCATTCCTTTCACGGCCACCTATATGTGCTTTCACGCAAGTATACATGTAGGTAGGTAGATAGATAACTGACTACTAAGATAGGTATACTAGTAGATAGGTATGTATGTAGGTGAATAGATACATTTATATATTTTATAAATTTATAGGATTTATGAATACGTGTACATAGGTAGATTGGTAGATAAGTAAGTATACACAAATTAGATAAATAAAGAACTATAAGATAGATAGGTAGTTAAATATGTAGGTAGATTTATAGATTTGAATATAGATAAAGAGACTTTACATTGCTATTGACAAAATATCGTATTATTGAATTCATGTTCAAAGCATGCATTGCTTCTATGCAGGGTTGATTTTTGATAGGCATTGTGCACGTTTTTGGGGTTTTCGCACGTATTTGAAGGGCAAAAATAAGGGTTGAACGTAAAAAATTACATAAAAATGACCAAAAAATCCAAAATCCAAAAATAAGGGTTGAACATAAAAAAATTACATGGAAATGACCAAAATATCCAAAATCTAGGAATTTCAAAGGGCAACCTTACCTGTCAAAAATCAACCCTGCTTATATGCTTGTATAGAAAATGTGCATTAGGGGAAGGTTGAGGTCTATAGGGGCCCTTTAAGCTGCCATATTATGATTTTAATGACTTTTTGTTAAAATGTTAAGTTTCTTTGACTTTAGATACCTTCTTATTCTTCAAATGGCTAGAAGTTTGAATTTCAAAGTTTCCCGTCAAAATTGAATTTAAAATTGAGTGGGCAAAACCATATCATGTGACATATCTATGGAAAGAGCTCAGCGAGTAGATTCTGGATCTCTAATCTCCGACAAATTTTGAGCTCATATGTAGAAGTTATGGATGTCCGAAATTTCAAAAACTTTTTCCCCCACTTTTTGGGAATGAAAAGTATAAAAAGGCATCTTCTAGAGAATCTTTTGACCACCTTTAATCACCCAACATTTTTGTATACATGGCATCACATGATTGGCCCTTTTTCTTAATAACCTTTTAATCACATGGCATCTTAAAGGGCCCCTATAGACCTCAACCTTCCCCTAATGTATGAAAGAATGTGGAAGAACAAGTGTCGTGAGCAATGAAAGAGTCTTGATCAAGTATCGTGGTGATGAGCAACAAAAGAGTCGTGAGTTGTAGCTACCCTACTAAGGTATGCCACCCTTACAAGATGTCTTTATTAACACTTTTGCCCAGTGTGGTTTCCATGTGTGCTTCGTTAACGGCCAGGCCGGGCCTATTTTATGATTTTCCATTGATTTTTATAAAGTTTGATACACAAAAACAGGAGGTTTTTTTGGGCGGGTCTCCTACTTCAGAAATCAAGGAACTACAAGGATAACTTTACAACAACAATGCACATCTATCCTCCTCTTTTGTATTGGAGGAGGATAGATGGAATCTGTTATGTGAATTGCTAAACAAAAGTGATTAGAGATGTAAGGGCAGGGATATGATGTTGACTTCTGGTGTCAGTTTGATGTAAAAAGCTTTTTTTGCTGATTTATATATATATTTACTGGTCTCAAAAACAAAATCCACAAGAATGTCACCCTTCTTTGGAAGGGGAAGAAATTAAGGGAGTAGGGGATTGCTTTTTTTTTTAGTTTATCAAATTTTCAAGACCTCTTGATTTCTTGTCATCCTCCCCGCCAAGCTTCAAGGATTTCTTTGTGTGGAATCCCGATTTCTACAAATTTCTCACATTTTCAATGGGTGAGAACACATATCTACATAAAGTGAGCGGTGTTTGCAGCCATAGTCACAACACATTAAACAATGCCAATGACTATCTACAAAGAAGTCCAAGATGTCATACATGATCCCAACAAGCATCCTAGCTGTCACAATACAAAAGGCTGTGAGAAATACTCACCAATGGGATATATGAGAGCTCTCTTAACACAAAGGATAGATCCTACTTATAGCAATAATAATCATCAACATAAAGTAAATGCATTATTGCTTGGTACTGCTAAGCATGCATAAACAAAAGTGAAACAAACATAAATGAGGCTTGACACAAGTCTTCCACAAAGTAACTTAAAAGCTCTATAATCAACATCTCTTACACATATAGAAGGGACCTAAGTCTATATTAAGAAATTTGGAAAAATCCCATTTTCATATGTTTAGGACAAATTAGCCAATAATAGGTCAATAATAGGTCAATAAAATGTAATAACTTCTTTTCTCCAAAGTGCATATTTGTGATAGTGAGGCTTACAATACTCAAACTATATTATATTTAAGAGCAATCTCATAGGAATGCTTTATTTAAAATCAACATTATATACCACGAATTTTGTGATCACAGTCATCATTTTGCCTTAATAATATATCAAAAAAATATAGAAAATGACTTTCATTAATTCATCAAAGTCATCAATTAACGACAAACCCTTTGCAAGGATAGCATGTCTTACTCCAAATTCAAATTTCACAAATATCTTCATATCCATGTACTCAACATTATATCCCCGAACATTACTCAATCATTGAGTGTGTCAACTTGATGACATCCTTATGTCTATTTATATAGCTACCAATATCCCTCATCCACAATTATCTTCACTTCCATGAACTCAACATTACATCCATTAACATTACTCATCATTGAGTGTGTCAACTTGATGACATCCTTATGTCCATTCATATAATTACCAATATTTGTTAAGTTAGCCAAAAATAATAATGGAGATAGAAAATATGCTATGCTAATCTAATAAAAATAAATGTTCGTTAAAGATAAGGCCTTAGCAATGATACTTACAAATTGCCATGACTATACAAGACCAACACTCATAAAAATACAGTTGTAGATAGACCAATTATTGAAGATAATGCCTTAACAATGACACTTACAAATTTCCATAACTATAAAGGACCAATGCTCATTTAAAAAAATAGATTGAATGAAATATAATGACAAATTATGGAAACTTAATACTGATAACACATTGCAATCAAAACTCGTAGTTGGCAAAGAGCTCATCTCTTGCCTTGAGGTTACATATAGATTCAACATAAACGTATCCATATTCAAGGTTATTGATTGACATGTGAGTTTATGCCAAGATGGCAAATATGGATAAAACACGTATCTCACGTTTCCTTTCTCATTGGAACCCCTACAACTCTTTATGTAACCTACCACAATTCTATCTCTAACATCACCCGCTATATAGACTCGATCCTCTTCAATGTCAATTGTTGGGTCCTCCATAATGGAGTACATCCTTGATCTGGGGTGCATGGAACACAATAAATTCCATTGATCATGAAGAAATTTAGATCCACAGTAGTGCAGCAAAGCTTGGCCAAAAGGAACACTTGATTGGATGAATAGCCCTTGACCAACACCCACAATTGCTGAGTTATTAACCATAAAGGAAACCTCATTAATGTAAAAGACTTCACCATTTTGAACTGGCCAATGAGATGGTTGTAAATGGTCACCATTGCTATTGTAAAGGCAAAGTGGAGAAACTTCACATATCCTTACTACTAAAAACAACAAAAATTCATAATCATTAGTATTTACACTAGGATAAACAATATAAAAGAACCCAATTAGTGTTTGCACTTGTAGTATACTTGGAGTTGAGATATGAAACCCTTAGCTGGAGCTCCTGTGATGAACCTTTTCTTATATTCGTAAACTGTTTATAAATGCTATTGTAAATGGCTATTTTATCAAGAATGCTGGGGAAGCATTTTGACCGTCTTGTGATTAAGGTTGTGGAGACCTAACTGATAAAGTTGCAACTGCTGACGGAGAGTCAATCGGGGACGTCTCGCGTAGCAAGGTGGGCCGAGGTCTTGACCAGCCTCGGTTCGATTAAAATGGCGAGCTTTCGGTACGATGGATGAGGGACCAAGAAAGCGGCCTATGAGTGAAGCGCTAGGTCACCTGCGAAGGATCCTAGAGGGTGCTGACCATACGGTGCTTGGGCTCTGGGTCACCTAGGATACCCACACGTGCGTCGAGGAAGATATTGGAACAAGGAGTAAGAGTTGTTTTCTGAAACCGGGCATGGATCTGGTTGATTGACCTTGCTGGTCTTCAATGGATGAGTCCATGGCTCTTTTTATGGATCTGTTGGTTGATCTTGCTGATCTTCAACGAGAGTCCATCTTGATTTTTATAAGTGATTATATTACCGAGTATTATGGGCTAGGAACTATTGAAAAGGCCCCTGAGTGGACAGGTGGTGAGCGTTCTAGTTGCCAATGATGCCATAGATACTCTGATGAAGGAATGATGGGAAATTAAGAATCAACCGGATAATTTGGAAGATTGTGATCAGTGGTACTATGGTTTCATTAAAGGATTGTTTTAAAGTTAGCTGATGCTAAGAAAAAGGCAATTTCATATTGGGTGTGTAAGTGGTGTGGCTAGTTTTATGTTTGCATGAACTTCCGGCTAGGGGGCCTTGGAACTCTTTTCCTTGGTACCCGGGACAAAACCTAACCAAATTCCAAATTGGATCCCATCACTACAGTGGTTGGGCGGTTGGCTAACCCATGGGATCGGATGGGGTTAGGCTGGACTGATGGATCCGTAAATCGAGACTCAATTTCTGTTATTACGATAGATGAAGTAAGTCCCGGATAGTAATTGTTCTATAGATAGGAATCAACGGCTGCGCCTCTTCATGGGGGAAAAAGCGTTGATCCCAATGATCCAAGTGCAAGTTTCTTCCTTGATCTGACCGAGTATCTTTATAGGTGCAGTCGGATCAGTTTGATCACTAATGGTCTTGACTACGTTAGAGTAAAAAGTTATCTTGGAGGAATCGCCCGTGCTTTCTTGGAGGAATCGCCCGTACTTTCCGGATAAGGGAAGTTTTTCCGGGTTCGGTTTTGGAAAAACCGACGGATTAGTCTTTTGTCCGGATATCCGTGTGGACGAGGCCCCGAGTGTGGGACCCTGCCTCGTGCAAGAAGTGCTACTTCCGCTGCTAGTACCCCGAATTCGTTGCGCGGTGGGAACAGGGATCTTACACCCATGACATTGGAATGCAAATAATCAATGCAAAAAGAGGAATTCCCATGGTAATTGAGATCCAAGAAATTAAATGGGAAGGAGAGAAAATTTTAGTATAATTCAATTTATGATTATTTACCAAAAGTGAAAATATGGGTAGAATTGATTTCTACAAATCCCATGAATTCTTTTATTCAAAAGAGAAATATTGAATATAATTCGATTGAGGAATTGAGAAAGAATATGGAAATAGTCGTCGAGAAAAAGAACCTTTGATTAGGCCGAACAATTGGTAGAAACTTAGAAAAAGTCCTATTAATCGGTATCAAATTAGAAAAAGCTATTAAATGGGAATAGCATGTGAATGGATGTGATAAGATGTGTATGGGATGCGATAGGATGTGAATGAATCAGATAAGATGAAAATAGGATGTGATGTAATGAAATGGATGTGGATGTGAATAATGAGATAAGAGGATACGTGAAAGGGTGAGATGGGAAGTACATGGATGTGGAAGTCGATGTGTATGTGGATGTATGGATGCGGATGTGTATGTGGATGTGGATGTATGGATGTGAATGTGTATGTGGAAGTATGAATGGGGATGTGTATGTGGAAGAATGAATGTGGATATGTATGTGGAAGAATGGATGTGGATGTGTATGTGGATATGGATGTATGGATGTGGATGTGTATGTGGATGTATGGATGTGGATGTGTATGTGGAAGAATGGATGTGGATGTGTGGAACTGGATCTATATGTGGAAGAATGGATGTGGATGTATGGATGTGGATGTGGATGTGTATGTGGATGTGGATGTATGGATGTGGATGTGGATGTGTATGTGGATGTGGATGTATGGATGTGGATGTGTATGTGGATGTATGGATGTGGATGTGTATGTGGAAGAATGGATGTGGATGTGTATATGGAAGAATGGATGTGGACGTATGGATGTATGGATGTGGATGTGGGTGTGGAAGAATGGATGTGGATGTGTATGTGAAAGGATGTGATGTGATGTGAATCGGGATGTGAATGAATGAGATGTGATGTGATGTGAATCGGGATGTGAATGAATGAATGAGATCTGATGTCATGCGAATTGGATGTAAATGTATGATATGGGATGTGAATGAATGAGATGTGATGTGATGTGAATCGGGATAAGAATGAATGAGATGAGATGTGAAATGAATGAGATGAGATGTGATATAAATTGAGACAGATGTTAAATGAATGAGGTGTGATGGGATGTGAATATGGATTGATGGTGCGAGTAGAAGAGATGTGATGAGAATAAATGAGGAAAGATGTGATGAGATGGAAAAAATGATGTGATTGGATGAGAATGGGTATACATATGAATTGGATATGAATTAAGTAATGTGGACGGATGTGAAACAATGTGAAAAAATGATGTGATTGGATGAGAATGGGTATACATATGAATTGGATATGGATTAAGTAATGTGGACGGATGTGAAACAATGTGAAAGATGAGAGTTCATTATAGGAACTGTATTTATGACCTGTTTTTAAATGACTATTTTATATCAAAAAATGCTGGGAAAGCATTTTGACCACCTTGTGAATGAGGTCATGGTGACCTAACTGATAAAGTTGCAACAGCTGACGGAGAGATGATTTGCATGATGACAACACTCTTTTGATGGATATTGGAGACAAGTCTATTGATGTTCATTCTACGGTTTCAAAGGACACTCTTTTGATGGATATTGGAGACAAGTCTATTGATGTTCATCCTACGGTTTCAAAGGAGACTGCTACAGATCTTGATATCTATGTTGATCTTCCTATAAAAACTTGAGCACAGTGCAAATCATGTATATGATGATGATCTTGAAACCTTTAATCACGTATTGGCTATTTGTGAAGATGTCCTCTTCACAAAAGGAACAATGGAAGGAAGGCATGGAAGCTGAATATGAGTCTTTGATCTCAAAAGGTACATGGGTTCTCACCAATCTACCTTCTGATCGTACTCTTATCAAATGTAAGTGGGATTACAAGACTAAAACAAAGGCAGATGGATCCTTTGATAAATTCAAAGCTCGTTTAGTTGCAAAGGGATACTCACAAATTGCACAGGGATTGACTACCATGACACTTTTTCACCCGTAGTTCGTAGTACAAGCATTCGAGTACTACTAGCTTTTGCAACTCAGTTTGATTTGGAAATACATCAAATGGATGTTAAGACGGCTTTTCTTGATGGAGACTTAAAGGAGGAAATATATATGGATCAACCTAAAGGATTTACAATTCCCGAAAAGGAACATCTTGTATGCCAACTCCACCATGCTTTGTAAGGACTAAAACAAGCGTCACGATCATGGAACATCAAGATTGATCAATTTCTCACATCTCAGGGGTTTGTTTCTTGCTTTTCTAATCCAAATCTTTATATCAAGCACAATGTGGATAACCATTTTGTGATATTGGCCCTTTATGTTGATGACACTATACTTGTGTCTAATAATCTATCTTTCATGCAACAAGTAAAAAAGGTTTTATCCTCAGCCTTTGATATGGTGGATCTTGGCAAAATCCATTCATGCCTTGGTATTCAAGTTCAAAGGTATCGTCACAATGGTATTTTGCTTCTTCGTCAAACAAAGTTTATCTAAGATATTGTTCAAAAGTTTGGATTGGCTACTACACATTCGGCAAACACTCCTTGTCTTGCAAGCTCTACTAGGAATACTTCTGCAAATATTGAGGCTGAATCATTAGCTTTAAATCAACCCTATGCTAATCTTGTTGGTTGTCTTTAATTTGTGGGCATGCAGCACTTGTCTTGATATTCTGTTTGCAACAAATCTGTTAGGACAATACTTGTAGATGGAGAGGACAATACTTGTCCTCTCCATCTACAAGACATTGGTCTCAAGCTAAATGTGTTTTGAAATACTTGAAGGGCACTGCAGATTTCGAACTTGTATATCGCCGTCAAGAAGACATATCTTCATCAACTTCAAGAAGACATATCTTCATCAACTTGTATATCGCCATCAAGAAGACATATCTTCATCAACTTCAAGAAGACATATCTTCATCAACTTCTGTTAATCTTTTGGGTTATTCAGATGCTGATTGGGCAAACTCTAACTTGTCCATGCGATCCACTAGTGGTAATTGCTTCTTGTAAGATTCCTCCCCAGTCTCTCAGGATGTCCAGTATCTTCCCCTGTAGTCAAATCCCTCTTCGGAAATATAAAAGATCTTGTTTCTACCAGTTTTGGTCTATAGAGAAAATCTTCTAGAGAGTGATAAATCAGTTTTTAAATATTTTTGGATGGAAAAATATCTCTTCTTATTAAAATAAGTTCCCCCGAAACAAAAGTTCAAAAAGATTTTCAGAAAGTGCATTAGAAATCAAGTATAATCTGTTCAAGAGGCCTTATCCTGAGGGTCAAGATCTTTTCGAAATTTTCAATTAAGGTTCCTATGGGCCAATAAGATTCATCCAAATGTGTGGAGGAGATAAATGGAAGAAATAAAGAAAATCCCCCCAAAAATTAGTAAATACTCACATAAGATGAAGAGTTGACTAAGGAGAAGGTTATTAGTTAAAAAAGAGAGATATTTAGAAGAAATGATGCATTTTTGACACCTCAGTATGGGGGAATTCCCCTCATTAAGGAGGTGCCTATTTCACATGTGGGGGAGAGTTTTAAACTCCCAAATAATGAGATATTTTTATCTCTCCTCTCTCCTGTTTCAACTAGATCCAAAAAGTGAGCTAAACTAACCTAAAAATGGTCAAAAATTAACCAAACTGATCTGGAAAATTCTAGAATCATTTTGCTTGGTTAGAGGCTCACTTTTTCTTATAAATAGAAGCCTCTCCCTTTGTTGAAGCTTAATAGTATTTTTTGCACCATTACCCTGCTTCTCCCAAGAGCCAAAAACTGTGAATTTACTCATAATTCATTAGTTTTTGACCTTCCCTCTTCTAAAGATTGGTGGTCACTCTTGTTTCAAACAAGAGTAGATCCCTCAAACCATCAAGCCAAAGGAAAGCTCTCAAATTCTCCTTGTAAGTGGGAGATTCTTCTCTTTTCTATTTCATTTTATCGTTTTTATGATTTTTGTCTTCTCTAAAATGATTATGATGTTATGCCTCATTGAAAAAAGGCATTCCCCTCTCTTCTTTAGTAAATCCAACCATTCTTTATCCTAGATGAATGATTAATGGATAAAATCAAGTTTTTTCGCTTTGATAAGTAGAAAATGTTTACATTAGAATGATTTAAATACTCTTGGTGAACTTCCAATTAATTTTAGAGAATTAAAAATTGAAAAATGATCAGCCATACAAAGGAGGTTATGGCAAAAATTTTTAAAATTGTGAAAAATAAGTTTTAAATTTTTTTATTTAAAAAGAGTAATTCCCATCGTATATGTATTCTTAAAGTGTTCATTTTCATCCTAGGTATAAGAAAATGCATACTAAAAATATTTTATTAAAAAAGTATTACTTTCTTTAAAATTAAATTCCATGCATAGAAGGAAGTATATTGAAATTGTTATTTTGATTATAAAAGAGTGATTTTCATCATAAATGATTTTTATGCATAAATAGATGCATAAAAGAAATTCTTTCATATTAAAAGAGTGATTTTCATCATAAATGATTTGTATGCATAAACATATGCATAAAAGATATTTTTTATATTAAAAAGTGTGATTCTCATCATAAATGATTTTTATGCATAAATAGATGCATAAAAGAAACTCTTTTATATTAAAAGAGTGATTTTCATCATAAATGATTTGTATGCATAAAAGATATTTTTTTATATCAAAAGTGTGATTTTCATCACAAATGGAATTTATACATAAATTAGATGCATAAGAGAAATTCTTTTATTCTAAAAGTGTGATTCCTACTAAATTGGATTTATGCATGGAAAGATGCATAAAGAATTTATTTTAATCCAAAAGTGTTATTCTCATCAATTTTGAATTTATGCATAGTTAGATGCATAAAAGATTTACTTTTATTTTGAAAGTGTTATTCTCATTAAATGGAATTTATGCATAGTAAAATGCATAAAAGATTTATTTTTATTTTGAAAGTGTTATTCTCAATAAAATGGAATTTATGCATAGTAAAATGCATAAAAGGTTTATTTTTAATTCAAAAGTGTTATTTTCCTTAAAATTGAACTTATGCCTAAATAGATGCATAAAAGGATTTTTATAAAAGTGTTATTCCTACTAAAGTTGTCTTTATGCCTAATTAGATGCGTAAAGAATCTTTATATCAAAAAATTCGAATTCTCCTACATTCTATAAATAGATGTGATAAGATGTAATAGGAATCAGATAGATGTAAGTGGATGTGGATGTATGGATGTAGATGCGGATGTGGATGTATGTATGTGGATGTGGAGATATGAATGTGGATGTGAAAATGGATGTATGGATGTAGATGTGGATGTGTGGATGTGTGGATGTGGATGTGGATGTGGATGTATGGATGTGGATGTGGATGTATGGATGTGGATGTATGGATGTATGTATGTGGATGTGGATGTATGAATGAGGATGTGAAAATGGATGTATGAATGTGGATGTGAAAATGGATGTATGGATGTGGATGTGGATGTGGATGTATGGATGTGGATGTGGATGTATGGAAGTATGTATGTGGATGTGGATATATGAATGAGGATGTGAAAATGGATGTATGAATGTGAATGTGGATGTGGATGTATGAATGTGGAATGTGGATATGGATGTATGGATGTGAATGTGAATGTGGATGTATGGATGCGGGTATGGATGTGGATGTATAGATGTAGATATGGAATGTAGATGTGGATGTATGAATGTGGATGTGGAAATGGATGTATGCATATGGATGTGGATGTGGAAATGGATGTATGGATGTGGATATTGATGTATGAATGTGGATGTGGATGTGGATATATGAATGTGGATGTATGGATGTGGATATGGATGTGTATGTATGAATGCGGATGTGGAATTGGATGTATGATGTGGATGTACGAATGTGGATGTGTATGTAGAATAATGAATGCGAATGTGTATGTGAAATGATGTGTCGTCGATATGAGTGAATGGATGAGATGTGATGACATGTGAATTGGGATGTGAATATGTGATATGTGATGTGAATCTGAGGTGATGAGATGGAAAATGATGTGATTGGATGAGAATGAGTACGTGACATATGAATGGAATGTGGAATAAGTAATGTGGACTGATGAAGAGGGATAATGTGGAAAGACGAGAGTTCAATATAGAAACTATATTTGTGACCTATTTGTAAATGATTGTTTTATGTCAAGAATGTTGGGGAAGCATTTTGACCGTCTTGTGATTAAGGTCGTTGGAGACCTAACTGATAAAGTTGCAATTGCTGAGACGAAGAGTCAATGGAGGACATCTCGCATAGCAAGGTCGGCCGAGGTCTTGACCAGCCTCGGTTCGATTTAAATGGTGAGCTTCCGGTACGATGGATGAGGGACCAAGGAAGCAGCCTATGAGTGAAGCGCTACGTGACCTGCGAAGGATCCTAGAGGGTGCTGACCATACGGTGCTCAGGCTCTGGGTCGCCGAAGGTACCCACACGTGCGTCGTGGAAGATATTGAATCAAGGGGTAAGAGTTGTTTTCTGAAACCGAGTATGGATCTGGTTGATTGACCTTGTTGGTCCTCAATTGATGAGTCCATAGCTCTCTTATATGGATCTGTTGGTGGTTGATCTTGCTGTGAGGATTCCATCTTGATTTTTATAAGTGATTATCTGCCGGGTACTATGAGCTAGGAACTATAGAAAAGGCCCCTGAGTGAACAGGTGGTGAGCGTTCTGGTTGCCAATGATGCCATAGATACTCCGATGAAGAAATGATTGCAAATTAAGATTCAATCGGATACTTGGAAGTTTATGATCAGTAACACTATGATTTCATTAAATGACTGGATTAAATACATTTGAATCTAGGAAAAAGGTAATTTCATATTGGGTGTGTAAGTGGTGTGATTGGAGTTAAATTTGCTTGAAAATCCGGCTAGGGAGACTGGGAACTCTTTTCCCTGGTACCCGAGACAAAACCTAGCCAAATTCCTAATTGGATCCCATCACTACAGTGGTTGGGTGGTTGGCTGGACTGATGGATCCGTAAATCGAGACTCAATTTCTATTTAGTTCGATAGATGAAGTAAATCCCGCACAAAAATTGTTCTATGGAAAAGAATCAACAGCTGTTCCTCTCAATGAGGAAAAAAGTGTTGGTCTCTATGATCCACGTACAGTCTTTTTCCTTGATCTGACTATGGGACTTACGGGTTCGGTCAGATGAGCTCAGTTAGTTAAGGCTTTTGACTACGTTAGGGAAAAGTTATCCTGGTGGAATTGCATGTGCTTTCTAGGCAAAGGAAGTTTTTTCGGGTTCGGTTTTGGAAAACCCGATGGATTAGTCTCTTGTCCGGATATCTGTGGGCAAGGCCCCGAGTGTGGGACCCTGCCCCGTGCAAGAAGTGCTACTTCCGCTACTAGCACCCCTGAAATTGTTGCGCGGTAGGGACAGGGATCTCACACTTCTTTATCAATGGTTGTTTGGTATCTTGGGCTAGCAAGAAACAACGCTGTATTGCAGTTTCTACTACAGAGTTTGAATATGTAGCTACATCTTTAGCAGCTCGTGAATTGGTTTGGCTTCGACAATTGCTTGCCGATATTGGTCATTCTCCTTCCTCAAGCACTCCTCTTAGGTGTGACAACCAAAGTGCTATTAGTCTAGCTAAGGACTACGTGCAACATAGCACGTCCAAGCATATTGCAGTTCATTATCACTATGCTCGACATGAAGTAAGGAAAGGAGCAATATTGGTAGAACATTGTCCAACTGATCAAATGATTGCAGACATTCTCACCAAAGGACTCCATGAAGCTCGGTTTACACTTTTGTGATCAGAACTTGGAGTTGCGGCGGTCTCTCTTTTTGGAGATAAGCACATCTCACGTCATGTCAATTTTGTCTAGACTTGTACATAGCCTATAGACTTTAGGACCTTCACACATTACTTCACATAAGGCACATTTATTCTTTGTCATTTGTATATTGAAGCACATGGCACATGGACTTTCAGGTGGCATTGTACATTTATATGTAGGAGCTCACGTTTTTCCCTTGTGCTCCCAAGGGTTTTTTTACTCCGAGATGGAGACCTTTATTTGAGTGGGGGTGTTGGAGCTATATATAGCTAGCCCTAACTCACTCTAGGTCTTGCCTATACATATGTGACTTGTGACTAATATGATTCATTCTTGTAGAGCGTATGTGGTGTCTCTTGTCTTGTCTCTCCCCCCCTCTCAACAGGAAGAGGACGAGGCTAGGAAGGGGGCGAGCAATTCCTCAAAGACCAAGGGTGGATACAACCATTGATCTTAATGCAGCCACAAGGATGGATTTGTTAAATATGGCTGCAGAGATGGGCTAAAGAATGGCTAGGGAACAAGGGACTGCTTTAGAATCCCGACCATCCTAGATGAAGCCATATATCATTTCTAAACTCGTCCGAAAATTCTCTGGGGATGGAGACCCTATCCAACATATAGAGATTTTTGAGTCCACATGCAAAACCTGCGGACTTGTCAGTGATGTGACAATGATTCATGCTTTCTCACTGACCCTGGAAGGGAAAGTTCATCAGAGGTTCTGAATCCTCAAAGCCGAGGATAAGGTTAACTTCACACAACTCAAGAATGTGTTTGTGCCCACCTTTGCCAGAAGTGGTGATAGATGGACCATGTGGCACAGCTGCACAATATCAAACAAAAGGAAATGGAGTCGATGAGAGACTATGTCTCTCGACGTAAGCACTGAAATTCAAGGTGCAAACTAGGGGAGAGGTTAACTGACGATCAGTTATTGCCTTGCTTCCGGAGAGGGGTTAGAGACCACAAGATGCATGATTATCTGTTACTAACCCGACCATCAGAAATTGAAGGTAAAGGAGGAAAAAGAAACATCTGGGCATGGGCATAACCATCTTTACCTCCACAAGGAATTGGTGTGGTGCTCTATGTGCAGATTGAATCACACTACCACCGAATGTCCACAATTAAGAGCAAGGCCATTACTCTATTGTGCACACTGTGTAAAATTAGAGAATTGTGACACTTCAATGTGCAGATATCCAAGATTCCAAACTTTTGCATAGCTACCAGCACCTAGAGCTCCATTGGCTTTACTTGCACCACTTGGACAGATCACTGCTGCTACAAGACAACCCAACTCTTCCTATTTACCTAGGGGGTATTCTCGGTACAAGATGCTTCACCTCTACCACCACAACCATCATAGGCTAAGATCAACCAATTACTGATTGAAGAGCCATCTAAAGATATTGATATGGTGCATGAAGTATAACTTAGCGGCGGAGAGTACTATGAAGAAGCTACTGAGGTCACACCAATATTCTACATCCTACAAAATAACACACCAGTACCTATGTTTCAAACCACACGGTACACTGGAAGGGCAAGGACATGAACTCAAACATAAGGAGAGGACTACTCTAATTTTTTGGCTACAGGGCGCCTGCGTTAAATCGCTGAGTGCCCAAACAAGAATATGGTTCATATGCACCAACCCCAACAAGTGACTGCTACTACGCCCAATGATATGCCAATACTCACTTGTACTAAATGTGGTATTGATCATCTGATCAAGGATTGTCCATATCGCATAAGCGGTTCAACTTCCACTACTAATCAAACCACCATCTAAATCATTAGTGTGCAACATGGAAATATTACACCACTTAATGTTTTGACACGAGCCCAAGCCCAATTAGGAGATAAGGGGAAGAACTGAGATGTGACTATTTCCAGAACTGGCCGTAGGAGGAGTGAAAAAAGTGGATAAGGGTGACACAAGGGTCACAATCCAAGATGGATCCAAAAAGATATGATCAACACCGGATCCATCCAATCAAGAGAAGAGGGGGATCAAAGGATCAACCACAAAGGGCCGGACCTAGAGGAGAAAAGGGAGAAACCATAAACTCCTAAAGGATTTGGTGAGTATCCTAATGCCGACATGGAGATAAGAAATTTCAAAGACACAAAGGCCTTAGTAGAAGAATGCCAATGGCTTCATGAAGCCAAGCTAAGGGCTAATGGGGTCAAGGATACAATGTATCCACGAAACGCGCCAACAAGGGAAAGGGAATTGGACATACCCAGTCTGAAAGATCCGTAACCCTCCACACAACAGATTCGGGGGTGCTAGCAACGAAAGTAGCACTCCTTGCCCGGTGTGCAGGGTCCCTCACTCGGGGCCTCGCCCATGGATATCCGAACAAGAGACTAATCCCTCAGTTGAACTGGAAAAACCTCCCTCGCCCAAAAAGCACGGGCGATTCCTCCATATTTTTGGCTCTAACGCATTCAAGGTCATTAATGACCAAACTGATCCAACAAAACTTGTAAGTCGCTTGGTCAGATCAAGGAAGAAACTTGCACTTGGATCATAGAGATCAACGCTTTTTTCCCCATCGAGAGGCATAGACGTTGATTCTTTTCCATAGAACAATTACTATCTAGGATTTACTTCATCTATCGTACTACAACAAAATTGAGTCTCATTTTACGGATCCATCAGTCCCATGGGTTAGCCCACCGCCCAACCACTGTAGTGATAGGATCCAATTAAAAATTTGGTTAGGTTTTGTCCCGCATACCAGGGAAAGAGTTCCCAGGCCCCCTAGCCGGAAATTCATGCAAATTTAACGCCAGTCACACCACTTACATACCCAATATGAAATTAATTTTTTTTCACAAGTTCAATTATCTTTAAAACAATCCTTTAATGAAACCATAGTGTCACTGATCATAATCGTCCAAAATATGTGGTTGAATCCTAATTTCCAATCATTCCTCACCGGTGTACCTATGGCATCATTGGCAACCAGAACGCTCACCACCTGTCCCTCAGGGGCCTTTTCGATAGTTCCTAGCTCATAGTACCCAACAATATATTCACTTATAAAATCAAGATGGAGTCTCTGTTAAAGATCAACAAGATCAACCAACATCTCCATATAAAAGAGCCATGGACTCATCCGTTGAGGACCAGCAAGGTCAATCAACCAGATCCATGCCCGTTTTTAGAAAACAACTCTTACTCCTTGTTCCAATATCTTCCCCGTGACGCACGTGTGGGTATCTTTGGCGACCTAGAGCCCGAGCACCTTATGGTCAACACCCTCTAGGATCCTTCACAGGTGACCTAGCACTTCACTCATAGGCCGCTTCCTTGGTCCCTCATCCACCATACTGGAAGCTTTAAATCGAACCGAGGTTGGTCAAGACCTTGGCGACCTTGCTATGCGAGATATCCTCCGTTGACTCTCCGTCAGCTATTGCAACTTTATCAAATTAGATCTCCACGATCTCATTCACAAGACGATCAAAATGCTTCTCCAGCATTCTTGACATAAAACAGTCACTTAAAAATAGGTCATAAATACAGTTTCTATAATAAACTCTTGTCTTTCCACATTGTTTCACATCAATCCACATTAATTAATCCACATCCATTTCATATGTATTCCCATTCTCATCCAATCACATCATTTTCCATCTCATCGCATCTTTCCTCATTTATCCTCATTAGATCTCATCCATTTCATATGTATTCCCATTCTCATCCAATCACATCATTTTCCATCTCATCGCATCTTTCCTCATTTATCCTCATTAGATCTCATCCACTCGTATCTACCCATATTCACATCTCATCACATCGGATACAAATGCAACATGGGAGTTAGGAAAAGAAGGCAATCGGATAAAAGTGGGTGTTTAAAGTCAAGCATAAAACTGATGGTTCAGTGAGCAACTATAAGGAAAGATTGGTGGCAAAAGGTTATGCATAGACTTATGGCATTGACTACGACCCAGTTGCAAGAATGGCAACCATGAGGGCTGTCATTGCTATGGCTGGAACAAAGAGTTTGTATTTACATCAGATGGATGTAAGGAATGCCTTCTTGATGGTGATTTGCAAGAAGAATTTTACATGATGCTAGTCACTAGGTTATGAGAGTGATGCACACCCAGACTTTGTGTGCAAGTTACGCAATGCCTTGTATGTCTTCAAGTAGGCACCCTGAGCATGGTCAAACAAGATCGGGGAGTATCTTGTTACCATTGGATTTTATATATCCAATGTAGATTTTTCACTTTATGTGAAAAAGACAGATAGAGGGATCGTATTATTAGTAATCATGTGGATGACTTGATTATCACTAGTGATAGTGATGTTGACATACATGATGTCAAGAGGCTTTTGTAGCAAAAGTTTGAGATGAAGGATTTGGGTGAGCTGCGATATTTTTTGGGCATAGAGGTAGTGAGATCACCTTATGGAATTTTGTTATTACAGAGAAAATATGGCTTGGACATGTTGTCCAAGTATGGTATGGCTAGTTGTAAGCCTATTTCAGTGCCATTGGAGTAGAACACAAAGCTTTCTGCAAATAAAGATGAGCTTTTAGAGGACCCCACTACATATAGGCGCATAGTGGGTAGGTTGATCTACATAACCATTACTAGGCCAAACTTGAGCTATATTGTTGGACTTGTGAGTTAGTTTATGCAAACCCCTAGGAAGCCACATTTGGATGTGGCTAGATGGATTCTGAGACCATACGTAAATTTCACAGTTGATTATGAAATTTTCTATGAGGTTGGTACAGAGATATAGCTACATGGGTACATAGATGCTTATTAGGCTAGTAGTGTTACAAATAAGAGATCTACCAGTGGTTTTATGTTCTCATTTGGGAGTGCTGCTGTGACTTGATATTCATGACCATTACAAGGCCAAACTTGAGTTATGTTGTTGGAATTGTGAGTCAGTTTATGCAAACCCCTAGGAAACCACACTTGAATGTGGCTAGACATATTCTTAGGTACATAAAGTCCACAGTTGATTATGAACTTTTCTATGAGATTGGTATAGAGATATAACTACATGGGTACACAGATGCTCATTCGGATGGTATTGTTGTAGATATGAGATTTACCAATAGTTTTATGTTCTTATTTGGGAGTGCTGCTATGAGTTGGAGCAATAAGAAGTAGCCAACAGTTGCCTTGTTGAGTACAGAGGTAGAGTATAGGGGTGTATCTATGGCATCATGTGAGATAGCTTGGTTTTAGAAGCTACTTGGTTATATGGGTGAGTCTATTGATAGAGCATTTTTCATTTATTGTAACAACATGAGTAGTATACGGGTGCCTAGTAACCCAATATACCATGCTAGAACAAAGTACATTGAGGTACACTATCACTTTGTGAGGGAGAAGGTTCGAGCAAGTGATGTAGATCTGGTATATGTTAGCATAGAGGATCACGTGGCTTACATCTTCATGAAGGCATTGGGCACAAAGAAGCTCCACAGGTTTAGGAGCTTACTTGAAGTGCAGAGTGTGGAGTTGAGCTCAAGAGGTCTATGAGATTATGGTTGATATGCTGTCAGTGGATGATAGGCTACGTGACAACCACTTTAGAGTACTAGATATATGGCATAATTATAGCACCAGCTCATAGAAATTTGAAAGAATAAAGTTTAGTATTATTCATGTGACTAGAATAACCACTAATTGGATCATTATCCAATTATGGATTGATTCTTAATTTTAGCATAAATTAAATAGCATAAAAGTATTAAAAGCCATTATTTTGGCCTCCAATTAGACAAGCATATAAATTACTTTTAAATTAGAGAAATGCTTCATGAGAAGCTTCATTTGAATTGAGAATAGGTCATAGGAATGACCATTCTTTGGGGGAGAGAGAAATGCTTAAAAACCATTATAAATTAATCATAAATGGAAATTTATGTATTTTTTCATTACAATACATTAAAGAACTTCAATAGTATTCAAAAGCCATTCAAATTAATGCTTCTCAAGCTTGAGAGGGATTGAGAAGAAAAACATTTAGAGATTTAAGAAAAAGAAGACAATAATCCACACTTTACCTCCTAAATTACTTGATTCTTTGATTACACTAGAGGCCCCCAACCAATCAATTGGTTTGGTATGTTGTTGGAGTCACCAAGGAAGATTGAAGAGAGAGAGAAGCTCCAATCTCTTCAATTTGTAGAGGATTTTTAGAGGATAATAGAAAATATCATTATTTTAATATAATACTGGCATAGTATAGTTCTCATATTTCTTTACAAAGGGCTAAGGATCTATTTATAGGTGAGGGAGGCCTCTAACCAAGTCCCACTAGTTTCTAGAATTTTCTAGGTTCAGTTTGGTTGAATTTGGACAAGATTTGGACCTAGTTTGGCTCCCTTTTGATTTGGTTTGATCTAGAAGAGAGGAGAGCTAAAAATATCACAATATTTTTGAGTTTAAAACTCCACCACACAAGTGAAATAGGTGCCTCCTTGAAGAGCTCCCTTCTCCTTACCAAGGTGTCAAAATTGAATCATTATACCCAAAGTATTTCATTTTTTTAGTAATACTCATAGTTTTTTACTAATAAACCTTGTCCTTGGTCAACTCTTCATCTTATGTGAGAATTTACTCATTTTTGGGAGTTTTTCTTTTATAAATTGGACTTATCTCCTCCCCCATAATTGGATTGATCCTATTGGCCCATAGGAACCTTACTTGGACCATAATCCAATTTTTTTTGAAAATCTAGACCCTTAGGCTAAGGTCCTTTAAGCTTATTTTCAATTAATTCCAAATGCACATTGGAAAGTTCTTTTTGAATTTCTGTTTCAGGGGAAACCATTTTATACAGTAGGAGGATTTTTATATCTAGAAATATCTCAATTTTGGATTACCTCTCTCTAGGCCAAAACAAGGTAAAAAAGAATCTTTCTTTTATTTCAAGAGGGGAATGATTACAAGATTAGAAGGAGAGGTTCTTACACCTGTACACCTCAAAAGCTGGAGGAAGGAATCCTACATCCTACCCCAGTTAGAGGATCTACCTCTGGGATTTCTCCCATCGAGAGGCACAACCATTGATTCTTTTTTCCATAGAACAATTACTATCCGGGATTTACTTCATCTATCGTACTATAATAGAATTGAGTCTCATTTTACGGATCCATCAATCCAGCCCAGTCCCATGGGTTAGCCAACCACCCAAACCACTGTAGTGATGGGATCCAATTAGGAATTCGGTTATGTTTTGTCCCGGGTACTAGGGAAAAGAGTTCCCATGCCCCCTAGCCAGATATTCATGCAAATATAATGCCAATCACACCACTTACACACCCAAACCACTGTAGTGATGGGATCCAATTAGGAATTTGGTTATGTTTTGTCCCGGGTACTAGGGAAAAGAGTTTCCATGTCCCCTAGCCAGATATTCATGCAAATATAATGCCAATCACACCACTTACACACCCAATATGAAAATGCCTTTTTTACAGAGTCAGCTATCTTTAAAACAATCATTTAATAAAACCATAGTGTCAGTGATCATAATCCTCCAAAATATCTAGTTGAATCCTTATTTCCAATCATTCCTTCATCGGTGTATCTATGGCATCATTGGCAACTAGAATGCTCACCACCTGTCCACTTAGGGGCCTTTTCGATAGTTCCTAGCTCATAGTAGCCAGCAATATATTCACATATTAAAAATGGAATCTCCATTTAAGATCACCAAGATCATCCAATGGATCCATAAAAAAGAGCCATGGACTCATCCGTTGAGGACCAGCAAGGTCAATTAACTAGATCCATGCCCGATTTTTTAGAAAGGAACTCTTACTCCTTATTCCAATATCTTCCCCGACGCACGTGTGGGTATCTTCGGCGACCCAGAGCTTGAGCACCGTATGGTCAGCACTCTCTAGGATCCTTCGCAAGTGACCTAGCGCTTCACTCATAGGCCGCTTCCTTGGTCCCTCATCTACCGTACCGGAAGCTCACCATTTAAATCGAACCGAGGCTGACCTCAGCCGACCTTGCTACGTGAGACGTCCTTCGTTGACTGTCCGTTAGCTGTTGCAACTTTATCAGTTAGGTCTTCACGACCTCATTCTCAAGACGGTCAAAATGCTTCCCTAGCATTATTGACATAAAACAGTCATTTAAAAATAGGTCATAAATACAGTTTCTATAATGAACTCTCGTCTTTCACATTGTTCCACATCTGTCCACATTACTTAATCCATATCCAATTCCTATGTATTCCTATTCTCATCCAATCACATCATTTTTCATCTCATCACATCTTTCCTCATTTACCCTCATCACATCTCATCTACTCGCATCAACCCATATTCACATCCCATCGTACCTCATTCATTCACATCTATTTCAATTTACATCACAACTCATCACATTCATTTCACATCTCATCTCATTCATTCTTATTTCGATTCACATCACATCACATCTCATCCATTCACATCCCATATCATTCATTTACATCCAATTCATATTATGACATCACATCTTATTCACTCACATCCGAATTCACATCACATTACATCTCATCCATTCACTCACATGGACATCACATCCTTTCACATACACATCCACATCCATTCTTTCACATACACATCCATATCCATTCTTCCACATACGCATCCACATTCATTCTTCCACATACACCTCCACATCCATTTTTCCACATACACATCCACATCCATTCTTCCACATACACATCCACATCTATTCTTCCGCATACACATCCACATTCATTCTTCCACACACATCCACATCCATTCTTCCACATACACATCCAATCCATACATCCACATACACATACACATCCATACATCCACATCCTTTCTTTCACATACACATCCACATTCATTCTTCCACATACACATCCACATCCATACATCCATACTCACATCCACATCCATACATCCACATACACATCCACATCCATTCTTCCACATGAAAATCCACATCCATTCTTCCACATACACATCCACATTCATTCTTCCACATACGCATCGACATCCATTCTTCCACATACACATCCACATCCATACATCCACTTCCATTCTTCCACATGCACATCCACATCTATTCTTCCACATACACATCCACATCCATACATCCTCATCCATACATCCTCATCCATACATCCACATTCATTCTTCCACATGTACATCCACATCCATACATCCACATACACATCCACATTCATTCTTCCACATACACACCCACATCCATACATCCACATCTATTCTTTCACATGCACATCCACATCCATTCTTCCACATACACATCCACTTCCACATCCATGTACTTCCCTTCTCGCCCTTTTACATATCCTCTCATCTCATTATTCACATCCACATCCATTTCACTACATCACATCTTATCACATCCTATCACATCCCATACACATCTTATCACATCCTATTTTCACCTTATCTTATCCATTCACATGCTAATCCCATTTAATAGCTTTTTCTAGGTTGATCTTGATAACGGGAGTTTTTCTAAATTTCTGCCAATTGCTTGGCCTAAATAAAGGTTCTTTCTCGACGACTAGTTCCATATTCATTCTCAAAATGAATTAAATTCAATATTCCTCTTTTGGAATAGAAAAATTCATAGGATTTACAAAAATCAAATCTACCCATATTTCCACTTTTGATAAATAATCATAAAATTGAATTATACTAAAATTTCCTCTTCTTCCCATTTAATTTCTTAGATCTCAAATACCATGGGAATTCCTCTTTTCGCATTTAATTAATTGCATTCCAATGTCATGGGTATTGCTCTTTTATCATCAATTATTTCTCATAAAGTAATTTCATTTAAAATAAAATGCCCATAAATTCAATATGCTAGGAATTTCTCTTTTTCCTTCTAAATGATGGAATTCCAAATGTCATAGGAATTCCTCTTTTAACATTTAAAAATTTCTCGTAGATAAAATAAATTTATCTAAATTGTATCTTTGAATTTAATTAAAATACTCATTAATTCCATTATACTAGGAATTTCTCTTTTCCCATCTCAATGATGGAATTCCAAATGTCATAGGAATTCCTCTTTTAACATTTAAATATTTCTCATAGATAAAATAAATTTATCTAATTCCAAATGTCATAGGAATTCCTCTTTTAACATAAAAAATGAATTACCAAAAATTTCTCTTTTGCTAATTACTATTTATGCATAAACATAAAAATCAAATTTTCCATGATTATAATGAGAATCATTCAATTAATCTAGGATGATTAATCCTAGAATATGGTAGGAAGTCCTCTTTTCATAATATAAATGAAAATGATTTATGTGTTTATTTTTTAAAATTTTTGCCATAGCTCCGCTGCTATTATTCATAATTCTCAATAAATTTGAAAGAATAAAGTTTAGTATTATTCATGTGATTAGAATAACCGCTAATTGGATCATTATCCAATTATGGATTGATTCTTAATTTTACCATAAATCAAATAGTATAAAAGTATTAAAAAGCTATTATTTTGGCCTCCAATTAGACAAGCATAGAAATTACTTTAAGATTAGAGAAATGCTTCATGAGAAGCTTCATTTGAATTGAGAATAGGTCATAAAAATGACCATTCTTTGGGGGAGAGAGAGAAATGCTTAAAAACCATTATAAATTAAGCATAAATACAAATTTATGTATTTCCTCATTACAATACATTAAAGAACTTCAATAGTATTCAAATGCCATTCAAATTAATGCTTCTCAAGCTTGAGAGGGGTTGAGAAGAGAAACATTTGGAGATTTAAGAAAAAATAGACAATAATCCACACTTTACCTCCTGAATTACTTGATTCTTTGGTCACAGTAGAGACCCCCAACCAATGAATTGGTTTGTTATGTTGTTGGAGTCTCCAAGGAAGATTGAGAGAGAAAGAAGCTCCAATCTCTTCAATTTGTAGAGGATAATAGAAAATATCATTATTTGAGTATAATACTGGCATTGGTATAGCTCTCATATTTTTATACAAAGGACTAAGGATCTATTTTTAGGTAAGGGAGGCCTCTAACCAAGTCCAACTAGTTTCTAGAATTTTCCAAGTTTAGTTTGGGTGAATTTGGACAAGATTTGGACCTAGTTTGGCTCCCTTTTGATTTGGTTTGATCTAGGAGAGAGGAGAGATAAAAATATCACAATTTTTTTGAGTTTAAAACTCCACCACACATGTGAAATAGATGCCTCCTTGAAGAGCTCCCTTCTCCTACCAAGGTGTCAAAATTGAATCATTTTATCCAAAATATCTCATTTTTCTAGTATTACTCATAGTTTTTTACTAATAAACCTTGTCCTTAGTCAACTCTTCATCTTATGTGAGCATTTACTCATTTTTAGGGATTTTTCTTTCATAAATTGGATTTATCTCCTCCCTACACTTGGATTAATCCAGTTGGCCCATAGGAACCTTAATTGAGCCATAATCCAAAAACGTCTGAAAATCTAGACCCTTAGGCTAAGGTCCTTTTCACCTATTCTTAATTAATTTCCAATTGCACATTGAAAAGTTCTTTTTGAATTTCTTTTTCAAGGAAAACCATTTTAGACACTAGGAAGATTAATATATCCAAAAATATCTCAATTTTAGATTATCTCTCTCTAAACATTTTCTCTCTCTAAGTCAAAACAGGGTAAAACAAAATCTTTCTTTTATTTCAAAGAGGGAAATAATTACAAGATCATAAGGGGAGGTTCTTAAACTTGCACACCTCAAAAGCTGGAGGGAGGAATCTTACAGCTGTGGTAGGGAACAAGCAAGAAGTGGTTAAGCCATTTGCATGTGGTTGAATTTGCTTACAATGCTTCTTATCATCGAAGCATTGGGATGAGTCCTTTTTAAAAGCTTTGTATGGACAAGATTTCCTTACATCGTTGACTTGGTCTGACCCATTCATCAAAGTCGATATGTCCAGACAAATGATTGATGACATGGATGAGCAAATGCAATGTTAACCCATGGCGGACATTCAGACGTACTATGTTTTACGTCATTAATTTAAATATTCTGAGTCATGGGACGGGCTTGTCGGCACCATATGTTAAGGATGAAGGGATTGGGTGATCGCCGATGAGAGGCGCACCTTGGATATCAGTAGGATAAGGGTTAGGGTCGACCGGCCATGTATGGGCGCCCAAGTGTGAACGGCCAAGTCACCTATAAGAGTCAAATGTAACCCTAAAATCCTCATTCTCATGTGTTGTGAATACAAGAGTGCTCTTGCCTTATCTCTTTGGTTTCCTTCTCCTGCGTGTGTGAGAGAGAGAGAGAGTGAGAGAGCGATCGAGCACTGTATAGCGGCATGGCGGCGGAGAGCGGCGACGGCGGCTCCTTCTTCACTGCGACGCGGGAATCCTTCAAGGCGGCGGTTAAGCGGTGAGTGACACACGCTTTGCATTCTGTTTGAGCTTCCTTCCCTGGTTGTATGCTTGCAGCCATTCGTGGCTCGCATACGGTGTCCGGCAAGTCCCCAGCTACGACTTGTGCGGCAAAAGCGCACATTTTTAGCGCCGCTGCCGGGGAGTTGCCCTGCACCAAGCTCCAGTTTGCAGCTCGGTTGCTGCGTGAAGTTTAATCTACACTGTAGGAAAGCGACTGTGCGTTTGTTGTTGAGGTGTTTCTGTGTTTTGCAATCTGTCTTCTGCAATTTGTCTTCTGCATTTCTATTTCTTTTGTTATTTTTCCGCTCCGCGTGTGGGCGTGCGTTCTGTTATCTGGTTATGTGAGTGCAGGAGGGATTTCTGAATCCCCAGATCTGTGCTGTGTGCGAACTGCGCCGCGGCGGCCAAGGCTGAACCCTAAAGAAACCCTAGAAAACTTATCTAAAAAAAACAAAAAATAAAAATTTTAAAAAAATATAAAAAATAAAAAATAAAAAATTAAATTTTATTTTTTAAGAAAGAACCAAACGTGTGGAGAGGAAAGATTTTCTAATTGGAGAAAAATATTTTGAAAAGAAAGAACCCCACGACCCCGGCCTCGGTCTCGGTCTCGGTCTTTTGATATATATATATAGGAGAGTGAGCCTCCATAGCTTTCTTTCAAGTGAGAGCTTATGGGAAGTCGTGCCCTATATGTAGCCCACTCCCCAAGGAGTAAAGTGAGCATGTGGGATAAAGCCCTCACCCTTTCCTCCACAAGCAAATAGGCTTTTGCCCCTTCCCCCCAAGGGAAACGGATTGTTTTGAGGACTACAGGAGCTCTAGATAGGCGAACACGGTGCTGTAAAGCACACTAGGACCCTTTGAACGATACGCTCGTTTCGAGCTATCACACGCCCTAGTCCAAGTTCTTCGACCGTGAGTAAGGGGGTCAAAAACGAGTTAAAAACAATCTAAAAACAATCTAAAAACAAGTAAAAACGGGGTGCGAAACACCTAAGAAACCACTTGTGTGAGTTTCAAGGATAGTTACCAACGCACGTAGGGTACCCACGTCACATGCATCTACGTTCTGGTCGGGTGCTAGAGCCTGAACCACTAGAAAGTGTTTCAATTTACGCAGGCTCACACCATCCCTCCACGTTGGCATCTTGGCCTTCGGCTGGAACCCCCAAGGGAGTGCAACCCAAGATCCACGAATAGTGGATAGTGACTCGTCCTCTGACTCAGAAGCCATGGAAGGGCACCCTACCAAGAACCCTGAGGAGACAAGCCAAAACATGCCAGTGTGGGCCCCACAACCCGGATCTAGCATGTTTAGTCGTCTAATAGAGACCCTTAGTAGAGCTACACGCTCTGAGCATGCGACAAGCAAAGTAAACGAAGAAGGAGGGGTAGTGGATTCGCCATTCACATCTCATGTGGACCCTACCCTCCCAAAGAGTGTCCGTGTGGATATTCTACCCACTTCGTTTAATGAGGGCCCTACTGAGCTACCACCTTCCGACGCGCCTCCTAAAGTAGAGGTCCCTAGTAAGAAGTGACATTGCATCCACTTCAAGAGAACCGTTTGGCACACCAAGCCTAGATGGGATATTTCTCAATGAAAATTGGGAATATGATCTACACACAGAGACTCTAACTGACCTATACACGGGTTACACATACCATGTAGGTTGGTTAGAAGTCCTACAATCTACATCTAGCGCCACTAATCTAGAGGAGCAACAACACATGATATGTGAGGTAATTCATAGAATTATCCAATTTGAGAGGCAAAATAGGGGAGTGAACCTAGTTTCCACTGGCCCTATGAGATTTTTGGATACGGGCAAGGCCAAACAACCAACCCTATCACAATTGGAGACTCCGTCGGTGAGTCCCATAGACCCTTTCATATGTTGTTTCGCCTGGAGTCTCAATGCAGGTTGAGCCCACGAGCAATAACTTTAGCTTTCCAACCTTGGCTCAACTTTCCATTAGGGAATCCACAATGCCTACCCCAATGATGAGCATGACGAAAGGCGCACCTATTACCACTGTAGTTAGTACGACACCGCTACCTGGTGGAACAGTACCTACAACACTGCGTGGCAGTGCCTATCGGCCTTATGTACCTATTGCTACTCATGCTCATGTAGCTCATACGCCTGTTGGTATGCCAATGGCGTATGCTCCACGACCATCTTATCATAACCATTATCCAACAGGAGCTAGGCCTAGTCACATATCATATCCTACGTCATTTGCCAACATACTCAGACCAACGCCAACTCCTATCAGCTAGGCTATCCCAGAAGTGCCTCCACCAGCTATGCCTGCTCACCTAGGTGATCTCGTAGCGTTTGCTCAGACGATCGGACGATCTATTGCGGAAAACATGCAGGGTATGCCTGAGAGAGAACCTAGAAGCAAGGCAGTACAAGTGGCTAAGCTCACTCAAAACTTCAGTGGTAACGAGGATGTTAGGAAGCACATTGAAGTCTTTGAACACGTGTGTGATTCCTTGGAAGAGCACAATGAGCTGCATAAGTGTAAAGCCTTAGGCTTAACCTTGAGTGGGAAGGCCGGAGATTGGTATCGAACCTTAAGGGTTGAAGAGCGCACTCACTACCCCACTCTCAAGAGATTGTTCTTGAAAGAATACATACGCGAGGGTGTGCTTTGGGGAGTAGCATCTCAACTCCAAAAAGCTGAACGCGAGGAAGGGGAGTCAGTGAGAGACTTTATAAGTCGATTGAAGCATCTAAATTCTCGCTGCACTCCCGATGAACGCTTCAATAACAACCAACTCCTCGATAGATTCATCCGAGGATTGCGCCACGAGGACATTTACAATGGCCTAGTCATTAGAGGTCTTACAACATGGGAAGCAGTCACTGCCAATGCAATCCAGTTAGAAGACAACTTGATGATTGCAGGTAAAAAGGTGTCTTTGGAAACAAAATCCGTTAGTTCGCAAGTATCTGGGCACGAGCCAATGACAGTAAAACCTATTGCCAAGGAGCCCAAGATATCTGAAATGTCTGTGACCGACCTTACTAAGGCTCTCCAAGAATACTTTAGGGGTAATCGAGCTCCTCAAAATAGCCATATGTACCCAAGAAGAGAGCAACAATGGTGTTCGGTTTGCTTAGGACCACATAGCACGAGTGAATGTCCTACATTCAGAGTCAAATTCAATGGGAATTGCAATGCATGTGGTAAGTATGGCCATCAATCTAAAGATTGCCTAGTACTTAAGCAAATCAGGCACCACTAGCCTGGTCAAACACACCTCAAGTACCTGCGCTAATGCCTGCACAACCTGTCGAGCAACCGTCACAGCACATAGTTCCAAGGAATCCGAATGTAGTCCAGTCTGTGCCGTTACCACCGCCAGTGCTAGGACCACAACCTCCACATCCAGGATTACCCCAATAAACCATATGGGTTGTGAGTCACATAGTGCGGGTGGGGATTATGAAGAGGAGATAGACCCCACTGCTCCATATGGGATTGATACGTTTGAAATGATTCCCCAGTACTACATGGAGGATCATTTCGGGCAAGTCAAGCCTATTTATCAAGCGGCTGCTCTCACCACAAGAGGGCAAAACCTTAATACTTTGGCGAGGAGACCACCTCTTCAATGCTACGAGTGTGGTGGACCACATCGTGTAGCGGAGTGCCCTAATAGGCTACAAAAGATCGCTACTCAGATGCAACCAAATCAAGGGAGCACATCGGGAATGCCGGTACTTACATGTAATCGTTGTGGCATAGATCATTTGATCGCTCAATGTCCACATAATCCTAATGCACCCAAGATTACGCCATTGAATTTGGTTGAGGTCACCAACCAAGCACGAGGAACCACACCTGTTGTACTCGCGAATGTAGTTACACGGTCAATGCTTCAAAATCAAAACTACATTCTTGAAGAGAGGGATACTGCATCAATCGCTCAGGAAAAGAAAAAGAAAACACGGCGAAAGAGATCGCTTAATGCCATGAGCTCCAAGCCTAGTTCAAAGACTAACATAGGGACAGGAGACGACCCCGTGTATATGAATGATCCTGAAGATGATTCTGATTCAATAGAAACCATGGGGACCAAAGCCACTACCTTAAGGGAGGAACCCACTCGGGAGCTCAATGAAGGAGAATCAAGCGAGTACATAAATAAGGGGAAACA
Organism: Cibotium barometz; assembly: GCF_041138505.1. Taxonomy (NCBI): domain Eukaryota; kingdom Viridiplantae; phylum Streptophyta; class Polypodiopsida; order Cyatheales; family Cibotiaceae; genus Cibotium; species Cibotium barometz. Next base: position 18,200,938 of record NC_141054.1, read on the forward strand.
GAAGGAAACTTCCTCGGCCCCACAACCAAGTCAGTTAATGCCCTCTCGACCACCCAAACTGACTGAGACTCCCCAAGACAAGCCACGTGGGCCAAAAACCCTCAAGAAAAAGATTGGAACTTACCCAAACCCAGTTGAGGAGATTGAACAAGTGCAACACTTAAGGGGTTTGGTGGAAGAAACACAAAGAGAACTTGAGCCAAACCCGAGAAAAATCAAAATTCCAGACACAGTGTTTCCTACACAAGTTCAGCCTCACCGGAACCATAAACCGTTAGCTATACCGAGTATCATTCGGGAAGAAAGTGAGGATAGGACATCCGGAAGTGGGCAAACACCCTTCTTGCTGGAAAGAATGTTTAGTGAGGGAATGCCTGACCCCATCGAAGAGGAAGTGATTCCATCTTCACTAGTCCCTAGTCAAGGGGCGATGTCTCGAAAAGTACTGTTGAATGTGTCCAAGCTAATGGATTTCATGTCCTCTGAGATCAGAACCACGATCATATCCAAATTATATGGAGATCCTGAGCTATTCTTAGCTCTTCGGGCATTTCTCAATGGAGAACTAAAGGCGGGGCTACCACAATTTGCAAATATGGATAGACCCGACACGCTTCAAGATGAAGGGAAACATTGGGATCTACAACCCAACTTAGATGAAGATTCGGTCGTTGAAATACCTGTTAACAAGTTGGGACAGTACTTTGAAGGTGACGAATCTAATGCAACCCTCCCCATTACTACCAAGGGATTAACTCTAAAGGGAATCCTTGATGGTGGTGCTGGCGTGAGCATTGTGACTAAAAACTGTTGGGAATCTATGGGGAGACCTCACCTCGAAGTCACAAATATAGTGGTTAAGATGGCAAACGGAACTATTGCTAAACCTATTGGAATGTTAAGGGACCTTAAGATCAAGGTTCTGGGATACAAGGTACGACATACCTTCATTGTAATGGATTTCTCCAAGCATCCTATGTCATATCAAATGATCTTAGGATGTCCTTTCATGAGGGAAGCACAAATGGTGCATGACTGGTCGAAAAACCATGTCTATCTACAATTCCAGGACTCTGTCATTCGAGTTGATCTTGAGAATGGTCGTGCACATCCTTTAGGAAGCAAGGTTATCATTGATAATCGATCAGATACCACTATTCACTCCGCCCCATTAAGGTATTGCTATACATGCAAAAAAGAGACTGATGATGGGAAAGATTCTCCTTATATGGATGTCCTACCGGGTATGACTCAGTCGGATAACGTGGATTGGGTACACCTAGCGGCAACCATAGACACATGGGGAAATAGAGGCACAAGTTGGGTAACACCTGAGGGGCAAGATATGCCACCGTTAGTGCCAATAAACATGATAGGTGTTATGCACTCTCCTGACGGCGAGAAAGTAGCAAACTCCACTGACACTAAAAGTAGCGAAAACTCTAACCAATGCAACTCTGAGTATGAATCTCAAGAAGAAACTGACTCTGAGCCTGACGGGGGGGATGAATCAAATATTCACCCAAATGTGGAAGCAATGTGCTCAAGGCCTAGGATGGTGACCTCCTGCAGTTCATCCGAAAGTGAGGGGGACACAAGTGAAGATCAACCAAGTGAGTCCGAATCTGATGGAAACAAAAATCAAAAACTTGGTAAGAAGAAAACGAGACATAAGCGCCAACGCTATCGAGCTAATGTACGAACTGCAATAAACAAAGAGAGATCCACTGCAGAATGGCTTAGTTATGTAGGAGCCATTGACGCTCATCGGAAGATAGCGGATAATTGGGGACAATACCTCCAAAGTGTCATGTGGTGTATTCCGCAACCTCATGATGTCGCCCAATTAGAAATCGAAGAGAAGCCGAAACTAAGTCGTACTGCAAGAAGGCGGCAAAACCAAGAGTTGGCTCAGCAACAAAAGGAAGCAGAATTGAAAGAAAAAAGCCTGGCACAACAAGAACCAGTAGACTTACACCCCGCACCCGAGCATTTCAAATCATTCACCCCACAGGGGAACGTAAAGTGGTCTACACAAAAGCCCAACGAACGCCTACCAATGGGAGTAGCGATGTCTACGATGGCCCTGCGGTAGTTAAGGAGATAGACTTAGCAGATCTGGGTGAGGAGTCTAAACCAGTTTTTATTGCTCAAGACCTCACCGAGTCAGAGGAAGCTACACTTACGAAGCTTCTTAAGGAATTCAAGGACATATTTGCCTGGACATATCATGATATGAAGGGTGTTCCACCCTCTGTGGTGCAACACACGATTCCAATGATTAGCATTGCTAAACCAGTCCAGCAACGTCCCTACCCAATGAAATTGAAAAGCTTGTAAAATGTGGATTCATATACCCTATTGAGCACTCAGAATGGGTTTCTCCGATAGTCATCGTACCAAAGAAGAATGGGAAACTCAGAGTGTGCGTTGATCTCAAAAAGGTTAATGCAGCCACCAGAAGGGATCATTATCCCTTGCCATATTCTGAACATGTGCTTGAAAGATTGGCAGGCAAGGAGGCATATAGCTTTTTAGATGGGTACTCGGGTTACAATCAGATCACAATCGCAGTCGAGGACCAAGCTAAAATAGCATTTATCACAGAGTTTGGAGTGTTTGCCTTTCGCGTCATGGCTTTTGGCTTGACCAATGCACCTACAACATTCCAACGATTGATAAACACGGCCTTTAAGGAATATCTAAGGGACTTCTGTGAAGCTTTCATAGATGATCTTTGTGTTCATTCCTCTTGGGATGAGCACTTGATGTGTTTATGAAAAATATTTGAAAGGTGTAGATTATATCGCATCTCCTTGAATCCTTTCAAATGCCAATTCTGGGCTAAACACGGAGTTATCTTAGGGCATATAGTGTCCAAAAATGGGATTTCCACGGACGAGAGTAAAATCAAGGTCATTCCGGAATTGCCACCACCCACCAACTATAAGGGAGTCCAACGCTTTATGGGCCACGTTGGTTATTATCGAAGATTTATTCTATTCTTCGCCGAGATAGCTCGACCATTGTATAAGCTTCTCATCGAGTTTATTTGGACCGAAGAATGTGACCGTGCCTATGAGCTATTAAAGAAGACCTTGGCGAGTGCTCCAATCTTGAGAATGCCTAACTGGGATTTACTCTTCCATGTGCATATTGATGCATCAAACTTTGCTATTGGGTGTGTGTTAACTCAACCTGGAGAACACAAGCTAGACTACCCCATTAGCTTTGCCAGTCGCCAGTTGAACGATGCTGAGATGAACAACACCACTACGGAGCGAGAAGGGTTGGCAATGATATATGCAATAAAGAAATTTCGTTATTACCTCCTTGCCACCAAGTTTGTTTTCTATGTGGATCATCAAGCATTGTTGTATCTAGTAAACAAACCATGCTCCACAGGGAGAATCACACGATGGCTATTGATTCTTCTTGAGTTTGATTTCACTGTTGTTGTGAGACCTGGCAAAAAACATGTTATGGCTGATCATTTATCTCGCATACCTAATGGTGAGGCTCCTACGGGGGTTGATGATGACTTACCTGACACTTCCCTGTTCATGGTGGAGACAATGCCTGAATGGAGTGAGAAGATTGTTAACTTTTTGGTTAATGGCTTCCCACCCAAGGAGCTTCGTAAAGATCTAGCTCGAAAGCTAATCAAAGAATGCGAACCCTATTGCCTGATAGCTGGGACTCTTTATAAACGAGGAAAGGATGACGTTCTTAGGCGTTGTGCCCGAGAGGATGAGTATCTATACATTTTGCAAGAGGCACATATGGGCGTAGCCGGTGGTCACTTCTCAGGCGACTTAACTACGCGAAAGATCTTACAATGAGGGTATTGGTGGCCCACTATGTTCCAAGATGCATCACTCTTTGTGAAGGGTTACGATGAATGCCAACGATACAAGAAACCCCAGAGGAAAGATCAGATGCCCCTACATCCAATCAAAGTAAACCAACCATTTGAAAAGTGGGGTTTAGACTTTGTAGGTCCGATTAGCCCAGCGGCCCGAAACACACAATCTCGCTATATTATTGTGGCCACTGACTATATGACCAAATGGGCTGAAGCGAAAGCGACACGTAAGGCAGATGCAAGGACAACAGCCAAGTTCCTCTTTGAAAATATAATCACACGATTCGGTTGTCCTTTTGAACTTGTGAGCGACAATGGTACACATTTTATAAATGAAGTGATTAAGGAGCTCACAATAAATTTCATGATATCGCATCATAAATCTACTCCTTATTATCTGCAAGCGAATGGTCAAGCGAGAGTACAAACAAGACATTAATCTCTGTTTTGACAAAGACAGTTGAAGCTCATCGCACGGATTGGGATCTAAAGCTTACGACAGCTTTATGGGCCTATCGTACTGCGTACAAAGTGGCTATTAATTGCACACCATTCAAAATGGTATATGGCCAAGAAGCAGTCATGCCGTGGGAATTTGTCATTCCAAGTCTTCGTGTTGCTACTCAAGAGGGTTGGGATGGAAATGCCTTAGCAGAGCGTCTGTATATCCTTGAGCGGCTAAATGAAGAAAGACAATTGGCTGTGTACAATGTCCTTGTGGAGAAGGATAGAAGGAAAAAATGGTTTGACCGCCACCTAAAGGACAAGGACATCAAGGTTGGGGATAAAGTCCTGATGTATGGAGTGCGAAACGAAAAGAAAAAGCTCAAATATGCTGGTAAGGGACCGTATAGAGTATGTGAAATTACCCCGCAAGGTACCATCAGAGTGGAGACTCTCGACGGAGTTGAAACCATTGGATTCCTTAATGGGAGTAAATTCAAAAGATACTATGACCCCCTGAGCCAAGAGGAGTTACATGCAATCCATCAAAAGAAGGTAGCTAAAGAACAAGCTGAGCTTAAAAAGATAAAAGTGAGAGTCGAAGCCAAAGAATGTCAAGAGCGTGCTAGGCGACAACGAGAAGCCAACTTGGGAATTACGCAAGTATTTTTCGAGGAGGCAGAGGAGGATTCACTGGAATCCGACCCGCCTCTAAGATACCCAATTGAGTTACAGAGTCCTTACGGGGAGGTGCTGTATAATGCATTATTGGATACAGGAGCTCAACACAATTTGCTATCATATGGCGTGTGGTGTCAACTGGGAAAACCACCTTTATCCAAGAGTTCTATCCAAGTTCAAGGAATCAACAAGAAGAAAATCCCTGTCTCAGGAATTCTGCACACTCCGGTTGCTTATGACAAGGGAACCATAATTCAAAGCTTTTTGGTTATGCCTGCTGTGGTACAATGGAAGGGACTGTAAACTTAGGGCGCAAATGGATGATGGCCACAAAGTGCAATATCGATTGGGCAACTAGACGAGTCACAACGCAAGAACCAACACTAGGTCTGACCGCTCAAAATCCCGCTCCTAAGCCATCAACCCTGGACAAAATGTTAGATAATGAAAAATCACAAAATCCAGTGGCAAAACCATCTTTGATTGTTTGCCACCCCTCTAACGCTTCAACGCCAAGAGTGGAAACATGTAGGGTGGTCTCTAAAGCTCCGCTTACTATGCCAAAAAACACATACAAATGGGTCCCAAAGGCTTCATTAATAGCTACTTCCCCTGCTCAATCTCGTTCAGCCACCAAGAAGCCTCGTAAAAGGAAAGCAGCTACCTACCCGAGAAAGGGCAATGTAACATCGCGATGGATCCCTAAAAAATTATTAGTAGCCCAAGGGTACTACGAGGGGAATGACCAGATTTGGGTCCCTAAACATAAGCTGAATCCCTCTACATCACCTATAAAACCTTGCAAACCAATTGTTGCCACCCCAATGACAATTCAAGACCGTGGTAAGGAAAAGGTAGCAGAGTGCACTTCTTCCAGAGCTAGTTTGGATTCCCAAACGATATCGATCAATACCACCTAGCTCAGGAAGGGGGGAGTCACATGAAGCTTCTAGCTCTTCATGCCAAACGCACATTGATATAGAAGTTTCTTCATGCTCTACACCTACTCTTGTCAACACCCAACAAAAAACCGATGAGTCTACGTCTCCCCTTGTAATAGTATCGTCAGAAACCATTTCCTCCATTCGTCAATGGGAGCGTACACTACCATCTCTGCAATTGGATGTGGCCACAAGGGTCATAAAAAGCTATCCGCCCACATCACAACCGATGACCCGCTGGACAAATTGGTTCCAAGAGACTGCAACATCATTGCAAATAATATGATCTACCTAAGGAAAGGGGGAGCATGTACTCACGCTCGACATTCTAATGCTTCCTCCTTAACCTTCTCCCCTGACCATGTAATTGCCAAATTCAAGGGGATGTATATATATAGCTTCATACATTTAAAAAAAAACAAAAAACAAAACAAAGAAAAGAAAATAAAAAAATAGTAAAAAGAGCAAGAGCACAAAAAGAGGATAAATATCCGTATACAATCAAGAACTAGATTGACCTGTCACTCACAAACCTACTGATGCTATATCTGTGTTTGCAGATATGGCAGATGCACGATCATCATACACTTCATCCACTCCTACCTTTGGTGAGAGGTATCATTTGTATTCTCAGATATTCCACATGTGCTATCCTGTAATTGAAACTGAATGGGATCATATAGATGTACTAGCCAGAGAGGAAAATGTTGAGGAATTAGAATGGCTAATTCGCCTATTGACCATGACTGACCCCTACTCCGTAGAGGACATATCCCCGATAGCCCAATGCTTTCCTTTTCCATAAGATGACTATCCTCGCATGGTTACATTCTTGATGAGTTTATGTGGATGGGAAAATGAAAAGGAAATATCTGACAATGATGAATGGACGGATGAAACTCATGGCACTACTGAGGTTGACTTTATTTGTTTGGATGATGTGGATAGAGGCCTAGCCTTAGGGCTAGAGCCAGGACTCTACAACATCTTCTTACCGTATCCTCAATAGTAGTGTGGTGACTGGTAGGTAGGTTAGTGTTTTCAAGTTTTTTCTAGTTTAGATTCCTTAAACGAGTCTTGAAATTTTCACACTGATGTGCCTCTCGAGGTATAGTGCTTGTTAGTTGATTGTACAGGTTAAAAAGTTTGAGGTGGGTTCGCTTCCAAGTCGTGAGACTGCCGCAACGTTCATCAAAATATATCTACATCAAATTGCAAGCTGTCTCATCAAATCAAGGAGATCTCCAATTTCAGGTGTAATTCTTCCATGCCCACTCTCTTTAATTTTTACTGTTCAATTAATTGCATAAACTATAATGCATGACCACATGGAAATTGTCAATGTATTACTTAGTTTTTGAAGTTGCTTGCATGCTAGTGTGAATCATTAATGAGTTTAACCTTATTGGATATATTCTTGAGAATGCATGCAGTCTTTAGTTAACCTTGGAATACGATTGTCTTAGGTCTAGGGTCAAACCATCTTAATGCTTGACACCTGGCCATGTGTGTGTTGACCTCTAGGACATAGCTTTTACCCCTTTGTCGAAAGGACAGACAAATTATAGTTCAGGAGCGAAGATCAAAAGAAATAGATTTTTAAAAAAAAAGCCTACAATAAATGGCAATACAAGTCTATGATGTGCTTTAATGTTGGCCTATCGCCTTATTGATACTTGGTAGGCGAGGAGTATTCTACTCCAGACCGATGACTTGGTTGATAGGGGGTAGCCTTGCCTAAAGTGAGCTAATAGATTCCTGGATAATGCCTTGTGTTAAACATGGTACTAGGATCGATGTTAGTTTTGCCTTAGGAAGGTCGCCATTGTGTGTAAAAATTGTCACGTGCATTAAAAAAAATAAAGGCAAAAGGCTCCTGTAACTCTGATGTTTCTTGTGTCCCTAGGCTCATGGTATTAACTTGTTCTTAGAGTAGACACAGTGTGGTCATCTGTTTATTTATTAAGCTTGGTTATTTTCCTTGACTTAGGCCAGTTATAAACCTTGATTAACCTTTGACACCTTGCTTACTCTTGATTTACTTTCAATAATTTTAAACTCCTATTAATTTGCTACACTAGCTCATTCATGTGACCCTTAAACTAAGTTCTCATAGCAGCTTCCATTGTGGTCTAACATGCTTGAATTTATACACTTTATATCTTTTGAATTCCAGCATACTTTCACTCTACTTCCCTGTTTTGCAGACGGTCTACCACAACAACCCTCTCGAGCTTACCATACCATAGCTTCTGAGGACGAAATTTACATCAGGAAGGGGGACATGTTAACCCATGGCGGACATTCAGACGTACTATGTTTTACGTCATTAATTTAAATATTCTGAGTCATGGGCCGGGCTTGTCGGCACCATATGTTAAGGATGAAGGGATTGGGTGATCGCCGATGAGAGGCGCACCTTGGATATCAGTAGGATAAGGGTTAGGGTCGACCGGCCATGTATGGGCGCCCAAGTGTGAACGGCCAAGTCACCTATAAGAGTCAAATGTAACCCTAAAATCCTCATTCTCATGTGTTGTGAATACAAGAGTGCTCTTGCCTTATCTCTTTGGTTTCCTTCTCCTACGTGTGTGAGAGAGAGAGAGAGAGTGAGAGAGCGATCGAGCACTGTATAGCGGCACGGCGGCGGAGAGGTGGTAGAGCGACGACGGCGGCTCCTTCTTCACTGCGACGCAGGAATCCTTCAAGGCGGCGGTTGAGCGGTGAGTGACACACCCTTTGCATTCTGTTTGAGCTTCCTTCCCTGGTTGTATGCTTGCAGCCATTCGTGGCTCGCATACGGTGTCCGGCAAGTCCCCAGCTACGACCTGTGCGGCAAAAGCGCACATGCAATCAATCCGTAAAGATATAAAGGCAGCCCAAGATAAGCAAAAGTAGTATGCAGATAAAAAGAGATCAGAGAGAGAGTTTGAAGAAGCAGATATGGTCTTCATTCGAGTACGACCAAAAAGAAGTTCCTTATTTTTAGAGAAGTACAAGAAGCTCTCTCCCAGATACTGTGGGCCATATTTTCTTGGCATATTTGAATTAATGGATATTTTTATTTAATTTAAAAAGAAATTTTACATAAATTCTTTTTATGATAAAAGAGGAATTCCCATGACAATTGGAATCCAATCATTAAATGAGAAAAAGAGAATTTTAAGCTTATTCAAAAAATGGATATTGGTATTTAGTTAAAAGAAGAATTTTTATGGTATTTAAGTAGAGAAATATTTGAATTAATTTTTGGTGACAAAAGAGGAATTTCCACCAAAATTCCACCTAGAGAATTAGAGTTGATAAATTAAAGTGGTAGAAAGAATATCTTTACATATTTATGTAAATAATTCACCAAATTGATATTTTTCCAAAATTAGATTAAATGGAAGAAGAGTATTTTCTCATAAAAATTCGATATTCTCATATAAAACCATTTCTTAATCTATTATGGTTAAGAAAGAATGAAATTCATAAAGTTGGAATTTTCTTACGATTAGAAGTTCAGTAGGATGTTTATCTGAAGAAAATCCTTGTTAGAACTAAACCGAATGATTTTGGTTAGACCATGACTATGAGAGGAACGATCAATAAACTACTTGTTCATCTCTCGATCTGAATCAAGAAAAAACTTCGGACCAATTCCAGTTCTTAATACAAAGAATATACTTCCGTTGAATTAACCTAGTTTTCCCTTGACCTAAATCACCAAGAATCTAGTTGGACAGTCAGTCAAATGATGGGTAGATTACCCTGATGAGAGATCAATGATTCTCATTTTATGAAAATATGGATTAAGGAAAAAGGTTTATGTGGAAACAATCTCAAATTGGGAATTTTACTTGCATAGAGCCCCTGTTTTCTTTTAAAGGATTGTTTTACGCCAGAATGCTGGAGGAAGCATTTAGCCTATTTACCAAGCTCGTATGCTTCCCAAACTTTGTGTATACCATCAACCTTAAATTCATTGATAGATATGCTTTTCTTTTCCATAGTATGCAACTCTTATTTTAGCTTCAATTTTCTTTCCTTTGTGTTGGTCTCGAACATCTACACCAGGTTCTACCATGTAACTACTGGAGTGTTGGCCTTCTATATATGTTTAGGTATCATCGTGTCTGTGACACTAATTGAAAGTCAATACATGACCTTGATTCCAATCCTTGAATGCCTTTATGTGTGTTGGAGTGACATTCTCTTCGGACAACTCATGAGGCTCCTCATTGTCTCCTTTCAAATGTGTTGGATGTTTTCCTATTACATTGTAGTGATTTTAATTAGATAAGTTCTTTATTAGTCATTTGAGCTAATTTTACATGTTGGACTTTCCTTTATTGTGAATTCAGTACAACATGATGTGGGGGATTGAATGTGTTGGATATCTGCTTATTGTGTTGTAGTTGTTTTTACCACCCAAAATGTTTTCCTTATTAGTCACTTGAATATATTTTGTGCATTTTTGTTTTATTGATTGTGAATTCAATACAACACAATTTGGGGGATTGAATGTTTTGGATGTCTATCTATTGCGTTGTAGTGATTTTTATCCAAAAATTTTTCTTGGTTAGTCATTTTTTTATAGATGGTGTGGACAAAGTGGACCATGAGGGCATCCTCTTGTCGAAAGATTCTAAACTATGTCAAAAAAATATATATCTAGCCCTCGGTCAATGAGGACTCGATGAGGACTCGAAGGTATGAGTAGAATAGGTCCGTTCTATGTGAACTAGGAAAGGTGTAGAGGCATATGCAGAGCATTATTTCGAAGCTCCCATTCTAGTTCCTTGTCAGATCAATTTGCAAAAGGAACCACATTGGTATGCATTGGTAGGGCGCAGTGCTGTGTTGCTTGTAAGAGGCTACCGAGGATTGGCTTATTGAGTTTTTCATGACAACTACATTCTAGTTGCTCATGCACATAGAGTAATAGTGATGTGGAAGGACATGTACTCGATACAGCTTCTTAGGCTTAGGTATGACAAGACTCTAGAGATAGTTAAACTCATTGATACGAAGATGAAAGGTATCCTAGAGATCCCTCCCTTGAGGAAAAGAGTTACTAGTCACACTGAAGAGGCAAAGATCAATCATATACAAAGATATTAGGTATCTTGGAGATCCCTCCCTTGAGGAAAAGAGTTACTAGTCCTTGAAGAGGCAACTTGATCAATCATTTGCATGACACACGGCTCAATGCACAAAGGACCAATAACGAAGCCAAAAATAGGGAGGAAGCTAAATTTAGGGAGAGTATTGAAAGGGTTAGAGAAGAAGCTTCCTATTATCTAGAATTTCATAATTCTAATGTTGAATCTTTGAGGTATTTGCCCCCCTTCTTTGTTGTGAGGCTTCTGATGCAAAACACTCCTTAATACTTCCCTTTTGACATGGAGGAGATTAGTGTCTTATCCAGAATGCACAAGGAGTTCAACGATAGAGTTATGCATGCTATTTTAAGGCTTGCTATGTCCATGTCCATGTCCTAAACTTTAGTTTAAAGTGTTATGATTTCTCAAATTAATACAATGTGAATTATTTGTGCAGCTTGGTTTTGTCAAATCTCCCATGGGAAGCTCAGCGCAGGGTATATATTTTGGATTCTCTTATATCCTTGCTTCTGGTTTCAAAGAAGGTTTCCTATGTGGACATATGTCCATGGTTTAGGCATGTAGTTTTAGACTAATCCCATATCTTTGTAATGGCCTACCATGAAAAGTAAGTGTCATGTGACCTAAAGTATACTTTTTGTATTCTGACATAGATACTAGATTTACCGTCTTATACTATTTTTAACTTTTGTAGTCCAACAATGGAGTTTGATTGTTATAGATGCTGAGTTGAAGCAATCTTATCTTGCTAATTCAATTGCAAGATTTCATGGCAATGTGAAGCAGCAAGTTCACATGATCATTTTTTATTTTAGAGAGAGAGAGAGATAGAGAGAGAGAGTAATAGAATGATAGTAGCTAGTATCAAGGCCCTTACCCAAGAGGAAATTTTAGAGGCAACCAAGATTGTTAGATGGAGGGTCCCACAGCAATATGATGGCTTTAGATGCGGTTGGAGAGTGTGCTACAATGCCATGTTGCTGCTACACTTAATTTTGAGACTGCCCTTAGAAAATGTAAGCATGCACTTCTTCTTTTAATGATATCTTGATTTTCTTATACATTCACTGATAGCACATATGTAGTTTTTCGTATGTGTAGAATCTGCGATTAGCAAAATATATGGATTTTAATGTATGACTATTTAGGGCCACAACAATTGAAAATCTAATCAACAATATTGGGAAGTGAGAACCTGATGTGACACAGAAGGAATTCCAAGCTCCTCATCAAGGATCTCCTCAGAGCTGCTAGAGTCACCATCCACATATGAGTGACTTGGTGACAGATCAGGCACAAAAGGTTGATCTACCTTTTCCTTCCCTCTGCATTATACATGTGTAGCTACATTTGTCCTCAACCTGCCTCTGACAATGGGCTAACATTGGGTCCATTGCTAGAGGACTCTCTAGATCCACTGAGCACCTATGATTGCTGCTCTACTTGGTGTAGCATCAGCACTTCTTACATCTACATCTTTTGTTGCCTTCACTATTGGTTCATACTAGCTACTCATCTCATCAAAGACAATATCTCTGCTTACTCTCATATCATGAGTGGTAGGGTTATAACATTTATAACCTTTCTTTTCCATAGCATAACCAATAAAGATGTATTTATCTACCTTTGTATCCAACGTTTTTCTCACTTCATCAAGAACATGCACATATGCAATACACCCAAACACTTTCAAGTGAGACACATCCGGTCTTATGCCTCTAAACTTCTGTTTAGGCATCATACCATGAACAACTATAGTGGGTGTCTTATTCATAATGTATACATCAGTTTCTATTTCACGGATTAGTCCCTGGCTCCTTTATATGGATGTGTTGGTTGATCTTGCTGATCTTCAACGGAGAGTCCATCAGATATACTGATCATTCACTCTATGTACTATGAAAGAGTTATAAGGGGATTGTGGTCATCATCATCTATGCAAATAACTTGATTGTTGGGGGTGACAATAAAGAGGAAGTTGAGAATGCAAAGGGTCTTCTCAAGAAGAAGTTTAATGTGTCATATTCTTTTCATCCATCAAGGGACGTGCCACTTCTGCAAGTGCCTTTTATTTCTTTCTACAACATTTTGTTATAGAGTGTACCTGCATGTAAACTGTCTCTTGATTCCCTACTTCCTCAAGAAATGATTGAACTCATTGGAGAAATACTCTCCCTCACGATCTGATCTCAGGCTTTTTATTTGCGTGCCTTTTTCCTTCTCTCGACCAAGGCTTTAAATCTCTGAAAGTGAGCAAACACCTCACTTTTCTCCTTCATGAAGTAAACCCATACTTTTCTAGTGTGGTCATTAATGAATGTAACATATATAATACCTGCAACCTGCAATTGTTGCAATCTTGGTTGGTCTCCATACATCTGAATAAATGGCATCTAATGGCCTTGCACTGACATTCTTTTCATGTGAGAAATCATGTTTGGCCTGCTTTTACCAAGCTGGCATGCTTCACATACTTTGTGCATACCATCAACCTTAAGCTTTGGCAAACCTGCAACAATATTTTGGTCTTGCATAGATGTTAGTCGTTCTACATTCACATGACCAATGCACTTGTGCCATATGTCAATATCTTCAATGACACAGGTTCCATGCACAAACATGGTTTCCTTTACTTCATTCATGTTCACATCCAAAGTAAGCCTACCATTTCTGTTACCCTTTGCAACCAAGTGACTATGATTTTTAAAGTCTTCCACAAAACATCCTAGAGGATTCAACCTCACTTGCAAACCGTGCTCAACCATCTCTCCCCACCAACAGAAACTAGGTTCTTTGTAATTTTATGCCAAGTATTTTATTTTACCATATAGCATAGACAATGGCACTTTACCAACATATGCAATGGGATGAGAGTATCATCACCTGTTTCTACATAACCTAGTATTTTGATTTTGTACATGTCTCTAAACCACTCAGCATGACTGGTCATGTGGTTAGAGGTGCCAAAATCCACATACCATGTATCTTGAGATCCTAACACTTCTCTTGTTATGGAACTGAGCATGTGCTCCATCACAAACAACTGCTCACTTCTGTCATCACCTCCCTATTTACTAGAGATGATACATAGTTGCCTTGCTGTAACTTTCCACTTTTATTATCATTCTACTTTTTATAGCAGTCTTTTACCATGTGCCCTAGTTTTCCATAATAATAGGACTCTATGCTATTTGCATTATGATTTCTTTGCAACCACCTTAGCCTCTTTGGCTCCCCTTGCCTCTAGACTTGCCTCTTCCACATGTGTATGATTGTTGTTGTGAATCATTGGACAGTTGTTGTCTATAATTCTGATTTCCTTGTTGGCCGCCACCTTGGCCTTGACCATGATCTCTACCTCTACCTCTACCTGAAGTAGAGTAAAAGGCCTATTTCGATGTGTTCTTGCTTTGTGAATAAGAGTGCACACCTAGTGACTTTTCTTCTATTATCAGTATATAGACACTAAGTCTAAAAAATTGGAAATATTCCCTAACTACAATGGAGGTACTAAGTCTCAAAAATTGGGAATATTCCCTAACTACAATGGAGGTCTTGAATGGATTGTACTCTTTGCCAAGCTCATTCAAACAAACACTCACCAAATTATCATCTTCCATCGATACATTAATATAGACCCAAGGGATTCAACAATTCCCTTGATATTTAGAGCATACTCATTTTGATAGACATGCTTTTCTTTTCCATATTATGGAACTCTTATTTTAGCTTCAATTTTCTTGCCTTTGTGTTGGTCTCTAGAACATCTACACCAGGTTCTACCACGTAACTACTGGAGTGTTGGTCTTCTATATGTGTCTAGGTATCATCGTAAGTATGACACTAATTGAAAGCCAATACATGACTTTCCTTGCATCCTGATTCCAATCCTTGAATGCCTTTATGTGTGTTGCAGTGACATTCTCTTTGAACAACTCATGAGGCTCCTCATTGTCTCCTTTTCGACATGGTCCTGAGATCCTTTATCCATAAGGAAATTTGTCATTATGAACTTCCAGGCATGCAAAATGTTCTTATCCAGCTTCTCACTAACAATCAGATTGATTCTGCTCACCAAACATGTTTTCCTACAACAATAAAAAAAACTGCATTAGACAATTTTTGTATGCAACCTCGAACACAATAGTATCTTCTGTGACTACTACAACAGTACTTCATCACTACCTGTAGGTCAGTAGATCTCACCAAAGTACATCTACATACAAACAATGTAAATAATACATGTGCAAACACTATCTGCACTCCCAAAATACACTATTGCATCGCAACAACCAGATTTTGACCAGAGACAATTCTCAACCAGAACTTCCCAAACTGTCGAAAATACCTTGTAGTGACAGAAAGAAGACCGAAACACACTTGAAACATGATTTTGGCCATAAAAAAATAATTAAAAGTGCTTTGTAACAATTCTCCAAGATTTTGACACATTGCTCGTCATCCCAATCGTGCAAAATCCACTATTTAAAAAAAACGAGGAATTTCAAAAATCATAACTATACGATGTTGTCTAAAGAAGTTCCTTCCACCAATAATAGAGTGGATAAAAAGAGTTGAAGTAAAAGAAATTTTAATTTTTTTGTTGCTTCAGTATTGATCGAGGTGGATAAAAATTACCTTCATGAAAATAGTGTCAGCTCGGGGGATGCTCACGAACATGTCTCCTCCTACATCCTCTACGCCTGTTTAATGGGAGATCACCGAATGGATCTCACGATTAAATTTCAAGCTATTTTTATTTAGAAGAATTCAAATTACGTAAGCACAAAAATTAACACCCGAAAGGAAAGCATTACTATCTTAATGACTAATTCAGTATTATTGGAATAACCTTAAATTTAGGCTAGCAAAACACACACAGTAATAAAAATTGAGGGCTAGAGCTCTTGACCAGGGTACTCGGGCGCAGCTGCAATCACATGAGGCTGATCGAAATTGATGCCTTTAATGTGGGGGTGCTTAGAGATAATCATGCTTAAGCAGGATCCAGATCCGCCACCCACGTCTACAAGCCTATTCACACCATGGTCCATGGTCGAAGCCATGGTAGGACGTCGTGGTGGTTTGAAGCAGTGCGCGCATGAGAAGCTTTGACTGGTGTGCCATTGCACGGTCGAAGAGCTCGCGGAATCTCACATCCTGTTGGCCGTAGAGGAAAATATGTTTGCCATGGGCTTTGGTGAAAGGGCTTCCTCCATCGAGGACTGCCTCTTTCAAGGGATGCCAAGCTTGCATTAACACCTCGTCTTGCAACAGGAGCAGCAGTGGAGCCAGGGATGCGCCCCCACCTTCGTTCATCACAAAATGCTTGCTCACTGAGTTGAGCCCATACTTGCTTACAGCCTTGCCATATTGATCAACGCTTGTTTCTGGAGATGATGATGATGCTGTGAGAACTCTATGGCTTGCCAGTACCCTTAGAATGCGATCTAGTGAGATTGCAGCCTTTGCAGGATTGGAGACGGCAGTCGACGAATCGTTGATGATGATGCCAGACATTATTTGGGCTGCTGATAATCCTTCTTCTGCACCGTTCTTGGCCAGTATCTCCATCACGTTCAAGTTTATTGCAGCTTTTAAGGCCATGGGCAGACACAGCGAGCTCAGCTCGATAACTCGTAACCATGCTGGATCTTCAACTCCGCCTAGAGATTGCTGAGCCACAGCGCAGCTCGTCTCGACCATTGTGTGTGTACTGCGGCGGGGGTGCAGGGTGACTGCTTGGTTGAACGCAATTAAGGGTTGTATGATTCTTATGAATTAAACAGGCGGGCTTTTCATCTAAACGTGGAAACTATGCGCTCGGAAACCCTGTCTTTTTTCCATCCAAACAACTGGCGACGTGAAAAACTTCTTTCACCACTGGCGACGTGAAAGAAGGGCACGGTTGGAGTGTGTGAACCAGTTTTCATCGGTTGTCCTCGTCAAGACAACGTCAAGACAACGTTAACCTTTAGCTATTTTTCTTCAATTTCCGTCGGTGAAAAATACACTACTAGGCACATAAATGTTAAATTTTCATCGGTTGTCCTCTTGAAGGCAACGTTTACCTTTACCCATTTTTCTTTTAATTTCACTGGGTGAAAAATACACCAAAGGCATCCTCATTTGATGCATTATTGAAAGTGCTGAAGTGACTATGCAATAAGTACAATTCATTTTCGAGAATTCAACATGACACCTAAAAACAACTATTGATACATACTTTTGAGCAATTGATTTTTGACAACTCAACATGAAAACACGTCAAGACAACTACTGATACAAACGTTTGAGCAACAAGGGGTGAATGCAACGTTTCATCTGTTGTCCTCTTGAAGGCCACGTTCACCTTTACCCATTTTTCTTGAATTTCAGTCGGTGAAAAATACACCAAGGGCATCCTCATTTGATGCATTATTGAAAGTGCTGAAGTCAATAAGTACAATTGATTTTTGAGAATTTAACACATGAAGACACCTAAAAACAACTATCGAGATACACACTTTTGAGCAATTGATTTTTGAGAATTCAACATGAAAACACGTCAAGGCAACTATACGTTTGAGCAACAAGGGGTAAATTCATAATAAACTTTGAGTGTAGTTCAGTAACTTGGAATCTAAGCTATACAAATATGTGAATTCAAACTAAACTTTGAGGGTCGAAGTAACTTGGAATCTAAGCTTATATACAAATATTTAAAGGGGGTGAAATCAAACTTTACTTAAACGCTATATTATCAACACAAGAGAAATTGTTCTAAAAAGAAGCATGTGCCCTACTTTCAAAAATGGTATTTTAATTAAGAATGCTTTTAAAAAATATTGAATAATCTTTTTGTTATTTAGTATTTTATAATTAAAAAATTGAGATAAAATAATTGGTAGTACGCATTTTAATCATGCATTTATTAACCAAGATAAATCAATACCAAGCAATATAGTTTTAAGATTACTTTGTAAAAATAATATTTAATCTCGTTACTATTTCTAATAAAGGGTTTATTTATTAACTAGGATAAATCATTACCAAGCAATATAGTTTTAATATTACTTTATAATAATATTTAATCTCCTTAGTATTTCTAATAAAGGGTTTATTTGTTTTTCTGTATAGTGTGTATGGGATACACCCAGGCACACACATCTGTATACATAAATGTATATGTATATGTATATAGTGTGTGTGGATATGCACACACACACACACACACACACACACACACACACAAAATATGCATATGCATGTTCATATGTAAATGTATATGTATACATATGCATATATACGTATAAAAACATATATGTATACATGTATGCAAATATATATATATATATATATGGGTGGTGTACAATAAGAATCCTCACTTTAGGACCGTGTCGTGCAAATGGGATATCATTGACATAGTTGGATCGAGTCACTA
This sequence comes from Cibotium barometz, assembly GCF_041138505.1. Classification (NCBI taxonomy): domain Eukaryota; kingdom Viridiplantae; phylum Streptophyta; class Polypodiopsida; order Cyatheales; family Cibotiaceae; genus Cibotium; species Cibotium barometz. The sequence continues at coordinate 18,219,400 of NC_141054.1, forward strand.
CTTCCAATTACAGCATTCCAAGTGGCAGTCATGAGTTACTTCCCTTGCCACCTATGATATTGCTGATGATGACCACATGACTCAATCAAGATAGTGTATGTGGACATCTTGAAAGGCACCATGTAACTCGATCAAGTTACATGGTGGACATCCACATATGTTCAATGAAGGTAGGAGGTCGACATCCAGGTAATTTGAAAGAGTGAAGTGGAATACATCCACATATGTTCAATCAAGGTAGGAGGTCGACATCCACGTAACTTGAAAGAGTGAAGTGGAATACATCCACAAAGGTACTACATAACTCGATCGACTTACGAGGGATCGAGTTACGCAGTGGCATCCACCATGGAACTCAAGCTGCCTACATGGATGTCCAATATGTAACTCGACCGAGGTACTTACATAACCCATGGCATTCATGTACATCAAGCATGCACCTCAACGACATTGCAAAAAAAAAAACAGTTTTTTCCCAATTTTTCACATAACTTGATCGAGCTACGTGGATGCTCAACCCATGATTGTGGGGACACATGTTCTTCTTAATTCGATATGAATTTTAAAAAATGTAATTTCCACATAACTCATAGGAGTTATGTAAATACCCATTGAATGGCCTGCCACATGTGCAATGTCGTCGAATTTAAATTTTTTGGTTTTTTTGCGGAACTCAACTAAGTTGTGTACTATAATTGGTTAGATTATCATTTTCAACAGTTAGCTCCATAGGACTAAGTTTGCATCAAATTCACATCAAAGGATTTCTTTCTCATGAATTGGTCTCTAGCACACATATTTGAATGGAATCAAGACATTGGGTACTACATACACAATGGGCTTTTAATTAAGTTTTTTGGTTTTTTTGAAGACTCATGTTATCTCATCTGTGGGCTCACACCTTATAGGTTCACTTCTATTATCTCACATCTCACACATCTATTGGCTCAAATCTCACACTTTGTGGGCTTGCATTTGTGGACTCACGCCTATCTTGGCTTACATCTATCTTCTAGCATAGTCTTATATGTAGACTCACATAGCATGTTTAGAGGCTTATGTCTCTCACATTTGTAGGCTAATATCACATCCCTATATACTCATGACTACTAGGCCCATGTCTATGTCTAATTTGCACATGGGAATATGGGTTCAACGTGCTGGTTTTTCAAGTTTTTTATGGTTCCTCGAACTTGAATATATGTGGATATTTAAGGTTTTTGATTCGAACTAATTGTGTTATGTAAGTGACCAACGAGTTCTACTATTGTCTAGCAAGTCATAGAGGCTTATCAACAATAATGAGGTTGTTCTAGAGATGACGATCTAGATTGGCTAGATTTGGATAGTGATAGTGACACTAAAGCTAGAGTAGCTGGGTTAGCACTTACTTTTATAGTCATTATATGATGTTTTTTTTAACTATTATCTAGTGGCTAACCTATTCATTATTCTCTTATATTTATACATCATCCCATTTTAGTTCCATGGAACTGTATAATTTCTTTCTCTCTCCCTTTCTCTCCACTCTCCAAGTCACACATGCATACAAACATTCTCTTATATTTATACATCATCTCATTTTAGTTCCATAGAAGTGTATTATTTCTCCCTCTTTCTCCAAGGCACACATGCATACAAACATTCACACACACACACATAAACAAACGCGCACACATATTCACACACACACACACACAAAACACAAACACATGCACACACACACTCTCACATGCTGAGCCACACCGCTCATCTCGCCCATTGTATGGGTGCAGGGTGACTGGGTGGAGGGCTTGGTTGAACGTAAAGGGTTGTTTGATTCTTATGAATTAAACAGGTAGGATTTTCATCTAAACGTGGAAACTATGGGCTCGAAAACCCTATCTTTTTCCATCCAAACACCTTTCACCACTGGCGACGTGAAAAACTTCTTTCTAAGTCGGCAAGAAAAGAAAGGCACGGTTGGAGTGAGTGAACCAGTTTTCATCGGTGTCATCCTCAAGAGAACCTTAACCTTTAGCTATTTTTCTAAGTCGGCGAGAAAAGAAGGGCACGGTTGGAGTGTGTGAACCAGTTTTCATTGGTTGTCCTCCTCAAGATAACGTTAACCTTTAGCCGTTTTTCTTTGATTTTTGTTAGTGGAAAATACCCTAAACGGCACGTATGTTAAATTTTCATCGCTTGTCCTCTTCGAGACAACGTTTACCTTTACACCTATTTTTCTTTTTTTCTTTAATTTCAATTGATGAAAAATACACCAAAGGCACTCGCACCTGCTACCTTTCATCCGTCGCGACAACTAGCTTCAAAGACAAACGTGGAGCATTGGTCTCTTTGGTTACTCTAAGGGGTTAGTCTCACTTGCATGCTTGTGGCGTGGTGTGCACACTTTATTATGGTTACACCCATCGTTGTGTTCTGGTTGCTTTGCCACGTGATGGTTGGTTCTAAGCGACACCGCTGGTCTCGCCCATAGTGTGTGAATGGGGGCAGGGTGCATTGAGCAATGGGAGCTTGAGTGAATGCAAAGAGGATTCTTATGAAATCATGCTGCTGAGCTCAACAAAGGTGGGCTTTTATTCTTTCTGTTTTTAGAAATGGCATTGGTTCTCCCCCCAAAAATCCAAACACCTTTCACAAATTGCATGTGTTGTCCAGATCAGCTCTCCCCTCAAAAGCTTTTTTCCAACCAAACACCTTTTACCAATGGCACATGTTATCTAGATGACTTCTCCTTTGAAAAACTTTCAGAAATGGCACATGTTGTCTAGACCAATTCTTCCCTGAAGAACTTTTTTCCCAAACACCTCATGTTTTCTAGACCAGTGTTCTTCCTTGGATTTTTTTTTTTGTACATGTTGTCTAGACCAGTTCTCCCCTAAAAAACTTTTTTTCCATCCAAACACCTCGTGTTGTCTAGACCAATTCTCCTTGGAAAAACCTTTGTCCATCCAAACACCTTTCACCAATGGCACGTGTGTTGTTTAGACTAGTTCTCCCTTGAAAAACTTTTTTCCATCCAAACACCTCGTGTTGTCTAGACCATTTCTTTTGTGAAAAACTTTTTTCCATCCAAACACCTTTCACCAATGGCACGTGTTGTCTAGACCAGTTCTCCCTTGAAAACTGTTTTTCCATCCAAACACCTTTCTCCAATGGCACATGTTGTCTAGACCAGTTCTCCCTTGAAAAACTTCTTTCTAAGTTAGTCAGAAAGAAAGAAAGAGAACAAGGGCAAGGTTAAAGTGTGACTAGTTTTCCTTCATCAAAATTCTATGATTGTTGGGCCAGTTTTTTATGCTAAATTTTCATCGATTGTCCTCAAGATAACATTAACCTTGAGTTGTTTCTCTTCAATTTCCATCAATGGTGAAAAATTTGCTTAAAGGCACATAAATGTTAAATTTTCATCGATTGTCCTCTTCAAGGCAGCGTTTACCTTTACCCATTTTTCTTGAATTTCAATCGGTGAAAAATACACCAAAAACATCCTCATTTTATGCATTTGAAAGTGCTGAAGTGACTATGCAATAAGTACAATTCATTTTCGAGAATTCAACATGAAGACACCTAAAAACAACTATTGATACATACTTTTGAGCAATTGATTTTTGAGAATTCAACATGAAAACACCTCAAGACAACTAATGATACGAATGTTTGAGCAACAAGGGGTGAATTCATACTAAACTTTGAGTGTAGTTCAATAACTTGGAATCTAAGCTATACAAATATGTGAATTCAAACTAAACTTTGAGGGTCGAAAGTAACTTGGAATCTAAGCTATACAAATATTAAAAGGGGGTGAAATCAAACTTTACTTCAACTCTATATTATCAAAACAAGAGAAATTGTTCTTGAAAAAGCATGTGCCCTTTAAAAAAAAAAAGGTATTTTAATTAAGAATGTTTTAAGAAATTATGAATATTTTCTTGTTATTTATTATTTTTTAATTAAAAAATTAAGATAAAATAATTGGTAGTACGCACTTTAATCATGCATTTAGTAACCAAGATAAATCAATACCAAGCAATATAGTTTTAAGATTACTTTGTACTAATATTTAATCTCGTTACTATTTCTAATAAACGGTTTATTTATTAACTAGGATAAATCATTACCAAGCAATATAGTTTTAATATTACTTTGTAATAATATTAATCTCATTAATATTTCTAATAAATGGTTTATTTATTTTTATGTATAGTGTGTATGGGATACACCCAGGCACACACATTTGTATACATAAATGTGTATTATATAATTGTATATGTATATGTATATAGTGTGTGTGCATATGCACACACACACACACAAAAAAATATGCATATGCATATGCATATTCATATGTATATGTATATATATACATATACAAACACATATGTATATGTATATGAATACATATCCATATATACGTATACATAAATGCATATATGTATACATGTATGCATATATATATACACATGGGTGGTGTACAATAAGAATCCTCACTTTGGGATCGTGTCGTGCAAATGGGATATCGTTGCATAGTTGGATCGAGTTATACTTCCAATTGCATCATTCCAAGTGGCAGTCTTGAGTTACTGCCCTTGCCACCTAGGATATTGTCAATGATGACCACATAACTCAATCACATTACATGATGTATGTGGACATCTTGAAAGGCACCATGTAACTCAATTGATTTACATGGTGGACATACACATATCTTCAATCAAGGTAGGAGGTGGACATCCACGTAACTCAAAAGACTGAAGTCGTGGACATCCACCGAGGTACTACATAACTCAATCGACTTATGGGATCGAGTTACGCAATGGCATCCACCATGGAACTCAAGCTACCTACATGCATGTCCAATATGTAACTCGACCGAGTTACTTACATAACCCATGGCATTCATGTACATCAAGCATGCACCTCAATGACGTTGCAAAAAAAAAAATCCCAATTTTTTACATAACTCGACCGAGCTACGTGGATGGTGGGGACATGTGTTCTTTTTAATTCGATATGAATTTTAAAAAATGTAATTTCCACATAACTCATACGAGTTATGTAAATACCCATTGAATGGTCGGCCACATGTGCAATGTTGCCGAATTTAAATTTTTTTGGCTTTTTCATGGAACTCAACTGAGTTGTGCACTATAATTGGTTAGATTATCATTTTCAACAATTAGCTCCATAGGACTAAGTTTGCATCAAATTCACATTGAAGGATTTCTCTCTCATGAATCGGTCTCTAGCACACCTATTTGAATGGAATCAAGACATTGGGCACTACATACACAATGGGATTTTTAATTAAGTTTTTTAAGGCTCATGTCATGTTATCTATGGGCTCACACCTTATTAGCTCACGTCTCACACATCTATCGACTCAAATCTCACACTTTGTGGGCTTGCGTTTGTGAACCCACACCTATCTTGGCTTACATCTATCTTCTAGCTTAGGCTTAAATGTAGACTCACATAGCATGTCTAGAGGCTTATGTTTCTCACATTTGTAGACTCATATCACATCCCTATTTACTCATGACTCATGTCTAATTTGCACATGGGAACCTCGTGGTTTTTCAAGTTTTTTATGGTTCCTCGAACTTGAATATATGTGGATATCTAAGGTTTCTAATTCTAACTAATAGTGTTATGTAAGTGACCAGCGAGTTCTACTATTGTCCAGCGAGCCATAGAGACTTATCACAACAATAATGAGGTTGTTTTGGAGATGGTGATCCAGATTGGCTAGATTTGGATAGTGATAGTGACACTAAACCTAGTGTAGCTGGGTTAGCACTTGCTTTTATATGATGTATCTAGTGGCTATGCCTAGAGGAGCTAGGCTAGCACCCTTATGTTGTTTTTTCTATTCGTCCTATTTATTATTCTCTTATATTTATACATCATCCCATTTTAGTTCCATAGAACTATATAATTTCTCTCTCTCTCCAAGTCACACATGCATACAAACATTCTCTTATATTTATACATCATCCCATTTGAGTTCCATATAAGTGTATTATTTCTCCCTCTCTCTCCAAGGCACACATGCATAAAAACATTCACACACACACACACACACACACACTCTCACATGCACCTCCATAATGCACACACACACACACTCTCACATGCACCTCCATAATGTACACATATTCACACACACATACACCAACATAATACACACAAGCATTCACATGCACAGACACACACACACACAAACGTATCCAAACATGTTTTTTTCTTTCACTAATGTTTTGTCTCTATTGGTCTCTATTTGTTTGGTGGCACTTTAGATTCCACATTGGAACCAAATGTGCTATAATGGTTATTAAACTTTGCAAGAGTGAGGGTGGGGTCCACATATACACACTTTAAAAGTCTTGTTACTACCATTGGAGCTTATTTGGTTGCAATGTGCATGCCATTTTCTTGGTTTTCAATGTGTTGTGGCCTTAGAGAGCCCCCTCGAAATTGGGGCCTCGGCCTGCACATTGTAACCAAATGTACGTTGATGGTGACCAAACTTTGCAAGAGTAAGGGTGGGATCCACATATACACACTTGCAAAGTTTGTTTGTGATCCAAGGACATTTGGTCACCATCGGAGAACATTTGGTTGCAATGTGTGTGCCATTTTTCCAATTTTCAATGTGTCATGGCCTTAGACAGCCCCCTTGAAATTGGGCCTTTGGCCCACACATTTCATTCAAATGTGCTCCAATGGTGTGAACAAGCTTTATAAGCATGATAGTGGGGTCCACATATACACACTTGCAAAGTTTGGCCACCACCATCATAGTACATTTGAATGCAATGTGCATGCCGTGTGCTAGTTTCCAATGTGTCATGACCTTAGAGAGCCCCCTAGAAATTGGGCCTTTGGCCTGCACTTTTCCAACTTAATGTTCTCCTGTGATCAAACTTTGTAAGAGTGAGGGTGGGTCCACATATACACACTTGAAAAGTTTGGTCCATCGGAGCACACTTGGTTACAATATGTGTGCCATTTGCCCGGTTTTCAACGTGTTGTGTCCTTGGAAAACCCCTTTGAAGTTGGCCCACACATTGTACATAATCTGCTCTCATGGTGACCAAAATTTGTGAGAATGGAGGTGGAGCACACAAATACACACTTGAAAATGTTTGGTCACCATTGGAGAACATTTTCTTGTAATGTGTGTGTCATTTGCCCGATTGTGTCATGGCCTTAGGTAACCCCCTCGAAATTGGACCTTTGGCCTATATTTCAATTAAATATACTCGAATGGTGACCAAACATTGCGAGAGTGAGGGTGGGGTTTACATATACACACTTGCATAGTTTTGTTACTATCTGAGCACATTTGGTTGGCAATGTAAATGCCATATGCTCGGTTTTCAATGTGTCATGGCCTTATAGAGTCCCCGCTCGCACATTGCAACCAGACATGCTCCGATGGTGTCAAAACTTTTCAAGTGTTAGTGGTATCCACATATACATATTTATAAATATTTTTCATCATCCAAGCACACTTGGTTTGCAATGTCCATGTTAGATGCCCGATGTAGCTCCCTCGAAATTGGGCATTTGTCTCAAACATTGCAACCAAATGTTCTCCAATGGTGACGAAACTTTGAAAGAGCACGGTTGGAATCCACATATACACACTTGCAAAGTTTGGCCACTATCTAAGTACATTTGGCTATAATGTGTGTGCCAGATTACTTAGTTTTCAATGTATTGTGGCCTGAGAGCCCCTCAAAATTGGTCCTTTGGCTCGTACATTGTAATAAAATGTGATTTGATGGTCATAAAACTTTGAAAGAGTAAGGTTGGGGTCCACAAAATTTAGTCTTACTATCAGAGGACATTTGGTTGCAATGTGTGTGCCAAACACTTAGTTTTTAATATATCATTGTCTTAGAGAGCCCCGTCAAAATTAGGACTTTGGTCCACACATTCCAACCAAATGTGCCCCAATGGTGACCAAACTTTTTAAGTGTGTATATGAGGTCCACATATACACACTTACAAAGTTTGGTGACCCCATCAAAGCACATTTGGTTACAATGTGAAACCCATTTTCTTGGTTTTCAATGTGTCATGGCCTTAGAGAGGACTCCCTTGAAATTGGACCTTTGGCCTCCACATTACAACCAAATGTGCTTTGATGGTGACCAAACTTTACAAGAGTGAGGGTGGGTCTATATATACACACTTGAAAAGTTTGTTCATACCATCGAAGCACATTTGGTTGCAATGTCCATGCTAGATGCTTAGTTTTCAATGTGTCATATAGTCTTAGAGAGCCTCCTCAAAATTGGGCCTTTCGCACACACATTGTATCCAAATGTGCTCCGAATGATGAGAAAACTTTGCAAGAGTGAGGATGGTATCCACATATACATGCTTGCAAAGTTTGGTCACCCATCGGAGCACATTTGGTTACAAATTTTATGCCAGAGACACCTGGTTTTCAATGTGTGGCCTTAGAGGGCCCCCTCGAAATTGGGCCTTTGGCTCGCACATTGCAATCAAATGTGCTCCGATGGTAACCAAACTTTGCAAGAGTGAGGGTGGGTCCACATATAAAGAACAGTTTACAAAGTTTGTTCTCACCATCGAAGCACATGTGGTTGTGATGTGCATGCCATTATGTCATGGCCTTAGAGACCCCCCTTGAAATTGGGCATTTGGCCTGCACATTATAACCAAATGTGCTCCGATGGTGATAAAACTTTGTAAGAGTGAGGGTGGGGCTCACATATACACACTTGAAAAGTTTAGTCCCCATTGGAGAAAATTTTGTTACAATGTGCATGCCATTTTCTCGATTTTCAATGTGTGGCCTTAGATAGCCCCCTCCAAATTAAGCCTTTTTGACCTGCACATTGCATTAAAATGTGCTTTGATGGTGTGAAGAACAAACTTTGCAAGCATGAGGGTGGGATCCATATATACATACTTGTTGCAAAGTTTAGTCACCATGAGAGCACATTTGATTACAATGTGTAAACGCTTGGTTTTCAATGTGTCATGGTGGCCTTAGAGAGCCCCCTCTAAATTTGGGACTTCACCTCACACATTGCAACCAAATGTGCTCCCATGATGGTGATCAAACTTTGCAAGAGTGAGGGTGGGGTCTACATATACACACAACATTTGGTCATCATCACAGGACATTTTGTTGTAATGTACATTCCATTTACCTGGTTTTCAATGTGTTATGGCCTTAGAGACGTGGCCTTAGAGAGCCCCCTCAAAATTAGAACTTTGGTATCCACATTGTAACCAAATGTACTCATGGTGACCAAACTTTCCAAGAGTAAGGATGGAGTCCTTATATACACTTGTAAAGTTCGGTCAACCATCCAATCTTATTCGGTTGCAATGTGTGGGCTAAAGGCCAAATTTTGAGGGGGCCTTCTAAGGCCATGACACATTGAAAACCATGCGTTGGGTATGCATAAGCTTATGCATAGAGATATAGGGCATTGTTATAGGCCATCTAGAATGCTGCTTATGTCGAGTTAGGAGTGGTTATCTACGAGTAGATGGTTATAGTGGAGGGGGAGCCCTCAATCTTGTCACTATTCTTCTCTTGTAAAAGAGGAGTTTCCTTTGGCTTTAATAGTGAAAAGCATGTAGAAAGTCTCAAAAGATCTTATCCAAAAGGGACACTGTCCACCTTGCTTGTCTAAGCAATATTGTAGCGGGTCTTAAACAATGTTCTAATATCACATGTTGTGTTTTTTGTCTAAGGTTTAAGCATGGATTTTGTTAGAGCAGTCGTGTTTTGTTGCCTCGTACATGTATGTATAGGCAATGTCGATCGACCCCTCACAAGATCTTGATGTGGAAACTCTGCTATCTATTATAAATGAACAATATGGGCAGCAAGCTTGGTCTTAGTTTACCCAAACACAGGTATGGTTCCATCAAACCTTTTCACATACACAACGTTAATCTTTTATGCATTCTATAAGTCTTATTTTTTTCACAATCTACCCCACTTGTCCAAATAGGGTAGGTCGCGTCTTTGATAGACATGGGGCCGAGTGGTGCACGCCCATCACAATATGGTTGTTGATGAGCCCACACCACCTTCCTCAACTAGACCCACCCCCGCTCCCTCACATCTGCCTTCACCACAAGGACAACATATTAGGGAGTCTGGGGGGGGAAGTAGACGTGCTTGCAGAGGGGAGGGGGGGACAGGCTAATTTTTATTTGGCAAAAGGAGCGCTAGGTCTCCCGATGTGTCTCCCCAGCAGGGGGGCTCTTCATCTACACATTATGAGGCAGCCCCCAGGAGACCCATTCCCCCATTCGATCCACGCACCCTACCATACAATGTGGATTTCGATGGTGCCCTTGTGATGGATGCTCGAGGAAAGAAAATCATGAACCGCATGCATGTACTTGCAAACGTGGCGTTCATGAACTTCTTCAAAAATTGGAAAGCACAAGATGAACTTTCAAAGCAACACATCATTGATGTGCTTAAGTGTGAGTTCCCTGTTCCGCATACGGGTCTTTGCTTCTTCGAGGAGTGGATGAAGAGACGAATCAAGATTTTTCTCTCTAATAGGAGAGAAAATATCAAGAGAGCAATAAAGAATAATTTGGAGAACCCCAGCATTTGTACATCTGAGGAGTGGAGGCACGCACGCAGCTTTGTGAGAAAGCACCCACATGCTTTTTAACAACAAGTGACGACAAGTGCTTCCTGACTATAAAAGCGAGAAGATTCACACTTCAGCTCGGGAGGAAAGTCCTCCTTCATTGCTCATTTTGTTAAGTACCATTTTTAGTCATCATTTTCTCTCCTCTTTCATTTTATTTTGTTCTATATTGTTTTATTTAACTAATTGTATTGTTTTTTCTAGAGGGAGTTTGTTGGGCATGACCTAACAAAGGAGGAGTATGACTATGGATACAACGCCTCCCATCTGCAATTGTAATGTGGATGCATACGCTAGACAAATGCCTGGATGAGTCCATTTTGGGGATTCAAGAAAATGAGGTAAGTGAGCATAAACCCTTCTCTTTGCTACATCCAATTGTATTTGATTGCCCTTGCTTATCTTGGGCTTGATGGCATGTATGTAGGATGAAGGGAAAGAGGAAGAGGAGGATCCTGATGAGAATGAGCATGAAGTTGTGGAAGAAAGTGAAGAGGATGACGAGGACGATGATGATGAATCACTCGAAAAAAGATGAGGATTCGTGTTAGCCACCTCTTCATTCTAGACATTTTTTGTATATATGGCCAAAGGCTGGACACTTTGTTAATAAAATAAATTTTCAGCTCAATTGCATTCTTTAATAGTTCAAGTGTTTCTTATGTTTGTGTTTGTGTCATAAAACTAAAACTATGACTCTTTTTAATTTTAAAAAAAGAGCTGGGGCAGACTGGGGAGTCCTAGTCCTATCCAGACTCCCTAGTCTGCCCCACCTCTTTTTTTACTACACAGAGCTTTCCTTGCTGAGCAGCGCAAATAGTTGTGAATTTTCGTTGCTAAGCAGCGAACCTATTGCAGCGAAAAGAGTAGCATTTTTAGCAGCAAAAGTAGCCCGACATATGCCTACCCTTCTAGTTATAAAAACACGGCTATTTTTGCTGCTACACCCTCATTCTGTTGTAGTGACTACAATTGTATACATGCATGCCTAAATGATTACCTACTCTTCCATGGGGATCTTAGTGAACTCTTCACATGTCTAAAATGTGGACCTCAATGGTATAGATAAGATTTACAAGGTGGAACAATGCCTTGTAAAATTAGGAGGCATTTTCCAATAATCCAGAGAATCCAATACATTTAATTGCAAGTCCATAGTAGAGATAATGACTTGGCACACCAAAAACCGATTCCGTTGGTGAAATTTTATGTATTCCTACTGATTGCAGTACATGAGACACATTTTGGGGAGCCATGGCCCACAACTTTAAGGAAGAGCCTTGATACAATTCTTTATGACATATGTGGTAGAATACCTTAATTGATGTAACATAAAATAAAAACACTCCTAAAGCAACATGAAATATGATATTTCATGAGGCTATTCACGTACTTGAAGGGATGGGAAGTTGGAAGACAAATGGTTTCCCACCTACTAGTTCATGCTATAGAATTAGAAAACCTAACAACCCCTTGGTTTTTCATGTTTTAAGGGAAGAGACTAGTTCACACCAAAGAATTGGAAAAGCTAAAAACCCCTTGGTGGTTTGTGTATTAAGGGATGGGAAGTTTGAGGAAAAGCTAACAACCCCCTGCTAGTGGCTCATGTAGTAAATGTACATCCCCTTGAGGCTTGTTCTCATGTGTGTTAAATGTACAACCCCCTTGAACATTATGTATACAAGAAAAGCTAAAAATTCCTTGGTGTTTTGTGTATTAAATGTATACCCCCTTGGTGGTGGTCCTCATGTGTGTTAAATGTACACAGAACTCCAAATCTATTTTCATTGTACATACAATCGTCATATATTTTATTGTTTTTTTCCCAAATGTGGCTCCTTTTATTTTTTTAAAAAAATATCTTCCTAGCCTACCCAAGTAAAGAAACAATCAATATTGTGCACTCATAGAATTTTCTTGATGTGCTAATTTAGAACTACGTGTATCTTTGTTGGAATTAGGGTTGTAGGAATGCACACACAACTTCAAGAAGATGAGGAAGCTTGAGCACAACACTGTAGTGTATTATGAGTGCCAAAAATGAAAGATAACCAACCCTAAAAGATAATGGGCGTATATACAATGCACGGGGGAAAAAACCTCCTAGTGAGGGAAAAAGTGCCCCGGCGGTCCTAAGTGTGTTCACACACATCACTACTATAATATGGTAACAAATCCCCCCTGGAGTGATGCGGTGAACAAGAGCTAGCACTCATGTATAGGGAAGTGTCTAGCTATGTGGACGAATCCACAAAAGGGAGTAAGCCCAAAGCTTTGCGAAAAGCTTCGAACTTTTCACGAGGCAGAGCCTTTGTGAAAAGGTCTGCAAGGTTATCCTGTGTTGGCACATAAGCCAAACTGATCTCTCCTGCAGAGAGTCTCTCCCTGACATAATGGTAGTGCACCTCAATGTGCTTCGTACGAGCATGGAACACTGGGTTTCGCGCAACTGCCAATGCGCTCTGACTGTCAGTGAAGATGGTGGTGGCAGATGGCTGCCCAACACCCAAATCAGCCATAAGGCGTCTGAGCCACACACACTCAACCGTAGCTGTGAAAGCTGCCCTGTACTCAGCTTCACAACTAGAAGTGGCCACAGTAGGCTGCTTCTTGCTCAACCATGATATGCATGAGCTTCCAAGCATGAAGCAAAAACCACTCGTGGACACGCGTGTGTCATAACAACCAGCCCAGTCAGAATCTGAAAAAACATGTAAATCTGGCGGCAATGATCCCCCCTTGGGATAAAACGACCCAAGATGCCGAGTACCACTCAAATAGCGAAAGATACGCTTCACTGCCTGCCAATGCTTAATGCCTGGGCTATGCATAAATCTGCTCACCTGTGAGACTGCAAACTGAATGTCTGGCCTCGTAATGCATACATAAATGAGGCAACCAACAGCTGTCTGATAGAGTGTGACATCAAAGTGATCTCCAGCATCATGAAGACTCAACTTCAAACCTGTCTCCATTGGAGTAGCAATAGGCTTGCAGTCTTCAAGGCCAAATCTCCGCAACAATGTTTCAATATACTTTGTCTGACACAAAGCAATACCTCCATCACACTGCTTAAATTGTATCCCCAAATAATGATGCAAATGCCCCAAATCTGACATCTCAAAAGAGGCATTCAAATCAGCCTTAAAATCAGCAATATGACTCTCATTTGGTCCTGTGAGCAGCATGTCATCGACATAGAGAGCAATGATTAGATGTACACCATCCACACGTTTAACATACAAAGTGCTTTCTGTTGGACTATTCTGAAACCCATGTGCAGTCAAATATGCATGTATTTTTTCATACCAAGCTCGTGGAGCTTGCTTTAAACCATATAAAGCCTTTTTTAACCTGCACACTTTGTTTTCCTGCCCTCTTTGAACAAAACCACGAGGCTGCGATACATACACCTCCTCATGCAAATCTCCATTTAAGAACGCAGTCTTTATGTCCAGCTGATGTACATTCCAACCATTATGAGCTGCTAATGCACAGATGCTACGAACAGTGGTCATACGACATGTGGGAGCAAAAGTCTCATCAAAATCAATGCCCTTCTCTTGAGCATAACCTTTTGCAACAAGCCTAGCCTTATGGCGATCCACTGTGCCATCAGGCTTACGCTTCAATTTGTATACCCACTTAGTGCCAATGGCCTTCTTGCTTGCATAGCAGCCATCCAATTTTCTGAACTTTGTGCCTCATCAAATGAAACAGGCTCACTTTCATCGCACATACTAGAAACAGCCAATGCATAACAATCTGACGCATAAGAGGCACCATGAGAGCCAGAACGAGTGCGACTAGACAAAGGGGCATCCAACTTGCTGTCACGCAAAGTCTGCACCAGCCATCTAGGCATATTCCTAGAGCCCTCAATCTCTTGTCTCTCATCCTCAAGTGCATCATGCACATCTGCATCAGATATAGGCTGATCTGTGCCATCATTTAAAACCTGCATAGGCTGAAAAACTGCCTCATGAGGTATTGCACTTGACTGTGCACCACTAAAAAGAGGCAACAATGTATCATAGACATCACGTGAGCTGATATCTGTCTCCTTAGTACATGAAACCAAGGGCTGAACTGCATCTTCCACAAATACAACATCACGGCTAACCAAAATGCGCTTTGTCTGTGGATGATACAAACGATAGCCTTTGCTCTCAGCACTATATCCAACAAAAATACATTTGACAGCTTTGTCATCCAATTTTCTGCGATGTTGCACAGGCACTAATGCATATGCCAGGCAACCAAAAACACGTAAATGGCCAACAGATGGCTTGCGGCTATGCCAAGCCTCATATGGAGTGACAACCTGTAATGCTTTGGTGGGACACCTGTTTAGTACATAAGTGGCACACATGACAGCCTCAAGCCAAAAACCATGTGGTAGACTTTGACTCTTAACCATACATCTTGCCATTTCCATGAGAGACCTGTTTTTTCTCTCAGCCACACCATTTTGCTGTGGTGTATACGGCACTGTACATTGGTGTTTTATCCCACGCTCAGCCAGAAATGCATTAAATTCTGAAGACATATACTCCCCCCCTCGATCTGAACGGAGGGTGCCCATCTTACTTTCTGACACATTTTCAGCCATAACCAAAAATTGTTTGAAGCACAAAAACACTTCGGACTTTGCCTTCAAAGGATATACCCATGCATGCCTGGTAAAATCATCAATGAAAGTCACGAAGTAAAGGTAGTTTCCAAATGATGGAGTTTGCATGGGACCACAAACATCACTGTGAACAAGCTGCAATCTGCGTTCAGCTCTCACTGATCCATCTTTGGGAAAGGAAGCACGCTGCATTTTACCCAATATGCAGCCCTCACAAACATGCTTGACAGGTGCCTCAAGCTTAGGCAAAGAAGACACCATTTCAGATTTCTGCAGGCGCAGCAAACTTGCAAAATTCAGATGACCAAAACGTGCATGCCACAGTTTTGCATCTGAAATAGCCTGCGTATCCATAATAGCACATGCTGAATCCTCTACACATTTGCCATCCATATTGAGCTTATACAGCCCTCGACATAGTGAACCAGATGCTACAATGATGTCACCACAAGAGAGATCATGAACAGTACATCTGTCATCCACAAATTTTACAACCAAACCTGTTTTGGCAAATGCGGAGACTGACAGCAGATTCTTTTTGATCCCTGGCACATACAATGCATCAAAAAGTGTAAAGGTGTTGCCATTTGCAACATTCAGCACAATCTGTCCAACTCCTTCAACGGGATAAGAGGAGTTATTGGCACAAGTGACAGTATTCCCTGTGGGAGCAGACTCAAGGAAAGTGAATAAACTGCGCTGCGAGGTGATATGCTTAGTGGCACCACTGTCAAAGTACCATACATCTGAATCTACTGCAGACATACATGTGTCATGCAAAGATGGGTCATAACTGCACTGCGCATTGAATGCCCATTCTGTATCTAGCACAACATTAGCAGATTCATTGTTAGAAGGAGAGGCATCTGCAACAGCCATACCAGCCTCTTTCTTCTTAGCCTCTTTCGCAGCCAGCTTAGGACACGCTTTGATGACATGATCATTTCCCTTACAGTACTTGCAAAATGTCTTCTGTTTGTCACCCTTCTTCTCATCTTTGTCTTCCTTCTTTGGTTGCGCAGCATTTGCAGATTTCTGCTTACTAGAAGAAAAGCCAGCTTTACCTTTCCCGCTTCTCTGACTAGCAACGAAAGCTTGATCTACGACACGCATAATATTCCTGTTTTGCCTTGACTGGTCTTCTTGCAGCAAAACAGAAACTAACTCCTCAAATGATAAGGCATTGGGATTGCCTTTCATCATCAAGCGAAGAGTGGAAGCAAAACCCTGATAAGAATCTGGTAGACCATTCAAAACAGTCTGCACAAGTGAACTGTCTGACAGGGTTTCATCTGCAGAAATGAGCTGCTCTTTGAAATCCTTGATCTTTGTCAAAAAGCTATCCATAGAATCACCTTCGTTCATATGCTCACTCTCCAACTGTTTTCGGAGATAAGCAACACGAGCCTCATTTCTTGCCTGATACAATGTGGCAAGTACATCCCAAGCATCCTTAGAAGTCCTGCAGGAGCGAATATGTGGGATAATGGTACGTTTGACAGACAGCGCAATCAAGGCATGAGCCTGCGCATCTCTACCATCCCAACGAATCTGGTCTGCTGAAAGTGGTGGTTCTCGAACAGCTGCTACAGCACTTGTGCCTGCACCATCATCAACAGTACCTGTTTCTGATGTGTTTGCAGCATTCCCAGCCACAATAGGACGTGCATCAATACCCTGCACAATGTTCCATAACCCCTTTGCTACCAATACATGTCGCATCATATATGCCCACAATGGATAGTTGGTGCCATCCAACTTATCCTCAGCAGCCAACATGCGGAATACATCATTGCTGTCAGCCATGGCCAATGACTGTACTACTAGATGTAAATGCTGTCTGTAAGAGGTAAACCTGTATAAAATCGACCTGTGCTATGTAGCACAGCCCAAAACAGACGAATGGGCACCTGTCCTGCAGATTTTAATCTTGACAGAAAATCTGCACAGTAGGACGATTTTGCCTGCGCAGTACTTGGAATGCAAAAACGGAGGGCGAAATGACTTCAGATCAAAATTCTGAAACGAACAAGCCCTTTGGGCTTACCCATGGCATATACTAACCTGCAGACGCTCGTGAAACCTCGTTGCAATCGGAGGAGATGAAGCGGTAGGTGCCGGTGATGCTGCCCGGGAGGAGGAAGCCTGCTCTGATACCAATTGTTGGAATTAGGGTTGCAGGAATGCACACACAACTTCAAGAAGATGAGGAAGCTTGAGCACAACACTGTAGTGTATTATGAGTGCCAAAAATGAAAGATAACCAACCCTAAAAGATAATGGGCGTATATACAATGCACGGGGGAAAAAACCTCCTAGTGAGGGAAAAAGTGCCCCGGCGGTCCTAAGTGTGTTCACACACATCACTACTATAATATGGTAACAATCTTCTCCAATACCCTTAAATGCAAAACATCAATTCTTAATTATGTGAATAAAACCTTACTCCGTTCTTGATTAAAGACACCTCAATCCCTCAATTAGAACGATTTCATCAGGAAAAGGTTCATGACTGTCTACTTTGTGTTTACCTGCGAGCTTTAATAAAAGATAGTAGATTCGATACTTGCAAAGAGTAATGATGAATGTGCAGCTTTATTTTTTTTCTAACCATCGAACAAATGGTAACAATGAATTCCGGTTTTAAAAAAACTGTAAGTGTCTCATAAAATATACAAGGATTTAAAAAAAAAGTTAAATAACTTAGACTCCATGTCCATCGAGGATCACGGTCATGGGAAGATCGATCGTAGTCATTAAATCGAGTTGTATTATTTCACCAAATGCAACCCTATAACTATCAGGATCATGACACATCACTATGGGAATTCAAAGACAAAATTCATTACAGATAGAACCCTGGCTGTCCAATGAGTAGGCCGCCTTATTTTTTAGAAACCCAATATTCGGTACCTACACATCACCATCGAGCTCATGTGGTCGCCTGTCATTATTAGAGGTAGAATCTAAGATGTCAAAATTTGGTCCATCTGCTTGTCTCCATCTCATCTTCACGAATCCATCTTGTAGAGGGTTATGTAGCCTAGATTGATTGATTCTTCTCACTATCCCCTGTCCTATGGCCCGGAAAGGCCTTTCCCTACTTCATCATGGTCAGGGCTTGTAGGAATCTAAATCCTGGCAATTCAATTAGCAAGTCTTGTTTTTAAATAAAAGCCCTCGTAATTCAATAGGACCTTGACACATCAACAGACAGAAAGCTAGTGAAAGTCACACAAATAAAAAGGTGCCACATCAGCACTTAGAATATTACAACAAAATGTAAAACTAATAAACCAATGACATATCAGCAAACATAATTTAAAAACTTCAGAACTTATCACAAATGAACACATCAACAATTAAAATTTAAAACAAAACAATAGTAAATATTACTATTAACAAAGCTCTCCCTATACCATGACAACCGAGAGAGGCTATTGATCAGCCTTTCCCAAGGGGAGGTGGGTCACCGGCTAGTGCTAGCTCTCCATCTTCCTCTTGGGAAAGGCCTTTCGAAGGCCTTTCCCTAGTGCATCTTAGCATGAACAACCTCCATCTCTTTCTTGTTAGGTTCTTTGCCTTCGCAGCTTGTAGCACTTTGTAGAAATGTTGAAGTGGTATTGAATACATATGGAAATTAGAGGGATGATATTAATTAAACAACTTTGCAAGTTTGTTCACCTAGGCCTAAGCTTTATACATTTCCACAACACTAAACTCATTAAGCTTGCAGATCACTTGCATGTGTGCAAAGCCGACAACTTTACAAAGATCATGAAGCTCCTCTTGGGTGCGCTCTCGACCTCCAGGACAATAAGCAAACATTGCGAGGTCAAATTGGTACCCAACACGGGCCCTTAGCCCAGTTTCCAATATAGTTGGTAGGATAATATCCACCACTATAACTTTCCCTTGGCTTGGAAGTGCTTTGTAGCAATTCTCCAAGATTTTGACACATTGCTCGTCATCCCAATCGTGCAAAATCCACTATTTAAAAAAAACGAGGAATTTCAAAAATCATAACTATACGATGTCGTCTAAAGAAGTTCCTTCCACCAATAATAGAGTGGATAAAAAGAGTTGAAGTAAAAGAAATTTTAATTTTTTTGTTGCTTCAGTATTGATCGAGGTGGATAAAAATTACCTTCATGAAAATAGTGTCAGCTCGGGGGATGCTCACGAACATGTCTCCTCCTACATGCTCTACGCCTGTTTAATGGGAGATCACCGAATGGATCTCACGATTAAATTTCAAGCTATTTTTATTTAGAAGAATTCAAATTACGTAAGCACAAAAATTAACACCTGAAAGGAAAGCATTACTATCTTAATGACTAATTCAATATTATTGGAATAACCTTAAATTTAGGCTAGCAAAACACACACAGTAATAAAAATTGAGGGCTAGAGCTCTTGACCAGGGTACTCGGGCGCAGCTGCAATCACATGAGGCTGATCGAAATTGATGCCTTTAATGTGGGGGTGCTTAGAGATAATCATGCTTAAGCAGGATCCAGATCCGCCACCCACGTCTACAAGCCTATTCACACCATGGTCGAAGCCATGGTAGGACGTCGTGGTGGTTTGAAGCAGTGCGCGCATGAGAAGCTTTGACTGGTGTGCCATTGCACGGTCGAAGAGCTCGCGGAATCTCACATCCTGTTGGCCGTAGAGGAAAATATGTTTGCCATGGGCTTTGGTGAAAGGGCTTCCTCCATCGAGGACTGCCTCTTTCAAGGGATGCCAAGCTTGCATTAACACCTCGTCTTGCAACAGGAGCAGCAGTGGAGCCAGGGATGCGCCCCCACCTTCGTTCATCACAAAATGCTTGCTCACTGAGTTGAGCCCATACTTGCTTACAGCCTTGCCATATTGATCAACGCTTGTTTCTGGAGATGATGATGATGCTGTGAGAACTCTATGGCTTGCCAGCACCCTTAGAATGCGATCTAGTGAGATTGCAGCCTTTGCAGGATTGGAGACGGCAGTCGACGAATCGTTGATGATGATGCCAGACATTATTTGGGCTGCTGATAATCCTTCTTCTGCACCGTTCTTGGCCAGTATCTCCATCACGTTCAAGTTTATTGCAGCTTTTAAGGCCATGGGCAGACACAGCGAGCTCAGCTCGATAACTCGTAACCATGCTGGATCTTCAACTCCGCCTAGAGATTGCTGAGCCACAGCGCAGCTCGTCTCGCCCATTGTGTGTGTACTGCGGCGGGGGTGCAGGGTGACTGCTTGGTTGAACGCAATTAAGGGTTGTATGATTCTTATGAATTAAACAGGCGGGCTTTTCATCTAAACGTGGAAACTATGCGCTCGGAAACCCTGTCTTTTTTCCATCCAAACAACTGGCGACGTGAAAAACTTCTTTCACCACTGGCGACGTGAAAGAAGGGCACGGTTGGAGTGTGTGAACCAGTTTTCATCGGTTGTCCTCGTCAAGACAACGTCAAGACAACGTTAACCTTTAGCTATTTTTCTTCAATTTCCATCGGTGAAAAATACACTACTAGGCACATAAATGTTAAATTTTCATCGGTTGTCCTCTTGAAGGCAACGTTTACCTTTACCCATTTTTCTTTTAATTTCACTGGGTGAAAAATACACCAAAGGCATCCTCATTTGATGCACCAAAGGCATCCTCATTTGATGCATTATTGAAAGTGCTGAAGTGACTATGCAATAAGTACAATTCATTTTCGAGAATTCAACATGACACCTAAAAACAACTATTGATACATACTTTTGAGCAATTGATTTTTGACAACTCAACATGAAAACACGTCAAGACAACTACTGATACAAACGTTTGAGCAACAAGGGGTGAATGCAACGTTTCATCTGTTGTCCTCTTGAAGGCCACGTTCACCTTTACCCATTTTTCTTGAATTTCAGTCGGTGAAAAATACACCAAGGGCATCCTCATTTGATGCATTATTGAAAGTGCTGAAGTCAATAAGTACAATTGATTTTTGAGAATTTAACACATGAAGACACCTAAAAACAACTATCGAGATACACACTTTTGAGCAATTGATTTTTGAGAATTCAACATGAAAACACGTCAAGGCAACTATACGTTTGAGCAACAAGGAGTAAATTCGTAATAAACTTTGAGTGTAGTTCAGTAACTTGGAATCTAAGCTATACAAATATGTGAATTCAAACTAAACTTTGAGGGTCGAAGTAACTTGGAATCTAAGCTTATATTTAAAGGGGGTGAAATCAAACTTTACTTAAACGCTATATTATCAACACAAGAGAAATTGTTCTAAAAAGAAGCATGTGCCCTACTTTCAAAAATGGTATTTAATTAAGAATGCTTTTAAAAAATATTGAATAATCTTTTTGTTATTTAGTATTTTATAATTAAAAAATTAAGATAAAATAATTGGTAGTACGCATTTTAATCATGCATTTATTAACCAAGATAAATCAATACCAAGCAAAATAGTTTAAAGATTACTTTGTAAAAATAATATTTAATCTCGTTACTATTTCTAATAAAGGGTTTATTTATTAACTAGGATAAATCATTACCAAGCAATATAGTTTTAATATTACTTTGTAATAATATTTAATCTCCTTAGTATTTCTAATAAAGGGTTTATTTGTTTTTCTGTATAGTGTGTATGGGATACACCCAGGCACACACATCTGTATACATAAATGTATATTATATAATTGTATATGTATATGCATATAGTGTGTGTGGATATGCACACACACACACACACACACACACAAAATATGCATATGCATGTTTATATGTAAATGTATATATATACATATACAAACACATATGTATATGTATATGTATACATATGCATATATACGTATAAATGCATATATGTATACATGTATGCATATATATATATATATATATATATATATATATATATATATATATATATATATGGGTGGTGTACAATAAGAATCCTCACTTTAGGACCGTGTCATGCAAATGGGATATCATTGACATAGTTGGATCGAGTCACTACTTCCAATTACATCATTCCAAGTGGCAGTCATGAGTTACTTACCTTGCCACCTATGGTATTGCCGATGATGACCACATAACTCAATCAAGATAGTGTATGTGGACATCTTCAAAGGCACCATGTAACTCGATCAAGTTACATGGTGGACATCCACATATGTTCAATCAAGGTAGGAGGTCGACATCCACGTAACTTGAAAGAGTGAAGTGGAATACATCCACATATGTTCAATCAAGGTAGGAGGTCGACATCCACGTAACTTGAAAGAGTGAAGTGGAATACATCCACAAAGGTACTACATAACTCGATCGACTTATGAGGGATCGAGTTACGCAATGGCATCCACCATGGAACTCAAGCTGCCTACATGGATGTCCAATATGTAACTCGACCGAGTTACTTACATAACCCATGGCATTCATGTACATCAAGCATGCACCTCAATGACATTGCAAAAAAAAAACATTTCTTTCCAATTTTTTACATAACTTGATCGAGCTACGTGGATGCTCAACCCATGATTGTGGGGACACATGTTCTTTTTAATTCGATATGAATTTAAAAAAATGTAATTTCCACATAACTCATACGAGTTATGTAAATACCCATTGAATGGCCTGCCACATGTGCAATGTTGTCAAATATTTTTTGGTATTTTCGTGGAACTCAACTAAGTTGTGTACTATAATTGGTTAGATTATCATTTTCAACAGTTAGCTCCATAGGACTAAGTTTGCATCAAATTCACATCAAAGGATTTCTTTCTCATGAATTGGTCTCTAGCACACATATTTGAATGGAATCAAGACATTGGGTACTACATACACAATGGGCTTTTAATTAAGTTTTTTGGTTTTTTTGAAGACTCATGTCATCTTATCTGTGGGCTCACACCTTATAGGTTCACTTCTATTAGCTCACATCTCACACATCTATTGGCTCAAATCTCACACTTTGTGGGCTTGCATTTGTGGACTCACGCCTATCTCGGCTTACATCTATCTTCTAGCATAGTCTTATATGTAGACTCACATAGCATGTCTAGAGGCTTATGTCTCTCACATTTGTACGCTAATATCACATCCCTATATACTCATGACTACTAGGCCCATGTCTATGTCTAATTTGCACATGGGAATATGGATTCAACGTGGTGGTTTTTCAAGTTTTTTATGGTTCCTCGAACTTGAATATATGTGGATATTTAAGCTTTCTGATTCTAACTAATAGTGTTATGTAAGTGACCAACAAGTTCTACTATTGTCTAGCAAGTCATAGAGGCTTATCGACAATAATGAGGTTGTTCTAGAGATGATGATCTAGATTGGCTAGATTTGGATAGTGATAGTGACACTAAACCTAGAGTAGCTAGGTTAGCACTTACTTTTATAGTCATTATATGATGTTTTTTTAAAACTATTATCTAGTGGCTAACCTATTTATTATTCTCTTATATTTATACATCATCCCATTTTAGTTCCATGGAACTGTATAATTTCTTTCTCTCTCCCTTTCTCTCCACTCTCCAAGTCACACATGCATACAAACATTCTCTTATATTTATACATCATCTCATTTTAGTTCCATAGAAGTGTATTATTTCTACCTCTTTCTCCAAGGCACACATGCATACAAACATTCACACACACACACATAAACAAACGCGCACACATATTCACACACACACACACACACACACACAAAAACACAAACACATGCACACACACACTCTCACATGCTAAGCCACACCGCTCGTCTGGCCCATTGTATGGGTGCACGGTGACTGGGTGGAGGGCTTGGTTGAACGCAAAGGGTTTTTTGATTCTTATGAATTAAATAGGTAGGCTTTTCATCTAAACGTGGAAACTATGGGCTCGAAAACCCTATCTTTTTTCCATCCAAACACCTTTTACCACTAGCGACGTGAAAAACTTCTTTCTAAGTCGGCAAGAAAAGAAAGGCACGGTTGGAGTGAGTGAACCTGTTTTCATCGGTGTCCTCCTCAAGACAACGTTAACCTTTAGCTATTTTTCTAAGTCGGCGAGAAAAGAAGGGCACGATTGGAGTGTGTGAACCAGTTTTCATTGGTTGTCCTCCTGAAGACAATGTTAACCTTTAGCCGTTTTTCTTTGATTTTTGTTAGTGGAAAATACACTAAACGGAACGTGAATGTTAAATTTTCATCGCTTGTCCTCTTTGAGACAACGTTTACCTTTACACCTATTTTTCTTTTTTTCTTTAATTTCAGTCGATGAGAAATACACCAAAGGCACTCGCATCTGCTACCTTTCATCCGAGCTCCAAAGACAAACGTGGAGCATTGGTCTCTTTGGTTACTCTAAGGGGTTAGTCTCACTTGCATGCTTGTGGCGTGGTGTGCACACTTTATTATGGTTACACCCATCGTTGTGTTCTGGTTGCTTTGCCACGTGATGGTTGGTTCTAAGTGACACCGCTGGTCTCGCCCATTGTGTGTGAATGGGGGGCAGGGTGCATTGAGCAATGGGAGCTTGGGTGAATGCAAAGAGGATTCTTATGAAATCATGCTGCTGAGCTCAACAAAGGAGGGCTTTTATTCTTTCTGTTTTCAGAAATGGCATTGGTTCTCCCCCCAAAAATCCAAACACCTTTCACAAATTGCACATGTTGTCTAGATCAACTCTCCCCTCAAAAGCTTTTTTCCAACCAAACACCTTTTACCAATGGCACATGTTATCTAGATGACTTCTCCCTTGAAAAACTTTCACAAATGGCACACGTTGTCTAGACCAATTCTTCCCTGAAAAACTTTTTTCCCAAACACCTCATGTTGTCTAGACCAATGTTCTTCTTTGGAATTTTTTTTTTGTACATGTTGTCTAGACCAGTTCTCCCCTAAAAAACTTTTTTTCCATCCAAACACCTCGTGTTGTCTAGACCAATTATGGACATGAAAGATTTGGTTCCAATCTGGTGCCCGTAAGATGGGTGCAGACACTAATGCTTGCTTCAACTTTTCAAAGGATTCCTCATACTCGTCAGTCCAATTAAACTTTACAAGAAGAGCATATAATGGTCTGGCTAGGATAGCGTACATGTAGATGAATCGACGATAATAGCCACAATGTCCCATGAATATTTGTACCCCTTTAGGGTTGATAGGCCGAGGTAATGAGACAATGACATCAATTTTATCCATATCTATTGAAATACCATTGCGAGAAACAATATGGCCCAAAATTTTCCCTTGTCTTACCATGAATTTGCACTTGTCAGGATTCAAGCATATACGATAAACTTGACACTTTTGAAACACAAGTCTAAGGTGTTCTATATGATTATCACGCTCTTGTGAGTGAACACATAAATCATCCATGAAGATCTCAAGAAATAGCCTAAGGTACTCCTTGAATACATGACTCATTAATCGCTGAAAGGTTGCAGGTGCATTTGTTAGACCAAATGGCATAACACGATAGGCAAAGATGCCATCTTCAGTAGCAAAGGCCATCTTGTGTTGATCCTTCCGATCAATTGACACTTGATTGTAACTGGAGAATCCATCCAAGAAACTATATGCCTCTTTCCCTGTAACACGTTCCAAAACATGATCCGTGATTAGAAGTCGGTAATGATCACGTATAGTAGCTGCATTTACCTCCTTGAGATTTACACATACTCGAAGTTTTCCATTTTTCTTGGGCACCACTACAATAGGGGAGACCCATTCAGTGTGTTCAATCTCATAGATAAATTTTACCTCTGAGAGCTTGTCTATTTCTTCTTTTATCTTTCATGCAAAATTCTCATTGTAAGTATAAGGACGTTGCTTGGAAGGCTTTGCATCCTCTCGTAATGGAATTGTATGCTGACATATGCATCCTCTCGCAATGGAATTGTATGCTGACATATGCTTGGATCAACTCCTTTGAGGTCTTTATAACTCCAAGCAAAAACATCGCGATACTCCTTTATTGTTTTAATTAATAACTTCTCCTCATCTAAGGACAAGTCTGTGGCAATCCACACATAGCGAGGCTCTTCTCCTGGCTTAGCGATATAAATTTTTTTTGCATCTTCTGGACCATCATATGAAACCCCTGGCATGCTTGGCTCTTGTCGCATGGGCTGTTGAAGAACAATCTTCCGATCTTGAAGAGTGTACTGTGTGAAGTTGGGGGGAACATTGAGACCTTGTTCTTGTCCACTTGAGTCATCACTAATTGAGGACCATGCGGTTTTGAGCTCTCTTTTGCAATCTTACATTAGAGTTTTTTGTTCAACCGTTATCTTTGCACTTCCAACACTCTCTTTTGAATCGGTTTGAGACTTGAGTTTTTATTTTGGCATCTTTGTTTTTTTGTTATTTTTGCTAACAATTTTTAGCTTTTCTCCTGGTTGGAATCCATCTAATCATTTTACTTGGTCTTTGATACTATCTTGTGCTTGGACATAGTATAGATATCCATTCTTTCCTGAGATGTGAGGTGGTGGTCGAGAGTGTTCATTCTTAAACTCCTCGTCTTCTTTTTGTATTCTCTCACATTTTTCCCTCTCATCTTGTTTACGGATTCTCTTATGGCTCTTACAGCATTTACGTTTAGGTTGGCTTCGATGGACCTCTACTTGAACCTCCCTTCCTCTCAAGAGTAGGCATGCCTTTCCTAACTCTTCCTCGGGGATTATCACATCATCATCAAAATCAGAGTCCCATCCATCTTCCTTATCAGCATCATTAGCAGATTCGAGTGTTAAATCCTCCAGTGAGACTTCCTCTACATGTAGTGCTGTTGTGGATGCATCCCCATAGTACAAACTAGAAGGTCACGTGGTTGTACCATTCGTATAGGAATAATGTCATATCCATCTGAGTCACAAAATTGAATTGGCTTAGGTAAAGCACATGTCGATAATGTTGCAAGGACATGAC
Organism: Cibotium barometz; assembly: GCF_041138505.1. Taxonomy (NCBI): domain Eukaryota; kingdom Viridiplantae; phylum Streptophyta; class Polypodiopsida; order Cyatheales; family Cibotiaceae; genus Cibotium; species Cibotium barometz. Next base: position 18,246,622 of record NC_141054.1, read on the forward strand.
TCCATTCTAGGGGATCAATTAAATGCTCAGGGAAGGGTTGTGGAATGTATGCCTCATCTGATACACTTCGATTTCCCTTAAGTCTCTTAGTGTTGAAATCCTTACATAAGGCTCCACACATCCACAGATCTTCTCGCCCATCTGACAATGTAACTCTTGAGCCCTCAGATGAAGCAGAATCAAACTCATCTATTGGAGATCGTGTTACATCACGATATGAGTGATCCTTTAGGTTGACCCTTGTGATGATAGAATCATGTCAGAGGTACAAATAATTGTATCCCCAATCCTGAATCATTTGAAATTGTCGCATATCACTTCATAGTTTGGATGCTTTCCAAAATCCACTACTGCAAATGTGTGCTCATATTCAATCCCACATGTGGTGACCAATATGTTCTCTAGCAGCCCAATGGGATGTTCTAAGCTTCCATCTGCTAGCTACAAGCGCATTCTGGTACTCCTAATAGCTGGTTTGCCCCGCTTTTTCCAAATGGACCTTGTCAGTATTGCAGTTGAAGCTACTTTTCGCACTTCTAATGGGAGGGTAGCATTTCCCTGATCGTCCTCACAATATTTTCCTACTTTGTTGATAGGAACTGGCATAACATGCTTTGTCTCAGGGTCTATAGTACATTGATGGTGACCCTTTTGTAGCAATACCTGCTCTGACAAACATGTGGCAATATCATTCCACAACTCTGGTCCAAGCTTTATCAAATCAAGCAAAGGTAAGGTACAAGCCACTGGTGCTGACAAAGTAGCTTGCACGATACCCATATCCATCTCCTTTGTCAACCTTCTATGCGTGGAGGGTATCCTCAAGGTTTGAGAACAGTTCTCATATTCTCCCAAATAAGATGGTAAGGTTTTCATTGTATGCTTACTTCTAGGATGTAAGATTCCTCCCCAGCCTCTCAAAATGTCCAGCATCTTCTCCCTGTAATCAATTCCCTCTTCAGAAATATATGAGATCTTGTCTCTGCCTGTTTTGGCATAGAGAGAGAAAATATTCTAGAGAGAGAATATTCAGATTTTGAATATTTTTGGATAGAAAAATATCTTATCTTATTCAAATAAATTCCCCTGAAACAGAAATTCAGAAAGAACTTTCCAATGTGCAATTGGAATTAATTGGAAATGGGTATAAAGGACCTTAGCCTAAGGGTCTAGATTTTCAGAAATTCTTGGATTATGATCCAATTAAGGTTCCTATGGGCCAATAAGATCAATCCATGTGTGGGGAGGAGATAAATCCAATTTTGTAAAAGAAGATACCCAAAAATGAGTAAATGCTCACATAAGGTGAAGAGTTGAAAATGTACAAGGTTTATTAGTAAAAAACTATGAACAATATTAAAAATATGAGATATTTTGGGTATAATGATTTCATTTTGACACATATGTAAGGAAGGGAAGTCCCTTCAATTCTCACATAAGGTGAAGAGTTGAATATGTACAAGGTTTATTAATAAGAAACTATGAGCAATATTAAAAATATGAGATATTTTGAGTATAATGATGCCATTTTGACACATATGTAAGGAAGGGAAATCCCTTCAATTCTCACATAAGGTGAAAAATTGAATATGTACAAGGTTTATTAATAAGAAACTATGAGCAATATTAAAAATATGAGATATTTTGAGTATAATGATGCCATTTTGACACATATGTAAGGAAGGGGAAGAGCATTCAATGAGGCGCCTACTTCACATGGGCAAATGGAGTTTTTTATCATCAAAAATTGAGATATTTCATCTCTCCTCTCTCCTCATTCAAGTCTAGTTCCAAAAAGCTAGCCTAACTGACCTAAAAATGGTCAAAAAGTGACCAAACTGACTTGGAAAATTCTAGAATCAGTTTGTTTGGTTAGGAGCTCAAATTTTCCTATAAATAGGAGCCTCCTCCTTGTTGAAAAAATATAGTGTTTAGTGCATTGTTACTCTATTTCACCCAAGCCAAGAACTATGAATTTATTAATAATTCATTAGTTTTTGGCATTTCCCTCTTCAAAGATTGGTTGGCCACTCTTGTCCAAACAAGAGTTGAACCCTCAAACCATCAAGCCAAAGGAAAGCTTTCAAGTCATTAGTAAGTTGGTGATTTTTCTTTTCACTTATTTTATAATTTTTATGGCTTTAACGATTCTTATGTTTTATGTCTTCTAAAAATATTTTACCTCATTACAAAAAGGTATTTCCCTCTCTTTTCTAACAAAACCAACCATTCTCTATCCTAGGTGAATAGTTAATTGATTAATGTCAAGTTTTTAGAATGATTATTTTATCATAAAAGTGTTACTTTTAGCATAATTGAATTTTATGCATAGAGATATGCATATAAGATGACTATTTTATTATAAAAGTGTTACTTTTAGCATAATTGAAGTTTATGCATAGAGGTATGCATAAAAGATGAATATTTTATTATAAAAGTGTTACTTTTAGCATAATTGAATTTTATGCATAGAGGTATGCATAAAAGATGAATATTTTATTATAAAAGTGTTACTTTTAGCATAACTAAATTTCATGCATAGAGGTATGCATAAAAGATGAATATTTTATTATAAAAGTGTTACTTTTAGCATATTGAATTTCATGTAGAGGTGTGGAAAAAAATGATTATTTTATTATAAAACTGTAAAGAAAAAAAATAATTATTTTATTATAAAAATGTTATTTTCATCATGTTGAATTTCGTGCATAGAAATGAAAAAAATAATTAAATTATTATTTTATTATAAAATATTACAAAAAAAAGATTATTTTATTGTAAAAGTGTTACTTTTATCACAATTGAAATTCTTGCATAGAGGTATGCATAAAAGATGAGATAGGATGTGATAAGAGGTGTATGAGATGTGATGAGAAGTGATAAGATACTTATGGGATGAGTTAGGATGAGATAAGAGGTGTATGAGATGTGATGAGAAGTGGTAAGATACTTATGGGATGAGTTAGGATGAGATAAGAGGTGTATGAGATGTGATGAGAAGTGATAAGATACTTATGGGATGAGTTAGGATGAGATAAGAGGTGTATGAGATGTGATGAGAAGTGATAAGATACTTAAGGGATGAGTTAGGATGTGATAAGATGAGTTAAGATGTGTAGGGGATGAGGTAAGAAGTGTATGTGATGGGATAAGATGTATATGAGATGAATTAGGATGTGATAAGATGAGTTAAGATGTGTATGGGATGAGGTAAGAAGTGTATGCGATGGGATAAGATATATATGAGATGAGTCAGGATGTGATAAGATGTGTATGAGATGAGTCAAGATGTGATAAGATGAGTTAGGATGTGATAAGAGGTGTATGAGATGTGATAAGAGGTGTATGAGATATGATAAGATGAGATAAGATGCATATGAGATGAGTTAGGATGTGATAAGATGAGTTAAGATGTGATAAGATGTGTATGGGATGAGATAAGAAGTGTATGTGATGAGATAAGATGTATATGGGTTGTCATAAGGCGAGAATGGATGTGATGTAAAAGAATAGATGTGAAGGCGTATGGGGCTATATGAATGGGAATGAGAAAATGGATGTATAGATGTGGATGTATGGATGTGAATGTGCATGTAAATGTGGATGTATGGATGAAGATGCATGAATGTGCATGTAGATGTGGATGTACGAATGAGGATGTGAAAGTATGCATATGGATGTATGCATGTAGATATGGATGTATGAATGTGGATGTGTATGTATGGATGTATGTATGTGGATGTGGATGTATGAATAAGGATGTGAAAATGGATGTATGCATGGATGTGTATGAAGAATAATGAATGTGAATATGTATGTGAAATAATGTGTCATTGATATGAATGAATGGATGAGAATGAGTACATATGAAGGGAATGTGGAATAAGTAATGTGGATTGAGGAGGGATAATGTGGAAAGACGGAGTTCGATATTGAAACTGTATTTTGTGACTGTTTGTAAATGACTGTTTTATGTCAAGAATGCTGGGAAGCATTTTGACCGTCTTATGGATTAAGGTCATGAAGACCTAACTGATAAAGTTGCAACTGCTGACGGAGAGTCAATGGATGACGTCTCGCGTAGCAAGGTCGACCGAGGTCTTGACCAGCCTCGGTTCGATTAAAATGGTGAGCTTCCGGTACGGTGGATGAGGGACCAAGGAAGCGGCCTATGAGTGAAGTGCTAGGTCACCTGCGAAGGATCCTAGAGGGTGCTGACCATACGGTGCTCGGGCTCTGGGTCGCCCAGGATACCCACGCGTGCGTCGAGGAAGATATTGGAACAAGGAGTAAGAGTTGTTTTCTGAAACCGGGCATGGATCTGGTTGACTGACCTTGCTGGTCCTCAACGGATGAGTCCATGGCTCTTTTATATGGATCTGTTGGTTGATCTTGCTGATCTTCAACGAGAGTCCATCTTGATGTTTATAAGTGATTATATTGCCGAGTATTATGGGCTAGGAACTATTGAAAAGGCCCCTGAGTGGATAGGTGGTGAGCGTTCTGGTTGCCAATGATGCCATAGATACTCTGATGAAGGAATGATGGGAAATTAAGAATCAACCGGATAATTGGGAAGATTGTGATCAGTGATACTATGGTTTCATTAAAGGATTGTTTTAAAGTTAGCCGATGCTGAGAAAAAGGCAAATTTCATATTGGGTGTGTAAGTGGTGTGACTAGTTTTATGTTTGCATGAACTTCCGGCTAGGGGACCTTGGAACTCTTTTCCTTGGTACCCGGGACAAAACCTAACCAAATTCCTAATTGGATCCCATCACTAGAGTGGTTGGGCGGTTGGCTAACCCATGGGACTGGATGGGGTTAGGCTGGACTGATGGATCCGTAAATCGAGACTCAATTTTTGTTATTACGATAGATGAAGTAAATCCCGGACAGTAATTGTTCTATGGATAGGAATCAACGGTTGTGCCTCTTGATGGGCGTTGATCCCAATGATCCAAGTGCAAGTTTCTTCCTTGATCTAACTGAGTATCTTTATAGATGCAGTCGGATCAGTTTGATTAGTAATAGTCTTGACTACGTTAGAGTAAAAAGTTATCTAGGTGGAATCGCCCGTGCTTTCCGGATAAAGGAAGTTCTTTCGGGTTCAGTTTTGGAAAAACCGACGGATTAGTCTCTTGTCCGGATATCCATGGACGAGGCCCCGACTGTGAGACCCCTGCCCGCTGTCGTGCCATGGCACGTCTATGGTGTGAAACCGTGCATGTGAGGCCATCAAATACATATCCAGATGCATGGGGTTAAGTGCCATGACGAGTCATTATATGATGCCATGTACATATGTTCATATTGTATATGAGGTTCAATAAGATAAGCTGAGGCTCAGCCAGGTCTCGAAGCTTCTGACAGTGTGGTGTGAATTGTGGAGGATTTTTTTTTATGCTTATGGAGAACTTTGGAGCTAGCAGACACCTTGTGCCTTGATAGGACTGGATTATGCTTGTGGGTTTGACTGCTTTATTGGTTCCATGAAATGGTGAAATGCTCATAAGCCGTGCCTATCATGGCTGAGTTGATATTAACACTGAGACAGAGGACTTTATGGTACATAATGATTGTGGTCTTGATCGTATGCTTTAGATGGCAAGGTCGTATATGCAATAAGGATACCGAATGAAGCCTACCTTGATGTGGTGTGCGAAACCTTAGCAAGGATATGGTGTGAGAAGGTTGATTTTTTTTTAATATGGTTATTACTTGAAATGTAAATGCGTGGAATGGTAGGGGCAGTGGAAAAATTAAAAATGGGAAAAGCGTGATTTTAGCTGCAAAAGGGTGTGGGCGCCGACTTCCTCGCGGGAATGACCAGAAAAAACCAGAGATTTGGTGCGGTGCTTATCAGAGAAGTCTGCAGAAACAAAACGAGGGGAACAGAGGCGTGCCCGACCAGAGAGATTCATTTCTTACAATCAATGATTGTCGATGGCGTGTTGGGGCTTGAATTAGAGAGCAGAGTTGCTACTATCTATTGATATGCCTACTTCAAATTCACAAAAACCAGCTATGCGCCGGCTGTTCGCTGTTTGCAGCGAAGTGTGGGAAGAATATTTTTCAAAAGAAATTCGAATGAAAACGCTTTCCCCCGCCTTCAGATAAGTAAAAACATGATAAAATTTCATTTATTTCCCTTCCTACCACGTTTGTAAATACATGGTGCCAATAAACCTTCAAAGGTTTTGTAAAAAAAAAAAGGGTGGTTTGATATGAAGTGATGTGAGGATATTGCATCAAGGGACATGGAATCAAAGAGTCAGAAATACAGCAACGACTCTAGTGAAAATTGACTTTGATTTTATCTTAGTGGATCTAAATGCAGGCCATGGATTTCTTTTAAAACCATGTGAATATGTTAAAGTTATGCCATATATCATTTTGTGTTTGTGAGTTGTTGGAATTTTAAGCCAGATTTTCAGGTGATAAAGAACATTATGAGATGTTGGGAATGGTGACAGTGGATGTATGGAATGAAAGGGGTCACATGTATGTTGGAAATACTTAAAGGTTATGTTATGCCTACATGTGATTAGCTGGAAAGTTTTGGAAAAAGAAGCCAGTGAATCTATGCTTGGAAAGGGATAAGCAATTGGAACACGAATTCAAGGATGGATTTGTCCTATGCTTTTTGGGAAATTTTGAATGTGAGTTTCCTTGTTAGGTTTGGCACCAACTCTCACAGCTAGAAGTCTCGTACTTTCCTGGCTATTCCGCACACGTCACGATAGCTTTTTGGTGAACCCGACGTGAAACTGCTGGGGTCAAAGTGTGGTGAAATATACAGGGAAGCTATGGCTGAGAATTCTAAGGGTCAGGGGGTTCATTTTGACCCTGGAGTTATGCAGATGTTTCAGATGTTTACCATGTACATGCAACAGCAGCAAGCTGCTGAGAGGGGACAAATTTCCACGACCAAAGCACTACAATCAATTGTGAAAAAGATGGATCAATTTGATGGGAAGGACATTACAAAGTACCTGCGCAATTATATAAAGGAGATGGAGCTAAACAGGGTGACTGAGGAAGATATGGTTCGAAGGGAGGAGTTCAAGCTTGCTTTAAAGGATGAATATTTCATGGAGGATTCTGAGCGAGTGACCAAACGAACTTTCTTGGAATGGGTCACAAAACCTAAAATGGGAATTTCTGCCACAGAATTGTTAAGAGAGTTTGAGAAGCGCTATGCCCAGTTGTCAAGGATAGAGCGTGCAACTTTGGACAGAGAAAAAACAGAGCTCTTCTTACAAGCAGCTGGGAAAGATCTCCAAGAGAAATTGAAAATCCTCCTTGAGGATAAGGATACAGAGCAGGGATTAAAGAGTGATTGGAATGATGTTGAGGATGCAGTCACTATGTTAGCAAAGCGGCAGCGGAGGAGGGATAAAATGGTGATGGGCTCTGCAACCCCAATAACTGCTGTTACCCCTGCGAATCTATCCAAACCAGCTGCTACAATTCCAAAGATAGATGGGCCGATGGATGAGCTTATCAAGGGTATGCGTGACTTAAAATTGAAGATGTCCAGGATTGAAGAAAAAGGTCTACCATTGGGGCAGGCTTCTATGCAAAGGCCTCAAAGCAAAGAAGGGTTTACATATAGATGCATATGGTGTGATGACCCAGAGCATGCAAAGAAGGATTGTGCTAGCTATAAAGAAGCTCTTAAAAATCAACTTGTGTTTTTCAAAGATGGGAAAATCCATCTTACAGAGACTGGTCTTCCATTGAGTACAAACTTTGGGAAAGGAGGGATGAAAAAGCTGGTAGAGGATATGGCTGCTAGTCATGCCATTTCTATGGTTGAGGCAGCAACCTATGGATTAAAGGTTGGTCAACTAAAGCAGGGATTTGAGAATGATGAGGATTATGAGAATGAGGATTTTTGGCCATCAACAATGGAATTAATTGCGTCAAAGAAAGTGTCAAAGCAAGCTTTGCATGAGGCAGGTGATTGTATACGTCTTGAGACTGGCTGGGAGGAGCCTGTGGATTCTTTATCTATTCATGCCTATATTGCCAAATGCCAAAATAATGAGGCACAGGTAGAGGAGAAGCGTAAAAGGGAAAGTGAGGAAGGAGGGCCATCAAAAAGAGTTACACGTGGAAGTGAAAAGAAGGATCCTGGGCCATCACATATGCCTCCACAGCATAGCAGACCTGCACAGGATGTTTCAATGGAAGAAGTGCCAGCAAAAATGAAGGAGAAGGGTAAAGGGAAAAGTCCACTCTACAAGCTTCAATCTGATATTGAAGCTGCAACAGATCTCAAAAAGGTGCTTGAAGAAAGGATTCTAAATAGCAGGGTGGAATTCACACTAGGAGAAGTCTTGGGGATTGCAAAGAAAGAATTTCATGATGAGATAATTGATATTATATGAAGGAAAAGACAGTCCATAATTGAATCTATTCCATCACAAGGGGAGGCAAGCACTTCCAAGACTCATGGAGTACAGGTACAGAAAAAGGAAGAGAGAGAAAGTGTGGTGGAATGTAATCACTTGCTGATGGGGCACGACAAGTGCGCTTTGTGGAAGAGGATGATGAAAAAGAAGTTCTTACAAAGAGTCATTACTCCAGGAGCCATTGGGCAAGAGCAACCACTGAAACCCTTGTCAAGATAGGTGATTTGGAAGAGCCATATGTCGCTCTAATTGATCATGGGTCTGAAATAAATCTTATGGCTAAAAATCTCTACAACAAATGTAAGTGGCCAATGGATGTGGATCATGGGTGGATGATTAAAGCAGCTAATAACTCATCTGGAGAGCTTTATGCAGCATGTCCAAATGTAAGGGTAACTATAGGGGATGTGAAGGATGATCAGAATTTCTTTGTTCAGGAGATGTCATCGTATCCCCTTATCCTTGGGCAACCCTAAATTACAGCTGTAAGGATGGAAACAAAGGTTTTGGATGATGGTTCAGCATATGCAAGAATAAGGAGTAAAGATGGCAAAAAAGCTGTTCAGTTTTTGACAGTTTGTATTAATCATGAAAGGAATCGTGAGTCTCTTCGGGCACAGTCACTTCCAAAGATAAATAGAGAATTCATGAATTACAGGGAGATGAGGGATTTTGGCCAAGTGCCATTGTAAGGCGGGATTCCAATGGTACAAGGAAAAATGAGTTCTCGCAGGACTCAATCAATGTAAATAGTTTTTCAGCAAATTTTCAGGGATTCTCCAGCTATGGGTTACTGGTTTTTGTAAAAAGCAAGGATTTGAAGCGTGGCATGCGAAAACATATACAAAATGAACAAAAAAGTTTTGAGCAGTGTGGTCTTTTGGGGAAGAATGAGTTTATTTCAGGGGTGCTTGATGAGGTGTCATTTGTAGATACTATGGATGTGCTTTTTGATATGGGAAGAGCATGCTTACAGGGTGGAAATGAAATGATAGAGGTGTCATCTGTGGAGATGTATGATATAATCCAGGAATTTGAGGGGGTGGAATGTAAAAACATGAATTGTGGGATGGATGCTCATGTTGATACAAAGTACAAAACGGTTGCAAAGAAGGTGAGACCAGTTGCCTTGCCCTTGCCACCAGGAAGCAAGGAGAAGATAGATGAAGCTTCTATGCAACCAAATCTTAGAGATCCGAAGAAAATTGGGCATAAATTTACTCAAAAAACTCTAAAAGAGCTGAAGATTGGTGAGAAGGATTTTCTGTTGCCAGTTGAAAGGGAATGCTTTGAGGAGATGCTTGTAAAACATGGGAAACCCTTTGCTTTTCAGCCGCATGAGATAGGCTGTGTTGATCCAAGTGTAACAGCACCAATGGTGATCTTTACTGTTCCACATGTGCCCTGGAACCTGCGGCCAATTCCAGTACCAAAGGCTCTCTTGCCGAAGTTGATGGAATTACTAAAGGAAAAGATCAGGATGGGAATCTTGGAGCCTTCATGTGCCCCATATTCCAACAGATGGTTTACTGTACCAAAGAAAAATGGGACATTGCACTTTATTCAAGACATGCAACCTGTAAACAAAGTCACAATCAGGAATGTGGGAGCAGGTCCAATTGTGGATGAGTTTGCAGAAGCATTTGCAGGGAAAGCTATATACTCTATGGGTGATCTGTATTCGGGATATGATCAGTTCCAGCTGGATATACAAAGCAGGGACTTGACCACAATGAGAACTCCTTTGGGATTAGTAAGGATGTGTACCTTACCACAGGGAGCCACTAACTCAGTGGCACATATGATGAATGGAATGAATAAAGTCTTACGAGACTTCATACCACAAAAAACTATGCCATTTTTGGATGATGTGCCAATAAAGGGCTGTGATGAGAAAGACAAAGATGGGGATTTGGATTCAAAGGGGTGCCGCAAGTTTGTGGCAAATCATATAAAGGATTGTGACATGATTCTATCCAGGCTTGAAGAAGTGAATCTTACTTTATCTGGGCTGAAATCAGTGTTTGGAGTTGGTGAAGTGCTAATAGTGGGACATCTTTGTAGTACTAGTGGACGCCGACCTTGTCCAGCCAAAATAGATGCAATACAAAGAATGAAAGAGACATGCATTAATGTTACAGAGCTGAGGAGATTTCTTGGAGCATGTGTCTTTTATGTTATTTGGATCCCACATTATGCACATGTAGCAGATCCTCTTTATCACCTTTTGAGGAAAAATCAAAAATTTTTGTGGAGTGCAGTACATATTAAAGCTATGCGGAAGCTGAAATATTTGCTCCAATCATCACCCATTTTGAGAAAGGCAGATTATGAGTGTGGCAGGCCTGTGATTGTTACAGTTGATACTAGTCCTACTGGGATAGGATGGGCAGTAGGGCAAGATGATGAGGATGATCATAGGTATGTAATTAGATTTGGAGCAAAGGTATTAAGCTTTCGGCAACGAAAGTATCCACAGATCAAGAGAGAATTATGGGGGATAGTCACTGCTCTAAAATGTGAAAAAGAATATCTTATTGGGGCATCTGTACTTGTGGAAACTGATTGCTTGCCACTTCTTGGGATGATAGCAAGTTGTACCACTCCAGATATTGCTATGCTTAGGTGGATTGCTTATATCAAGTCACTAAATCCTGAGTTTGAGCATATTGCGGGAAAAGATAATCCAGTTGCAGATATGCTATCAAGAGCCAGGTATGAAGATGAGAAAGAGATGATTAGTGACATTGATGATGTGGGTACAAAGTTCTATACTACAGCATATGCAAAGGGGGATCATATTTGCCTATCAAATGCACTTGAGTCTTTTATTGAGGAAATATATGAAGGAGATTGGTTGCTTATTGGTCAATATTTGAGTACTCTGACAAGGCAAGAAAATTGGTCTGACTCAGAATTTAAGAGGATCCGCAGAAAAGCATATGGTTATTTCCTAAAGGATGGGTATCTCTGGAAGCATCCTAAGCAGAGGAATGCTATGCCACAGAGAGTCATATGTGATAAAGAGACTCAAGGAAAGCTTGTGAAAGAATTCCATGAGAGTCTCTGGGCTGGACATAGAAGTGTGTGGGCCACCTTTACCAAAATAAAGGAAAAATATTGGTGGAAAGGAATGTACAAGGATATTTCCCAATATGTGGAAACATGCATGGTATGCCAAATGTACTCAAATGTGCGGCATCGTGATGGCTTGCAACCAACCTACCCACCTGCCATGCACTACAAATGGGTAGTGGATCTAGTTACAATGCCTTTGGGAATTTGGCAGATGCGGTATATAGCACTTGCAAGAGAAGATTTGACAAATCAGGTAGAAGGGCGTGCTCTTAGAACAAAGAGTACGGAAACAGTATGCAAATTTCTCTTGGAAGATGTGATCTGCCGGTATGGTTGTGTTGGGAAAATAACAGCTGATAGGGGTGAGCTAGATGTTGAAGAAGCAAGGGAATTCTTCTCTAGAATTGGTATCAAACTATCCCTAACATGTGCTTACAATCCTGAGGGCAATGGAAAAAGTGAGCGAGGACATCCTCCAATCATTAAAGCTTTGGCTAAGGCATGTAGAGAAAGAATGAGAGAGTGGCCAAAGCTGCTACCATATGCCTTGTGGGCTGACCGTACAACTCATAGCTCAGTGAGACAGGATACATGCCTGCAGAATTAATGTATGGTCAGAAGCCAGTGATGCCAGTTGAAGAAGTAATTCTAACTTGGAATGTATTGCCCTGGGTGGAAGGATTGAGCAGAGATGACCTCCTTGCCTTGCGAATAAGACAGTTAGAGAGGAGGCCTGAAGATGTAGAGCTTGCTAAAGCTCGCTTAAAAGATGCAAGGCTGAAAAATAAAGAAAGATTTGATAGTAGACACAGACTCCGGCCAAAACCTATTGAAGAAGGTGATTGGGTTCTAATGTATCACAGTAGCCTTGATAACCAATTCACTGTTCAAAGAAAATTTGCAAAAAGATGGTTTGGCCCTTACATTGTCAAGCATGTGCATGGAAATGCCACGTATACTCTGTGTGAGCTTGATGGAACAGAAATAAAGAATCTTGTGGCAGGCAAAAGGATCAAGATATTTAAAAGAAGGCATGATAGTGATCCTTTTGATTCACAGGAGACTCGGGATGAGGGGCTTGACAGTGGTAGTATGGATATGGTTGAAGAGGAAGAGGATGATCTTCCTGGAAGTGCAGAAGATGAAGACGACATCCAGTTATATGTGGACCTTGATGATGATTTGGCACATACCAGAGGATGTGCAGGTTTAGAGGGGGTGGATGTCGTGCCATGGCACGTCTATGGTGTGAAACCGTGCATGTGAGGCCATCAAATACATATCCAGATGCATGGGGTTAAGTGCCATGACGAGTCATTATATGATGCCATGTACATATGTTCATATTGTATATGAGGTTCAATAAGATGAGCTGAGGCTCAGCCAGGTCTCGAAGCTTCTGACAGTGTGGTGTGAATTGTGGAGGATTTTTTTTTATGCTTATGGAGAACTTTGGAGCTAGCAGACACCTTGTGCCTTGATAGGACTGGATTATGCTTGTGGGTTTGACTGCTTTATTGGTTCCATGAAATGGTGAAATGCTCATAAGCCGTGCCTATCATGGCTGAGTTGATATTAACACTGAGACAGAGGACTTTATGGTACATAATGATTGTGGTCTTGATCGTATGCTTTAGATGGCAAGGTCGTATATGCAATAAGGATACCGAATGAAGCCTACCTTGATGTGGTGTGCGAAACCTTAGCAAGGATATGGTGTGAGAAGGTTGATTTTTTTTTAATATGGTTATTACTTGAAATGTAAATGCGTGGAATGGTAGGCGTAGTGGAAAAATTAAAAATGGGAAAAGCGTGATTTTAGCTGCAAAAGGGTGTGGGCGCCGACTTCCTCGCGGGAATGACCAGAAAAAACCAGAGATTTGGTGCGGTGCTTATCAGAGAAGTCTGCAGAAAAAAAACGAGGGGAACAGAGGCGTGCCCGACCAGAGAGATTCATTTCTTACAATCAATGATTGTCGATGGCGTGTTGGGGCTTGAATTAGAGAGCAGAGTTGCTACTATCTATTGATATGCCTACTTCAAATTCACAAAAACCAGCTATGCGCCGGCTGTTCGCTGTCTGCAGCGAAGTGTGGGAAGAATATTTTTCAAAAGAAATTCAAATGAAAACACTTTCCCCCGCCTTCAGATAAGTAAAAACATGATAAAATTTCATTTATTTCCCTTCCTACCACGTTTGTAAATACATGGTGCCAATAAACCTTCAAAGGTTTTGTAAAAAAAAAAGGGTGGTTTGATATGAAGTGATGTGAGGATATTGCATCAAGGGACATGGAATCAAAGAGTCAGAAATACAGTAACGTCTCTAGTGAAAATTGACTTTGATTTTATCTTAGTGGATCTAAATGCAGGCCATGGATTTCTTTTAAAACCATGTGAATATGTTAAAGTTATGCCATATATCATTTTGTGTTTGTGAGTTGTTGGAATTTTAAGCCAGATTTTCAGGTGATAAAGAACATTATGAGATGTTGGGAATGGTGACAGTGGATGTATGGAATGAAAGGGGTCACATGTATGTTGGAAATACTTAAAGGTTATGTTATGCCTACATGTGATTAGCTAGAAAGTTTTGGAAAAAGAAGCCAGTGAATCTATGCTTGGAAAGGGATAAGCAATTGGAACACGAATTCAAGGATGGATTTGTCCTATGCTTTTTGGGAAATTTTGAATGTGAGTTTCCTTGTTAGGTTTGGCACCAACGCTCACAGCTAGAAGTCTCGTACTTTCCTGGCTATTCCGCACACGTCACGACACCGCGCAAGATGTGCTACTTCCGCTGCTAGCATCCGAATCTGTTGTATGGTGGGGACAGGGATCTCACAGTTGGTATCAGAGCATTTGGCTAATAAAGATCAACTGAGAAGCCAAATATGTCAAAAATTTATCAAGAAGCACAAAAAGGTTGTAATTGTGTGATATAATTCATACAATTTGATATTCAAACTGATAATTCGTAAATTAGTAATTGGGTCTTCGGATGGGAGTACTGCAATTGTATGGAACCCTGACTTGCTTGAGGCCTAGACATGATGGTATTTACCTTATAGTTCCAAGTACCATGACTACCCGTATATACCAAGGGTATAACTGCAGCTCTTTACCGGCAGTATATACGAGTAAATCTAAGACTTGAAATTATAAGCATTAATGCTATCCAGTTGATGAATTCGAATGTGGTTGATATGATTTTTAATTCTGTTTGAGAACTGATGAAATTGATTTGGATTCTGATTGGAAAATGATGAATTCTGAAATTTAGTTGAAATGTAATAAGCTGAGCGAAACCACAATGAGGATGAATGGGACGAGTCCCTGTGAGTGATGATATTCATAACTGGAATGATGATAATGATTTCAGCAAATCACTATGAGATTAGTGGATTGTGCTGTCGAATTGCTACTGTTAATACTTGACTCGGTAGATCAAGTTAAGGAATGACAAATTGAGAACTTACTTGACTGAAATTTCCGTGGAGGAATGTTCAGAAAGAAATTTTTCGGTCTAATGGATCGTTATCGTGTTAAAAATATGGATGATATGATCTGAATGAATTATTATTTAATGATGAGTTCTATATAAGGGATGTTTATCCCCGTATTCAGTTGGGTTGACCAGAATATAAGGAATCCCAGAATAAATTAGATCTTAAGCAAAAGAGTTGTCCTCTACTTGCGAGATGAAGACATCTCGCATTTTTTTTAAGTGGGGTAGAATGTAAGATTCCTCCCCCAGCTTTCGAGGTATACAGGAGTAAGAACCTCCCTTTCTGATCTTATAATTATTCCCTCTCTAAAATAATAGAAAGATTTTGTTTAAAAAAGGAAGACCCTTTCCCCAGAATACTTCTCAGGAGCCCACCTGTTTCAAGGATTCAGAACGATGAGTTCAGAAGTGAGAATAGGTGTTTTGGATACCAAGGTTTTGGTCTTCATTCGAGTATGGCCCAAAAGAAGTTCTTTATCTCTTGGGAGTATAAGAAGTTATCCCCCAGATATTGTGAGCCTTATCTGAATTCAAAGAAAGTAAGTAACTTAGCCTACGAGCTTCTTTTGCCTCCTCATCTCAAAGTTCATAATGTAATTCATGTAAGCCTTCTATAGAAATATGTGCCAAAACCAAATCATGGAAGAACGGTAAAACTTCAGTGGCAAGATACCCCGTTGGCTTCTAGGTTATGCTAGTTCCTTCTTTTATATAAGTCGTAACTCTTACTTGTCGCTCGCAGTAATCTTACTTCCATCAATCTCCTTTCTTCTTAATCTCTCTTATGGCTTGGCAGCAAGACTTAGTTTTATCCATGATGATTTCTCACCTTTAAGACGCAAGTGAGTCTGTGAAGAAGGATTTCATAGAACTGTATGAGCGCTCACTTTTTCCTCACTTGGGAACTTCTGTAGCTCAGACCAAATAGAGGACCTATCAAGACATAACTAGGGTAACACCGTGGGGCCAGCAGCACTTTCGTAACAATGTCCGCTTGGCGATGGTTATTGAAGCTTTGGGTTTGGGTCCCCGATACTACTGCGTGATGAGATCAAGGCATGGTGGATTTTCTGCGCGGGTCTTCTTACTAGCGTGCTTTCTTCCTCACCAGAAGATATGCCTTTATCCCGTTTTTGGCTTGCCTCTTAGTAGAGGTCCTTTTGTTAGATCACCTCATACCACTGAGGTAGGTGCTGCAATAACCAGCCGAATTATTTCCATAGATGAGCTACCTTATACGTGTGCAGCTTGTGAGTGCTGCTTTTGTGACCATATGATGGACGGGCTTATGGAATTGTAAAGAGTTTTTCTATCTTTACTGTATATGTTCCAAGAATGAATAAAGTTGAAATCTTATTCTTGTAATGAAAAGTGAGCTGATCTCACATAGCGAGAAGTCTGCACCAATTGACACCCCATTGAAAGAAGGCATTCTACCACCACCTAGTCTTGCCTTCCCATGCAATGATGAAGTTATTGATGCTAATGATGACATGGCAAATGAGATGTGGGCAGCAGTTCATGAGAAAGTTAATGAGAATATGTCTTCTATTATTTCACCTCCATTCTCTGAAGTGGATTTTACCGGGGGCACAGAAAACAACTTAAGACGCCCAAGCATTCAGGAGGAAGTTCAAACAATTGTTTCTCCTATGTAAGATCCCTGTCCCCACCGAGCAACGGATTCGGGGTACTAGCAGCGGAAGTAGCACTTCTCGCGCGGGGTAGAGTCCCACACTCGGGGCCTCATCCCACGGATATCCGGACAAGAGACTAATCCGTCGGTTTTTCCAAAACTGAACCCGGAAAAACTTCCTTTATCCAAAAAGCACGGGCGATTCCACCTGGATAACTTTTTACTCTGACGTAGTCAAGACTATTACTAATCAAACTGATCCGACTGCATCTATAAAGGTACTCAGTTAGATCAAGGAAGAAACTTGCACTTGGATCATTGGGATCAACGCTTTTTTCCCTATCAAGAGGCACAGTCGTTGATTCCTATCCATAGAACAATTACTTTCCGGGATTTACTTCATCTATCGTAATAACAAAAATTGAGTCTCGATTTACGGATCCATCAGTCTAGCCTAACCCCATCCAGTCCCATGGGTTAGCCAACCGCCCAACCACTATAGTGATGGGATCCAATTAGGAATTTGGTTAGGTTTTGTCCCGGGTACCAAGGAAAAGAGTTCTAAGGCCCCCTAGCCGGAAGTTCATGCAAACATAAAACTAGTCACACCACTTACACACCCAATATGAAATTTGCCTTTTTCTTAGCATCACCTAACTTTAAAACAATCCTTTAATGAAACCATAGTATCACTGATCACAATCTTCCCAATTATCCGGTTGATTTTTATTTCCCATCCCTTCATCAGAGTATTTATGGCATCATTGGCAACCAGAACGCTCACCACCTATCCACTCAGGGGCCTTTTCAATAGTTCCTAGCCCATAATACTCGGCAATATAATCACTTATAAACATCAAGATGGACTCTCCTTGAAGATCAGCAAGATCAACCAACAGATCCATATAAAAGAGCCATGGACTCATCCGTTGAGAACCAGCAAGGTCAGTCAACCAGATCCATGCCCGGTTTCAGAAAACAACTCTTACTCCTTGTTCCAATATCTTCCTCGACGCACGCGCGGGTATCCTGGGCGACCCAGAGCCCAAGCACCGTATGGTCAGCACCCTCTAGGATCCTTCGCAGGTGACCTAGCGCTTCACTCATAGGCCACTTCCTTGGTCCCTCATCCACCGTACCGGAAGCTCACCATTTTAATCGAATCGAGGTTGGTCAAGTCCTCGGTCGACCTTGCTACGCGAGACGTCATCCATTGACTCTCCGTCAGCAGTTGCAACTTTATCACATTAGGAAAATTTTGGACTCAAAAAGGGGCCTTGTAAGAGATCCCTTGGGATGGTGATGTGGACAAAGCAAGCCAATAAATCCACATATAATATTGGAGGGTACGTGCATCATTTTTGAGTTCTTTATTCCATTAACTGACATGTAGGGTGTTTTTAAATTCAAAACAATGCATCTTAAGTATAGTTTTTTATTCCCACTATGGTGCCTTATTTTATTGAAAAAAGACACCACTCTCTTTCTTCATTACACTTTTGAATGTAACGAAGCCAACTTTGCTAACCAAACTTGAACCGAACTTCGTCCCTACAACCCATCATCTTGCATTGTCTCCCTCATTGTCTTCCCGACTCCACAACCACAAAAACTCCAAATCCGAATTGTTTTGAGCGGGAGGTTTTTGATTTTCTCTTCTTCTCAAGGCGGCAAGTTTTGAAAAAGGATGAAAAAGTATTTGTTCTTCATACGCCATACCTGCTTGTGCATGAATAACAATCCCATTTCTTACCTTTTTCAAGTGAGGGTTGTGCTTACAAGTACTCTGTACATTTTGGTTCATCCAGGATACCAACAAGTTTGTTTGATTGACAAGGAGGTATTATTTAGTGATGTTGTCTTTTGGTTTTAATGAAGCAATCTTCTTCACGGAAGAAAAGTGTAATATCTTTGGTTTTTTTTGGTTAAAGTGTGAGTTCATGATGCTTTTTGGTGTTGTTAAAGCACAGAACAATGCAATGGAACCTGTGTAGCAAAAGAAGAAAAAGGTGGACATCCAATTCCAAGTAGAACCCGATTATGCTCCCTGCTGTAAGAGAAATTGGTCTAGGCCAGCATGCGAAGCCCGCATTACTGAGCTTCGAAATGAAGGAAAGAAAAATATGGACCTATGGTTGGATGGTTGTATTTACCCACCAGATCCAACCTCCTCTCAATCTCCATCATTCTTTGGGTTGACAAGTTTCTTCAAGTTTGTGTGTGAGGGTGAAAATGGATTGCTTGGATATTGCAAAAGACTGTTTGGCCAATGTCAAAGTATCTTTGAAAGACATTTGAGTGATAGAGATGCCAGAATAAAAATGCTTGAAGGTGCGAATTTTTACTTGGCATCGATCACAACAGCTTTGCAAGCTTCAAACGAGGACAAAGCAAAAGTTTGTGCTGGGTTACAAAAAGAGTTTGATCATTTGCAGCAGACTATTTGTAAGATGCAGGACACTATTAAGGAGAAGAATGAAATTTTGGCAGTTCGAGAAATCAACAATTTCACATGGAGAGTGAGAATGCACACCTTCGAAAACAACTTGAAAAGTTCAACAGAAAATTACAATATTTGAAAGACACGCCATTGGGTGCTCGATTACGCAAGAGACAGATCAAACCATTGGAAGAACTCAATGTTGGAGGTGGCCAATGGAAGCGTCGTGTAAAAGCTTGCAGGTATTGGGATCTATAATTTCTTTGAGCTTAAATTTCTTTGAGCACTCACTTTTCATTTTCATCTTTAGTTCCTTTTTGGAGATGGGGGATTGGGTGTGGGGGTGGTATAGTTAGATGAATGGTGGACTGAAATAGCTATCGTTGTTGCTTTAGGATGGTCACAGATGTTGTGGGTCCAAAAGAGCAAGGTTCTGATATATTTGGCAAAGTTCTGACAAAAGACATCATGGAGTCAGCAATACAGCATCCTAAGTTTGCAAGACTTTGATCAGACATAGCAAAGCAATCCTTGCAGGAGGTGAGTGAAGCATTCACGCCTGCAGATGCACAAGGTATATGTGACATGGCTGGTATAAGCACAAAGTCTTACAGGATGTTGTTTAATAAAGTTAAAGAGGGTTTCAATTGTAAGCTTGGAAAAAAAACAGTAATTCCCATTCCAAAACCATTTCACGTGAACAAAGCTCGAAATATTCTCAACTTGGGAATGGTCGAACTTGTTGGAGAGCCTTGTCACGTGTCTAGTACATTGACAGTGACTAAAAAGAGCGGGGAACAAAAAATCATAGAGCTTACAGAGTTCAACAATTTCATCATGGATGTTCGGAAATTACAACTGGCTATGGTGAAATTTTATGACATCAGTGTACATGAGTGCAATGGAAGGCTGAAATTTGTTTTAAAACTTGATGAGAGTGAGGTGATCAAAGGACAGAAGCTGGAAAGGGTTAGCATTACTTTAATGAATAGAGCTTTGGATGCAAGTATCAGTAATGCTGATGAGAAGCACTTTAGTGTACAATCCGAAAATGAGATTTGGTGGCTGGTTGCATTTGAGGTGACGTGCTATCCATTTTTAATAAAAGAATATTATGTTGCTATCCTCTTGTTATGATGTTGTAGACAATCTAACTGTTGTTGTTAACAGGTTCCAAAAGAGACCCATGAAATTCTAAAGTGGTACTTCAACCAGACTGAGCTTCCTTCAACTATCCAGCTGCAGTCGAATGGCAAAAAGCTTTATGTAGAAGGATATGGTGAATATGACGTTGAATGGCACCTGGCTGCAGATCTTAAAACCTTGAAATGCATGTTTGGTATTTCCCAAGGAGCAATGGCCAAGTATCCTTGCCTGTATTGCATGACCGAACGAGGTGTCTCCAAAGGAGGAAAAGAGAGAGAATGGAAATGCCTAAATGCAATCAGTAATAGGCGTGAACCCCCAAATCGTGATGCTCCAGGAGTGGATCCTAATTGGGATCCAATTCTTCCTATCCCTTTGATCAGAGTTCATATTTGTGTTTTGCATGCGCTGATTAGAATAATTGAGAAACTAGTCTACATGTACATCGAATTTTCATGGAATATGAAACCAGCAGTAGAGAGTGAAAGGACTATTAAAAAAATAGAGCAAGTGCTTTCAGATGCAGGTTTACATTGTGGTCAAGTGAAGATTGAGAAGGACTTGAGAAGATCAGGGAAGACCGGAAATGTTCCTAGCAAACCATGTTTTGGAGGTGCAAAAGCCAGAAAATTCTTATCTAATCATACCCAGAGAGGTCATCTGGGTACAAATTTTGAGGTGTCGAGGAAGCTTCATGCAGCTGTACCTGATCGAGGCTCTTCAGGACAAGCAAGGGTGGCAAAGGCCAAAGCGTGGTTGGCACTTGATCGCCTAGCACCTTTGTTGCAAAAAGCAAGGTTTGAAGATGGGGATGTTGAGAAATTTGAGGCAGTTGTGACAGAGTTCTACACTAGCTATGAAAAGGCATGGGGTGCGACAAACTTGACACAATACATGGTTATTACTTGAAAACCTACAGCTTTGAGTTTTTTTTGTTGTTCAAAAAATATTGTACGATACTAAATGTCTTGTTGTTGTTGAGCATTTATAGCACATTTTGCATGCACATGGAACCTTTTTTGCGGAAGAGTTTGGAAGCCTTGGGATTTGGTCTACCCAAGGCATGGAAAGATCTCATTGGCAAGCACGTTGTGCCTATCAAAGGGCCACTCAACATGGAGGAGGAATGAAGAAAAGTAATCCCATGAAGCAACTATGTCAGTGGTGGTATAGGCGGATTCAAGTGAGGGCTCGTGTGAAGATCAAATATGTTGAATCAGCTGTGTCATCTTCAATAAGAAAGGTTCAGGCTGAACGGAGACGTTCAATATATGTCTCCTCACAGGGAAAGCAGAATCATGCTGAATGGCTAAGACAACGACAAAGACAGGGCAGAGTGTGGAAGAAAATTGATCATTGAAAAACATATTGTAAAACAATGATGTAACTGTGAAAGATTTTAAAAGAACAAGAGCTTTCATCTATGTCCCATATAAATGTTTCCAATATATATACATTTCATAGTTTTTAATGGTAAGCAAGAAGAGTATTGAGAAATATGAAGAAACTTCTTAGCAACTGGAACAATCTAAATCTGTTAATCTGGAGCAGAGACTTCCCCCAGCCGAGCCTTTTTTGATGAAGTTTCTGCATCATCTTCTTCATCCTCTATCAATGGCACAACAGGGACCTTTGGCCTTGCTGTTCTAAGAAGATGCTTCTTCCCGCAATCACTCAACAGATTAGGATCTGTGATTCCACATGCCAACCCGTAAGCAGCATATCTTAAATAATATTTACATCTCAACGAATATACTCCAGGTCCCTCTCCGAAAATTCAAACAGCTGCTTGCCGCTCCAGAAGTATTGCCTTGTTTGCATTCAGCCTTAAGTGATAGCCACCTAAATACCTGGATAGAGTCTTTATCGCCATCAGAGGAAAACTTGCATTGTCCTTGGAGAAGCTAGCGTGAAATATCACAATTTGAGGGAATTTTAGGCGATGTATATATGTTCCTAGTGTCGAATCGTGGCCCAATCCCGCCATACGCTTGCCTGAAGCACGTTTGAGGAATGTGTCTTCATATATTTCCAACTGAAAAAATAAAGGAGCATTAGCCAGAAACAACATCACCAAACATTTCAGGACAAAGTTGATAAAGCCAAATCCACAACAAAAAAAAACTAACCTCTTGGTTCTCATCTGCTTCTTCAAGCAAGGCGTCTTGCCATAAATTAGTGCTTGAACTAGGAACGGTTTCCGCTGACTTATTTGGCACATCCCTAAACCCTCCCATGTTGGTAATATTCAGTCTTTCCCTTGCTTCTTGTAGCTCTTCCTCTGTGGCATCTTTTCCTTCATATTTA
Organism: Cibotium barometz; assembly: GCF_041138505.1. NCBI lineage: Eukaryota > Viridiplantae > Streptophyta > Polypodiopsida > Cyatheales > Cibotiaceae > Cibotium > Cibotium barometz. Next base: position 18,269,157 of record NC_141054.1, read on the forward strand.
AGGGCATCAGCATAGATCACTCGGTGTCTTTCACATGGCTATCCACTAGTAAGTACTTATCTATCCCATCATCATCTACAAAATTGTCATCGACCTCCAAATTTTGGGCTATGAAAGCTATGCAATGGTCCTCCCTTAAGTTAAATACATGTTGTATGTCTGTCAGCAATATATACTTTGAATCTCCTACTTGGTAGGAGGGGAGTAATGGCGTTGGAATGGGGGAGGAGTCATCTGATTCAATCACAAGCTGACCTATATCACTGTTTTGTTCTCTAACTGCCTCAATATCAATCGCCGAACTGAGCTTCCTCTCTTCTTCAACATTGAACTCCTCAATCACATGAGGAGTGTCCTCCTCTTCAGCAACATCCTCAACGGTGGGACTAGCATGACGAGAAATCATGTCTTCACTTTCATTTGTTGCATGCGGCTCTGTACATTCTTCATCTGTTAATTGCACATTCATGTGTAAGAAGCATAAGAAGGCATAAGAGTATTTCATCAAGCGGCATTTTCTTTTGTGAAAAGGGAATAGCAAAGCTCTCTTCTTATCACATGGTACCTTGTGCCAATCCCTGTTTAACCTCTGCTTCTTCTCCGGCGACACCTTGAGATTAAAATGAATGTGATTTTTCCCATCAATCATCATTGGTTCTTCATTTGTGAGCTCGTCAAACTCTTGCTTTGCCTCTTCAAAGTATCCATGATGGCTAGAAAATGTATCCTCCTCCAAAGAAAAATTGCAATTGAACATCAACGAAATTGCAGGGTGCAAATCATGATGTCGACATTTGTAGAGGAAGTCATACAACAGAGTTGCAGGTGTTTCTTTAATCTCTTCGTCCACATCAAACTCGACTTGAACTTGCGCCATGGCTAAATTCAAGGGTGTAGATAAGACATGGAAAATATTAGTTCAAGCAATGAATCAAGAGACAGTCGATCTTAAACAACAAATCTCTGTGTGGTGTGAATGGATTCAACATAACGCGAGAGGAGATGCCAGAGGAATCCAGGTATACCTCCTCGCGTTGTAGTGAATCTATTTTCCCTAACGCAAATAAAATTGTAGCTTAGTCAAGGACCCCTTCTCGCATTATGGTGAATCGATTCACCATAATGCGAGGAGGAATATTGTGCTTCCTATGGGACCTTCACTCGCGTTATGGTGAATTGATTCACCGCAACATGATGACTTTATCATCCTTTGGCAACACCTCTTACGTTATGGTGAATTACAAATAAAGATAGATCTCAAGTACCCATACTGAGAGAGGAGGTGTCAAACGAATTAAAATACTCTTCTTCGCAGTCAATTCACCATAAGGCGAGGAGTCATAGGTTTTCAATTCACCTTAACGCGATGAAAAGACAAAGCAAGGAGTTCTCCACGACTGAAACCAAAAGAACGAAATAACAAAAGAAGAAGGAAGCACAAAAGAGATAAAAATACCTGGAAAACGAATTGTATACAAACGTTGCAGGAGATGGAGATGAAGGAGGTTGGAGGTTTGTCTTTGACGTTGGATACAGGAGGATGAAGGAGGATGATTGATGAAGGAGGGTTGGAGGAGATAGTCAGTCGTTGATGGAGATGAAGGCCGTTGGTGGGGAGATAAATGAGAATACGAACTCCAAGAGAGGCAATAAATGAGATGAGTATCCTAGAAAATCCGTTTTTAATGCTACGCGACACGTCAGTGCCGCGTTTTCACCCGCCATTCCATGAATGCCACGTGGCAGCCCGCCGTGTACCTAGCACGTGTACAAGCTATAAAGTTTAATCAAAGCCCTTTTTAATGCTATGCGACACGTCAGCGTCGCCTAGTCGCCCTGGCAGCCCGCCAGCACGTGTGTTCGCTCTAAAGACTAATCAAAGCCGTTAATCACGCCACCTTTTCGTCCTCTTATCGATTTTGCCTTGTCCGTCCTCCTGCTTGCCTCCAGGTGACTTCCGACTACCGCCACTGTACTGAACTGATATTCCACCTCCTGCACGACAGTCTCCATCCATTCTCACGCAAGAAATGTAAGTTTTTGTATATTACTTGATTGTTTTGTAAGTTTCTTGTATATTGCTTGTTTGTTTTGTTTTTTCTTCGACTGTTTGCCCTGTGCCATTGTTTTTTCTTCGACTGTTTGCCTTCTGCCATGGTGATTCGATTCACCTAAAAGCATACGACGGGCCATTAGAATCTCAATACGCTCCATGTCTTATGGTGAATCGAATCACCATGGCAGAAGGCAAAGTAAGAGATTCGTGATAATCCTCCTCCCGTTGTAGAAAATCGATTCACTATAACGCGAGGAGGATTGTTTTGCTTTGACTGGCCCTTAGTCTCGCGTTATGGTGGATCGATTCACCATAACGCAAGACCAAAGGGCAAAGGATTCACGATAATCCGCCTCTTATTGGTGTCAATTAATTCACCTCCTACACGACAGTCTCCATCCATTCCCACTCATAGAATGTGATGAAAGTGTATTACTTGATTGTTTTGTGAGTTTCTTGTATAATCCTTGATTGTTTTGTTTTTCCTTCGACTGTTTGCCCTCTGCCATTGTTTTCTCTTCGAGTGTTTGCCCTCTGTCATGGTGATTCGATTCACCGTAAAGCAGATGACGAGTCATTAGAATCTCAATACTGCTCTATGTGTTATGGTGAATCGAATCACCAAAATGCAAGACGGAATGGTAAGAGATTCGGGAGAACCCTCCTCCCGTTGTAGTAAATCGATTCACTATAACGCGAGGAGGATTGTTTTGCTTTGAGTGGCTCTTAGTCTCGCGTTATGGTGAATCAAATCACTATAACGCAAGATCAAAGCTCAAAGGATGCATGATAATCCGCCTCTTATTGGTGTCAATGAATTCACCATAATACGAGGAGGATTATTGTGTTTCTGTGGGCCTTCATCTCGCGTTATGGTGAATGGATTCACCATAACGCGAGGAAGTGCATATTGCTTTCTTGGCCACCCTCTCTCGCTTTATGGTGAATTGTTAATCGTGTACTACTGAATAGCTAAGTTTTCTGCTTTTTCTTGCATTTTCAGATGGCTCGTGTAAGGCATACAGCTAGACCCATTGACAATGCAGCTCCCTCATCTACTGGGAAGAAGATGGGTGTTCTGAAAGCCTCAAGATCCAGGAAATCAAACAGTCCTTCCCGATTGTCCAAAACGCAGCCTAGACTAAGGCGTTTCACAGAGCATTCGGCAGCTCTGCGAGAAATCACAAAGTTTATGAAGCACCCGACAGCTGCTATTCCCAGATTGCCTTGCCAGAGGCTTGCCACCAGGAGAATTTGTGAGCAGAATGGAATTTTTTTTAGGTGGAAGGCATCGGCCCTGTTTTGCTTGCAGGAGGCCACAGAAGATTGGATGATCGAATTTTTTTTGGATAGTTATGTTCTTGCTGCCCATGCACATAGGGTGACAGTAATGAACAAAGATTTTTTCAGCCTAGTAGCCCTTCGTTTCAGATACGACAAGTTACTTAGACCAGTTACGTTTACTGATGAACGAATGTTACAAATTTTGGATGTCCATCCTGTACAAAAAGTGAGAATTGAAGAGGTGACCGAGGGAGGTCCAGATCATGAACATCAGACTTGGGCAAATTTAATGACAAGCGCTCAAAGGGAACATCAAGCTGCAATGCTTGCATTGCAAACAAAAAGGGAAAATGTTCGCGCACTCCACGCCATGAATCGGGAGGCGCTGCAATTTTTGTTGCCGGAGTTCTATGTACCCTTTAATATTAGAGGGCATAGATGTTATTTCCCGATTCATGCTGAAGAAATCAACATTTTGTTAGATCCTAAAACTGAAGTCAACGACAAAGTGCTCAGATGTGTTTTAAGGTATACTCTTTTCTCTGTCCTCCCACAATTTTTCATTCTTGGCTCTTAAAGTTTATGCCTCACTCTTGATATGTTTCCTTGTGAAGTTTTGTTATTTTGCAATTGCCCGAGGATGTACAGCAACGAGTGTTCCAGATTGATTCACTGGTCTCAATACTGTTGCTAGTAGAGTCAGTTCCGTACCTCGATGTGCTGAACTGGTTTCGGGAGGTCCAGCTGGACGATGCCCGAGTATTTTTTTTGGCATATCATGAAAAGTGAGTTTGTCTCTCTATCTCTCTTGCATGATGTTTATAGGAATCACCGTACACGAGTTATATAGTGCTTCCTTTGGATTGAAACTAATAGAAATCTATTGTGCAGTTCCGTACCTCGATGTGCTGAACTGGTTTCGGGAGGTCCAGCTGGACGATGCCCGAGTATTTTTTTGGCATATCATGAAAAGTGAGTTTGTCTCTCTATCTCTCTTGCATGATGTTTATAGGAATCACCGTACACGAGTTATATAGTGCTTCCTTTGGATTGAAACTAATAGAAATCTATTGTGCAGTTCCCATTGGAGTCTTCTACTAGTCAACGTGCAAGAAAATGTCATTTACCTTGCAAATTCGACATCTGGTGTCCATGGAAATGTTTTGCTGTAAGTAAAAATCATTAAGATACATATTATTGTTTGAGTTAGAAGTCCGGATTGATCAGGATAATGATTGGTCTTTGTTTACAGTGGTGTCAGGAAACTAATGGCAGCTTACGAGAGCCTCAGCATGGACATCGACACCCTGGATCCGAAGGGTTAGTGTCCCCAAACAAGAAGATGGCTACAGCTGTGGGTGGAGGGTTGCACTTAATGCAATGTTGCTGCTACGAAGCATTTTTCAGCTCCCTTCAGAGGATGTAAGCATTTTTCAGCTCCCATACGCATGCGTACTCTTGTTTATCTTCTTATATATTGTCATGTTGATCTTATTTATGCCTTGATGAATTGTGATGGCAGTTTCCATCAATGTCTCGCTACGTGGACCTAGACGTCCAAACGTTTAGGGAGGAAACGATTGCGAAATTGATCGAGGTCGCTGAAGTTATGCCTCCAGACGGGCCAGTGGACTTCATCCTGCCCAATCCACGAGGGGGGATAGGCCCCCCTGAGCCTCTTACATGGGCTCCATACTTGGGAGAAGAGCTCCATCCTGAAGCCGATACCTATGGGTTCCAGTAATAAATAGTTTTTTCCTTCTTCCAACAAATGTACGTTTGTAAATATGTAGCTATACCAAACATTTATATTTTTTTGCACATATCTAGTGTTATTGGAGAGAGAACATCAATTGTAAATGCACTTTTAATTTGAAAAATCAGAGGATCAAATTTGCTACTGTGTTCCTTCAAATTCAATTGGGGAATTTTTGCCTTCATTACATTGTTTTAAACAATAAAGCATTACAAAAGCAATGTTCTGAATAGATAAGTTTATTGCATATGAAAAATACTTTGTCACCGTATACATGGTCACATCATATATCTTCTAGTGCCTCCAATTCATGTGGGGCTGCAACATCTTTACAAATGATCTGATGCTCTCTTCTTTTACTTAGCTTCCGACCATCGAGCTTGAAGCAAAATTGATCTGGAGGATTCTGAATAGCTACTTCTAATTCCTTCCTAACATATTCGAGAGTCCAATTCTCTTCCACTTCCAATGTCAAAGATGGGTGACCCTGTCGAATCATAACTATATCTATCAAGCAAGAGTGGCTGCCATCTCTTGTATCTTGGTCCATGCTTTCCCAGTTGTTGTTGATCCATCGCCACCTTCTATAAGTAAATGACATGCACAGATGTTGCCTGGCAATATAGTATCTGATTCCAAAATATCATTAGGATAATTTTTTGATAATAATCAAATAAGCGTTGTAACTGTTTCACAAAAATACATTATAATGTCATAACACTCACCGAAATGCAATGTCGGAGGTGTTCAATCGACATTCGATCAAATCATCTCCCTTTGATGATTTCACTCTCCAACCTTTGTCAAACAAATGATCAAGCCAGGCTTCATCTATATCTTTGCACACAAAAGTTGTTCTAGTTTTTCTCAATTGTTTACAATCAGAAAATAAATGAACAAAGCATGCAATTGGAACAAACAAACTTAAGTGGACATTTCTTGCACCAATGCTAGGCTTCATAGCACATTTAATATCATTAAACATTTTGGTCCTGTATGACTCTATCACTTTTGTGTCAAGCAATGGCCACTCAGGACTATCAAGTGCGGGCAACGGAATACGTTCCAACTTTCCATGTCGACTTGATTGAGTGGGCAAGGTATAAAATGAGTCATAGAAATATGTTCTACTTCTTGCGAGATCACTTGGTGCACGACCTTCATATTGAAGTTCCCCCACCTCACCATGTACGACATTCAAGAATCCCGTCAAGCATTGTGCAGGCTCCCACTCCTGAAGATTGGATGGGTACAAATCTGTGCAAGGCAGAAAAATGTATATCAATCACCTTATTTGCAACATTGAAATACAAAACACAAGCACTTACAATGTGGTCTGTGTCTTGGAAGTTCTTCCAATGGTCCCACGTTGATCTCTTTTTGCATGAATACATGCTGGATCAACACTTCTTTGACAGTTTTCCCTCCTGGTGCCATCTTAAAGTCAAGGATCCTTCCTTTCCAATGTTTGGCCAAGTCTTCAGATGCCTTTCCCTTCACTCGGTAGTGGCCTTGTTTTCCTGGCTGCATAGTGACCCAAGAGTACTTCCTGTATACTTGGGGAATCCATTCTTCGTTCTCGTCTTTTATGTTATACAACACAACAGATGAGATACTGCTCCTTGCTCGTTTCAGTCCACTTTCGGGTGCCATGATAGATTAACAGACGTATGAGAAAGAAGAAGTAGTAGAAAGTGGATGACTGAGCTAACCGCTTTTGTGGATCAAGGAGGGAAGAAGAAATGAGGGACGGTGTGTTCTTTTGGGTGCCAAAGATGTTTCGAGAACATTTTTAGAAGACATAAAACATAAGAATCATTAAAGCCATAAAAACTATAAAATAAGTGAAAAGAAAAATCACCAACTTACTAATGACTTGAAAGCTTTCCTTTGGCTTGATGGTTTGAGGGTTCAACTCTTGTTTGGACAAGAGTGGCCAACCAATCTTTGAAGAGGGAAATGCCAAAAACTAATAAATTATTAATAAATTCATAGTTCTTGGCTTGGGTGAAATAGAGTAACAATGCACTAAACACTATATTTTTTCAACAAGGGGGAGGCTCCTATTTATAGGAAAATTTGAGCTCCTAACCAAACAAACTTATTCTAGAATTTTCCAAGTCAGTTTGGTCACTTTTTGACCATTTTTAGGTTAGTTAGGCTAGCTTTTTGGAACTAGACTTAAATGAGGAGAGAGGAGAGATGAAATATCTCAATTTTTGATGATAAAAAACTCCATTTGCCCATGTGAAGTAGGCACCTCATTGAATGCTCTCCCCCTTCCTTACATATGTGTCAAAATGGCATCATTATACTCAAAATATCTCATATTTTTAATATTGCTCATAGTTTCTTATTAATAAACCTTGTACATATTCAACTCTTCATCTTATGTGAGAATTGAAGGGACTTCCCTTCCTTACATATGTGTCAAAATGGCATCATTATACTCAAAATATCTCATATTTTTAATATTGCTCATAGTTTCTTATTAATAAACCTTGTACATATTCAACTCTTCACCTTATGTGAGAATTGAAGGGACTTCCCTTCCTTACATATGTGTCAAAATGAAATAATTATACCCAAAATATCTCATATTTTTAATATTGCTCATAGTTTTTTACTAATAAACCTTGTACATTTTCAACTCTTCACCTTATGTGAGCATTTACTCATTTTTGGGTATCTTCTTTTACAAAATTGGATTTATCTCCTCCCCACACATGGATTGATCTTATTGGCCCATAGGAACCTTAATTGGACCATAATCTAAGAATTTCTGAAAATCTAGACCCTTAGGCTAAGGTCCTTTATACCCATTTCCAATTAATTCCAATTGCACATTGGAAAGTTCTTTCTGAATTTCTGTTTCAGGGGAATTTATTTTAATAAGATAAGATATTTTTCTATCCAAAAATATTCAAAATCTGAATATTCTCTCTCTAGAATATTTTCTCTCTCTATGCCAAAACAGGCAAAGACAAGATCTCATATATTTCTGAAGAGGGAATTGATTACAGGGAGAAGATGCTGGACATTTTGAGAGGTTGGGGAGGAATCTTACATTCTCTCCCACTTGAAAAACGCGAGATGTCCTCATCTCGCAAACTTGGGATAATTTCGTAAGATGTACGAATATGAGACTTAGAGAAAAATTTAATTAAGATTAACCACCAAGAAAAGTCTCAAAGAGAGCAAGATTCAAGACAAGAATAAGATTTCAACTTTATTCATTCTTGGAACATATACAGTAAAGATAGAAAAACTCTTTACAATTCCATTAACCACCAAGAAAAGTCTCAAAGAGAGCAAGATTCACTACAACTTGATGACACTTCTGGTATGGTTTCTAATGTTGGCTTAAGAGAAGTGGGGCCCCGAGGGATAGGTGGAGGTGGGCCCTCAAGTATTGATTGAGCTTCCCTAATGAGTTGCTGATGTACAGCTAGATTGATCTTCTCCTTACGCGGGTTTGGGTATTCTTGAAGCTTCTTGGGTAGCTCAGATAAAGCTGCAATGCAACTTCTATGAGCATCAATGATGGCATCTAGAGTCGCGTTCACCTTATCCACAAAAATAGAACCCCCAGAACTATCCTCGCGGTTGTACTAGCCTCATCTTGTTTAGCACTAGGCCCAAGTTGAGGTTGATGCTCCTCATGCACTTCTTGGGATGTAAAAGCTTGATCCTTCATGTTTTGTTTAGAGACTTCTTGAGAACTAGTGGATGCACTCTTAGTTTGCTTGTTGTGGTTCTTTTTCCTCCTAGTGGTCCTTTTTCTATTGGAATGTAGGGTCTTGTCCACTAGATTTGACTTTGCATCCCTAGTTCGAGGTGTCTCATGAGTCTGTATTTCGGCATTTCGTGTCTGTGATCTAGTCATGACTCTAAGTGGCATGACATCCTCATTCTCTGATGAAGGTGGCGATGGAACTGCCTCTACAAAGTTGAGTGAGACCTTTGGTTGAGAGGTGCCTTCCTCATGTGGTTTCAAGAAACAATCCTTTGGAAAGTGTTCTACACAACACCCTAGACAATATCTTTCAATTGGTGGAAACTGTGGTACTGTTGTATTGGATCGACGAGCTGCTTGCCTTGGGCGATGTGGACAATCACGAGCCCAATGGGGTTCTCTGCACTCATAACAAGGGCCCATTAGTTTGGCTTCTACTTTCCTTTGCTGCCATTGACCTGAGGGGCCTGGAGTCCTAGGTTGGTAGCTGCCTAGTAACATCAAAGAATTTTGTTCCCCCGGTTGAGGCTCCAGTGCTTGGCTTGGATATGCGAGACTTTCAAAGAGATTTTCCTTGGATGAATATGATGCATATTCCTCCTCCACATAGCTTGGGTTTACCAAGTCTCTACACATATTTGAATTGTCGTAGTCAACAAACCTCACAGGAGTAGTCCCAGGAGCAGGAGGTTGAGCTCCAAGTACAGGTCGTGCTTGCTCTTGTGCCATCGGTGGCTTATGTTCAAAATTAGTGTACTATTGATGCATTTGTGGAGCCATTGCACCCCTTTGCTGCTCACGTTCTTGTCTCATTCTTGCAATGCGAGTACATTCCTGTGTGGTGTGGGTATAATTCCAAGCACAGGCCTGTCACCACTTCTTTGTGGGTTGGTTTGTGACTAGAGGAGAAAAGGTATTACATTCTTCGGTTTTATGGTTACCGCCACATGCTCCACAAAGATGAGGACCTGTAGGTAGTACACTCCTCATTCGTTGCTGCTATTGTTGTGGTGGCTGCATGGGTGGGCGATAGGTTTGTCCCAATTTCCTTAGTACTAGGTTAGCTATGTGGTCTGGATTTACTAGTGCGCTAGACCCTGAACTTTGGTCATCACCCCACTGATCTCTAGGTTGCACCTCGCGGCCAGTACCATCTTGGAATTTGAAGTTATCTATGAAATCCATAGCATCATGGCAACACTCATTGAAATTTGTATGCTTCTTTGCATAGAGATGTGTGTGCAGTGTTGATTTTTTGAGTCCTTTTAAGAAGAGAGAAATTAATCGACTCTGTGTGGGCTTCTCATCTGTTGGGCAATGATTAATGTACTACTTCATCCTATTTACACACTCTCTAACACTCTCAGTCTCGCCTTGCTTGAAAGAGTAGATGTTTGCTACTGTGTCATGCTGAATCCCCATCAAGGAAAAAGTAGTAATGAATCTCTCTTCCAAAACTCGTAAAGAAGATTTGTCTGAAGCCTCTAGTGCCTGAAACCAAGCAAGGGCCTTTCCCTCAAGAGTGAGCCCAAACCCTTCAATTTGTGTATGCTTGTCAGTCACTTGCTTAGCTCGAACTGCTTGCCTAAATGCTGCTACATGGTCATATGGATCTCCCGACCCTTCGTACTTCTTTACTAGTTTCTGAAGAGTTGATGGCCTTACTCGTCTTGAATACTCATCATCAGGCCTACGGCCTCTCACTCTCAGTGGTTCCTCTCTTTGGTAAGGTGGTCCATATGCATCCTGAATTGGTGTGGGTCCCCTATTACGTGCCTCACCAACCCTCTCCAAAGATCCTGTTACCCGCATTTCAGGAGGTGCATTTATGGGAGGCCGAGTTGCCTCCCCTACCCTCCGATTGTCATAGTGAGAGAAACATTGTTGTGGTGTGATCTGTGGTCGCACTTTTGGTGTAGGATAATATCTTGGTGCTAGAGTCGGGCTACTCACAGTGGTCCACTTTGATGTTGATGGTCCCTCTCTAGTGAACTCTCGTAGGGGAGGAGAAACAGTTTCTCCAAGAAAAGCTGTCTCTCCTGGTTTAGCTGTATTAGTAGAGAACACTTCCATGAATAATGGTTGTCCTCTCCACGTGAGCTCACGAATCTCCTTTCAATCTAAGGTTCGGTATTCATTGGCCCATTTATCAATGATTCGGTTCTTGTATCCTGCAAGCTTCTCGACTACCACCACAAGTGCTAGAGGAAGATCTAGCTCTGGCAATCTAGTTGTGGCATAATATCCTTCTAAAGAGTCCTTATAGACCTCTTAAAGTGGGTCATCTTGAAAGACCTTTGTCACTGGAATTTGTCGTACAAACTCCCATTAGTTCTCAGCCCCCTGATCCATTTTGCTCTTGCCTTTCCTGTCCCTTTCCAAATTTAGATCTACAAAAAGTAAATCATCTATGGATGGCTTTGAGGATTGGACATTGGATGGTCCAGGCATGTCCGGCTCAATGAGCCAATCATCTCTAGACTCCCTTGCTCCAGAAGGCTTTGATAAATCTAGGAACTCGCTCTTAGAGAGCTCTCCTAATTTGTCTACATTCTCTGGATGATAGGTGACTTCGTAGCGAACACCATCTCCACCCATGTATATGTTACCCTGGTCATTGACTAGAGGTGCTCTATCAAGCTATGAGAAAAAGTCCGCAATCTTAACGAGATACCGTTGTTGTGGATCCCTAAAGATCTCAGCTCCTTGAGCATTCGTGTAGACATATTGAAGTCTCACATTGAGTGGTAATCCCATGGTGTCGGCTTCAAATGGATTAAAAGATCTTGTGGGTGTCCTATTTGGGACTAAGGGATGACTATTTGACGTCCCTAGATTGTCCATAGACAATGAGCTAGTTGTCCTAGAAAGGGTATCAGATTGGGATTCGAAAAAGATTTCAGCAATATCTGCCAAATTTTCTACCGATTGGGTCCCACTTTCCTGCACTCTAGAAGGTGCCCTAGACCCTATGGCAGTGTCTATATGACGTCCCGACCGCAAGTGCATAAGGTCAAATTTTAAGTTTTTTTTTTCAAAAAAATCCAAAAATTTTCAAGTTGGCTCAAACTTTGCCAGAACCCATTTTGAACCCCCTCGAACACATTAGGCCAAAAAAATAGCGTATTTTTCAGGATCGAAAATCGCCTAAAATTTACCAGTTTCTCATACTGACTCACTATGGGAAAATGGTTCTGGGACCAAAATTTCGACGATGGGTGTTTTTTAACTCCTCTCGAAAAGTTAGATAACCTCCTAATTTTTTGCGGGCAGAAAATGTTTTTTTTTTTTTTGCACCCACTTATCCGGTGCGAGCAGTGGCGGTCTTTATGGTGCGGTGTGTGGGTCTCTCCGCGCGGTGCGCTGTTCATGCATAGCCGCCTTCTTTTATTATTATTTTTCTTTCTTTTTTGAAGTGCGTGTGCAGTGAACTCAATGCATGTGTACAGATTTAAGTTTCTCTACAGGTGCAGGTTTAAGAGAGAACTAAAATGTGTTGAAATGTAGAGAGAAAGAGATGAGACAAGAGACACATCATGTACGCTCCCAAAGACTGATTCATATTGAGGAAAAGATACATATATATAGGTGAGACCAAGTTAGGTAGAGTGAGCCATATATAGAGCTCCAACATCCCCACTCAAACAAGGGTCTCTAGCTATGGATGAAAAAACCCTTGGGGAGTACAAGGGAAAAACCCAAGCCCCTATACAAATGTGAAAATATGAACCAGAAGTAATGATGTGAAAGTGCATTGTGCATCTATGTACAAATATACAAAAGGACCAAGAGGTCATAGTGTGCAATTGTGAAATGTGCAAAGTGCATGGTGTCTAGAAGATTACAACGATATATGTACAAAGCTACCATAAGAGTAAAGAGCCTAATCTAGAAAGAGTGAGCCCGAGGAAACTCCAAGCTCTGAGTGCAAGAGAATGAAGCATGACTCATTGAGACCTTTGGTAAGAATATCTGCAATCATCTGGTCACTTGGACAATGTTCAATCATGATAGTGCCTTTGCGTACTTCGTATCGAACATAATGGTAATGCACAGCAATATGTTTTGACTTGTTATGTTGGACATAGTCTTTTGCAAGACTAATAGCACTCTGATTATCACACCGCAAGGGTGTACTAGAAAGAGGAGAATGGCCAATATCTGTCAACACTTGTCGAAGCCAAATGAGTTCACGAGCTGCAAGTGATGCCGCAACATATTCAGATTCGGTTGTAGAAACTGCAACACAACGTTGTTTCTTGCTGGTCCAAGAAATAAGACAACCATTAATGAAGAAACAATTGCCACTAGTAGATTGCATAGATAAATGTGAGCTGGCCCAATCTGCATCTGTGTAACCCAAAAGAGAAAGAGATGGAATGGAGTTGGATGTGAATTGTCATTGATAAACCAAACCATAATCTGCAGTGCCTTTCAAGTATTTCAACACGCGCTTTGCTGAAGACCAATGCTTAAGAGAAGGACATGCAAGATGTTGCCCGAGATAGTTAGCAATAAACAAAATGTTAGGACGAGTGTTCAAACCAACAACTTGAAGACATCCAACCAAATTAGCATATGGTTGATTTGTAACAAGATGGCCACCACCATCAGAAGTGTTTTTCATGGAACTCGCAAGACAAGGAGTAGTTGTTGAATGTGCAGATTCCAAACCAAATTTCTTAATAGTATCTTCAATAAACTTTGACTGTAGAAGTAATAAAATACCTTTGCTGCGATCCCTTTGAATTTGAATGCCAAGACACGAGTGAAGCTCTCCAAGATCCACCATATCAAATGCCGAAGATAACAACTGCTTAATTTGGTGTAGAAATCCCAAATCATTGGAAACAAGTATTGTATCATCCACATAAAGGGCAAGGATTACAAAAATACCATTGTGGTGTTTGGTAAATAAGTTGGGATAGAAGAGCAAGAGAAAAAGCCATGGGAGGTAAGAAAAAGATCAAACTTGATGTACCAGGCCCGTGAAGCTTGTTTAAGACCATATAAAGCCCTATGAAGATGAGCAACAAGATCTTACTTACCTGCAATAACAAATCCTTCTGGTTGCTCCATGTAAATTTCTTCATTCAAATCTCCATTCAAAAAAGATGTGTGCACGTCCATATGATGAATTTCTAAGTCAAATTGAACAGCAAATGCCAATAAAACCCGAATACTAGTAATGCGAACAACTGGTGAAAAGGTTTCATGATAATCAATGCCAGCAACTTGAGAATAACCTTTGGCAACTAAACATGCCTTGAATTTGTCAAAGGATCCATCTGCTTTAAATTTTGTCTTATATACCCACTTACACTTAATGGCAATACGGCCAGGAGGCAGCTCAGTGATTATCCATGTACCTTTAGAGATAAGAGAATCGTACTTTGCTTCCATAGCCTCTTGCCATTGATCCTTTTGTGGAGAACATATAGCATCACTGTACGTGGCAGGATCTTTAGAAGTAGAGAAAACATTAGCATCAAAATCTTCATCATAAACATGACAAGAACCATGCTCAAAATCAATAGGCAGATCAATAAAAATGTCAACATCATTAATGACAGCATTCGGAATCAATGGTTGTGAAGAGGAAAGTTGCTCTATAGAAGAAGATTCATCATTACACAAGAATGGAAAAGCTTTTAGCAAAGATTTAGTATCATCAGAATCATCCATGGACCATGTACCGCCCATAAGCTGTTCATTGAAAATAGCATCACGATTCACTAACACTTTCTTGGAGGACGGGTCATAGAATTTGTAGCCTTTGGAAGTGTCAGAATACCCAATAAAAATAACTTTAAGCCCAGGAGCATCAAGCTTTGCTCGTGTTTCTTTAGGAACATGAATATAAGCAATACATCCAAAGGTTCGAAAATGAGATACAGAAGGAATTTCACCTGTCCATGCTGTGATGGGTATCTTACCAGAAGGAGCAGTAGTAGGAAGATGATTCTGAACAAAGACTACTGTCAAGAGAGCTTCACTCCAGAAAACACGAGATAACCCAGAATGAATCAGCATACATCGTATAGCATTGATAATAGTGCGATTCTTACGTTCAGCAACACCGTTCTATTGAGGTGAATATGGAATAGTATGTTCATGATGAATACCATGGTCCATACAATAACTCTCAAACTCACGAGACACATATTCTCCACCATTATCGCTGCGAAGTTTCTTGAGGCGACGACGACCAGTTTGAAGTTCAGCAGCCTTGTGAAATTGCTTAAAAACAGATAACGCCTCAGATTTTTGTCGAAGCAAGAAAACAACTGTATATCGTGAGTAATCATTAATAAACGTAATGAAATAACTATGTTGTGTTCTCGATGGAGGCAAAGGTCCACAAATGTCAGTATGAGAAAGATCCAACAAATCATGAGAATGGACTGAATTCGAGAGAGGAAAGGGTTTACGATTGTGTTTGCCAAGAGCACAAAACTCACAGATTCCCATATGAGGATGAGCTTTAAGATCCATGCCACGTACAAGACCTTGACGATCAAGACCAAGAAGCTTTGAGAAATCAGCATGAACAAAGCGATGATGCCATATCTTGCAATCATGATCACCTGGAGGAGCAGTGACAACATTTGCTACAGCATCATTAAGAGAGAGCTCAAACAAATTACCATTACGAGAAGCAGTTGCAATAATCTGTCCATCTTTCTCAATGCGGCATTTGGTGTGGTCGAGTCCAACAAACAAACCAAGATCAACAAGTCTTGCAACTGAAAGAAGATTACGTTGAAGTTCTGGGACATGTAAAACCCCTCGTAAAACTCAAGTTGAAGAAGATAAGGTGCCAAGATATAAATCTCCAATGCCCTTGACTTGACAAGTTGTATCATCAGCAAGATAAACAACACGCTTAATAGGTAAAGAATGATAGTTATGTAGCCACTTAGATTCATATGTCATATTTCTTGTAGCACCAGAATCAATAATGAAAAGTGAACCATCACGTGTGAAGTAACAGTAAAAAGTTATAATTGTGTGATAAAATTCATACAAATTGATATTCAGAATGAAGATTCATAAAATTAAAAGCGGGTCTTCAGATGGAAGTACCGCAATTGTATGGAATCACTAACTTGCTTGAGGCCTAGACATGATGGTATTTACCTTATAATTCCAAGGATCATGACTACCCGTATATACCAAGGGTATAATTGCAGCTCTTTACTGGCAATATATACGAGTAAATCTAAGACCTTGAAATTATAAGCAAAAATGCTATACAGATGATGAATTCGAATGTGATTGAAATGATTTTAAAACTCTGGTTGAGAACTAATGAGTTTATTTGGATTCTGATTGAAAAATCATTATTCTTGAATTTTGGTTGAAAAGCAATCAGTTGAACAAAGCCACAATGAGGATGAATGGGACAAGTCCCTGTGATGATGTTCGTAACTAGAATGATGATAATGACTTCAGAAAATCCCTATGAGATTAGTGGATTGTGCTATCAGATTGCTACTGTTAACACTTGATCCGGTGGATCAAGTTAATGGATGACAAATTGAAAACTTTGCTTGACTAAAATTCCCGTGGAGGAATGTTCAGAAAGAAATTTTTCGATCTAAAGGACCATTATTGTGTTAAGGATAGGAATGATATGATCTGAATGAATTGCTATTTGATGATGAGTTCTATATAAGGGATATTTATCCCAAGATTCTCTTGGGTTGACCAGAATATAAGGAACCCTAGAATCAGTTGGATCTTAAGGGAAAGAGTTGTCCTCTAGTTTGCGAGATGAGGACATCTCGCGTTTCTTAAGTGGGGTAGGATGTAAGATTCCTCCCTCCAGCTTTTGACGTGTGCACATGTAAGAATCTCCCCTTCTGATCTTGTATTTATTCCCCTCTTTGAAATAAAAGAAAGATTTTATTTTACCCTGTTTTGACCTAGAGAGAGAAAATATCTAGAGAGGTAATCCAAAATTGAGATATTTTTGGATATAAAAATCCTCCTAGTGTCTAAAATGGTTTCCCTTGAAACAGAAATTCAAAAAGAACTTTCCAATGTGCAATTGGAATTAATTGAAAATAGGTAAAAAGGATCTTAGCCTAAGTGTCTATATTTTAAAAAAAATTTGGATTATGGTCCAATTAAGGTTCCTATGGGGGCCAATTGGTTCAATCCAAGTGTGGGGAGAAGATAAATCCAATTTATAAAAGAAAAACCCCCAAAAATGAGTAAATGCTCACATAAGATGAAGAGTTGACTAAGGACAAGGTTTATTAGTAAAAAACTATAAGTATTACTAAAAAAATGATATTTTGGGTATAATGATTCAATTTTGACACCTTTGTAAGGAGAAGGGAGCTCTCCAAGGAGGCGCCTATTTCACATGTGTGGTGGAGTTTTAAACTCAAAAAAATTGTGATATTTTTATATCTGCTCTCTCCTAGATCAAACCAAATCAAAAGGGAGACAAACTAGGTCCAAATCTTGTCCAAATTCAGTCAAACTGAACCTGGAAAATTCTAGAAACTAGTTGGACTTCGTTAGAGTTCTCCCTCACCTATAAATAGATCCTTAGACCTTTGTAAAAAATATGAGAACTATACCATGCGAGTATTATACTGAAATAATGATATTTTCTATTATCCTCTAAAAATCCTCTACAAATTGAAGAGATTGGAGCTTCTCTCTCTCTTCAATCTTCGTTGGAGACTCCAACAACATACCAAACCAATTGATTGGTTTGAGGCCTCTACTATGATCAAAGAATCAAGTAATTTAGGAGATAAAGTGTGGATTATTATCTTCTTTTTCTTAAATCTCAAAATGTTTCTCTTCTCAACCCCTACGCTTGAGAAGCATTAATTTGAATGGCTTTTGAATACTCATTGAAGTTCCTTAATGTATTGTAATGAAGAAATACATAAATTTTCATTTATGCTTAATTTATAATGGTTTTTAAGCATTTCTCTCTCTCCCCCAAAGAATGGTCATTCCTATGACCTATTCTCAATTCAAATGAAGCTTCTCATGAAGCATTTCTCTTGTGAGATCCCTGTCCCCACCGCGCAACGGATTCAGGGAAGTAGCACTTCTTGCGCAGGGCAGGGTCCCACACTCGGGGCCTCGTCCACGGATATCCGGACAAGAGACTAATCTGTCGATTTTTCCAAAACCAAACCCGGAAAAAAACTTCCTTTACCCGAAAAGCATGGACGATTCCACCAGGATAACTTTTTACTCTAATGTAGTCAAGACCGTTACTGTGATCAAGCTAATCCGACTGCACCTATAAAGATACTCGATCAGATCAAGGAAGAAACTTGCACTTGGATCATTGGGATCAACTCTTTTTTCCCCATCAAGAGGCACAGTCGTTGATTCCTATCCATAGAACAATTACTATCCGGGATTTACTTTATCTATCGTAAAAAGAAATTGAGTCTCAATTTACGGATCCATCAGTCCAGCCTAACCCCATCCAGTCCCATGGGTTAGCCAACCTCCCAACCACTGTAGTGATGGGATCCAATTAGGAATTTGGTTAGGTTTTGTCCCGGGTACCAAGGAAAAGAGTTCCCAGGCCCCCTAGCCGGAAGTTCATGCAAACATAAAACTAGTCACACCACACACCCAATATGAAATTGCCTTTTTCTCAGCATCAACTAACTTTAAAACAATCCTTTAATGAAACCATTATGTCACTGATGATAATCCTCAAAATCTCTGGTTGAATCCATATTTCCAATCCTTCATTCATCGGTGTACTTATGGCATCATTGGCAACCAGAACGCTCACCACCTGTTCACTCAGGGGCCTTTTCAATAGTTCCTAGCTCATAGTACCCGACAATATTTTCACATATAAAAATCAAGATGGAATCCTCGTTGAAGATCAGCAAGATCAATCAACAGATCCATATAAGAGAGCCATGGACTCATCTGTTGAAGACCAGTAAGGTCAATCAACTAGATCCATGCCCGGTTTCAGAAAACAACTCTTACTCTTTGTTCCAATATCTTCCACGACGTACGTGTGGGTATCTTCGACGACCCAGAGCCCGAGCACCGTATGGTCAGTACCCTCTAGGATCCTTCGCAGGTGACCTAGCGCTTCACTCATAGGCCGCTTCCTTGGTCCCTCATCCACCGTACCGGAAGTTCACCATTTAAATCGAACCAAGGCTGGTCAAGACCTCGGTCGACCTTGCTACGCGAGACATCCTCCATTGACTCTCCGTCAGTAGTTGCAACTTTCTCAGTTAGGTCTCCATGACCTTAATCCACAAGACGGTCAAAATGCTTCCCCAGTATTCTTGACATAAAACAGTCATTTACAAATAGGTCACAAAATACAGTTTCTATATTGAACTCTCGTCTTTCCACATTATCCCTCCTCAGTCCACATTACTTATTCCACATTCCATTCAATGTGTACTCATTCTCATCCATTTACTCATATCGACGACACATTATTTCACATACACATTCACATTCATTATTCTACATACATATCCATGTTCGTACATCCACATCATACATCCAATCCCATATCCGCATTCATACATACACATCCATATCCACATCCATACATCCACATCCACATCCACATTCACATCCATACATCCACATCTACATGCATACATCCATTTTGACACATATGTAAGGAAGGGGAGTCCCTTAAAGGAGGTGCATACTTCACATGCTTGAATGAGTTTTAAACTCAAAAATAATGTGATATTTTTTATCTCTCCTCTCTCTTGAACCAAACCAAATCAAAAGGGAGCCAAACCAAATAAAAAAGGAACCAAACTAGGTCCAAATGTAGTCCAAATTCAACCAAGCTAAAATCTAAAAAATTCTAGAAATCAGTTAGCCTTGGTTAGAGCCTCCCTCTCCTATAAATAGAACAAGAGTCCTTTGAAAAAAATAGGAGAATTTTACTATATTAGAATTATGCTGAAATAATGCTAAATTTTAGTATTCTCTAAAATTCTCTCCAAATTGGAGAAATTGGAGCTTCCCTCTTTCTTCAATCCCCATTGGTGACTCCATCAAGATACTAAACCAATTGATGGTTGGGGGCCTCTACCGTGAACAAAGAATCAAGCAATTTGTAAGGTAAATGGTGAAATTTGATCTTTTCTATAATTTCTCAATGCTTCTCTCTTCTCAACCCCTCTCAAGCTTGAGAAGCTTAATTGGAAAGGTTTTTGAATGCTATTAAAGTTAATTGATGAATGGTAGTAAAGAATTACATAAATTGAGGAATGCTATTGTGTTTAATTGATGAAAGATAGTAAAGAATTACATAAATTTCCATTTATGCTTAATTCTAGTGGTTTTTATGTAATTTCTCTTTCTCACTCAAGAAATGGTCATACTCATGATCCATTCTCAATCCAAATGAAGCTTTTCATAAAGCTTTTCCTTAATCCAAGATTAATCTATGCTTGAGGCCAAATTAATGACTTTTTTCTATGCTTTTAGTTTATGTATTTCATGAATATTGATGATTCAATCTATTATGGATTAATGATCCAATTAGGGATCATTCTAATCATTCCCTTAAAGATAACCTTTATCTTTTAAAATAATTGAGATTTATCAGTCATAGCAGCGGAGCTATGGTAAATTTTTTGTAAAAAATTTACACATAAAATAATTTCATTCAAAGCATGAAAAGAGGACTTCCTGCCATATTCTAGGAATTATCATCCTAGATTAATTGAAAGAATTTCATTGTATTCATGGAGAAATTGATTTTTATATTATGCATAATTGAATTTCATGCATAGAGGTATGCATAAAAGATTATTATTTTAATGTAAAAGTGTTACTTTTATCATATTTGGATTTCGTGCATAGAGGTATGCATAAAAGATTATTATTTTAATGTAAAAGTGTTACTTTTATCATATTTGGATTTCGTGCATAGAGGTACGCATAAAAGATTATTATTCTAATGTAAAAGTGTTACTTTTATCATATTTGGATTTCGTGCATAGAGGTACGCATAAAAGATTATTATTCTAATGTAAAAGTGTTACTTTTATCATATTTGGATTTCGTGCATAGAGGTACGCATAAAAGATTATTATTCTAATGTAAAAGTGTTACTTTTATCATATTTGGATTTCGTGCATAGAGGTACGCATAAAAGATTATTATTCTAATGTAAAAGTGTTACTTTTATCATATTTGGATTTCGTGCATAGAGGTACGCATAAAAGATTATTATTCTAATGTAAAAGTGTTACTTTTATCATATTTGGATTTCGTGCATAGAGGTACGCATAAAAGATTATTATTCTAATGTAAAAGTGTTACTTTTATCATATTTGGATTTCGTGCATAGAGGTACGCATAAAAGATTATTATTCTAATGTAAAAGTGTTACTTTTATCATATTTGGATTTCATGCATAGAGGTACGCATAAAAGATTATTATTCTAATGTAAAAGTGTTACTTTTATCATATTTGGATTTCATGCATAGAGGTACGCATAAAAGATTATTATTTTAATGTAAAAGTGTTACTTTTATCATATTTGGATTTCATGCATAGAGGTATGCATAAAAGATTATTATTTTAATGTAAAAGTGTTACTTTTATCATATTTGAATTTCATGCATAGAGGTATGCATAAAAGATATATTTTTATACTAAAAGTGTGATTTTCATCATAAATGGATTTTATGCATAAATTAGATGCATAAGAGAAATTCTTTTATTCTAAAAGTGTAATTCCTACTAAATTGGATTTATGCATGAAAAGATGCATAAAGAATTTATTTTAATCCAAAAGTGTCATTCTCATTTAAAATGAATTTATGCATAGGAAGATGCATAAAAGATTGATTTTTATTTCGAAAGTGTTAGTCTCCTTAAATGGAATTTATGCATAAACAGATGCGTAAAGAAATCTTATATCAAATATAAGAATTCTCTTGTATTCTATAAATAGATATGAAAAGTGATTGGATGTGATGTGGATGTATGAATGTAGATATGGATGTGAATGTGAATGTGGATGTGTATGTATGGATGTATGGATGTGGATGTATGTATGTATGTGGATGTGGATGTATGAATGAGGATGTAAAAATGGATGTATACATGTAGATGTGGATGTATGGATGTGAATGTGAATGTGGATGTGTATGTATGGATGTATGGATGGATGTATATATGTATGTGGATGTGGATGTATGAATGAGGATGTGAAAATGGCTATATGCATGTAGATGTGGATGTATGGATGTGAATGTGAATGTGGATGTGGATGTGGATGTATGGATATAGATACGGATGTGGATGTATGAATGAGGATGTGAAAATGGATGTATGCATGTAGATGTGGATGTATGGATGTGAATGTGGATGTGGATGTGGATGTATGGATGTGGATATGGATGTGTATGTATGAATGCGGATATGGGATTGGATGTATGATGTGAGATGAGAGGATATGTTAAAGGGTGAGAAGGGAAGTACATGGATGTGGAAGTGGATGTGTATTTAGAAGAATAAATGTGGATGTGCATGTGGATAAATAGATGTGGATGTATGGATGTGGGTGTGTATCTGGAAGAATGAATGTGGATGTATGGATGTGGATGTGTATGTGGATGTATGGATGTGGATGTGTATGTGAAAGAATGGATGTGGATGTGCATGTGGTAGAATGGATGTGGATGTGGATGTATGGATGTGGATGTGTATGTGTATGTGGAAGAATGGATGTGGATGTGTATGTGGAAAAATGAATGTGGGTGTGTATGTGGAAGAATGGATGTGGATGGAAGAATGGATGTGTATGGAAGAATGGATGTGGATGTGTATGTGGAAGAATGGATGTGGATGTGAATGTGCATGTATGGATGTGGATGTATATGTGAAAAGAATGAATGTGGATGTGGATGTGTATGTGGATGTATATGTGGAAGAATGGATGTGGATGTGTATGTGGAAGAATGAATGTGGATGTGTATGTGGAAGAATGGACATGGATGTGTATGTGTATGTGGAAGAATGGATGTGGATGTGTATGTGGAAGAATGGATGTAAATGTGTATGTGGAAGAATGAATGTGGATGCGTATGTGGAAGAATGGATATGGATGTGTATGTGAAGGAATGGATGTGGATGTGTATGTGAAAGGATGTGATGTCGATGTGAGTGAATGGATGAGATGTAATGTGATGTGAATCCAGATATGAGTGAATGAGATGTGATGTCATATGAATCAGATATAAATGAATGATATGGAATGTGAATGGATGAGATGTGATGTGATGTGAATCGGGATAAGAATGAATGAGATGAGATGAGATGTGAAATGAATGTGATGTAAATTGAAATAGATGTGAATGAATGAGGTATGATGGGATGTGAATATGGGTTGATGCGAGTGGATGAGATGTGATGAGGGTAAATGAGGAAACATGTGATGAGATGAAAAATGATGTGATTGGATGAGAATAGGAATACATATAAATTGGATGTGGAACAATGTGAAAGACAAAAGTTCATTATAGAAACTCTATTTATGACCTGTTTTTTAAGGACTGTTTTATGTCAATAATGCTAGGGAAGCATTTTGACCGTCTTGAGAATGAGGTCGTGGAGACCTAATTGATAAAGTTGTAACATTTGACGGAGAGTCAACGAAGGACGTCTCGCGGGTGTAGCAAGGTCGGCCGACGTCTTGACCAGCCTCGGTTCGATTTAAATGGTGAGCTTCCGGTACAGTGGATGAGGGACCAAGGAAGCGGCCTTTGAGTGAAGCACTAGGTCACTTGCGAAGGATCCTAGAGGGTGCTGACCATACGGTGCTCGGGCTCTGGGTCATCGAAGGTACCCACACGTGCGTCGGGGAAGATATTGGAACAAGGAGTAAGAGTTGTTTTCTGAATTCGCGCATGGATTTGATTGATTGACCTTGCTGGTCCTCAACGGATGAGTCCATGGCTCCTTTATATGGATCCGTTGGTTGATCTTAATGATCTTCAACGGAGACTCCATTTTTGATATGTGAATATATTGCCGGTTACTACTATGAGCTAGGAACTATCGTAAAGGCCCCTGAGTGGACACGTGGCGAGCATTCTAGTTGCCAATGATGCCATAGATACACCGATGAAGGAATGATTGGAAATAAGGAATCAACCAGATATTTTGGATGATTATGATCAGTGAGACTATGGTTTCATTAAATGATTGTTTTAAAGATAGCTGAATCTGTGAAAAAGGCAATTTCATATTGGGTGTGTAAGTGGTGTGACTGGCATTAAATTTGGATGAATATCCGGCTAGGGGGCCTGGGAACTCTTTTCCTTGGTACCCGAGACAAAACCTAACCAAATTCCTAATTAGATCCCATCACTACAGTGGTTGGGCGGTTAGCTACTTCCGCTGCTAGCACCCCCGAATCCGTTGCAGGGAGGGGGCAGGGATCTTTCAGCTGGTATCAGAGCGAATTGGCTAAAGTGGATCAACTGAAAACCCAAAAGTGTCAAAAATATGTGAAGTAACAGTAAAAAGTTATAATTGTGTGATAAAATTCATACAAATTGATATTCAAAATGAAGATTCATAAAATTGAAAGTGGGTCTTCAGATGGAAGTACCGCAATTGTATGGAATCCTTGACTTGCTTGAGGCCTAGACATGATGGTATTTACCTTATAATTCCAAGGATCGTGACTACCCGTATATACCAAGGGTATAACTGCAGCTCTTTACTGGTAGTATATACAAGTAAATCTAAGACCTTGAAATTACAAGCAAAAATGCTATCCAGATGATGAATTCGAATGTGGTTGATATGATTTTAAAACTCCGGTTGAGAAATGATGAGTTGATTTGGATTCTGATTGACAAATGATTATTCTTGAATTTTGGTTGAAAAGCGATCAGTTGAACAAAGCCACAATGAGGATGAATGGGACGAGTCCCTGTGATGATGTTCGTAACTGGAATGATGATAATGACTTCAGCAAATCACTATGAGATTAGTGGATTGTGCTATCAGATTGCTACTGGATGACAAATTGAGAACTTGCTTGACTCAAATTCCCGTGGAGGAATGTTCAGAAAGAAATTTTTCGGTCTAAAGGACCATTATTGTGTTAAGGATATGAATGATATGATTCTAATGAATTGTTATTTGATGATGAGTTCTATATAAGGGATATTTATCCCAAGATTCTATTGGGTTGACCAAAATATAAGGAACCGCATAATCAGTTGGATCTTAAGGAAAAGAGTTGTCCTCTAGTTTGCGAGATGAGAACATCTCGCGTTTTACAATTGTCCAAATCTAAGTCTAATCCATATAGCTCGATTCTATTTGCGACTTCCATAATGTTTCTCCCACTAGAACTCACCCTTATTGGGGAGACTTGCCTAAGGCTAACCCTTATTATTGGGGATTTGTTTAATGCTCATATCACTCCATTTGGCTAACCATTCAATATAGATTTGGATAGTTGTCTAAATCTAACTACAATTGCTATTGTTGGGGACTTCCATAATTCTCCTCTCAATCAATAGACCTCAACCCTATTGGAGACCTTGAATAAGGCAAATCCTTAATACGGATTTATCTAATTCTCTTCTCTTTGGATTTAGCCACAACCATTCCTTGATATATATTTGGACAAATCTATATACATACATACAGCACTCTTATTGGGGATTTTCCTAATTCTCCTCTTATTAGAACCATTCAATAAAGATTTGGATAGTTGTCTAAATCTATATAACAGTTATAGCTCACTCATATTAGTAGCTAATACTCTTCTTAGAAGATTTGACTAACCATTCAATACAAAGATTTGGATAATTATCCTAATCTATCTATATTTCATAGCTCACTCCTAATGGGGATCGGCCTAATTCTAAGCTTACCCATGGAAATAACTAATGCTCCTCTCACTATATTTGGCCAATCGCTGAATGTAGATTTGGACAATTTTCCAAATCTATATTTAATTCATAGTTCACTCCTACTAGGGACCAGCCTACCTAATGCTCCTCTCACCACATTTTACTAACCAATTAAATAGGTATTTGGCAACAATTAAATATAGATTTTGATAATTGTCTTAATCTACCTACAATCCAAACCTCAACCCTTTTGGGGACCTCTATAGTTCTCCTCTCACTAGACCTCAACTCTATTAGGCACCTTGCGTAACCTTGAATGGGGGTTTCTCTAATTCTCTTTTTTTGGATTTAGCCAACCATTCATTTAATATAGATTTTGAGGACAATTGTCCAAATATACATACAATGCATAGCTCACTCATAATAGTAATTAATTCTCTTTTCACAAGCCATTCAATATACATATTTGCACAATTTTCCAAATCTATCTATAGTTTAGGGCGGCACACTCCTAAGGGGGATTAGCCTAATGCTAATCCTAACCATGGACATGACTAATGCTCAAGGAGGCTAACTCTTATTGGGGGATTGTCTTATGCTTCTCTCACTCGATTTGACCAACCATTTAATATAGATTTGGACAATTGTCCAAATTTATATACAATTCATAGCTCCCTCTTATTGGGGACTCACCTAATGCTCCTCTTACGGATTTGACCAACCGTTTGATATAAATTTAGACAATTCTCCAAATCTATAAACAATTCATATCTCGCTCCTATTAAGGACTTGCCAAATCCTCTTCACAATAGATTTCGCCAACCATTCAATAAAATTATCCAAATATATATACACTTTATAGCTCAATCCCTCTCATATCCATTTAAAGTATTTAACTGAGTCTAGTATTTTAACTTTATCCCTCTAGAGTACTCAATCATGATCTGATCAATAGATTATTTTTTTGATGTAAATGTTAAATGATTAAAACTTTCAAGATCTACAAAATGTATGAAACTAAGTAATTTGATGACTACAAAATGTATGAATCTAAGTAGTTTGATGACATCAAACTTTGAATAGGTTAAAAATGTCAAAGAGGAAGACATCATTCACTACTGCTAAAGTTCCAAGGGAAGCTTAAGGCTTGAGATTTGTGATGGCGTTAATGATAACAAGGCATGGAATTGGTACCTTGACTTCTACAATGAAGAGGGGAAGCCAATGAAACATGTACAATTGTTAGCAATACAGCCCAAGAAAGAGGCATACAAAAATCTTGGTGTAGTATAGGCATTATCTGAGGGGACTGTAGGAAAAGAAGGAGTTCCATGCATTCATGTGGATATTAGAGACTCTAATAAATCATACTTGTTGGATGCATTTTCTTATGATGCAAAGATGAAGACCGATGGTGCTCATTCTATGTTAACAATGGGTTGGTGTATAGAGGAGGAGGATGATGAGCATATGATAAAACAATACATAGATGGATTTTACAAGGTTCAAGAAAATATTTCAAAGGATGAGGCTAGAGGTAAAACCAAAATAGTGAATCAAAAACAACAAACATCATCTACTTTGGTGACAAATGCAGTTGAAGGTTCGACCATTGTTCCATTTTATGATGCTGCTATTGTGGTGGACTATGATCAAACAAAGAAGAAGCTTGAAAAAAAAAATAGTGAAGGTCATTCTGGGTTGGTCACTTATGAGCAACACTACCCATTTGGACTACAAGAGTTTTTCCACATCCCGGTGAGAAATTGGGTACAAGCTCCTGCAATATATGTCAATAGGAAATTGAGCAAGAAGCATGTCAAAAAATTGGCTTTTGACTTTGGATTGAATTCTAGACCACCTACATCATGCGCTGATCTAATGCGTTTTGATGATGAGGGCACTAGAAAACCTTTGGAGATAGTAAGGAGAGACCATCTTCATAAATACAAGTATTGGATTATTTCTAGCCAACACTCCATTTATGCAGCTAGATTTTTCACAGAGAGTGTGACTGATGAAGCCATGAATCACAAAAATAAGTATTATATGGAAAGGGTGGTGAGGATAGTGCGAAATTGCCCTCCAAATGAGAGTGTGGAGTTATCTCGAATGGCAAACTTAGAATCTCAAAATATAATGCGACAATCTCCATATCATGATAATCTAAAGCAATTAAGGGATCAATGGATTGCATTCAATAGACCTGCAAAGCCTCACCAAGGATATGCAAAGGGAAGTGAACAACGTGCAGAAGGGGATGTAAGTAACTATCAACCTTCAATATTTGGTGTTTTTAGAAATACCTCAATATATTATTGGTTATCATTGATAAATTAGTTCGTAACATTGCTTAATGTTGAGAATGTTGTGTAGTAATTTATCGAGCTAGAACGAGTTGCATTTGGTGATAGTGTTGCAACAAAGGATGCACACATGATAATATGCCCAAATGACATGTTTGAGACATGGGTGAAGATATGGATACATACAGATATGGATCACTGCCCTATCGTGTTGAGCATAATAAGGATATCAATAAGGGTGGGAGACAACTGGCTCTGCTGGCATGTTCAGGTGTTTACAAGGTTTATATGAGGAGAATATTAAGATCATTCAAGAAGAAATATTGGATTCCAAGATTTTTCTAGTCAGGGAAAAGCATGATATAAACAAGATGGATATGGCAGAAAGAGCACGTCAAATGAAGGAGGATAAGGTGTTGCAAGAAGAGCTTGTGAAGGAGTTAAGGAAAAGTCAAGTGACAAGGTTGACAGGCCATGGGAGGAGTGTGTGACTTACTACAACATCCAACCAGAATACTATGAAAAGATAGTTGGATCAAGTCAAATATGGCTGCTGCAAAAGAAGCTTGCTTGTAGAGATCATAAAGATGCATTGCCTCCATCGGTACAAGCATACATTCAATGGATTATAAAACAAAAGGATGGAACTAGTTTGCATTCTGATAAGCATCCTTGGAGTGTGTACCAGGTTGGACCAGACATGGAAGGGATGGAGTTCATGTGCAACAAACACATTCAAGGAACCAATTTACCATCGGCACAATGGTGATTGATGCAGTTCATGGGGTTTGTAGCATGACATGGAGCTCAAACAGGTTTGAGATGAGCCTGCACAATTCATCCTCATTGCATTTGTAACATTCAAGCAACTTGTAGACTCGGAGAGTGCTTTAGAGAAGGTAACTGGGAAATATAAAATGGCAATTGGTAGCGTGGATATTGACCCTCCTAATGCAGATCATGTGGATGGATCAATTAATACTTTTTTGGCACATGTATTAGTGAGGAAAGAGAAGGAATTCATGGACAATCGTGGCTACCAAGATTTGGAGCATAGACCATATATTTTGGATACTTCTGATAATAGTGATAGTGATAGTGGTGACTCAGATGGACATGAAGAGCAAACCAGTGCACAAAGAAACAATCCTTTAATGAAACCATAGTACCACTGATCACAATCTTCCAAATTATCCGGTTGATTCTTAATTTCCCATCATTCCTTCATCAGAGTATCTATGGCATCATTGGCAACTAGAACGCTCACCACCTGTCCACTCAGGGGCCTTTTCAATAGTTCCTAGCCCATAATACTCGGTAATATAATCACTTATAAAAATCAAGATGGACTCTCGTTGAAGATCAGTAAGATCAACCAACAGATCCATAAAAAGAGCCATGGACTTATCCATTGAAGACCAGCAAGGTCAATCAACCAGATCCATGCCCGGTTTTAGAAAACAACTCTTACTCCTTGTTCCAATATCTTCCTCGACGCACGTGTGGGTATCCTAGGCGACCCAGAGCCCGAGCACCATATGGTCAGCACCCTCTAGGATCCTTCATAGGTGACCTAGCGCTTCACTCATAGGCCGCTTCATTGGTCCCTCATCCACCGTACCGGAAACTCACCATTTTAATCGAGCCGAGGCTGGTCAAGACCTCGACCGACCTTGCTATGCGAGACGTCCTCCATTGACTCTCCGTCACCAGTTGCAACTTTATCACTTAGGTCAAGACCTCGGCCGACCTTGCTACGCGAGACGTCCTCCATTGACTCTCCGTCTCAGCAGTTGCAACTTTATCACTTAGGTCTCCACGACCTTAATCACAAGACGGTCAAAATGCTTCCCCAGCATTCTTGACATAAAACAGCCATTTACAACAGCATTTACAAACAGTTTACAAATACAATTTCTATATTAACTCTCATTTTTCCACATTATCCCTCATTAATCCACATTACTCATTCCACATTCCATTTATATGTGTACTCATCCAATCACATCATTTTCCATCTCTTCACTTCAGATTCCTTCACATCACATATCATATATTCACATCCATATCCACATCCATACATCCACATCCACATCCACATTCACATCCATACATCCACATCTACATGCTTACCTCCATTTTCACATCCTCATTTATACATCCACATCCCATATCCACATTCATACATACACATCCATATCCACATCCATACATCCACATCCACATGCATACATCCACTATCACGTCCTCATTCATACATCCACATCCACATACATACATACATCCACATCCACATACATACATACATCCACATCTATACATCCACATACATACATACATCCACATCCACATTTCACATTCACATCTATACATCCACATTCACATACATCCACATCCACATTCCCATTCACATCTATACATCCACATCTACATCCACATATATACATACATCCACATCCACATTCCACATTCACATCTATACAGCCACATCTACATCCACATTCACATCTATGCATATACATCTTCATGCATACATCGATTTTCACATTCATACATCCACACTCCCATCTCCACATCCACACATCCACATACATACATCCATTTCCACATTCCCATTCATATAACCCCATATGCCTTCACATCTAATCTTTTACATCACATCCATTCTCACCCTATCACAACCCATATACATCTTATCCTATCACATATACTTCTTACCTCATCCCATACACATCTTATCACATCTTAATTCATCTTATCACCTCCTAACTTATTTCATAAGCATCTTATCACATCTTATACACCTCTTATCACATCCTATCACATCTCATATCTATTTATAGAATACAAGAGAATTCTTATATTTGATATAAGATTTCTTTACACATTTATTTATGCATTTGAATTCTTATATTTGATATAAGATTTCTTTACACATTTATTTATGCATTTGAATTAAATTTCAATCTTTTATGCATTTTCCTATGCATAAATTCAATTTAGATGAGAATGACACTTTTGAATTGAAAATCAATCTTTATGCATCTTCTTATGCATAAATTCAATTTGGTAGGAATTACACTTTTAGAATAAAAGAATTTCGCTTATGCATCTAAGTTATGCATAAAATCCATTTATGATGAAAAATCACACTTTTAGTATAAAAAGAATATCTTTTATGCATACCTCTATGCATGAAATCCAATATGATAAAAGTAAAACTTTTACAATAAAATAATCAACTTTTATGCATACCTCTATGCATGAAATTCAATTATGATAAAAGTAACACTTTTATATTAAAATAATAATCTTTTATGCATACCTCTATGCATGAAATCTAATTATGATAAAAGTAACACTTTTATGTTAAAATAATAATCTTTTATGCATACCTCTATGCATGAAAATCAATTATGCACAATATAAAAATCAATTTCTCTAGGATTACAATGAATATCTTTCAATTAATCTAGGATGATAATTCTTAGAATATGATAGGAAGTCCTCTTTTTATGCTTTGAATGAAATTATTTTATGCGTAATTTTTATAAAAATTTTGCCATAGCTCCGCTGCTATGACTGATAAATCTCAATTTTTCTAAGGGATAAAGCTTATCATTAAGGAAATAATTAGAATGATCCCTAATTGGATCATTAATCCATAATGGATTGAATCATCAATATACATAAACTAAAAGCATAGAAAAAAGCCATTAATTTGGCCTCAAGTATAGATTAATCTTGGATTAAGGAAAAGCTTTATGAAAAGCTTCATTTGGATTGAGAATGGGTCATGAGTATGACCATTTCTTGAGTGAGAGAGAGAATTTACATAAAAACCATTTGAATTAAGCATAAATGGAAATTTATGTAATTCTTAACTATCATTAATCAATTAACTTCAATAGCATTCATCAAATCATGTAACTCTTCACTACCATTCATCAATTAACTTCAATAGCATTCAAAAACCATTCCAATTAAGCTTCTCAAGCTTGAGAGGGGTTGAGAAGAGAGAAGCATTGAGAAATTATAGAAAAGATCAAAATTCACCATTTACCTTACAATTTGCTTGATTCGTTGTTCACGGTAGAGGCCCCCAACCAATCAATTGGTTAAGTATGTTGATGGAGCCACCAATGGGGATTGAAGAAAGAGGGAAGCTCCAATTTCTTCAATTTGGAGAGAATTTTAGAGAATAGTAGAAATTAGCATTATTTCAGCATAACTCTAGTATAGTAAAATTCTTCTATCTTTTTTTCAAAGGACTCATGTTCTATTTATAGGAGAGGGAAGCTCTAACCAAAGCTAACTGAATTCTAGAATTTTCCAAATTCAGTTTGGTTGAATTTGGACTAGATTTGGACCTAGTTTGGTTACTTTTTAATTCGGTTTGGTTCCATTTTGATTTGGTTTGGTTCAAGAGAGAGGAGAGATAAAAATATCACATTATTTTTGAGTTTAAAACTCATTCAAGCATGTGAAATATGCACCTCCTTTAAAGAACTCCCCTTCCTTACATATGTGTCAAAATGGAATCATTATACCCAAAATATCTCATATTTTTAATATTGCTCATAGTTTTTTACTAATAAACCTTGTACATTTTCAACTCTTCATCTTGTGTGAGCATTTACTCATTTTTTGATACCCAAAATATCTCATATTTTTAATATTTCTCATAGTTTTTTACTAATACACCTTGTACATTTTCAACTCTTCATCTTATGTGAGCATTTACTCCTTTTTGGATACCCAAAATATCTCATATTTTTAATATTGCTCATAGTTTTTTACTAATAAACCTTGTACATTTTCAACTCTTCATCTTATGTGAGCATTTACTCATTTTTGGATACCCAAAATATCTCATATTTTTAATATTGCTCATAGTTTTTTACTAATAAACCTTGTACATTTTCAACTCTTCATCTTATGTGAGCATTTACTCATTTTTGGGTATCTTCTTTTACAAATTGGATTTATCTCCTCCCTACACATGGATTGATGCTATTGGCCCATAGGAACCTTCATTGGACCATAATCCAAAAATTTCTGAAAATCTAGACCCTTAGGCTAAGGTCCTTTATACCCATTTCCAATTAATTCCAATTGCACATTGGAAAGTTCTTTTTGAATTTCTGTTTCAGGGAAACTTATTTTAATAAGATGAGATAATTTTTTATCCAAAAATATTAAAAATCTGAATATTCTCTCTCTAGAATATTTTCTCTCTCTAGGTTAAAGCAGTTAGAAACAAGGTCTTTTATATTTCTGAAGAGGGATTGATTACAGGGGAAGATGCTGGACATTTTGAGAGGCTGGGGAGGAATCTTACAATGGGAATCTCTCTTTTTTCATCAATTATTTCTCATAAAATAAATTCATCTAAAATAAAATATCCATTATTTCAATATGCTAGGAATTTCTCTTTTCCCATCTAAATGATGGAATTCCAAATGTCATAGGAATTGCTCTTTTAACATTTAAATATTTCTCATAGATAAAATAAATTTATCTAAAATTCATCTTTGAATTTAAATGAATTATCTAATAATTCCAATATGCTAGGAATTTCTATTTTTCCATCTCAATGATGGAATTCCAAATGTCATAGGAATTCCTCTTTTAACATTAAAATATTTCTCATAGATAAAATAAATTTATCTAAAATTCATCTTTGAATTTAAATGAATTATCTAATAATTTCAATATGCTAGGAATTTCTATTTTTCCATCTCAATGATGGAATTCCAAATGTCATAGGAATTTCTCTTTTAACATTTAAATATTTCTCATAGATAAAATAAATTTATCTAAAATTTATCTTTGAATTTAAATGAATTATCCAATAATTTTAATATGCTAGGAATTTCTCTTTTCCCATCTCAATGATGGAATTCCAAATGTCATAGGATTTTCTCTTTTAACATTTAAATATTTCTCATAGATAAAATAAATTTATCTAAAATTCATCTTTGAATTTAAATGAATTATCCAATAACTCCAATATGCTAGGAGTTTCTCTTTTTCCATCTCAATGATGAAATTCCAAATGTCATAGGAATTCCTCTTTTAACATTAAAAATGAATTACTAGAAATTCCTCTTTTGCTAATTACTATTTATGCATAAACATAAAAATCAAATTTTCCATGATTATAATGAGAACCATTCAATTAATCTAGGATGATTAATCCTATAATATGGTAGGAAGTCCTCTTTTCATATTATGAATGAAAATGATTTATGTGTTTATTTTTCAAAAATTTTGCCACCATAGCTCCGCTGCTATTACTGATAATTCTCAATAAATTTAAAAAAATAAAGTTTAAAATTTTTCATGTGATTAGAATAACCACTAATTGGATCACTATCCAATTATGGATTGAATATTAAATTTACCATAAATTAAATAGCATAAAAGTATAAAAAACCATTATTTTGGACTCCAATTAAACAAGCATAGAATTTACTTTAGGATTAGAGAAATGCTTCATGAGAAGCTTCATTTGAATTGAGAATAGGTCATAGGAATGACCATTTTTTGGGGGAGAGAGAGAAATGCTTAAAAACCATTATAAATTAATCATAAATAGAAATTTATGTATTTCATCATTACAATACATTAAAGAACTTCAATAGTATTCAAAAGCCATTCAAATTAATGCTTCTCAATCTTGAGAGGGGTTGAGAAGATAAACATTTAGAGATTTAAGAAAAAGAAGATAATAATCCACACTTTACCTTCTAAATTACTTGATTATTTGATCACAGTAGAGGCCCCCAACCAATCAATTGGTTTGGTATGTTGTTGGAGTCACCAAGGAAGATTGAAGAGAGAGAGAAGCTCCAATCTCTTCAATTTGTAGAGGATTTTTAGAGGATAATAGAAAATATCATTATTTCAGTATAATACTGGCATGGTATAGTTCTCATATTTTTTTACATAGGTCTAAGAGTCTATTTATAGGTGAGGCAGGCCTCTAACCAAGTCCAACTAGTTTTTAGAATTTTCCAGGTTCAGTTTGGCTGAATTTGGACAAGATTTTGACCTAGTTTGGCTCCCTTTTGATTTGGTTTGATCTAGGAGAGAGGAGAGATAAAAATATCACAATATTTTTGAGTTTAAAACTCCACCACACAAGTGAAATAGGCACCTCCTTGAAGAGCTCCCTTCTCCTTACCAAGATGTCAAAATTGAATCATTATACCCAAAATATCTCATTTTTTTAGTAATACTCATAGTTTTTTACTAATAAACCTTGTCCTTAGTCAACTCTTCATCTTATGTGAGCATTTCCTCATTTTTGGAGAGTTTTTATTTTATAAATTGGATTAATCTCCTCCCCACACTTGGATTTATGCAATTGGCCCATAGGAGCCTTAATTGGACCATAATCCAATTTTTTTTGAAAATCTAGACCCTTAGGCTAAGGTCCTTTATACTCCTTTTCAATTAATTCCAAATGCACATTGGAAAGTTCTTTTTGAAACTTTGTTTTAGGGAAAACCATTTTAGACACTAGGAGGATTTTTATATCCAAAAATATCTCAATGTTGGATTACCTCTCTCTAGATATTTTCTCTCTCTAGGTCAAAACAGGATAAAATAGAATCTTTATTTTATTTCAGAGAGGGGAATAATTATAAGATCAGAAGGGGAGGTTCTTACACCTGTATACCTCAAAAGCTAGAGGGAGGAATCTTACATGTTAGCTCTTAGATATCTCTGGTCCATGGAATAGTCCTGCCACTGTACCTTGGAGTGACTCTTCATTAGTTACCTCTATACGCCTTTGCAGAATTAAAAGTTCCATGTCTTGTAGGAATGTAGGATGATTGATCATCCACTCAATATCATTTTTAGTGTACAGACGGTCCTCCGCTTCACTCGCTGTTCTTGCTAGATTATCCTCTTCTTCTAGGGTTACAAACCCCTCCTCTCAGCTCTAGGCTCTTCATTTATGGGTTTCAAGTTTGGAATTATCCCTCACTTCTTCCCATGGATAACTTCGGCTCCTTACCTCCTGATTGGAGTAGGTTTAAATCTCCAATCTCCTTTAGTTCAACTCTAACCCTTCGAGTATCAAGCTCTTGTTTACTTAAGCTCAACTCATCACATAACTGTCGTTCCACCTGGATCCTTCTCAGATCTAACTCCACTTCCTTTGAGGTGGGGAATAATACTTGACCTATCCTGGCCACACTTTCTATTTCTTATCTCATTCGGGGGGGGCTGGTGTCCAACAGCCTTGAATTTGACATTTGGATGGGCACTTCTTGTCTTGGACCAAGTCTAGCGCTGGTGGATGGACCCATGCCTGCAAATTGCGCTTCTTTGTCATGATTGGTTTAAGGACCAAAACATCCTTGGGCGATATCAATGATACCACTGGGTCTCGTTGGGGAGGGTTATTTCTCCTCTTTTCAAACCCAGAGTACCTCAACCCTTCTTCCATGGATTCTTCTCTACTAGTTTCAACGGTGGTCAGGTTCCTTAAGTCACTCAAGTGAGTGCTTGACTGAGTGACCTGAACCCACACTTTTTTCATAGGAAGATCCTAGGGGATTCGATGCACTATCGTCAAGTGTAAGATCATCTCCAATGAGCATTCCAGATCTTAAGTGCATGTATGTATGATTTGATAAGCTGCTTTGATGACCCAATTTAGTTTTGATCAGATTCTATCGATCTGTTTACTAAGGCCGTGAGTTTGCAGACGGAATAGTACACGGCGTGAAGTGTCAGAAAATAGTTCATGTCGTGAACGTTTTTCTACATATTCACGCGTTCAAAAAAAAATTCTCCTCATCCTTCTTGTAGATGTCACTCCTTTCCAGACCTTCGTATCCTTAACTTGACTATACCACACTCGTGTGCTAGATTGGACTAAACCATTAGTTTGTAAGAAAACTTTCACGTCGTGAAAAATAATGGGTTCACAACATGGACTACTTCTAAAATGGTTCACATCATGAACAAAAAATGGTTCATGCCGTGAGGAGCTCTAAAATAGTTCACATCAACGAATTTTTGCACCTTCATGATTCTTGATTTTGTCAGACCTCGTGGCGTCAGAGGTGTCAGGATTATAAGGTTACCTATTTTTTGAAAGGTAATCCTATGATTTTGCGATGTTAATCACGGCGTTGATGTCGAGAACGGTTTACCGGTGTGAACATTTTTCTGTAGTTTCACATGGAAACTTCCCGCGTCGACTATTATGATTTTGGGTGCAAAATACTTCTCCAACCATTTCCAAAATGATTGTGCCACATCTAAGGAGTGGAATAGAAGTTCAATGGCTCCTTATTTTTTTGATTTTTGTGGATTTTTAAAAAAGAAGAAAAATAGAACACCAACCTGCT
This sequence comes from Cibotium barometz, assembly GCF_041138505.1. Classification (NCBI taxonomy): domain Eukaryota; kingdom Viridiplantae; phylum Streptophyta; class Polypodiopsida; order Cyatheales; family Cibotiaceae; genus Cibotium; species Cibotium barometz. The sequence continues at coordinate 18,306,550 of NC_141054.1, forward strand.
CATTCACGTTGATGCTTCCAATGATGCAAATATCAAAATTAATTAGAAAAAATAGTGAAGCTCTATTCTAAGACCATCCATGACACATACACAACAACCACAACCAATTCCACATGATTTTTTTCTTCCACACAATCTTTATCCATTCATTTCCTACACAATGCACTACCAAAATGCAAAGGCAATCATGAGTCTCATGCAATGGGAGTTGAAACTCCAAGAGGAAGAAAGAAACAAAGGTGTTTCCCCGACAGTGGCACCAAAAATGTTATGGGCTACCACACTCAATGCATTCACAACCATCATAGGGCACTTACAAATGCTTCGGACTTGAGTCCTTTGAGGCCTCCAAGCTCACTCATTAAGCTCGAACCGTCCAAGCTCCACCTCCACGCTGTCACTGTATAGTCGCTCACACCATCACATAAGGCAATCACTCTCTCTCACTCTACCACACAAGCATGAATCATACAAGCATAGAAGAGGAACAATGCTAGAATGCTCTCTCTCTCAATCTCTCTCAAGACACAAAGAAGAGCTCTCTAGCAAAAAAGTGGATTGTGTCTTTTCATTTATGAGAAAATGCCTTTTATACATTTGGCCCTTATTCACACTCGTGCACCCAAAGAGAACTTGTACATGTACCTTAATTTAACCAAGATAACAATCCATTTACTCAACTAAACCATAGGACTAGAATCCATGTTACCTTCTTAAGAAAACAATCCTTTTCACAAAGATTTTAGCATTTCAACTGGAGATTGCGATAAGACATTCTTTATTAAGGCATATGTTGTTGTTTAAAAGAATACAAACTTTAACTAGTAAATCAATCAAATAGATCACTATTAACAATTAATAGAGAAGCCGCGGCCATACCTCAACCCCTAAGAATGATATATAATTGAAAAATAAAAAATATATATATTTGTCGTTTATCGACGTCTTTGCTCGTTAATAAGAGTTTCAAAACTTTGTATATGAGAATAAAGAGTCTTCTAATACCTTCTCTTACAATTGAAATCATCCCATCATCCCCAAGATTTATCTCCTCTTACTCGTACTTTGACTTTTCTCTCTTTCAAAGGTCTATGGCAAAATAGCCTTCTCTTGCATGGCTACAACCATGGCTACAACATACTATTTTTTTCTTGAAAAGAAAAGCTATGGAGTTTTGGTCTCTTCATCCAAAAGACCATAGCAATCTAGCCTTATTTTCCAAGATATTAGATAAGAATGAAGGGATATATACATCTCAAGCTCTAGGATTACCTTGAGGCTACTTGATGCCTTCTTACAGTTTTCCCTGTGTAGAGACTGTAACAGAATTAGCAAATTGTTTCCGCCATAACTCTCTCATAACAACTCATAATATGGTCATATAGCCAGTCAAAAGAACCGGAAGCCATCAAGTCTACAAGACAGTACAAGTAGAATAGGCAAAAACGTCTGTATATAGCTGCAAGCATGCCAGCTTTAGAAACGCGTTGCTTTTCCACATTTTTAGTATGCATGGACTCTAAATATGTAAAAGTACTCTAACCTCTTATCACCTAAATTAAATTTTTTATTTTTGGAGATACTTATCTCTCTAAATATAACTATTCTTGTCTTCTTATTTCTTTTAGGATTTTTGGAGCTAATATTTTTATTCTAGCACTTTTCTAATGTTTCTAGCCTTATTATCTCACTCTCCTCCAAGTACACTCTCTTTCCTTCTCGAAATCTATATTAAAAGAGAGACATACATACATGGCTTGCGAGGGACCTTACAATCTCTCCCACCTAAAAGATTCAAGATGTCCTCATCTCGCAAGCTGGGGTAGTATCTATGTAAATCCTCCTGTCTCTTTCAAAGTGGTGTCCCCACTAGGTAGAAATCTTCTTTTATCTAAACATTGTTCTTAAAGAGTCCCTTATTTCATGTGTTTGGCTCGTTTTGTTGTGCCTCCAAAAGGTCTTTATTATTCTAAAGTTAATTGGCCTTATTATCCTAATTTCATGCATCCATATACCTCTCATATGATATGAACCTTCGAATTCCTTATTCTATACCCCCATGTAATATGGTACAGTGTACTTAACAAATGGTCATGGAAAAACGTAAGGGAATCAATCCTCTACGCAATCTAACCTATGATAGCAATTCCATAATCTTAGTATCGTCTTGTAGAATAGCTCTATTAATCATGCACATTACTTCACATGAATCTTGCACCAATCCTCTTCTATTTACTCATAGAAATACTTGTTGAATTCGATCTTTAACCCTACTATTCCTATTTCTTGACCTAATTTTGCTCTTGCTCATGATTCCTTGTAGCCAAGGGTGGGCTTAACGTTCCTCTTGAATTCTATATAAAAAAACTTTATCATAGTCTCTGGCTATATTTATGGCTTCTAAAATAGAGAATGGTTTTGCATTCTTGACGAGGTTATTCAATGGTAGATTAAGCTTCCAAATGAATTGATGGAGAAGAGTTACCTCATCCATCTCTAGAGTAAATTGGAGAAGTTTAACAAAAGTTTGGTGGCATTCTTTTAGGGTCTTCCTTTCTTGGGTTAGCTCCAAAAATTCATTCATTTTATCCTCTTTCTCGAAATCCTGGAGGACAAAACCTTTCTCGAAGGTGTACTTTCATGGCAATGCCATCCCATAACTGATTCTGGTACTAGTGGTTAGATTGATAATAGTGCTTCCAACTAATTTGGCATTTCTTACGATTTTTAGATGCAAGCAAGGGTGAACTTGCTTCTTTCATTGTATCCATTAAAAGTTCAAAACTATCAAATACTTATCATAGCACCACATTTGAAGGCAGTCAAGATTAATACATCTGAGATCTTCATTTTTTTGAGAATTGGTGTCTGGGGATTGACACATCCAAAGATTATTAGGATTAACATGTCTGAGATGATTAGTTTTTTAAAAATTACACTCTTGGGATTAACACATCTAATAGCATGATCCTCTAGGAATTACACATCCGAAGTTAGACCCATGTTTGTCGTCTGAGATGGGTTCAAGATCTTGGATGATCGTCCTAGTGTAAAGCATCCAATGGATGGAATTCACGTGTCAACTATTCAAACCTTAATGGAGTTATAATCTTAATAATTTATAATATGCAAGTTAATGAGATATATCCTGAAAATTTCTCTAAATAAAGTTTTGGTCTATCCTTCTAGTCATTCAGTCTCTCACTAGTTTCTTAATTTGATCGCCCTATGTTTTTCCTCAAAAGGTTTTCTCCCCAATCTTATTTCTCAAATTTATTATACAAATATCTTGTGTGTGCACCCCCAAGATACAAGCACAATTTCATAGGATGATTGTCTCAACATGTGAGGATATTCAAACCACTTCTATGGCCAGTAGAGATGATTGATTCGTCCTCATATGATAAATAATCACTTGTTTTAATCCCTTGATAGTAGTTAACCTTTGAAAAATAAATCCTAGGAACTAAGATTGGCTCTAATACCACTTGTAGGCTTCCCCCCTTCCAAAATATGGAAAACACTTAAGATAGTCTACTAAGTCTTAGCTTGGAGAAAATTTCCTACTTGTCGACATCTTGACCATGTAAAGATTCAAGGATACAATTTGTAGGTAAGACCTAGTCCTATCCTGTAGAGGGAGCGTGGTCTTCTAAAAGTCAAATCACCCATAGGATAATTGATCATAATTTGGGCAACTACTAGTCTTGATTCCTAGAGACAATGCTTTTTTCCTCATCCATGCAAGGCACAGACGCTGGCCTAGTCTTCTAGATTAGAATTTCCTGAGAACCCATTTATCTAACGTAGGGCTTTCACTTGGGCTTTCACTTAATATGTTGGAAAGCTAACCGACTAATCAGGTCCACCCGTTCGTGGGATGGTGCCATCGCATTCCATCCTCCCACTTTCCACCCTACTCACGCGTCAATTTTGTTTTCTAATTAATTCTACCACACTGTTTGACATAAATAAAGATGGTCCTTAATTAAGGCCCTTTTCACAAGGTTTGTTAAAACACCCCTCTTTGCCATAGTACAATAACGCCAAAGACAAGATTTATTAAAAACGTTTATACATGAATCAATTCCATACAAGCCAAACCGGCTCTCTTATTCTTTTCCTTTATATTGCCGATTATCTAGAATTCGGCCTTCCAGCCTCTACATGCTGGGCAAAACCCTACGGGACCATACCCCTCATCGTCGACCGCCGCTGGCGAGGACTCAAGCCAGCCTGTTGCCCTCTCAGGCTCCGTCGCTCGATCCTCCCGCCCCTTAGAGGGATGTCTATGCACTAGGGTGGGCTAATTCACCGCACTAGCCTAGGCCCTCAGAACTAGGCAGCATTCCAATCACTTGCCTCAATTGGCGAACCTCATTCTCCTAATGGTATAAGGGATACCATGGGTCAACTCTTCCGGCCTTACTAACATCTCCTCTGCTCGACTACGTAAGGCAGAGAGAAGTTGTACCTGTACCTTAATTTAACCAGGATAACAATCCATTTACTCAACTAAACCATAGGACTAGAATCCATGTTACCTTCTTAAGAAAACAATCCTTTTCACAAAGATTCTAGCATTTCAACTTGAGATTAAGACATTCTTTATTAAGGCATATGCTGTTGTTTAAAAGAATATAAACTTTAACAATCAAATAGATCACTATTAGCAATTAATAGAGAAGCCAGGGCCATACCTCAACCCCTAAGAATGATATATAATTGAAAAATAAAAAATATATATACCTTATAGAAATTTATCGTTTATCATTGTCTTTGCTCGTTAATAACAATTTCAAAACTTGATATATGAGAATAAAGAGTCTTCTAATACCTTCTCTTACGATTGAAATCATCCCATCATCCTCAAGATTTATCTTCTCTTACTCGTACTCTGACTTTTCTCTCTTTCGAAGGTCTATGGCAAAATAGCCTTCTTTTGCAAGGCTACAACATACTATTTTTTTCTTTAAAAGAAAAGCTATGGAGTTTTGGTCTCTTCCTCCGAAAGACCATAGTAATCTAACCTTCTTTTCCAAGATATTAGATAAGAATGAAGCGATATATACATCTCAAGCTCTAGGATTACCTTGAGGCTACTTGCTGCCTTCTTACAGTTTTCCCTATGTAGAGACCTGACAGAATCAGCAAATTGTTTCGGCCAAAACTCTCTGATAAAAACTTAGAATATTATCATATAACCAATCAAAAGAACCGGAATCCATGTAGTCTACAAACCATCGCGAGTAGAATAATAGTCAAAAACATCTGTATATAGCTGCAAACGTGCCATCTTTAGAAACGCGTTGCTTTTCCACATTTTTTGTATGCATGGACTCTAAATATGTAAAAGTACTCTAAATATGACCTCTTATCACCTAAATTTGAATTTTTTATTTTTGGAGATTATCTCTTAATATAACTATTCTTGTCTTTTTATTTCTTTTAGGATTTTTGGAGCTAATATTTTTATTCTAACACTTTCCTAATGTTTCTAGCCTTATTATCTCACTCTTCTCCAAGTGCACTCTCTTTCCTTCTCGAAATCTATATTAAAAGAGACACATACATACATGGCTTGGGAGGGACCTTACATGAACCACTTCTGCAGGAATTTCGTTCATATCTCAGGGAATTCACTCTTAGAAAACTTATGATATCACGTGAGTGTATAAGAGGGGCTTTTTTAAAATGAAGAATAAGCCTATAAGGTAGGGGTAAGGCCATGTATTTAGGTGAATACTAAATCTTAAAATTAATTCAGGGGAAGGGAGCCTCATGGCGGTGGGGATGGGGATGAGGAGGGGTATGGCAACATTAAGGATACATCATAAGTACTTTTGATGAACATAGTTGTACAAAATTCTTGCAATGTTTTGGTAGCTTTCTAATAATACTTTTAGCAATGAAATGCTAGAGAAAAAACATAGCTATAAGGAAGGGAGGTGATATATTCATTTTTAAAGGTATCCTTATAAGCTTAAATAGAGGGGTGTTATCATTATATGAGCATCATATATGGGGGTTTTATTGAGGCTCATGCATGCAGGTGATGTCCCCCTTTATTGGAGTGAATCTCGTGTGGTATGTCCATGCAAAGAAATCCCTATACTCCTTGAGGAGAGCTATAAGTTCAGCCTCCTTGGCTTTATTTAAGTCCTTGGCTATGTAGACAGGATTAGGATCTTCTCTCGGTTCAACCAAGTCTACTTCCTTGAACTCTGCAAGCCCATCATAGACTCCTCGACCACTTTCACTTTTGGGGTTATGTTTGGTATTACCAAACACTAACTTGCGTTCCCCTATGGTGTATGACTTGTAATGCTCAAGTGCTACGCACATACAAATCTGGCTTATTTTTCTTTTCTTCATCAGATGCTTTAGCTGTAGCTTTAGCCTTTCCTTCATCAGCTGCTTTAGCCTTTCATTTGTCAATTGTTTTATCTACATCTTTAGCCTTTTGTTCGTTAGCTGCTTTAGCTGTGCAAGCTGACGAAGGAAATCAGGATCATTTTCCTTTCCTTTGTCAGTTGCTTTAGCTGCAACTTTAGCTATATGAATTGGGGGTGGTCTACAATACTCGACCTGTTGTTGTTGTAACTCTTCTCTCCAATCATCTATAAACTTTTGATGTAAGTCAACTGCACCCATGTACTGGAGCCATTGGGAAATGGTGGTTCTATCTTGTAGCCATTGGGCAATGGTGGTTCTTTCTTGTAGCCTTTTATGATGATTCACTACATAGCATTTATGTCTCCTCTATCTTTGGAGATGCTTCAGTGCATGGACAAAAATCATCTATTTCTTCAGATTGGGAATCAGTATCAGATTCGGAGCTAATCCTTAAAGTTTCTTTGGATGTTGTGAGCTCTGTTTTTTTTGTGGTGAACTGAGGAGTTCGTGTTACTTTCAATCTCTATTTCAGACCCCTCATCACTATTGGTGGTTGAGCTTGATTCATCCCATGTGGACGCAAGTTCACTATAACCTATCCCTTGAGTATCAGAAGGTAAAGCACGAATCATTAATCAGGGCACAACCCATGTAACCCATGTAGATCCTCTAGATCCCTAGCTATTGATTATAGCCATCATATGTATCCAGCTTCATGCTCAATAGCTTGTTTGTCTACATCCTTATGGGATAAATCATTCCTTATCTTAGAGTCTTTCCTACAAGTATAGCAATGTGACAATGGGGGTTGAATAAGTGGTGGTGTTTGAATGGTTTTCAAAAATTCCTCCACTACCGTGATGATGGAATCATCAAATTGAAGGTAGACATGGTTCTTAGATCAGTAATTTACCATCTCTTCTTCTCTCATGAATGGGCTTCCTAAGATCATTTTATATGATTCTTGTTGTTTGGAAAATTCCATAACAATAAAGGTATATTTAACCCAATGTTTGAGAAACTTGATCTTTAAATCTCATTGCATCCGAATAGGCTTGGCAAGATAGTCCCATCAGCCATCTTGACAATGATGTCTGAGACTTCAAGGCATGGCTTGGCCATCTTCACCAATCATGAGTACAACGAGATGTGGGGGTTAGAATGTGTTTGATGTTTGCCTATCCTGTTGTAGTTATTTTTATCGAAAATATTTTCCTTTTTACTTATTTGAACTAGTTTTGCATGATGTTATTCTACTTATTGTGAATTTAGTAAACCGCAATGTGGGGGATTGAATGTGTTGGATATTTTTCTATTACATTGTAGTGATTTTAATCAGATAAGTTATTTATTAGTCATTTGAACTAATTTTCCATGTTGGACTTTCCTTTATTATGAATTCAGTACAACATGATGTGGGGGATTGAATGTGTTGGATATCTGCTTATCGTGTTGTAGTTGTTTTTACCCAAAATGTTTTCCTTGTTTGTCACTTGAATAGATTTTGTGCATTTTTGTTTTATTGATTGTGAATTCAATACAATAAAATTTGGGGGATTGAATGTATTGGATGTCTTTCTATTGCATTGTAGTGATTTTTATCCAAAAAGTTTTCTTGGTTAGTCATTTGAGCCATCCATCCAATTTTGTTTATAAATGGTGTGGACAAAGTGGACCGTGAGGGCCTCCTCTTGTTGAAAGATTATAAACTATGTCAAAAAGCTGCATCGAAAAAATATATATCTAACCCTCAGTAAATGAGGACTCAGAGGTACGAGTAGAATAGGTCCGTTCTATGTGAACTACAAAAGGTGCAGAGGCACATGCACAGCATTATTCCAAATATCCAATTCTAGTTGCTTCTCAGATCAATTTGCCAAAGGAACCACATTGGTATGCGTTGGCAGGGCGCAATGCTATGTTGCTTGTAAGAGGCTATCGAGGATTGGCTTATTGAGTTTTTCAGGACAACTACGTTCTAGTTGCCCATGCACATAGAGTAACAGTGATGTGGAAGGACATGTACTCGATATATAGCTTCTTAGGTTTAGGTATGACAAGTCTCTAGAGACAGTTAAGCTCATTGAAACGAATATGAAAGGTATCCTGGAGATCCCTCCCTTGAGGAAAAGAGTTACTGGTCACACTGAAGAGGAAAAGATCAATCATTTTCATGACACATGACTCAATGCACAAAGGACCAATGACGAAGGCAAAAATAGGGAAGCTAATAGGGAGAGTATTGAAAGGGTGAGGGAAGCAGCTCCCTCTCTAGAGTTGCATAATTCTAATGTTGAATCTTTGAGGTATTTGGCCCCTTCTTCATTGTGAGGCTTCCGGTGCAAAACACTCCTTAAATACTTCCCTTTTGACATGGAGGAGATTAATGTCTTATCCAGAATGCACAAGGACTTTAACGATAGAGTTATGCATGCTATTTTAAGATTTGCTATGTCCATGTCCTAAAATTTAATTTAAAGTGTTATGAAGTGTTACGCTTTCTCAAATTAATACAATGTAAATTATTTGTGCAGCTTGGTTTTGTCAAATCTCCCATGGGAAGCTCAGTTGGGAAGCTCAGCGCAGGGTATATATTTTGGATTCTCTTATATCCTTGCTTCTGGTTTCAGAGAAGGTTTCCTATGTGGATATATGTCCATGGTTTAGGCATGTAGTTTTGGACCAAGCCCATATCTTTGTAATGGCATACCATGAAAAGTAAGTGTCATGTGACCTAAATTATACTTTTCGTACTCTGACATAGATACTAGATTTACCATCTTATACTATTTTTTGGCTTTTGTAGTGAGAAGTAGAGTTTGATTGTTATAGATACTGAGTCTAAGCGATGTTATCTTGCTAATTAAATTGCAAGATTCCATGGAAATGTGAAGTCGCAAGTTCACACGATCATTTTTTATTTTAGAGATAGATAGATAGATAGATAGAGAGAGAGAGAGAGAGAGAGAGAGAGAGAGAGTTAGTATTGATAATTGAAAAATAGTGTACAAATCTATTAGAGTGATAGTAGCTAGTATCGAGGCCCTTACCCAAGAGGAAATTTTAGAGGCAACTGAGATTGTTAGATGAAGAGTCCTGCAGCAATATGATGGCTTTAGATGTGGTTGGAGAGTGTGCTACAATGCCATGTTCCTACTACACTTAGTGTTGAGACTGCCCTTAGAAAATGTAAGTATGCACTTCTTCTTTTAATGATATCTTGATTTCCTTATACATTCACTGATAGCACATATGTAATTTTTTGTATGTGTGGAATCTACTATTAGCAAAATATATGGATTTGAATGTATGACTATTTAGGGCCACAACAATTGAAAATCTAATCAACAATATTGGGCAACGAGAGCCTGATGTGCCCCCTCCACAATGATGAAGACCAATGCCACTGTTGCACAGCAATATCTGCAAATGCCACTGACACAGGGAATGGATATACCTTGGAGGTTTGTCATCCCCTCGGTGAACGCAAACACAACAAGATCATGCTTGTGACTCTCCCCAACGACAAGAGCAAGCTTACTCTCCCCCACAGTAAGAGCAAGAGCAAGCTTCCACTACCACTTCCCTTGCCGCCCAGAAAGCATAGGTGATTCCTCCAAGAGAAATATTCTAATGTTGTCAAAGGCCTTAACTTCCCTTTTTCATTCCGACCAAACCCGCGGATCACATGGCTAGATCAAGGGAGGAACTTGCACTTGGCTCATAGAGATCAATGCCTTTTCCTCGTCAAAGAGGCATAGCCATTGATTATTTTCTATAGAACAAGGAATATCTATGATTTACTTCAACTATGGTAACTTGAACATAATTGAATTTTAATTATAGGGATGCATTAATCCAGCCTAACCCCATCCACTCCGTGCACCGGATTCCCGATTGCTAGCAGCAGAAGTATCTTCCTCTTGTGCGCGGGGCAGGGTTTCCCACTTAGGGCCTTGTCCTCGAATGTCCGAACATGAGAATAATCTGGTGGTGATTCCGAAACCAAAATCGAGAAAATTTTCCTTGCTCGAAAAACAGGGACGATTCTACCTTTTTTATTTTCTTAACGAATTTTCTAATGGGGTCAAGAGACTGAACTATCCTTCACCTGATTATACCAGATAGAGGGAAAACTATCACTGACTTAGTTTGAAGAAATTAACGCTTTTTTTCTAACCGAAATCATGCAGAGCCGTTGATCTAATCATTTGAGGAAATCAACGCTTTTTTCCTAACCGAAGTCAGACACAGCAATTGATCTACTCATTTGAGAAATTCTCCAGGTTTTTATTTAACTACTCGAATTCTAAGCGTATTATTTTCATTTAATTATTAAAACTCCACTGATTCTAGCCTAACCCCATCTGGCCCATGGGTTAGCCACCACCACCCAACCACTGGAATTAATAGAACCAAACAATTACTCACCCACCCATAATTGAATGCCTTTCTTAACTTTTACTTTCGAATACAGATACGCACACACTCCTCTTTAAAACTTTAACATATAAAATAATCCATTGACAAACAATTATTGGTTATAGATGTCATAACTCAAAAATTCCATCCAGTCCCTTGCTTCTCAAAGATAGTATCACTCTGGAACTGTGCGTTGAGACCAACTGGTCAGCAACGAGATCCAGTAATAGATTACAATAATCATTTCGTCCATCATACAGATCTTCCACGACATACGCATGGGTGTCATAGGCACCGCGAGCCCGTGCATCTCTTGGTTAGAATCCTCCAGGATCCTCCTTAGGTGTCCTGGCACTTCACTCAAGGACCACTTCATCGGCCCTCGCCCATCGTACCGGAAGCACACCATTTTTCAACCATACCGAGGCTGGTCAAGACCTGGGTAGGCTTTGCCACGTGAGCCATCCTTTGACTGAACACTCACCGCCAGTTGTTGCAACCGAACTTCCTTGAAAAAAACATATACCAAATGCTCCCTCCATCATTCTGGTGTAAGACAGTCCTTTAAGAATACAGGGTTTCTATGCAAGTTTTCAGGTTGATTTTCTTTTGAATACAAGGAGTATTTCTTGAATCAATATCCCTGGAATTTCATACCAGAACTCCTCAAATTCTATAACCTTGATCCACAGATCAAGTCGAAGGGTCTCAGACTTAGTTTCAGATTTGGCGCGGGAGATTTGAGTGTATTTTTCTAAACTGGTCACACCTTCTTTCCTCGAAACTGACGAAAGAGTTTGGTCTTGGTCATAGTCTGATTCAAGGTTCGAGTCGGATAAGATTTTTCCTGAACTATCTTTCTCGAAAAGGTTTGATAATTCAGTTACTATTTTACTAATTTTCTTTCTTTGAATATTCACTTAACTGATTTCTAAATTAGTTACGAATTCCAACGAGGAATAAATTAATCATTTATCTGAATATTTTGATGTCGATAGATTTCTTGAATTTTCTTTTTACAATCCGTGTGAATATAAAACGATAGAAATTTCTCTCTTAGAGTATTTAATTATTCATTTATCAAATACTCATAGAATTTAAACATAGAATTTAAGAGGATTCTAATTTTAATATAAAAATTCTTTATGCATCTATTTATGCATAAAATCAACTTCAATGGGAATAACACTTTTATTTAAAAAAATCTTTTTATGCATAAAATCAAATTTAATATAGGAATAACACTTTAAAAATAAAAAGAATTTCTTTATGCATCTATTTATGCATAAAAATCAAATTTTAAAAGAATAACGCTTTTAGAATAAAAAAAATTCCTTTATGCATCTTTCTATGCATAAAAATAAAATTTAATAAAAATAACACTTTTGTAATAAAAAAATTACCTTTATGCATCTTTCTATGCATAAAAATCAAATTTAATAAGAATAACACTTGTAATTTAAAAAATTCCTTTATGCATTTTTCTATGCATAGAAATCAAATTTAATAAGAATAACACTTTTATAATAAAACAATTTCCTTTATGCATCTTTCTATGCATAAAAATCAAATTTAATAAGAATAACAGCTTTGTAATAAAAAAAATTCTTTTATGCATCTTTTTATGCATAGAAATCAAATTTAATAATTATTATCAGTGATATCCATGCATATTCATTGGTGAATATGTACATGGAGTAATTAGAATATTTCTTTTAGATGCAAGAAATGGTGGGAATTACTCTTTTGGAATAACATAAAAATAAACTTTCTTTTTCACAAAATTCTGGAAAATTTTGCCATAACCTCCTTTGTATGGCTGACCATTTCTCATTTTTATCTTTCTTCACTTAACTTAATTAACCCAATTTAGAAAATATAGAACTCTAATCTTCACAATTTTCTAATTTCAAGAGAGTAAACAATAAGAAGAGTTTAATCAATCACTTAGTTAATCTTTCTAGGATTAAGAAAGGTTGGAATGTAAAGAGCAGAAGGGGGTGGCCTTTTCATCAAAGGCATAGCATTTGAATTCAACTCAATCATTTGCAACACATAAAAAAACAAGAAAACCATAGACTTTTCATTAAAATTTGTAAACAAAGTAAGAAAATTAGCTTACATGGAGCTTGTAAGCTCTCCTTTGGCTTGAGGGATTGAGGGTTCTACTCTTGTTTGAAGCAATAGTGGCCACCAATTCACTTTGGAGAGGATTAGGCCAAAAACAATTGAATTATTAAAAAATTCGATGTAGATGGCTCAGGATAGAAGTAGAGGAACAGTGCATAAACACCATTAAGATTTTACAAAGGGAAGGCTTTTATTTATAGAAAAAAGTGAGCCTCTAACCAAGCAAACTGATTCTAGAATTTTCCAGATCAGTTTGGTCAATTTTTGACCATTTTTGGATCAGTTGAGCTTACTTTTTAGATCTAGATTTGAAATAGGAGAGAGGAGAGATGAAAATATCTCATTTTATTGATTAAAAATTGGGAGTAATGATGAGAAAAAAGGCACCTACTTCATGAGGGGGGATCCCCACACTCAGTTGTCAAAATTAAGTTTTTTAATTCTTTTCTTAGTTCCTTAGTCCACTCTTCATCTTATGTCAGCATTTACTCATTTTTTTGGGGTTTTTCTTTTATTCTTCAATTTATCTCCTCCCTACATTTGGATTAATCTCATTGGCCTGTCAAACCTTTGTTTAGACCTTAATCCAAAATTTTTAAAAACAGGGGCCCTTAGGCTAAGGTCTTTTGTGCACATTATAATTTATTTCTAATGCACCTTAGGAATTTCTTTCTAAACTTATGTTTTGGGGGAGTTTATTTTAATAATGTAAGATTCTTTCCCCAGCCTTCGAGGTATACAGGAGTAAGAATATCCCTTTCTGATCTCATAATTATTTCCTCTCTAAAATAAAAGAAAGATTCTGTTTAAAAAAGGAAGAACCTTTCCCCAGAATACTTCTTAAGAATCCCACCTGTTTTAAGGATTATGAACGATGAGTTCTGAAGTGAGAATCGATATTTTGGATATCAAGGTTTTAGTCTTCATTCGAGTACGGCCCAAAAGAAGTTCCTTATCTCTTGGGAAGTATAAGAAGTTATCCCCTAGATATTGTGGACCAAAGAAAGTAGGTAACTTAGCCTACGAACTTCTTTTATCTCCTCATCTCAAAGTTCTTAATGCCTTCTATAGAAAAATGTTCCAAACCCAAATCATGGAAAGACGGTAAAACTTCAGTGGCAAGTTACCGTTGGCTTCTAAGTTATGCTAGCTCCTTCCTTTATATAAGTCGTAACTTTTACTTGTCGCTCACAACAGTAACCTTACTCCCATTGATCTCCTTTCTTTCTTAATCTCCTTCATGGCCTGGCAACAAGAACTAGTTTTATCCATAATGATTCCTCACCTTCAAGACACAAGTGAGTCTGTGAAGAAGGATTTTATAGAACAGTATGAGCGCTCACTTTTCCCTCACTTGGGAACTTCTGTAGCTCAGACCAAATGGCGGACCTATCAAGACATAACTAGGGTAACACCCTGGGGTCAACAACATTTTCGTAATAATGTCCGCTTGGCCATGGTTATTGAAGCTTTGGGTTTGGGTCCCCGATACTACTGCGTCATGAGATCAAGGCATCTTGGGTTTTCTGAGCGGGTCTTCTTACTGGCGTGTTTTCTTCCTCATGAGAAGATATGCCTTTACCCCGTTTTTGGCTTGCCTCTCAGAGGTCCTTTTCTTAGATCACCTCATACCACTGAGATAGGTGCGGCAATAACCAACAGAATTATTCCCATACATGAGTTACCTTATACATGCGCAGCTTGTGAGTGCTGCTTTTGTGATCATATGATGGACGGGCTTATGTAAGTGTAAAGAGTTCTTCTATCTTTACTGTATAAGTTTCGAGAATGAATAAAGTTTAAATCTTGTTTTTATTTTGAATCTTGCTCTCCTTGAGACTTTTCTTGGTGGTTAATCTTTATTCGTGCATCTTGCGAAATTATCCCAAGTTGCGAGATGAGGACATCTCGCGTTTTTTAAGTGGGGTAGAATGTAAGATTCCTCCCCCAACCCCCTTTTTGATGTCTAGTATCTTCCCCTGTAATCAATCCCTCTTCAGAAATATAAAGACCTTGTTTCTAACTGTTTTAACCTAGAGAGAGAAAATATTCTAGAGAGAGAATATTCAAATTTTTTATATTTTTAGATAGAAAATTATCTCATCTTATTAAAATAAGTTCCCCTGAAACATAAATTCAAAAAGAATTTTCCAATGTGCAATTGGAATTAATTAGAAATAGGTATAAAGAACCTTAGCCTAAGGGTCTAGATTTTTAGAAATTTTTGGATTATGGTCCAATTAAGGTTCCTATGGGCCAATAGCATCAATCCATGTGTAGGGAGTAGATAAATCCAAATTGTAAAAGAAGATACCCAAAAATGAGTAAATGCTCACATAAGATGAAGAGTTGAAAATGTACAAGGTTTATTAGTAAAAAACTCTGAGCAATATTAAAAATATGAGATATTTTGGGTATAATGATTCCATTTTGACACATATGTAAGGAAGGGGAGTTCTTTAAAGGAGGTGCATATTTCACATAAGATGAAGAGTTGAAAATGTACAAGGTTTATTAGTAAAAAACTATGAGCAACATTAAAAATATGAGATATTTTGGGTTTAATGATTTCAAATTGACACATATGTAAGGAAAGGGAGTCCCTTAAATGCTCACATAAGATGAAGAGTTGAAAATGTACAAGGTTTAATAGTAAAAAAACTATGAGTAATATAAAAATATGAGATATTTTGAATGTAAGGATTCCATTTTTGACACATCAGTAAGGAAAAGGAGGGCCTTCAATGAGGCACCTAAAACACATGCTTAAATGAGTTTTAAAATCATAAAAGTTGAGATATTTCATCTCTCCTCTCTCCTCATTCAAGTCGAGTTCCAAAAAGTTAGCTTAACTGACCTAAAAATGGTCAAAAAGTTACCAAACTGACTTGGAAAATTCTAGAATCAGTTTGTTACTCAAATTTTCCTATAAATAGAAGCCTCCCCTTGTTGAAAAAAATATAGTGTCTTATGCATTGTTACTCTATTCCACCTAAGCCAAGAACTGTGAATTCTTTAATAATTCACTAGTTTTTGACACTTCTCTCTTTCTTCAATCCCCATTGGTGGCTCCATCAACATACTAAACCAATTGATTGGTTGGGGGCCTCTACCGTGAACAAAGAAGCAAGCAATTTGTAAGGTAAGTATGGTGAATTTTGATTTTTTCTATAATTTCTCAATGTTTCTCTCTTCTCAACCCCTCTCAAGCTTGAGAAGCTTAATTGGTATGGTTTTTGAATGCTATTGAAGTTAATTGATTAATGATAGTAAAGAATTACAATCCAAATGAAGCTTTTTCTTAATCTAAGATTAATCTATGCTTAAGAATAAATTAATGGTTTTTTTATCTATGCTTTTAGTTTATGTATTCCATGATTATTTTTTTAAGGGTTAATGATCCAATTAGGGATCATTCTAATCATTCCCTTAAAGTTAAGCCTTTTTTTTAAAAAAAATAATTAAGATTTATCAGTTATAGTAGCGAAGCTATGGCAAAATTTTATAAAAATTTACACATAAAATAATTTCATTCAAAGCATAAAAAGAGGATTTCCTACCATATTCTAGGAATTATCATCCTAGATTAATTGAAAGAAATTCATTCGAATCATGAGAAAATTAAATTTTTATATTATGCATAAAGGATAAATTTTTATATCAAAAGTATTACTTTTATCATTTTTATTTTATGCATAGAAGTATGCATAATAGATAAATTTTTATATCAAAAGTGTTACTTTTAACATAATTGAATTTCATGCATAGAGGTATGCATAAAAGATAAATATTTTATTATAAAAGTGTTACTTTTAACATAATTGAATTTCATGCATAGAGGTATGCATAAAAGATAAATATTTTATTATAAAAGTGTTACTTTTAACATAATTGAATTTCATGCATAGAGGTATGCATAAAAGATAAATATTTCATTATAAAAGTGTTACTTTTAACATAATTGAATTTCATACATAGAGGTATGCATAAAAGATGGATATTTTATTATTTTATTATAAAATTGTAAAGAAAAAAATGATTATTTTATTATAAAAAGTTATTTTCATCATATTGAATTTCGTGCATAGAAATGAAAAAAAAATTATTATTTTATTATAAAAATATTACCAAAAAAATGATTATTTTATTATAAAAGTGTTACTTCTATCACAATTGAAATTCTTGCATAGAGGTATGCATAAAAGATGAGTTAGGATGTGATAAGAGGTGCATGAGATGTGATAAGAGGTGTATGAGATATGATAAGATGAGATAAGATGCATATGAGATGAGTTAGGATGTGATAAGATGAGTTAAGATGTGATAAGAGGTGTATGAGATGTGATAAGAGGTGTATGAGATGTGATAAGATGAAATAAGATGCATATGAGATGAGTTAGGATGTGATAAGAGGAGTTAGGATGTGATAAGAGGTGTATGAGATGTGATAAGAGGTGTATGAGATGTGATAAGATATGAGATAAGATGCACATGAGATGAGTTAGGATGTGATAAGATGAGTTAAGATGTGATAAGAAGTGTATGAGATGTGATAAGATGAGATAAGATGTATATGAGATGAGTTAGGATGTGATAAGATGAGTTAAGATGTGATAAGATGTGTATGGAATGAGATAAGAAGTGTATGTGATGAGATAAGATGTATATGGGTTGTCATAAGGTGAAAATGGATGTGATGTAAAAGAATAGATGTGAAGGCATATGGGGCTATATGAATGGGAAGGAAAAAATAGATGTATGTATGGATGTGAATGTGCATGTAAATGAGGATGTATGGATGAAGATGCATGAATGTGCATGTAGATGTAGATGTACGAATGAGGATGTGGATGTATGCATATGGATGTGTATGTATGGATGTATGCATGTAGATGTGGATGTATGCATGTGGATGTGTATGTATGCATGTGGATGTGTATGTATGGATGTATGTATGTGGATGTGGATGTATGAGTAAGGATGTGAAAATGGATGTATGCATGGATGGGTATGAAGAATAATGAAGGTGAATGTGTATGGGAAATAATGTGTCGTTGATATGAATGAATAGATGAGAATGAGTACATATGAAGGGAATGTGGAATAGAATTATTCCCATACATGAGTTACCTTATACATGCGCAGCTTGTGAGTGCTGCTTTTGTGATCATATGATGGACGGGCTTATGTAAGTGTAAAGAGTTCTTCTATCTTTACTGTATAAGTTTCAAGAATGAATAAAGTTTAAATCTTGTTTTTATTTTGAATCTTGCTCTCCTTGAGACTTTTCTTGGTGGTTAATCTTTATTCGTGCATCTTGCGAAATTATCCCAAGTTGCGAGATGAGGACATCTCGCGTTTTTTTAAGTGGGGTAGAATGTAAGATTCCTCCCCCAACCCCCTTTTTGATGTCTAGTATCTTCCCCTGTAATCAATCCCTCTTCAGAAATATAAAGACCTTGTTTCTAACTGTTTTAACCTAGAGAGAGAAAATATTCTAGAGAGAGAATATTCAGATTTTTAATATTTTTAGATAGAAAATTATCTCATCTTATTAAAATAAGTTCCCCTGAAACATAAATTCAAAAAGAATTTTCCAATGTGCAATTGGAATTAATTAGAAATAGGTATAAAGAACCTTAGCCTAAGGGTCTAGATTTTTAGAAATTTTTGGATTATGGTCCAATTAAGGTTCCTATGGGCCAATAGCATCAATCCATGTGTAGGGAGGAGATAAATCCAAATTGTAAAAGAAGATACCCAAAAATGAGTAAATGCTCACATAAGATGAAGAGTTGAAAATGTACAAGGTTTATTAGTAAAAAACTATGAGCAATATTAAAAATATGAGATATTTTGGGTATAATGATTCCATTTTGACACATATGTAAGGAAGGGGAGTTCTTTAAAGGAGGTGCATATTTCACATAAGATGAAGAGTTGAAAATGTACAAGGTTTATTAGTAAAAAACTATGAGCAATATTAAAAATATGAGATATTTTGGGTTTAATGATTTCAAATTGACACATATGTAAGAAAGGGGAGTCCCTTAAATGCTCACATAAGATGAAGAGTTGAAAATGTACAAGGTTTAATAGTAAAAAAACTATGAGTAATATAAAAATATGAGATATTTTGAATGTAAGGATTCCATTTTTGACACATCAGTAAGGAAAAGGAGGGCCTTCAATGAGGCACCTAAAACACATGCTTAAATGAGTTTTAAAATCATAAAAGTTGAGATATTTCATCTCTCCTCTCTCCTCATTCAAGTCGAGTTCCAAAAAGTTAGCTTAACTGACCTAAAAATGGTCAAAAAGTTACCAAACTGACTTGGAAAATTCTAGAATCAGTTTGTTACTCAAATTTTCCTATAAATAGAAGCCTCCCCTTGTTGAAAAAAATATAGTGTCTTATGCATTGTTACTCTATTCCACCTAAGCCAAGAACTGTGAATTCTTTAATAATTCACTAGTTTTTGACACTTCTCTCTTTCTTCAATCCCCATTGGTGGCTCCATCAACATACTAAACCAATTGATTGGTTGGGGGCCTCTACCGTGAACAAAGAAGCAAGCAATTTGTAAGGTAAGTATGGTGAATTTTGATTTTTTCTATAATTTCTCAATGTTTCTCTCTTCTCAACCCCTCTCAAGCTTGAGAAGCTTAATTGGTATGGTTTTTGAATGCTATTGAAGTTAATTGATTAATGATAGTAAAGAATTACAATCCAAATGAAGCTTTTTCTTAATCTAAGATTAATCTATGCTTAAGAATAAATTAATGGTTTTTTTATCTATGCTTTTAGTTTATGTATTCCATGATTATTTTTTTAAGGGTTAATGATCCAATTAGGGATCATTCTAATCATTCCCTTAAAGTTAAGCCTTTTTTTTAAAAAAAATAATTAAGATTTATCAGTTATAGTAGCGAAGCTATGGCAAAATTTTATAAAAATTTACACATAAAATAATTTCATTCAAAGCATAAAAAGAGGATTTCCTACCATATTCTAGGAATTATCATCCTAGATTAATTGAAAGAAATTCATTAGAATCATGAGAAAATTAAATTTTTATATTATGCATAAAGGATAAATTTTTATATCAAAAGTATTACTTTTATCATTTTTATTTTATG
This sequence comes from Cibotium barometz, assembly GCF_041138505.1. Lineage (NCBI taxonomy): Eukaryota > Viridiplantae > Streptophyta > Polypodiopsida > Cyatheales > Cibotiaceae > Cibotium > Cibotium barometz. Next base: position 18,326,638 of record NC_141054.1, read on the forward strand.
CATAGAAGTATGCATAATAGATAAATTTTTATATCAAAAGTGTTACTTTTAACATAATTGAATTTCATGCATAGAGGTATGCATAAAAGATAAATATTTTATTATAAAAGTGTTACTTTTAACATAATTGAATTTCATGCATAGAGGTATGCATAAAAGATAAATATTTTATTATAAAAGTGTTACTTTTAACATAATTGAATTTCATGCATAGAGGTATGCATAAAAGATAAATATTTCATTATAAAAGTGTTACTTTTAACATAATTGAATTTCATACATAGAGGTATGCATAAAAGATGGATATTTTATTATTTTATTATAAAATTGTAAAGAAAAAAATGATTATTTTATTATAAAAAGTTATTTTCATCATATTGAATTTCGTGCATAGAAATGAAAAAAAAAATTATTATTTTATTATAAAAATATTACCAAAAAAATGATTATTTTATTATAAAAGTGTTACTTCTATCACAATTGAAATTCTTGCATAGAGGTATGCATAAAAGATGAGTTAGGATGTGATAAGAGGTGCATGAGATGTGATAAGAGGTGTATGAGATATGATAAGATGAGATAAGATGCATATGAGATGAGTTAGGATGTGATAAGATGAGTTAAGATGTGATAAGAGGTGTATGAGATGTGATAAGAGGTGTATGAGATGTGATAAGATGAAATAAGATGCATATGAGATGAGTTAGGATGTGATAAGAGGAGTTAGGATGTGATAAGAGGTGTATGAGATGTGATAAGAGGTGTATGAGATGTGATAAGATGAGATAAGATGCACATGAGATGAGTTAGGATGTGATAAGATGAGTTAAGATGTGATAAGAAGTGTATGAGATGTGATAAGATGAGATAAGATGTATATGAGATGAGTTAGGATGTGATAAGATGAGTTAAGATGTGATAAGATGTGTATGGAATGAGATAAGAAGTGTATGTGATGAGATAAGATGTATATGGGTTGTCATAAGGTGAAAATGGATGTGATGTAAAAGAATAGATGTGAAGGCATATGGGGCTATATGAATGGGAAGGAAAAAATAGATGTATGTATGGATGTGAATGTGCATGTAAATGAGGATGTATGGATGAAGATGCATGAATGTGCATGTAGATGTAGATGTACGAATGAGGATGTGGATGTATGCATATGGATGTGTATGTATGGATGTATGCATGTAGATGTGGATGTATGCATGTGGATGTGTATGTATGGATGTATGCATGTGGATGTGTATGTATGGATGTATGTATGTGGATGTGGATGTATGAGTAAGGATGTGAAAATGGATGTATGCATGGATGGGTATGAAGAATAATGAAGGTGAATGTGTATGGGAAATAATGTGTCGTTGATATGAATGAATAGATGAGAATGAGTACATATGAAGGGAATGTGGAATAGAATTATTCCCATACATGAGTTACCTTATACATGCGCAGCTTGTGAGTGCTGCTTTTGTGATCATATGATGGACGGGCTTATGTAAGTGTAAAGAGTTCTTCTATCTTTACTGTATAAGTTTCGAGAATGAATAAAGTTTAAATCTTGTTTTTATTTTGAATCTTGCTCTCCTTGAGACTTTTCTTGGTGGTTAATCTTTATTCGTGCATCTTGCGAAATTATCCCAAGTTGCGAGATGAGGACATCTCGCGTTTTTTTAAGTGGGGTAGAATGTAAGATTCCTCCCCCAACCCCCTTTTTGATGTCTAGTATCTTCCCCTGTAATCAATCCCTCTTCAGAAATATAAAGACCTTGTTTCTAACTGTTTTAACCTAGAGAGAGAAAATATTCTAGAGAGAGAATATTCAGATTTTTAATATTTTTAGATAGAAAATTATCTCATCTTATTAAAATAAGTTCCCCTGAAACATAAATTCAAAAAGAATTTTCCAATGTGCAATTGGAATTAATTAGAAATAGGTATAAAGAACCTTAGCCTAAGGGTCTAGATTTTTAGAAATTTTTGGATTATGGTCCAATTAAGGTTCCTATGGGCCAATAGCATCAATCCATGTGTAGGGAGGAGATAAATCCAAATTGTAAAAGAAGATACCCAAAAATGAGTAAATGCTCACATAAGATGAAGAGTTGAAAATGTACAAGGTTTATTAGTAAAAAACTATGAGCAATATTAAAAATATGAGATATTTTGGGTATAATGATTCCATTTTGACACATATGTAAGGAAGGGGAGTTCTTTAAAGGAGGTGCATATTTCACATAAGATGAAGAGTTGAAAATGTACAAGGTTTATTAGTAAAAAACTATGAGCAATATTAAAAATATGAGATATTTTGGGTTTAATGATTTCAAATTGACACATATGTAAGAAAGAGGAGTCCCTTAAATGCTCACATAAGATGAAGAGTTGAAAATGTACAAGGTTTAATAGTAAAAAAACTATGAGTAATATAAAAATATGAGATATTTTGAATGTAAGGATTCCATTTTTGACACATCAGTAAGGAAAAGGAGGGCCTTCAATGAGGCACCTAAAACACATGCTTAAATGAGTTTTAAAATCATAAAAGTTGAGATATTTCATCTCTCCTCTCTCCTCATTCAAGTCGAGTTCCAAAAAGTTAGCTTAACTGACCTAAAAATGGTCAAAAAGTTACCAAACTGACTTGGAAAATTCTAGAATCAGTTTGTTACTCAAATTTTCCTATAAATAGAAGCCTCCCCTTGTTGAAAAAAATATAGTGTCTTATGCATTGTTACTCTATTCCACCTAAGCCAAGAACTGTGAATTCTTTAATAATTCACTAGTTTTTGACACTTCTCTCTTTCTTCAATCCCCATTGGTGGCTCCATCAACATACTAAACCAATTGATTGGTTGGGGGCCTCTACCGTGAACAAAGAAGCAAGCAATTTGTAAGGTAAGTATGGTGAATTTTGATTTTTTCTATAATTTCTCAATGTTTCTCTCTTCTCAACCCCTCTCAAGCTTGAGAAGCTTAATTGGTATGGTTTTTGAATGCTATTGAAGTTAATTGATTAATGATAGTAAAGAATTACATAAATTTTCATTTATGTTTAATTCTAATGGTTTTTTCTCTCTCTCACTTAAAAAATGGTCATACTCATGACCCATTCTCAATCCAAATGAAGCTTTTTCTTAATCCAAGATTAATCTATGCTTAAGAATAAATTAATGGTTTTTTTATCTATGCTTTTAGTTTATGTAATCCATGATTATTTTTTTAAGGGTTAATGATCCAATTAGAGATCATTCTAATCATTCCCTTAAAGTTAAGCCTTTTTTTTTAAAAAAAAAAATTAAGATTTATCAGTTATAGTAGCGAAGCTATGGCAAAATTTTATAAAAATTTACACATAAAATAATTTCATTCAAAGCATAAAAAGAGGATTTCCTACCATATTCTAAGAGTTATCATCCTAGATTAATTGAAAGAAATTCATTAGAATCATGAGAAAATTAAATTTTTATATTATGCATAAAGGATAAATTTTTATATCAAACGTATTACTTTTATCATTTTTATTTTATGCATAGAAGTATGCATAATAGATAAATTTTTATATCAAAAGTGTTACTTTTATCATTTTTATTTTCATGCATAGAAGTATGCATAATGGATAAAATTTTATTATAAAAGTGTTACTTTTAACATAATTGAATTTCATGCATAGAGGTATGCATAAAAGATAAATATTTTATTATAAAAGTGTTACTTTTAACATAATTGAATTTCATACATAGAGGTATGCATAAAAGATAAATATTTTATTATAAAAGTGTTACTTTTAACATAATTGAATTTCATGCTTAGAGGTATGCATGAAAGATAAATATTTCATTATAAAAGTGTTACTTTTAACATAATTGAATTTCATACATAGAGGTATGCATAAAAGATGGATATTTTATTATTTTATTATAAAACTGTAAAGAAAAAAATGATTATTTTATTATAAAAAGTTATTTTCATCATATTGAATTTCGTGCATAGAAATGAGAAAAATAAATAAATTATTATTTTATTATAAAAATATTACAAAAAAAATGATTATTTTATTATAAAAGTGTTACTTCTATCACAATTGAAATTCTTGCATAGAGGTATGCATAAAAGATGAGTTAGGATGTGATAAGAGGTGCATGAGATGTGATAAGAGGTGTATGAGATATGATAAGATGAGATAAGATGCATATGAGATGAGTTAGGATGTGATAAGATGAGTTAAGATGTGATAAGAGGTGTATGAGATGTGATAAGAGGTGTATGAGATGTGATAAGATGAAATAAGATGCATATGAGATGAGTTAGGATGTGATAAGAGGAGTTAGGATGTGATAAGAGGTGTATGAGATGTGATAAGAGGTGTATGAGATGTGATAAGATGAGATAAGATGCACATGAGATGAGTTAGGATGTGATAAGATGAGTTAAGATGTGATAAGAAGTGTATGAGATGTGATAAGATGAGATAAGATGTATATAAGATGAGTTAGGATGTGATAAGATAAGTTAAGATGTGATAAGATGTGTATGGAATGAGATAAGAAGTGTATGTGATGAGATAAGATGTATATGGGTTGTCATAAGGTGAAAATGGATGTGATGTAAAAGAATAGATGTGAAGGCGTATGGGGCTATATGAATGGGAAGGAAAAAATAGATGTATGTATGGATGTGAATGTGCATGTAAATGAGGATGTATGGATGAAGATGCATGAATGTGCATGTAGATGTAGATGTACGAATGAGGATGTGGATGTATGCATATGGATGTGTATGTATGGATGTATGCATGTAGATGTGGATGTATGCATGTGGATGTGTATGTATGGATGTATGCATGTGGATGTGTATGTATGGATGTATGTATGTGGATGTGGATGTATGAGTAAGGATGTGAAAATGGATGTATGCATGGATGGGTATGAAGAATAATGAAGGTGAATGTGTATGGGAAATAATGTGTCGTTGATATGAATGAATAGATGAGAATGAGTACATATGAAGGGAATGTGGAATAACTGATGTGGATTGAGGAGGGATAATGTGGAAAGATGGAATTCGATATAGAAACTGTATTTTGTGACTGTTTGTAAATGACTGTTTCATGTCAAGAATGCTGGGAAAGCATTTTGACCGTCTTGTGATCAAGGTCGTGGAGACCTAACTGATAAAGTTGCAACTGCTGACGAAGGAGTCAATGGAGGACGTCTCGCGCAGCAAGGTCGGCCGAGGTCTTGACCAGCCTCGGTGCGATTAAAATGGTGAGCTTCGGGTACGGTGGATGAGGGGCCAAGGAAGCGGCCTATGAGTGAAGCGCTAGGTCACCTGCGAAGGATCCTAGAGGGTGCTGACTATACGGTGCTCGGGCTCTGGGTCGCCCAGGATACCCACGCGTGCGTCGAGGAAGATATTGGAACAAGGAGTAAGAGTTGTTTTCTGAAACTGGGCATGGATCTGGTTGACTGACCTTGCTGGTCCTCAACGGATGAGTCCATGGCTCTTTATATGGATCTGTTGGTTGATCTTGCTGATCTTCAACGAGAGTCCATCTTGATAAGTGATTATATTACCGAGTATTATGGGCTAGGAACTATTGAAAAGGCCCCTGTGTGGACAGGTGGTGAGCGTTCTAGTTGCCAATGATGCCATAGATACTCTGATGAAGAAATGATGGGAAATTGAATCAACCGGATAAATTGGAAGATTGTGATCAGTGATACTATGGTTTTATTAAAGGATTGTTTTTGGTTGAATCTGTAAAAAGGCAATTTCATATTGGGTGTGTAAGTGGTGTGACTAGTTTTATAATTGCATGAACTTCTGGCTAGGGGGCCTTGGAACTCTTTTCCTTGGTACCCGAGACAAAACCTAACCAAATTCTTAATTGGATCCCATCACTACAGTGGTTGGGAGGTTGGCTAACCCATGGGAATGGATGGGGTTAGGCTGGGCTGATGGATCCATAAATCGAGACTCAACTTTTGTTATTACGATAGATAAAGTAAATCCCAGACAGTATAACTGTTCTATGGATAGGAATCAACGGTTGTGCCTCTTGAATGGGGAAAAAAGCGTTGATCCCAATGATCCAAGTGCAAGTTTCTTCCTTGATCTGATCAAGTATCTTATAGATGCAATTGGATCAGCTTGATCAGAAATGATCTTGACTACGTTAGAGTAAAAAGTTACCCTGGTGGAATCACCCATGCTTTCCGGTAAAGGAAGTTTTTCCGGGTTCGGTTTTGGAACAACCGACGGATTAGTCTCTTATCCGGATATCCGTGGGTGAGGCCCCGAATGTGGGACCCCTGTCCCACGCGAGAAGTGCTACTTCTGCTGCCAGTATCCTGAATCCGTTGCTCGGTGGGAACAGGGATCTCACAAATAATAAGGGATATTTTTCCATCCAAAGATATGTAAAAATTGAATTACCTCTCTCTAGAATATTTTCTCTCTCTAGGCCAAAACAGGTAGAAACAAGATCTTTTATTATTCTGAAAAAGGGAATTGATTACAGGGGAAGAAACTGGACATCTTGAGGGGCTAGGGAGGAATCTTACATCCTCTCCCACTTGAAAAACGCGTCTCGCAAACTGGGGGTAATCCCGCATCAGTTCCGCTTCTCTCTCCCAGGTGGCGTCTTCAAAAGGATAGAACTTCCATTTGACTAATAATTCTCTCAGAATTCTGATCTTGAGAACCTTTTCTCAAACATCAAGGATTTCTTCAGGTTGGAGTTCCATCTGCCCTTGGGTTTAAAGAAGTTAAGAGTTCATCATTAAGCACATGATTCGAGCTCAGTACATACTTCTTAAGTAGGCTGACATGAATTACATTATGTACTTTGAGATGAGGAGGCAGAAGAAGTTCATAGGCTAAGTCACCTACTTTCTTTGTAATCAGATGTGGCTCACACTATTTGGGGGATAACTTCTTGTACTTCCCAAGAGATAGAGAACTTCTTTTGGGGGGTACTCGAATGAAGACCATATCTGCTTCTTCGAATTTTTTGCCTGACCTCTTCTTATCTGCACACTGCTTTTGTCTATCCTGGGCAGCTTTTATATCATTGCAGATTGACTGCATTTGCTGCTCCATGTCATCAAGCATTTGTTTGGACATCTCGATCAATGGATTGGACCAAGTTAATGGTGTTAGTAGGCAGTCTTGTCCATACAAAGCTTTGAAAGGGCTCATCCCGATACTTCGGTGATAAGAAGCATTGTAGGAGAATTCGACTAGGTGCAGATAGCTTAGCCACTTCTTGGGTTCCCTGCCACACAGCATGACCAAAGTATATCTTCGATTACTTGGTTCACTCTTTCTGTTTGACCATCGGTCTCGCGGTGGTAAGCTGTGCTGAGATCCAAGAAAGTTCCTACTGCTGTGAAGAATGCAGTCCAAAATCTTGACATGAATTTGGGATCTCGATCACTTACTATTCTCTTGGGGTAGACCATGCAATCTGAAGATTTTCTTGAGGAACACTCTGGCCACATCCACTGCAGTGTAGGTTTCTTTTACTGGAATCAGATGGGAAACTTTGGTTAGTCTGTCAACTACCACGAAGATGGAGTTGTAACCTGATTGCACTGAAGGTAGTCTAGTAATAAAATCCATATTGATACATTCCCACTTCATCTGCTGGGGGGTGTCTAATGGATGTAACTTCTCAGGCATTTTTACTCTCTCGGCTTTGACTTTCTGACATAACAGGCATTGACGTACATGATTAAGTAGATCCTTTTTTAGTCCAGGCCAAAATAAGCTTTTCTTTACAGACATGTAGGTCTTGATGAAACTTGGATGTCCTGCTATAAGGCTATCATGGGCTTCATTCAGAACTTGACCCTTAGCTCCCTCATCATTGGGAATGCATAGCATGCTATTATAATACATAATTCCTTCATCCTGTACCCTTGAACTTGGTTCAACTCCTGAGGAGTTTTGCTTTCCTGCATAAGTAGGGTACCAATAGGGCCAAAAAATCTATCCTGCATGATCTTCTCTCTTGCTTCATTAATCAATGGATTTGACACCACTGTGATTGCAAGCAAGAAGGCTTTCCTGCTGAGGGCATATGCTACCACATTCTCTTTGCCTGGGCAGTACTTGATTTCCAAATCAAATTCTTGTAGGGTCTGCATCCACCTTCTTTGGTGCATGTTGAGATCCTTTTGAGTGAAGATCCACTTTAAGCTGTGATGATCTATCATCAAAGTGAATCTTTGACCGAGTAGGTAATGTCTCCACAACTTCAGGACATAGACTACTGAAAGTAGCTCCAGGTCCTGGACAGCATAATTTCTCTCATGCTTTCAGAGTTTTCGGGATTCATAGGCCACTACATGACCTTCCTACATTAGCGCACCTCCCAAGGCAAAACCACTGGCATCAATTACTACCTCAAAGAGTAGAGAGAAATTTGGCAACTTCAGAATGGGACTGGTTACCAAGGCGGTCTTCAGCTTATCAAAAGCACTCTAACACCTGGCAGACCATTGAAACGGGGTATTCTTCTTCAGAGAAGATTAGTAAGGGGGGAAGCTATGAGAGCATACTTAGGTATAAAAATTCTATACCAACCAATTAATCCCAAGAATCCCCTGACATCTTGCTCCTCTCGTTATAATCGGTTACATCAAAATACTCTTCCAATGCCTCGATCCATTTTTCCACTACTTCTCTTAACTGTTCCCCTTCACCCTTGAACCAGGTTGGGATCGGTGCAGGGATTTACAAATGTCCGGATCTAACTTTTCATCATCTATAAGAGGATGCGACTACCTACCACGAGCCGCGCGCCTCATGATTTGGACAAAACGATACTTTTGTCAACTTTACTTTGTCATCAGATTTATGATTATTTAATTTTTAAGATTTATTTCTTAAGTAATTAAATATTTCATCATAATTCTTGAAAACAAGGTTCACTCTGATAATTCTATTAACCAATATTCACAACCACGAAAATAATTTAGAATCTTTTGCAAAACATCATTTATTACCAAAAGTTTTTGATATATACATAGAGCGTCTCAGCTCCAAAAGTCATCGCCTCAATCACGTACGCATAAAAAGGCGATACTATGATGGAGACATGCTATGATATACACGATTCATCACTGATAATGATGCTGTAATTCTTCTTCTAGGAACAAAGCAGCTAAGAAGTCTAAAAATACGGCAAGAAATTCTAAAATTCTGAGGTGAGTGATTATAGAGTTGTACATATTGAACAACTCCTAGCCTTATCAAGATCATGGGGGCTAGCGAGATATTCTCTCCGAGTCTCTGTCGTTGATTGGTATTGATGCGAATACTTTGCCCTCTAGAGAACCACATATGCTAATGTCGCTCTACTAGATCAGGAAAGTATAGATCCTCATAGTGACGAGTGAGTCTCACTCTGATTCCTCGGGTTGTTGTAGAGCGGAGTTGATGAGATTTTCGAAGGCAAATGCGATCATATCTTGACTCTAGGGGAGAGTCCAGGAATGCTAGATAGATTTGGGGTATCCATCTAAAAATCCAGTTCAATTTATGAGTTTTCAATTTATAAAGTTCATTTCTAACATAATCTTAACAAGTGAAAACATTATTTCCCAGATTTGCTTTAAACTTTTTTAGGTAATTTCTGCTGCTATTTCGTAAGTTTACAACAGTGCTCTGATACCAGCTATGAGACCCCTCTGCCCCCTCTGCGCACCGGATTCCTTGTTGCTAGCAGCGGAAGTAGCTTCTTCTTGCGCGGGGCAGGGTTTCCCACTCTGGGCCTTGCCCTCGAATGTCCGGACACTACACTAATCTGGTGGTTATTCTGAAACCAAAACCGAGAAAATTTCCCTTCCCTGGAAAATGGGGACGATTCCACCCTTTTGATTTTCTTAACAAATTTTCTACTAAAACGAGGTCAAGAGAGTGAATTATCCTTCACCTGATAAAACCAAATAGAAGGAGAACTATCACTAACTTAGTTTGAAGAAATCAACGCTTTTTTCCTAACCAAAATCAGGCACAACCGTTGATCTACTCATTTGAGGAGATCAACGCTTTTTTCTTAACCGAAGTTAGACACAGCCATTGATCTACTCATTTGAGAAATTCTTCAGGTTTTTATTTAACTTGAATTCTAAGTGTATTACTATTATTTCAATTTAATTATTAAAACTCCACTGATTCTAGCGTAACCCCATCCGGCCCATGGGTTAGCCACCACCCAACCACTGTAATCAATAGAACTAGACAATTACTCACCCACCCATAATCGAATGCCTTTCTTAACTTTTACTTTCAAATACAGATACGCACACACTCCTCTTTAAAACTTTAACATATAAAATAGTCCATTGACAACAAATAGTTATTGGTTATAGATGTCATAACTCAAAAATTCCCTCCAGTCCCTTGTTTCTCAAAAAAAGTATCACTTTGGACTCTCCGTTTTGAGACCAACTAGTCAGCAAACAACGAGATCCAGTAACTAATTTCAATAATCATTTTGTCCATCATACATATCTTCCATGACATATGCATGGGTGTCATAGGCACCGCGGGCCCATGCATCTCCTAGTTAGAACCCTCCAGGATCCTCCTTAGGTGTCGTGGCACTTCACTCAGGGACCGCTTCGTCGGCCCTCGCCCATCGTACCGGAAGCGCACCAGTTTTCAACATACCGAGGCTAGTCAACCAAGACCTGGGCAGGCTTTGCTGCTTGAGCCATCCTTTGAGCACTCCCTACCAGCTATTGCAACCGAACTTCCCTTAGAAAAACATATACCAAATGCTCCCTCCAGTTTTCTGGCGTAAGACAGTCCTTTAGGAAAACAGGGTTTCTATGCAAGTGTTCAGTTTGATTTTCTTTTGAATACAAGGAGTATTTCTTAAATTAGTATCCCCAAAACTTCTTGATTGGAATTCTGAATTTCATACCAGAATTCCTCGAACTCTATAACCTTCATCCACAGATCAATTCGAAAGGGTCTCAAACTTAGTTTCAGATTTGGCAGGAGTTTTGAGTGTATTTTTCTAAACTGGTCACACCTTCTTTCCTCGAAACTAAGGAAAGAGTTTGTTCTTGGTCATAGTCTGATTCAAGGTTTGAGTCGGATAAGATTTTTCCTGAACTATCTTTCTCGAAAAGGTTTGATAATTCAGTTACTATTTTACTGAGTTTCTTTTTTTGAATATTCACTTAACTGATTTCTAAATTAGTTACGAATTCCAATGAGGAATAAATTATTCATTTATCTGAATATTTTGATCTTGAGAGATTTCCTAAAATTTCTTTTTACAATTCGTGTGAATATAAAACTATAGAAATTTCTCTCTTAGAGTATTTTATTATTCATTTATCAAATACTCATAGAATTTAAACATAGAATTTAAGAGAATTCTAATTTTGATATAAAAATTCTTTATGCATCTATTTATGCATAAAAATCAACTTCAATGGGAATAACACTTTTATGAAAAAAATCCTTGCATAAAATCAAATTTAATAGGAATAACACTTTTAAAATAAAAAAATTTCTTTATATATCTAATTATACATAAAAATCAATTTTTATAAGAATAATGCTTTTATAATTAAAAAAAATTCTTTATGCATCTTTCTATGGATAAACAATCAATTTTAATAAGAATAAAACTTTTGTAATAAAAAAATTTCTTTATGCATCTTTCTATGCATAAAAATCAAATTTAATAAGAATAACACTTTTGTAACAAAAAAAATTCCTTTACGCATCTTTCTATGCATAGAAATCAAATTTAATCAGAATAACACTTTTATAATAAAATAATTTATTTTATGCATCTTTCTATGCATAGAAATCAGGTTTAATAAGAATAACACTTTTATTTAAAAAAAACTTTATGCATCTTTCTATGCATAGAAATCAAATTTAATACAAATAACACTTGTAATTAAAAAAATTCCTTTATGCATCTCTCCATGCATAGAAATCAAATTTAATAATTAATATCAGTGATATCCATGCATATTCATAGGTGAATATATACATGGAGTAATTAGAATATTTCTTTTAGATGCAAGAAATGCTGGGAATTACTCTTTTGGAATAACATAAAAGCAAACTTTCTTTTTCACACAATTCTGGAAAATTTTGCCATAACCTCCTTTGTATGGCTGACCATTGCTCATTTTTATCTTTCTTCACTTAACTTAATTAACCCAATTTAGAATTATAGAACTTGAATCTACACAATTTTCTAAATTCAAGAGAGTAAACAATTAGAAGAGTTTAATTAATCACTTAGTTAATCTTTCTAGGATTAAAAAAGGTTGGAATGTAAAGAAGAGAAGGGGATGGCCTTTTCATCAAAGGCATAGCATTTGAATTTAATTCAATCATTTGCAAAACATAAAAATCAAGAAAACCATAGATTTTTCATTAAAATTAAACAAAGTAAGAAAATTAGCTTACATGGATCTTGTAAGCTCTCCTTTGGCTTGAGGGATTGAGGGTTCTACTCTTGTTTGAAGCAATAGTGGCCACCAATTCACTTTGGAGAGGATTAGGCCAAAAATAATTGAATTATTAAAAAATTTGATTTAGATGGCTCAGGATAGGAGTAGAGTAACAATGCATAAACACCATTAAGCTTTTACAAATGGGGAGGCTTCTATTTATAAGAAAAAGTGAGCCTCAAACCAAGCAAACTGATTCTAGAATTTTTCAGATCAGTAGTTTGGTCAATTTTTGACCATTTTTGGGTCAGTTCACCTTACTGTTTGGATCTAGATTTGAAATAAGAGAGAGGAGAGATAAAAATATCTCATTTTATTGATTAAAAATTGGGGGTAATGATGAGAAAAAAGGCACCTACTTTATGAGGGGAGATCCGCACACTTAGGTGTCAAAATTTAGTTTTTTAATTCTTTTCTTTGGTCCTTAGTCCACTCTTCATCTTATGTGAGCATTTACTCATTTTTTGAGGGGTTTTTCTTTTATTCTTCAATTTATCTCCTCCCTACATTTGGATTAATCTCATTGGCGTGTCAAACCTTTGTTTGGACCTTAATCCAAAAATTCTGTGAAAAAAGGGGCCTTAGGCTAAGGTCTTTTGTGCACATTATAATTTATTTCTAATGCACCTTAGGAATTTCTTCTTAAACTTCTCTTTCAGGGGAATTTATTTTAATAGAAGGGATACTTTTCCATCCAAAGATATCTAAAAATTGAATTATCTCTCTCTAGAATATTTTCCCTCTCTAGGCCAAAACAGGTAGAAACAAGATCTTTTATTATTTTGAGAAAGGGGATTGATTACAGGAGGGGAAGAAACTAGATATCTTGAGCGGCCGGGGAGGAGTCTTACATTCTCTCCTGCTTAAAAAACCCGAGATATCCTCATCTCGCAAACTGGGGATAATCCGGTATCAATTCGGCTTCTTTCTCCCAGGTGGAATCTTCAAAAGGATACAACTACCATTTGACTAATAATTCTCTCAGAATTTTGTTCTTGAGAACCTTCTCTTGAACATCAAGGATTTCTTCAGGTTGGAGCTCCATCTGCCCTTAGGTTGAAGAAGTTAAGAGTTCATCATTAAGCACATGATTCGGGCTCAGTACATACTTCTTAAGTAGGCTGATATGAAATACATTATGTACTTTGAGATAAGGAGGCAGAAGAAGTTTATAGGCTAAGTCACCTACTTTCTTTGTAATCAAATATGGCCCACAATATGTGGGTGATAACTTCTTGTATTTCCCAAGAGATAGAGAACTTCTTTAGGGGCATACTCGAATGAAGACCATATCTGCTTCTTCGAATTTTCTTCCTGACCTCTTTTTATCTGCATACTACTTCTATCTATCTTGGGGAGCTTTTATATCCTTGCGGATTGACTGCATCTGCTTCTCCTCCATGTCGTCAAGCATCTCTCTGGACACCTCGACCCTATTCAATGGGTCGGACCAAGTTAATGGTGTTAGGCAATCTTGTCCATACAGAGCTTTGAAAGGGCTCATCTCGATACTTCGGTGATAAGAAGCATTGTAGGCGAATTCGACTAGGTGCAGATAGCTTAGCCACTTCTTGGGTTCCCTGCCCACAGCATGACCAAAGTATATCTTCGATTACTTGGTTCACCCTTTGTGTTTGACCATCGGTCCTCGGGATGGTAAGCTGTGCTAAGATCCAAGAAAGTTCCTACTGCTTCGAAGGATGCAGTCCAGAATGTTGACGTTAATTTGGAATCTCGATCACTTACTATTCTCCTGGGTAGGCCATGCAATCTAAAGATTTCTTAGAGGAACACTTTGGACACATCCACCACAGTGTAGGTTTCTTTTAGTGGAATTAGATAGGAAACTTTGGTTAGTCTGTCAACTACCATGAAGATGGAGTTGTAACCTAATTGCACTAAAGGTAGTCTAGTAATAAAATCCATACTGATACATTCCCACTTCATCTGGGGGATGTCTAATGGATGTAACTTCCTAGGCATTTTTACTCTCTCGGCTTTAACTTCCTAGGCATTTTTACTCTCTCGGCTTTAACTTTTTGACATAACAGGCATTAAGGTACATGATTAAGTACATCCTTTTTTAGTCCAGGCCAAAAGAAGCTTTTCTTTACAGACATGTAGGTCTTGATGAAACCTGGATGTCCTGCTATAAGGCTATCATGGGCTTCATTCAGAATTAGACCCTTAGTTCCCTCATCATTGGGAATGTATAGCCTACTATTATAATACATAATTCCTTCATCGAGGCTGTATACTTGAACTCGGTTCAACTCCCTGAGGAGTTTTTCTTTCCTACATAAGTAGGGTAGTAATAGGGCCAAAGAATCTATCCTACATGATCTTCTCTCTTGCTTCATTAATCAATGGATTTGACACCATTGTGATTGCAAGCAAGGAGGCTTTTCTGCTGAGGGCATCTGCTACCACATTTTCTTTGCCTTGGCGGTACTTGATTTCAGAATCAATTCTTGCAAGGTCTGCATCCACCTTCTTTGGTACATGTTGAGATCCTTCTTAGTGAAGATCCACTTTAAGCTCTGATGATCTGTCACATCAAAGTGAATCTTTGACCCAGTAGGTAATGTCTCCACAACTTCAGGGCATAGACTAGTGAAAGTAGCTCCAGGTCGTGGATAGCATAATTTCTCTCATGCGTTCAGAGTTTTCGGGATTCATAGGCCATTGTATGACCTTCTTGCATGAGCGCACCTCCAAGGGCAAAACCACTGGCATCAATTACTACCTCAAAGGGTAGAGAGAAATTAAACAACTTCAGAATGGGATTGGTTACCAAGGCGGTCTTCAGCTTATCAAAAGCGCTCTGACACCTGGCAGACCATTAAAACGGGGTATTCTTCTTGGTTACCAAGGTGGTCTTCAGCTTATCAAAAGCGCTCTGACACCTGGCAGACCATTGAAACGGGGTATTCTTCTTGAGAAAGTAAGTCATGGGGGAAGCTATGAGAGCATACTTAGGTATAAAAATTCTATACCAACTAGTTAATCCCAAGAATCCCTTGACTTCTTTCACTATCTTTGGTTCAGGCCAATCTATGACTGCTTGGACTTTTGCGGAATCTGGAGAAATTCGATCTTTGGATACTAGAAAGTCCAAGTATTCAACATGGTTGACAAAGAGAGTGAATTTGCTCTTTTTTGCTAGAGTTGGTGCTTCCTAAGAATCTCAAGAACTTTACGGACGTGAGCTTCATGGTCAGCTGCATTCTTTGAGTAAATCAGAATATCATCAAAGAAAACAAGAACAAAAGCATCCAAGTATTCTCTGAGAATGTTCTGCATTAGGTGATTGAATATATCTGGGGCATTTATCAATCCAAATGGCATGACAGTAAATTCATAGTGCCCATAGCGAGTATTGATGGCTGTCTTCGGGATTTCTTGATTATTAATCTTGATCTGGTATCCTGATCTGGTAATACCCTGATTTGAGGTCTATCTTTGTGAAGATCTGGGCTGCTCCATTTAGCTTTTCCAGAAGCTCATCAATTCTGGGGATAGGATACTTATTCTTAACTGTCAGTTGATTGAGACCTTTGTAATCCACACAGAGTCTTATTGTTCCATCCTTCTTTTTCTGAAAGAGAACTGGCGCTCCCCAAGGTGAAACACTGGGTCTTAAGAACCCTTGTTCTAACAGCTGCCTAAGCTGTTCCTTGAGTTCAATGGCTTCAGGGACTGGCATTTTGTACATGCGCTGGGCTACTGGCTGAGCTCCGGGGGTCAATTCTATCTCGTGATCTACTTTCCAAATCGGAGGCATCTCAGTTAGCTCTGTTAAGAATAAATCATCATACTCACTTAACCATTCTGGTTCTTTAGTCCTTTAACTTTGTTTCTACCAGATTCATTTTGACAACATAAATGAGTTGCTTCTTTCTAATTCCTTTTAGTAACCTAGAAGCTTTTACTAGTTGCAGATCTAGGGATCCGAAAATTCCAGCTCCTTGAACTTTGTTCCCCTGAAGGTCACGGAAGAAATGGTTCCATTGTGACAGTGAGTGTCAGCTTGATTTTTGTGGAACCAATCCATTCCAAGGATTCCATCAAAAACTCCCAAAGATAAGACTCTCAACTGGCAGTCAGCTACATTCCCCCATCTAGATTAAACTGAATATAATCTGTCTCATGGTGAGTGAAAAGAATCTTCCCACTGGCCAATTCAACTTGCATAGGTTTCCCTGATTTTTGTTCTAAGGCTAGCTTACGCAAGCATCCTAGGGAAATAAATGAATGAGTACTACCTGAATCAATCAAAAGCTTCAATGGCTTACCCTTATACTCAGCTGGAGCATGGATGATAGAGAATTAACAATTTGGCCCTTTGTTTTCAATCGCGGCATAAATCTGACCTCTTTCCTCTTCCACTACTTCTGCTATCGTAACTGCTCTAACTGCCACAGATTGGGGCAGAACTCTTTCTCTTTGGTTACCCCAGTTCTGGGAGGGAGTTCTGAGATTACTCTGAACGGAGGCAGATAGTTGAGCTAGAGTCCTCCTAGGATTGCCCTGATTTTGGCAAGACGAGATTGATACGAAGGGGTTGGTCTCTGCACTCTGGGTCCTTGACTTCCCTGTCCTCTTCACATGGCAGGAGTCGGGCAGTCTTTAAGCTGGTGACCGAAACCCTGACACCCAAAAAAAGTGCTCTCACTTCTAAGCTCATCCCTCTGAATCCTTGAAAGAGGTGGGGCTCCTAAGAAAGTGTTATGAGGGAAGGGTCTTCCTTCACTTCTGAATTTCCCAGCATCTTGATTCTGATTAGGGCCTTCCTGCCTCTTTGGGGGTGGAAAGTTTGAAGCACTTCCCAAGGTGGTTTGGAACCTTTTAAAGTTTGAGGGTGCAGGCTTTGGCGGGACCTTAACAAAAAATGCTTTGGCAAATTCCTTTGCCATTATGAAAGCTTCTGCCATTGAGATTGGTTTGGCATTTTTCACTAAAGTGTCTAATGGCTCACTGTTGAGATATCGAGATCGTCTAGTGAGGTGGTGGACACTGATGACCCGCCTGGGGGATAGGCCCCACACTTACACCACTGGCATGGTTGGTGAGATCATGGGTGATATGCGGCCAGTGGGATGACAGGCTGTGTGACAACCATTCTAGAGACTGGCATAGTTATAGCGCCAGCTCATTTAGTTGGGTTCACACTATAGAGAACTCGTGTATATATTGGTTGAGTACCTTTCTTATTACGTGTACTCTTATCTTGTATATGGTGTGTTGAGTGTTGAGTGAAGAAGAAGAAGATTTTCAGCCTCTCACCTTGTGTGTTCTCTATTAGGGTTTTGTGTGTGTGTGTGTGCTTGTTGTAAGAGCTCAAGCTCCCTTCCCCCTTGTATCTTTTCATCGTATCAGAGCCTCGTTCGTGCTAAGGGTTGAGCTGCAAGCAAGAGAACCACAGGAAGCGGTCGGAGGGTAAGAGCTTCAACTACTCTTCTCTATTTGTGTTGGTGACACCCTTGTCGGGAGCTCTATGGGAGGCATCGGCAAATGATCAGTGATTGAGGAGCTTTCTTCGCAGGAGTAAAGCTATAGGGCAACTATACTAGGCCGAAAATGCATTTTGGGCGCGTCTGGACCTCCGTTTTTCAGAAAGCAGGCGATTTCGAGCACTGCGGGTAAGTCATCGATTCTCTGCAGAACTCTGTTTTAAGAATTGCAGGAAGACAGATTGACTGTGCAGACACTGTGGGTGCTGCAAAGAGGTCAACAGTTGCCATTGGGTGTATGTATGCACATTGAAGTCACTGGTTGTGACATTTGAGAGTACTATAGTACTGCTGTGCAGAAAATACAGCAGTTTGTGCAGGACAAACCAGAGTGCTATTTCTGGTAAAATTGTGTGTCTGGCAAGATGTCAAATGATGGCATAACCCAGATTGTGGCTGAGAAGCTTGATAAGAATAACTTCCATGCTTGGAGGTTCAAGTTGACGAATTTCCTGATGGGAAAGGGCTACTGGGACTACATAGAAGGTTAGCATGAAGAGGCACCGGAGATACCGGACATAAATCCGACTGCTACAGATGTGAAAGAGTTTAAAGACTGGAACCAAGGAGCCAGGAAAGTTATGTATTGGCTCTCCATTAGTATACAAGACACCATGATTAGTATACAAGACACCATGATTGGGCACATTCAGGATGCCAAGTCCCCCAAGGACGCGTGGGACACCTTGGTAAAACTCTATGAAACAAATACCAAGGCACATAAGATACAGTTGAAGAATGAACTTCATACTGTGGAGAAAAAGAGCATGTCTGTGAATGACTATGCATTGAAGATAAAGGGTATTGTGGAATCCCTTGCATCTATTGGTGTGTCGGTAGATGATGATGATAAGGTGAAGGTCTGTCTACGTGGTCTCGGGCCATAATACAAGGCATTCAAGATGTCTATTCAAACTCGGAAAAACATTCCCAACTTTACAAATTTGGTGTCTATGCTGATTATAGAAGAGAAGAGCTTGGGTGAAGTCTTCACAAAACAAGAACAGTTCAGAGCAACAGGCCTTCTACACAAGTTCAAGAAGAGGACGAGGTAGAGGAGGTCGTGAACGCGGTCAAAGAGGTGGCCGAACAGGTAATCAGAATTATGGCCAGCAGCAGCAACAACAACAGTCCCAGAATACACAACAGCAGCAGCAACAACAACAACAGTCCCAGAATACACAACAACAACAACAACAACAACATGCAAGTGGAAGAGGTAGATTCAAAGGTAGGGGGAGTCAAAGAGGCCGTGGAAATTGGCAAAGGCAGTATAATGATGCACGAGAATGCTATTATTGTGGTAAGCCTGGACATGTGCAGGCAGAATGTTATAAGAAGTAGGCTGACATGCAAAATGGGAAAGTGCAGCAAAACAACTATGCATCCTCAAACAGAAATAATGAGGACAATGAAAGGTTGTTTGTTATGCAGCATGTCGTGAATGCCATGTCTGAAAATGTTGAAGCAGCACAAAAAGATGATGTGTGGTATGTGGATTCAGGTGCTTCAAACCACATGACAAGTCATGGAGAGTGGTTCAAGGAGATGAAAAACTCGGAAAGACCAGGTTTTGTGGAAACAGGGGATGACACTGCTCATCCAATTGCCCATGTTGGAGATGTGCCATTGTCTATGCAGGATGGCAAAGTGAAGTATCTTGCAGATGTACTTTATATTCTGAACATAACAAAGAATCTGGTTTCAGTTGGCCAGATGATTGAGCAGGGTTTGCAGGTTCGGTTTAACCCTGATGGTTGTTATATTGAAGACTTTAAAGACAAGTGTGCAGGTTGGTTGCAAAAGGCAATAGAGTGGGCAGAATGTTTACGTTGAATATAGACATGCCTAAAATGAGTGCTGCGATGTTTGCAAATGGTTCAGGAATTGTTGCAGACACAGACATTTGGCATAAAAGAATTGGACATGTGAATGTGCAGCGAATGAAGTCTATGCAGACTAAAGGAATTATGGCAGGGCTATCAAAGTTTAAAGTGGAAGGTATGCAGAGAATATGTGAAGCATGCCAATTTGGAAAGCAAACAAAGCATGTATTTCCACACAACAGATATGTGAGTAGAAATGCACTAGATGTTGTGCATTCAAATGTATGGGGTCCTACGAAGACCATGTCTATGGGAGGCTGCAGGTATTATGTGACTTTCATTGATGACCACACAAGGAAAGTGTGGGTATATTTCATGAAGGAGAAGAGTGAGGTGTTCACTCACTTTCAGAATTTCAGAGTTTTGGTTGAAAATCAAACAGGAAAATATGTAAAGTGCCTAAGGTCAGATGGAGGGGGAGAGTACTTCTCCAATGAGTTCTCTGAATTTTTGAAGAAGAATGGTATTTGGAGACAATTTACATGCAGATACACTCCGCAGCAAAATGGAGTTGCTGAGTGGAAAAACAGGCACATTGCTGAGATTGCGCGAGCATTGATGGAAGAGAAAAATATGCCACATAGCTATTGGGCTGAGGCTGTTTCTACAACAGTATACATCATGAACAGGACTCCAACTGCAGCCATACATGATGTAACTCTAGAGGAGAGGTTTACTGGCAGAAAACCAGATTTGTCTCATCTGAAAGTCTTTGGATGCATTGCATATGTGCATGTGCCAGATGAGCTGAGAACTAAGCTGGATCCAAAAGCTGAAAAATGTGTGTTTATTGGATATTCCCTTGAGCAAAATGGATACAGGTGTTATAACCCTGCTCTACACCTGAGTTGAGGGTAAGCAGGGATGTTATCTTTGATGAGATGAGCAGCTGGTATGCTGCTGAAAAAGAAGCTGTTGGGACTGATGTGAATGGAAGTGTGGTTGCACAAAATGCAGGTCAGCAATCACAGTCTTTGAGTGGACCAGGAGAGTCCTCATCTAGTGGGTCTGTTGATAGACCATGGAGTGGCAGGCTGCGTCATAATACCAGTCCTACAAATGTGATTAGTACATCATGTAAAGGAAAAGGATGTAAAGGAAAAGAGAAAGTGGTTGAGCCCCTTGGTATGCCTGACATTTCTGCAGGGCATTCTCATGTTGATGGAGAGTCTAGTGGCTCAGATATGAGCCTTGATGAGGAGCTTGGGATCCCAGCTATGAGAACACCTGGTGTAAAGAAGGCTATGAAAGCCATGAATGAAAAGCTGCGAAGATCTGCGAGAGTGAAAAATCCTGTGCAGAGATTTACCTATGATGGTTATGTGGCACGTCACTATGCATATATGGCAAAGGTTGTGCAGGTTGTTGAGCCCACATGCATTGATGAGGCTGTTGGAAATGTGTGTTGGGAGAAAGCTATGGATGAGGAGATGAATGCACTATATGGAAATGAAACTTGGGACTTAGTGCAATTGCCTGAAGGCAAGAAAGCAATTGGATGCAAGTGGGTGTACAAAGTAAAACATAACAGTGATGGAAGCATAAACAAGTACAAGGCTAGATTGGTAGCCAAAGGATATGCGCAGACATATGGCATTGATTATGAGGAAACTTTTAGCCCAGTTTGCCAAGATGGCAACAGTGAGAGTTGTGATAGCAGTGGCTACATCAAAGCAATGGTCTTTACATCAGGTGGATGTAAAGAATGCATTCTTGCATGGGGATTTGCAAGAAGAGGTGTATATGTTGCAGCCACTTGTTTATGAGGATGTGAGTCACCCCGAGCACGTTTGTAGGTTGAAAAAAGCCTTGTATGGCTTAAAGCAAGCACCAAGAGCATGGTCTGACAAGATTTCTGAATATCTTGTCACTATTGGCTTTCATGTAGCCAATGCAAATTTCTCGATGTATGTGAGACATGGTGATAGAGGAGTTGTGCTTGTTGTCATCTATGTAGATGACTTGATCATTACGGGGGACCATGATGCAGAGATCTTTGATGTAAAGATCTTACTTAGACAGAAGTTCGAGATGAAGGATCTGGGGGAGCTCAGATATTTCTTGGGCATTGAGGTGATTAGGTCACCACATGGTATTGTATTACTGCAGAGGTAGTATGGCTTGGACATGTTGTCCAAGTATGGTATGACAAGCTGTAAGCCTATTTCTGTGCCATTGGATCAGAATGGCAAGTTGAGTGCAGATTCAGGAGAGATCTTGGAGGATCCTATTATGTATAGGCGCATAGCAGGAAGCTTGATCTACATGACGATCACCAGACCAGATTTGAGCTATGCTGTTGGGTTGGTGAGTCAGTTTATGCAGGTTCCACGAAAACCGCATTTGGATGCATTGAGACGCATACTGAGGTATGTGCGGTCTACTTTACATTATGGACTATTCTATGAGACTGGGACAGAGATATGTGTACATGGGTACACAGATGCTGATTGGACTGGTAGTATCTCAGATAGAAGATCTACCAGTGGATTCATGTTTTCTTTGGTGGGGAGTGCTGCTGTGACTTGGAGCAGCAAGAAGCAGCCTACGGTTGCTCTATCCATACAGAGGCCGAGTACAAAGAGCTGCTATGGCAGCATGTGAGGTAGCTTGGTTGAGAAAGCTACTGAAGATTTGGGTCTATCAGTGGACAGACAAGTTGTCACTTTTTGTGACAACATTAGCAGTATACAGTTGACCAGGAACCGAGTTTTTCATGCTTGCACGAAGCATATAGAGGTCCACTACCATTTCGTCAGAGAGAAGGTCTTGGCAGGAGACCTTGACCTTGTTTATGTCAGCACAGAGGATCAGGTAGCTGACATCTTCACCAAAGCATTGGGTACAGAGAAGCTCCGCAGATTCACGGCTTCGCTTGGTGTACATGAGATGGAGTTGAGCTCGAGGGTGTTGAGAGATCGAGCTCGTCTAGTGAGGCGGTGGACACTGATGACCCGCCTGGGGGATAGGCCCCACACTTACACCACTGGCATGGTTGGTGAGATCATGGGTGATATGCGGCCAGTGGGATGACAGGCTGTGTGACAGCCATTCTAGAGACTGGCATAGTTATAGTGCCAGCTCATTTAGTTGGGTTCACACTATAGAGAACCCGTGTATGTATTGGTTGAGTACCTTTCTTATTACGTGTACTCTTATCTTGTATATGGTGTGTTGAGTGTTGAGTGAAGAAGAAGAAGATTTTCAGCCTCTCACCTTGTGTGAACTCAAGCTCTCTTCCCCCTTGCATCTTTTCACTCACTCATCCCTCGAATGAATCTGGCCACCATCAGCTGCTCTTCATCCAAAAGTGGAGAATATTTGAGAAGGGCAAATGCCTGATGGTATTCTTCAATCGTCTGGCTATCCTGCTTTAGTTCGAGGAACTCGTTCATTTTGGTTTGCAAGAAGTCCGGAGGACAGAACTTCTTCTTGAGGTAAGCTTTAAGATCTTACAAGGTTTGGGTAATTCAGTCGAGATAGTTTGTCTCACAATGGTTCTTCCATGCGACCTTGGCCGTTTCCACAATTTTCAATCTAGCAAGAGACATCTTGCTTACATCGAAATACTCTTCCATTGCCTCAATCCATTTTTCCACTACTTCTCCTAACTATTCCCCTTCACCCTTGAAGGGACATGTAAGATCCCTGTCCCCACCATGCAACCATTTTAGGGGTGCTAGCAGCGGAAGTATCACTTCTTACACGCGGGGCAGGGTCCCACACTTGGGACCTCGCCCATGGATATCCGGACAAGAGACTAATCCATCGGTTCTTCCAAAACCGACGAACCCGAAAAAACTTCCCTTTCCTCGAAAGCACGGGCGATTCCTCCAGGATAACTTTTCTCTAACGTAGTCAAAAACCTTAACTAATTGAACTGATCTAACCAAACCCGTAAGTCCCATAGTCAGATCAGGGAAAAGATTGCACTTGGATCATAGAGACCAATGCTTTTTTCCTCATTGAGAGGCACAGCCATTGATTCTTTTCCATAGAATAATTTTTGTCTGGGATTCACTTCATCTATCGTACCATAACAAAATTGAGTCTCAATTTAGGGATCCATCAGTCCACCCTAACCCCATCCAGTCCCGTGGCTTAGCAACTATTGTGGTGATATGATCCAATCAAGAATTTGATTAGGTTTTTCCCCGAGTAGTACCAGGGAAAAGAGTTCCCAGGCCCCCTAGTATTCATGCAAACTTAAAATTAGTCACACCACTTACACACCCAATATGAAATTGCCTTTTTCACAGAATCACTTGTCTTTAAACCAATCATTTAGTGAAATCATAGAGTCACTGATCATAATCCTCAAAATCTCCAATTGAGTCCTTAACTCCAATCATTCCTTCATCGGTGTACCTATGGCATCATTGGAAACCAGAACGCTCACCACCTGTCCACTCTCAGGGGGCCTTTTTGATAGTTCCTAGCTCATAGTAACCGGCAATATATTCACATAACAAAATGGAAACTCCATTGAAGATCAGCAATATCAACTAACATATCCATATAAAAGAGCCATGGAATCATCCATTGAGGACCAGCAAGGTCAATCAACCAGATCCATGCCCGAATTCACAAAACAACTCTTACTCCTTGTTCCAATATCTTCCATTACGCACGCGTGGGTATCTTCGGCGACCCGGAGCCCGAGCACCGTATGGTCAGCACCCTCTAGGATCCTTCACAGGTGACCTAGTGCTTCACTCATAGGCCGCTTCCTTGGTCCCTCATCCACCGTACCGAAAGCTCACCATTTTAATCGAACCGAGGCTCGTCAAGACCTCGGCCGACCTTGCTACGTGAGATGTCCTCCATTGACTCTCCGTCTCAGCTGTTGTAACTTATCAGATTAGGTCTCGACGACCTCATTCACAAGACAGTCAAAATGCTTCCCCAGCATTCTTGACATAAAACAGTCATTTAAAAACAAGTCATAAATACAGTTTCTATAACAAACTCTAATCTTTCCACATTATTCTACATCAAACTTTAGCTTTCTTGAAGCGTACTTTAAGTCCACAATATCAGACACCACATTTCTCTTGATTTGAGGTACAGAGAGAACAACTAGACAACTTCTTCTCTTCACCTATAGATGCCACAAAAGATATGGTTCCAGACCCTTCAACTGGACATTTAGCATTATTTTCAACAGCAACATTGATGGGTTCCTATAGAGGCTCCCAAGAACTATATCAATCCTTTCTACTGGTAATGTGTCAAGATGCTCCACTATCCAAAATCCATTAATCACCAACAACTAGAGCCTAAGAAGATGAGCATACCTCTTTAATGGTGACCCAAAGTTCAAGCTCAGTCTCGGCATTGTTAACTAACTCCTTTTCCCACCATGAAGACTTTAGGGTGTCGTTCTTCTTTTCAGTGTGGTAGAAAAGTGGTATACTACCTCTAAACAAGTGCTAGTAAGAAGATGCGTCTATATCAAAAACCATATAGTGTATGATGATGTGAAGAGAGATTACATGTGGTGTATGATGAAGTATAGACAAAAACTTAAAGGTTAACCCAATCACATATAGATTTCAGTGGTACTACACTGAAAGATTACATATTGAATACACAGTGTAAAAAAGATCTTCTTTAATATCAAATAAGTATACATTGTTGCTCACCTTTCTCTTCCATCTCCAACTTCTGTATAGAAATCAAAAACTAATCTTAAAAGATTGTCCTTGGGATTGTTGATAGGAAATTTTATAGTATAACTGAGGGAATCATGATCTACTGCCCATCCACATAGCCATGGCAACAGTGTTTTCGTAAGATAATGTGGGTCCTATTCCTCATCATGTGGATCAAAGGTAGGTGGACATATATAATTGTCCCACTGATTGCGCATATTTTTGTAGCGACAATCATTTACCAACAATGTCCTTGATGAGTCATATTCAGGGAATTGTTTCCAAACTATGGACAAGTTCTTTTTTTTAAAAAGGCTTATTGGACATATCCTTTGGAGCTTGTGCAATTTCTCCAAAATGTCTCCACATCTCACATTGCTTGTCACAATAGATGGCCTTGAAGTAATAGTTTCCCATGTTCCACACTTCTGGACAATGTGATTGGAAGATAAGCTCAATGTTGTGATAAGCACAACTACTCCAAAATTTCATAATATCTACCAATTGCCTAAAATCCTAGAGAAACTATTCCACATCTTCTCGAAGAAAGAACCATAGTTGATTGTTGAGTCTCTTAATTAAGATTCATGGATGTTAGGTTGTGCATTGTTACATCCCCAAACCCGCTTCACGAGTAATCCATTCAGGTTTAGGACAACGAGCTTCTTAATCTTAACATAATTGGGTACAACAGTTATCCATTTGATGTCATCCAACAATAGCTCCTCAAAGACTATAACCTTAGCAGGTTCATTAGGCTCCTCAGCAAGTTCATTAGGTTCATCATGTGATTCATGTGTAACCTCCTTAGGTGGTTCTTCAACTACTAGGACATTGCACTTAAGATCTAACACCAACAAAGATATCCAAAGATACTGTTTGAATTAACCAAACATATCAAAACATAGTGTTTAAATTAAACAAACATATTAAAACATTTCTACCTTCAAGGCTGCCAATTTCCAATTTCGTAATCTCTTCAACTTGTATCTTCTCGTCAAACCACTTGGGTACTGGTATGTTCTCGTTATCTCTCTCATTGCTAGCACTTTTAGATATTGTAATCTCTTCAATAGCTAGAGAATAAAAACACTCTCGTACAACAACTTTAAAAAAACTCTTATAGCACATTACATCAACAAGAAAAATGATGTTTCATTATCATTGAAAAATTACAACATATTACGTAGCACTTTCTAGGTTATAAGCAAGGCTATTTAGCACTTTCTAGGTTATAAGAAGGCTAAACAAGTTTCTTGCAGCACTTTGGTTTGGGGGGTTTACAGTTAGGTGGTTGGTTTTGAGTTTTTTTCCAGCAGATGTGGGCTCTTTGCTCTTTTTACCTGCAGATACAAGCTTTTGATCGCTGGCAACCTTCATTTTCTTCTTGGGTGTCACACACTCCTTGAGGCTCACATCTTTGCTTTTCTTCTTCCTAGTGGAAACTCTGGCCTAGACTGAATCTATTACTCCTTATACAACAACATCCAGGTCTAGGCTATCTAACAACTTTTTACTCTTTTCTATGGCCAAATCAAATGGCACTTCCATAGCAGACGATTCTTTCTTCTTTTGTGTTTGTAGAATCAACTAGCACTTCCATAGCATCACTGAATTTGTTCTGCTCTCTAGTTGAATGAATTGGAACTTTTGAAATTTTCTCCTTCTGTTGGTTCTCTTCATTCTCTGTTATATTATATAGTTGTTTCTGCAAATGATCCTTCTCCAAGCAACCGTGACACATGTTATCATTGTCGGGCTTGTGCGATTACCCAACTTGGGATCGTGTGATCAATACTGAAGCAACACAAAATTTCAAAGTTTTAAAATAAAAAATTCTTTTACGTCAACTCTTTTTCGATGGACAAAATTGTTAAAATTACAGCAATGTGATGAGCTATGGTAGATCAAATGCTAGAATCAACATCATTAATAAAGTGATTAGATGATAATTAAGATGTGATTAGTGAGTAATTAATAAATAGCTTAATGTAGGCATGGATAATCAAAAACTAGCAAATTCTCATTAGGCCAATGCCTCAATTTATAGAGTTTACATCCAAGCATCTAATCCCACTAATTTCTCCTTGATTCACTCCACCTCTTTTACTTGATTCACTCCACCTCTTTTACTTGATTCTCTCCACCTCTCCCAGAATATCTCCACACTTCCTAAATCTTCTCATGCTACCCTTTATTCTCTCCCAGTAGATTCTTCTCACCTTTTCACAAGTTCTCTCACATTTACACATTCTCTTTTACAGCCTCTAGCCAAGGGCTTGTTCTCACACACACCCTATTCACTTGTATATTTCAACACCTCCCCTCAAGTGAATACTCCTAACACACCTGGACCCTATACCAAGTTTCCCTCTTACTTGATAGTCCGTAGTCCGTGAGCGACGAGTGCCTAGCACACCTCCCCTCAAGTGAACTTAGCACACGTGGACCCTATACCAAGTTTCTCTCTTACTTGATAGTCCGCGACCAGTGCCTCAAGTCCCTAAACTCATAGTCCTTGACACTCTCTCTCTCTATGTGTCCAAGGCTTACTACAAGTGCCCGCGACCTTTACTAAAGTGCTCACACATACATATACCACGTGGCCTACATCATCGGTGGCTCAGAGGTGGTTTTACTTTGTTGGGGCAGGTTACATTGGGTTGTGGGGTCTCTCTTTCTCTCTCTCTCAGAGATTTTCACATGGCTCCTCACTCTTTGGAGCCTCACATCTTCTCTTGTCTTCAATCTTCTTGTCGTGGCAGCTTCTCTTCACGCGTCCATGTCTTCCTCTTCTTTCAATCTTCTTGTTGTGGCAGCTTCTCTTCTCGTGTCCATGTCTTCCTTCAGCTTTTCTTCTTGGTGTGGATCTTCCTCTTGGAAAGAGATGTTCTTCTTCTTTCATGGCTGGGGCCATCATTAGGGGATGGTTGAGGTCTATAGGGGCCCTTTAAGATGCCATGTGATTAAAAGGTTATTAAGGAAAAGGGCCAATCATATGATGCCATGTATACAAAAATGTTGGGTGATTAAAGGTGGTCGAAAGATTCTCTAAAAGATGCCTTTTTGTACTTTTCATTCCCAAAAAGTGGGGGGGGGGAAGTTTTTGAAATTTCGGACATCCATAACTTCTACATATGAGCTCAAAATTTGTCGGAGATTAGAGATCCAGAATCTACTCGCTGAGCTCTTTCCATAGATATGTCACATGATATGGTTTTGCCCACTCAATTTTAAATTCAATTTTGGCGGGAAACTTTGAAATTCAAACTTCTAGCCATTTGAAGAATAAGAAGGTATCTAAAGTCAAATAAACTTAACATTTTAACAAAAAGTCATTAAAATCATAATATGGCAGCTTAAAGGGCCCCTATAGACCTCAACCTTCCCCTAATGGAGCTTGTCTGCCGCCGTTAGGTCTTCTTGCTCCATGTGAGCAACATGTTTAAATGTTTTGTTGATAGTTATTTTGGGCTTTTGATGTTTATCTTGTATCATTATGCAATGCAAACCCAAATCTATGTGGGAGGTCTTACCTCTTGCCTTATTCTGGACAAGGGTAGTGTCTGATCCCATTTTTACACTGATGTAATGTGCCCAATACATAATGCATATAGCATTCATTCTTATGCACATTCCCAAATGCAACTCTGCCTGTGAATAATCTTGAATTTGAGTGTGATTTACAGGCATTAATCAAGGGTTAAATGCAAAATGATGATTACCATAAATTTATCAGCATAATTTTACCAGAAATTACATTAAATCAAGGGTAACCAATTTGTACGGAATGGTTGGAGTATCAAACCAACTCCGAATTGCAATCTAAAGTTATAGAGATCTGTATTAGATACCTAATGGTTAATTTGAACCCTCAATTGCACCAAAATATAGTGATTAGTCCACTGATTAATCACTGATTAGCAAATTAATCCTCTATTTTGTGTGCCAAAAATAGAGTATGCGGGGAGCCCAGATCTGAGGCCTTAGAGTTCAAATGAGCTCAAATCCTTTCAAGGCCATCAATAGCAATTAGTCTAGTAGAGGATTAAGCCAAGAAACACAAGATTTCACCAAATATTGAATGCTTAATCTCTATTTTACCAAAGTCACCTGCAGATTTGATAAAGAGCTTGAATCTCACTGTTGTAGACTTGATCAAATCAAATTCTGACTTCACCAAAGGAATTAGACACATTTGATCTGTGGAAGAGAAGATCTCATTTTTCACTCAGAAAACAGGCGCCAACAAATTTGCAAATTTCTGGAGTTCTAGGTGGCGGTTTGTGCTTTTGATTAGATTGGCTGGAGCGCCAATGAAGTGGCTATCTATGGCTAGAAGGGTTTGGGCTAATTTGATGTGTGCAAGGAGAGGGAGCTCCTCCACTGCTGGGGGTACAAAGGGTTAGTTGAAAATAACTAAAATTTTGATTATTTTCTAATTATCTACTAATCTTAATTAACTTGATAATGGGCTCATAAACTTGATGGATTCTAGGCTTGGCTCTGATACCATGTTAAAATTATAGCAATGTGATGAGCTATGGTGGATCAAATGCTAGAATCAATATCATTAACAAAGTGATTAGATGATAATTAAGATGTGATTAGTGAGTAATTAATAAATAGCTTAATGTAGGCATGTATAATCAAAAACCAGCAAATTCTCATTAGGCCAATGCCTCAATTTATAGAGTTTACATCCAAGCATCTAATCCCACTAATTTCTCCTTGATTCACTCCACCTCTTTTGCTTGATTCTCTCCACCTCTCCCAGAATATCTCCACACTTCCTAAATCTTCTCATGCTACCCTTTATTCTCTCCCTGTAGATTCTTCTCACCTTTTCACAAGTTCTCTCACATTTACACATTCTCTTTTACAGCCTCTAGCCAAGGGCTTATTCCCGCACGCACCCTATTCACTTGTATATTTCAACAAGAATTTCTTGAGAAAATTCCACTCTATTATTGGTGGAAAGAATTTCTTTAGACTACCACTACAAGAGAATTATTATTTTTCGACGCTTAGTTTCCATGCCTGGTCGTCACATCATCAATATGTGCGTCAAAATAGACGTAGAAATATGCGTGGAAAAAGACGTCGAAATATGTGTCGAAATATACATGGAAACAGTAGTTAAAAAATGCGTCGAAATAACAATCGATTAAAATAAAATAAAAAATTATATATAATATTTGCTAGTTCCCATCCTGGGGTGTGTTTTAGCCTTCTCTTTCTACCTCTTTGCAAGCATATGTGTCTATGAGAGAGAGAGAGAGAGAGAGAGAGAGAGAGAGAGAGAGAGAGAGAGAAAGAGAGAGAGAGAGAGGGGGCCGAGGGAGAGAGGAGGGTATAACTTCCACCACGCTCTTTGAAGGAGAATGCTAGCTCCTCCTCCTCATCACTAAGGTGCAATTAAGAAAGTGCTCTATTTTACAATGAAATTAAAGTTCATCATTAACTTGCTCGTCCTTAGCGAGATCCATCGCTCCAAATAAATCTATTTCTAGAAATACTCCATCATTGTTATCAATTGGTGGAACCGATTGTCTTGTAGTAGTAGTAGGTAATTTATCCATGTCGTCATCCTCTTCTAGCTCTAGCATGAGAGCTATCGATGCATCATGATCATACTCAGCTTGAATCTCTTCTTTTTCTGGATTATCTCTAGTGTCCGTTTCTTGTTCAAGATGTATTTGCTTAATAAGTACACCTTCATCCGATCTTAATTCCTGTGAGCCTCACCTACTTCCTCAACTCATTAGAATATTTCGGAGGTCATTTGGAGGGCCTTTTAGAAGAGAGAGAAAATAGAAGTAGACCAATTAGCAAGCGGGCAATGTAACATTGAAAAATAGCTATATTCAAATAAAAAATTTTAAAAACTTTAACTTATAATAAAAAAACCATCGTATTCATCTAAAAAGTAACATTCTTTTTTGGAGAATGTGACTAACAATAGCAATAAACATGCCTTTTCATCTAGAAAGTAATGCTTTCTTGGAGAATGTGACTAACAATAGCAATAAAGAGGCTTGACCAAGTACGAAGCATATATTTTCTTTTGATGCAAGAGAGGGAGAACTTTGAATGTTCTCTTCGTTCCTTAATCTTCTTCTTCTTGTCTTGCTCTTCTCATCGTCGTGTCTTCTTCTTCTCTTTCTGTTCCTTTTTTCCAAAAATAGCTACAACACACCAATGCTCGAAAAAAGTTGTTTCCCAACACCCCTATACATTAGATAGCCATTTTGAGCTATAAAAGAGAGAGCAAAAACAATCAAGCCAAAAAAATGTGGCAATCAGCTATGTGATTGCATCAAATAGCCATTTAAATCTATACAAGGGAGAAAAAGAAAAATCAAAGCACTAATATGTGCCAAATGGCTATGATAGCCATTTGGAGCCATACAAGGGAGAGCAAGGAGAATCAAAGCACCAACGTGCTTGAAATGGCCATTTGGAGCCATACAAGGGAGAGCAAGGAGAATCAAAGCCCCAATGTGCTTGAAATGGCTATGATAGCCATTTGGAGCGATATAAGGGAGAGAAAGGAGAATGAAAACACATATGTGCACTAAATGGCTATGATGTTAAAATGTAATGGGAGGCAAAATGTAATGGGGGGAAACTTCTCGAGAGG
The DNA here is from genome assembly GCF_041138505.1 of Cibotium barometz. Lineage (NCBI taxonomy): Eukaryota > Viridiplantae > Streptophyta > Polypodiopsida > Cyatheales > Cibotiaceae > Cibotium > Cibotium barometz. The sequence goes on from NC_141054.1 coordinate 18,358,837, forward strand.
TCACCTATCCGAGTACTATCACCAAACAAGTGCACTTAACTACAAGGTTCCACAAATTGATCTAGCCATCCAAACCCTATAATCTTAAAGTGCTAAAGGCCTCCAATCTATCTAATTTGAGGTAATCTTACAAGTAGGCACCCGTTTCCAACATCCCCTCTTGGTGACAACTTGTCCACTTAAGAAAAATGCTACAATTTGCTAATTTTAGTTATAAATACAGACAAATGGGTTAGTTCTCGTTCACAAAACTAGTTTGAGCTATAAAAGAGAGCAAAAACAATCAAAATTATGTAGCAATCAGCTAATAATGTGATTACATCAAATAGCCATTTAAATCTATACAAGGGAGAGTAAGGAAAATCAAAGCACTAATATGTGCCAAATGCCTATGATAGCCATTTGGAGCCATACAAGGGAGAGCAAGGAGAATCAAAGCACCAATGTGCTTGAAATGGCTATGATAGCCATTTGGAGCCATACAAGGGAGAGTAAGGAGAATCAAGGCACCAATGTGCTTGAAATGGCTATGATACACATTTGGAGCGATATAAGGGAGAGAAAGGAGAATGAAAACACCTATGCATTCTAAATGGCTATGATGTTAAAATGTAATGAGGGGAAAACTTCCTAGGAGGTCACCCATCCGAGTACTGCCACTACACGCGTGCTCTTAACTACAAGGTTCCACAAATTGATCTAGCCATCCAAACCCTAGAATCTTAAGGTGCTAAAGGCCTCTAATCTATCTAATTTGAGGTAATCTTACAAGTAGGTACCCCTTTCCAACACCCCCTCTTGGTGCTAACTTGTCCACTTAAGAATATGCGCCTAATGGCTATGAGTGTGCATGTGTGAGTTTTTGGATTTAAATGTACCTATAAGCTTACTAAAGTAGATGAAGCAATAAACTCACAGCAAACACGAGTTTAGTGTAGCAAAATAAACCTTGGATTTACACGTCTGAGTACTGTTCTACACATGGTATCATCCAATTGAACCTCAAAAATTGATTCGTTGGGCACGTCTTTCGAGACCGGACACGTGTGAGGTGATTTGCCGATCGTACGGTTGAGATTTAACGTTCAGCCAAAAATAGAAACTACTAACTTTTTTTCAAATCTAGTTTCTAGTGTGTGGAGAGAGAGAGAAAGAAAAAGGGAGATCGAGAGAGAGAGAGAGAGAGAGAGAGAGAGAGAGAGAGAGAGAGAGAGAGAGAGAGAGAGAGAGAGAGAGAACTTTAGTCTCTCTCTCTCTCTCTCTCTCTCTCTCTCTCTCTCTCTCACACACACACACACACACACACACACACACACACATGCACCATCTTATAGATACATATATGCACATATACACAAGGTAAGATGTATATGGCCATTTGGTGCAATAAGGACGTTATGTAGAATTTGTGATCTCCTATACGTGCTAAAAGGCTCTACACACACACATACCCACACATAAAACCTTTTACAGTACATAAAAATGTGTGTGTGTTTTTGTGTTTATGTGAAAGAGTGCCATTTGGAGTGCATAAAGTATTCTAAAGCAACTCATGCACCCCTATGGAGCGCATAAAATATTCTTCTCTATCCCCTTAGCCATTTTAGCACACATAAGGTTATCTTTCACACACACGCACACATGATCACACACACAGACACACCTACATCTCTATAAGTTGGTGTGTGTGTGTGTATGTGTGTATAAGATAGCCATTTGGAGCTATAAGAATATTCTAAAGCAAATCTACACAAGAACAAGATACAAAGCCAATGGTCCATAGCCATTTAGCGCGCTTACTACGTTCCAACATTGTTAAGGTCTAAATATCGTGCCAAACAGCACTAGAATTTAGAGTGTGTGTGTGTGCATGTGTGTGTGTACATGCACACACATAAACATATACATACACACACACACACACACATACACATACACACACACACATACACACACACACACACACATACACATACACACACACACATACACACACACACACACACACATACACACATATGTATGTGTGTGTGTGTGTGTGTGTGTGTGTGATACAAAAGAGTACTAAATTTCATCATACTTTCTTTCAAGTTTTCTTCTTTGCTAGAACATTTAGCACACGAAATAAACTTTCCCTCTCATCATCTTCATCATTCTTCTTCTCTATCCACTTAGCCTTTTTAGCATACATGGCTATCTTTCACACACACACACACACACCCCTACATCACTATAAGTTTGTGTGTTTGGGTGGGTGTGTGTGTGTGTGTGTGTGTGTGTGTGTGTGTCTGAGTGGGTGGGTGAGTGGGTGTGTGTGTGTAAAAGATACCCATTCGAAGCTATAAGAATATTCTAAAGCAACTTATGCACCCCTATGTGCACCAAATGGCTATCAAGAGGAAAGTGTTTTATTTGTAACAGTTACTTCCTTTTTACTCTTCCCTTACATTCTAAAACTTAAGTTTTGAAAGTGATTTATTTCATTCAAAATTCACATTTGTTTGGATGCATGCATGTATACATGTGTGTGTGTGTGTGTGTGTGTTGAAATGGAAAAAGATATATGAAACTTGGGCTACCCTATGGCTCTTGACCGTGGCTCTTGACCCCTAGCTTAAGGAGCTCATGACCTATCCATGTGCATGTGAGGGATTTATTGATGCAGCTGGTAGCCATGTTTATTATATTTTTTAACTTGGCCCCATTCCCTCAGCTGGAGTTTACTAAGCATGCCCGAGTTCAATGCTTCCAATTTCAAATACCTGCGTTCTTCTAGTGATGTGTGCCCGTGTTCCGCGCTGTCAATTCCACATCTCTCACATCATAAATGCAATGTGGGGTATAGACATGAGATATAGGGACTTTATGACAAGCTTCCAAATGTTCTTAAATGAAAGCATAGAACTTTTACATCTTGAAATTGAGTTTTTATTTATTTTATACACATTTTCTAGAGAGAGAAATTAGAAATTCATGAATTTCTTACAAGGCCCCACAAATGACCTCCAAAATGTCCTAATGAGTATGTCTTCTTCTTGTTCTTCTTGTTGTTAATAGGTGATAGTGGTGTATGCTCAACCATCACATGATCTGGGGGGAGTTCCTAAGCATCTAGCAAACAGTCAACTGCTATTTTCACCTCTTCAAATATTTGTTTTCCACATGGATTTATTTGGATCACAAACAACCATTTATGATCTGTCAGGTCTTCCAAAAAGATGACTTGCTCACGGTGCTCTGGTATAGCAGAAATGTGTCCCTTTGGTTAGTCCATATCTTTGTGTAGTCTACTTGAAGAAATCCACACGTGTCTTTGCATACAGTTACTTATGCCCCTTGAGTTACCAACTTGAACTATTTCACATCAAACATTAACGTATCAAACTTTCTTAATCCAACCTTCATAATATCTTGGATTGTTCCACAATAATCTAGCATGCCTACTTCAATATTGCCATCACTTGCACTTGAACGACTTTCTTACATGAAATTAGCCTTCACACCACAATCAAATGTTCTCTTTTTATCTATTCCTTCTACTCAAAAGTGACATCTGCGTGACCAAATTGCCTCAAACTTACAATACTGCAAGCACAATAAATAAGTACTTTTATTGTATAAATTCACGAAAGCACAACATAAAAGACAATGCGTAGATATCTCTAACTCACATACATGGAAATCACAACCATATGCAAGCTCCTCCTCCTCATCACTTATTGATTCACCATTGCGTTTAGCTTGTAGTATGGTTTGCTCGAGCCATTAGCCAGGCGAATCATGCATATTCCACATAAGTATTCCTCTCAATGTTAGCGCACGTTGTCCAAACCTCTTAGAAATATCATGAATTTCAATGCTCTCCCATAGAACACGAAGCTCCTCAACTAAAGGGGCTAGATACACATCCATGATCTTCACCTTGTACTTTCCAAGAACTATCAAAGACAATAAAAGATGCCCTTTTTTTATTGCTAGCCATGGTGGAAGATTATAGTTAACTAGACAAATAGGCCATGTACTCCATGATGAACTTTGTAGACCAAATGGATTCACTTCATTCATCGCTAGTCCGAGTCGAATATGGCGAGCCTCCTCCTGAAAGACTACCCACTTCTCTTCAATGTGCTTCCATGTAGGGGAGCCTGTGGTGGGCACACACATAACACCATCCGTGGACCTAGTGTTACGGTGCCAAGTCATCAATCTTGTAATGGATTTACACTTGAACATTTCTTTAATCCAAGGCATGATGGAAAAGTGTCGTAAAACTTTTACTGGTACCCTTTCTCCTTGCACATCTTGTCTATATCTCGATGTACCACAATGCGGACATTGTATTGCATTGTTATATTCTTGTCGATAAAGAATACAATCATTTGAACAAGCATGGTGTGTGGAGTGCACCATTGCTTTTTCTCGACTACGGTCCACTGGCATCTCATTATCTTATGGCAATATTTGATGTTTCAATAAGCTTTTACACAAAATAGTGAGGCTAAGAAAATGCATATAAAGCTACATAACTCACTAATTGCATATGATATCATCACTTACGCAAAAAGTTTTGATACGCTCGTATTAGACCATCCAAAAATCGATTGTAAGTTCAATATGGATAGGCAAGCGCGTAAAACAAACACATGTGCTCCACAATATAGTGGAAGACAAGCAAGCCTGCGTAGCTATTTCTCTTCTTGGAAAGCATATTCCACACATCGTGTGCTTTCTTCTATCCCTTCGTGTTCCAAACCTCGATCTTCTGTTCCATCGTGTTAGGAATTTATCATGTCATCCATGTCATGTTCTAGTATTTTCTCCGAATCCGCCTCCAGTTCCTCCTCGGGTTGTTGGATCACCTCGTTTGTGGCTACTCTTGTTGGCCTCCATCGTTCAGGCCGGATATCCACTGGTTCGTCATTGTTGAAGCGCGCATTGCCACTAATTAGATGTTCCAATCGCTCCACCAAAAATATTCTCCATTTTTCTGTATAATCATTGCAAATTCGTCGACGTCGAGCTAGTACATGGACAAAGTGTCTTCTCCTCTAAATTAACAAAATTTGAGGGTGTGGCGTCGTCCATGGTTTCCATATTGATTTGCAATGGGAATGAATGCTTATTTTTGGAGGGGAATCCTCCCTTAAGTATTTGTGGAGGGTGGTAGTCGGTGATAGGTAATTTGAAATGTCGAGGACACGCAAGATCTGGAAAGATTTTGAATTTGAATGAAAAGTAGCGATCGTTGAAATAAGCGTCGAAAAGGTCCACGAAAGAACGTCGAAATATCTGCCTCAAAAAGAGCATGGGAGATTTTTTTTTAACGCTATTTTCCATTGACTTTTTTATGCTTTTTTCCACCTTGATTTTGACACTTTTTCTCATGGTTATTTTGATGTATATATCGATGGTGCAAGTTTTTACAGTAAAATAGAATCTCACTTTTTTCTATGTTTTTATTCGTGCACGTGTTTTCTTCCTCACCAGGTATGCCTCCTTTGCCCTCACTCCCCTCTCCTCTTGGTTACATGTACATGTGTTGTAAAATGTGTGTGTGTGTGTGTAATTAGGGGTAATTTTCTTATTTTTTTGCTTTCTTCTTTGTTTTTCAGGTTCTTTCTCTCTCCCAAGCTCTTCTCCACCTCCTTACCTTTCCAGAAAATTCGCCTCCTTCTTTGCCTTCCCTCCCCTCCCCTCCCCTCTTGGTTGTGAGATGTGTGTGTGTGTGTGTTGAAGGATAATGAATGTTTTTATTTTTTTTTTATTCTTTGTTTTCCAGGTTCTCTCTCTATCTCCTAAGTTCTTCTCCACCTCCTTACCTTCCAAGCAGGTATGCCTCCTTCTTTGCCCTCCCTCCTCTCTCCTCTTGGTTGTGAGATGTGTGTGTATGTTGAGGGATAATGAATGTTTTTTTTTTGTTCTTTGTTTTGCAGGTTCTCTCTCTCTCCCAAGCTCTTCTCCACCTCCTTACCACTCAAGAGCAGGTTCGCCTCCTTCTTCGCCCTCCCTCCCCTCTCCTCTTAGTTGCATGTGCACGTGTTGTTTGTTGTGAGATATGTGCTCTTTTTCATGTGTATGCTTTTATTAAAGTGTCCATGTGGGCTTTGTTATGTGTGTGTAGAAACATGTCTCCCACTCCAGATGAGACACCGGCTTACTCTCCATCCTTTTCTCCATATGCCATGTCGCCTGACTAGTTTATGGGTTTTTTAGCACAAGCCACGCCCAAGCAAAGAGGATTATGGTGTGGTGCCATGGCTTATGTGTTACCATGGCATGCAACACCATAAGACATGTCTTAAAGTGTTGTGCATGCCATTCCATGGCTTACGATGTTGCGCATGCCATGCCATGGCTTATGGTGTTGCATGCCATGGCTTATGGTGTTGGATGCCATGGAAATTACCACACCATATTGGCATGGATCAAGGCCTGCATGGCTCTGGAGAAGACCTATGTGGCTATTGAAAACACTAGCATGGATATTGAGAACACTAACATGGCTAGAGGATAATGTTTAGAGGCCAAACAAACACATGGCCATGGAGGAGAAATCGAAATGATCAGTGCTACCTGCATTAAAGATGAAGATAAGGCATAACTTGTGGGGATGCTTAAAATTTCCAATCTCTTATATGCACCTTGGAGTGCTTACCTAATGACAAAAGGAAGGTAAGAGATTTCCTTTACATGTTTGTTTATTAGCTTCAAATCTCTTAACTGGGGGTCAGATTTTTGTACAACATATGTAACTTTAGATGGAGTGATGCTTCCTAATGGACATGTTTGCACAAAGTATGTCGTGCCAATCAAAGAAAGTATTTTGGAAAGGATTTCAAGACTCCTAAAGGAAGAATAAGATTTGATAATGATATTGAGCATGAGCTCGGTCTGCACAAGTCTACACAGCATATTATTTATTTACATGTTACCTTCTTTCTAATTTCCTTCTTGACTTATTAAATTTATTATTATAGACACGTTTGAAAATCAACTTATGTAATAAACAGGCAGTTCTAAAGCTTGTGAGCATGGTATTACTTAGGAGTTGTGAGAATCCTGAATCTGACCATATCTTAATCGTACAACTTAATCTAAGAAAACATTAAACTCACTTAATCTTGCTATTTCTACACAGCAATATAATCAAATCAACCTTCTCAAATAGCAAACAAGCATGCATGCCATATCCAAGGTTCTTATCACATAAGCAAAGAATCATGTAATCTCAAACAAACATTCACATGATATAAATCTCTATCATTATAGTATAGCATCTCAATCAATGTGTCTATCTCAAGATTTCTATCATCATCACCATCCTCGACAGCATGGTTAGTCACAATGACCAAAGGGCTTTCTTCGATGCCCGTCCACCCAACCTCCACACTAAACATCGCGCGGCTATCCCGGGCATGCCTCTTTTTGAATCTCGTCCTTTCTGGGTTCTACCACATGGCTCTCAGAGGGCATAAATCTCGTTCTCTGTCCGGCGTTCCCTGTCTAAGGACGGCCGGCCCGAATCTCAAAACCTCATGTCGAGTCTCATCATACACATGCATATCAATCAGTCATACATGTGCATATCAATCATTCATCTCAAAACAAAGCAATCATAGCTCATACATATCATCTCAAAATAAAGCAATCATAACTCATACATATCATCTCACACTCATCTCTAGTCCATAATCTTTCAAAAGGCATGCATATTCAAATCAATCACACAATCAATTATTTCAAGGATAAAATAAACTTTTAATTTAAAAAATCTTTACCTTCTCTTTATCTTTTAAGTCACATGGGAATCCTTGTTTTTAACATAATTAATTATCATGTTCTAACAAGCGAGGTCATCTCTAGTCACTATCGCTAAGTCTTAACTATGCTTATGCATTAGTCCATCCGGTCTATATAGATTAGATAGTCAATCTTGATAGCAATTTCTAAGGCAAAGCCTAATAACTGGTCTCTTTGTGAGAGTAATATCTTCCAATCTATTTGGAATCAGAGAAAAGTCAAAACTACAGAGTTTTAGGACTTCTAATGCTCTATAAAGCACGTCTCAGTGATGGTTCTCTAAAAATGAGTTCTAAAGTCTCTTTGAGAGTATTCATAACAGCCAAAGTTGTGTTTTCAGCATAAAACTACCAAAAACAGCTAAATGCCCTACTTTGCACTCGAATAACTTAAAAATAAAAGGGATTTGGCTTTCTATAGTCTCTTACACTCTTGTAGAGTTTCTTATCATCTAAAACTTTCGTGTTTATCTGAAAATCTGATTCTAAACACACGGGCAGATAAACTCTTTGCAAAATAGCCCCTAATGAAGGTTATTCCTAGAATCTAGTCATAAACTAGTCAAATATTCTATCTTCTAATTCTTTACCCCACCAAAAGTGTTTATGCTAAAAGTCTCATAGACCACGATGACCATGTATAATTAAAAAAGTTAAGAATTACTCATCCTTAAGTACGTCCTATATCAACTCAGATTCTCTCGTATATACTTATCAATTTATTTATTTCATATCAAAAGAATTTAAAGAAAAATAATAAAAAGATTGTTTGTGTACTTCCCCGATATATTTTTTTTGTGGTGTCTTTATTGATTGGTAATCCATGTCTACTCTCCAGAAGTTGTGGAGGAGTTGTTGGTAGATTTGGTAAGCCTCTCAGATTTGCTGTCAGGGTTGTAATCTGTAACAACAGGTATAACTTCGCACACAGTTATCAGATACTAGTTGTGTGGGTACCTTAAATTACCAGAATGCATGTGGTCTACAACCCACCGAGCGGAATCACAAAATCTATTGTATGTGAAAGTCGACTACAAAAATAAGTCACATTTTAATTTTTTATCAAATTTCAATTTACATGTCTATTTTCACTTAATTTTAACACTTAGAATTTTCACTGCTAAAAAACTATTGAAAACCTACTGGAATTCATTATTGAAATATGTAGCATCCAAAACTTAAGATTATCTTTAATCATAACTTGGTTAATCTCTTGAAGGTATGTTACATTCTCTCCCCGTTCAGAAATCGTCGTTCTCGACAATAAATGCATCTTATTCTCAATCATTAGACCTTGAAAAATAGTTTTTCTTGCTCAGCTATTATACTTGATATAGTACTTAAAAAGTATGCTTTTCACTTTCAAGAAAACTATAAATATCCATATGTCTTCGTCTTGAGATTTCGTCAAGTAGCCTTAAAAAGTACGACTTGACGACTTGCTTGTCTAAGATCTTAACTTGATATAATAAGCTCTTAACTTAATTCTTCATTTCTTACCTATCTCTTGGATAAAATCAACGTACTCCGTAATCATTGTATCTATTAGAATCTCAATACTATAGCATTCTTTTCTCTCAGTATTGTGCTCTCTTCCATTCATATCTCCGTCGATAGATCTTATGTTGGATAAATGATTTTATATGTTAAGCTAGTTATGTATACGCTAGAGTTTAGTAGGTCTCCTAAACTCGTCTTAATTCCATAAAATAAGAAACTAGATAGATCTTAAGGCATTACACAAAGTATCTTGATATTGTAAATCAGTCACTATCCATGTCATAAAAAAGCCTTCTTGGAATCACAACTTAATAAACAATAATAAATCTGATGAAAAAGATTATCATTGTATTGTCTTAAACTTCAAGGTAATCAAACAATTTCCAAACTCTTATTTTCGCTTTGCTTGTAGCATTAGACTTAGTCGAATTTCTTCCATAAGAGAGTGATCCTCTATTCTTTCTTCAATTAAGAAGCTTAGAAATCAAAACACTTTCAAACTTTATGAAAAAATGTGGCTACATAACCTTTTTATTGATGGACTTGCAACCTCGATAGTAGATATAGATTTTCCAACCTACACTTATTAACTTCACAATGATAACTTACTAATTAAAAAACAAATAGTATACTACATGAAATACTTTTCTTGCTCTGCTGCAAAGCGGACATAATTCTAAATTCTACATCAAATCTTTTACCCTATAAGCAATAATATTTACTATCATCTCCAACCATTCAAACCTGCTTTTCATGACATAATATATTGGCCTTTCTAGGCACTAGCTAATCTATTCATAATATGGCATCATATCTTCCCAAAGCCAACACATGGAAAGCCACTTTGACTTGAGGTCATCTATACGAAAGGTATATTCTTGACATACTCCTTACATGTTTGTTGATTTCTCAAAGCAAGCTCTACCATAAGCTTCTTTTGATTTTTCTGTTACATTATGTACATTTAAGAAGTAAGGATATTCAACACACTTGTGCACCTCATTTAATGCATAAAAGTATTGAAGTCAATATGGAATAAGTGTAACTACTTTTTGAGAATTCAACATCAAGACACCTAAAAAGATGATACCTAAAGAATAACTATAGATGCATACTTAGCAGCCCACAAGATTACCAAGGGGTTAGTACATACTAAACTTTAAATGTGAACGTGGTTTAGAATCTAAGCTACAAATATTAAAAGGGAAAAACTTTACTTAAACTCTGTAATGGCAAAGCAAGAGAAATGGTTCTCAAAAAGCATGTATCCTACTTTAAAAAACCTTCTTTTGAATTAATAAAACAAGTTTAAGTAAAAAATATTGAACCAAATTTTTCTTATCAATTATTTTATAAATAATAAGAAAACTATACATTTAAGTATAAACATGATTTTTGAAATAATTTGGTAGTACATATTTTATTCATGCATTTATTAACCAAGATAAATCATTAACAAGTTATAGTTAAAAAAATTATAAATAATTTAATTTCTAAAAAAATTTAATTATATACTTAGTATTTATAATAATAAATATTTAAAAAATCATATAGTGTGTATATGGATCCTCTCACACACACATATATGTATATGCATATATGAATGTACACACATATATATATACAAGGGTGGTTGCAAGATGAGGTTATCTAGTTTTGTTTAGTGGATGCCCTTGGCTTTAGCTTGAAAACATGCATTTTTTCAATAAAAATAGCCAATCTCTCCTAGTTAGCCAAGGAGTTTCACTTCAAGGTCTTCTAATGAAACATCATATACAAAGTTAGGCACCTAAAACTATAATTTGATCGAATAATTGAAAATCCCCTTTTCTTTGGGAACCAAAATTGTATATAGGCCCTGTGTCGGAGGTTTGAACAGGTATATTGAATGTGAGTAAATTGCCTATAACTTTTACATTATTACTCATATGATGTTCCCACTTTGCATATCCAAAATTCAAATAACATAGATCTTAACTTGATTTATCAAGTAATTTTTGATGTGTTTTACTATTTTCTATATTATTTAATATGCATTAGAATTGTTTAAAAAACATACTATTTTGTCCTCCCACCACATCTACCATTTAAAATGCTCAATTTGTATGGATCTAGTGATGATTATATTGGGAAAGATTACTAGAATGTGGGTCTAAGGTAAAATTACAAATCTAACAGTTGGATTTTTGTAGATTTACTTTAGAAAATTTGTTATGACTGTTAGAGGCCCATTAAATCAATTGTAAATTAATTCTAGAAAAATAAATATTGAATCTTTCAATCTAAAAACTCTAGGGATCAATATACTTGTTGCAACGAATTTATTAAAAATAATTTGGCTTAATTTGAGTATGGGAAGGTCCATTTTCAATCCTCCCAAGTGAAAATTCCCATATTGTGTCCTCTCTCCCCCTTTCAAGTCTAAAACCAATCCTAGTTAAGTTTAGAAATCTAGGCTTGGTAAACTTCAAAGCCTAGATATCATTCCATGTGTGAGGCTTGGGTAGGCACAAATCTTATATATGCATGCCACTTTATATCCACATCAGCTTCGAGAGGATCCACATAAGCAACTTGCCACCTCACCTTGCCACCTCCACCCTCCATGTCAACATGGTCAACCTAGTTGACTCCCCACCTCATCATCCTAGTCATCATTAATGCCACATCTTCTTGCCACCTTTACATGCTACCTCGCACTTGGTGACATGGCATGCCACATCAGCCCCCACCATAATAGTGCCACATGTTAAGAAAATGCCACATGTCATGCACACATGTGACACATGGCATCTCCTTCCCACCTTCCCATTTTTTTCAAAAAACATATTTTTGAAAAAGTTAATTTAGTATATTTTTAGTATTTTAAAAAATGAGAAATAAATATAAAATTTAAATAATAAAATAAATATACCTATTTAATATAAAAGAATTTAAAATTACTAATTTTAAAGGATTATATTTTAGAACTAGATAAATAATATTATATTTAAAGTTCATGTTTTTAATTAAATAATAATAATTTCTTAAATTTAATATTTCTTAAAAATATTTTATGTGTAGGATAAATCTTTGAATAAATTTGAAAAAATAACATTATAAAAGAAAATATAATTATATAATTATAAAATAAAAGATAAATTTATATATTTAGTAATGATAAATATTTAGACTTGATAATAAATATTATTAATAATATTAATTTTTAAGTGGATAATAGTTTATCTTTAATTATCTTTATGTTTATCTTAATTATGCAATCAATCTTAGATAGGATATCCAATGAGATTTGAGGTGGATAACCTATTTTTCCTATATAATCACACATCTCTAGTACTATCCCACACTTATCTCTAGTACTATCCCATCATTGAGCTTTCATATCTTTTTCTCTCTCAGCTTCCTTTGAGAATGGGTTCTCAAATTCGTAGGAGTCGGAAACATGATAGGACTAGACTTTCCCCCGTCCACCAAGTTCAAGAGGAGGAGAGGAAAAGGGCAGCTCGTGAGAGAAAGAGAGTGGAGAGCACGTCAATGAGCAACACCTTCCATTGGCGATGATCCAAGCCTTGCTCCTCCTCTTCCACTTCCTCTCCCTCCGCCCTCTTCCCCCCCACTACCCCTTAGTTTAGATAATCCACATGAACCCGCCCTTCCTGAGCCCCCTTCTCTTCCACAAGAACCCACCCCCTCCTTTGGGCGCTCATAGTGTGGATAGGAAAGAACTATCAAAGTCAGGGGTGCATCGTCGTGCCCATGCAATCTTTCATTCCTATTTCAAAGACCTCACGCCTTTATCACAAGCATGCGTGCTTGATACTTTGATCGATCTACCCAACATGGCCAACTGCAGGGCGCTTTGCTGGCATGGCGGTGCTACAAAGTGTTCGTTGTTCCTATATAGTTAACAAGAAGAGGAACTCTGTGGACACTTTGGCTGCTCGACGGGCTATTGTGGCAGCCATAAGTAGCTTTCAAATGAAGGGTAAGGTGAGTGCCACATCTCGCATCCTTTCCACAGCACCACACGCACTTAGAGTTGGGTCTATTAAAAGGCAAAGTTTAGATGCCAATGAGGTTGGTGCTTTGTGGGTGAGTAGTGGTCATGTAGCTAGGCATGATCGTCTACTAGATGAAACCACTAGAGCCTTGATAGAAAGTTTTTGGGAGGAGAATTGTCATACCTCACCAGTTTTCAAGAAAGCTTTGCGTAAGGACAAGATGAGTGTTCATTGAGCATGGTGCTTGCTTTCTTGAAATGACCCAAATAGAGTTGTATTCTGAGTTTGTGGCATCATATCCAGAGCTTAAAATTGGGCAAAGGTCATTTGAGGGATGTAAGCCTTGGTTTGTGAGGTACTCACGACATCGTGACATATGTTGTTGTCACTACAATGTTGAGTTCCAAATTTTTTATGATGTGTTCCGTTCTCGAAGTGGGCATATAGAGAGTTGTCTCGTAGTCCTCGTGATTTCATCCACTCTCTTTTGTGTACATGCACGGAGGATGCCCAATTCCATAGGATGCCTTGTGTGGAGAGAAATTGTACATCATGTGGTTTACTTGCACATCTACAGATGGTAGATCTTGATGCAAGTGACCAAGAGATAGTGCCATGGCAACGTTATGAGTATGTGACACACCAGTTCCAGAGTGGTGGGTAGTCCAGGAAGTTGCAGCTCGTGGATAAAAATACACCACGTTGTCACTTTACAGCCACATTTAGGGAGCAAATCTATCCCTATATACGGCATAATATTATGCCAAGTGGCAAGATCGTCAGTTCTGAGCATGCCTGGCAGAGTTTCCTATTGGTGAGGTCGTCTATGTGGTTGATTTTGCAGAGAACTACACCTTCACACCTGTTCAGGAGATACAATCTAAGTATTACTTCTCGAAGCAGGTAATGGTTATATTTCATAATATTTGTTTCGTGTTTGAGCTATATTACTTATTTGATTTTTTGTGTCCTAATCATATCTCTTGCTCACCTCACCAAGTTGCTATTATGGTCCACATTAGCTATCGACATGTAGACGCCCATGTCATTTCGTCGAGAGTATCATTTCTATATCAGGGATGATCGTTCACATGATGCACATTTTGTGCAACACTATTTTTGTCTCCATGATGATTTTTTATGAGATTATGGGATCACACGTGGCCAACGATGGGTTTTATCGGATGGTTGTGGTGCACAGTTCAAGTTGTCTCACGATAATTCTATTGTCTCTACAAGTAGTACTTATGTTTCTCTTATATTCGTAATTAAACTAAATTCACTAGAACATCTTAAAGAAAATAATAACAAAGACTTTATTTTATGGATTTATAGGTGTGCTAATTTCTAACCCAAACATGCTTCCATGGTGTGACCAAACTTTGCAAGCACATGTGGGGGTGGAATCCCCAACATGCTCGCAAAGTTGGTCCCCATCAGAGCATGTTTGGGTACGATGGTATGGGAAAGACCAAGATTTTCCATGGCCTCAAGCACCAAGAGACTTAAAAAAATTTACAACCGATGCTAATTGCTAACCCAAACATGCTCCGATGGTGACCAAACTTTGCAAGCATGTGCGGGTGGGTCTCCCCCATATGCTTGCAAAGTTTGGTCCCCATTAGAGCATCTTTTGGTATGATGGTATGGGAAGAAAGAGGGGGATTTTCCATGGCCTCTTAAGTACCAAGAGACTTGAAAAATCCACACTGGGTGCTAATTGCTAACCTAAACATACTCCCATGGTGACCAAACTTTGCAAGCATATGGGGGTGGGTCCCCCCCCACATGCTTGCAAAGTTTGGTCCCCATCGGAGCATGTTTGGGTACGATGGTATGGGGAAGTCCAAGATTTTCCATGGCCTCTTAAGCACCAAGAGACTTGTAAAATCCACACTAGGCTCTAATTGTTGCTAACCCAAACATGCTTCAATGGTGACCAAACTTTGTAAGCATGTGGGGATGGGTTCCCTCTACATGCTTGCAAAGTTTGGGTTCCCTCCACATGCTTGTAAAGTTTGGTCCCCATTGGAGCATATTTGAGTACGATGGTATGGAAAAGAGCAGGATTTTCCATGGCCTCTTAAGCACCAAGAAACTTGAAAAATCCATACTAGACGCTAATTGCTAACCCAAACATGCGCCGATGGTGACCAACACTGTTTTCGACTCCATGATGATTTTTTAAAAGATTATGGGATCGCACATGGCCAACGATGGGTTTGGTCGGATGGTTGTGGCGCACAGTTTAAGTCGTCACACCATGACAATTCTATTGGCTCTATAGGTAGTACTTATGGTTCTCTTATATTCGCAATTAAACTAAATTCACTAGAACATCTTAAAGAAAAAAATAACAAAGACTTTGTTTTATGGATATATAGGTTTACTAATTGCTAACCCAAGCATGCTCCCATGGTGACCAAACTTTGCAAGCATGTGGGGGTGGATCCCCCATGGTGACCAAACTTTGCAAGCATGTGGGGGTGGATCCCCCAACATGCTCATAAAGTTTGGTCCCCATCGGAGCACGTTTAGGTATGATGGTATGGGGAAGACCAGGATTTTCCATGGCCTCTTAAGCACCAAGAGACTTGAAAAATCCGCACTAGGCTCTAATTGCTAACCCAAACATGCTTCCATGGGTGACCACAATAAAGATGTAGCAAGGGTCATTTATGAAGATATATGTTGCAAGTTTGGGATGCCATTGGAACTTCTTTTAGATAGGGGGCCAAGTTTTCGAGGTGAGATTATGAAATATTTATGTGACAAGTTTAAGATCAAACACAACTATGCAACTCCTTATTATCCACAATGTAATGGTTTGAATGAAAGGTTTAATGGAGAGCTTGTCCAAATCCTCACTAAAATGACTCAAACATATGGAAAACTTGGGACTTGGAGTTGCCTTGTGCTCTTTGGCATATAGGACTACAGTGAAAACAAGTAGAGGGTTCTCTCCTTTTCATTTAGTATATGGCAAAGAACCTATTGAGGTGAAATTACCGTCTTTAAGGATGATGCTTAAGCTAGCAGAAGAAGGGACCGATGCATTGCAAGAAAGGTTATTATATTTGTAGCAATTGTAGCTGGACCAGGTTGTAGCTTTGGAGTATTATGATCATGTACAAAGAAAAAAGCAAGAAAAGGTCAATCAAGGTATCAAGGATAAAAACATCAAAAAAGGAGACTTAGTGCTTTGATACAATAGCAGATTGGACCACACATTTCAAAAAAAAAAAAAGGGAAGGGCCATTTTGGGTGATTGAGTGATTTCCCAATGGCACTTATCAATTAGCTGATTTGCATGGAACTTGGCATAAAACAAGGGTTAATGATTATCATTTGAAGAAGTACCTTTCTTGGATAATGACAGTAGTCAAAGAACACATTCTTGGAACTAAAGAAGATTTGATATCAACAGAAGGAAAGGAAGAAGACTTTAGTCCAACACCTGGCCAACTTCTCTACTACTAAGCATAAATGCTCTAGTAGGCTAGGAGGTGGGAAAAATATGATAGGATCAAAAAATAAAATATAAAAAATCATGTGTATACATTTTAGGGATAGGAAAATGCTCAACCTAGCTTAAAAGAACTGCTTTGGGTGTGTGAGTTACAACTTTCTAGGGTCTGAGTTATGTACTTTGCATTTTGACATTCTATAAATATATATAGCATGTCTTACTATGCATTGTGTATGATAGTTGGGAAGTGCTGATATACTCTACTTCTTTTCCTTCACTTGACTTCAAAGGTTTCCATAGTCAGATGCAGGCACATGAATGGTGGGCTAGCTTGATACAAATAGTTATGGAGATGTGAACAAGATTGGCCAGGATTATCTCTTGTGAAACACTCTTATGGGGCCAACTACTCTAATGTGAAAGAAACTGACCTTGGGAACAAGCGCTTATAGATAGGATCAAAATATTAATTATAAAGGTAATATACCTTTGAGGAAATATAAAAAAGATACTTTCAAGTCGGCTGCATGGGGATGACGTATGGAAAAGAGTTAAGCTAGCCATTTTTTATGATATAAAATAATAATTCTGTGTTGCGTGCCTGAGGGATTTAGAGTTGCCAGAGATGTAAAGAGGGAGAAGAAGGAAGGTGAGCGAAACTATGGGGAGAGGGGTGGGAAAAAGTGCTGCAAAGAAGAATAGAGCAGGGGGTTTGGATAAGAAGGTGGTCTCTCAGAAAACGGATTCGCATGGCTGTACAGAACCCAATTAAATGGAAAGCCTTTGAAGTCTTATGAGGAAAGGTGATATGCTAAGTTGCCAGTATTTTGGGTAGTATAACATGCTTATCTAGTAGAAATTTGATCTCGGCTTGCACAAAAAGGAGTCACTAAAATCACCATTGGCTGTCATGGTATTGTATCTTTCCTTTTCTGTAAATGGGTTGAATTATGAGAATACTATTTTTTTAAAAAGAGCCTCTGCTGGTATTCTGTGAAAAATGCTTTTGTCTTTGAAGTCCCTTGTCCATTCAATACAATTTAAGCTCTACTTCATTGATGGTGTTGGGTTGAATTTTTAAATATTGACCTACATCTGTTGTGGTGGAAAGATCATGACCATGTGTTGATATAAAATGTTTAACGGGGCCACTATTTTTTTCTGAGGCATTGGGTGTGACCCTTGGCTCTACAAGGGAAATCTAAGCCACTCCCAAGTTCATCCTTCTGGTGCCTCCTAATATTTTGGTATATTTTGATGCGCAAGCGTGAATGGTTGATGATGGATCAGTTATCCTGGGTCAGTTGGGTGGGTGTAGAGCATTGTAGTGTTGTGATTAAAGTGATAGAGGAGCTATAGAGAGACAGTGTGAGTCCTACCACAAAAATCTGTCAACGTCTTGGCTTGGGCATGGATGGTGTTAACCCATGTGACTTCAAGTCCACATCATGGTCTACTTCGCATATTATATTGGTGAATTACAACCTCCCTCCATTGGTGGAAATCAAGAAAGGTCATATCATGCTTGCTCTCCTTGTACCAGGCAGGTATAAGGTGGCAAACATGGATGTGTACCTCGAGCCTTTGATTCAGGAGCTTGAAACACTATGGAGAGGTATCAAAGTTCATGATGTCTCAAGGACAATAAATAGGTGTGATATGGAGGTGAAAGGACTTTTTCTATCGACAATGCATGACTATCCCTGGTTCTCGGAGTGCTCAAGTACATACTTGAACTTTAAAACTTTAAACTTTAAACTTGTCTTACTCTACCTCTCAATCATCTTTATAACTCTAAACTTTATGACTATCCTGGGTTCTTGGAGTGCTGAAGTACATTATTTAACTTTATGATATTTAAACTTTAAATTTGTCGTACTCTACCTCTCAATCATCTCAGTTTTAAAATAGGTTTAGCAACCTCCGAAAATCATGCATGTCTGATTTGTGGACCATCACTTGTTTCGAAAAGACCCTCTACACTAAAGAAGGTGGTGTATGACAAAAATCATCGATTTCTCCCTCCACACCCCAAGAATGTGCCAAATGATGTATCTCACCACTTGTGATGAGGTGTAGAGATTGGTTTGAGGCATGGAGAAGCACCCCAAATCCACCACCCGATGGAATGTCAAAACACTCAATCTTCTTTCGACTTTTATATCGGTGTGAGTTGAAGATCAATTATCTCTTAGATCCCATGCATATCTTCAAGAATGTGGAAACAAATATTTGGGACCATTTAATTGGTGAAAGAGATACCAAGGCTACAAGGGATGACTTACAAAACATTGGACGCGTTCAAAGTGCATGGCCAATTGCAAGTGAGAGTGGTAACATGGTCCTACCAAAGTTACCATGGGTATTAACCAAGAAGGAGCACAATAAGTTGAAAAGTGTGATTGCCTCTTTTTTTACACCAATGGGAGTAATGCATTCATTGAAGGGTGCCTTCACAAAGACCAAAAAGAAATGAGAGGTACAATTATATGGCCTCAAGACACATGATTGGCACAAGATATTACAGGTATTCAAATATTACCTTATTCATTTTCTCTTTATGGTACATAATTTGTAGGCTCATATACTAACTTTCATTTTTTTGTATGCATAGTTTATTCTTCCAATTGCTATAGTTGGTTGTGGAGACAAGAAGGTGAGAGGCTATTTACAAAATGGGAAGCTTGGTGAGGTATGAATCTTCTCTTCAATTCACTAGCTAAGTTATATATAATATTTGGTATTCTCATGAAATCACAAGTTATGTATAATAAATAGTACACATAATTGCTATGTATGTGGGTACATATCCTTAAAGGAGATAGATCCTACATCCATTGAGATGGCTATTGAGGTAGTGCGTATGATCCAAGAAAACTTTCCTAAAACAATTCTCACTAGCCAACTGCATCTTATGATGTATTTGGTTGATAAAGTGGCACTTTGTGGTGTTGTTCATGTGTGATGGATGTTTTTCTTGAAAGGTTCTTGAAAACCTTAGTGTGAGACAAAGAGCAAGGCCAGAAGAAAGCATGGAAGAGGGATGTTGACGCAAGAGTCTCTTGTGTATATCTAAAAATATCTCTATTTCATAGATCCTTCCATGCCACGATTTATAGAGAAATGAGGAGGATGACCAACTAATCACTACTTTGCCACAAGGGAAGGAAGGCAACAAAGACTACATGAAGCATTATGTTAAAAGGTGAATAAATTCTTCATTCTAAATAGTCCAATCATATAGAAGTGGACTGGGAGATACAAGGATGCAATCAATAGACAAAAGAATGAGAGAAGAGCTTTCAAAAGAGCAAATAGACAGTTGCCATTCTTGCCTGGCTTAGAACCTCTACCAAATGTGATCAATATAGAATGGCTTTGTATGGCAATATCGATGGCATAAAAAATTGAGAGATGATCACAAACGAAGAGCATGATTTATGCATGAGGATGTGACCCTCAAGAAAGTATATTCTTCAACTATGTCTCATGCTTTGATTGTTATATATCTTGTTTAATGTACTATACTAAATATCATGCTTTTGTTTAATGTTAATACAAACTATATAATGCAATATGGTCAAAGGGAAGGCACTTTTGCACGGAGCATGTGGATTCTAAAAGAAACACATTTGATTGTGGTGTGATGGTAACTTTTGAGCAAGAAAGTTGAGCTAGTAGACATGATACCAATGTCATAGAGGACAATCTTGAGTATTGTGGAACTATTCAAGATATTCTTGAGGTTGGGTTTAGAGAATTTAGTCTATTCATCTTTGATGTCAGATGGTTCAAGGTGATATATAGAGGTGCTCAAGCAATCATGAAGAAAGATCCAAATCGGGTTTTTTCAAATTGGTTCCACTAAGTTTTGGAATGATGAGAAAGATACTTTCATACTACCTCAGCACTGTTAACAAGTTAGTAACCCAACCAATCACATTGGTAAATCTTGATGTAATATAATAAAAGTGTAATCCCTTTTCTTTGTGATTTTAGGTTGTGTTTCATGTCGATCAAATTGATCCAAAGTGGTCATATGTTATACAAGTTTCCCAACGTTCAAAATATCTTTCAAGATCAAGATGCTGAGGTAGAATCTTTGGATGAGGTGTAAGCACTACCTCAAATCAACTCATTGGAAGAAGACAATGATGAAAATGAAGAACCCAATTTAGAAAAGGCCGATCAAGAGCATGAGGAACATGAATCTGAAGAAGATAATGATAATGATATTGATATGAAACCCCATATTTTCATCTAGCTTCCATTAGTATAGACATTGATGAAGTAACACAAATGGATCTATTACAAGATGGGATAGATTCATGATTTTTGTAACTATTTTCCTTCAAACGTTTTTAACTATCTTCAATTTCTTTTTCAAACATGGCTTTAAGGGTTTTGATGGATGTTTTTTTAAAACTATCATCATTTTTTGTATATATGTAACATGTATAATCTAATTTCAATCTTCAACAACTCTCTAGAAATTTAAATCTCGATATAGCATCAAAAGTTTGCAACTATGCTCGCACTGAAAGCAGTGAAGTTACAGTGTAGCAGTGAAATTACAATGTAGCAGACAACGAAATTTTGCTACTGTGAGCACTGCTCAGCAAAGCAAAATTTTGTTGTTGGAAATGAAGTAGTAACAAAATTTCCCTACTATTGTCACTAATGAGCACCGAAATATTACTGGTGAGTAACAACAGAATGCCCCGACATGCCGAAAGCCTAAACCCTACTAAACAAACCCCTAACATGTTGTAGTGCTCATGCGGCACCTAAATTGGTGACCCTTGCACTCATTTTATCAAATCACAAATTATAATACAAAATTATATGATATAGACAATCAAGCATAATTGGCTCATTCACATGGGTTTAACAAAAATCACCATAATGCGCTTCCATATCCGGATCTTCATCAACAACGAGATCACCAAGTACATCAAGAAAAAGGCGAGACCAAGTGATGAACACTCCGTAACCAGGACAATGACATCATCAAGAAGAAGAAGAAAAGAGTGGAGTCAAGGTCACAACAACCAAGAAGCTATCATCTTCATCAATAAAAAATGTTCATAAAAAAATTATAACTCTTGTAAAAGCGACCAAATGAGCAAGTAATAAAAAATCCTCTCACTATCCATCTCTTAAACAAAAAATTGTTGTGAAAAAAAAACTTACTTCTTACAAAAAGTGCTTATAACTACGCTGGCACTGATCATGTAGCCAAGGTAGGAAAAATTACCAAAATTTGTAACCCTACTCTTAGAAGAGACCTCTAGACCTCAAGACCTCAAAGATAGGTTTAGTATTTATCAAGGGGGGGACCTCACTCTTAGAGATGACCTCTAGGCCTCAAAGATAGGTCAAGTCACCACCACCATCAAGGGGCGAAAGTGCTAAAGTAGCACATGAGCTAAAGTTGTTCACAACACATAGGGAAATGTAAAAAGTAAAAAGTGAAACAATATTTTGTAACCGACATCCAACCACCTTGAGTAGACCAAAGATTTAGCACCAAGGGGAGGTGTTGAGAAATATGGTGCCAAAGAGCATAAGGAAGAGGTAGGGAGTGAGAATGAGTAGCCAAAAAAGTGCAAAGCATAGCATGCAGCCACACGAGTAAAGGGATTTATCCCACATTGATGTACAAGCCCAAGGGTGTGCCTCCTCGGGGCCATTTCAAGCAATGAATCATATCACTTGAACTTATCAGTTTCTCTATGTGTCCAAGTTAATCTATCTTCGAGTCTAATTAACTTGAGTGTAATCTAATTAGCACAAACAATCATCATCATGAGTTCACTTAGGTATCACCCGCCTTAGATTAGTCATGTTAATTGTGTTATCATTAGAGTAGGATTAGTATCTCATTAGGAAGTTGATTATCTTTAGGAGAGCTTGATCCATGATTCTCAACAAATACTAAGTGCATGGACAAGTGAATGGGGTATCTGGAGAGACTATCTATTCTTCTCAAATCATCTATGGTCATAAGGCAACGAATATCCACCCGTGCATGTGGTGTAAAAGATTACACAGTCCACCAAAGGATCATGTTTCTTCAATCCCACACCTCATTTTTAAAGGTTATTGAGTGAGCTTAAATCATATGTCGATAACTAAAATGTGTGTGTGTGTGTTTGTGTGTACACATACACGTGTGGATTTTTCAAGTCTCTTGGTGCTTAAGAGGCCATGGAAAATCCTGGTCTTCCCCATACCATCGTACCCAAACATGCTCCGATGGGGACCAAACTTTGTGAGCATGTGGGGGGGACCCACCCCCACATGCTTGCATAGTTTGGTCACCATGGGAGCATGTTTGGGTTAGCAATTAGCACCCAATGTGGATTTTTCAAGTCTCTTGGTGCTTAAGAGGCCATGGAAAATCCTGGACTTCCCCATACCATCGTACCTAAACATGCTCCGATGGGGACCAAACTTTGTAAGCATGTGGGGGGACCCCCCACATGCTTACAAAGTTTGGTCACCACCATCGGAGCATGTTTGGGTTAGCAATTAGAGCCCAGTGCAGATTTTTCAAGTCTCGGTGCTTAAGAGGCCATGGAAAATCCAGGTCTTCCCCATACCATCATACACAAACATGTTGGGGGACCCTCCCACATGCTTGCAAAGTTGTTATATGTTTAACCGCTTCTTTAGCTTCTTCCCAGCATGAGAGATAGTCTACTGTGGTAAGAATATAGCATTTTCCTCTTCCTATGATAGGTAGAGGCCCAAAAGCATCAACACCCCATTTTTCAAAGATGTCAAAAGCTAAAATAGTACCTCTTGCTTTAGCCTTGAGGACCTTCTTTCCCTTAGATTGGCATGAGAGACAAGATTTGCACCAATGATGTGCATCCTTTTGAATACTAGGCTAGACATAGCCTTCCTGCATAATTTCATGCAATGTTGTTTTCACAGCAAAGTGCCCTACGCATGTGCCTTCATGATTTTGCTTTAAGATTCGATAAATTTCTTCTTTCCATGGTATTCTTGTGAGAATCAGATTTTCACCCTTCATAAACAAAACATCTTGTAGTAACCTATACTTGCTGGCTTTCCTTACAAAGGAATACTTTTTGGATTTGTCTAGTTCCTTTAGAATTACACCTATTTGTATGAACTCTTCCTCCTTGGAAAGAGTTTCTCTACCCAAATATAATGGTGTGTTAGCTTTAATTACAAATGTCTCTGTAATCATGTCCTGGGCTACAGCATGTGCATCTTCATTAGAGTCCCTAGCAATGTGTCTTATACTCCAAGCGCTTCAAATTTTCTAAGTAGAGCCCAAACCTGAGAGCATAAACTCTTCAATCTAGTATTCTTGCCTTGTCAGACACTAAGCACCTGCTTTACCACCAAAAGTGCATCCCTTCGAATTCAAAGTCTCTGAATACCAAGTTGAAGACACATTCGTAAGCGTGCTTGAAAAGTCTTGTATTCCACTTCATTATTTCTTTGTACATCTAGTTTGAGTCCTCGCTTCTTCATTAGGCCACCTTGTGAATCGTATATAACAACCCCTTTCGAAGTAACATTATGACTCTTTCTATAAGAACCATCAAAGAATGAAAGATGAGCATTAGTGATTTTTGATTCTTCTATCTTGGGTCCCTTTAGTGCTTCTTCTTTAATAAGCAAAGGACTCTCTTTGTAATAAGTAAGCAAATCAGCTAATGTAGCTCATGTACTTTATTCCACAAGGAAGGAAAATTGGAATTCTTGAAGCTCCACCACCCACTTCATAAAATCTTTGGACATAAACACTCCATTTATCAACTGAGGAAGTAAGGTATAACTAGTGAGAAACACAAAAGGCCTCGGCAAGAGATAATGCCTAAATTGTCTGCATGCATAAAACACACTAACCATTACAAGCTTAGCTTTTGACTCTACTCGCACAATAGCTAGGCTTCATGTAGTGTGAATTCCTTCCTTTTTGTAGCAACATGGCACCAATGGTGTTCTCACCCACAGAAGGGTTTACATAGAACATTTGTTCAAAATATGGCACTGACAAGGCTAGAAAAGCTCCTAATACCTCCTTTATTTTAAGAAAAGCTCCTAATACCTCCTTTATTTTAAGAAAAGTTTCTTCACACTCTTCGGTCCAATCCAAAAGATCCACTCTTGCTACTTTTTGCAAGGGATACAAAAGTTGCGAAACCAGAGAAATAAAACGAGACATATATTTTACCTTTTGGATATAGGTAGCTAGCTATTTGGTATCTTTGGGAGATGGAAACAACATCAATTCTCTAGCCTTGTCAGGATCCACTTTAATCCCATTTCTGATACAATGTGGCCTAATAACTTCACCCTTGGCTAAGCTAAATGACATTTTTAAGGATTCAATTGCCCCCCTCCCCCCCCCAACTTTCATCATATTTTTCGAAAGCTAGAGAAAGCTTGTTGCAATGATCATCCTTGCTGCTATGAATAAAAAAATCATCAATGAAATCCTATAAAAACTTCCCCAAGTATGTTGATAGAACTTGATTCACCGTCTTTAATAATGTGCATGAGCATTTGAAAGAACAAAAGGCATACATCTCTATTACAAAAGCATCCCCATGTAGTAGCATTCAAGAATTCATCATCAATAAAGGGCAAAGGATAAGGATCTTTCTTTGTCACCACATTCAAGGGGTTTGAAGTCAACACAAACCCTCCATCGTTTTTCCTTCTTAGGTATCACCACCATCGGGATGACCCACTCAACTATATCCACCAAGGTAGATGAAGTTTGCACGAAGTGATTTCTCCACATCTTCTTTCAAAGCATGCAGCTGCTCTTCTC
Organism: Cibotium barometz; assembly: GCF_041138505.1. NCBI lineage: Eukaryota > Viridiplantae > Streptophyta > Polypodiopsida > Cyatheales > Cibotiaceae > Cibotium > Cibotium barometz. Next base: position 18,384,427 of record NC_141054.1, read on the forward strand.
CTAACCTTTGCAACTTTTGCCTTATAGGCTTAGCTCCTTCCTTCAAGAAAATTCATAAGTCCTCTCCTTTGAAACCATGGATCTCCTCATATGATGTAATGAACAAGTTAGGGAATTTCCTCAACATTTGAAATACTGATCTCTTTCATTTTGAGTTAAATCTTTGCACAACATTCCTTCCAATAATGCTTGCTTTTCCAAAGGCTCCACCTTTGGCTGCATTAAGTCTTCAATCTGTTCATATGGCTCATACATAGCTTCTTCTTCATGGAGGGGTGCTAGATCAGGCTCAAATCCTTGTTTGCGATGATTCTGCCAGGATAAAAGAAAATTCCCCTTCATCAAAATCACTTCATTGTCAGTGCTTGAATCCACATCATTAGATTATGACCCATCCTCACTACCTTCCTCCATCTCTTGCTCCATCTATTGTTCATCATTTTCCATTTCTCATGGTTGTTTACTAACCGTGTCAAATTACTTCTTTTCCCCTTTTTTATTGTGAAGGATAATACATCCCGTCCTCCAATCTTGAATAGCTCCCACAGCTCTGAGCCATTGACAGCCTAAGATCAGTGGACATGCTCCCAAACCTAGAGGCATAACATGACTATTGACCAAAGCCTTAACTTCAAAGACTTCTACCTCCATGTTCTTGATCATGCCTAAGCACTGCACTTTTTGATGGTTAGCCGTTCAGATCTTCTTGTAATTGTCAATCCTAGTTGCTCTACACAAGACTGAGTTATTACACAAACTTGAGAACCTCCATCAATGTAGACTTCTCCAATATTTTTTCCTTTATGGCCAAGCATCCGTTGTAGGGAAAATATCTGGCAATTCTTCAAGTGCAAGTACTGTAACCTCTCCTCACTTTGGTTCTCTTGGTGGATTGCTTCCATTTTTTCCTTAATTTAGGGGCTATCCCAAGCAATTTTCCAAAAGTGATGTTTGCCTTTCGCTCTACTAAGTCAGGTTGTAAACTAAAACTTTGTTCTCCAACCCCCAGTGAAAGATTTGTGACCTAAAATTTTCTACAAGGCTTCCTTACTTTCTTCACTTTGACATCATCACCTTCTTTGTTTTTACCCTTCTTTTTGCTAGGTACAGCTCCATTGGTTCCCTCCCTTTTCCATACTAGCATCAAATTAGCCCCCCTTCAGTTGACTCTACTGTGATTAGGCTAGCCACCTTCTCTTTTGATGTCAAACCACTAGGTCTAGCACCACTTTTGATCTCTAGAGCATAATCCTTTGAGTGATCTGGAAGATGTGCAGATAGTGGTAACATATCCCCACCCATCCTTTTGGGCTTATCACATTCATAACTACAATGTCTTTGCTCTTTGCATGTAAAACATGTTGGCATCCACTTGGGCATGTAAACACCGCATCCTCTACAAACTTGATGTTGCATGGCATCTCCATTAGTGTAACCACCATGGCTAGAAGTACCACAGCCTCTTCCACTACTGTTCAGCATATTAAGACTAAGATTCTTCATCAAATCCACCAATTGATGCATCTCATGTCGAAGAGGATCAATCCCTTCTGCTGATTGTAGTTGATCTTTGGGTTGCTGGTGGCTCCCTTGTAACCATGGAAGCTTGGTCCCTTGGCCTACTTTCGGATGGCATGTCCATCTGATTCAATTTCTCTGCCTTCCACTCCTTATTCTTTGCCACTTCAACTGCCTCATCAAAAGTCCGACCCTTCTAAAGCGTATGCCCATACCATCTTCAAGCGTATGGCCGTACCATTTTTAAAAAAAAGAATGATTGTTCTTAGGGGGTTCTACACAGATGTTCCACACTTCCATGCACCTACGTTCGAGTAAATTGGTGCAAAACAACCGTCTTTCTGATGATGTAAACTCTTTCGAAGCTCCCTCGCTCATCATAAGGTCAGACCCATCAGTTAATATCATGTGGATCCAAATGGTCCTTGTCTTTAAAATCACCATTGAGAGCGAAGACCATCCCAGCACAAGACAAGAAACTCTTGCCCTCAAGACAAGACAACCCGAAGCTTAGTGTATGGATAGACCACCTGTCCAAGAGCAAGACCCTACCTCTCCCACACATTCACAGAGAAGCCTTACTTCGAGGCTCCGCGACTTTATCCTAGGAAACACACAGTCGAAAGAGCTGCAACCTAGGGCGAGAGGTATGGAACATCAACAAGAAAGTGAGCCCAGGCTCTCTAGATCCTAGAGCGAAAATAGGGCAAAGCGAACAACCACCAATTTGGAAAGCCATGCTTGTCTCCAAGAGTGGCTGATTCATACAAGGCCCAAAGACCCATATAAAACCTAGGGCCATGTCCATCTTCCCAAGGACTAGAAACATCATACCAGAGAGAGAGGGCCTACCCGACCCAGTCTCATCAGCCCAGTCCACCTGTATATGAATAGTACCCACCACAGGGAGCATACCCAGAGTACCACATTGGACCACAAGGGGCATAACCTAACCCACCCATAAGACAAGGGCCACCAATGGTCTATTATCACTTGGTCCCACTCCTCCTCCAATCATTCCTCAACTAACACCCTCTCGAGCCATGGCAGGGCTAACACTAGAAATGTTAAGATTAGCCATGGAAATAGAGGGGGTGGTCGCGCGGGCATCACTTCCCTAGCCCCAACTCAACCTGCACACCAAGACCCAGAATAGAGCGGAATATACTCGAAAACATCTCAAAGCTAATCACTAAATCCGATGGGACTAGAGACCCCATCCCACATTTGGAGATGTGTTTAACCAAATCTATGAAGCCTTTGGCCACGTGGAAGATCAAGTTAAGGTGAGTGCTTTTGGCCTCACCCTAGACAGTAAAGCTGACCAATGGTTTCGATCCTTGAAAGCTGAGGATAAGGCCACCTTTGAAACCTTGAAAGAGGATTTCAAGGTAGGATATTCTCATAAGGGTACCAGATGGAGTCCAGTGGTGGAACAACTACATAACGTTAGACAAAGGGATGGTGAAACCATCTGAGACTATATCAACAGAGTCAGATACCTCCACTCCCACTGTAGTGCCAGAGACAAGTTCTCTAATGAAAGGTTAATAAGGAGATTTTTGGAAGGTCTGGATGACGTACCCTTACATAATTCATTGTATACCTTGACCCATACCTCCTTCGAGCAATGTTGCAAGAGTGTTATGGACTTTGAGGACAACTTCAAGGGAACACATTCCCAAGAACTTCATGAGGGTACATCAAAAGCCTCATTTAAGACCACTAGTACAAAATCTAATGGAAAGAGAAAAGAGTCCACATCTGGACAGCAAGTTCAGTTGGCCTAATGCAGCAAATGACCCAGCATTGGAGAGCCAGCGAAGGCTGGGATCAGGTTGGCCAACCCCATCTCTATTCAAAGAGGGAGCTAGTATGGTGCCCAATCTATCGAGCTAACCACACCAACACGGAGTATCCACATTTGTGACCCCATCCCACCCTCTATTGCAAATATTGTCAAAGATGGGAAAATCACGAAGTCATGAACTACTATCAGCAAAGGGCTGCTCAAGCCCATGCTCTAGCTCAAGCCTCGCCTGCAAACCCAAGGCAACCGATGGCTCTCCCAACTCACCTGCTCTTCACAATGCACCTCAACCAAGCCAAGAAGTGGCCTAGAGAGGAATTCTAAGGGTACCTGAAATGTCCTTACCACCCCCAGTTCTCCCACCACCTCAACCCCCATTGCCACGAATCACACCTGTTTGTCAGCTAACCTTGACGGTGCTCTTTGGCACCACATATCTCAACATTTAGTTCTTTCTTGGTTGGCTCAATTTGATGATTATTTTGTTGGTGAACACTTCTCCGAGGAAGATAAAATAAAGTGTACTACTAATCCTTTGAGTGATCAAGCTTCATTGTGTGGTGAAACGCACTTCGCATGGGTCCTACCAGGCCTCTTACATGGGATCGATTCCAAGACAAATTCAAGTCTGGTTTTCTTCCTCCATAATTCCACCTTCACACTCGTCGAGCATGGAATCTTTTCTGCATGATAGATTGTGATACTGTTTCTCAATACACGAAGAGATTTTGGCTAGCTTCGTATGCTCGAGGATGTTCTTGAAGAGTCACTCCAACAAAAGTATGAAGATGGTCTTGAGACAACTATTCAAGCGGATGTGAACATGTTCAAGCCAACTTCTCTTAATGATGCAATCTCTCTTGCTCATGATTCTGATTGCAAGAAAGGTTTGCCTCGTCAATTACCTCGCAGTGGTTAGTATACTTCTCCACCCAATCGACAATCTTCTTTCATGGGGAATCAAGTTTTCGGATCTTCTTTTTGACACTCTCAATTTTATCAATCTCCTTCATCATAACAACGACATCCATGGAATGGTAATAATGGTAATTTTGGTAATGGTAGTAGCAATGCACACACTTTTTCCAATTCAAATGTAAAGAACAATTTTAATACTACCACCCCAAGCAATGTACACCCCAAACCCAATTCTAGTCATAATAGTAATGGACCCACTCCTCACCCTACCCAACCTCATCAAGGCAATAATGTGCCTACATGCTTTAAGTGTCATCGAGTGGGACATCGAGCTGACAATTGTACTTTTTGTTCTACTCAAGTGGCACAACTCCACAATATCGAAGACGACACATACTACGATAGTGATGGTGATACGGCTCCAGATTGGACGAAAGATCAACTCAACAATGAAGAAGTGGGTACGCAAAGCGAATCGACAGGTACTTCAATCACTCCTCACTCTTTGCTTCGTATGAAAGAATCTATTCATGGAAATCATATCACTATTTTGCATGATGATGGTAGTACACATGATTTTATTTCTAAAAAGGTAGTTTGTAGGTTGCATTTGGAGACTCATCCTTTGTGTTATAAGGTTAAATCTGTATTTCAAGGCACACGCTACACGGGAACTCGTGAAGTTTGTGACCTTGAGATACAAATTGGACCTTATAAACAAAAACCAAACTTTCTCAGTACACCTTTGCATTCTAGTGACATTATACTTGGTATGCAAGTTTAGACATGAATTCAATCCTCCACATATTGATTATTCCATGCATACTATGGATTTCACACATAATGGTACTCTCATACAATTAGTTGGTGATCGTTCTCTTGAGATGTATCCATTATTATCCCATACCCAAGCTAAACGTGCACTTCGGGAGCAATTACGTACATACATGATTTTAGTTAATGAAGTGCAAGCATATGAAAATAATCTCACTCCTTCTCAGCAAACATTAGGTTTCCGGATTGTTTTGTAGACGATTTACCTCCTACCTTACCTCTTTCACATCCTGAAGACCATACTATAGAGATTATTCCAGGTAGCCAACCACCTCATAGAGCTCCTTATCATACAAATCCTCTTTAACAAAAAGAAATAGAATGCCAAATTAGAGAATTATTAGACAAGAAACTTATTCGACCTAGTAGTTCTCCTTTTGGTGCACCTGTTCTTCTTGTTGAAAAGAAAAATAAGACTTACTGCATGTGTATTGATTATAGAGCTCTCAATAAGATCACAGTTAAGAATATACATCCCATCCCTTGTGTTGATGATTTGCTAGATAAGCTTAAAGGTGAATCTGTCTTTAGTAAATTTGATTTGAAATCTGGATATCATCAAGTTTGAATGACTAGTTCTGACATTTATAAAACTGCTTTTCGTACTCAAACTGGTCATTATGAATTTTTGGTTATGTCTTTTGGTCTAACCAATGCACCTGCTACTTTGCATCATTGTTTTCTTTGATGATTTGCTTGTCTTTAGTAAGAATCATGCAGAACATGAAGAGGATCTTACATTAGTGTTTAATCTTCTTAAAGAAAATCAACTTTATGTTAATCCAGATAAAAGTCTCTTTTTCCAAGATGAAATTGAGTATTTAGGCCACACTATTTCAGGTTAAGGTATCAAAGTTGATCCAAAAAAGGTAAAAGTCATTAAGACTTGGCCTACTCCATGTGTTAAAGAAGTTAGATCTTTTCTTGGTTTGGCTGGTTTTTATAGGAAGTTTGTTCGTAATTTCTCATTGATAGCACTTCCTTTAAACAATGTTGCTTAAGAAAGGTCTAGTTTTTCGATGGAGTGAAAACAAACAAAAATCGTTTGATAGACTAAAATATTTATTGACTCATGCCCCTATCCTCCAACTTCCAGAATCTACTCGGCCGTTCTTCCTCGTAGAGTCACTGATGCTAGTGGCTCAGGAATCGGTGTTGTCCTCTCGTTGTCCTCATGCAGGATGGACATCCTTTGGCTTATAAGAGTCGAAAATTGACACCTTCTGAACTTTCGTATAGTACATATGACAAGGAGTTATTAGCAGTTGTCCATGTCTTCTTATGCATGTGGAAATATTATCTTATGGGTTCTAAGTTTATGATTAAGACTGACCAACAAGTATTAGATATCTTCTTCATCAACCTCTTATCTTAGATCGCCATATTAAATGGGCATCTTTTATTCAGAGCTATCAACTTGGTAAAGAGAACGTAGTTGCTGATGCACTTAGTCGACGACCTCTTGACATTCATTCTTTGCATGATATGTGTGACTCATATGTTACAGATCCTGATTTTTCTAATGTTTGGCACAAGTTAGAAACTAATAATTGGTTGTCTCTTCATGATTATGCATATAATGATGGTATCCTTTTCTTTCAAAAGCGTTTATGCATTACACTTCCTTATAGATCTTTTATTCTTGAAGAGATGTATCGTCCCTCATATGTTGGTCATCGTGGCATTCTCACTACTCTTTGCACCATAGAAGAATATTTTTATTGGCCACAATTAAAACATGATGTTGCTTGTTTTGTATTGGAATGTGTGACATATCAACAAGTTAAAAGACGCTAAGGAAAACAGTATGGACTACTCATGCCTTTACCTATTCCCGCGGCACCATGGGAAGAAATTCCTATGGACTTTATAACTGGTTTACCTACCACATCTTCTCAAAATGATATGGACAATTGTTGATAGGTATAGGAAACAAGCTTATTTCATTGCATGTCGTAAAACATTGAATGCTTCACATGCTGCATAATTGTTTATCAAAACTGTCTTCACAAATCATGGTTTACCTAAAGTCATTATTTCAAATCGTGATTCTCGTTTTTGTAATCATTTTTTGATGGTATTTTTTTCAAACTTAGGCACTAAAAATGATTTTAATTCTACATATCATCCAGAAAGTAATGGAAAAACTGAGGCCACAAACACCACTATTTTAGACCTTTAAAGGTCTTACACTATCTCATCTCCTGCAAGTTGGGATCAGTATTTGTATCTTTTGCAATTTGCATATAATAACACACCTTATATAGCCATTGGCAAAGCTCCTTTTGAGATTTTATATGGTAAGAAACTTCCAGCTCCAATTACTAGACTTTCTCATGAAGTTCCAGCGGCGGCGGCCGATGATTTTGTCGTGACTCATAACCGTATTTTGGCCGAAGAAAATGATTTAGTTTGGCTTCACATAGAAAACCGCAGATTAAAGTCTATTGAGAAATATCCATCCATTAAATTATCTCCAAGATTTTATGGGCCTTTTATAATTATTGCTAAGATCAATGACAATGCTTATCGTTTTTCCCTTCCTAACCATTAGAATATTCATAATTCCTTTCACATTCGTCTACTTCGACCCTTTAAAGGTACACCACCCTCTACCCCCATTTATGAGATGACCCACCTCTCCTAGAGACTGATATAAAAATTTTAGTTCCTAAAGCAATTCTTGATCGTGAGCAAACTACAACTCACAATGGCAATGTTTATGTCAGATATTTGGTTAAGTACAAGAATCATCTTGTAGAAGAATTTCAGTGGATTCCAGACCATGCCCTTACTACACACTCTACCCTGATCAACTCTTTTCACACAGTTGCAGTGAATTTTACACTTGTTGGTATTGAGACCGGTGTACTCGTGTGAAGGTGACCGATTTGAGGTATCACACGATTGGCAATTTATTTTGGTATTTGGCATTGGTATGTGTGAAGGTCATCGATTTGAGGTATCACACATGGTTATTTTTCGTGCAAAGCTCACCGAATTGAGGTATTGCACGAGGTTTTGATATTGTGGAATCAGATTTTCTGTGATGGATATTTTGCATTTGATATTTTCTTTCATGCAAAGGTCACGGAATTGAGGTATTGCACGTAGTTGTTTAAATATGCAAAGGTACCGCCTTTGAGGTATTGCATGTTTAGCAACTGAGGACAATTGCTTTTCACACCAGGGAGGAATGTTGGAATTATTAGAATTATTTGGCATTTATGGATTTATTTGATGGATATTTATTTTATGTGCAAGCGAGACTAATCACCTCTAACTTGTCACATATTTTGAGCTTATATTTCAATGTCTGTGCAAATCAGTGGGGTAGGGTTAGTGTGCGGGATGTGCATGGATCCACTGGGCTTGCTTCAACGAAAATTTATTGCTGCATAGCGCATGGCGATTATTTATGATCGTCGGCAATGACATTGATATTTTATGTGCACATTATTATGTAACATTTTGATATACAATAGTTCTATTTCATAAGTGAACCTTAGAGTGTTCACACTTTTGTATTTAGGCTTATGCAAGCCCAAAGTGGAGATCCATATTTTTGGCTACATGTATTTTTGGCTCTTGCTTTTTGTACAAGGAAATATATTTAAATACACCATGAAGAGGATGTGAGCCACTCTTATGGTGGGGGAGATTTAACCCATTCTTGTGTCGCATGCATAAGCTTTCATCTATTTTGAGTTTGAGTATTTCTTTCAAGTTGATTTTTATAGAGGGCCAACCATGAGCTTCCAATAGTTATGCATTGGATACAATTGGGAACACTAATTGGATGATCTTGGATGCATGTTGATGCATTGTGAATACCTTGCAATTACAAGAGGAGTTAATGGGAATCAATAATTTTATTTGCTTATATTGAGTTTCCCGAACACTGGATTGCAGAAAACCGGTCGAACACTGCGTTATGGCCATGCACAGGCCACATGTGCCAACCGCGTGGCACCTCGAGGTAGCCAAAAAGAGCCACGCCCTCATGCCATCTACGGCCAGGAAGAGCACCACCTCATCGCCATCTACGGTCAAAAACTAATCTACAGCTAAACAACCCTTATCATCATCTATGGCCCGCGCCTTGCATTGACACCGCCTGAACGGTTGCATCACATAGGCATCGACTCCGTTCTCTCGCACATGTGTTCTCTCGTCCAATATAGTCAGACATTTGAAGTGATCATGCACTTGCCTCATCTCATCGATGATTTCTTTTGCTTCTTTCTTCACTTGGGGTAAAGCTTTGATGGAATAATCTATACGAACATGGGCATTTGCATTTCCAACTGGGCAGCATCCATGAATGGTGTTGGAGTAGAGTCATCTCCATTATTATTTAGAGCCCTCTCTTGATGCAACCTCTGGCCATGGCTGTTCCTACAGCTTTGTTTGTTGTCTCTTCTACTCCTACGAGCTCCTCAAGAATGTTAAGTGCTTCCTCCAACTGGCTTTGTTTGCAGTTTAGCGTTAGAGTGTGCTTTGAACAAGAGAATTATGTGCTTTTAATCATCTAATAGCAATCAATTTTTGAAGAAATTATTGGTTGTTCTGAGTGCTTCACTCTCTTGAATTTGACGGGGTATGGATCGGTCTTTCCGTGTGAGTCCTTTGGATCTCTTTCTATTCATCTAAAGTGGTCAACTTATATTTGGTCTAATGGGTTGCTACCACTTTGTTGTTTTAATATTCAGCCTTTAGCTAAGTAATGCAACTTTGTAGATTATCAATGTGATCTTTTATTTATGCGGGCCAGTCCTCCACTATTGTTGTGCTATTTGTTTTTCAGCTTCTTTAGCATCTTTTAATATAATCTTTTATGTAGTGGGCAGGTCCTCCACTTCTTTTGATTGTATGTGGCCAAGAATTCCATGCAGAGCTTGGTATTGACATGGCAATCAATTGCCTTGGCATACCACTTGCTACAGCTTTTTTAGGTGCCAAACCCTAACTCTAGATGATGTGATTATGCAGGTTTTGGGTCACAACCATTATCAGCAGGATGGGGTCATGGGATATAGTCATGGGACATGACTACACAATCATGGGCATGATTGCCGATCACCGGCATGACTTTGAGTCGAATTACGTAAGTCATTTTGAAGCATTGCTAGTGCAATTGGTTAATTGGCAAGGTCAACTAGACAACTAAGGGAGATACATGTAATTTTTTACCTACTTGAGTAGGCAACGTGATTATGCAGTCATAGGACATGATTACATAATCATGACTAGTGATTGCTTCTATTTTTGAAGTTTTTATTGGTTATTTTGAGTGGTTCTCTTTTTTTGAAAATATTGTGGACTGTGTCTACTTCAACAGAATGGGCTACTTTTATAAATACATCCAATATCCATTTGAACATAGACAGAAAGGGATATTTGATGACATTGACCAAGAACACGCACAAATCATGACATACATTGTGGAGAGAGGATAAGAAACCATAGACCTTGCACAAGTTTAGGTGCCGTTCCTACTTGCTCACACAACAGGTAGTTTTGTGAGAGTGAAGTCAAGCAAACACGATGATGGAGATGTAGGCACACACATTGCTCACAACACAGAACTTCAAAGAAAAACGTGTAAAAATCATGGTTGGTGACATTTTAAGGCCAAGTCATAAATGGAAGGCTGTTGGGTGCCATGTGGCAAACCCTAATTGGACATTGAAAGTAATGTCATGATCTCATCATATAGTCATGGAACCAAATCATGACTTCTAATACTACCACGAAATCACGTAATGGAATCGTGTATAGGAATCACATAACAAAATCACTCCTTTTGATCACATAATGGAATCACGCAACAAAAACACTTAACAGAATCATGCAACTCGATAACACCACGGGATGACGCCCATTATCATCGATATCAACCGTAATTATAAAGTTAGGGGTGATCCTAGGCTGACCTAAACATGTAGTAATAAACAACACATAATGGTTGACTACAAGCGCGGGTGTGAAATAACAAAGCTTTAACCAGAGTCTCCCCATCCAATTTGTTGGTGCTCAATGACATCAGGGAGCAATTAAGAGGAAGTTAGTAGGTTAGTCCTAACTTCCAATTTGTTGTGCGCAACAACATCAACTCTAGAAGTGAGGAGGAAGTTAGTATGTTAGTCCTTCCGAGGAGCAGTGTCTTGTCTTAAGCACACAGTTTATGCCAAGCATACCTTGAGATTGTTCTTGACGTGGTGGGTGGTGGTGTTGTAGACCTAGTAGGTCCTCTTTAGAGCATAGGAATTCCCATTCCATCCATTTTATCAAGATTTCCATTGACTCATTGGTAGGTTCTTGTGGTAACAACTTGAACTCCGAATTGTGTTCTTGTGTTTTTGCCATCATTCCCTTGCCCTTGGAGCAAGCATCCATTGGGATTTCCTATTTTTACTCCATGTTGTTGGGGCTAGTGCAATTTTTACCTAAGTTTCTTGTGGCTTTGACATAGGTTATTATGGGGCAGTTTGTTGTGGCTTCAACATAGGTTGTTGTGGCATTGACATAGGTTCTTGTGGCATTGACATAGGTTCTTGTGGCTTTAACATAGGTTGTTGTGGCTTCTCAATCATAGTATTGGGCATAGTTTTGGGCCACTTATAACATTTGAACATTCCCCTTTCGAGGTTGGTTTTCATGTTTCAGTCTTCTTCAACCTTTTTTTTTCTTTGGAACCCAGATTTTGATGCTCCCTTGATAGTATCCTTGGGCTTCCAAAGTTCTTTTACTAGTATCCATAACCTTTTATAGTGCTGGTTTGTTCTTTCCATTTGGACTTTTTTTGTGTTTGGTTTGTCGTCGGTAAAAGCTTTCCCTTAGCAATAGTTGTGTTCATATTCACTTTCTCACATTGTTTTGGAGCTTAAATCTATGTTTATCCTTCATAGTACCCTTGGCTCCTTTTAAGAGTTCTTTTGGTACCCACTATTTTTGCCTTGGAATGCTCTCAGACTTACCCTATTGAGTGGATTTTTCTTCTAGCTTCTTTTTTTGGTCTATTGTTTTGGGGCTTTCCTTTTTATCTTCTTTTGAGGGGTAGGTAGCATGAGTACTAAACTGGTGACCACTTTTTGGAATTCTTGGGTTAATTTGTCGTTTTGTGGCATGGTGTATGGAATCCCTTCATGTTCAAGTTGTGCCATTGTATGAGCCCAGTTGTTGATGGTACATCCCGATACACTATAATCCAACCTCTTCCCATCAACATCTCTTCCTCCATCATCGTACCTACTAGCATAAGATATACCTTTCCAGCAAAGTGATTATTTTTGTTTGACACAAAAACTTTAAAAACTCTAATAAAACTAACTATCCCTGAGTGTATACTCTTAATTTTGGCCCTTGTTAGTTCTAGCTTAGGTTATCCCATTTTGACCCATGTTTTCAAGGTTTGGTGTTTTAGTTTTAGTTTTGCTTCAGCCTCCTTAGCCTTGGCTTCTTCTTGAACTTCTCTTTTCACATTTTCTTTCTTTGTTTTCTTTTATTTCTTTTTATGTTGCTGAGCTAGCGTATCTAGAGTCAATGGGGGCAATAATACTTTTTTAGTTTATTACCATTGATGAAACTTCCATTTTAACTCCATCAATGGTCTTGATACGCATTGACCCTTATTGAGTCAGCTTCATGACTCTAAATGGTCATATCCCTTGTAATTTTAGTTTTTGGCGTTGGTTTGACTTAACTCTATACATCAGCACTAAATCCCCTTCCTTAAGTTCCTTTGTCTTAAGGTTGTGGACCGTGGTCAAACCATTACATACGTCTATACTTCTCCACCATCATACCATGCATGGCTAACATGCGAGTTTCATTCAACTTTTCCAATTCTAGTATACTTTTCAGCCAATGCATTTTCAATCCACTCTCCCTCACTACCACCCTTAAACTTGGCACTAGATACTCCATATACCTAGGAACGAATAAAAAAACCTAAAACAAAACTAAAAATAACAAATAATTAAATACATGCAAATGCACCTACATGCACATAGCACATACATACACCCATGCCTTCACATGCACCTATGTGCATATATCATTTACATACACCCACGCTTGCATGTGCGTAGTCTCTACTTATGGTAACATACACACACCCATGCTTATACATGCACATTCTCTACTTATGGTAAAACACACAAGTACATATAGTTTTTTTAAAAAATCCAAAAACAAATTGAAAGAAAGTACCATGTGGTGACACAGGCTCATGTATGCCACGTGTTAAAAAAAACTTAATTTTTTAAATTATTTCATATATAATACATATATTTATAATTATATATAAATATATGTATGTATGTATGTATGTGTATATATGTATATATGTATGTAGAAAGAAGAGAGAGAGAGAGAGAGAGAGAGAGAGAGAGAGAGAGAGGAAAAATAGAAAACAAAAAAGAGAGAGAGAAAGAGAAAAGAAAACAAGAGGAGAGAGAGAGCAAGAAAGAGAGAGAAAGAGAAAGACAAAAAGACAGAAAGAGAAAAGAAGAAAATTAGAGAGAGAGAGAGAGAGAGAGAGAGAGAGAGATTTTATGCATGTGCATTGCAGGTGAAATTTTGCAGCTGGCAAGACGGCGCTCAGAAGAGAATCTCTGCGGGTTAGGCTGGTGCCAGCAAGGTCAATAGAGGAGACAGGGCTTGATCCATCTCTATATGGAGGGTTTTTGTCCCCCCACGGAGCACCGTCACCAGGCAAAGAGACGTGGAACACGGCGTCACTGGGTCAGCCGAAAGCAGAAAGCCCGATGGCCAAAGACAGACACCATGCAAAACCACCAGTATGCTTGAAGTGTCAGCATGAGGAAAAAACAAGATTTGGAAACTCTTCTGGTTTAGCACACATGGAGGAAAAAGGCCGGGATTTGTTAACTGAACATGGGCATCATTCCAAAGTAGAGAGGAGGAGGACGAAGAAAGGCATAGTAGTCAATTCTGATAACAGCTTCTTCAAAGCAAGCAAACATGCTGCCTTTGTTGGCAAAGATAGGAAGGTTTCTCAGGCAGGATTTTCAGGCGCCTCAATGGTTGAAGGGGGTGCTAGCATGTGGGAGCTAGGAGGAAGCATCAGATCATTCACAGACAAAGAAGACATCTCAGATGGGCCCCGTAATAACCCCTTTATATATGCAAACTTTGGACCGACTTCAGATGAAGTTGTTGGCTCCTTAAAGGAGGGAGAGGTTCAAGAAGTTATACTATCTGCTGATGGGGTACGGGAGGTCGATAGAATGCCTCTTGTAGTCAGGAAAACCTCTACGTTGGATTCACATGCAGACGATTCTTTCACATGTGGGACCTACACTGTTGCAATGTTTCCTCAAAACAGAATTTTTGAGGAAGTAGATAGCTCTCTAGCATTGCAATCTTTTGATGCTTCTCCTTCCGGCTTGTCTACTCTGGAAAGTTGGGGGGAAAGCTCTGAAGGTGCTGCACTATTGCAATCCACTCATGTTTCAGACACAAAGGTTGGTGTTTCTCATAAAGAAGCCTCCCCTTTGGTTGTTCCATTCAAGATGGATGCTCGCAGTAGATGGAAACGAGCTGCACACAGTGTTAAATTCATAAACCACATGGCTGCAAACATAAGGTCAACATCTACTGATCTTATTGAGGATAGGGTAGTGGATGAAATGTTGCAGCAACAACAGGCCACACAAGATGATTCTGGTGGGGTTGGGGCCACTGCTTTTGAAGGTGCAAAGACTGTAGCACGGTCAAGGTCTAAGGGAAGAAAAGGCATGGAGGGATTGCTAGTATGGCAAAACAGGGGTTTTATTACATTCTTCCAAGATTTCTATGTTGCCTGCTTAAAGGTTTGTCTTGATCGAAATTCACATGCTATTACATTTTATCTCCACACATTCATCGGTATCTCTACAGTTGTTGGCTTTCACATGTTTAACATGATAATTGTCATCAATGACATGTGTGCACATGCACACACATGGGTGTGTGTGTGTCCTGCATGCACATGCACGTGTCCTTGCGTGCATGTGCATTTGTGTTTGTGAGCTCAGTGTGTGTGCCGCGCGCACACACACACACACACATGCAGGGCATGTGAGGGGGGGGGGTGTGCGTGCGTGCGCGCTATTTGTGACCCAGCCGCTCAATAGCACACACACACACACACACACACACACACACACACATGCAGGGCATGTGGGGGGGGGTGTGCGTGCGTGCGCGCTATTTGTGACCCAGCCGCTCAATAGCACACACACACACACACACACACACACACACACATGCAGGGCATGTGGGGGGGGGTGTGCGTGCGTGCGCGCTATTTGTGACCCAGCCGCTCAATAGCCACATGTGACCTATCAAGAAGTCACATAATATGTGTTATGCTAGGCTATAGGGACTGTTGTTTTGCTTATAGCAATCTGCATATGACTTTCAACACTAGGGCACAATGACTAGAATAACATGCTGACAATTTTCACTGCCCATTTTGTGGAGGGATGTAGAAAGACCTGGAGGGGAGAAAGAGGAGAAAAAGGAACAGAGGGAAGTGTGTACCATATGCCTGTGCACTGTACCATGTGCCTATGCACGTGCCCTGCATGTGTGTGTGTGTGTGTGTGTGTGTGTGTGTGTGTTGGGGGGGGGTGGGGGGGACTGAGCCATGTGTAACATTTGTAGGTCCTGCCAGTGGTGCTGGTGTTGTGTTTGTAATTGTGCAAACACCACCATGTTCAAAGTTTTAAGTGCTAAAGGCTGGGCCCACACAAAATCACAATCATCTAATCCCCACCTAACGGGCAGGCCATAGTCAGTCTAGATAGGGTCTTTTTTAAACCATTTTGGGAAGGCCAAAGACCACACAGCGGTTGTACAGTCATATACATCTTTTTGTACCATAGTGATTTATGAAAATACAGTTCATCTCTCTATCCTCTGTGTTGTCTATTCATTGCTTTTGCATTAGTGTTCCTAATTAGAAGGCTTAGGGCTGGATCAAGTAACAACATAGGTATCAGAGCATTCAGACTTAGCCATCTAAGCACTCAGCTTTCCCAAGAAAGGTGCACGGATCCATGGAAGAATGCCATTTATGAGGTGGTCTGCAGAAAGCAAAGCCAGAGGAAAGCATTCCCTGGGAGTAGTGTGCTCAAAGGAGTATACCATTGGCTCTCAGATCAGTTCCAAAGGCGGAGCATCATGCGTGATTATTCTTAGCAGGAGACCATAGCTACGTTAAGGGAAATGGATTGCAGGCATGGGGACAAAGTGGAATAGACCCACAGTCCTCAAACATGACAGGGTTTTCAAGAAAAGTATCAGAAGTCAAGCAGTCAAAGTACAAAGTCAGTAGTCCAGGGAGGAAGGATGACAATTCTCCAACCCGTCATCAAGTTTAGTAGCAGGAGGGAATGTCACGTGCACACATGTGGACATAGCTATTCCCTCATTAGGCAACAATCTTCGGGTAGATTTAGGGCACTAGCAGGCTCAGGCATGGAAGAAGCAGCAAGTCGACAAGCATCAAGCATGAGAAAGCTGGCCGAGAGCAGGTATTCAGATATGGGCATCATCAGGGCTGGCCGACATGATCATTCAGGGTTTATTAGCAAATAATCTCTGTTCTGGACAAATGGAATTGACCAACAGCTATTATTCTGGCCGACTTGTGCATATAGAGCCTATAAAAGGCTAGGTCTGCACAACGTCACAATCATATGATCCCCACCTAAGGGGCAGATCATAGTCAGTCTAGATAGGGTCTTTTGTTTACCATTATGGGAAGGCCAAAGGCCATAGACTAGTTGTACAGTCATTTACATCTTTTTGTACCATAGTAATATACTAAAAATACAGTTCATCTCTCTCTCTCCTCTCTGCTGTCTATTCATTGCTTTTGCAGTAGTGTTCCTAATCAGTAGGCTTAAAGCTTAGGGTTGGATCAAGTATAGCAAGGCTTCCACGCATGCAACACAGGCATTGAGCCTTGGAAGAATTTCTTTATGTCTCACATTTCCGATTGTACACCTCATGGTGGTGGAGATTGGATGCTTAGTTCATGTTTCATCTTCACTAAGGTAGAGTATAGGGCACCTTCCTCTCCACTTATAGCTGCCATTATCAGAGCCTAGCCTGGAGTAGCATGAGACCTTTTTTGAGACAGAGGTTTCCTAGATCAGAGGATGAGGCTAATAGACAGCCCATTATGTGGAATGACCTCATTAGAGATGAGGTTGGGCGACCTTTGGGTGCGTCTGGATATATGCAGTAGCCTGGTTGGGAGACGTGCATTGACAATTATTGCTTAGAAAACTTTTAAAAGTCTTCCTATGGATTGGAGACTTGCATCTACCTAGCATCTCAGAGGGAATCTTAGACGGATCGATCAAATTGATGCACCTATACCTCATGAGTCACAATCAACATCATCCTAGGTGACTGGGAGTTTTCTCTAGGACAAGAGTGCCATTACAGGTGTTAGCCTTGTCGGATCAGGATGAGGAGGGAGATCACGTTTTTTGTTCTAGTTAGCCAGGATGGAGATTGTTGAAATGTGTCACATGAGATTATTCTTGGCACTAACGACTCTTCATCCAGTGAGAGTGGTGTTAAAAGACATGGTGTGAGCTTAAGCTTGGCAATGGTTAAGTGAATCAAACAATGAAGATGATTATCACGTAAGATAACTCACATGAATGAAACAACACATGCAATCACTTAGATTAAGATGAGGTATGACCAATGAGCAATGGAATATGCTCAAGATTCACCACTTAGACATAACCATAAACACAGAGAGTGTGTGTGTGTGTGTGTGTGGAGTGCGTGTGTGAGAGCATATCTTGATACAGAGTTCTACACCCACTATTGGGCATTGATGACGTTAGTGGGGATGTCATAGTATCTAGTCTATACTCTGCATAATGGAGTTGATAGTTATATAGTCTTGTGGGTTGACTACCATGAGTATACAACATGCACGTTCCTAAAACATACATCTAATATCATTGACATGAGAAGCAACTCTAGTTTTGTCAGCCTTTTTCATCCTGTAAAGTTTCTTCCTTAAGAACTTCAGCTGCATTGGTTTGCCCAAAAATGGATTTGAGCCTAAGGCACGCCTAATTAGAAGTCTTTGTTGAGCTCACCTAGCCCACAAATGATGAGAGATAAAGCTTTGGAGTCTAGATTAGTCCATTTAGAATAAGATCTAGATCTCTATTTGGCCTCTTTTCAGTGCCATTGACCACTCCTGTCATGTGCATAGAGTGTATCTACCGTGTGTAGTAGGCACATAAGACTGGCTTCGAGGCTTGGGGTAGCTTGGAGCCAGGCACGCAAATTGGCGAGCTGGGCTGGGGATGGACTGATGGGCAGGCACCCATGTGTGTATGTGCGGTGACCGGCCAAGAGCCTATAAAAGGGTGGCCAGGGTTAGTCATTCAGTTAGAGTCTCACGAGTCTATGCCAAAGCTTTGTGGTGAGGAGCCTGGATCTAGTGCAGACGTGCACCTGCTTCATGCAGCCGAGGTCGGCAGCAGTCTGGAGGCCCTCGAGGGTAACCTCATGGCGATATGGGACGTCATGGGGTAGAGGTTGGTCGGTACGTCTAGCTAGCTAGCTCAACTCGTGGCTTGTGGGCTTTGCCCACGGCTGTCGTGGTTGGGTGGTGAGTCAGGCCTACGTCCCCTTTATGGTTTTGTGGCTTTGTTTTGCAGGTTTGGAGTCTTGTTGCAGGTATGTCCTACGAGGAGACCCTGGAGGTTTGACAGTGGTATCAGAGCGTGCCTTGAGGGTGTGCAAGTCGGTAGGTAGAGAGGAGAAGAGTATGAGTTTATGTCATAGTCTGTTTTTTTTCTGATTTTAGAACTGTTTGTTTTCTTTGCATCGCTGGAACCATTCACTCTACGTGAATTTATGATGATATGATGGTCTCTTCCAAAACCAAGACTGTAACCGAGTAGGGGAACAAACATAAAAGGAAGTTCTCTGCGTCGATTATTAGCACATCAGAAGGGAAGTCTACGGACCAATCTTCGAAGAATTCTTTTTTTTCCGAGAAAAAGATCCTTCAATTAGTTAAAGAAAAACGGCCGCAAAGGACTAAGTACAACCACAACGAGCTAAATACAGTCTTACCTCATATAAGAGCGGGAGACAAATGATCAAAGGGAAAGAGATGCTTCTCCTCCGGCTGGCCGCTTTGTGAGGAGAAGGCTATCTCATACATGGGGAGGGGGGGGACCATACAGGTGGTCTGTAATGTCAAATGGGGTCATCGCCTCTATTTGTGAGGAAAGGGCCAAGCCTCCAAAGTCTCAAGAAGGCTTTCCGCCGCTTTTGCATGCGGTCAGAACCTCATGGAAAGCCACTTTGAATTGAGGTCATCTATACGAAAGGCATACTCCTTACATGTCTGTTGATTTCTCAAAGCAAGCTCTACCATAAGCTTCTTTTGATAAAATTAAGTTATTTCTAATTGTTTTACCACGTGGGGTGATTGAAAACTATGGCTGCTTCCCGAGTCAATCAACACTTGAAATACACTATTCGCAATCTTGATAGGAATATTAATTAAATCTTAGTTTTCGACCTTACCTGTATAAACAACAGCATGGACAAGTGCATATTCTTCAATCTCCTCGGCCATAGTTGCAGCAGCTTTATCTCTTGCTCCACGAGCGTTGTCATTACTTGAAAATCCACGTACATTCTCTTGTAAATTTTACCTTGTTTTTTTATCTCTTTTAGTTAATCTCTCACGCACCTCATGTGATGCTGGCTTGTTTTTGCACTCATTAGTTTATGAACCTTTGTATACAAAGGAAATCATGCCGCACCTTTTCTATCATCTCTGGAAACAGATATGTGACCCATCTGCAGTCTCTTATTCTGTATAAAATTTCCCTTCTCATCATAAAATGGATTTGTGAGCCATCTTGTGAGTATACAAAAAATTGACAAAAGCTTTTTCAAAGAAAAGATACTTCTAGTTGTATCACAAAAATAGAAAATAATATGTATCACCCAAGACCTGCAACATCAGCTTTAAGTGCGGACTGCCCAACCTAAGCTCTGATACCAACTAAAACGGTCCCAACTCTAACCATATCTTAATCGTACAACTTAATCTAAGAAAACATTAAACTCACTTAATCCTGCTATTTCTACATAGCAATATAATCAAATCAACCTTCTCAAATAGAAAACAAGCATGCATGCCATATCCAAGGTTCTTATCACATAAGCAAAGAATCATGTAATCTCAAACAAACATTCACATGATATAAATCTCTCTTAATTACAGCATAGCATCTCAATCAATCACAATGTATGTGTCTATCTCAAGATTTCTATCATTATTACCATGCTTGAAAACATGGTTAGTCATAATGATCAAAGGGCTTTCTTCGATGTCCGTCCACCCAACCTCCACACTGGACATCGCGGCTATCCCGGGTATGCCTCTTTCTAAATCTCGTCCTCTAGGTTCTACCACATGGCTCCCAGGGCATAAATCTCATTCTCTGTCCAGCATTCCCTGTCTAAGGACGGCCAGCCCGAATCTGAAAATCTCTGTCGAGTCTCACCATATACATGCATATCAATCAATCATACGCGTGCATATCAATCATTCATCTCAAAACAAAGCAATCATAACTTATACATATCATCTCACACTCATCTCTAGTCCATAATCTTTCAAGGCATGCATATTCAAATCACTCACAATCAATTTCAAGTATAAAACAAACTTTTCATTTAAACAATCTTTACCTTCTCTTTATCTTTTAAGTCACATGGGAATCCTTGTTTTTAACATAATTAATTATCATGTTCTAACGAGCGAGTTCATCTCTAGTCACTATAGCTAAGTCTTAACTATGCTTATGCGTTGGTCCATCCGGTCTATATAGATAAGATAGTCAATCTTGATCGCAATTTCTAAGGCAAAGCCTAATAACTGGTCTCTTTGGGAGAGTAATATCTTCCAATCTATTTGGAATTAAAGAAAAGTCAAAACTACAGAGTTTTAGGACTTCTAATGCTCTATAAAGCACGTCTCTGTGATGGTTCTCTAAAAATGAGTTCTAATGTTTCTTTGAGAGTATTCAAAATAGCCAAAGTTGTGTTTTCAACATAAAACTGCCAAAAACAGCTAAGTGTCCTACTTTGCACTCTAATAATTAAAAAATAAAAGGGATTTGGCTTTCTATAGTCTCTTACACTCTTGTAGAGATTCTTGTCCTCTCTAAAACTTTTGTGTTTATCTGAAAATATGATTTCTAACATACGGACAGATAAACTCTTTGCAAAATAGTTCCTTATGAAAGTTATTCCTAGAATCTAGTTATAAACTAGTCAAATATTCTATCTTCTAACTCTTTACGCCACCAAAAGTGTGTATACTATAAGTCTCATAGACCAGGATGACCATGTATAATTAAGAAAGTTAAGAATTACTTATTGTTAAGTATGTCCTATATTAACTCAGATTCTCTCGTATACACTTATTGATTTATTTATTTCATATCAAAAGAATTTAAAGAAAAATAATAGAATGAGTGTTTGTGTACTTCCCTGATATATTTTTTGATGTCTTGATTGATTTTGGGAATCCATGTCTACTCTCCAAAAGTTGTGGAAGAGTTGTTTGTAGATTTGGTAAGCCTCTCAGATTTGCTATCAGGGCTACAATCTGCAACATGTATAACTTCATGCACAGTTATCAGATACTAGTCATGTGGGTACTTAAAATTACCAGAACGCATCTGTTATATGTGAAAGTTGACTCCAAAAATAGATCACATTTTACTTTTTTATCAAATTTTGATTTAATTTCTATTTAAACACTTGAAGGCTTTCTTTGAGCACACTAACTAATTGAAAAAGCAATCTTGAATTTTCACTTAATTTTAACACTTAGAACTTTTACTGCTAAAAAACTACTGAAAACCTGCTGGAATTCATTTACTGAAATATGTAGCATCCAAAACTTAAGATTATCTTTAATCACAGCTTAGTTAATCTCGGAGGTATGTTACAAGAGTGTGCGTCCTCTTGCAACCATATGGGCTTGTAATGACACATATATTTATGAAGACTTATAGTTGGGAAGAGTAAGTGTGTTACCTTTGAGTTCTCATTATGCCAAAGTCTTCTATTTATTCTTATGCATGTTGAGTCTATGTATAGGATATTTCTAGTATTGAGAGGGATCATTACCCATGGTGGTTGGACATGGAAAAATTATAGCTCCAGATGAAGAGATGGATATTTTTCAATGATATAAGTGAGAGTCAATAATATTTATCAACAACATATGTCTGTATTACTTTTGTAAGAACAACCTAAGATTATAGATAAGATAAGTGAGTAATTAATATTTCATGAGGTTTAATAAAATTAAATGATGTAACATATGTTTTGTATGTGTGTTGTTTGTTTATAATACTCCCATTACATCCCATGCCCAGTCTACTACATCAGCCACACTACTCATTCCACTTCTGAACCTAGGATGACAACTTGTAGAATAGGATTTGCAGGCAAGTGACACAAGTAGGGAGTAGTTGCATTGGTGGAGAGGAGACTGAGAACATTGGAGATCCTATGACAGACATTTTGCAACCAAAAGGTGATTAGACGCTCCACATATATTAATGGATGCATCCAAAATTAAAGCCATCCTAACATTTAAAACTGTGTGACTGTTAACCACTATGGTTAACATGACCTTTTGCACGGTTACCACACTACCTTTGTAATCCATCGTTTTTGTAACCGTGCTAAGCGGCAATTGTAAATGAGACAAGGGATGATCGAGCTTACGGCTTGTGTAATGTCGGTCATAAGGAATTGATGTACACAGATCTAGTTAAACTAGGAAGACTATTTTTGGGCCCGCATTTGTAACTGGGTGGCCGGCCATTGTAAAAAGTAAGCTCATGTATGTAAGACATTTTATGAAATATGAAAAGGGACAATCCCATTTGTCTCAATTGAGTCTTGCCTTCTTTCCCTCTCACTCTCTCTTGAGCTTATGGTAGTTTGCTTGCTTGTGAATATTGGTGTATGTGAATAGGAATGGTATTTTTCTCCCTTCTCTCCTTCTCTCGCTTCTCATTCCTCTCCACCTTGTCTTGTTTGTATAATACGATTGGCATGAGGTGGAGGTTGAGCTCTCCATAGCTCCTTCCCTCTTGCTCCTACCTAGCTTGCTTGGATCTCTCTTTGGGTGACACAAAGAGAGTGTAGAGTGATCACCTAGGAGCCTCACATCAGGGAGTTAACCTTCATAGGGTTGGCCAAGAGCAAATCACCAGATTCGACCCTTGCAAGAACTCTCTTCTTCTTCTCTCTTGTCTTTGTAAGGTAGAATATTAAACCATTACTATCTTTGGCACCGCAACTGGGGATTGGCATTTGGCTTAGGGTCCTCTACTTGATTCATTAGCTAGAGCTTGATTTTGCCCGGTTGGGATGCAAATCCACCAGCTGATTGATTAACATTGTTTGTTTTGTGTTTTGTTGGAGATTACTCGGAGGTTTGATTGTTGATTGAGCATTGGAGCATTCGAGTCTTCACCCCGAGAGTTGGGAAGAAGAAAGTAAGTGCCCCTATTTTCCCTCAACATTCAAGCAATTTTTAATTTATGGGTTTTTCATCATGTTTGCATTTTTATTTAATCATTTAATTAATCTCGATCCATTAGCTTAAACCATGCATTGTAGTTATCAATAA
Organism: Cibotium barometz; assembly: GCF_041138505.1. NCBI lineage: Eukaryota > Viridiplantae > Streptophyta > Polypodiopsida > Cyatheales > Cibotiaceae > Cibotium > Cibotium barometz. The sequence continues at coordinate 18,408,246 of NC_141054.1, forward strand.
GTAGCTAGAGACTAGCTCTCTAACTCCTTGTTGTAAAAACAAAAACATCAAAAGACCCTGGGAAGGTGTCTGAATCAGTTGCTAATTGGAGAGGTTCCCATGCAAAATTCCATTCTGCCAAGCATCTCTAAGAGTCGAACATCCATGGGAAGTTCAAGGAATGCCCGTTCCTTCTACTTGTTGCAACCCAAATCTGGTAGATTTGCTGCCTAAATTTGGTAGGAGCATTAAAATTAGTTTTATTTCATTTAATTAAGCCTCATGTGCATTGAAGTGCATTTAAATAAGAAGAATTTTGTACTGTCAGACCTACTGCTGTGCAGGCCAGTCAAATTTGAAAAACCCCTCCCTGATAGTGCTACGGCCGTACGCTTGTGAGCGCATGTCCATTCCAACTTTTGCATATCCGTTCTAAGCCTTGCCATGCTCGTTCGCTCCTCATGGTGGAGAGAATGCCCATTCAAGTTCCTTTTTCCACCTTGCCACATCCATTCTAATCGGCTCATAAACTTGCATGCCCTTTCCTTCTTGAGCCGGAAGCGAACACCCATGCCAACCTTGAAGTTAACCCCGTGGCACCACCTTACCACGACCATTCCAATTGGATTCATCCCAAATGCCCGTTCCTTCCTGACCCTGAAAGCGAACACCCGTTCCATTTTGCAATCTCATCCCGAATAACCATTCAAAAATGTCGATTTGACATCCATGTGAAAATTTGGCTATTGTTTATGAGCAGCTAAGGCAAGTCTGCCCTAATAGTTGTCATGTGAGCTATCGGAGCAAAGGTTTTAGCAAAGTCAAAACCCTCCACCTATGAAAATCCTTGTGCAACCAACTTAGCTTTGTATTTTTCAAGTGAGCCTTAAACCTTATACTTATCTTTCCAAACCCATTCGGTACGGATTACCTTTCTGTTTGGTGGTCAATCAACTAGCTCTCAAGTATTATTTTTTATGATACTATCATACTAAGATTGCATCGTGGCTTTACACTTTGGATGTGCCAAGGCTTTGTCTAATGTGGCTAGCTCCTTCACTTTTCCCATTATCTCAGCCATTAAGGCCATGTTGACAGTGAGATCAGATGCTCTTCTCTACCCCTCTATTCTCCTTGATATGCATGTCCATTTGCTGAAGATTATGGCATCTCAGGTATTGGGTTATGCTCATCAAAGAGCTGTTGTGCCCAATTTGGAAGTGGTGTTCTGTGTGTAGTGTAGCAGCAGCAGGCTGGTGTGATGTGGAAGACGTCTTCATCCTCTGAAAACTCCTCCTCCTTGAGAGGAACTACTTGGTGGGTTGGGGTCATGGTAGATTATTTCTCTAGCAATGATAGAGTGGATGGTCCTGTCTCCTCTATACTTAGTGTGGCTGCTCCACAAACACCACATATCGGCTAGTTAGTATCTTCTTTACCTCTGAATCATAGAGTCAATAAAAGCCTTTGACTCCTGACTATATCCAAAAAAGATACACTTCTTACTTTTGGCATAGGTTCTTCTTAGATACATCAGATACATGTATATAACATTCACAACCAAATGTTTTGAGATGGACGATGAAGGTTTCTTACCAAAGTAGGCATCCTGCGGTGTGATACCCTTGAGCGCCTTTGTGTAGCTCGTATTGAGGATGTAAATTGATGTGCTTACTGCTTCGACCTAGAAAGTGTCTTGTAACCCTTTCCCTTTCAACATGCATCGGACCATGACGGTTCGATTATGCCATTTTACAACACCATTTTTTTGAGGTGTGTGAGTAGTTGTGAGTTGGTGCTTAATGCAATTCTCATTGGAGAAGCCATCAAATTCTACTAAAGAAATTCTCCTCCTCAATCTATATAGAATTTTTTCACCTTCTTTCTTGTCTCATTCTCCACAAGCTTGTGTCACTATTTTGCCAAAATCTTCAACCTTATCTTGAAGGAAATAAACCCACATCTTCCTATAGTAATTGTAGATTAATAGCATAAAGTAAGAAGATCCTCCCAATGCAGTAGTAGACATCTTACCACAAAGATCACCTCCCAATATTGTAATCATCTTTGCCCTATTGATCTCCTGTGGGAGTACATTGTGTTGTTACTTGCCCATCATACAAGCTTTACATGGTTCTTGCAATTCTAAAAACGTAGGCAAATTAGCTACCATTCCATTTTTCTACATTTTCTTCAACATGAAAAAATATGATGTGACCAAATCACTCATGTGCCAAAGCCTACTCATGATCTTGTCTGCTGTGTAAGGACACTGAGCTTGTACATATTATTGTGCCTTAATCCTTTGCTGATGACTACCTTGTTAACAGCATCTAGAATTTCTTCTTTAGCTTTCTTGAAGCGTACTTTAAGTCCACAATATCAGACACCGCATTTCTCTTGATTTGAGGTACAGAGAGAACAACTAGACAACTTCTTCTCTTCACCTATAGATGCCACAAAAGATATGGTTCCAGACCCTTCAACTGGACATTTAGCATTATTTTCAACAGCAACATTGATGAGTTCCTATAGAGGCTCCCAAGAACTATATCAATCCTTTCTACTGGTCCTGTGTCAAGATGCTCCACTATCCAAAATCCATTAATCACCAACAACTAGAGCCTAAGAAGATGAGCATACCTCTTTAATGGTGACCCAAAGTTCAAGCTCAGTCTCGGCATTGTTAACTAACTCCTTTCCCCTCCATGAAGACTTTAGGGTGTCGTTCTTCTTATCAGCCTGCTTCTTTCTATAGTTTTTGATAACGTGACCCTTCTTGTCACATTAGTAATAGCTCTCTTGAAACTTATTCTTCTTTGGATTTGTCTTCTTATCATGAGCAGATACCGCACCTTTGCCTTTAGCATTGTTCAAAAATGTAACATCACCGCCATCACGGGTCTTCAACCGCATCTCCTCCTGAAAGCAACATAGCACTAAAGCATTCAAATGATAAAGGTGAAACTCTAACTTGAGTGTTTTATATTGTGACCAAGCCATCATAATTTTGTGGAAGAATTTGGATGCACCTCCAAGCTATTTCTTCACTGGTCTTTGTAATCCCCACAACAACATGATCCTGCAGATTTTTGATCCACATGATAAAATTATGCTTCAGTAAGCTTCTTAGTGCAAGGTGATTCTCTAGGTTCTAAATCCTAGTTGGATTCTAGGTATCATAGTGATTCCTCAATATGGTCCAAGCCTCTAATTCCTTAGTTGTATGTTGAATCAAAGTAAGAACAAAATCACTTATGTTGTTGGTGATGATGGCATAAAGTGCATTAGCATTGCACCTCTTCTATGCTCGAAGAAGTGTAGCATCTAGTGGAAGTATGTTTGCACTATTATCAAGGTCAAGGGTTCTCATTGGTTCTGCATCCATTTCCATAATAGTTTGTAGAAGCTCATAAGAGTCTAAAATTGCATTGATTTTTAATTTCCACCACAGTATAGTTTGTCCCATCAAGCTTGCCTTCTGGGGGGGGAAGGCTAGTGGATAAATGTGCAAGACTGGTGTGCAACTGCAACCCCGTAGAGTTAGAAGTCATCACTCCTAGTATTCTATGCAAAAAAAAAAAGACTAGACTTTATGCACTCTTTTTGCGAAAGAGCACCTAATCTGTGAAACCATATGAGAATATAGGTACAGTGGTGGAAAGATAGATAGCAAAACAAAGTGCAATAGACAATGCAATAGATAGAGAATTAAAAACAAAATTGAGATAATGTGATGGCATTGTTCACACTCATGCGCTCTCCAAGTAGAGCTTAGATGATGGCAATCTAGGTAGACTCTATTTGCAATGGACAATGCAATAGATAGAGAATTTAAAATTTCTAAGACAAGTACAATGTGATGGTATTCTCCACACTCATGTGCTGTCAAGTAGAGCTTATGTTACATTCCCGTAACGCCGCTACGGGCATTACCACAAGAGGGGACGGCCTCTGGCTCACCACCCAGCCATAGAGGAAGAATGAGGATTGCCCCTCATCCCCCAGGCTATATAGTGTGTGGCCTGCCGTCCACACTAGCCTGGCCGCCCATGACTCCGCATGGGTGTCCTCTCCCACTGAACCCCGGACATGGCCATCCGGTCTGCCGTCGGTCACAGGCATTACAGCCTACGTGACATTACCCCCCCCTTAAGAAGAGTTTTCGTCCTCGAAAACAAACTGGGGAAACCTTTTGGAAATTGCACTACGGCGTTCCCAGGTTGCCACTTCCTCATCCCTATCTGTCCATTTAACAAGTACCTCCTGGTACATTTATGTCGGGTTTGTCTGTCTCGATACCCAAGAATCCTTTCCGGTTCATGTGGTATCTTTGGTGGAGTGATCAATTCCATCAAAATATCTAGAGAAACTACGTTCTCTAACCCGCGAACTGATTCTTCAGTTTACTAACATGGAAGACAGGATGAACTTGAGAACTCTCCGGTAACTCAAGTTTATATGCTACGTCCCCAATCTTCTTAAGGACCTTGAAAGGACCGCAATATCTAGGAGAAAGTTTATCACACTTTCCCGTTTTCATGGTTGCTGACTGCGCAGGAACCTTTAAAAATACAAAGTCACCTTCTGCAAAGGTCATTTGTCTGCGTCCTTTATAGGTAAATGTTTTAGCGCGATCCTGTGCGCTACGAATGCTCTCGCGTACAGCTTTGAGCATATCAATCATATCTTCAAGGAAATCCTTGACAGATTGAATCTTCTCCTTTTCTAGGCCTACAGCTATTGGAGATCTCGGCTGGAATCCATACATTAACATGAATGGTGTAAATCCAGTCGCTGAGTGTTTGGAGCTGTTATAGGCAAACTCCAATAAGGGCAAGTACTCTTCCCAATTACATTGCTTCTTACTAACATAAGAACGCAACATATCCTCTAGAATTTGGTTAATTCTTTCAGTTTGACCATCAGACTCCGGATGATCTGCCGTACTCATATCAGAGTAGTATCCAACTTTTTGAAGATTTCCCTCCAAAAAATGACTGTTGAACTTCTATCTCTATCCGACACTATATCTGCGGGCAGGCCATATAGCTTGTAGAGATGTTCAATAAAGAGTTTTGCCAACTCTGGCGTTTTTACAGTTGTCTTCGTGGCGATAAACTTTGCCATTTAGTTAACTTGTCCACTACCACCCACACCGAGTCATTCCTTCGACTCGTCTTGGGTAAACCTTATTAAATCTATGGAAATGCTTTCCCATTTCCCTTGAGGAATCTCCAGCGGATACGTTCTGTTTATTGACCTGGCACTTACTGCATTTCAGCACATAAGTTTGGACGTTCTTAAACAAACTAGGCCAATAAAACTGTCTTTTAACTAGTGCATAGGTCTTCTGTATCCCAGGATGACCCGCACTTGGACTATCAAAACTGTACCCCGAAGGCTCGGCTAGCCTCTCCGGACTAACTCTCGCCTCGCTACCCGCCGCACCTACGGCCAGTCTCTCCGGACTAGCATTATGTGCCGGCGAGAAAGGTGGGCGCCGCTGTGATAAAGTGCGTACGCGTACAGCACGCCAGACCTCTGTAAAGACAGGATCATGCTCACACAAGCCAATTTGGTATTTCAACCAAAATCTTAAGGCAAATTTCATGCCTTATTTTGCATCATGTCATCAGCACAGAAGCTAATGTACTGGAGAGCATTTTAGTAGCGTAAGTTCTTAGACTATACTACTAGATATTTGTAGATTACGCTACCATGTTGCATCACCAAATTTTTAAAACTTCTCGTTGGAAAGCTCTACGGCCATCGGAGAAATAAACTAGAGCCAATCTAATCATGCATCACAAGGATTAGTTCCAAAGCTGAGAGATACTTTCTCTCTTAGAGTAACTTCTTTGCACAAGCATATGCTCTAGAATCTTGTTGAGTTTCTAACTACCATCAATCTACGGATGGTTAAACTCCACTCTAACTCAGAGTAAATGTAAGTTTTGAAGATTTCCCTTCAAATATAACAATCAAACTTCCTATCTCTTATGCCATACTATATATGCGGGTAGACCATATAGTATGTGGAGATGTTTGATAAAGATTCTTGCACCACTACGGGTGTCTGGAGTTACATCCAATCACTTACAACTCTTTGTTGCTATTACCAGACACATCCCTTCAAGTATTGTCTAGACTCACACAACTATTCGAGTTTATGTGATATTTGAGGATATCCCTCCTTTCCCTCAAGAAAGGTTTTTGTCCTCAAAAACTCTACTCTGAAGCGGACTACGCGCTAGTGTCATAGGTCCAAGAACGAATCTAGACCGTGTTTAATATCATATGTTATATTCTTGAGTCCTTCCAAGAAACTTTTAAACATCTTGCAACGAAGATGTGGTATAGTGTCTACGCACATATGGTGGTACTATTGATAAACTGCTTTGCAACAGATCAGTGGTTTCACACTTGTAACAAAGTGCTTCATTGTTGCATATTATTACCCTTCATAAGCGGTTACACACTTATGAATCATCTGGGTGGGTTGTACCATCTATCAAAAAAATTCCAAACTACTAATAACCACATTATCAATCCACAGATAATGACTGAGCTTGCTGCGAAGCCATAGGTTGCTAGATAATTGATGGTAATTACACAAGCTCAATGTCTCATTACATCATACATTCAATATAAATGCAAACATCACAGTACTTCGTGATGATGAATTTAGGAATTTCATCCTATCCCTGTTTGGTGTTGGTATGAAGTATAACTATGAGAACATTATTTGCTGCCTCCTCATTATAGCGGCAAAGGTACCTACCCATCACAGGTGGCAATCTCTACCAAGCTATAACCAATGACTAGCAAATAAACGAGTACTCTTGTAAGAACTTCATAACCATATCTCACGCCTAACTCATAATCACGACGGATTAAATGCCAGGGCTTGCAAAATTGAATGTTATCTGATAGGTAGAAGAGATCATCAAACTCCGGATGACCTCGACAACTCACTAGGACTAGTGATGTGTAACTTTTAAGTTACTCCACTCTCCTTGCTTATTCCATACCATCGAACAAATCGGTCCCTCGATTTGAGCAACATCAACATATTTATGAGTACCTCGATACTCATGTATTGTGGTTTGGTAATGTAAAATGTTGATCTAGAGTATCTTTCACTCGAGGATCTTAATTTTATTAGCAGCTATGTATTAGTAGTGAGTAACTACGTACCCACTATCATCACACTAGTAGCTCCATACTAGTCTGTGATGAGTAACTCCGTACCCAATGGCGTACCTCCCCCGAGTGGGAGTACCATATACAAATCATCTATAACAAGATGATTAAGTCACTTGCTGCTAAGAAGTGACTACACAAATTGACCCCTCCATTGCACATTGCAGTACAATTTCTGGTATTACAACACAAATTTTTGGACGTCCTTATCATAGAGGTCAACTTAAAAACTAGTGCATAGGTCTTGTGGAGTCTCGGCTGACCTAACCACACCACTGGTGACTTCCTACAAAAAATGTGGCGCCGAAGTCACCACCTATGTACTTTAACTCCGTAAAGTACATGGTCTTCATCTATCATCAATGGAAAGTTGTAAAACATTCCTGCGATGGAATTTATCACCCTAAAATTATTGTGCACTATTTTAGTGTGAAGAGCTTTTTTCCTGGGTACCATGGTTCACCCCAAGCTCATCTTTTGCTAAATTCTCCGATTTAACAAAAGATATGTCTGCCTCCGAACACTCCGGTTCAGCCCCAGACTTTGAGTTTACTTCTTAACACTCCGGTTAAGTCAAAACTCACCAGATACAGTAGGATTTACCACTAAGCTCTCCGGCCTAGCCTTTTATCCTAACTCAGCCCGAGTTTATGTACACTTCATATGTCGGATCCGATACTAACAACAATCAGGCTCATCTGGAGTGAGATACTACTCACTATTGCCATGTAAAACCTTATTAAATCCATGGAATGCTCCACTCATTCCCAAGGGTCATACGACTTATAGGGTTTACACGCACATGAACTTTGTAAGCAAAATAGCCTGTCATGCAATATTACAATTGCTTATGTAGGAAAGTAATATATTTCCCAAATTCATATGGTAGCAACTAAAATGTGCTCACACAATCGCACACTTATGTTGAACATAGGCAAGACTACACTTGCAAAATGCTATAGGGCGTCCCCCATGCATGAAACTGTCCAACCAAACTAGTCTTACTGCTAACCTCTAGATTTAGATCACTCCGGAACTAAATCACTCTGTTAGCACTAGCACACCATGATGGTCTTGCTACCTAGAGCTTCTCCGAACTCTCTAACTGGGTTTTATCCCAACTTATGGCTATATTTGGTAATTTTCAAAGTTCAAATTTTATCTTGCACACTTTATCACTACAGACAAGTGTACATACAGACCTGCCAAAGAGTCAAGTTACATGCACAAGCCTTGGCGTCCCATTCCACCAAGACTACAATCGATTCCGTGAGAATTGATGTCCCATACCATCAAATTACCACCAAACCAATTGATGTGACATATAAAAAGGCTCTTTCCCCCCTCGAAAGATCACCACAAACTCTCGAGCAGTGGGATGTCGACGCATGGCAATAAAAAGAAGAGAAAACCATGCTTAGTAAGTTTAAGAACAGTTCTCTTCGATCAAATTGTATAAGGGCATTGAGCATTACATCTCAAGACTATACCCCTTCAGATTTGTTTGTCACTACAAAACAAACACAAATTTGTCCGAACAAAACTTTAACTCTAGCAAGACGACGCTCGCAAAAGTGGAAATTGAAATCTGGCGAGGCTACGCTCCCAGAGTCTAACACTAGTCATGTCTAGAGAGTACGTTGCTAATGGGGTCATGTGATCAAGGCTACTAGCAGGTAATCGACAAACGCGACCTCAATCCCAGCTATCTTAAATGCCATTGACCAATTTTAGAAGTCATGACCATGGCAAGACTGCGCTTGCAAAAGTGTCTCTACGGACTACATTTGTTCGTCATCACAATAAACCACATCCAAGTAGACATTTTTTATTGGGTCTAAGCACATTGGAGCCACGAACTTCTTCTTGTGGACTTTCAACAAGAACAATGTGTCTGATCTGCTCTCATATTACTTTGTGGTAAACCACATGGTTAAACCACGAACAGAGAGAATTTATATTACGTATTTATGTATTGTCAACGAATACTTCTCGAACTACGCGAGAACATTACCATCGATTTCCCTCTTGCCACCTTAAAAAAAAATCTAGTGCACTACGGCACAATGTGGGTATGAGTGCACTTATGACGTGACACCAACATGTGCACGCCATGACATGACGTGTGTGCAAGACTGTCAATGGTTCAGCAGACATGGGCACGCTACGGCACCCTTAGACGTACGTGCACCGCACGAGCAAGTGCGTTATGCCACAAATGGCCAGGTGCACTACGGCACGACTAGGTTGGACTCTACCAATGCGTCCACAACTGGTACCAAACATTGGAGGATGCAGGCATTGCGCATATTCTCGCGGGCTACGGTCATAAGCGTGTTCACTAGGCACAACGGCCATAGAACGGCTTTGTCTCGAAGGACTCGGCACTACGGCCGTGGGGTTTGTCTCTCTCTTAGCACGCGGCGCTACGGCCGTATGCGGTGGGTCTCTCTCGTGGAAAAACAGGCACTACGGCCACACGGCACGACGGCCGTGTGGGTTGGTTTCGTGGGGCCAAGTCTGGCGGCCTGCTGGGCTGGCCGCCCGCGTCATTTTTAATAAATTAAAAATGAACAATTTATTTTTATTTTTTTAAAAAAATAATAATGGGCCCGGCCGACCATTGCCGCTTTTGCCTGCCCATGGGGAGCGCGCCTAAGGGTTGGCCGCCCGCTATTTTCATTATTCAAATAATGAAAGTATATTTAAAAAAATATTTTTTTTTAAAAACCCTTTTTTTTTCTCTTCGCCTCTAGGATTGTCGAAAAGTAGGATCACTAAACTAGGACCATTAATGTAGGATTGCTGGAGTAAGATTGTTAAAAACTAGGATCGAAAAGATTCTAAGAAAACAATATAAGATGAAAATGATCCAAAAAATCAAGTGATTATATCCATCACATGTTGCATGCACAGAAGAAGCAATGGAAAAGTGGGATCGGATTGTTTTCATGAAACAATCCAACTGTGAAAATCTAAAAATTGTAGCTGTGTTAAATTGCTTGGTTGCAGCTTGAAGCCCTTGTATCAATCAACTATATGGGAATTGATTCTTAAAGCAGAAGAGTTGATTCAAGTTATAAAGTGTCTCCTTTAGAGTACAATGAGAAAGAGAGCTTCACAATGGAAAGCTTTAAACTAAGTTGCAAACACCTAGATAAAGACCAAATGAAACAAGATATTGAAATCTTGAACATATAATATGGAAGCTTGCACACAGTGTGAAGAGAAACACCAGTAAGCAAGCTATAAAAAAGCTTGGCTCTGATACCATTGTTGGATCTCGTGGAATGGAGAGCTAGAGTCATACACACATAATGCTCAATGACAAAAACCATGACAAGGGTGTAGAGTGTGAGAGAGAATGATAAGCTCAACGAAGAGAGTTGAAATCTCTCTATAAGTACAAAGAGAAAGTATAAATGAGCAAACAATCCTAAAATGTGAGGAAGCTTGCTTATGTACTAGCTGATCCTAAGGTGCTCATTCACACGTGGATGACCATGGAGAAAAACCCAGTGGGCCAAAAGTTCCCATGGCGTAAGTGCATGACCTTAAGGTGAAGTACTATCATATATCTAACATATACTCCCTAGGTGCCCCTCTTATGATGTCATGGCATTACTTCCATTATACTCTCTAGGTGCCTTCTCACAGTCTCATGGCATTACTTCCATTAGAGGTCAGTTTTCAACATCTTAATCCCATCAAATATGCAAGTTTTAGTTCACCCAAAAAAAGTATTATTTTAACCCAAAAAACGTTCAAAGAGAAAAACATAATTCCACCTAAGTGCTATTCTTACATTATACATCACATATGGAAATAATATCATGCCTCATCGAAGAGAGTAGCATTGGCTAAATGTTGACCTAACCTAGATGCAAAGCTTGTCATTTTGAAAATACATAAGCATATTTTTAATGTCATCATACTCTGACCTCAATTCGTAAACATACAAACCTATTCAAATTCACCTCCTTTATATTTTAAAATTTAGCACAAAGTTCATCTCCAACAAACATCATACTAGCACAACGCTACATTCTCAGTAATAACTGTCACCTTAGCTTTCCACATTTTAATCACATTAGATATGCAATTTTTAGTTCATCCAAAAAAAGTATGAATTCAACCAAAAAAACACTCATAAAGAGAAAAACAAAATTCCACTTAAGTTCTATTCATTGGAAATCACCCATGGAAATACTCTCATGCCACATCAAAGAGAGTAGTATCGAGGCTGAATTTTGACCTAACCTAAATGCAAAGCTTGTCATTTTGAAAATACATAAGAATGTTTTTAATTTCATTATACTCTATACATATACATATATACATGTGTGTGTGTGTGTGTATGTATATATGTATGTATATGTATGTATATGTATGTATATGTATATATATATGTATATGTATATATACATATACATATATATATACATATACATATACATATGCATACATATATACATGTGTGTGTGTGTGTGTGTGTGTGTGTGTGTGTGTGTGTGCAGTTCACCTCTTTCTTTTCTCACATTTAAAAGGTTTGTTTTGCCTTTTAAATCTAGTAGCCAAGGTCTAAGAGTTTACAATGGATGGTGAGCTACAGTGTACTACTCAAAATAGCGGTAGAGAAGAAGGTAAACAACCAACAATTACATGGGTGGAGGACTTCTAACCAGGTTTATAAGGTCTACTCCACAATTTTGGCATTAGTGGCCTCTTGGCATAGTGGTTTGGGCTTGTGGCTTGAACAATGCATTCCCAAGTGACTTTTTAGTTGAAGCCTTGGGAACCCCATGTCTGTGGGTCTTATATGCCATGGGAAGTTGGATTTGTGCAACCCCTTGGTGGACAAATGGTTTCCCACCTACTAGTTGACATTGGAGAATTGGAAAAGCTAACAACCCCTTGGTGATTGTGTATTAAATGTACACCCCCTTAAGGCTTGGTGGTGTCCTTTTGTGTGTTAAATGTACACCCTTAAACACTGCGTATACAAGAAAAGCTAACAACCCCTTGGTGGTAGTGTGTTAAATGTACACTCCCTTGTTAGTGGTAAATCTATTTTCATTGTACATATGATTGTCATGTATTTTATGGTTTTTTTCCCGACAATGTTGCTCTCTTTTTTAATTTGTATTTTCCCCTTCCTAGCTATAATGAGTTCGCTCGTTAATCAAGGTCGTGATATGTGGCTAGTCAATGCATATAGAGCCTTGATAGCGTGCGTGCGCGGGAAGAAAACCATGCCTTGATAAGGAATTTGCAGGCATGGTCGGCTTGGATTCGAGTCCATGGTTGCCAGGGACACTCCTTTGAGAAAGGATGTCCAGTAATGGTCACAAGCTACCCTGTTACCTTGAGGAGAAGAGGGAGCACTAAGGTGTATTATGCTAAGGTAGCACCGGCAACCATAGAGGAAAAGAAGAGCAGCTTAGTATGCTTGTGACTAGGTGCCAAAGGGATGGGCACACATGTGTGGATTAGCCAAGGGGCAAAAGGCAAAAGGTGGCACCCTTTGCTGTACACAAAGGAGGCTACATGTAGCAATGGGAGCAGGGCCAAGATTCGGCACCCCACAGGCGACAGTAAGCCATGTGGAGGAGGTCACGATAAAGGAGACGGCCGAGTCGTCACCTCACAAAGCCAAGTCGAGGTCATCATCCAGGCGGGCGGCAACCACAAGCGAGGAGGAGGAAGTCATGGGGAGCACTCGTAAGCTCAGGATGGCCGAATGGTGCGTATCCTGGTGATGGCTTAGAGCCGCTTGCGCATCACGTTGGAAGGCCAGCTACTATTGTGCTTGAAACGAATACATGGACGTCATGCTGTGGTGAGTCGAGAGGTCTTCGAAACGTCATAGAAGGCTGGCTGCCAACTATACGACTAACGGGACTGAGCCTTAATGCTACGTGTATGTGTGTGTGGGATCGTGAGCCAGATACTTTGGAGCTTGAGCACCAAGCGCCATGTAGAAGAAGAACCAACTGGCTAGGAGCTACCCGTGCAAGGTGGTGAAGCCGACCATGAGCATGGTTAGGGGAGGCTGCCTACGGTTTAGAGGGCAGAGAAGTTCTCGGGTCTTGAGGGCAACTGGCACCCAGAGGAAGCCAGGTGGTCGGCTAGTAAGTCGTGCACACAGAAGGTTTGAGAGCCATGATGGGCTCGACCCTCAAGGCGTGTGTGCCTTAATGGGTTGGCCAACAATCGTCTTATGTAGATAGAAAACCGTCTGGACTCGGATAGATCTCAAGCTTCTGAGTTTGTCTTATTGACACGATGGAAAGGATGCGGGCCCATTACCGGTGGCCACCTGTTGGGGCTCCGGCGGGTTCCGACCCCTCTTTTTTTTTTTAAAACCATATTTTTAATAACATTATAACACATATCTTCAACTAGCTGAGTATCAACCGTGGTGTAGTGTAGTGGTAGGTGCATTGGGTGGGTAGAAGGAAGTTGCATGTTCGAATCTTGCCATCTCAACCATAATTATTGAAACTCTTGCAGGAGTGTGTTCACACGTGTGTGTATGATCTATGTGTGTGTAAGAGTGTGTAGGTCAACGGGCTAGAGAGAGAGAGAGAGATAGTGCATGTGTGTGTGTATGATCCATGTGTGATGTACGAGTGTGTAGGAGAGAGAGTGATGTAAGAGTGTATAGAAGATGTAAGAGTGTATAGAAGAGAGAGTGAGTTAGTGACAGAAAGAGAGAATTTCGATTACTGGAAAAGTGTGGGTTGACCATTGGAAAAGGAGAGTTGACTACAAAAAGGCCCACATTCTCAAGCTTGTGAGGAAAAGACAAGCTCACAAGCTTGAGATCTGTCCACAACCCCAAGGCTCGACGAGTAGAGAAAGGCAGCATGCTGTGAGGGACATCAACACGCACAAAGAGAGAGACGCACCCCCATGATGGTGTGCTCACAGAGTTGACTGGTACATGTAGGAGGCCACTACGTGGTGTGCTCGAGGGGAGTGGGCCACCTATGGACAAGAAGGTCATCACGTCCGAACAATGAGACCCGAGGCTCTAGAGTAGAGGATTGGGATTGCCTAATGGTGGGTGCGCATAGAGGTCGATGGAGTGACCTTGTACATAGACCATGAGGGTCTAACACTACAGGTCACCAACCGAGCACAATAGGTCATGTGTGGCTTGGAGTGTAGATACGAGATGAGGTTGAAAGTGATAGTTAGGCCCATAGGATACCGAGACAGCGTGGCAGGAGTCGACCATGTTCCATTGTATATGGAGCCTTCCAACATAGAGTGGCCACCTGGTTGTAACATCAATGACAAGCTCCTATGGGGGGGTCAGACAACAGTGGAGCCGATATGGTGACTACTTGGCAGTAAGTGTGTCGAGCTATGTGTTGGGTGTAGCTTATATACTACAACGTTGATGATGAGGGGGACCAAGCAGTGTGCGTCTAGGGAAGAGTCACGACTCGGTGGATTAGGTCATGGCGATGATGCACTTAGAGACCTAAGGGATTAGGCTTATAGATGAGCACAACAGAGTGTGCTTCGACGAGTATCGCCAACAAGAGCGCACGCAACGCATTGGTGTATTGAACACCATAGACGGATGTCGTGTGTGTACACTATGAGAGAGGGAGAGGGATTTCTTATGAAAGTCTTGAAGGCAAGGAGGGTGCAAGGGATTGATGGAGTAGCCCTTGTAACCCAACCAACCATGGAGAGGTTATCTTTCCTACACCTTAGGAGTGAGAGTAGAGGGTGTTCTAGTGGATCACTATGGAGTTAAGAATGACCACTAGGTTTGTGAGGGAGCTCATGAGCACCAAGCGGATGCTATGAGTACGTGAGGTGCTTTCTATGATGATAGCTTGTGCATGGCTTCGCATGCGCTAGGCATTCTCATGGAGGATGAGTTTGAGTGTGCTCAAGAAAAGGAATGGCACACAAGAACAAATCATGAGTACACAATAGTGTACACATCAAAGATCTAGTCGTGGGTTCTTCATCCAACGACAAAGAAAAAAACATAAAGGTATAAGTACTCAATGATGATTTGTAAAGAATGTATCTTGAATAAGGAAGAACTATAATCTACATTGGTGTACGAGTCTCATCTCTGTGATGGATGATCTCTAGTGTTGTCCTGGTTGTCATATGTATGCTATGTTAAATTCTATAAATAAAAACAATGTGTGATAATTACTTCTATTGCAAATAAAAGGAACCGTGCTCTAAGTAGTAGTGTCTCACTTATGAACGATGGTGTGTTCGTTACGTTATATGCTTAAAAAGATCTAGTATTATGTGCATAACTAAGTGAGAGAGACGATAACCTAATGCATGAAGGAACATCCATATATCAAGACACACTAATAGTTTGAGACACCTTGAGAGATTGAGAGAGAGTTGAGTGAGTGTTTGGTGAATTTAGTAAAATGAACTTATCAACTTACCATGGACTGGGAGAGCAAGCTAGATTTCAAGGGAAAGATTCTACCTTATTATAGTGGTATCAGAGCGAACATCATACCATTAAGTACTCATCTCAAGTTGAAGATGGCAAGGAACCAAACTCGGCCATGAAGAGCACTCTTGAAGGTCGGAGGATCTCTTGGACACCTAAAACAACAGTACCCTAAAGAAACTTGTGCAAGACATGAAAGATAGAGACACTTTCTTAGACTATTTCCACATAGAGCCCTAGGCTCATTATGAGCATGGGTAAAAAGAGGTGGACACCCTTAAGCAAGAGCAACGATGACGAACCATTTGCGTTGGCACTATACATTGGTAAGTTCTCTTTTGGTTTACCATTTCTTATTCTTGCTATTTAATTCATTAAAATGAACAAGGGTAATGACGGTGCGGTGGGGGTAAGACGGAAGTACACCACCAAAATCATTCACCATGAAGTGTGGTAGTTCCACTAGAGAAGGGGGAGATCATCTTGGATGATTCCTCCTAAGCAAGAAAATGGGACATGAGGGCATGTTGCACCTAGTGACACACATAGATCCATGATGGTTTACCTTGTGGGTGGTGAGAGATGGAAATCACACATGGAGTTGCCCCATAAAGCCAAGTGAGTTGCAAAGGAGGAGAAAAGAGAGTACTATCTTTCTTTCTTAGGTGTTGGCATGAGGAGGTTGAGCCAAATGGAAATGGGAACCTAGGTACTTATGGATGATTTGTGTCGTCCTTGGCATTCTTAGAGTAATCCAAAGGAGTCTCAGCATCCTTACTTGAGGATCCATTGATAGGAGAAGTTGTGGCGAAGGAGAGTTGCAACTTAGATCACATGGGGTGATCTCCACTAGTGAGCCCTTTAGATGCATTTGAGCACTTGGTTTGGAGATCCACATAGACAATCTTCGCTTGGTGCGAGAGTAGCATCATTGAAGAAGAGGGTCTTGCTAATAAGAAGTTAGGAGAGGTAAGATGGGACAAACGAAGGATTTCTAGGGAGGACTTCACCACTTAGTAGGAAAAAGACCACAAGGCTGTGGTTTAGAAGAGGCGCATTGTGTTACCCAACACTTAGTGCTTATGATGGGTCTTCTTGGATGAGACATAAAAGACCCTGGTGGAGAAATTTACCCAAAGAAGAGAATAAATGCACACATGGATGGAGTTGTGCACACCCTAGAGTCCTAGGGATTGAGAGATGGACTATTCACCTAGGTAGGGGGAATTCGCAAGCCAAATGCTTCTTTTGGAAGATGAGTTGTCTATAAGAGGACGGTGACCATCTAGAAGTGATAAACAAAATCAAAGTACATGGGGCTTGCGACCCCGTGAAAGTGAGAAAATGTAGCTAGAGGTGTTGTCGTATGGGGGAAGCACCAAAGAGTTAAAAGACATGTCACATGTCGAGGAGTACTGTATATAAACGTTCTTGTCGAAAAATAAAATGGGAAAGAGCCGACGGAAAAGGCCCTTGCAAGACACACTAATGGTATAAGACATCTTGAGAGATTGAGAGATACTTAAGTGAGAGTGTTTGGTGAATTCAATAAAATGGACTAATCATCTTATGATCATGGAAAGATCATGGAATGGTGCAGAGCAAGCAAAATTTCAAGGGAAAGATTCTGCCTCATGCACCTGTACAATTTTCTTGATGTGCTAATTCAAAATCGCATGTATATTCTCCAACACCCTTCAATGCAAAACATCGATTCTTAATTTGATGAATGAAAACTTACTTGGTTCTTGATTAAAGCCAAGTCTTCAGTCGCTTGATTAGAACGATCTCATAAAAAAATATTCATAACTATCTACTTTGTTTTACTGCGAAGTCTAAACAAATCGAAAAGATAATGGATTCAATACTTACTCAGCCGCCATACTTGCAGAGATGCATGATGATTGTGAAGCTTTATTTTTTCTCTTTTCATTTTCTAACCAACGAACAAACGGTACAGTGATTAATTTTGATAAAACAAAACTGTAAGTGTGTCTCTTAAAATATACAAAAAGAAAAAAGGAAAGAGAAAAAAGGTTAAATCACTTACTGTCCATCTCCATCAAGGATGAGGGACATAACCATCAAATCTAGTTGCATTATTTCATAGAATGCAACTGTAACCATTAAGATCATGACACATAACGGCACGAATTCAAGGACAAGATTCGTTAAAGGCAGGATCTAAGCTGTCCAATCAATTAGTCTTATTTTAAAAAAAATCCAATCTTGGGCACCTGCACATTGGCATTGAACTCATTAATTTTTGTAGTGCTAAGTTGTCAAAATCCACTGCATCAGTTGCTTGTCATTATTAGAGGAAGAATCTGAGATGTCAAAATTTGGTCCATCTAGTGGTCTCCATTTCATCAAGAATAGATTCTACAGATGCTGATGTGGCTACATTAATTGCTTCTTCTCTCACTCCCATGTCCTTGATGGCCGGGAAAGGCCATCGGTCAAAAAGGCCTCCCAATGGCCTTTCCCTACTCTTTTCCCAGCACTAGAAATCTCCTTCTTTTTCATGTGGGGCTCTTTATCTTCACACATGTTTCTAAGCTTGTACCACTTTGTAGAAATTCTAAAGAGGCATTGAATATAGATGACATTAAGTAAAAAACTTTGTATGTTTGTTCACCTAGGCCTAAGCTTTATATATTTCCACAACACTAAACTCATTAAGCTTGAAGATCACTTGCATGTGTGCAAAGCTCAAAACTTTAGAGAGATCATGAAGCTCCTCTTTGGTACACTCTTGACTTGCAAGACTATAAGCAAACATCATGAATTTAAATTGGTACCCAACACGGGCCCTTAGCCTAGTTTCCAATGTAGTTGGTAGGACAACATCCACCACGATAACTTTCCCTTTGCTTAAGTGCTTTGTAACAATTCTCCAAGATTTTCACACATTGCTCGTCATTCCAACTGTGCGAATTCCACTATTTTTTCTTAAAAAGGAATTTTAAAAAATCATAACAATATGATGTGAGTGATGTAGTTTGAAGAAATTCGTTCCACCAATAATAGAGTAGAATTTTCTCAATAAATTATGTCCAACAAAAAAGTGTTAAAGTAAATTTTAATTTTTTGTTTTGAAATTTTGTGCCGCTTTAGTATTGATGAAAGTGGATAAAAATTACCTTCATGAAATAACGTCAACTTGGGGAATGCTCACGAACATGTCTCCTCCTACAACGAATGGATGGGAGATCAACGATGGATCGCACAAACATGTCTCCTCCTAATGGGTGGGAGATCAGCGAATGGATCGCACGATTCAATTTGAAGAACTCAAATTAGCCTTATAAATAAGACTCTTATGCATAAGAACCTTCAGCTTAAGCCCCTTATGCCATAAACCTTATGCTGTAAGCCTTGAGCATTATGGCATAAGCCTTATGCCTTATGCATGATGCATAAGCCTTATGGCTAAGAACCTTATGCATAAGGCTTATGTCTTATGCATAAGAGCCTTGTCCATAATCCCCTTATGCCATAAGCCTTATCCATAAGCCCCTTATGCATGAGCCGTAAGCAGCCAGGCTCATGTATAAGACTATGCATAGTATGCATGATGCTTCTATATATGTATTGTGTAGGCTATGTATAGTATACATGGGACTATGCTATAACCTAATATATAGTATGCATGTGGCTATGCTATAGCCTTATGTAGAGTATGCATGCGGCTATGGATAGTATGTATGAGGCTATGCTATATCCCTATATATAGTATGAAGCTCTTTGCATAAGCCTCTTTGCATAAGACTTCTATGCATGAAGCTCTCATGCTTAGTCTAATCATGTCTCATAAGGCTCCTATGTATGTATTGTGTAGGCAATCATGGACCCTTCTCATGACCTTGATGTCGCAAACCTGCTCACCTCATCAATCAATGTTATGAGCAACATGCATGGACATAGCTTTTATATACACATATATGTTTTTTTTCATTGTATATTTTATACCTAGGCCTAAGCTTTATATATTTCCACAACACTTAACTCATTAAGCTTGAAGATCACTTGCATGTGTGCAAAGCTCAAAACTTTAGAGAGATCATGAAGCTCCTCTTCGGTACACTCTTAACTTGCAGGACTATAAGCAAACATCATGAATTTAAATTGGTACCCAACACGGGCCCTTAGCCTAGTTTCCAATGTAGTTTTGGTAGGACAACATCCACCACGATAACTTTCCCTTTGCTTAAGTGCTTTGTAACAATTCTCCAAGATTTTCACACATTTCCCGTCATTCCAACTGTGCGAATTCCACTATTTTTTCTTAAAAAGGAATTTTAAAAAATCATAACAATATGATGTGAGTGGTGTAGTTTGAAGAAATTCGTTCCACCAATAATAGAGTAGAATTTTCTCAATAAATTATGTCCACCAAAAAAGTGTTAAAGTAAATTTTAATTTTTTGTTTTGAAATTTTGTGCCACTTTAGTATTGATGAAAGTGGATAAAAATTACCTTCATGAAATAGCATCAACTTGGGGGATGCTCACGAACATGTCTCCTCCTACAACGAATGGATGGGAGATCAACGAATGGATCGCACAAACATGTCTCCTCCTAATGGGTGGGAGATCAACGAATGGATTGCATGATTCAATTTGAAGAACTCAAATTAGCCTTATAAATAAGAATCTTATGCATAAGAACCTTCTGCTTAAGCGCCTTATGCCATAAACCTTATGCTGTAAGCCTTGAGCATTATGGCATAAGCCTTATGCCTTATGCATGATGCATAAGGCTTATGTCTTATGCATATGAGCCTTGTCCATAATCCCCTTATGCCATAAGCCTTATGCATAAGCCCCTTATGCAT
Source organism: Cibotium barometz (assembly GCF_041138505.1). Classification (NCBI taxonomy): domain Eukaryota; kingdom Viridiplantae; phylum Streptophyta; class Polypodiopsida; order Cyatheales; family Cibotiaceae; genus Cibotium; species Cibotium barometz. The sequence continues at coordinate 18,428,720 of NC_141054.1, forward strand.
GAGCCGTAAGTAGCCATCAGGCTCATGTATAAGACTATGCATAGTATGCATGATGCTTCTATATATGTATTGTGTAGGCTATGTATAGTATACATGGGACTATGCTATAACCTAATATATAGTATGCATGTGGCTATGCTATAGCCTTATGTAGAGTATGCATGCGGCTATGGATAGTATGTATGAGGCTATGCTATATCCCTATATATAGTATGAAGCTCTTTGCATAAGCCTCTTTGGATAAGACTTCTATGCATGAAGCTCTCATGCTTAGTCTAATCATGTCTCATAAGGCTTCAATGTATGTATTGTGTAGGCAATCATGGACCCTTCACATGACCTAGATGTCGCAAACCTGCTCACCTCATCAATCAATGTTATGAGCAACATGCATGGACATAGCTTTTATATACACATATATGTTTTTTTCCATTGTATATTTTATACCTATTTATGTGTTTATGCATTGATTAAGTCTCTTTATGCACTAGAATATGTACGCCAACTTACCATTTAGCCAGTCTACTCCATTGTATGGTGCTGGCCCAAGTGGTGTAAGCCCATCACGTTATGGGTGTGATGAACCTACACTGCAATCTAGTAGACCCATGTCGACTAGACTCACCCCTACTTCCTCATGTCCATCTTCACCACATCAACGTACAGAGTTTGGGGGGTCTAGTAGATGTAGTGTGGTGAGGGAGCAGGGTGCTACAAACTGTTTTAAAAGATGAAAATCACAAGATGAGTTATCAAAACAATATGTCATTAATGTGCTTAAAATTGAATTTCTAGTTCCACATCCGAGCCTCCGCTTCTCGGATGATTGGAAGAATCTTACGCTCTCTAACAGGAGAGCAAACATTATGAGAGCAGCCAAGTCCAACTCAGAGAAGCCTAGTGTTTGCCCACAAGAGGAGTGGAGGCACACATGGAGCTTAGTAAGGAAACATTCAGGTGCACATCAATGATAAGCATCGGCAAGTACTTCAAGACTACAAAAGCGAGGAGCTTCTCACTTTGGGTCGGGAGAGAAAACATCCTTTATTGCATGCTTTGTAAGTGTATATTTTCCTCCTCTTAACTTTAATCTTTGCTTTAATCTAATTTGATCTTTTATGTTGCTATTTTGTTGAGCACAACCCAACAAAAGAAGAATATGATTATGGATATAGAGCCTCCCGAAAATAATTATGGGCTTGGATGCATGTGTAAGGTGTTCCCTTAAACGAGTCTGTTTTGGAAACTAGAGCTAACAAGGTATGTAATACGTAAGCCCTTTTCTTGTTTAATGCTCTCTTTTAATATTTAATAGTTATCTTAGTCTTGTATGCATGTATATGGAATCAAGAAGAAGATAAAAATTTGGATTATGTATAAGATAAAGGCAAATCAAGTGAAGATAAAGATGACGATGAAGATGAAGATGAGCCCGATGATTCTAATGAGGATGGCTACTTACCTCTATCAAATTCTTCGCCTCTATACTTGCAAATATTCCTCTAGATCCAACAATCCTCAAGTCGCGTGCTCCAAACCTCTACTAAACATGTGAGCACTGCTCTTTTGTCTGTCACCTAACTCCTACCTGACTGAGTTTCGACTTAGGTGAGTATAACTTTCCACCCATGTGTCCTCTCACAAAAACACACCCCAAACCTAGACTCCACAATAATTCATCACTACAATCCCTTATCCAATAAAAGGTGACCCCTGGCTGACTCTGTAAGACATCCTTCAATCCACAAAACTATTTAACTAATTTTGAAAAACATTTGACTGTCAGACTTGACCCAAAACAACTTCCTCTCAACCCCAAAAGATTAGTTTTACCCTTCTACACCGGCACATGATAGATCTTGATACTCAAATGACCCTATCTCACACTGGTAACTCTCAATTGACTCTATCTACTTTAGCCCTAGCTCATCAATCTACATATCTTCACTCACAACTAATTTTTTCTCAACAATCTCTGTCAAAACAACACAATCATCACAACCATAACACAAAACTCATTCATCCCCTCATAAAGGATTTCAAATCACAAGCCCTCTGTCTATTGCGTATAGATAAAATCAAATCAATCTCAACAACCCTGAGACCCTAGGCTTAAACAAGAGAAAGAAATAAGAAAACTTAGAGAACCCCCATAGCTTCAAGCATTCTTGATGATCTCTACAGCCACTTCAAACAAAAACTGTAGTCGAGCAAAGTCTTGGGTAGCACCAAGTTCCAACAGAGATGCAAACAAAGACCCTAGTCTTGCCTTTGCAACCTTTAAATGATTCTCTGACTCACAAGCATTCCCTCTGCTCTGCTCTTGCCCAAACCTACTCTCATTGTTCCCTTCCCTTCTCTCTGTGTGCTCTCATGTCCTTCTCTCTAAATGGATTCTCCCAAAGCTTCCCTCCTATTCTTTGACCTTCAACCCAAAAAACCTCTTCATAGAAAAACAAACACACTACTTATCCTACCTTCCTAACAAGAAACTGCCACGTGTTGCCTTCGAGCTCTCCATGTGCATTTCCTTCATCATTTAGATCTCCCTATATCGTCATGCACAATTTCCCTTTTAGTAAGTGTGGCCTTTCTATTGGCTAGTCACATTGTTTTCATACTACCTTGGCCGACACTTCTTGTATACCCTACATTCTAAACTAGTATATGTACATCATATCTTTCTACAACCTATTTTTTCCTCCTTCAAGCTTGACCATGTCTTGACCTCATTGGGCTCAAAAAGCCTCACAACGTTGTAACAAAAATAGTAGTGTTTGTAGCAACGAAATAGCTCCGATCTTTTCAAGACTTGTAGTTATAAAAACACTATTATTTTCATGCTATACCCTTATTCTATTATAATGATACAACAAGATCTTGACACATCAGTTGTTGACAAAAAGTTAAGCCATACAAATAAAAAGATACCACATCAACACTTAGGATATTACAAGAAATTGCAAAATTAATAAACCATCGACACACCAACAAAGATGATTTAAGAACTACAGAACTTATCACAGTTGGACACATCAACAAAACAGAATTTAAAATAAAACAGTAGCAAAAGGAACTCAAATATATCAAAAGCTAGAAGCTTAATATTAGCAAAGCTCCCGCAAACCATGACGATTAGGAAAGACCATTGGCTAGCCTTTCCAAGGAGAAGATGAGTCACTGGCTAGTATCGACTCCCCATCTTCCTCTTGGGAAAGGCCTTTCGATGGTCTTTCCCTAGTCCATCTTAGGATGGGCAATTCCATCTCTTTTCTGTAAGGCTCTTTGTCTTCACACATGTTTCTAAGCTTATGCCACTTTGTATAAATTCTAAAGAGGCATTAGGCCTAAGCTTTATACATTTCCACAATACTAAACTCATTAAGCTTGCAGATCACTTGCATGTGTGCAAAGCCGACAACTTTACAGAGATCATGAAGCTCCTCTTGGGTACGCTCTTGGCCTGCAGGACTATAAGCAAGCATCGCGAGGTCAAATTGGTACCCAACACGGGCCCTTAGCGTAGTTTCCAATGTAGTTGGTAGGACAATATCCACCACTATAACTTTCCCTTGGCTTGGAAGTGCTTTGTAACAATTCTCCAAGATTTTCACACATTGCTCGTCATTCCAACCATGCAAAATCCACTTTTTTAAAAAAAAGAAATTAAAAAAATCATAACAATATGATGTGAGTGATGTAGTTTGAAGAAATTCCTTTCCACCAATAATAGAGTGGAATTTTCTCAAGAAATCATGTCCACCAAAAAAGAGTTGAAGTAAAGGAAATTTTAATTTTTTGTTTTGAAGTTTTATTTTTTGTTTTGTGTTGCTACAGTATTGATGAAGGTGGATAAAAAATACCTTCATGAAAATAGCGTCAGCTTGGGGGATGCTCACAAACATGTCTCCTCCTACATGCTCCACACCTATTTAATGGGAGATCAGCGAATGGATCCCACGATTAAGTTTCAAGTTATTATTTGAAGAACTCAAATTAGGCTAGCACAAGAAATCAAAACCTGAAAGTAAAGCGTTATTATTAATAATTAAAAGACACACAGTAATAAAAATTTGAGGGCTAGAGCTCTTGACCAGGGTACTCGGGCGCAGCTGCAATCACATGAGGCTGATCGAAATTGATGCCTTTAATGTGAGGGTGCTTAGAGATAATCATGCTTAAGCAGGATCCAGATCCGCCACCCACGTCTACAAGGCTATTCACACCATGGTCGAAGCCATGGTAGGACGTGGTGGTGGTTTGCAGCAGTGCGCGCATGAGAAGCTTTGACTGCTGTGCCATTGCACGGTCGAAGAGCTCGCGGAATCTCACATCCTGTTGGCCGTAGAGGAAAATATGTTTGCCATGGGCTTTGGTGAAAGGGCTTCCACCATCGAGGACTGCCTCTTTCAAGGGATCGTGCCAAGTTTGCATTAACACCTCGTCTTGCAACAGGAGCAGCAGTGGAGCCAGGGATGCGCCCCCACCTTCGTTCATCACAAAATACTTGCTCACTGAGTTGAGCCCATACTTGCTTACAGCCTTGCCATATTGATCATCGCTTGTTTCTGGAGATGATGATGATGCTGTGAGAACTCCATGGCTTGCCAGTACCCTTAGAATGCGATCTAGTGAGATTGCAGCCTTTGCATGATCGGAGGCGGCCGCAGAATCGTTGATGATGATGCCAGACATTATTTGGGCTGCTGATAACCCTTCTTCTGCACTGTTCTTGGCCAGTATCTCCATCACGTTCAAGTTTATTGCAGCTTTTAAGGCCATGGGCAAGGAACACAGCGAGCTCAGCTCGATAACTCGTAACCATGCTGGATCTTCAACTCCGCCTAGAGATTTCTGAGCCACAGCGCAGCTCGTCTCGCCCATTGTGTGTGTGCGCGGGGCGGCAGGGTCGGTGGGTGCGTGTTGAAATTTGAAGCCTTCAGAGGGGAGGGCATAGAAGCCTTTACAGTTTGGTTGTTTGGAGTGGCGTGCAAGGTTTCTCTTCTCTGTCTCTATTATCTGTTTCACAAAGCTGCCACAGGGTAAGTAAGAATTTAATGAAGAGTTTCACAAAGCTGTCACATGGTAGGTAAGAATTTAATAAAGAGTTTCACAAAGCTTCCACGTGGCGAGATTTGAACTAAGAGTTTCACAAAACTATAGCATGCCACGAATTTAGAGGTTAGAGAAAAGGAGGAGGTTCGAGAAAAGGAGGTTAGGATAGAATTTGAACTTGGAGGTTGGAGACTCGTGGAGCTCAACCCAAAGACCTTTTTTTTTGGGAGGGGGGATCAACCCAAAAATGTTTAACACACTTGTGTACCTCATTTGATATATTTGAAAGTGTTGAAGTGACTCTCCAATAAGTGCAATTGACTTTGGACGATATGAAGACACCTCACCACAACTATTCATGCATACTTTTTTTTTTCAAAAAAAAAGGCTGATGTATTATGAAAAAGGGAGGGGCGGAATTACAATGACTAAAACCACTTCCGCATGGCTGACGCGTGGACACGCTTGAGGAAAAAAACAAAAAGGATCCGATGTTACATGGACCAATTGGCAAACACGGCGCACGTGAAGGCATGTGCGCCGCGTGGGAGGGGAGTGGGATCTTTGCATGGCGAGTCCTCCATCCTGGTGCCTGCTCGTTCAGCGGCGGTGATGAGTTTCCTCTCACCATTCCTCCTTCTTCCACTTGAGGATCGACCTCCCTTCTGCCTAGCCGCGGCTCCTTCTGTCTCTCTGGTCGCCGGTTGGGGTTAGCATGGGAACTTCATCTTGCTGATTGGCTCTTCCTCCTTTGTCTCTTCCAGCACGGGCAGATCTGGCTCCGTCCACTCTTCTCCAATCTGGGGGAGGATGGTGCTGGTACTTTTATCTGTTTTGCAGGTTCCCTCGACAGGCCTCTGGGTTGTTTCTTTTCTTTCTTGATCTTGAGTCCAGGTGGCGGAGCCCATTGGCAGCAGAAGGGGGCTGCCTCTGGGGGTCATGTGGTTTCCTCGCCCTTTATGGCTGATTTCGATCCTTTGGTAGGAGCCCTTATGGGGCCCTTGAGCTTTCCACTAGGACCACCAGGACGCCTTCCTCTCTCTCTCGATGACGATTAAGATAGTTCGGGATTCCTCTGGTCTGACTCTTTTCCTTTCTTTGCAGGTGCACAGAAGAGGTGGCTGAAACTAGTACCGGTTCTTGTTGATTTGGGGCTCTGCTTTCGATGACTCTGGCAAACCTGGGCCTTGCGGTTGAGTTAACCTCTCCAAATTGGACAGGCCAACTGTGTCTCCATGTAGGTGACAGGTCACTTTGGCCTAGCTGCCTTTTTAACTTCTCTTGGTTGATTCTTAATGTCTGCATGTCTGGTGTATCACCTCTTCTCCTGTGAGGGGGAGAGTTATGTTTGTTTACTGCATCCTTCTGATGGCTTCTATTAATGCTCTGTCTTTTGAGAGGATTAGGAGGATCTTGTCTCTGGTTTTTTCAAGTTGTTTCAATGTATAATCTGATTTCCTCTTCTGAAATTTATTCAACAGCCTCTTCTCTAGCTTGAAAAGGGCTTGTGTTTGGTTGTTCCAGTATCTGATGCATGTTGTGGTTAAGCATACAGCTAGAGGAGGGCCCTTAATTTCAGGGTTATCAAAAGTGGCAGCTAACCTCTGCAGCCATGCGTGCCATAAGTACTCGCACCTTATTGCATTCCAAAGAGATGTAGAGCATCCTATGTTTTCTCCTAGAATTGTATTCTTCCAATTTACTTCTTTCCCCCATCTTAGAATAACTGCATTCAAAGCTTTGTAGGAATCTGAGATGTGCTTGCAGTGTATAAAAATGTGTAGATCATCCTCAGGAAGGCCACATCTAGAGCATTGGTCTGTGGCAATGTTGAACTTGGCTGCCTTGCACTGGGTCCAGATGGCTCTGTATGCAATCAACCATGCGAGACAGGATTTCTTGGGTTCTATGTGAGGACTCCACAACTCCTTGAGGCAACTGTACCATCTTTTCCTGTCCCAGGCTATGTTCCATCTGCGGTTCAGAGTAATCTGCGGTTCATGCATACTTTTTAGCAATAAGGATTGCAAAGGGATAAATGCATACTACACTTTGAGTGTAGAAGTAACTTTGAGTTTTAATATTACTTTTTAATGGTTTAATCTAGTTAGTATTTCTAATAAAGGGTTTATAAATTTATTTATATAGTGTGTATGGGATACACACATACACACACATATGTATACATAAATATGTTTATGTATGCAGTGTGTGTGGACACACACACACACACACACAATATACATATGCATATTCATATATATATGTATATACATATACATACACATATGTATATGTATATGTATATGTATATTATACATATACATATACATATATGCATATACACATATGTATATGTATATATACATATACATATATAAATACATATGCATACACATATGTATATGTATACATATATTATATACATATACATATATATATATGTATATACCTATACATAGACATATATTTGTATAGGTACATATATATAGTATAATTACACACACATGCACATATAAATACACACATGCGTGTGCATGCATACACACACACACACACACACACACACACACACACACATTTTAGCTATTGAGTGAATACCCTCTAAAAAGGAGATGTGGTGATGATTGAAAAAACATGTTATCCTTGGTGGATCATATGATTTTCTTACACCATATGATCTTTTTACATTATGATGATCAAAATACATTACAACCAAGTTTCATTTCTTTTCTAATTATGTAGATTTGTTTTCTTAATTCTCCAACCGAGAAAGTTATGTTTGTTTTAAGAACTCCACTTAAATTAAAGCAAGATAGCTATCAAGGCTAGTGCTATACAATGATAAGATTTTATAGATATGTCAAGGCTAGCACTATACAGTGATAAGATCCATGTCCATTTGTAGATATTTCAAGGCTAGCACTATATAATGATGCATGTTCATTGTAGATATTTCACTAGATTGTAAAGAATTTTGAGGTTGTTTGGATATGCATGCATGGTTTGTTACATTATGTACATCTAAGAGAAGTAAAGATATTCAACACACTTTTGCACCTCATTTAATGGTCTAGTGGAGGTTGTTTGAATATGCATGCATTGTCTGTTACATTATGTATATTTAAGAAGTAAAGATATTGAACACATTTGTGCACCTCATTTAATGCATTTAAAAGTGCTGAAGTAAATATGGAATACATATGCATATACATATACATGTATGTGTATATATGGAATACATATGCATATACATATACAGGTATGTGTGTGTGTGTGTGTGTCACACACACACACATACATGTATATGCATATGCATATGTATATGAATGTGTGTGTGTGTGTGTGTGTGTGTATACACACACATATACATGTATATGTATATGTATATGTATATGTATATGTATATGTGTGTGTGTACACACACACACACACACACACACACACATTTTAGTTATCAACGTTTTACACTCACAATTAATAACCTTTAAAAATGAGGTGTGGGATTGAAGAAACATGATCCTTGGTGGACCATGTAATCTTTTACACCACATGCACGGGTGGCTATCCCTTGCCTTATGACCATAGATGATTTGAGAAGAACAGATAGTATCTTTAGATGCCTTATGACCATAGATGATTTGAGAAGAACAGATAGTCCCTTTAGATACCCCATTCACTTGTCCATGTACTACCTTGGGTGTTTGTATAGTAGGACTCTTAATGCACGTCCTTGATAATTTTTATCATTTTTTATCTTATTAAACTACTTTGAGAGTAAAGTTTCCTTAAGGCTAAATATATCTCTCCACCTTCAATGTATATTAATTCTAGGTTTGGAGATGTGTATGAGGTTTGGAGATGTGTATGAGGTTAACACACTGCGATTGTGTTTAGTGTCCCTTCTAAATGATTCTTCCATGACCTAGTTACTGTTGTCACCATCTTTCCCATTTTCTTGGCCAGTAACTTACCCAGAGTTAGTATCTCACCTTCTACTTGGAGCACTACAACACACAAAGAACACAGCCACATTCAGGAGCCATGTAAATTTAAAAGAATCCATTTATGAAAAAAAACTTCACGTGGCTATCTCTGATTTTATATTCACGTGATCACAAAATTTTTTTTGTTAATAACATGTGTGAACATGTTATTAACATGTTCACATGTTAACATGTTCACAAAAAAGCCGGTGGCAAGCGACCTGGTAACCGGGAAAAATCCCGCCGGGCTTTTGCTATACCCCGGCGGGTCCCGGAGGGGTCGTCACATATCCCGGCGGGGTACATTTTTCTATATATATGGGCCCGGGGGGCCCTTTGGGATTTCATTGCTGACAGCATACACAGGTAATGAAAACTTGTGTGTGTGTGTGTGTGTGTGTGTGTGTGTGTGTGTGTGTATGTGGGTGTGTTCGTGCGGGCAGCCGCCCACTATCGCAATGCGCGGCAGGATGTGGGTGGTCCGCCACACGAGGGATGTGTGTGTGGGTGAGTTCGTGCGGGCAGCCGCCCATTGTCGCAATGCACGGCAGGATTTGGGTGGCCCGCCACACGACTGGTGTGTGTGTGTAAGGCCATTCTTCGGAATGGTGCTTACCCTGGGGCACTTAGTCAGTAACGCGGCTAGTCTGTGTCCTATGGTAAGTATGGCACGCCGTAGCGGTACTAGTCGGTAACGCGGCAAGCATAGTATCGTTATGGCGATGTCACCTTCCCTTCCCTTCCCTTTGTCAAATGCGGACATATGGTCGGTAACGCGGCCAGTGTATGTTCGTATCCTATTGGTATTCCCATAGAATCGGGCGGCATTTTGTCGTTAACACGGCAAGTTGGTGTCGTCCGCTAGTGCATAAAATGTTTTTTGCATATTGCGGCATTTGATCGTTAACGCGGTCGAAAAAGTGTCGTAAATTTGCTTGCGTATTTCGGCATATGATCGTTAACGCGGTCGAATAAATATCGTAAATTTGTTTGATTTGACTTGTATTGTTTTTATTGTGTTTGATCCATGCGATACTTGGTTGCTAACGCGGCATTAGTATTTCATGGATCAAAGTTTACATCATATTGTCTAAACGTTTTATTTTATAATATCGTGATTCGTAACTCGAAAAATATGAATGTCTCTCTTCTTACCCCCCTCTCTCTCTCATGATACACTTCACAGCTCTTTCTCTATCTCTCTCATGATTCACTTCACAACACGATAGATGTGTAGATAATGATTTTTTTTTATTTCTCTTAAAATATACATAATTTTTAATAATTTCTTTTTTCTCCCTCTATTTACTTAAAAATTAAAACAATACATTATTTTTCTCTTTAGGAACTCACAAAAACATTAAAAATGTCATTTAATGTGTCTTCTCTCTATCTGTCACAACTCTCTCTTCCTCTCCTCTCTCTCTCTCTCTCTCATGATACACTTCACAATTCTCTCTCTCTCTCTCTCTCGCAATGATACACTTCACAACTCTTTCTCTCTCTCTCTCATGATACACTTCACATCTCTCTCTATCACGATAGGTATGTAGATGAGGAGTGCTTTAGGATTACAAAACATTATTTTTCTCTCTTTAGGAACTCACAAAACTATAAAAAATGTCATTTAATTTTTCCTCTCTCTATCTGTCACACCTCTCTCTCTTCCTCCCCCCCTCTCTCTCTCTCTCATTCGATAATGTATACACTTCGTAAGTAATAATGCGCTTGTTGCGGTTATCTCACGTTCGATAATGTATTGCATGATGTTGAGTTCAGTAATGTTGTTTGATATATTCTGTTTTTGTTTGATCATTGATAAGTAATGATACACTTATTGCTGTTTTCTCACGTTTGATGATGTATTGGATGATGTTGAGTTCATTAAAATTATTTGATATTCCGTTTTTGTATGAACATTGACGATATTGATATACTTGTTGCTGTTCTCTCACGTTTTTATTTCAGTAATGTTTGATATTCTGTTTTTTTGTGTTTAGTGATATTTGCTAGATTTACGAAGACGATCAACATGCTTTCTCCCGAAGAGCGCAAAATTGTTCTGCGAGCAATTCGCGTTGAAGCGGTCATCACGGTATCACAATGTACTGATGATGTCGTCAAAAAGATCAACGAGTCTGAGATACTCATGCGAGATCTCATAGACCAAATATGGAAAAATGCACAGCGTCGGCTTCGAAGCGGGAGGCAACGCTGAGCTGCTAGATAGACAGAAGATAGCAGATTTCAACCATCAGCACATAAAACGAACCATTTTGGGGAGCATGCGAGTAGCATGCAGTGATCTTAGAGATGCTGCCCCGCCTGAAGCCAACATGCAACGTCTACAGTTATGGGACGTTGTATGGAGCGAGCAGAGAGCCAAGAGCAAGCGCATGAAGGCGTTGGATGCAGTTCCTCCCCAAAAGAGTGCGAATTGCCCAGGACGTCGCTGCAACGTCCAGTCAGGCAGATGCAAGTGGTACAGGTGTCATTAATCGTACCATCTACAATTCTATGTGCACACATCTTATTGGCATCCCGCACGAAGCTCTTCACGAAGGACGAACAATAGGATCCGGTGTGTTTGGAACAGTAAAAGAGTATGCAATTAAAGGTATATCATTTTTACCGGAGCACATCACTTTTTGCGGAAAGCACTACAAAGGAGAAGGCAGCGCGAAGTTCGAGAGCTTCCAGGCAGAGCAGGGTATGCAAGTGCTACATCCATCGATTGTCCGATGCATTGCCTTTACAAAAGAGGCTCCTTGGATCACAATTTTCCCGTACTATAATGGCGGCGCTCTTGGTGATACTCTTCTGAAGGTTCCCTTCAGATTCATTGAGTTCACCAGAGCCATTTTTCGTTTGGATCGAGGATGGAGACAACCCCCGCCTGATAATATCCCTTTAGGTCATCTAGAACTTTCAAAAATAAAAGAGGTAGTAATAAATATGCCACATATTATGCATGCCCTGGTGGAAGGTGTAGCGGCAGCACATACGGCAGGTATTGTACATACCGACCTACATCCTTTTAATGTAGTGTTGGATTATACAAAAGAGCTAAAGCCACGCATCGATTGGGGGTTGCTGCTGAGAGCGCCCAAAAAACGGGTGTCTCTCAATTTTGTTTTTGAAGCAGACAAGAACCCGGAGAAGGTGGCACAGGCAGTCTCCTACGCAGACAGAGAGCAAAATAAACGGCCGTGGATAGCCCCAGAGCTTTATGATCCATTTTTGGCAGATGCATACACTCCTGCATCTGATGTTTTTGCCTTGGGATATTTATTACAAACTTTATATGACTTTTGGAAGAAAGTGCAAGAGTTGTGGATGGATAATAGTTCCCATGACAAAGTTACCATGGATACTATTATTCATAGAGTCAAAAATTGGATGTTTCTGCCTAATCGCGATGAGCGAAAATCAATTTTGCAAGTAGTTGAATTTTTTAGATCACTAAATACTGACCCTACGAGGGCACAACGTCCTCTTGTAGAGCTATCGGTGGCATTTACCCCAACTTTGTAATGATACAGTATCAAGAGATGAAGTTTCAGGAATTTGAAAATTTGATGTGTCCAATGTTTCAAAATTTTGTTTCTCTCTTCAAAATTTGATGTGTCCAATGTTTCAAAATTTTGTTTCTCTTCTCATTGAGTCTTTGCAATATCTCTCTCCTCTTGTGGTGTTTAAGTTTATGTTTTCTCTTCAAAATTTGATGTGCGAGCATTGTTTGAAGTGTTTTTGGAGTCAAGTGGATATTTCTCATCGAGTCTTTGCAATACATATCTCCTCTCGTTGTGTTTGACTTCAAGATTTTGAGAGTAATGGTCAATTTATCTTTACAGTTCATTAAAATCCTAAAGTCGTTTACGTTCATGCAGATATGGAGCAGGCGCAAGCGAACGAGCATTAGGAGTTAGCCAAGAAGGCATACGAGCGAATGAAGGCCCTTGCACATGGCCTGACAGCCCGCGAAGCTACAAGAACAACGTGCAGGTTATCGAAATGGACAAATCCAACTTATGCCCAATGGAAAGACATAAACAAACGCGTAACCACAGAGATGATAAAGGAAATATGGCCATGTCCAGATGGCAAGATTAAGAAGGGAAGATGGAAGATTTCTCGTTGCACTCACAATGATATCAAAACTAATGCCGAGCGCATTTTCTTGGAGGTGTACGGTCGTCCTCTCCACAACGCCGACGCTCCACTCTATTTTGATAAAATGCTATATGCTCACTTCATCCTGGAAACTCCAGTGGACTTCGCCTCCAGAGAGGCCACTGTCAACACCCACGACATATGTGAAGAGACAGTGACATTCACAAGAGAAGAACTTGCTCTCATGGTGGAGGGCGCCGGACTGGAGTTAAACCAGGTCAAAGAAAGCTTAGGGGCACAGCTAGCAGAGAAGGAGAAAGAAGCTGACCGATTAACTCAAGCGACAACTCCTCCCCCGGCCAATAGAGGGATTCAAGAGCAGCTAACAAAGATCAGCCCCAAGATGTGCAGAGCATCTCTTCACGTATTGCTCCTGTGCGCCAAGGAAACCACATCTCTCATTTTTTGATACATCCTGATCTTGTGGGAGTTTCTGCTGAGGCTACAAGTTCCTCCACCCCCCAATGTCCTATATGTTACAAAGTATTCGATGGGTGGAGCGGCCAGTATATACTACCATGTGGACACTACTACCACTTAATATGTTTAGTGAGACAAATGCAAAATACTTCCACATGTGCATTGTGCAATGTCCCAATAAATCAAGGTATTTATACAGTGTTCGGCATGGCTAGCGAATATAAACCACCAGGACCTTTAGATGCAACTCCTAGTGCAATTCGCAATTTATTTCAAGATGAGAGCTAAGAAAAACAAATTCTACTTTTGTATTGATAATTTCTCCAAATATGATCATTTGTACAAGTACTTTTTATTAAATTAATGAAGTGACTTCTTCCTCTATGTCAGTATCTTGCTCCAAAATTCTTTCACCGTTTACTCTCTCGTCTGCTAAATTAAGCTCATCTAAGTCAATGTCTAAATTGTCTTCTATCTCAAGGGTGGTGCACAACGTACGTCCAACATCAAAGTTCTCGTCTACTACATCTTCACAATTGTACATCCATCTGGGCATATCTTCTTCATACTCTTCGCTTTCGATGTCTCGCAAGATCTTTTCATTGCAGTACATGTAAACAAGTTTATCTGCTCGATCTGCAAGAAGTCGATTGCGAATAGTACTATGAATATATTTATACATGCTCCAGTTTCGTTCTGAGCCTGAGTTTGAAGAGCACTGACTTAGAACCTTCATCGCAAGGTTGCGCAATAAAGCATAATGCTCACCACCATTCATCATCCACCACTTCCATGCAGGTTGCTCTTTAGCCATTTGTTGAACAAGGGAGTTGGAAAATAAACCCTCTTTCAACCGAAATGAGGTCATCTCCTTTATGCACTGTACACGATCATCATCATTATTATAGAAAGTGTTTACCACTTTATAAAAATCTTGCACCACCTCAACGTTGGACATCAAATCCATATTCCAATATTCAGGATCTAACATGTAAGCAGCACTGTGCAGTGGTGAATGCGCTCCAATCCATCTAGCATGAAAGTACTTCAACAGAACTTTTCTTTGTCTACTGGAGAATGGTACACGCCATTGCTTTTCCACCACTGAATGCTCTAATTTCTCAGGACACTCCAAACTCCGCTGGACAGTCCACCATTGCATCCATGCTTTTCCGAGATTAGGCGCTCTTTGATCAAGGCTTCGTACAGCATACATAACAGGCATCATTACATGGTATGCATCCATCACACTGTTCCACCAACTTCTTCTCGTAAGCGCTCCCTTCAAGACTTTGATTTTCTCTTTCACTTTTTCAAGTTGAGTGTTCTCCCAGTCATGAAATGCCATGCATGTAAATGTTTCACAAACTGCATCTTTATTTCTAAGAAGAGACTCAAAAGTGTAAAAGTGAGTGTAAAACCTAGTCTCCGCTGGAAGCTTTAACATAACTGACATGCGAGGTCGAAACATATCCAAAACTCTCTGTCTCTTGAGCATGAATTTCACAAGCTGGCGAGCAGTGTCGACGATTGAGGCAAACCATTTGGTATCATCAGATTTATACCAATCTTTTAATACAAGATTCAAACTATGAGTATTACAGCCTACCGGAAAAATATGTGGATATTGTCGCTGTAGGATTCTGGATGCATTTTTACAATTTTTTGCATTGTCCATGACGACTTGGACTACATTTTTGGCACCCACTTCCTCTATCACAGAACTAATGACTTGAGCAATGTAAGCCCCAGTTTTGATTGAACCAGCTGAATCCACGGCACGGATGAAAGTCTCACCTCTAGGTGAAATAACCATTACATTAATTAATGGTTTTCTTTGCACATTAGACCATCCATCACTTACTATACTACATCCAGAAAGCTCTATATTGCTAAGAATTATTCTTTGTACACGTTCTTTTACCTGCGCATAACATTTCTCTAATAGATCATTTCGCATAGCATGGTACGTAGGCGGTGAAAACCCTGGTCCAAACTCACCAATTTTCTTCCATGCTCTCTTCCAATGCTCACTGTCCACCATCACCATAGCACTCCCAGAAAAGTAAATCGCTTCAGCAAGGACGAGTTGTGCATCATCGAGTCGACCTTGACGTAGGCTTTCTTGCAATGAAGTTTGACGCATGGGTATATTTCCTACGTCAAAGTTTTGCTTGCAAGAAGATGCACTGGGTAGATTACTTTCTGGCTGCATATTGCTGTTCGGGGTACAAGTAGGCGATGTAGCGGGATTTTGATTATTAGAACAACAGTGTTCTTGCTGCCTTGATACATTAACGGTAGGAGTGTCATGTTTTCTTGAATCTTTCTTTTGAATTTCTTCTCTTATGCGTTTGGCCACTATAGGTGCAGAGGGGTGGGTACATGACTTTTTCTTCGGTCCGCCTAAAAAGTGTTCTCTTAGTCGAGGCGCCCCACCTGATTTTACTGCATGGCATAGCTTACACTCCCAATCTATGAATCGATCACCAACGTTAATTGCATATTGCCACTCTATCCCAGGTGCCTTTTTTTTCCTGCTATTTGAAATTTGGACTCTATTGGAGGTATCACTGGATCCAACATTGTCCTCCATCTCAACAAATAACCTATTCAACCAAGCATATAACAATGAATACACAAATGAAAAAATAACAAATCACTCACGTATAACAAAACATACATCTGCAGACAAAGTACTTCGAAACTATCTTGACAAATACAAAAGATCATCACATAACACAAAACTATTTCAAACTATCTTGCAAGGTCTTACTACAAAACTACTTCGAAACTATCATGCACATTGCACCCCCAATGAAGGATGCCTTTTGTACCCAATTAAGGATACTTTACACAATCAAAGATCTATGCTTGCCCAATACTCTAGTATAGGACAATAGACCTTCTCTAACATTCACAAAAAAAAATCAAAGATCTATGCTTGCCCAATACTCTAGTATAGGACAATAGACCCTTGTCTACTCTAAACTATATCAAGTATCAAGAACCAATACAAGCCCCTAAGCAGGACTCTTGGCTCCATCAAACCATTCATAAAGCAGAATGAGGTAGATTACGTACGTGGCTCAAATGCAAAGCTGAATGACTCCAAATTTGTCCCTAAATCTCCGCAAGTATTAGCTACGAACCACACCCTGTCCCCAGTTCAACTAAGGACGAGTGGCCCAATAGCCTTAGGAGTGCCTACAAGGAAAGACGACAGCCCCTAAAATAAGGACATTCTTCCCAAGAGGACACTTCTAGCAACTCGAGAGCTCTACAAGTACTTTGAGGAGAGATATCACGCCCCCAAAACAAGGACTATCTTCCCAAAAGTTGTACGATGGGTGTCGGGCAGTGTTTATATACAGAATAATACCCCGCCGGTGTTTTTGTTTTTCCGGCGGGCCCGCCGGGCTTCTATCATTCCCGGCGGGCCCGCCGGGAAAACTCTGTATCCCGGCGGGCCCGCCGGGAATGATAGAAGCCCGGAGGTGTTACTGGAATAGTGGGTTCCGGCAGGTCATTTCTCAGGTCATGTGAATATACAATGTGATCACAAGTTTTAATATGTTAACAATAGGTTTTGTTAACGTGATCACGAAATTGTGAAGACGTTAATGAAATCCCTGGTGGCTATAGGTGTGACTATCCACGTGGCTAGGGGTGCTCAGCTATAGTCGTGCATATAACCACGTATATAGCTTTGCCTATAGCCGCGTGTAGTATAGCCAGAGACTATTTGTAAAAAAAGGGGGAGATAGAATGGAAGAGAGATGTCCCCACATCTCTCTCCCATTCTTTCTCTGTTTTTTAACCACATTATTTAAATCCTAATTAATCACATTTTTAAAAACACCTAATCACTTAAAACATATAGTACATACAAATACATTAAAAAATAATTGTAATACATTGTCGTGGGCATTACAACAATACTATTATATTGCAAATTACATAAGTTGATCAAGTCCAAAAATGATAGAAGATGAAGATGATTAAGAAAACTAATTAAATTAACTTATCATCTTCATCTTCATCAAGATTCTCCTCGCCTTGCATCTTCACCACGTGCACCACCACCTTCATCATCACGGCCACTTTCAACATTGTCTTCTTGCGTTAAATATTGAAACAATGTAAAAAAGTTAGCCACAAGAAAAACAACATAAGAATTGAGACACTTGGGTGATAATTAAAATTCAAATTCAACTACTCTCACTAAGTTTCCCTAAGCTCATCAAATATCCGCATCGTGACCACTCCCTCGCGTTTGAGCCACTCCCAAGTCTCAACTTCATTGTGATGCTAGCGATACTGTAAGATTCCTCCCCCAACCCCTTTTTGATGTCTAGCATATTCCCCTGTAATCAATTCCTTTTCTGAGATATAAGAGATCTTGTTTGTGGCTGTTTTAACCTAGAGAGAGAAAATATTCTAGAGAGAGAATATTCAGATTTTGAATATTTTTGGATAGAAAAATATCTCATCTTATTAAAATAAGTTCCCCTGAAACAGAAATTCAAAAAGAAGTTTCCAATGTGCAATTGGAATTAATAGGAAATGGGTATAAAGGACCTTAGTCTAAGGGTCTAGATTTTCAGAAATTTTTGGATTATGGTCCAATTAAGGTTCCTATGGGCCAATAGCATCAATCCATGTGTAGAGAGGAGATAAATCCAATTTGTAAAAGAAGATACCCAAAAATGAGTAAATGCTCACATAAGATGAAGAGTTGAAAATGTACAAGGTTTATTAGTAAAAAACTATGAGCAATAAAATTTTGACACATATGTAAGGAAGGGGAGTTCTTTAAAGAAGGTGCATATTTCACATAAGATGAAGAGTTGAAAATGTACAAGGTTTATTAGTAAAAAAAACTCTGAGCAATAAAATTTTGACACATATGTAAGGAAGGGGAGTTCTTTAAAGAAGGTGCATATTTCACATAAGATGAAGAGTTGAAAATGTACAAGGTTTATTAGTAAAAAAACTATGAGCAATAAAATTTTGACACGTATGTATGGAAGGGGAGTTCTTTAAAGGAGGTATATATTTCACATGCTTGAATGAGTTTTAAACTCAAAAATAATGTGATATTTTTATCTCTCCTCTCTCTTGAACCAAACCAAATCAAAATGGAACCAAATCGAATCAAAAAGTAACCAAACTAGGTCCAAATCTAGTCCAAATTCAACCAAACTGACTTGGAAAATTCTAGAATCAGTTTGTTTGGTTAGGAGCTCAATTTTTCCTATAAATAGAAGCCTTCCCTTGTTGAAAAAAATATAGTGTCTTATGCTTTGTTACTCTACTCCACCTAAGCCAAGAACTGTGAATTCTTTAATAATTCACTAGTTTTTTACACTTCTCTCTTTCTTCAATCCCCATTGGTGGCTCCATCAACATACTAAACCAATTGATTAGTTGGGGGCCTCTACCGTGAACAAAGAATCAAGCAAATTATAAGATAAGTATAGTGAATTTTGATCTTTTCTATCATTTCTCAATGATTCTCTCTTCTCAACCCGTCTCAAGCTTGAGAAGCTTAATTGGTATGATTTTTGAAATGCTATTGAAGTTAATTAATTAATGATAGTAAAGAATTACATAAATTTCCATTTATGTTTAATTCTAATGGTTTTTCTCTCTCTCTCACTTAAGAAATGGACATACTCATGACCCATTCTCAATCCAAATGAAGCTTTTCATAAAGCTTTTTCTTAATCCAAGATTAATCTATGCTTGAGAATAAATTAATAGTTTTTTTATCTATGCTTTTAGTTTATGATTATTTTTATTTAATCCATTAAGGGTTAATGATCCAATTAGGGATCATTCTAATCATTTCCTTAAAGATAAGTCTTATCTTTAAAATAATTGAGATTTATCAGTTATAGTAGCGAAGCTATGGCAAAATTTTATAAAAATTTACACATAAAATAATTTCATTCAAAGCATGAAAAGAGGACTTCCTACCATATTCTAAGAATTATCATCCTAGATTAATTAAAAGAATTTTATTGTAATCATGGAGGTGTGGAGGTATGCATGTAGATGTAGATGTATAGATATGGATGTGAATGGAGATGTGGATGTATGCATGTAGATGTAGATGTATAGATATGGATGTGAATGGAGATGTGGATGTATGCATGTAGATGTATAGATGGGGATGTGAATGGAGATGTGGATGTATGCATGTAGATGTATAGATGTGGAGGTGAATGGAGATGTGGATGTATGCATGTAGATGTAGATGTATAGATGTGGATGTGAATGGAGATGTGGATGTATGCATGTAGATGTAGATGTATAGATGGGGATGTGAATGGAGATGTGAATGTATGCATGTAGATGTATAGATGTATAGATGGGGATGTATGCATGTAGATGTATAGATGGGGATGTGAATGGAGATGTGGATGTATGCATGTAGATGTATAGATGTGGAGGTGAATGGAGATGTGGATGTATGCATGTAGATGTAGATGTATAGATGTGGATGTGAATGGAGATGTGGATGTATGCATGTAGATGTATAGATGTGGATGTGAATGGAGATGTGGATGTATGCATGTAGATGTAGATGTATAGATGGGGATGTGAATGGAGATGTGGATGTATGGATGTAGATGTATAAATGTGGATGTGAATGGAGTTGTGGATGTATGCATGTGGATGTAGATGTATAGATGTGGATGTGAATGTGGAGGTGGATGTATGCATGTAGATGTAGATGTATGGATGTGAATGTAAATGTGGATGTGGATGTATGCATGGAGTTGTGGATGTATGCATGTAGATATGAA
Source organism: Cibotium barometz (assembly GCF_041138505.1). NCBI lineage: Eukaryota > Viridiplantae > Streptophyta > Polypodiopsida > Cyatheales > Cibotiaceae > Cibotium > Cibotium barometz. Next base: position 18,449,169 of record NC_141054.1, read on the forward strand.
TGTATGCATGTAGATGTGGATGTATGGATGTGAATGTGGATGTGGATGTGGATGGATGTGAATATATGATATGTGATGTGAAGGAATCTGAAGTGATGAGATGGAAAATGATGTGATGGGATGAGTATACATATAAATGGAATGTGGAATAAGTAAAGCAGATTGCATTTTTTCTACTCTCCCTTCTCAACATATAGAATTTCCCACTAACCCTCTTGCCCCTAAGGAGGTACCGGCACCTGACCTGTCTCCCCCATGGAAAACTTAGAAGGTATGACATACTCTCCCCCAAGACAATATTGAAGCATTTACTGATGATACTATTTTAGAGTCATTGTCTGGTGCAAAGTATGAAGGCTTCTTCATACGAGCTGAAAATCCACTAATAAAGCCAAAGCTGATGTTCAAGGTGTTAATGCAAATAACACCATTTGAGCACATGTGTCATGCACACATGTGACACATGGCATCTCCTTCCCACCTTCCCATTTTTTTCAAAAACATATTTTTGAAAAAGTTAATTTAGTATATTTTTAGTATTTTAAAAAATGAGAAATAAAATAAAATTTTAAATAATAAAATAAATATAACTATTTAATATAAAATAATTTAAAATTACTAATTTTAAAGGATTATATTTTAGAATTAGATAAATAATATTATATTCAAAGTTCATGTTATTTAATTAAAAAATTAATTTCTTAATTTTAATATTTCTTGAAGATATTTTATGTTTAGGATAAACCTTTGAATAAAATTTAAAAAAATAATATTATAAAAGAAAATATAATTATATAATTATAAAACAAAAGATAAATTTATATATTTAGTAATGATAAATATTTAGACTTGATAATAAATATTATTAATAATATTAATTTTTAAGTGGATAATAGTTTATCTTTAATTCTTTATGTTTATCTTAATTAAGCAATCAATCTTAGATAGGGTATCCAATGAGATTTGAGGTGGATAGCCTATTTTTCCTATATAATCACACATCTCTAGTACTATCCCACACTTATCTCTAGTACCATCCCATCATTGAGCTTTCATATTTTTTTTCTCTCTCAGCTTTCTTTGAGAATGGGTTCTCAAAGTCGTAGGAGTCGAAAATGTGATAGGACTAGACTTTCCCCCGTCTACCAAGTTCAAGAGGAGGAGAGAAAAAGGGCAGCTCATGAGAGAAAGAGAGTGGAGAGCACGTCAATGAGAAACACCTTCCATTGGCGATGATCCAAGCCTTGCTCCTCCTCTTCCACTTCCTCTCCCTCCGCCCTCTTCCCCCCCACTACCTCTTAGTTAAGATAATCCACATGAACCCGCCCTTCCAGAGCCCCCTTCTCTTCCACATGAACCCGCCCTTCCTGAGCCCCCTTCTCTTCCACAAGAACCCACCCTTTCTGAGCCCCCTTCTCTTCCACAAGAACCCACCCCCCTCCTTTGGGCGCTCATAGTGTGGATAGGAAAGAACTATCAAAGTCACGAGTGGATCGTCGTGCCCATGCAATCTTTCATTCCTATTTCAAAGACCTCACGCCTTTATCACAGGCATGCATGTTGATGCTTTGATCGATCTGCCCAACATGGCCAATTGTAGGGCGCTTTCTGACATTGGAGGCCGAAGAGAGAGGAGAGCTGGCATAGCAGTGCTATAAAGTGTTCGTTATTCCTATATAGTTAACAAGAAGAGGAACTCTGCGGACGCTTGGATTGCTCAACGGGCTATTGTGGCAGCCACCATAAGTAGCTTCCAAATGAAGGGTAAGGTGAGTGCCACATCTCGCATCCTTTCCACAGCACCACACGCACTTAGAGTTGGGTCTATTAGACGGCAAAGTTTAGATGCCAATGAGGTTGGTGCTTTGTGGGGGATGAGTAGTGGTCATGTAGCTAGGCATGACCGTCTACTAGATGAAACCACTAGAGCCTTGATAGAAAGTTTTTGGGAGGAGAATTGTAGTACCTCACCAGTTTTCAAGAAAGCTTTGCGTAAGGACAAGATGAGTGTTCATTGAGCACGGTGCTTGCTTTCTTGAAATGACCCAAACAGAGTTGTATTCTCAGTTTGTGGCATCATATCCAGAGCTTAAAATTGGACAAAGGTCATTTGAGGGATGTAAGCCTTGGTTTGTGAGGTACTCACGACATCGTGACATATGTTGTTGTCACTACCATGTTGAGTTCCAACTTTTTTATGATGTGTTCCGTTCTCGAAGTGGGCATATAGAGAGTTGTCTCGTAGTCCTCATGATTTCATCCACTCTCTTTTGTGTGCATGCACGGAGGATGCCCAAATCCATAGGATGCCTTGTGTGGAGAGAAACTGCACATCATGTGGTTCACTTGCACATCTACAGATGGTAGATCTTGATGCAAGTGACCAAGAGATAGTGCCATGGCAACGTTATGAGTATGTGACACAACAGCTCCAGAGTGGTGGGTAGTCCAGGAAGTTGCAGCTCGTGGACAACCATACACCATGTTGTCACTTCACAGTCACATTTAGGGAGTAAATCTATCCCTATATACGGCATAATCATTGTGCCAAGTGGCAAGATCGTCAGTTCTGAGTGTGCCTGGCAGAGTTTCCTATTGGTGAGGTCGTCTTTGTGGTTGATTTTGCAGAGAACTACACCTTCACACCTGTTCAGGGAATACAATCTGAGTATTACTTCTCGAAGCAGATAATGGTTGTATTTCATAATATTTGTTTCGTGTTTGAGCTATATTACTTATTTGATTTTTTATATCCTAATCATGTCTCTTGCTCACCTCACCAAGTTGCTATTATGGTCCACATTAGCTATCGACATGCAGATGCCCATGTCATTATTCGAGAGTATCATTTCTATATCAGGGATGATCGTTCACATGATGCACATTTTGTGCAACACTATTTTTGTCTCCATGATGATTTTTTACGAGATTATGGGATCACACGTGACCAACGATGGGCTTTATCGTATGGTTGTGATGCACAGTTCAAGTTGTCTCACAATAATTCTATTGTCTCTACAAGTAGTACTTATGGTTCTCTTAAACTAAATTCACTAGAACATCTTAAAGAAAATAATAACTAAGACTTTGTTTTATGGATTTATAGGTGTGCTAATTGCTAACCCAAACATGCTCCCATGGTGACCAAACTTTGCAAGCACATGTGGAGGTGGGACCCCCAACATGCTCGCAAAGTTGGTCCCCATCAGAGCATGTTTGGGTACGATGGTATGGGAAAGACCAAGATTTTCCATGGCCTCTTAAACACCAAGAGACTTAAAAAAATTTACATTGGGTGCTGATTGCTAACCCAAACATGCTCCGATGGTGACCAAACTTTGCAAGCATGTGCGGGTGGATCTCCCCCATATGCTTTGAAAGTTTGGTCCCCATTAGAGCATGTTTGGGTATGATGGTATGGGGAAGAGGGGGATTTTCCATGGCCTCTTAAGCACCAAGAGACTTGAAAAATCCACACTGGGTGCTAATTGCTAACCTAAACATGCTCCCATGGTGACCAAACTTTGCAAGCATATGGGGGTGGGTCTCCCCTCCACATGCTTGCAAAGTTTGGTCCCCATCGAAGCATGTTTAGGTACGATGGTATGGGGAAGTCCAGGATTTTCCATGGCCTCTTAAGCACCGAGACTTGCAAAATCCACACTGGGCTCTAATTGCTAACCCAAACATGCTTCCATGGTGACCAAACTTTGTAAGCATGTGGGGGTGGGTTCACTCCAAATGCTTGTTGCAAAGTTTGGTCCCCATCGGAGCATGTTTGAGTACAATGGTATGGGAAAGAGCAGGATTTTCCATGGCCTCTTAAGTACTAAGAAACTTGAAAAATCCACACTAGGCGCTAATTGCTAACCCAAATATGCTCTGATGGTGACCAACACTGTTTTCGACTCCATGATGATTTTTTACAAGATTATGGGATCACACGTGGCCAACAATGAGTTTGGTCGAATGGTTGTGGCGCACAGTTGAAGTCGTCACCATGACAATTCTGTTGGCTCTATAGGTAGTACTTATGGTTCTCTTATATTTGCAATTAAACTAAATTCACTAGAACATCTTAAAGAAAAAAATAACGAAGACTTTGTTTTTTGGATTTATTGGTATACTAATTGCTAACCCAAGCATGCTCCCATGGTGACCAAACTTTGCAAGCATGTGGGGGTGGATCCCCCAACATGCTCGTAAAGTTTGGTCCCCATCGGAGCATGTTTGGGTATGATGGTATGGGGAAGACCAGGATTTTCCATGGCCTCTTAAGCACCAAGAGACTTGAAAAATCTACACTGGGCTCTAATTGCTAACCCAAACATGCTTCGATGGGGTGACCAAACTTTGCAAGCATGTGGGGCTGGCCCAACATGCTCGCAAAGTTTGGTCCCCACCATCGGAGCATGTGGGTATGATGGTATGGGGAAGACCTGGATTTTCTATGGCCTCTTAAGCACCAAGAGACTTGAAAAATCCGCACTGGGCTCTAATTGCTAACCCAAACATGGTCCGATGGTGGTGACCAAACTTTGTAAGCATGTGGGGGGTCCCCCCACATGTTGGTCTACTCAAGGTGGTTGGATGTCAGTTACAAAATATTATTTCATTTTTTACTTTTTACATTTCCTTATGTGTTGTGAGCAACTTTAGCTCATGTGCTACTTTAGCACTTTCGCCCCTTGATGGTGACTTGACCTATCTTTGAGGCCTAGAGGTCATCTCTAGGAGTGAGGTCCCCCCCTTGATAAATTTTTGTTTAAGAGATGGATAGTGAGAGGATTTTTTATTGCGTGCTCATTTTGGCCGCTTTTACAAGAGTTATAATTTTTTTATGAATAATTTTTATTGATGAAGATGATAGCTTCTTGGTTGTTGTGACCTTGACTCCACTCTTTTCTTCTTCTTCTTGATGATGTCGTTGTTCTGGTTGCGGACTTGGTCTTGCCTTTTTCTTGATGTACTTGGTGATCTCGTTGTTGATGAAGATCCGCATATGGAAGCGCATTATGGTGATTTTTGTTAAACCCATGTGAATGAGCCAATTATGCAAGAAAAGAACCTTTGGTGTGAACACACCCTTAAGAGAGGATAAGGCTTAAAATCCTTTGCACCATATAAAAACAATAAAAATATAGTTTATCTAATACTGCTGGCGGGCTTCAATTGATGACCAGCTTCTTCAACTTGGGCTCGCAGCCTGCAAGACTACGCTCGTGGGCTATTCTGCTGATGGGTAAGATGTTGTTGTGCTGCTGTCCTATAACCTGCTAAACAAACGACAACTTTCTGTTGAGACGGTATGACTGCTTGCTGGCGATGATGCGGCTATGCTGATATGCTTGTTGTAGCCGATTACGCTTTGCCTTGCTGCACGTTTCCTACACTGCGCTGCTACTTGATCTGCTCCTTCGTCTAAGAGATGTGAACGCTACTTACGCTGATGCGCTTGTTGTAGCCGATTATGCTTTGCCTTGCTGCACGTTTTCTACTGTGCTGCTACTTGATCTGCTCCTTCGTCTACGAGATGTGAACGCTACTTACGCTATTGTAGCCGATTATGCTTTGCCTTGCTGCACGTTTCCTATTGTGCTGCTACTTGATCTGGTCCTTCGTCTAAGAGATGTGAACGCTACTTACGCTGATGCGCTTGTAGCCGATTATGCTTTGCCTTGCTACACGTTTTCTACTGTGCTGCTACCTGATCTGATCTTGACCTGAGAGATGTGAACGTTGCTTATCTGTGCTTGTTGTGTGCGCTGCTGCTACCCTCTTTTCCTTCTCTGCAGAAGCGGCACTTGTCCCTTTGCGGTGCGCCTGATTTCTTTGCAGATATAGCTTGTAATACTTGTGAGTAGATGGGCTAGACAATAGTCACTCTTTCCTTTCGCCTATAGCCACTATCTTCTCATTATCTTCTTTGTACAAGTGCCTTCTCTCTTCTACTAGTGCTCTTCTTAAGCTAATTCTTCTTGCGACCTTGCCATTATAATTTGAAATTTGTTATTCCTTGAATGCACCAACTTGCTAGCTATAGATAGAGTGCCTCTATTAGCTAACTGAAGAACTCATCCTCTCTTCTCTATGCTACTGAGATTGAGAAAACAATTGAGCTCAAGAAAAATAGAGTAGAAGAAGAAAATACCTTTTTCCCTAACCTAAACCTAACATTTGATTACTTTGCTAATGAACTAAGCCTAAACTAAGAGAGCTAGACCTAAGCTCTGATACCATGTTGAGCATCATTGATCAAGCTCTCCTAAAGATAATCAACCTCCTAATGAGATGCTAATCCTACTCTAATAACAACACAATTAACATGATTAATCTAAGGTGGGTGATACCTAAGTAAACTCATGAGATGATGACTGTGTGTTCTAATTAGATTGCACTCAAGCTAATTAGATAGATTAACTTGGACACATAGAGAAACTTGAGATTAGTGCAAGTGATATGATTCATTGCTTGAAGTGGCCTCGAGGAGGCACACCCTTGGGCTTGTACATCAATGTGGGATAAATCCCTTTGCTCATGTGGCTACCTGCTATGCTTTACACTTTCTTGGATACTCATTCTCACTCCCTAGCTCTTCCTTGTGCTCTTTGGCACCACATTTCTCAACAGTATTGTCAAGATATGGATCTTGTGTGTTTGAATAGTATGACTCTTAATGCACATCCTTGACAATTTTTATCATTTTTTAGCTTATTAAACTACTTTGAGTAAAGTTTCCTTAAGGCTAAATCTATCTCTCCACCTTCAATGTGTTTACATTAATCCTAGGTTTGGAGATGTGTATGAGGTTAACACACTGTGATTGTGTTTTAGTGTCCCTTCCAAATGATTCTTCCATGACCTAGTTACTATTGTCACCATCTTTCCCATTTCTTTAGCCATGCATGATGTAACTTACCCAGAGTTAGTATCTCACCTTCTACTTGGAGCACTACAACACACAAAGAACACAACCACGTCTAGAGCCGTGCAAATTTAAAAGAATCCATTTATGAAAAAAACTTCACGCGGCTATAGACATGACTATACATGTGGCTAGGGGTGCTCGGCTATAGCTGTGCATATAATTGTGCATGCAAACACGTATATAGCCGCGTGTATAGCCACGAACTATTTAGAAAAAAAGGGATAGAATGAAAGAGAGATGTGTCCCCACATCTCTCCCCCATTCTGTCTCTATTTTTTAACCACATTATTTAAATACTAATTAATCACATTTTTTAATCACACCTAATCACCTAATAAAACATACATTACATACAAATACATAAAAATAATAATTGCAATACATTGTTATGGGCATTACAACAATACTATTATATTACAAATTACATAAGTTGATCATGTCCAAAAATGATAGAAGATGAAGATGACTAAAAAAACTAATTAAATTAACTTATCATCTTCATCAAGATTCTCCTTGCCTGCATCTTCACCACATGTGCACCACCACCTTCATCACTACCACTTTCAACATTGTCTTCCTACGTTAAATAGTGAAACAATGCAAAAAAAGTTAGCCACAAGCAAAACAACATAAGAATTGAGACACTCGGGTAATATTTAAAATTCAAATTCAACCACTCACTAAGTTTCCTTGAGCTCATTGGATATCCACATCGGTGACCACTCCCTCACATTTGAGCCACTCCCAAGTCTTAGCTTCATTGTGATGCTAGCGGTACCTATTCTCCCGATCAATTGGGAGGCGACCTACTACTCTTTCCTACAAAATATTACAACTTGCATGAGATATGAAAATCACAAGGATAACTTAAACTTAGTGATGAATGGCAAAGAAGAAACTTAAAAATCGTGGAAGCTAAGCTACCTTTCCTCTTGATCCATACTTTGTTGCATCGTACTTCTGTAGAGCTGACTCGTATGTGCCACTGTTTGTTGAGGGTGTTAAGTACCCTCCCTGGCTTCTTTCTTTGTCTTCTTCCACTCCTTAATAATGCAATTGGAGGGCATTTGTGAACCATATTTCGTGTAACTTATTGCATGAGACCTTCTAATATTGAGTATCTTTATTATATGATTCCTTTCCCACTCGTCAGAAAAACAGGTGTGTGGTGGGTTTGGGAACTTCTCATGCATGCACTACACCACATATATGAAATCTCTATCCTTATACTCTCCCCATGGTTTAAAGGCATATTTATAGGTTTGGTTGACTAATTGACGATGAAAGTTATAATAAACCCTTCACCTTGTCTCATCCGTAAAAGACGTGTCATCGTCATCAAGGGTATAGTGAAGCATACTACCCTCCCCATGCACATTGTCTATTGTCATAAGGTAATTGTGCACCTCCCCCAAAGCATCTGCAGCACCCACCTCTCTCACCACTAGATTGCCATCTCTGAGAAGACCTCGAGCTATGACCACCTGAGTGGCACCATGAGGATGCTACTCCTAGGGAGATGACACTATTGATGCGAGAAAAGTCTACTATATGGAGGGGACAGGAGTGCACTGAGTACTAGGTGGAACTGAAGGATGAGGAGTAGGGAAAGTAGAACAATGAGGGGTAGGAAATGTAGAAGTGAGAGGGGTAGGGAAGGTGGTGGGATGCATGGAAACGGGTGACTACTACAAGATAGCTGAAGTGTCTAGCACATAGAAGGCAAGGGATAAGCCCTAACGACTCAATTGCTCAGCCCCATACATAGAGTTCAGTCGGTTCTAAGCGGCTTGTGCCTCAAAAACACTACGCAAATCAAAGTCATCTACGGGTATGGGAGTTGTACTAGAGGATGCCACTCCATATATTGGATCTTGATCCATCGATGATCCCCATGATGGCCACATTTAAAAATTTTAATATGGTTAGTATTAAGCTTATTGTAATAATAATAATGCATTAAGCTTTAAGACCTATACATGATCTATATGCATGCATAGAGTCTATGTATACTCTCATATGTGGGAAGATCCCACTTCATAATACTTGCCAAACCTCCTTACATTAGCATGCAATATCACTTACCAGTGAACTCTACCATAAGGAGGTTTGGCAAGCATTGTGATGACTATTTTAATACACATGTAAACTTAATGAATAGATAGTATACCTTATGCATAGAAATAGAGAGAATAAGCAATATATGCTATATGTATAAGATAGTATAAACATTCAAAAAGCTTATACTCTCCATCCATGCATAGCACTCCACATCAAAAAAAGATTTATGCATAAAAACATTACGCATGAAGCCTTATGCATAAAGCTCATGCATAAGCTTTATGCATAAAACCTTATGTATTAAGATTTATACATAAAAATATAATGCAAAAGCATAAGCATAAATCCATAATCATGATCTATGCATAAACATTTACATACATAGCTCACATAGAGCATGTGTATGCTTTATGTGTATGCTCTATGTGAGAGATACATGCTCTATGCAAAAACATATGCATACATAGATCCCATAGAGAATACACATGAAAAAAGATTTGTGCATTAAGCTTTATATATAAGCCATATGCATTAAGCTTAATGCATAAGATATATGCATTAAGCTTTATGCATAAGGCTTTTGCATAAATCCTTATGCACAAAAACATAATGTGTAAGCTTAAGCATAAAGCCATAATGGATGAGCCTTATGCTTTATGTACTATAAAAACATATACTCCCAAGCACCCGAGATGCTACATAATGTCCACCCTTTAGGCTGAACAGGGGTGCTCGGATGCTAGTGTGCCATCGTAGTGAATTGATATCGTGGGTGACTCCACATTAAATACTAGTTCCCTAGTGTTATTGGTATAGCTCGAGATTATTCTTGACAGGTGTAATGAAGTAGATTTGGTATGCACATGCACATGGCAGATGGGACCTAAGTACTTGGGCTTAGGGTCATTTACATGTGTACTTTTGGGAGTCGGTATATATTACAGATAGGGCTCATTGACATTATACCTTTTTTTTCATATTTTACTCTATAGACATCTATGCCTTCTTAGTGCTAATGCCCAATCTTCCATGGTGACCTTCACCTATGTATTGGACTCCATGTAAACGATGTCCCGTGTTCCCGACTCCACATTAACGAGTCATCCTCTTCCTCCTTTCTCTCATTGGTATCAAAGCTCATGTCTTTGATTCATTTCTAGTATTTTTCTTGAATTTTCTAGATTTTCTTGAGTTTCTTGATCAAGAAGATGACTATGGTGATTTTGAATGGTGAACATCCCATTTCTATGGTTAATTCTTGAATTTTTTGAGCTATGGGCTTATTGGGTACCAAAATTTTGGGAGAGCCACACCAAACTTTCAAATTTGGAGTACTGGATTTGGGGGAAAGTCAATAATCTCACTAATCTTGATTAGTTTTATTAATAAAAACATTTTCTCTTCCTTCCTCTTCTTTGCTTGATCTTATGGGAGCTATAGTGACCCAATCATGAGCTTTGAGCTTGATAAAACTTAGAGCTTTTAAAGAGGAGAGTATAGACAACATTTTAAGCTCGAGATTGTGGTAATTTTTCTCATGAAATGCACCGTTAGGTCGCCACCAGCAATTGCCTTCTTCATGGTGTTTTGGATGCTGAATGCCAAGCTTAAAGTTTAACAAAGCCTTGAATCTTTGGTTAGTATGTTGTGAGGCTTCATTGCAAGCTTGTTCAACCATCTAATGGCTTCTCCTATGCACACTTTTCCCTCATGAGGTTGCAGCCATTTTTGCCTTCTTCTATGGTGGTGTTAGAGATTCAAAACTCACACATTGGTTACTCAAATACTTTGGGAACACTCTAATGCGTAAGAAAGACATAACTCTCTGCAATGCTGCAAACCTTCAACTTTTTGCTCCTTAGGGTTTCTCATGAAAAGTTATAGATTCTACCATAAATTTGGAAAAATTGCTTCAACAATATTTTTGTCCATGCTTGGCTATACACACTTTCTTGCATTAGTTGAGATTGATTTCTTGAGTTGCTTGAATCCATTATCAAGATCTCGGGTTTCCCTTTAAGAAACCTTAATCTCATAGATTAAGCCTTGATTACATGCTTAGAGAGGCAATGCAGCCCCTCTTACCTATCAATAGCTTATAAGCTTACAATTGCACGGGAAAAAAGGCAGAAAGAATGTTTTTGAGAGTTTTAGTAGTGATCAAGCTTTATCAACTAAGTACAAGGGCAAGAAATGGTAAGGGCATAATATGGACACTTTATGTGTTGAGATTATTCGGGAAGTTATGAGACTATGCTTTGTGGGTGGATGAGTAGGAGTACATGATTGAACATTTCTAAGAGCATGAGTCATGCTTAAATCCATTTGTAAGTGGCATTAGCCCATCTATTTGAGATTTAATCACTGTCTACATCACATTGTACTACACTTTGCATTTCTAGTCAAACTAGTGATGTGTGAGGGTACCCCGGTATGTGGAGGAGAGATCGGGAGAGCATGGATTGAATCCACCTTGTCGTGATTGCCATGGGAAAGCAATAAGGTGAAGAAATAGGTACTTGGTGGGAAATACATGTCCCAAACCCTTGCTCTTAGATTTCAAACTTGAGTAAGGGGGTTGGAAGAGCTTGGCTGGGAGATCGGCAAGCTTCAACACGCTTCATCGACAATCATCTAGTTGGTAATTGCATTTGGGTAAAGCAATAGTACATGGCATAAGTTGGTAATTTCATTTAGGGCAAAGAAATGGAACAAAGTGAAAATGATTGTAGTCATATATGCATGTTTCCCATGCATGGGCATTGTTTGTGGTCACATTTTGGGTTGATTTTCGATAGCAATTGTTTGTGGTCACATTTTGGGTTGATTTTCGATAGCAATTGCCCAAAGATTATGCCAAAAATTCTTCAAAATGAAATTTTAAATGCTCATCTTGAGTCTATACATAGTATTTGACATTGGTAAGATCATTTATGGTCAAGCTTGATGCATTGGAGACTACTGGGACAATTTTGACTATGCACAAGTAATGCAAAAAAGCTTAATTCAATCAAACTATGCGGGCTGTCTTGAAGGGGTTTGGAGTGTTAGATAGCATTACTAGAGATATTTCTAACAAGCATTAGAACTCAATTTGTAAACACGGTGAACCAAATTTTGATAGATTCTACAAAACCTTGACATTATAAATGCCTTAAGTTGATGGAAAAGTGATCATATAGCATGAAATTACATATCAAGGTCTTTCCGACAAGCCAAAGCATGCCCAATTTGGATACCATTTGACCGATCAACTCAAAGCGGTTGATTTTTTTCAATGGTCAACTTTGGTCTCAACATGGGTAGTTGACTTTTAAAATCCATTTTCACACATCCTTAATCTACTCATCAAGATAATTCTAATGACCCAAAGATCCAGCAAGTCGGGGTTTGTTTGAGTGGTGTAGTAAAAAATGGGAGTGTGGCATAAATCTCAAAATAGAGAAGGGGTATAGCGCACGTCCAAAGTGGGATCCAAGGTGGCATACACATTCTTCTCTCCATTTAAAAAGTGGCAAACTAACGCTCATCGAATTAGGAGTCGATTTGAGAAAAATACAGCCTATTTGATGTTTTGGCAATTTTTAACCGCATAGAGCAGAGTACTAAACCCTAATTCAGTCAAGAGGGTTTAGGGTGACAGAATTAATTGGGATTTAATCCTCACCCCATAATCTTCACGACAAGTTTTCAATCTTGTCAATCGGATTCCATAGTCACTAGCTGGATGAAATCTTATACCGGGGGCATAGTTGGGTAGTTTTGGGTCCAGTATACTATTTCAGAGTCATGGGTGACTACGATAGTAAGGATGATGAAAGATTTTATGGGGATGAAGATGATTATAATACCGATGATAGTACTTGCAATGGAATTTGTACTATGGATGAGGAAGATTGCATTGAAGAGGATACTTCTGATGGGGATAGTGACAATCATGAAGATTCATCGTGCATGGATAATGATCAATGTGATAGTACCGATGATAGTACTTGCAATGGAATTTGTACTATGGATGAGGAAGATTGCATTGAAGAGGATACTTCTGATGGGGATAGTGACAATCATGAAGATTCATCGTGCATGGATAATGATCAATGTGATAAAGACTATGAGTATGATCTTCAAGAGCATTTAGAAGGTATAAAAGTGCTTATGCCTATGAGAATTGAGTTGGCTATGATTCTTCCTATGAGGTCACTCATAGCTCAATGATGATTGGATCCATGAAGATGAAGTTGCATCCCAACTCAATCAAGGTGGCTATGATTCTTCCTATAAGGTCACTTATAGCAATGGTTATTAGAACCAAGGAAGTGGAGTTGAGCCTCAACTCCAAACCCTTGAGAGTGATGAAGAAGAGTACTATGAGAGTTTTGATGCAATGCAAGCAATGAGCTATGTATTATTGATGCCTCATGGTGGAGGAGAAATGAACACTTGGATGTCCTCTAGGAAAGACTTCTTTGATAGAAGGAGACAAAGGTCTCAAGCTTTGATAATCAAACCTCAAGATTATGGATCTCTTGTTAACACTTCATATGCAAATGAAATACATATCCTTCAAGCTAATTTGGAACAAGGTGATCAAAGTTGTGGTTCTATTCTTAGGAAGAAGAATTTGCTTCCATCCCATTAATGCATCAAGAGGGGACAAGTGCATTTATAATGCCTATGCAACAAGGTGGGAAAAATGAGTTTGATATGCCTATGTATCAAGTTGGAGCAAATGTGTTGTGAGGTTTATCTTTAATGCAAGTAAGAGGTAATGGGTTTGATGTAAAACAATAAAAAGGCAATGGTGCTCTTGCAACAAGTCAAAAAACTCATGGTGAATCATTTAGTAGCCTAATGAGGTCCTTTAATTCCACTCAAGCGGAGTTGTGCAAAAAATGGAAGGACCAATAATATACTTCAACATTGCCTAGCGAGATGAGGCACATAGTCAAACACCATTTTCTTCAAAGGGAGTGATTAGAAGAAGGAAATGTGCAATTTATTGATGCTAGAACCTCTACAAGTGAAGCCAAGATAAAGAGGGGTAATATATGTGAATTGGTGCCTACACTTGGTCATCCTCTTGCTTTGAGTGTGGATATAAAAGATCTATTATGCACTCAATGTTGCAAGATTTTGGCTTGAGAAAATACAAAAGATGACTTCCATTCACTATCACATTTAGTCATTGCATATAGAGTATGACTATGCGGGTGTTTATGCACACATTGTGGGTGTTGAAGTGCATAAGACACTTGCTATAATTTGTGACATCAAGTAAATGAGGATACCTTGATGCCGGTTCTTTCTCGACAAGTCATCACCAATGTGTCTATGGTCAATGGGAGTACACATGGTTAAAATGGAAATGCTTGGACCACTTTCATAAGTGCTCTGATACATTTTCATCCTATGATATGATGCCATGAGATCATGACAACACGATCATTAAGGATGTTTTAGATGTGCATGCAATTGTTGTTGACACAAGGGATGATGACTCATGTAGTGATGATACATGTGATGATTATGCTTTAGATAATTATGTATTGGGTGATGAATTGAGTGGTTCATGGAAGGTCTATGGAAATGCATTATATGATCCATTCTTGAGTCTGGATTGGACATGATGGTACATTATTTGACTATGGGGACTTGAAGGATGTGGATCTTGATGCATATGGGAGAGGACTTTCTCATGACGAGACTGTTTATACATGTGCATGTGTTGATGATCATGCTGCATATATGGGTGGTACACATGTTGTTCATGGAGATGATGATAGTCTTGAGGTGACATATTCTACTCCTATTAATCATGCCTATCACATGGATTTTACACATGCTATACATGTTGATGATGAAGTATGCATTAGTTGCAAATATGCCAATCTTGAGGATGATACCTATGTTCATAGGGATGCTAGTTATGAGGCATGTGTCTTTACATTTTGTGGATACCGATATGATTCTATGATCTATGATAATGGGGCATTCACTTTCACATGCATCTTAAGTCACTTGAGATGCATGGTGTGTGATTATGTGGCGTGCCGTGGTACACCACAGCATGGTGTGGCTATTAGTTAGGATTCCTAAGAGATAGGAGCATTTGGTGCAATGACAGTGGAAGATAGAGTTCTTCTTATCAATGTGATGTTGGATTTATGTTCTAAATTGCTAGATGCGCCATTATGTTCTCCCTTTGATCCAAGAGGTTACATATTTATTTCATGGTTGGATGATTTACATTGTGGCTATCCATTTGACCTAGGAGGATTGGCTAGTCATGTAACCGACATGGGCTTCCTACATTTTCCATTCGATCTAGGTAGTTTGGGAGAAATGTCTTTGAAAAGAGACTCTATATGGCATGGATTTACAGTTCTTCCAGGCGGTCACAGGTTGTATGGACTACCTCATCTTCTAGAGTAATACTCAGATCTTTTCCATTTGATCCTGGAGGATACCCGACTAGCCTCATCATTCACGATAGGAGTCCTTTATCTTTTCCATTTGGCCCCGAGGCTCATGATATCCATGTATTGGTGTTGGCTCTCTGTGATGGTGAAATTTACTCATGTATTGGGATTCTTATATATAGCCTTTGTATTTTTTTGTGCACGACCCTTCAATTTCAAGGATGAAATCATTGTAGGAGGGGATGTCTTGTAATGAAGTAGATTTGTTATGCACATGGGGGATGGGCCTAAGAACTTGAGCTTAGGGTCATTTACATGTGTGCTTTTGGGAGCCTTGGGATATATTAGACATAGGGCCCATGGGTATTGTACCGTTTTTTACCATATTTTACTCTGTAGACATAGGGCTCATGGGAGACTTGGGCTATATTAGTCATAGGGCTCATGGGAGACTTGGGCTATATTAGTCATAGGGCTCATGGGTATTGTATCTTTTTTTATCATATTTTACTCTGTAGACATCTATGTCTTCTTAGTGCTCATGCTTAAGATTCCATGGTGACCTTCACCCATGTATTAGACTCCATGTAAACAATGTCTCACGTTCCCAACTCCACGCTAAAGAGTCATCCTCTTCCTCCTTTCTTTCAACGGGTGTATGTTGTTGAGGTGTAACAAGTAGTGCCATGCTTGACGACTGTATTGTGATTAAAGTAAAACAAGTCGACTATGCTAGACATCTACACATGGTGGAAGTGTATTGTGATGATTGTGTTGTGATCAAAGTAAAACAAGTGGACTATGCTAGACATCTACACATGGTGGAAATGTAACAAGTGGTTTATGCAATTGATGTGCCATGATAATTAAAGTGTAATAAGTGGTAACTCATGCCATGATAGATGATGTGTATAATAATACTCTCATCATAGTAAAACAAGTGGTGAGTATGTTAAGTTTGTGCCTTATCAACATTTCATACTGGGATTAATTGTAGAGAAGGGTAATTAATTGGATCAACTAACGTGTTTACATTTGAGAGGTAGGTGATGAGCAATGTGCATGTCGCACATGGAGGATATTGTCTATATCATATAATTTTGTATTATTATTTGTGATTTGATAATGAGTGCAAGGGTCACCAATTTAGGTGCCGCATGAGTACTACAACATGTTAGGGGCATAGCAGCATTTGTTTAGTAGGGTTTAGGCTTTCGGCATGTCAGGGCATTCTGTTGTTACTCAACAATAATATTTCGGTGCTCATTAGCGACAATAGTAGCAAAATTTTGTTACAACTTCATTTCCCAACAACAAAATTTTGCCTTGCTGATGAGCAGCAGCACTCACAGTAGCAAAATTTCATTGTCTACTACACTGTAATTTCACTGCATTCAGTGCTCGAGCATAGTTGCAAACTTTTGATGCTATATCGAGATTTAAATTTCTAGAGAGTTGTTGAAGATTAAAATTAGATTATACATGTTACATATATACAGAAAATGATGATAGTTTTAAAAAAACATCCATCAAAACCCTTAAAGCCATGTTTGAAAAAGAAATTGAAGATAGTTAAAAACGTTTAAAGGAAAATAGTTACAAAAATCATGAATCTATCCCATCTTGTAATAGATCCATTTTTCATCAATGTCTATACTAATGGAAGCTAAATGAAAATATGGGGTTTCATATCAATCTCACTATCACTATCATTATCATTATCTTCTTTGAATTCATGTTCCTCATGCTCTTGATCGGCCTTTTCTAAATTGGGTTCTTCATTTTCATCATTGTCTTCTTCCAATGAGTTGATTTGAGGTAGTGCTTACAGCTCATCCAAAGATTCTACCTCAGGCGTCAACATCTTGATCTTGAAAGATATTTTGAACGATGGGAAACTTGGATCAATTTGATCGACATGAAACACAACCTAAAATCACAAAGAAAAGGGATTACACTTTTATTATACTACATCAAGATTTACTAGTGTGATTGGTTGGGTTACTAACTTGTTGACAGTGCTGAGGTAGTATGAAAGTATCTTTCTCATCATTCCAAAACTTAGTGGAGCCAATTCGAAAAAACCGATTTAGATGTTTCTTCACGATTGCTTGAGCACCTCTATATATCACCTTGAACCATTTGACATCAAAGATGAATAGACTAAATTCTCTAAAGCCAACCTCAAGAATATCTTGAATAGTTCCACAATACTCAAGATTGTTCTCTATGACATTGGTATCATGTCTACTAGCTTAACTTTCTTGCTCAAAAGTTACCATCACACCACAATCAAATGTGTTTCTTTTAGAATCCACATGCTCCGTGCAAAAGTGCCTTCCCTTTGACCATATTGCATTACATAGTTTGTATTAACATTAAACAAAAGCATGATATTTAGTATAGTACATTAAACAAGGTATATAACAATCAAAGCATGAGACATAGTTGAACAATATACTTTCTTGAGGATCACATCCTCATGCATAATTCATGCTCTTCTTTTGTGATCATCTCTCCATTTTTTTATGCCATTGATATTTCCATACGAAGCCATCCTATATTGATCACATTTGGTAGAGGTTCTAAGCTAGGCAAATGGCAACTGTCTATTTGCTCTTTTGAAAGCTCTTCTCTCATCCTTTTGTCTATTGATTGCATCCTTGTATCTCCCAGTCCACTTCTATATGATTGGACTATTTAGAATGAAGAATTTATTCACCTTTTAACATAATGCTTCATGTAGTCTTTGTGCCTTCCTTCCCTTGTGGCATAGTAGTGATTAGTTGGTCATCCTCCTCATTTCTCAATAATCGTGGCATGGAAGGATCTATGCAATAGAGATATTTTTAAATATACACAAGAGACTCTTGCATCAACCATCCCTCTTCCATGCTTTCTTTTGGCCCTGCTCTTTGTCTCACACTAAGGTTTTCAAGAACCTTTCAAGAAAAACATCCATCACACATGAACAACACCACAAAGTGCCACTTTATCAACCAAATACATCATAAGATGCAGTTGGCTAGTGAGAATTGTTTTAGGAAAGTTTTCTTGGATCATACACACTACCTCAATAGCCATCTCAATGGATGTAGGATCTATCTCCTTTAAGGATATGTACCCACATACATAGCAATTATGTGTACTATTTATTATACATAACTTGTGATTTCATGAGAATACCAAATATTACATATAACTTAGCTAGTGAATTGAAGAGAAGATTCATACCTCACTAAGCTTCCCATTTTGTAAACAGCCTCTCACCTTCTTGTCTCCACAACCAACTATAGCAATTGGAAGAATAAACTATGCATACAAAAAAATAGAAGTTCGTATATGAACCTACAAATTATGTACCATAAAGAGAAAATGAATAAGGTAATATTTCTCTTTATGTACCATAAAGAGAAAATGAATAAGGTAATATTTGAATACCTATAATATCTTGTGCCAATCATGTGTCTTGAGGCCATATAATTGTACCGCTCATTTCTTTTTGGTCTTTGTGAAGGCACCCTTCAATGAATGCATTACTCCCATTGGTGTAAAAAAAGAGGCAATCACACTTTTCAACTTATTGTGCTCTTTCTTAGTTAATACCCATGGTAACTTTGGTAGGACCATGTTACCACTCTCACTTGCAATTGGCCATGCACTTTGAACGCATCCAATGTTTTGTAAGTAATCCCTTGTAGCCTTGGTATCTCTTTTACCAATTAAATGGTCCCAAATATTTGTTTCCACATTCTTGAAGATATGTATAGGATCTAAGAGATGATTGATCTTCAACTCACACCGATATAAAAGTCGAAAGAAGATTGAGTGTTTTGACATTCCATTTGACATTCCATCGGCGGGTGGTGGATTTGGGGTGCTTCTCCATGCCTCAAACCAATCCCTACACCTCATCACAAGTGGTGAGATACATCATTTGGCACATTCTTGGGGTGTGGCAGGAATCTTTCACTGTGGAACATTAATCATGTTGCATTGTGTACAATCGTTTCTGTATTCAGTGTACAATCATTTTTGTATTCATTTAGCA
Source organism: Cibotium barometz (assembly GCF_041138505.1). Classification (NCBI taxonomy): domain Eukaryota; kingdom Viridiplantae; phylum Streptophyta; class Polypodiopsida; order Cyatheales; family Cibotiaceae; genus Cibotium; species Cibotium barometz. The sequence continues at coordinate 18,468,628 of NC_141054.1, forward strand.
TTATAAGTCATCTTTCTTATTAACACTGTGTGTACAATCATGTTGCATTGTGTACAATCATTTCTGTATTCATTTAGCATTATAAGTCATCTTTCTTATTAACACTGTGTGCTAAGAGGGTAATCATTCTCGTATTACTGTATTGTTGTAGCACGTAATACAAAGTCCAACAACCAAGTTTAGACCTTGCAAGAACACCTGACAGTGGTAGAGGCCACACATAGGGATGTAATTATGAAGAGTTTAAAGGCCACTGAGGAGTAAGAGGCCAGGTACCAAGCGTTGGAAAATAATAATTTGCTTCTCAGCCAAACTATTGTCCAACAAAAAATTAAAGAGAATACGGATCTGAAAGTGCAGCTGGAGCAGGATAAAGAGCAACTTTAAAAGGAAGTTACCCATAACCACGAGTTAGCAGACAACCATCCATGCCCAATAGGTACAAGAGCTCCAGCATACGTACCTAGCCAAAGAAGAGGAGCTACAAAGCACGATCCACATGCTATCCTTAAGTCTAAAGGAAGTAGAAAGCAGAGCTACCCACTTGCAACAAGAAAGAGAACAAACAAACAAAGCACACGCAGAGAAGGTGAGAGCCCTTAATGATACCATTAGCACCAATCAAGTTGATATGCAAAGAATTATGATTGCACACCAAGAAGCAATGGCGCAAGTCACCCAACAGTTACAAGACAGTCAAAGATTGGCTGCCAAAACACTTCAAAGAATCACAAAAGCTCAGGGAAGGGAGGCTACTGCCAAACGTGCGCAAGAGGAAGAAACAAGGTGCTTTGAGGAGTTGGATGCTACAAGGATGGTAAGAGAAACAACCATATCAAACCTCCTCACAACACCAATGAATCCCATATACAAGAATTGGAACGACAACTGGCCATACAGGACTGAAGTTAAAGACAAGAGCCTACTGATGAAATGCGCCTACTCGTTGAGCGAGCCTCAGAGATAGGTCAGTGCCAATAACTCCTCGGGCTCCTCCTCAAACTCTTACTCTTTTTTTGTCTACACTAACCCTCTCATTGCTTCAATATGATATGAATCTGTCTGAGGACCTAAACCTAGGTGAACTAACCCTCATTAAGCAAAACACTGAGCGTGATGCTGATCCCAGTATCATTATGGGAATTTTGCAAGGGGATGTAGTATTAACTAATCCACATGATATTTACTTTTATCCATTGCACCCTATTGTGCTAAACCTTGGTAGTTGGTGTCGGGTGCTCCAAAATTGTGAAATCTTGAACAACAGTGTCGAAAAATTAGACCTGTTTGTTCCAGATGATATTCCCGAAACCCCAGCCAACTACGAGGTGGTAGCACAAAGTTATTAATGGATTACAAGCCATGGGTGGCTAGAAGTCTACAATACTCACCAGCACTTAAACTTATGTGAGTCTTCCTTATATGACCCTTTTGGTATTCTAGAACTATACCATAATATCTACAAACATTTAGAATCCATGTTAACCAATGTCCTCTACACTTTGATATATCACATATCGAATATCCTAACATAAGTTCTGAGGACATCACTGAACTCCAAGATTTTATGAATCTCCACAAGCTTAGCCACCCACCTACTAGCTCAGGTCATGGTCAAGAAGAGACATCCAGTACATCATCTAAAGCTACTCACCCTGTGTATTCTAATGTAGCCAGCAAATTACTTAATCCATATCCTAATGCTCCGCCTACTGACAAGTCTCAAGCAGATTGCATTTTTTCTACTCTCCCTTCTCAACATATAGAATTTCCCACTAACCCTCTTGCCCCTAAGGAGGTACCGGCACCTGACCTGTCTCCTCCATGGAAAACTTAGAAGGTATGACATACTCTCCCCCAAGACAATATTGAAGCTTTTACTGATGATACTATTTTGGAGTCATTGTCTGGTGTAGAGTATGAAGGCTTCATACGAGCTGAAAATCCACTAATAAAGCCAAAGCTGATGTTCAAGGTGTTAATGCAAATAACACCATTTGAGCACATCTGTCATGCACACATGTGACACATGGCATCTCCTTCCCACCTTCCCATTTTTTTCAAAAACATATTTTTGAAAAAGTTAATTTAGTATATTTTTAGTATTTTAAAAAATGAGAAATAAAATAAAATTTTAAATAATAAAATAAATATAACTATTTAATATAAAATAATTTAAAATTACTAATTTTAAAGGATTATATTTTAGAATTAGATAAATAATATTATATTCAAAGTACATGTTATTTAATTAAAAAATTAATTTCTTAAATTTAATATTTCTTGAAGATATTTTATGTTTAGGATAAACCTTTGAATAAAATTTAAAAAAATAATATTATAAAAGAAAATATAATTATATAATTATATAATTATAAAACAAAAGATAAATTTATATATTTAGTAATGATAAATATTTAGACTTGATAATAAATATTATTAATAATATTAATTTTTAAGTGGATAATAGTTTATCTTTAATTATCGTTATGTTTATCTTAATTAAGCAATCAATCTTAGATAGGGTATCCAATGAGATTTGAGGTGGATAGCCTATTTTTCCTATATAATCACACATCTCTAGTACTATCCCACACTTATCTCTAGTACCATCCCATCATTGAGCTTTCATATTTTTTTTCTCTCTCAGCTTTCTTTGAGAATGGGTTCTCAAAGTCGTAGGAGTCGAAAATGTGATAGGACTAGACTTTCCCCCGTCTACCAAGTTCAAGAGGAGGAGAGAAAAAGGGCAGCTCATGAGAGAAAGAGAGTGGAGAGCACGTCAATGAGCAACACCTTCCATTGGCGATGATCCAAGCCTTTCTCCTCCTCTTCCACTTCCTCTCCCTCCACCCTCTTCCCCCCCACTACCTCTTAGTTTAGATAATCCACATGAACCCGCCCTTCCTGAGCCCCCTTCTCTTCCACATGAACCCGCCCTTCCTGAGCCCCCTTCTCTTCCACAAGAACCCGCCCTTCCTGAGCCCCCTTCTCTTCCATAAGAACCCACCCCCCTCCTTTGGGCGCTCATAGTGTGGATAGGAAAGAACTATCAAAGTCACGAGTGCATCGTCGTGCCCATGCAATCTTTCATTCCTATTTCAAAGACCTCACGCCTTTATCACAGGCATGCGTGTTGATGCTTTGATCGATCTGCCCAACATGGCCAACTTGCAGGGCGCTTTCTGACATTGGAGGCCGAAGAGAGAGGAGAGCTGGCATAGCAGTGCTACAAAGTGTTCGTTGTTCCTATATAGTTAACAAGAAGAGGAACTCTACGGACGCTTGGGTTGCTCAACGGGCTATTGTGGCAGCCATAAGTAGCTTCCAAATGAAGGGTAAGGTGAGTGCCACATCTCGCATCCTTTCCACAGCACCACACGCACTTAGAGTTGGGTCTATTAGACGGCAAAGTTTAGATGCCAATGAGGTTGGTGCTTTGTGGGGGGTGAGTAGTGGTCATGTAGCTAGGCATGACCGTCTACTAGATGAAACCACTAGAGCCTTGATAGAAAGTTTTTGGGAGGAGAATTGTAGTACCTCACCAGTTTTCAAGAAAGCTTTGCGTAAGGACAAGATGAGTGTTCATTGAGCACGGTGCTTGCTTTCTTGAAATGACCCAAACAGAGTTGTATTCTCAGTTTGTGGCATCATATCCAGAGCTTAAAATTGGACAAAGGTCATTTGAGGGATGTAAGCCTTGGTTTGTGAGGTACTCACGACATCGTGACATATGTTGTTGTCACTACCATGTTGAGTTCTAACTTTTTTATGATGTGTTCCGTTCTCGAAGTGGGCATATAGAGAGTTGTCTCGTAGTCCTCATGATTTCATCCACTCTCTTTTGTGTGCATGCACGGAGGATGCCCAAATCCATAGGATGCCTTGTGTGGAGAGAAACTGCACATCATGTGGTTCACTTGCACATCTACAAATGGTAGATCTTGATGCAAGTGACCAAGAGATAGTGCCATGGCAACGTTATGAGTATGTGACACACCAGCTCCAGAGTGGTGGGTAGTCCAGGAAGTTGCAGCTCGTGGACAACCATACACCATGTTGTCACTTCACAGTCACATTTAGGGAGTAAATCTATCCCTATATACGGCATAATCATTGTGCCAAGTGGCAAGATCGTCAGTTCTGAGTGTGCCTGGCAGAGTTTCCTATTGGTGAGGTCGTCTTTGTGGTTGATTTTGCAGCGAACTACACCTTCACACCTGTTCAGGGAATACAATCTGAGTATTACTTCTCGAAGCAGATAATGGTTGTATTTCATAATATTTGTTTCGTGTTTGAGCTATATTACTTATTTGATTTTTTGTATCCTAATCATATCTCTTGCTCACCTCACCAAGTTGCTATTATGGTCCACATTAGCTATCAACATGCAAATGCCCATGTCATTATTCGAGAGTATCATTTCTATATCAGGGATGATCGTTCACATGATGCACATTTTGTGCAACACTATTTTTGTCTCCATGATGATTTTTTACGAGATTATGGGATCACACGTGACCAACGATGGGCTTTATTGTATGGTTGTGATGCACAGTTCAAGTTGTCTCACGATAATTCTATTGTCTCTACAAGTAGTACTTATGGTTCTCTTAAACTAAATTCACTAGAACATCTTAAAGAAAATAATAACTAAGACTTTGTTTTATGGATTTATAGGTGTGCTAATTGCTAACCCAAACATGCTCCCATGGTGACCAAACTTTGCAAGCACATGTGGAGGTGGGACCCCCAACATGCTCGCAAAGTTGGTCCCCATCAGAGCATGTTTGGGTACGATGGTATGGGAAAGACCAAGATTTTTCATGGCCTCTTAAACACCAAGAGACTTAAAAAAATTTACATTGGGTGCTAATTGCTAACCCAAACATTCTCCGATGGTGACCAAACTTTGCAAGCATGTGCGGGTGGGTCTCCCCCATATGCTTTGAAAGTTTGGTCCCCATTAGAGCATGTTTGGGTATGATGGTATGGGGAAGAGGGGGATTTTCCATGGCCTCTTAAGCACCAAGAGACTTGAAAAATCCACACTGGGTGCTAATTGCTAACCTAAACATGCTCCCATGGTGGTGACCAAACTTTGCAAGCATATGGGGGTGGGTCTCCCCTCCACATGCTTGCAAAGTTTGGTCCCCATCGAAGCATGTTTAGGTACGATGGTATGGGAAAGTCCAGGATTTTCCATGGCCTCTTAAGCACCGAGACTTGTAAAATCCACACTGGGCTCTAATTGCTAACCCAAACATGCTTCCATGGTGACCAAACTTTGTAAACATGTGGGGGTGGGTTCCCTCCAAATGCTTGTTGCAAAGTTTGGTCCCCATCGGAGCATGTTTGAGTACGATCGTATGGGAAAGAGCAAGATTTTCCATGGCCTCTTAAGTACTAAGAAACTTGAAAAATCCACACTAGGTGCTAATTGCTAACCCAAACATGCTCCGATGGTGACCAACACTGTTTTCGACTCCATGACGATTTTTTACAAGATTATGGGATCACACGTGGCCAACGATGGGTTTGGTCAGATGGTTGTGGCGCACAATTGAAGTCATCACCATGACAATTCTATTGGCTCTATAGGTAGTACTTATGGTTCTCTTATATTTACAATTAAACTAAATTCACTAGAACATCTTAAAGAAAAAAATAACGAAGACTTTGTTTTTTGGATTTATAGGTATACTAATTGCTAACCCAAGCATGCTCCCATGGTGACCAAACTTTGCAAGCATGTGGGGGTGGATCCCCCAACATGCTCGTAAAGTTTGGTCCCCATCGGAGCATGTTTGGGTATGATGGTATGGGGAAGACCAGGATTTTCCATGGCCTCTTAATTACCAAGAGACTTGAAAAATGCCCACTCTATTGCCTTTTGCAACCAACCTACACTTGTCTTTAAAGTCTTCAACATAACAATCACATCAGGATTAAACCGAACCTGCAAACCCTGCTCAATCATCTAGCCAATTGAAACCAGATTCTTTGTTATGTTCGGAACATGTACATCTGTAAGGTACTTTTTATCTCCTTGAACCACTCCCCATGACTTGTCATGTGGTTCGAAGCACCTAAATCAACATACCATACATCATCTTTATGTGCTGCTTCAACATTTTCAGACATGGCATTAACGACATGCTGCATAACAAACAACCTTTCATTATCCTCATTGTTTTTGCTCGAGGATGCATAGTTGTTTTGTTGCAATTTCCCATTTTGCATGTCAGCTTGCTTCTTATAACAATCTGCCTACACATGTCTAGGCTTACCGCAATAAAAGCATCCACGTGTATCATTATGCTACCTTTGCCAATTTCCACGACCTCTTTGACTCCCCCTACCTCTGAATTGGCCTCTTCCACCTGCGTGTTGTTGTTGTTGTTGTTGTCTTAAGCACTAAGAGACTTGAAAAATCCACACTGGATGCTAATTGCTAACCCAAACATGCTCCCATGGTGACCAAAATTTGCAAGCATGTGGGGGTGGGTCCCCCCCACATGCTCGTTGCAAAGTTTGGTCCCCATCGGAGCATGTTTGGGTACGATGGTATGGGAAAGACCAGGATTTTCCATGGCCTCTTAAGCACCAAGAGACATGAAAAATCCACACGTGTATGTGTACACACACACACACACACACACATTTTAGTTATCGACATGTGATTTAAACCCACACTTAATAACCTTTAAAAATGAGGTGTGGGATTGAAGAAACATGATCCTTGGTGGACTGTGTAATCTTTTACACCACATGCACGGGTGGCTATTCGTTGCCTTATGACCATAGATGATTTGAGAAGAATAGATAGTCTCTCCAGATACCCCATTCACTTGTCCATGTACTTAGTATTTGTTGAGAATCATGAATCAAGCTCTCCTAAAGATAATCAACTTTTTAATGAGATACTAATCCTACTCTAATGATAACACAATTACCATGACTAATCTAAGGTGGGTGATACCTAAGTAAACTCATGATGATGAGTGTTTGTGCTAATTAGATTACACTCAAGTTAATTAGACTCGAAGATAGATTAACTTGGACACATAAAGAAATTGATAAGTGCAAGTGATATTCATTGCTTGAAATAGCCCCGAGGAGGCACACCCTTGGGCTTGTACATCAATGTGGGATAAATCCCTTTACTCGTGTGGCTGCATGCTATGCTTTGCACTTTTTTGGCTACTCATTCTCACTCCCTACCTCTTCCTTGTGCTCTTTGGCACCATATTTCTCAACACCCCCCCTTGGTGCCAAATCGTTGGTCTACTCAAGGTGGTTGGATGTCAGTTACAAAATATTATTTCACTTTTTACTTTTTACATTTCCTTATGTGTTGTGAGCAACTTTAGCTCATGTGCTACTTTAGCACTTTCGCCCCTTGATGGTGACTTGACCTATCTTTGAGGCCTAGAGGTCATCTCTAGGAGTGAGGTCCCCCCCTTGATAAATTTTTGTTTAAGAGATGGATAGTGAGAGGATTTTTTATTGCGTGCTCATTTTGGCCGCTTTTACAAGAGTTATAATTTTTTTATGAATAATTTTTATTGATGAAGATGATAGCTTCTTGGTTGTTGTGACCTTGACTCCACTCTTTTCTTCTTCTTCTTGATGATGTCGTTGTTCTGGTTGCGGACTTGGTCTTGCCTTTTTCTTGATGTACTTGGTGATCTCGTTGTTGATGAAGATCCGCATATGGAAGCGCATTATGGTGATTTTTGTTAAACCCATGTGAATGAGCCAATTATGCAAGAAAAGAACCTTTGGTGTGAACACACCCTTAAGAGAGGATAAGGTTTAAAATCCTTTGCACCATATAAAAACAATAAAAATATAGTTTATCTAATACTGCTTCAATCGATGACCAGCTTCTTCAACTTGGGCTCGCAGCCTGCAAGACTACGCTCGTCGGCGGCATGACTGCTTGCTGGCGATGATGCGGCTACGTTGATATGCTTGTTGTAGCCGATTACGCTTTGCCTTGCTGCACGTTTCCTACTGCGCTGCTACTTGATCTGCTCCTTCGTCCAAGAGATGTGAACGCTACTTACGCTGATGCGCTTGTTGTAGCCGATTATGCTTTGCCTTGCTGCACGTTTTCTACTGTGCTGCTACTTGATCTGCTCCTTCGTCTACGAGATGTGAATGCTACTTACGCTGTTGTAGCCGATTATGCTTTGCCTTGCTGCACGTTTCCTACTGTGCTGCTACTTGATCTGGTCCTTCGTCTAAGAGATGTGAACGCTACTTACGCTGATGCGCTTGTTGTAGCCGATTATGCTTTGCCTTGCTGCACGTTTTCTACTGTGCTACTACCTGATCTGATCTTGACCTGAGAGATGTGAACGTTGCTTATCTGTGCTTGTTGTGTGCGCTGCTGCTACCCTCTTTTCCTTCTCTGCAGAAGCGGCACTTGTCCCTTTGCGGTGCGCCTGATTTCTTTGCAGATATAGCTTGTAATACTTGTGAGTAGATGGGCTAGACAATAGTCACTCTTTCCTTTCGCCTATAGCCACTATCTTCTCATTTTCTTGTTTGTACAAGTGCCTTCTCTCTCCTACTAGTGCTCTTCTTAAGCTAATTCTTCTTGCAACCTTGCCATTATAATTTGAAATTTGTTATTCCTTGAATGCACCAACTTGCTAGCTATAGATAGAGTGCCTCTATTAGCTAACTGAAGAACTCATCCTCTCTTCTCTATGCTACTGAGATTGAGAAAACAATTGAGCTCAAGAAAAATAGAGTAGAAGAAGAAAATACCTTTTTCCCTAACCTAAACCTAACATTTGATTACTTTGCTAATGAACTAAGCCTAAACTAAGAGAGCTAGACCTAAGCTCTGATACCATGTTGAGCATCATTGATCAAGCTCTCCTAAAGATAATCAACCTCCTAATGAGATGCTAATCCTACTCTAATAACAACACAATTAACATGATTAATCTAAGGTGGGTGATACCTAAGTAAACTCATGAGATGATGACTGTGTGTTCTAATTAGATTGCACTCAAGCTAATTAGATAGATTAACTTGGACACATAAAGAAACTTGAGATTAGTGCAAGTGATATGATTCATTGCTTGAAGTGGCCTCGAGGAGGCACACCCTTGGGCTTGTACATCAATGTGGGATAAATCCCTTTGCTCATGTGGCTACCTGCTATGCTTTACACTTTCTTGGATACTCATTCTCACTCCCTAGCTCTTCCTTGTGCTCTTTGGCACCACATTTCTCAACAGTATTGTCAAGATATGGATCTTGTGTGTTTGAATAGTATGACTCTTAATGCACATCCTTGACAATTTTTATCATTTTTTAGCTTATTAAACTACTTTGAGTAAAGTTTCCTTAAGGCTAAATCTATCTCTCCACCTTCAATGTGTTTACATTAATCCTAGGTTTGGAGATGTGTATGAGGTTAACACACTGTGATTGTGTTTAGTGTCCCTTCCAAATGATTCTTCCATGATCTAGATACTATTGTCACCATCTTTCCCATTTCTTTAGCCATGCATGATGTAACTTACCCAGAGTTAGTATCTCACCTTCTACTTGGAGCACTGCAACACAAGAAGAACACAACCACGTCTAGAGCCGTGCAAATTTAAAAGAATCCATTTATGAAAAAAACTTCACGCGGCTATAGACATGACTATACATGTGGCTAGGGGTGCTCAGCTATAGCTGTGCATATCATTGTGCATGCAACCACGTATATAGCCGCGTGTATAGCCATGAACTATTTAGAAAAAAAGGGATAGAATGAAAGAGAGATGTGTCCCCACATCTCTCCCCCATTTTGTCTCTATTTTTCAACCACATTATTTAAATACTAATTAATCACATTTTTTAATCACACCTAATCACCTAATAAAATATACATTACATACAAATACATAAAAATAATAATTGCAATACATTGTTATGGGCATTACAACAATACTATTATATTACAAATTACATAAGTTGATCATGTCCAAAAATGATAGAAGATGAAGATGACTAAAAAAACTAATTAAATTAACTTATCATCTTCATCAAGATTCTCCTTGCCTGCATCTTCACCACATGTGCACCACCACCTTCATCACTACCACTTTCAACATTGTCTTCCTGCGTTAAATAGTGAAACGATGCAAAAAAAGTTAGCCACAAGCAAAACAACATAAGAATTGAGACACTCGGGTGATATTTAAAATTCAAATTCAACTACTCACTAAGTTTCCTTGAGCTTGTTGGATATCCACATCGGTGAACACTCCCTCACATTTGAGCTACTCCCAAGTCTTAGCTTCATTGTGATGCTAGCGGTACCTATTCTCCCGATCAATTGGGAGGCAACCTACTACTCTTTTCTACAAAATATTACAACTTGCATGAGATATGAAATTCACAAGGATAACTTAAACTTAGTGATGAATGGCAAAGAAGAAACTTAAAAATTGTGGAAGCCAAGCTACCTTTCCTCTTGATCCATACTTTGTTGCATCGTACTTCTGTAGAGCTGACTCGTATGTGCCACTGTTTGTTGAGGGTGTTAAGTACCCTCCCTGGCTTCTTTCTTTGTCTTCTTCCACTCCTTAATAATGCAATTGGAAGTCAATGGGAGTACACATGGTTAAAATGGAAATGCTTGGACCACTTTCATAAGTGCTCTGATACATTTTCATCTTATGATATGATGCCATGAGATCATGACGACACGATCATTAAGGATGTTTTAGATGTGCATTCAATTGTTGTTGACACAAGGGATGATGACTCATGTAGTGATGATACATGTGATGATTATGCTTTAGATAATTATGTATTGGGTGATGAATTGAGTGGTTCATGGAAGGTCTATGGGAATGCATTATATGATCCATTCTTGAGTCTGGATTGGACATGATGGTACATTATTTGACTATGGGGACTTGAAGGATGTGGATCTTGATGCATATGGGGGAGGACTTTCTCATGACGAGACTGTCTATACATGTGCATGTGTTGATGATCGTGCTGCATATATGGGTGGTACACATGTTGTTCATGGAGATGATGATAGTCTTGAGGTGACATATTCTACTCCTATTAATCATGCCTATCACATGGATTTTACATATTCTACTCCTATTAATCATGCCTATCACATGGATTTTACACATGCTATACATGTGGATGATGAATTATGCATTAGTTGCAAATATGCCAATCTTGAGGATGATACCTATGTTCATAGTAGGGATGCTAGTTATGAGGCATGTGTCTTTACATTTTGTGGATACCGATATGATTCTATGATCTATGATAATGGGGCATTCACTTTCACATGCATCTTATGTCACTTGAGATGCATGGTGTGTGATTATGTGGTGTGCCGTTGTACACCACAACATGGTGTGGCTATTAGTTAGGATTCCTAAGAGATAGGAGCATTTGGTGCATTGACAGTGGAAGATAGAGTTCTTCTTACCGATGTGATGTTGGATTTATGTTCCAAATTGCTGGATGCACCATTATGTTCTCCCTTTGATCCAAGAGGTTACATATTTATTTCATGGTTGGATGATTTACATTGTGGCTATCCATTTGACCTAGGAGGATTGGCTAGTCATGTCACCGACATGGGCTTTCTACATTTTCCATTCGATCTAGGTAGTTTGGGAGAAATGTCTTTGAAAAGAGACTCTATATGGCATGGATTTACAGTTCTTCCATGCGGTCACGGGCTGTATGGACTACCTCATCTTCTAGAGTAATACTCAGATCTTTTCCATTTGATCCTGGAGGATACCCGACTAGCCTCATCATTCACGATAGGAGTCCTTTATCTTTTCCATTTGGCCCCGAGGCTCATGATATCCATGTATTGGTGTTGGCTCTCTGTGATGGTGAAATTTACTCATGTATTGGGATTCTTATATATAGCCTTTGTATTTTTTTGTGCACAACCCTTCAATTTCAAGGATGAAATCATTGTAGGAGGGGATGTCTTGTAATGAAGTAGATTTGTTATGCACATGGGGGATGGGGCTTAAGAACTTGGGCTTAGGGTCATTTACATGTGTGCTTTTGGGAGCCTTGGGATATATTAGACATAGGGTCCATGGGTATTGTACCTTTTTTTACTATATTTTACTCTATAGACATAGGGCTCATGGGAGACTTGGGCTATATTAGTCATAGGGCTCATGGGTATTGTATCTTTTTTTATCATATTTTACTCTGTAGACATCTATGTCTTCTTAGTGCTCATGCTTAAGCTTCCATGGTGACCTTCACCCATGTATTAGACTCCATGTAAACAATGTCTCACGTTCCCAACTCCACGCTAAAGAGTCATCCTCTTCCTCCTTTCTTTCAACGGGTGTATGTTGTTGAGGTGTAACAAGTAGTGCCATGCTTGACGACTGTATTGTGATTAACGTAAAACAAGTCGACTATGCTAGACATCTACACATGGTGGAAGTGTACTGTGATGATTGTATTGTGATCAAAGTAAAACAAGTGGACTATGCTAGACATCTACACATGGTGGAAATGTAACAAGTAGAAATGTAACAAGTGGTTTATGCAATTGATGTGCCATGATAATTAAAGTGTAATAAGTGGTAACTCATGCCATGATAGATGATGTGTATAATAATACTCTCATCATAGTAAAACAAGTGGTGAGTATGTTAAGTTTGTGCCTTATCAACATTTCATACTGGGATTAATTGTAGAGAAGGGTAATTAATTGGATCAACTAACGTGTTTACATTTGAGAGGTAGGTGATGAGCAATGTGCATGTCGGACATGGAGGATCTTGTCTATATCATATAATTTTGTATTATTATTTGTGATTTGATAATGAGTGCAAGGGTCACCAATTTAGGTGCCGCATGAGTACTACAACATGTTAGGGGCATAGCAGCATTTGTTTAGTAGGGTTTAGGCTTTCGGCATGTCAGGGCATTCTGTTGTTACTCAACAATAATATTTCGGTGCCATTAGCGACAATAGTAGCGAAATTTTGTTACAACTTCATTTCCCAACAACAAAATTTTGCTTTGCTGATGAGCAGCAGCACTCACAGTAGCAAAATTTTATTGTCTACTATATAACCCCTCTTCCGTTCCCTTACAATTCCCAGCCTATTGACGTCCCCAGTCGCTGCCACCTTTCACCTTTTTGCTTCTCTCCCCTGGCTTTATTGCAGTCCGTGCCACCTTTCTACTACTTCTCTTCCCTCTGCTTCACTCTTCGACACCATGTCTTCTTTACTGCAGGAACGGTGACAAAGGCTTCCTCCGTTTCCTTAGCTTGCTGCACCCCCTCTCTCCTCGTCACCTCCAGGAGGCAATTGACCTTCCTTGTCTTCGCAACTTCAGTCACCGACACCTCTTCCTACTTAGCTGTGCTCCACACCAACCTCCTCCTTCTCGCGCACACGGCGTCCCTCCTTTTTTGTTTTTTTGCCCCTCCTCCAGTTGATGAATTTCTTCCTTCTCCTTTCCCCCGGCGCCCTTCTGTTTTTTTCTTTTTTTCAGATGCTCTCCTCCCGCATACAGTAAATTTACCCTTCTGTTGACGTGTGGCCCCTCCCATACCTTTGGCACGTGCAATGAGGGGGGACCTTCCAAGGTGGTATTGGCGGCTGCCACCTTCCCTTATTTTCTAGAACCTCCAAACCTTAATTTTCATATTAAACTTAATTCATTTAAGGCTACTCACACTACCTTAAGTCACATTCCATAAATACCACTCATGCCATTTATCCTTTGCCCAGATGGCATTAGCACCTGCATCCGTTATCTCTATCCATACTACACACCTACAAACGGCATGCCCAATTACGAATGGTCAGCATCTATGCAGGCATTGACACACACACACTCACCCGAAGGTTTGCTAACAAAAGAAACAAAATCTCCACATCCTGTGGATGATACAAGGCCTGATGGTGGTTAAACCTCCACTCCTCCTGCCTAGCAGATTTTTATCTCAACCAAAACTCAGAGCTGACCCAAACTAATTAGATATTTCCTGACACTCTCAGTACTCTGCACAGTATGTACACATCATCAACCTCTATTTTTGTCCACACAATGCCTGTCCCATTCACTTACCGTGCCCGTACCTTCATGCTAGAGTGACAGGTGTTTAGAGTGATCCCAAAGAGTCAGATATCCGGTTGACAGATTGACATACCGTGATTTTTCTATGCATTATGCATATATGACATCTTTGGTGAAGCATGTGGAACCTACATGCTATACAAAAGCTATTGGACAGCATGTATGAGAGAAAGCAATGGATGTTGAGATGGACGCATTGGGTTTACAAAGTGAAATGCAAGTCTGATGGTTCCATTGAGCGACATAAAGCAATATTGGTAGCTAAGGGTTATGCACAAACCCAAGGTTTGGACTATGATGAAACATTCAGTCCAGTGGCAAAGATGGGAACAGTGTGAGAGCAGTCATTGCTATGGCTGCAGCTAATGGTTGGGAAATGCATCAGATGGATGTCAAAAATGTATTTCTAAATGGTGATCTACAAGAAGAGGTTTATATGGCACAACGAGAAGGGTATGTACACCCAAGATATCCCACTCATGTATGCAGATTGAAAAAGGCATTATATGGTTTGAAGCAAGCACCTCCTGCTTGGAGTGATAAGATGAGCAGATATCTTATCTCACTTGGATTTCAGATTTCTAAAGCAGATTCTTCACTCTATGTGAAGAAGACACATCATGGGATTGTTTTACTTGTCATCTATGTGGATGACTTGATTATCATAGGTGATCATGGTACAGATGTGATGCATGTCAAGAAAGCATTAAGTGGGCAATTTGACATGAAAGATTTGGGTGAGTTGAGATACTTTCTTGGAATCGAAGTGATCAAAGATCATGCAGGTACATGGTTAGTACAACGCCAATATGCATTGGATATGTTGGCAAAATATGGCATGACAGGGTGTAAGCCTATGAGTACACCTTTGGAGCAAAATGTGAAGTTGCGGGCTGATTTTGGTGAAGAGTTGGATGATCCATCTATATACAGAAAGATGGTTGGTAGTCTCATTTACATAACTATCACACACCCGGATTTGAGTTATGCTGTGGGACTAGTAAGCTAGTTTATGCAGAGCCCCAGAAAACCTCATTTGGATGCAGTGAGACGCATCATGCGATATGTGAAGACCACTGCACATTATGGTCTACTTTATGAGAGTGGTAAAGGTTTGGATATATATGGCTACACAGATGCTAATTGGGCAGGTAGCTCATATGACAGGAGGTCTACTAGTGGTTATGCTTTTACACTTGGAAGTGCCATGGTGAGTTGGAGTAGCAAGAAGCAACCTACAGTTGCTTTATCCAGTATAGAGGCTGAATACAGAGGTGCAGCCATTGCTACTTGTGAGGCAGTATGGTTAAAGAATCTCTTGGCAGATTTGGGTGAGCCTATTGAAGGCAAATTTGTCATTCATTATGACAACATGAGCAGTATACAGTTAGCCAAGAATCCAGTGTTTCATGCGAGGACCAAACACATAGAGGTACATTATCACTTTGTCAGAGAGAAGGTGCTGGATGGTACAGTTGATCTACAGTATGTGAAGACTAATGAGCTGGTGGCTGATATCTTTACCAAGCCACTTAGCAGGGAAAAGTTTGAGTACTTCCGTACCATGTTGGGAGTACATGGGATGAGCTTGAGGGGGAGTGTTGAGACCCTTGATATCCCAAGCTCATCTACATCTTCATCTATGGCAGTACATCATGAGCTTGAGAGGGGCTGTTGAGATTCAAGCTCGATGATGTCAGTGTGAGCCAGCTATGCTATGTGCTCGCATGTTAGGTAGCAGCATGTGTGAGACATAAATGACCGCGTGTCCAGCTGGTCATAGTGTGTGGACATTAGCTAGGGTTGGTAGTGTGTGGACACAACTCATAGTGTGTTGTGTGTATTATGGATTATGGCTTTATGCATTGTGTGACAAGGGAGATGGCTTCCCTCTATGGTTAGGGTTTGCAATATACATTAGGTTTTGCTCCTGTGTGTGTGTCTCCTCCCCCTCTACCGCTTTTTCAATACATATCATCCAGAAAGTAATGGAAAAACTGAGGCCACAAACACCACTATTTTAGACCTTTAAAGGTCTTACACTATCTCATCTCCTGCAAGTTGGGATCAGTATTTGTATCTTTTACAATTTGCATATAATAACACACCTTATACAGCCATTGGCAAAGCTCCTTTTGAGATTTTATATGGTAAGAAATTTCCAGCTCCAATTACTAGACTTTCTCATGAAGTTCGAGCGGTGGTCGATGATTTTGTCATGACTCATAACCGTATTTTGGCCGAAGCTCGTGAGTCTATTCTTAAGGCTCAACAAGCTTACACTAGACGGGCTAACAAGCATAGAAGACCAAAGACTTTTGAAGAAAATGATTTAGTTTGGCTTCACATAGAAAACCGCAGATTAAAGTCTGTTGAGAAATATCCATCCATTAAATTATCTCCACGATTTAATGGGCCTTTTATAATTATTGCTAAGATCAATGACAATGCTTGTCATTTTCCCTTTCTGACCATTAGAATATTCATAATTCCTTTCACATTCGTCAACTTCGACCCTTTAAAGGTACACCACCCTCTACCCCCATTTATGAGATGACCCACCTCTCCTAGAGGCTGATATAAAAATTTTAGTTCCTAAAGCAATTCTTTATTGTGAGCAAACTACAACTCACAATGGCAATGTTTATGTCAAATATTTGGTTAAGTACAAGAATCATCTTGTAGAAGAATTTCAGTGGATTCCAGACCATGCCCTTACTATGTGCATGGATCCACTGGGCTTGCTTTGACAAAAATTTATTGACGCATAGCGCATGGCGATTATTTATGATCATCGACAATGATAGTTATATTTTATGTGCACATTATTATGTAACATTTTAATATACATTAGTTCTATTTCATAAGTGAACCTTAGAGTGTTCACACTTTTGTATTTAGGCTTATGCAAGCCCAAAGTGGAGATCCATATTTTTGGCTACATGTATTTTTGGCTCTTCCTTTTTGTACAAGGAAATATATTTAAATGCACCATAAAGAGGATGTGAGCCACTCTCATGGTGGGGGAGATTTAACCCATTCTTGTGTTGCATGCATAAGCTTTCATCTATTTTGAGTTTGAGTATTTCTTTCAAGTTGATTTTTATAGAGGGCCAACCATGAGCTTCCGATAGTTATGCATTGGATACAATTGGGAACACTAATTGGATGATCTTGGATGCATATTGATGCATTGTGAATGCCTTGCAATTACAAGAGGAGTTAATGGGAATCAATAATTTTATTTGCTTATATTGAGATTCGACTCTAAAAGCAAACAAAATGTTGTTAAAATTTTTGAAATTCCTTGCATACTTGCAACCTAAACTCTAAATTCAGTCATAGGGATTTTTAGGTCTTACCTAGGGCTTTATACCCTCTTGTAGTGCTCCATAAGTACTTCGCCATCAGGCTTTAAGATCTTGATTCCGACGTCATTTGGGGGGTGAAATTAGGGTTTACCAAAAATTATGAAACCCTAATTCAATCACAAGCCCTAGATCATGTCGCAAGGGTCTTTACATATTCTTTTAGTACTTCATTAGACCTTCCAATCAAGCCCTTAACTCTTTGATTCCAGTATCATTTGTTAGGTCAAAGTGACATAGATGACTTTTTGACAAAAGTCAAAATAGAGATACTTTGACTTTGGTCAAATATTTTGGGAGGATGATAGTACTTGCTAAGAAAATCCCAACAAGCTAAAGATTATCAAAATCAGGTTAGTTTTAGTCATCTTATAGCCTATTTTTCATTTTCAACAATACTTCAAAAACCCTAAAACAAAGAGGTATAGCGCACATCCAAAGTGAAATCCAGGGTGGCATACGCATTCTTCTCTCCATTTGCGGACATGAAAAACTAAAGATCATCAAATTTGGAGTCTGTTTGAGCAAAATATGGCATATTTGATGTTTTGGCAGTTTTTGACCGCATAGAGCAGAGTGCTAAACCCTACTTTCGTCAAGAGGGGTGTTAGTTATATTTTGAAAGAAATCATTGGTCTTCAACCCTTATCCCATAAGCTTCATGATAAGATTTCAACCTCGTCAAAATCGGATTCCGGAATCATAATTTGGATCAAATCTTGTACCGAGAGCATAGTTGACCAATTTTGGCTCCGGTACACTATTCGGGAGTCATGGGTGACTATGATAGTGAGGATGATGAAAGTTATTATGGGGATGAAGATGGTTATAATACCAATGATAGTACTTGCAATGGAAGTTGTACATGGATGAGGAAGATTGCATTTGAAGAGGATACTTCCGATGGTGATAGTGACAATCATGAAGATTCAACATGCATGGATAATGATCAATGTGATGAAGACTATGAGTATGATCATCAAGGGCATACGGGAGGTATGGATTTTGATGATTATGCCTACAAGAATCAAGTTGGCTATAATGAGTTCGCTCGTTAATCAAGGTCGTGATAGGTGGCTAGTCAATGAATATAGAGCCTTGATAGAGTGCGTGCGCGGGAAGAAAACCAAGGGGCAAAAGTCAAAAGGTGGCACCCTTTGCTATCCACAAAGGAGGCTACATGTAGCAATGGGAGCAGGGCCAAGATTCGGCACCCCGCAGGCGACAGTAAGCCATGTGGAGGAGGAGGAAGTCATGGGGAACACTCGTAGGCTGGCCGAATGGTGCGTATCCTGGTGATGGCTTAGAGCCGCTTGCGGAAGGCCAGCTACTATTGTGCTTGAAACGAATACATGGACGTCATGGTGTGGTGAGTCGAGAGGTCTTGAGAGTCTCGAAACGGGACTGAGCCTTAATGCTACGTGTATGTGTGTGTGGGCTCGTGAGCCAGATACTTTGGAACTTGAGCACCAAGCGCCATGTAGAAGAAGAACCAACTGGCTAGGAGCTACCCGTGCATGGTGAAGCCGACCATGAGCATGGTTAGGGGAGGCTGCCTACGGTTTAGAGGGCAGCGAAGTTCTCGGGTCTTGAGGGCAGCGAAGTTCTCGGGTCTTGAGGAAGCCAGGTGGTCGGCTAGTAAGTCGTGCACACAGAGAAGGTTTGAGAGCCATGATGGGCTCGACCCTCAAGGCGTGTGTGCCTTAATGGGTTGGCCAACAAATCGTCTTATGTAGATAGAAAACCGCCTGGACTCGGATAGATCTCAAGCTTCTGAGTTTGTCTTATTGGCACGATGGAAAGGATGTGGGCCCATTACCGGCGGTCGCCACCTTTTGGGGCTCCGGCGGGTTCCGACCCCTCTTTTTTTTTCAAAAAACCATATTTTTAATAACATTATAACACATATCTTCAACTAGCTGAGTATCAACCTTGGTGTAGTGTAGTGGTAGGTGCATTGGGTGGGTAGAAGGAAGTTGCATGCTCGAATCTTGCCATCTCAACCATAATTTTTGAAACTCTTGTAGGAGTGTGTTCACACGTGTGTGTGTGTATGATCTGTGTGTGTGTGTAGGTCAACGGGCTAGAGAGAGAGAGAGAGAGAGAGAGAGAGAGAGAGAGAGAGTGCATGTGTGTGTGTATGATCCATGTGTGATGTAAGAGTGTGTAGGATAGAGAGTGATGTAAGAGTGTATAGAAGAGAGAGTGAGTTAGTGACAGAAAGAGAGAATTTCGATTACTGGAAAAGTGTGAGTTGACCATTGGAAAAGGAGAGTTGACTACAAAAAGGCCCACATTCTCAAGCTTGTGAGGAAAAGCCAAGCTCACAAGCTTGAGATCTGTCCACAACCCCAAGGCTCAACGAGTAGAGAAAGGCAGCATGTTGTGAGGGATGTCAACACGCACAAAGAGAGAGAGGCACCCCCATGATGGTGTGCTCACACGGAGTTGGCTGGTACATGTAGGAGACCACTACGTGGTGTGCTCGAGGAGTGGGCCACCTATGGAGACAAGAAGGTCATCACGTCCGAACAATGAGACCCGAGGCTCTAGAGTAGAGGATTGTAGGTCGATGGAGTGACCTTCTACATAGACAATGAGGGTCTAACACTACAGGTCACCAACCGCGGGCACAATAGGTTATGTGTGGCTTGGAGTGTAGATACGAGATGAGGTTGAAAGTGATAGTTAGGCCCATAGGATACCGAGAGGGTTGTGGCACGAGTCGACCATGTTCCATTGTATGTGGAGCCTTCCAACATAGAGTGGCCACCTTTGTAACATCAATGACAAGCTCCTATGGGGGGGTCAGACAACAGTGGAGCCGATATGGTGACTACTTGGCAGTAAGTGTGTCGAGCTATGTGTTGGGTGTAGCTTATAGACTACAACGTTGATGATGAGGGGGACCAAGTAGTGTGTGTCTAGGGAAGAGTCACGACTCGGTGGATTAGGTCATGGCGATGATGCACTTAGAGAAATGCTTAAAAAGATCTAGTATGTGCATAACTAAGTGAGAGAGACGCTAACCTAATGCATGAAGGAACATCCATATATCAAGACACACTAACAGTTTGAGACACCTTGAGAGATTGAGAGAGAGTTGAGTGAGTGTTTGGTGAATTTAGTAAAATGAACTAATCAACTTACCATGGACTGGGAGAGCAAGCTAGATTTCAAGGGAAAGATTCTACCTTATTATAGTGGTATCAGAGCGAACATGATACCATCAAGTACTCATCTCAAGTTGAAAATGGCAAGGAACCAAACTCGGCCATGAAGAGCACTCTTGAAGGTCGGAGGATCTCTTGGACACGTAAACAACAGTACCCTAAAGAAACTTGTGCAAGACATGAAAGATAGAGACACTTTCTTAGACTATTTCCACATGGAGCCCTAGGCTCATTATGAGCATGGGTAAAAAGAGGTGGACACCCTTAAGCAAGAGCAACGACGACGAACCATTTGCGTTGGCACTATACATTGGTAAGTTCTCTTTTGGTTTAGCATTTCTTATTCTCTTGCTATTTAATTCATTAAAATGAACAAGGGTAATGATGGTGCGGTGGGGGTAAGACGGAAGTACACCACCAAAATCATTCACCATGAAGTTTGGTAGTTCCAGGGGGAGATCATCTTGGGTGACTCCTCCTAAGCAAGAAAATGGGACATGAGGGCATGTTGCACCTAGTGACACACATAGATCCATGATGGTTTACCTTGTGGGTGGTGAGAGGGGTGGTTGCAAGATCAGGGTGCCCAGTTTTGTCCACTCAGGCACCCTGTAAACAGCAAAAAAACAGGCATTTGTTTACCTTTAGTGGCTAATCTCTCCTAGTAAATGAAGGAATTTTGTTTCAAGTTCTTTTGTTGGAACATCATATTCAAAGTTGGAAATATAGTTACATAATTTGATTAAGCATTAGATAGTCAAAAGTCCTCATTTTCTTAGGTACAAAGTCAATGTATACACCCTGTCCCAAATTTGAGCTGATTCCATAAAATGCTAATATCTTTTACATATAAACTTATATGAGATTCCCACTTTGTACCTTAGATCTTCACATAATATGGAGCTTAACTTGATTTTTTGAGAAAATTTTAAGATATCTGACTATTTTCTTTAAATATTTCAAGGTCTTTAAAGTGTTATAATATACGCCACTTTTTGTACCCACAATAGTTACCACTTAAAATCCTCAATCTTGTAGATCAAAAGAGTGGGTAGATACTGAGACATTAGTAGAACGTGGCGGTTAGTGAAAATTGCAAATCCAATGGTTGGATTTTTAATAATCTCTTTTTTAAAATTCTTCCAGACTATCAGAAGGCTTGCAAATATTAATAATCTAATTAGTAAAATTACATTTTTGATGTGAATCATCTAAAACCTATAGGGACTAGTGTACTTGTAATGGTGCATCTACGGAAAAATAAATTAGATCACTCTAAGTATGGAAAGATCATTTATTTATCATTTCATCATATTTTTAATTAATTTTAATTAATTAGACTAATTTATATTAATTTAAGTTATATTGGGTTAATTTAAGGTCAAGCATATTTTCTATTATTTGCTTGATCTCATTTTAATTACCTTGCCCCCTAAAATTTGCTCTCCAAGCATTGTCCCAGTCCAGCAGAAACTGGATAAAACTGGACACCCTGATCTTGCAACAACCCAGAGATGGAAATCACACATGGAGTTGCCCCATAAAGCCAAGTGAGTTGCAAAGAGGAGAAAAGAGTATTGTCTTTCTTTCTTAGGTGTTGGCATGAGGAGGTTGAGCCAAATGGAAATGGGAACCTAGGTACTTATGGACGATTTGTGTCGTCCTTGGCATACTTAGAGTAATCCAAAGGAGTCTCACCATCCTTACTTGAGGATCCATTGATAGGAGAAGTTGTGGCGAAGGAGAGTTGCACCTTAGATCACATGGGGTGATCTCCACTAGTGAGCCCTTTAGATGCATTTGAGCACTTGGTTTGGAGATCCACATAGACAATCTTAGCTTGGTGCGAGAGTAGCATCTCATTGAAGAAGAGGGTCTTGCTAATAAGAAGTCAGGAGAGGTAAGATGGGACAAACGAAGGATTTCTAGGGAGGACTTCACCACTGAGTAGGAAAAAGACCACAAGGCTATGGTTTAGAAGAGGCGCATTGTGTTACCCAACACTTAGTGCTTATGATGGGTCTTCTTGGATGAGACATAAAAGACCCTGGTGGAGAAATTTACCCAAAGAAGAGAATAAATGCACACATGGATGGAGTTGTGCACACCCTAGAGTCCTAGTGAGAGATGGACTATTCACCTAGGTAGGGGAAATTCGCAAGCCAAATGCTTCTTTTGGAAGATGAGTTGTCTATAAGAGGACGGTGACCATCTAGAAGTGATAAACAAAATCAAAGTACATGGGACTTGCAACCCCGTGAAAGTGAGAAAATGTAGCTAGAGGTGTTGTCGTATGGGGGAAGCACCAAAGAGTTAAAAGATGTGTCACATGTCGAGGAGTACTGTGTATAAACGTTCTTGTCAAAATAAAATGGGAAAGAGCCGACGGAAAAGGCCCTTGCAAAACACACTAATGGTATAAGACATCTTGAGAGATTGAGAGATACTTAAGTGAGAGTGTTTGGTGAATTCAGTAAAATGGACTAATCATCTTATGATCATGGAATGGTGCAAAGCAAGCAAAATTTCAAGGGAAAGATTCTGCCTCATGCACCTATACAATTTTCTTGATGTGCTAATTCAGAATCGCATGTATGTTCTCCAACACCCTTCAATGCAAAACATCGATTCTTAATTTCATGAATGAAAACTTACTTGGTTCTTGATTAAAGCCAAGTCTTCAGTCACTTGATTAGAACGATCTCATTAAAAAAAATGTTCATAACTATCTACTTTGTTTTACTGTGAAGTCTAAACAAATCGAAAAGAGAAAAAAGGTTAAATGGCTTACTGTCCATCTCCATCAAGGATGAGGGACATAACCATCAAATCTAGTTGCATTATTTCATAGAATGCAACTGTAACCATTAAGATCATGACACATAACGGCACGAATTCAAGGACAAGATTCGTTAAAGGCAGGATCTGAGCTGTCCAATCAACTAGCCTTATTTTTAAGAAAATCCAATCTTGGGCACGTGCACATTGGCATTGAACTCGCTAATTTTTGTAGGGCTAGGTTGTCAAAATCCACTGCATCAGTCGCTTGTCATTATTAGAGGAAGAATCTGAGATGTCAAAATTTGGTCCATCTACTAGTGGTCTCCATTTCATCAAGAATAGATTCTACAGATGCTGATGTGGCTACATTAATTGCTTCTTCTCTCACTCCCATGTCCTTGATGGCCGCCGAGAAAGGCCATCGGTCGAAAAAGGCCTCCCAATGGTCTTTCCCTACTCTTTTCCCAACACTAGAAATCTCCATCTTTTTCATGTGGGGCTTGTACCACTTTGTAGAAATTCTAAAGAGGCATTGAATATAGATGACATTAAGTAAAAAACTTTGTCTGTTTGTTCACCTAGGCCTAAACTTTATATATTTCCACAACACTAAACTCATTAAGCTTAAAGATCACTTGCATGTGTGCAAAGCTCAAAACTTTAGAGAGATCATGAAGCTCCTCTTCGGTACACTCTTGACTTGCAGGACTATAAGCAAACATCATGAATTTAAATTGGTACCCAACACGGGCCCTTAGCCTAGTTTCCAATGTAGTTGGTAGGACAACATCCACCACTATAACTTTCCCTTCGCTTAAGTGCTTTGTAACAATTCTCCAAGATTTTCACACATTGCTCGTCATTCCAACTGTGCAAATTCCACTATTTTTTCTTAAAAAAGGATTTTAAAAAATCATAACAATATGATGTGAGTGATGTAGTTTGAAGAAATTCGTTCCACCAATAATAGAGTAGAATTTTCTCAATAAATTATGTCCACCAAAAAAGTGTTAAAGTAAAGTAAATTTTAATTTTTTGTTTTGAAATTTTGTGCTGCTTTAGTATTGATGAAGGTGGATAAAAAATGCCTTCATGAAATAGCGTCAACTTGGGGGATGCTCACGAACATGTCTCCTCCTACAACGAATGGATGGGAGATCAGCGAATGGATCGCACAAACATGTCTCCTCCTAATGGGTGGAAGATCAGCAAATGGATCGCACGATTCAATTTGAAGAACTCAAATTAGCCTTATAAATAAGACTCTTATGCATAAGAACCTTCTGCTTAAGCCCCTTATGCCATAAACCTTATGGCATAAGCCTTGAGCATTATGGCATAGGCCTTATGCCTTATGCATGATGCATGATGCATAAGACACATGGGTGGAAAGTTATACTCACCTAAGTCAGTTCAGTTAAAACTCGGTCAGGTAGGAGTTAGGTGACAGTCAAAAGAGCAGTGTTGACATGTTTAGTAGGGTTTTGGAGCACGCGACTTGAGGATTGTTGGATCTAGAGGAATATTTGCAAGTATAGAGGAGAAGAATTTGATAGAGGTAAGCAACCATCCTCATTAGAATCATCGGGCTCATCTTCATCTTCATTGTCATCTTTATCTTCAATAAAAGGTGACCCCTGGCTGACTCTGTAAGACATCCTTCAGCCCACAAAACTATTTAACTGATTTTGAAAAACATTTGACTGTCAAACTTGACCCAAAACAACTTCCTATCAACCCCAAAAGATTAGTTTTACCCTTCTACACCCACACATGATAGATCTTGATACTCAACTGACCCTATCTCACACTGGTAACTCTCAATTGACTCTATCTACTTTAGCCGTAGCTCAACAATCTACATATCTTCACTCACAAACTAATTTTTTCTCAACAATCTCTGTCAAAACAACACAATCATCACAACCATAACACAAAACTCATTCATCCACTCATAAAGGATTCAAATCACAAGCTCTCTGTCTATTGCATATAGATAAAATCAAATCAATCTCAACAACCCTGAGACCCTAGGCTTAAACAAGAGAAAGAAATAAGAAAACTGAGAGAACCCCCATAGCTTCAAGCATTCTTGATGGTCTCTACAGCCACCTCTACAGATCTTCTTCAAACAGAAACTATAGTTGAGCAAAGTCTTGGGTAGCACCAAGTTCCAACAGAGATGCAAACACAGACCCTAGTCTTGCCTTTGCAACCTTTAAATGATTCTCTGACTCACAAGCATTCCCTCTGCTCTGCTCTTGCCCAAACCTACTCTCATTGTTCCCTTCCCTTCTCTCTGTGCGCTCTCATGTCCTTCTCTCTAAATGGATTCTCCCAAAGCTTCCCTCCTATTCTGTGACCTTCAACCCAAAAAACCTCTTCATAGAAAAACAAACACACTACTTATCCTACCTTCCGAACAAGAAACTACCACGTGTTGCCTTCGAGCTCTCCATGTGCATTTCCTTCATCATTTAGATCTCCCTATATCGTCATGCACAATTTTTCTTTTTAGTAAGTGTGGCCTTTCTATTGGCTAGTCACATTTGTAACAAAAATAGTAGTGTTTGTAGCAACGAAATAGCTCCGATCTTTTCAAGACTTGTAGTTATAAAAACACTATTATTTTCATGCTATACCCTTATTCTATTATAATGATATAACAAGATCTTGACACATCAGTTTGACAGAAAGTTAGTGAAAGTCATACAAATAAAAAGATACCACATCAACACTTAGGATATTACAAGAAATTGCAAAATTAATAAACCATTGACACACCAACAAAGATAATTTAAGAACTACAGAACTTATCACAGTTGGACACGTCAACAAAATAGAATTTAAAATAAAACAATAGTAAAAGAAACTCAAATATATCAAAAGCTAGAAGCTTAATATTAACAAAGCTCCCGCAAACCATGACGACTGGGAAAGACCATTGGCTAGCCTTTCCAAGGAGAAGATGAGTCACCGGCTAGTATCGGCTCCCCATCTTCCTCTTGGGAAAGGCCTTTCGATGGTCTTTCCCTACTCCATATCTTAGGATGGGCAATTCCATCTCTTTTCTGTAAGGCTCTTTGTCTTCACTGTGTATGTGGATCCTCACAAACACACATATATATGTATATGCATATGTGTGTACACACATATACATATATAAATATATGTATATGTATATGTGTGTGTGTGTGTGTACACACACACATATATATGTATATGTATATGTGTGTGTACACACATATACAAATACATATACATATACATGTATATGTGTGTGTGTACACACACACACACACACATTCATATACATATGCATATACATATACATGTATGTGTGTGTGTGACACCACACACACACACACACAGACACATGTATATGTATATGTATTTGTATATGTATATGTATATGTATATGTATATGTATATGTATATGTATTTGTATATGTATATGTATATGTGTGTGTGTACACACACACACACACACACATTTTAGTTATCAACGTGTGACTTACACTCACAATTAATAACCTTTAAAAATGAGGTGTGGGATTGAAGAAACATGATCCTTAGTGGACCATGTAATCTTTTACACCACATGCACGGGTGGCTATCCCTTGCCTTATGACCATAGATGATTTGAGAAGAACAGATAGTCTCTTTAGATACCCCATTCACTTGTCCATGTACTTAGTATTGTCAAGACATGGACCTTGGGTGTTTGTATAGTAGGACTCTTAATGCACGTCCTTGATAATTTTTATCATTTTTTAGCTTATTAAACTACTTTGAGTAAAGTTTCCTTAAGGCTAAATATATCTCTCCACCTTCAATGTATATTAATTCTAGGTTTGGAGATGTGTATGAGGTTAACACACTGCAATTGTGTTTAGTGCCCCTTCTAAATGATTCTTCCATGACCTAGTTACTGTTGTCACCATCTTTTCCATTTCCTTGGCCAGTAACGTACCCAGAGTTAGTATCTCACCTTCTACTTGGAACACTACAACACACAAAGAACACAACCACATTCAGAGCCATGTAAATTTAAAAGAATCCATTTATGAAAAAAACTTCACGTGGCTATAGGTGTGACTATACACGTGGCTAGGGGTGCTCAGCTATAGTTGTGCATATAACTATGCATATAACCACGTATATAGCTTTGCCTATAGTCGCGTGTAGTATAGCCACAGACTGTTTGTAAAAAAAGGGGGAGATAGAATGGAAGAGAGATGTGTCCCCACATCTCTCCCCCATTCTATCTCTGTTTTTTAACCACATTATTTAAATCCTAATTAATCACATTTTCAAAAACACCTAATCACTTAAAACATATAGTACACACAAATACATTAAAAAATAATTGTAATACATTGTCGTGGGCATTACAACAATACTATTATATTGCAAATTACATAAGTTGATCAGGTCCAAAAATGATAGAAGATGAAGATGATTAAGAAAACTAATTAAATTAACTTATCATCTTCATCTTCATCAAGATTCTCCTCGCCCTGCATCTTCACCACGTGCACCACCACCTTCATCACGGCCACTTTCAACATTGTCTTCTTGTGTTAAATATTGAAACAATGTAAAAAAGTTAGCCACAAGAAAAACAACATAAGAATTGAGACACTTGGGTGATAATTCAAATTCAAATTCAACTACTCACTAAGTTTCCCTAAGCTCGTCAAATATCCGCATCGGTGAGACCACTCCCTCGCATTTGAGCCACTCCCAAGTCTCAACTTCATTGTGATGCTAGCGATACCTATTCTCATGATCCATTAGGAGGCAACCTACTACTTTTTCCTACAGAATATTACAACATGCATGAGATATGCAATTCACAAGGACAAATGAACTAAACTTAGTGATGAATGAAAAAGAAGAAACTTACAAATTGTGGGAGCCAAGATAGCTTTCCTCTTGATCCATACTTTGTCCCATCGTACTTCTACAGAGCTGACTCATTTGTGCCACTGTTTCTTGAGGGTGTTGAGTACCCTCCCTAGCTTCTTTCTTTGCCTTCTTCCACTCCTTTTAGTAATGCAATTGGAGGGCATTTGTGAACCATATTTCATGCACCTAATTGTATGAGACCTTCTATTATTGAGTATCTTTATTATGCGATTCCTCACCCACTCATCAGAAAACACGTGTGTGGTGGGTTTTGGAACTGCTCATGTATGCACTACACCACATATATGAAATCTCTATCCTTATACTCTCCCCATGGTTTAAAGACATATTTATAGGTTTGGTTGACTAATTGACAGAAGTTATAATAAACCCTTCACCCTGTCTCATCCATACAAGGGCCACCATCCTCATCAAGGGTATAGTAAAGCATACCACCCTCCCCGGGCATGTCGTCTATCGCCACCATAGGTAAGGGTGACCACGCACCTCCCCCAAATCATCTGTCACACTTGCCTCTCTCACTACTAGATTGCCATCTCTGAGAAGCCCTCGAGCTATCACCACCTGAGTGGCATCGTGAGGATGCTACTGTTGGGGAGATGGCACTATGGATACGAGCAAGGTCTACTAGTAGGTGGAGGGGACAGGAGTGCACTGAGTACTAAGAGGAACTGAAGGACGAGGAGTAGGGAAAGTAGAAGAGTGAGGGGTAGGCAAAGTAGAAGTGAGAGGGATAGGGATAGGGAAGGCAATGGGATGCATGGAAACGGGTGACTGCTATGGGATAGCTGAAGTTTCTAGCACATAGAAGGTGAGGGATAAGCCCCAACGACTCAATTGCTCAGTCCCATACCTATGTATGTATATGTATATTATATACATATACATATACATAAAAATAAATTTGTATATGTATATATGTATAATATAATTATACGCACATGCTTGCATGCAACACACACACACATATACATGCAGACATGTGTGTGTGCATGCACATGCGCGCGCACACACACACACACACGCACATTTTAGCTGTTGAGTGAATACCCTCTAAAAATGAGATGTGGTGGGGGTGATTAAAAAAACATGCATGTTATCCTTGGTGGATCGTATGACTTGCTTACACTGTATGATCTTTTTAGATTATGAAGATCATTTGATACATTGCAACCAAGTTTCATTTCTTTAGTGCTATACAATGATAAGAGTTTATAGATATTTCAAGGCTAGCACTATACAGTGGTAAGATCCATGTCCATTTATAGATATTTCAAGGCTAACATTATCTAATGATGTATTTTCATTTTAGATATTTCAAGGCTAGAACTATATAATGATAAGATCCATGTTCATTATAGACATTTCACTAGATTGTAAAGAATTTTGAGGTTGTTTGGATATGCATGCATGGTTTGTTACATTATGTACATCTAAGAGAAGTAAAGATATTCAACACACTTTTGCACCTCATTTAATGGTCTGGTAGAGGTTCTTTGGAATATGCATGCATTTTCTGTTACATTATGTACATTTAAGAAGTAAGGATATTCAACACACTTGTGCACCTCATTTAATGCATAAAAGTGTTGAAGTCAATATGGAATAAGTGTAACTACTTTTTGAGAATTCAACATCAAGACACCTAAAAAGATGATACCTAAAGAATAACTATAGATGCATACTTAGTAGCCCACAAGATTACCAAGGGGTTAATACATACTAAACTTTAAATGTGAACGTGGTTTAGAATCTAAGCTACAAATATTAAAAGGGGAAAACTTTACTTAAACTCTGTAATGGCAAAGCAAGAGAAATGGTTCTCAAAAAGCATGTATCCTACTTTAAAAAACCTTCTTTTTAATTAATAAAACAAGTTTAAGTAAAAAATATTAAACCAAATTTTTCTTATCAATTATTTTATAAATAATAAGAAAACTATACATTTAAGTATAAACATGATTTTTGAAATAATTTGGTAGTACATATTTTATTCATGCATTTATTAACCAAGATAAATCATTAACAAGTTATAGTTAAAAAACTATAAATAAATTTAATTTCAAAAAAAATAATTATATACTTAGTATTTATAATAAATATTTAAAAAATCATATAGTGTGTATGTGGATCCTCTCACACACACATATATGTATATGCATATGTGAATTTACACACATATACATATACAAGGGTGGTTTGCAAGATGAGGTTATCTAGTTTTATTTAGTGGATGCCCTTGGCTTTAGCCTAAAAACAGGCATTTTTTCAAGAAAAATAGCCAATCTCTCCTAGTTAGCCAAGGAGTTTCACTTCAAGGTCTTCTAATGAAACATCATATACAAAGTTAGGCACCTAAAACTATAATTTGATCGAATAATTGAAAATCCCCTTATCTTTGGGAACCAAAATTGTATATAGGCCGTGTGTCGAAGGTTTGGACAGGTACACTGAATGTGAGTAAATTGCCTATAACTTTTACATTATTACTCATATGATGTTCCCACTTTGCATATCAAAAATTCAAATAACATAGATCTTAACTTGATTTATCGAGTAATTTTTGATGTGTTTTACTATTTTCTATATTATTTAATATGCATTAGAATTGTTAAAAAAACATACTATTTTGTCCTCCCACCACATCTACCATTTAAAATGCTCAATTTGTATGGATCTAGTGATGATTAGATTGGGAAAGATTACTAGAATGTGGGTCTAAGGTAAAATTACAAATCTAACAGTTGGATTTTTGTAGATTTACTTTAGAAAATTTGTTATGACTCTTAGAGGCCCATTAAATCAATTGTAAATTAATTCTAGAAAAATAAATATTGAATCTTTCAATCTAAAAACTCTAGGGATAAATATACTTGTTGCAATGAATTTATTAAAAACAATTTGGCTTAATTTGAGTATGGGAAGGTCCATTTTCAATCCTCCCAAGTGAAAATTCCCATATTGTGTCCTCTCTCCCCTTTTCAAGTCTAAAACCAATCCTAGTTAAGTTTAGAAATCTAGGCTTGGTAAACTTCAAAGCCTAGATATCATTCCATGTGTGAGGCTTGGGTAGGCACAAATCTTATATATACATGCCACTTTATATCCACATCAGCTTCGACAGGATCCACATAAGCAACTTGCCACCTCACCTTGCCACCTCCACCCTCCATGTCAACATGGTCAACCTAGTTGACTCCCCACCTCATCATCCTAGTCATCATTAATGCCACATCTTCTTGCCACCTTTGCATGCTACCTCGCACTTGGTGACATGGCATGCCACATCAGCCCCCCCACCATAATAGTGCCACATGTTAAGAAAATGCCACGTGTCATGCAAACATGTGACACATGGCATCTCCTTCCCATTTTTTTCAAAAGCATATTTTTGAAAAAGTTAATTTAGTATATTTTTAGTATTTTAAAAAATAAGAAATAAAATATAAAATTTAATTAATAGAATAAATATATCTATTTAATATAAAAGAAGTTAAAATTACTAATTTTAAAGGATTATATTTTAGAATTAGATAAATAATATTATATTTAAAGTTCATGTTATTTAATTAAAAAAATAATTTCTTAAATTTAATATTTCTTAAAAATATTTTATGTGTAGGATAAATCTTTGAATAAAATTTAAAAAAAATAACATTATAAAAGAAAATATAATTATATAATTATAAAATAAAAGATATATTTATATATTTAGTAATGATAAATATTTAGACTTGATAATAAATATTATTAATAATATTAATTTTTAAGTGGATAATAGTTTATCTTTAATTATCTTTATGTTTATCTTAATTATGCAATCAATCTTAGATAGGATATCCAAATAGGATATCCAATGAGATTTGAGGTGGATAACCTATTTTTCCTATATAATCACACATCTCTAGTACTATCCCACACTTATCTCTAGTACTATTCCATCATTGAGCTTTCATGTTTTTTCTCTCTCAGCTTCCTTTGAGAATGGGTTCTCAAAGTCGTAGGAGTCGGAATCGTGATAGGACTAGACTTTTTCCCGTCCACCAAGTTCAAGAGGAGGAGAGGAAAAGGGCAGCTCGTAAGAGAAAGAGAGTGGAGAGCACGTCAATGAGCAACACCTTCCATTGGCGATGATCCAAGTCTTGCTCCTCCTCTTCCACTTACTCTCCCTCCACCCTCTTCCCTCCCACTACCCCTTAGTTTAGATAATCCACATGAACCCGCCCTTCCTGAGCCCCCTTCTCTTCCACAAGAACCCACCCCCCTCCTTTGGGCGCTCATAGTGTGGATAGGAAAGAACTATTAAAGTCAGGGGTGCATCGTCGTGCCCATGCAATCTTTCATTCCTATTTCAAAGACCTCACGCCTTTATCACAGGCATGCATGCTTGATGCTTTGATCGATCTGCCCAACATGGCCAACTGCAGGGTGCTTTACTGGCATGGGGGTGCTACAAAGTGTTCGTTGTTCCTATATAGTTAACAAGAAGAGGAACTCTGCGGACGCTTTGGCTGCTCGACGGGCTATTGTGGCAGCCATAAGTAGCTTCCAAATGAAGGGTAAGGTGAGTGCCACATCTCGCATCCTTTCCATAGCACCACACGCACTTAGAGTTGGGTCTATTAGACGGCAAAGTTTAGATGCCAATGAGGTTGGTGCTTTGTGGGGGAGTAGTGGTCATGTAGCTAGGCATGATCGTCTACTAGATGAAACCACTTAGAGTTGGGTCTATTAGACGGCAAAGTTTAGATGCCAATGAGGTTGGTGCTTTGTGGGTGAGTAGTGGTCATGTAGCTAGGCATGATCGTCTACTAGATGAAACCACTAGAGCCTTGATAGAAAGTTTTTGGGAGGAGAATTGTTATACCTCACCAGTTTTCAAGAAAGCTTTGCGTAAGGACAAGATGAGTGTTCATTGAGCACGGTGCTTGCTTTCTTGAAATGACCCAAACAGAGTTGTATTCTCAGTTTGTGGCATCATATCCAGAGCTTAAAATTGGGCAAAGGTCATTTGAGGGATGTAAGCCTTGGTTTGTGAGGTACTCAACGACATCGTGACATATGTTGTTGTCACTACCATGTTGAGTTCTAACTTTTTTATGATGTGTTCCGTTCTTGAAGTGGGCATATAGAGAGTTGTCTCGTAGTCCTCGTGATTTCATCCACTCTCTTTTGTGTGCATGCACGGAGGATGCCCCAATTCCATAGGATGCCTTGTGTGGAGAGAAATTGCACATCATGTGGTTCACTTGCACATCTACAGATGGTAGATCTTGATGCAAGTGACCAAGAGATAGTGCCATGGCAACGTTATGAGTATGTGACACACCAGCTCCAGAGTGGTGCGATAGTCCAGGAAGTTGCAGCTCGTGGACAGAAATACACCACGTTGTCACTTCACAGCCACATTTAGGGAGCAAATCTATCCCTATATACGGTATAATCATTGTGCCAAGTGGCAAGATCGTCAGTTTTGAGCATGCCTGGCAGAGTTTCCTATAGGTGGCAAGATCGTCAGTTCTGAGCATGCCTAGCAGAGTTTCCTATTGGTGAGGTCGTCTCTGTGGTTGATTTTGTAGAGAACTACACCTTCACACCTATTCAGGAGATACAATCTGAGTATTACTTCTCGAAGCAGGTAATGGTTATATTTCATAATATTTGTTTCGTGTTTGAGCTATATTACTTCTTTGATTTTTTGTGTCCTAATCATATCTCTTGCTCACCTCACCAAGTTGCTATTATGGTCCACATTAGCTATCGACATGTAGACGCCCATGTCATTATTCATTGAGAGTATCATTTCTATATCAGGGATGATCGTTCACATGATGCACATTTTGTGCAACACTATTTTTGTCTCCGTGATGATTTTTTACGAGATTATGGGAACATACGTGGCCAACGACGGGTTTTATCGGATGGTTGTGGTGCACAGTTCAATTTGTCTCACGATAATTCTATTGTCTCTACAAGTAGTACTTATGGTTCTCTTATATTCGTAATTAAACTAAATTCACTAGAACATCTTAAAGAAAATAATAACTAAGACTTTGTTTTATGGATTTATAGGTGTGCTAATTGCTAACCCAAACATGCTTCCATGGTGACCAAACTTTGCAAGCACATGTGGGGGTGGGACCCCCAACATGCTCGCAAAGTTGGTCCCCATCAGAGCATGTTTGGGTACGATGGCATGGGAAAGACCAAGATTTTCCATGGCCTCAAGCACCAAGAGACTTAAAAAAGTTTGCACTCAGCGCTAGTTGCTAATCCAAACATGCTCCGATGGTGACCAAACTTTGCAAGCATGTGCGAGTGGGTCTCCCCCATATGCTTGCAAAGTTTGGTCCCCATTAGAGCATGTTTGGGTATGATGGTAAGGGGAAGAGTGGGATTTTTCATGGCTTCTTAAGCACCAAGAGACTTGAAAAATCCACACTCAGTGCTAATTGCTAACCTAAACATGCTCCCATGGTGACCAAACTTTGCAAGCATATGGGGGTGGATCCCCCCCCACATGCTTGCAAAGTTTGGTCCCCATCGGAGCATGTTTGGGTACGATGGTATGGGTAAGTCCAGGATTTTCCATGGCCTCTTAAGCACCAAGAGACTTGCAAAATCCACACTGGGCTCTAATTGTTGCTAACCCAAACATGCTTCAATGGTGACCAAACTTTGTAAGCATGTGGGGGTGGGTTCCCTCAGTCCATAGGTGGCCCACTCCTCGAGCAGCACACCACGTAGTGGCCTCCTACATGTACCAGCCAACTCCGTGAGCACACCATCATGGGGGTGCCTCTCTCTCTTTGTGCGTGCTAGATAACCATCTAAGCTCTACTTGTTGATAGCGCATGGGTGTGGACAATACTATCACATTGTACTTGTCTTAGAAATTTTAAATTCTCTATCTATTGCATTGTCCATTGCAAATAGATTCTACCTAGATTACCATCTAAGCTCTACTTGGAGAGCGCATGAGTGTGGACAATGCCATCACATTATCTCAATTTTGTTTTTAATTCTCTAGATCTATTGCACTTTGTTTTGCTATCTATCTTTCCACCACTGTACCTATATTCTCATATGGTTTCACAGATTAGGTGCTCTTTAGCAAAAAGAGTGCATAAAGTCTAGTCTTTTTTTTTGCATAGAATACTAGTCTTGCACATTCATCCACTAGCCTTCCCAGAAGGCAAGCTTTTGATGGGACAAACTATACTGTGGTGGAAATTAAAAATCAATGAAATTTTAGACTCTTATGAGCTTCTACAAACTATTATGGAAATGGATGCAGAACCAATTAGAACCCTTGACCTTGATAATAGTGCAAACATACTTCCACTAGATGCTACACTTCTTCGAGCATAGAAGAGGTGCAATGCTAATGCACTTTATGCCATCATCACCAACAACATAAGTGATTTTGTTCTTATTTTGATTCAACATACAACTAAGGAATTAGAGGCTTGGACCATATTGAGGAATCACTATGATACCTAGAATTCAACTAGGATTCAGAACCTAGAGAATCACCTTGGCCAGTGAAGAAATAGCTTGGAGATGCATCCAAATTCTTCCACAAAATTATGATGGCTTGGTCACAATATAAAACACTCAAGTTAGAGTTTCACCTTTATCATTTGAATGCTTTAGTGCTATGTTGCTTCAGGAGGAGATGCGGTTGAAGACCCATGATGACGGTGATGATACATTTTTGAACAATGCTGAAGGCAAAGGTGCGGTATAAGAAGACAAATCCAAAGAAGAATAAGTTTCAAGAGAGCTATTACTAATGTGACAAGAAGGGTCACGTTATAAAAAACTATAGAAAGAAGCAGGATGATAAGAAGAACGACACCCTAAAGTCTTCATGGAGGGGAAAGGAGTTAGTTAACAATGCCGAGACTGAGCTTGAACTTTGGGTCACCATTAAAGAGGTATGCTCATCTTCTTAGACTCTAGTTGTTGGTGATTAATGGATTTTGGATAGTGGAGAATCTTGACACATGACCAGTAGAAAGGATTGATATAGTTCTTGGGAGCCTCTATAGGAACCCATCAATGTTGCTGTTGAAAATAATGCTAAATGTCCAGCTGAAGGGTCTAGAACCATCTCTTTTGTGGCATCTATAGGTGAAGAGAAGAAGTTGTCTAGTTGTTCTCTCTGTACCTCAAATCAAGAGAAATGTGGTGTCTGATATTGTGGACTTGAAGTACGCTTCAAGAAAGCTAAAGAAGAAATTCTAGATGCTATTAACAAGGTAGTTGGCAAAGGATTAAGGCACAATAATATGTACAAGCTTAGTGTCCTTACACAATAGACAAGATCATGAGTAGGCTTTGGCACATAAGTGATTTGGTCACATCAGATTTTTTTCATGTTGAAGAAAATGTAGAAAAATGGAATGGTAGCTAATTTGCCTACGTTTTTAGAATTGCAAGAACCATATGAAGCTTGTATGATGGGCAAGTAACAACACAATGTATTCCCACAGGAGATCAATAGGGCAAAGATGATTACAATATTAGGAGGTGATCTTTGTGGGTAAGATGTCTACTACTGCATTGGGAGAATCTTCTTACTTTATGCTATTAATCTACAATTACAGTAAGAAGATGTGGGTTTATTTCCTTCAAGATAAGGTTGAAGATTTTGGCAAAATAGTGACACAAGCTTGTGGAGAATGAGACAAGAAAGAAGGTGAAAAAATTCTGTATAGATTAAGGAGGAGAATTTCTTTAGTAGAATTTGATGGCTTCTCCAATGAGAATTGCATTAAGCATCAACTCACAACTACTCACACACCTCGAAAAAATGGTGTTGTAAAATGCCATAATTGAACCGTCATGGTTACAAGACACTTTCTAGGCCGAAGCAGTAATAAGCACATCAATTTACATCCTCAATAGGAGCTACACAAAGGCGCTCAAGGGTATCACACTGTAGGATGCCTACTTTGGTAAGAAACCTTCATTGTCCATCTCAAAACATTTGGCTGTGAATGTTATATACATGTATCTGATGCATCTAAGAAGAACATATGTCAAAAGTAAGAAGTGTATCTTTTTTGGATATAGTCAGGAGTCAAAGGCTTTTATTGACTCTATGATCCAGAGGTAAAGAAGATAATAACTAGCTGAGATGTGGTGTTTGTGGAGCAGCCACACTAAGTATAGAGGAGACAGGACCATCCACTTTATCATTGCTAGAGAAATAATCCACCATGACCCCAACCCACCAAGTAGTTCCTCTCAAGGAGGAGGAGTTTTCAGAGGATGAAGACGTCTTCCACATCACACTAGCCTGCTGCTGCAACACTACACACAGAACACCACTTCCAAATTGGGCACAATAGCTCTTTGATGAGCATAACCCAATACCTGAGATGCCATAATCTTCAGCAAATGGACATGCATATCAAGGAGAATAGAGGGGTAAAGAAGAGCATTTGATCTCACTGTCAACATGGCCTTAATGGCTGAGATAATGGGAAAAGTGAAGGAGTTAGTCACATTAGACAAAGCCTTGGCACATCCAAAGTGTAAAGCCACGATGCAATCTTAGTATGATAGTATCATAAAAAATAATACCTGAGAGCTAGTTGATTGACCACCAAACAGAAAGGTAATCCGTACCGAATGGGTTTGGAAAGATAAGTATAAGGTTTAAGGCTCACTTGAAAAATACAAAGCTAAGTTGGTTGCACAGGGATTTTCATAGATGGAGGGTTTTGCCTTTGCTAAAACCTTTGCTCCCATAGCTCGCATGACAACTATTAGGGCAGACTTGCCTTAGCTGCTCATAAACAATAGCCAAATTTTCACATGGATGTCAAATCAACATTTTTGAATGGTCATCTCAAGGAGGAGGTATATGTAGCTCAGCCACCAGGTTTTGAGATGCTCGAATTAGAAAACAAAGTTAGCAGGCTAAAGAAGGCATTGTATGGGTTGAAACAAGCCCCAAGGGCATGGTATCACAAGATAGGCTAATTTTTCAAAAGATTAGGTTTACTAGAAGTGCTTCTAATGCTAACTTGAATATTCTAAAAAGGCATGGCAAGATTGCTTTGGTTGTTCTTTATGTAGATGATTTAAACATCACAGGTGACAATGAAGAAATGATCCAGTGGGGACAACGGATATGTTGAACCATGAGTTTGAGATGAGAGACTTGGGTCTAATAGGTTGTGGAGGAGGAGTGGAACCAAGCGGATAGTAGACAAGTTGGGGTCTTTTGCCACTGGGAGGACCAGGTTGTGGCCCACGGGGTCCTACTTGGTACACTGGGTGTTGAGGTGGGTATTACTAATAGGCTGGCGGGCCCTGTTGTGGAGATGGGCCTAGGTAGACCCATTCTCTCTGGTATGATGTCTCAAGCCTCTAGGAAGATGGACTTGGTTCTTGGTTTAGCAAGGTTTTTGGAGCTCTGAATGAGTCTGCCACCCCCGAGATGGGTATGGCTCTCCACTCTGGTAGCTGGATCTAGGTTTGATGGCTCCCGCCTTGGTTGACTTCCACTCTAGGGTCTAGAGGTGGAGTGGGCCACTTTCTTGAGGTTGATCCATATTTCTCATCCTAGGATACGATTCTACGGACTATGTGTTTCCCAGGATAAAATTACGAAGCCTTGACGTAAGGATTTGCTGAGAATAAGTTGGAGAGATAGGAGTAGGTTCCTGGTGGATAGATGGTCTCTCCATGTACTGTGGTTCAGGCTCTCTTGCCTCTGGGTCTGGGGTTCCTCGTCCACTACTGGGGAGGTCCTCACTCTCGCTAGTATTGTCAAAGACAAGCACCGTTTAACTCCACATGGTATTTACCAATGGGTCCGATCTGATTTCTGAAGGGGCGTTTAAAGAGCTCATTTTGTCGAAGAGAGGGTTATTTCTCATTAAGCTACTCAAGCATAGGTGCATGGAAATAAAGACTTACTACTACTCAAAAATCCCTTAAAAAAAGATTTTTAAAAAAAAATAGGAATGGTCGTATGCTTGTGAGCGAACGGGTGTACGCTTCTCAGCGAGAGAAGGAACGAACATTCTCTTCTCTATTAGCACGGTGTGCACTTCAAGGAATTTGAAATGGAACAGGCATTCACTTTTTGTGAGAGAAGGAACCGGTGTTCGGGATGAGATTGCAAAATGGAACGAGTGTTCGCTTTCAGGGTCAGGCTTTTCGGGTCAGGAAGGAATGGGAATTTGGGATGAAGCCAATTGGAATGGTCATGGTAAGGTGGTGCCACGGGGTTAACTTCAAGGTTGGCATGGGTGTTCGCTTCCGACCGGCTCAAGAAGGAAAGGGCATGCAAGTTTATGAGCCGATTAGAATGGATGTGGCAAGGTGGAAAAAGGAACTTGAATGGTCATTCTCTCCACACCATGAGGAGCGAACGAGCATGGCAAGGCTTAGAACAGGCATGCAAAAGTTGGAATGGACATGCGCTCACAAGCGTATGGTCGTAGCATTGTCAGGGAGGGGTTTTTCAAATTTGACTGGCCTCCAGCAGCAGCAGCAGCAGGTCTGACAGTACAAAATTCTTCTTATTTAAATGCACTTCAATGCACATGAGGCTTAATTAAATGAAATAAAACTAATTTTAATGCTCCTGCCAAATTTAGGCAGCAAATCTACCATATTTGGGTTGCAAGCAGAAGGAACGAGCATTCCCTGAACTCGGATGTTCCTTAGAGATGCTTGGTAGAATGGAATTTTGCATGGGAACCTCTCCAATTAGCACTGAATCAGACACCTTCCCAGGGTCTTTTGATGCTTATGTTTTTACAACAAGGAGCTAGAGAGCTAGTCTCTAGCTACTTATTGATAGC
The DNA here is from genome assembly GCF_041138505.1 of Cibotium barometz. NCBI lineage: Eukaryota > Viridiplantae > Streptophyta > Polypodiopsida > Cyatheales > Cibotiaceae > Cibotium > Cibotium barometz. Next base: position 18,508,837 of record NC_141054.1, read on the forward strand.
TACAATGCATGGTTTAAGCTAATGGATCGAGATTAATTAAATGATTAAATAAAAATGCAAACATGATGAAAAACCCATAAATTGAAAATTGCTTGAATGTTGAGGGAAAATAGGGGCACTTACTTTCTTCTTCCCCACTCTCGAGGTGAAGACTCGAATGCTCCAATGCTTAATCAACAATCAAACCTCCGAGTAATCTCCAACAAAACACAAAACAAACAATGTTAATCAATCAGCTCGTGGATTTGCATCCCAACCGGGCAAAATCAAGCTCTAGCTAATGAATCAAGTAGAGGACCCTAAGCCAAATGCCAATCCCCAGTTGCGGTGCCAAAGATGGTAATGGTTTTATATGCTACCTTACAAAGACAAGAGAGAAGAAGAAGATAGTTCTTGGAAGGGTCGAATCTGGTGATTTGCTCTTGACCCTGATGTGAGGCCCCTAGGTGATCACTCTACACTCTCTTTGTGTCACCCAAAGAGAGATCCAAGTAAAGTAGGTAGGAGCAAGAGGGAAGGAGCTATGGAGAGCTCAACCTCTACCTCATGTCAATCACCTCATGTCAATCGTATACAAACAAGACAAGGTGGAGAGGAATGAGAAGTGAGAGAAGGAGAGAAGGGAGAGCAACACCATTCCTATTCACATACACCAACAGTCACAAGCAAGCAAACTACCATAAGCTCAAGAGAGAGTAAGAGGGAAAGAAGGCAAGACTCAATTGAGACAAATGGGATTGTCCCTTTTCATATTTCATAAAATGTCTTACATACATGAGCTTACTTTTTACAATGGTCGGCCACCCAATTACAAATGCGGGCCCGAAAATAGTCTTCGTAGTTTTAACTAGATCTGTGTACATCAATTCCTTATGACGACCGACATTACACAAGCTGTAAGCTCAATCATCCCTTGTCTCATTTACAATTGCTGCTTAGCACGGTTACAAAAACAATGGATTACAAAGGTAGTGTGGTAACCGTGCAAAAGGTCATGTTTACCATAGTGGTTAATAGTCACACAATTTTAAATGTTAGGATGGCTTTATCTTTTGGATGCATCCATTAATACATGTGGAGCGTCTAATCACCTTTTGGTTGCAAAATGTTTGCCATAGGATCTCCAATGTTCTTAGTCTCCTCTCCACCAATGCAACTACTTCCTGCTTGTGTCACTTGCCTGCAAGTCCTATTCTACAAGTTGTCATCCTAGGTTCAGAAGTGGAATGAGTAGTGTGGCTGATGTAGTAGACTGGGCATGGGATGTAATGGGAGTATTATAAACAAACAACACACATACAAAACACATGTTACATCATTTAATTATATTAAAACTCATGAAGTATTAATTATATTAAACCTCATGAGGTTTAATTATATTAACCCTCATGAAGTATTAATTACTCTCACTTACCTTATCTATAATCTTAGGTTGTTCTTACAGAAGTAATACAGACTTATGTTGTTGATAAATATTATTGACTCTCACTTATATCATTGAAAAATATCCATCTCTTCATCTGGAGCTATAATTTTTCCATGTCCAACCACCATGGGTAATGATCCCTCTCAATACTAGAAATATCCTATACATAGACTCAACATGCATAAGAATAAATAGAAGACTTTGGCATAATGAGAACTCAAAGGTAACACACTTACCCTTCCCAACTAAGTTTTCATAAATATATGAGGGTGTGTCATTACAAGCCCATATGGTTGCAAGAGGACGCACACTCCTGTAACATACCTCCGAGATTAACCAAGCTGTGATTAAAGATAATCTTAAGTTTTGGATGCTACATATTTCAATAATGAATTCCAGCAGGTTTTCAGTAGTTTTTTAGTAGTAAAAATTCTAAGTATTAAAATTAAGTGAAAATTCAAGATTGCTTTTTCAATTAGTTAGTGTGCTCAAAGAAAGCCTTTAAGTGTTTAAATAGACATGTAAATTAAAATTTGATAAAAAAGTAAAATGTGACCTATTTTTGGAGTCAACTTTCACATATAATAGATGCGTTCTGGTAATTTTAAGTACCCACATAACTAGTATCTGATAACTGTGCATGAAGTTATACATGTAGATTATAGCCCTGATAGCAAATCTGAGAGGCTTACCAAATCTACAAACAACTCTTCCACAACTTCTGGAGAGTAGACATGGATTCCCAACAATCAATCAAGACATCAAAAAATATATCAGGGAAGTACACAAACACTCATTCTATTATTTTTCTTTAAATTCTTTTGATATGAAATAAATAAATCGATAAGTGTATACAAGAGAATCTGAGTTGATATAGGGCATACTTAATAATAAGTAATTCTTAACTTTCTTAATTATACATGGTCATCCTGGTCTATGAGACTTATAGTATACACACTTTTGGTGGCATAAAGAGTTAGAAGATAGAATATTTGACTAGTTTATGACTAGATTCTAGGAATAACTTTCATTAGGGGCTATTTTGCAAAGAGTTTATCTGTCCGTGTGTTAGAAATCATATTTTCAGATAAACACAAAAGTTTTAGAGAGGACAAGAATCTCTACAAGAGTGTAAGAGACTATAGAAAGCAAAATCCCTTTTATTTTTAAGTTATTAGAGTGCAAAGTAGGGCACTTAGCTGTTTTTGGCAGTTTTACATTGAAAACACAACTTTGGCTATTTTGAATACTCTCAAAGAAACATTAGAACTCATTTCTAGAGAACCATCACAGAGACGTGCTTTATAGAGCATTAGAAGTCCTAAAACTCTGTAGTTTTAACTTTTCTCTAATTCCAAATAGATTGGAAGATATTACTCTCCCAAAGAGACCACTTATTAGGCTTTGCCTTAGAAATCGCTATCAAGATTGACTATCTTATCTATATAGACTGGATGGACTACCGTATAAGCATAGTTAAGACTTAGCTATAGTGACTAGAGATGAGCTCGCTTGTTAGAACATGATAATTAATTATGTTAAAAACAAGGATTCCCGTGTGACTTAAAAGATAAAGAGAAGGTAAAGATTGTTTAAATGAAAAGTTTATTTTATACTTGAAATTGATTGTGAGTGATTTGAATATGCATGCCTTGAAAGATTATGGACTAGAGATGAGTGTGAGATGATATGTATGAGTTATGATTGCTTTGTTTTGAGATGAATGATTAATATGCACACGTATGATTGATTGATATGCATGTGTATGGTGAGACTCCACATGAGATTTTCAGATTCAGGCCGTCGTCCTTAGACAGGGAATGCTGGACAGAGAATGAGATTTATGCCCTCTGGGAGCCATGTGGTAGAACCTAGAGAGGACGAGATTCAGAAAGAGGCATACCCGGGATAGCCGCGATGTCCAGTGTGGAGGTTGGGTGGACGGGCATCGAAGAAAGCCCTTTGATCATTATGACTAACCATGTTTTCAAGCATGGTGATAATGATAGAAATCTTGAGAGACACATACATTGTGATTGATTGAGATGCTATGCTGTAATTAAGAGAGATTTATGTCATGTGAATGTTTGTTTGAGATTACATGATTCTTTCCTTATGTGATAAGAACCTTGGATATGGCATGCATGCTTGTTTTCTATTTGAGAAGGTTGATTTGATTATATTGCTATGTAGAAATAGCAGGATTAAGTGAGTTTAATGTTTTCTTAGATTAAGTTGTATGATTAAGATATGATTAGAGCTGGGACCATCATAGTTGGTATCAGAGCAGCCTAGGTTGGGCAGTCCGCACTTAAGCTGATGTTGCAGGTCTTGGGTGATACATATTATTTTCTATTTTTGTGATACAACTAGAAGTATCTTTTCTTTGAAAAAGCTTTTGTCAATTTTTTGTATAGTCACAAGATGGCTCACAAATCTATTTTATGATGAGAAGGGAAATTTTATACAGAATAAGAGACTATAGATGGGTCACATATCTGTTTCGAGAGATGATAGAAAAGGTGCGACATGATTTCCTTTGTATACGAAGGTTCATAAACTAATGAGTGCAAAAACAAGCAGCATCACGTGAGGTGCGTGAGAGATTAACTAAAAGAGATCAAAAAACAAGGCAAAATTTACAAGAGAATGTACGTGGATTTTCAAGTAATGACAATGCTCGTGGAGCAAGAGATAAAGCTGCTGCAACTATGGCCGAGGAGATTGAAGAATATGCACTTGTCCATGCTGTTGTTTATACAGGTAAGGTCGAAAACTAAGATTTAATTATTAATATTCCTATCAAGATTACAAATAGTGTATTTCAAGTGTTGATTGACTCGGGAAGCAGCCATAGTTTTCAATCACCCCACATGGTAAAACAGTTAGAAATAACTTAATTTTATCAAAAGAAGCTTATGGTAGATCTTGCTTTGAGAAATTAACAGACATGTAAGGAGTATGTCAAGAATATACCTTTCGTATATAGATTACCTCAAGTCAAAGTGGCTTTCCATGTGTTGGCTTTGGGAAGATATGATGCCATATTATGAATAGATTAGTTAGTGCCTAGAAAGGCCAATATATTGTCATAAAAAGCAGGTTTGCATGATTGGAGATGATAGTAAATATTATTACTTATAGGGTAAAAGATTTGATGTAGAATTTAGAATTATGTCCGCTTTGCACAGAGCAAGAAAAGTATTTCATGTAGTATACTATTTGCTTTTTAAATAGTAAGTTATCATTGTGAAGTTAATAAGTGTAGGTTGGAAAATCTATATCTACTATTGAGGTTGCAAGTCCATCAATAAAAAGATTATGTAGCCACATTTTTTCATAAAGTTTGAAAGTGTTTTGCTTTCTAAGCTTCTTAATTGAAGAAAGAATAGAGGATCACTCTCTTGTGGAAGAAATTTGACTAAGTCTAAAGCTACAAGCAAAGTGAAAATAAGAGTTTGGAAATTGTTTGATTACCTTGAAGTTTAAGACAATACGATGATAATCTTTTTCATCAGATTTATTATTGTTTATTAAGTTGTGATTCTAAGAAGGCTTGTTTATGACATGGATAGTGACTGATTTACAAGATCAAGATACTTTGTGTAATGCCTCAAGATCTATCTAGTTTCTTATTTGGAGTTAAAATTTATGGAATTAAGACGAGTTTAGGAGACCTACTAAACTCTAGCGTATGCGTAACTAGCTTAACATATAAAATCGTTTATCCAAGATAACATCGGCGGAGATATGAATGGAAGAGAGCACAATATTGAGAGAAAAGAATGCTATAGTATTGAGATTCTAATAGATACAATGATTACGGAGTACGTTGATTTTATCCAGGAGATAGGTAAGAAATGAAGAATAAAGTTAAGAGCTTATTATATCCAGTTAAGATCTTAGACAAGCAAGTCGTCAAGTCGTTCTTTTTAAGGCTACTTGTTGACGAAATCTTAAGATGAAGACATATGGATATTTATAGTTTTCTTGAAAGTGAAAAGCATACAACTTCTCAAGTACTATATCAAGTATAATAGCTGAGTAAGAAAAACTATTTCTCAAGGTCTGCATAAGATGCATTTATTGTCGAGAACGACGATTTCTTAACGATAAGAGAATGTAACATACCTTCGAGATTAACCAAGTTATGATTAAAGATAATCTTAAGTTTTGGATGCTACATATTTCAATAATGAATTCCAGCAGGTTTTCAGTAGTTTTTGCAGTAAAAATTCTAAGTGTTAAAATTAAGTGAAAATTCAAGATTGACTTTTTAATTAGTTAGTGTGCTCAAAGAAAGCCTTTGAGTGTTTAAATAGACATGTAAATCGAAGTTTGATAAAAACGTAAAATATGACTTATTTTTGTAGTCGACTTTCACATACAACAGATTTTGCGATTCCGCTCGGTGGGTTGTAGACCACATGCATTCTGGTAATTTTAAGTACCCACACAACTAGTATCTGATAACTGTGTGCGAAGTTATACCTCTTGCAGATTACATCCCTGACAGCAAATCTGAGAGGCGTACCAAATCTACCAACAACTCTTCCTTCTGGAGAGTAGACATGGATTACCAATCAATCAAGACATCAGAAAAAAATATATCAGGGAAGTACACAAACAGTCTTTTTATTAATTTTCTTTAAATTCTTTTAATATGAAATAAATAAATCGATAAGTATATATGAGAGAATCTGAGTTGATATAGGACGTACTTAACGATGATTAATTCTTAACTTTCTTAATTATACATGGTCATCATGGTCTATGAGACTTATAGCATAAACACTTTTGGTGGGTTAAAGAATTAGAAGATAGAATGTTTGACTAGTTTATGACTAGATTCTAGGAATAACCTTCATTAGGGGCTATTTTGCAAAGAGTTTATCTGCCCGTGTGTTTAGAATCAGATTTTGAGATAAACACAAAAGTTTTAGAGGACAAGAAACTCTACAAGAGTGTAAGATACTATAGAAAGCCAAATCTCTTTTATTTTTAAGTTATTCGAGAGCAAAGTAGGGCACTTAGCTGTTTTTGGCAGTTTTATGTTGAAAACACAACTTTGGTTGTTTTGAATACTCTCAAAGAGACTTTAGAACTCATTTTTAGAGAACCATCACTGAGACGTGCTTTATAGAGCATTAGAAGTCCTAAAACTCTGTAGTTTTGACTTTACTCTAATTCCAAATAGATTGGAAGATATTACTCTCCCAAAGAGACCAGTTATTAGGCTTTGCCTTAGAAATTGCTATCAAGATTGACTATCTTATCTATATAGACCGGATGGACTAATGCATAAGCATAGTTAAGACTTAGTGATAGTGACTAGAGATGACCTCGCTTGTTAGAACATGATAATTAATTATGTTAAAAACAAGGATTCCCATGTGACTTAAAAGATAAAGAGAAGGTAAAGAGTGTTTAAATTAAAAGTTTGTTTTATACTTGAAATAATTGAGTGATTTGAATATGCATGCCTTGAAAGATTATGGACTAGAGATGAGTGTGAGATGATATGTATGAGTTATGATTGCTTTGTTTTGAGATGAATGATTGATATGCACATGTATGACTGATGAGTTATGATTGCTTTCTTTTGAGATGAATGATTGATATGCATGTGTATGATGAGACTCGACATGAGATTTTGAGATTCGGGCCGGCCGTCCTTAGACAGGGAACGCCAAATAGAGAACAAGATTTATGCCCTCTAAGAGCCATGTGGTAGAACCCAGAAAGGACGAGATTCAGAAAGAGGCATACCCGAGATAGCCGCGCGATGTCTAGTGTGGAGGTTGGGTGCATGGGCATCAGAGAAAGCCCTTTGGTCATTGTGACTAACCATGCTGTCGAGCATGGTGATGTGATGATAGAAATCTTGAGATAAACACATACATTGTGATTGATTGAGATGCTATACTGTAATGATAGAGATTTATATCATGTGAATGTTTGTTTGAGATTACATGATTCTTTGCTTATGTGATAAGAACCTTGGATATGGCATGCATCTTGTTTGCTATTTGAGAAGGTTGATTTGATTATATTGCTATGTAGAAATAGCAAGATTAAGTGAGTTTAATGTTTTCTTAGATTAAGTTTTACGATTAAGATATGGTCAGATTCAGGATTCTCACAACTCCTAAGTCATACCATGCTCACAAGATTTAGAACTGCCTGTTTATTACATAAGTTGATTTTCAAACGTGTTCATAATAATAAATTTAATAAGTCAAGAAGGAAATTAGAAAGAAGGTAACATGTAAATAAATAATATGTTGTGTAGACTTGTGCAGACCGAGCCATGCTCAATATCATTATCAAATCTTATTCTTCCTTTAGGAGTCTTGAAATCCTTTCCAAAGGACTTTCTTTGATTGGTCATGACATACTTTGTGCACAAATTTCCATTAAGAAGCATCACTCCATCTAAAGTTACATATGTTGTACAAAAATCTGACCCCCAATTGAGAGATTTGAAGCCAATAAACAAACATGTAAAGGAAATCTCTTACCTTCCTTTTGTCATTAGGTAAGCACTCCAAGGTGCATATAAGAGATTGGAAATTTTAAGCATCCCCACAAGTTATGCCGTATCTTCATGTGGAGTGCTATGCATGGATGGAGAGTATAAGCTTTTTGAATATTTATACTATCTTATACATATAGCATATATTGCTTATTCTCTCTATTTCTATGCATAAGGTATACTATCTATTCATTAAGTTTACATGTGTATTAACATAGTCATCACAATGCTTGCCAGACCTCCTTATGGTAGAGTTCACTGGTAAGTGATATTGCATGCTAATGTAAGGAGGTTTGGCAAGTATTATGAAGTGGGATCTTCCCACATATGAGAGTATACATAGACTCTATGCATGCATGCATATAGATCATGTATAGGTCTTAAAGCTTAATGCATTATTATTATTACAATAAGCTTAATACTAACCATATTAAAATTTTTAAATGTGGCCATCATGGGGATCATCAATGGATCAAGATCCGATATATGGAGTGGCATCCTCTAGTACAACTCCCATACCCGTAGATGACTTTGATTTGTGTAGTGTTTTTGAGGCACATGTCACTTAGAACCGACTGAACTCTATGTATGGGGCTGAGCAATTGAGTCGTTAGGGCTTATCCCTTGCCTTCTATGTGCTAGACACTTCAGCTATCCTGTAGCAGTCACCCGTTTCCATGCGTCCCACCCTCGAGGGGGTCACTCACAAAAAAATGTGAATATCATGTGCGTTCAACAGAAGCATAATTTTAATTTATGAAACTTACAGAAATATATTTACATAAGGGTATGATTTAAAATTTTTTCAAAAAAATTTACAGATTCATAAAGAAAAGGGGATATTATATAGATTAAAAAATTCACAAATAAGGGATTTAAAATATAGGCCTTGAACGCACGCGATAGGGATATTTTACATATAGTGACCCCCCCAAGGTCCCACCGCCTTCCCTACCCCTCTCACTTCAACATTGCCTACCCCTCATTGTTCTACTTTCCCTAGTCCTCATCCTTCAGTTCAACCTAGTACTCAGTGCACTCCTGTCCCCTCCATATAGTAGACTTTTCTCGTATCAATAGTGTCATCTCCCCACAGGAGTAGCATCCTCATGATGCCACTCAGGTGGTGATAGCTCGAGGTCTTCTCAGAGATGGCAATCTAGTAGTGAGAGAGGTGGGTGCGGCAGATGCTTTGGGGGAGGTGCACAGCTACCTTTACCTATGACAATAGACAATGTGCCCGGGGAGGGTGGTATGCTTTACTATACCCTTGATGATGATGAGAGGACTTTTATGGATGAGACAAGGTGAAGGGTTTATTATAACTTCCGTCAATTAGTCAACCAAACCTATAAATATGCCTTTAAACCATGGGAAGAGTATAAGGATAGAGATTTCATATATGTGGTGTAGTGCATGCATGAGAAGTTCCCAAACCCACCACACACCTATTTTTCTGACGAGTGGGAAAGGAATCATATAATAAAGATACTCAATAATAGAAGGTCTCATGCAATAAGTTGCACGAAATATGGTTCACAAATGCCCTCCAATTGCATTATTAAGGAGTGGAAGAAGACAAAGAAAGAAGCCAGGGTACTTAACACCCTCAACAAATAGTGGCACATACGAGTCAGCTCTGCAGAAGTACGATGCAACAAAGTATGGATCAAGAGGAAAGGTAGCTTGGCTTCCACGATTTTTAAGTTTCTTCTTTGTCATTCATCACTAAGTTTAAGTTGTCCTTGTGAATTTCATATCTCATGCAAGTTGTAATATTTTGTAGGAAAGAGTAGTAGGTCGCCTCCCAATTGATCGGAGAATAGGTACCGCTAGCATCACAATGAAGCTAAGACTTGGGAGTGGCTCAAATATGAGGGAGTGGTCACCGATGTGGATATCCAATGAGCTCAAGGAAACTTAGTGAGTAGTTGAATTTGAATTTTAAATATCACCCGAGTGTCTCAATTCTTATGTTGTTTTGCTTGTCGCTAACTTTTTTGCATTGTTTCACTATTTAACGCAGGAAGACAATGTTCACTATTTAATGCAGGAAGACAATGTTGAAAGTGGTAGTGATGAAGGTGGTGGTGCACATGGTGAAGATGCTAATTAGTATTTAAATAATGTGGTTAAAAAATAGAGATAGAATGGGGGAGAGATGTGGGGACACATCTCTCTTCCATTCTATCCCTTTTTTTCTAAATAGGTTGTGGCTATACACGTGGCTATATACGTGGTTGCATGCACAATTATATGCACAGCTATAGCCGAGCACCCCTAGCCACATGTATAGTCACGTCTATAGCCGCGTGAAGTTTTTTTCATAAATGGATTCTTTTAAATTTGCACGGCTCTGGACGTGGTTGTGTTCTTTGTGTGTTGTAGTGCTCCAAGTAGAAGGTGAGATACTAACTCTGGGTAAGTTACATCATGCATGGCTAAGGAAATGGGAAAGATGGTGACAAAAGTAACTAGGTCATGGAAGAATCATTTGGAAGGGACACTAAACACAATCGCAGTGTGTTAACCTCATATACATCCCCAAACCTAGGATTAATGTAAACACATTGAAGGTGGACAGATAGATTTAGCCTTAAGGAAACTTTACTCAAAGTAGTTTAATAAGCTAAAAAATGATAAAAATTGTCAAGGATGTGCATTAAGAGTCATACTATACAAACACGCAAGATCCATATCTTGACAATATTGTTGAGAAATGTGGTGCCAAAGAGCACAAGGAAGAGCTAGGGATTGAGAATGAGTATCCAAGAAAGTGTAAAGCATAGCAGGTAGCCACATGAGCAAAGGGATTTATCCCACATTGATGTACAAGCCCAAGGGTGTGCCTCCTCGAGGCCATTTCAAGCAATGAATCATATCACTTGCACTAATCTCAAGTTTCTCTATGTGTCCAAGTTAATCTATCTTCGAGTCTAATTAGCTTGAGTGCAATCTAATTAGCTTGAGTGCAATCTAATTAGCACACACAGTCATCATCACATGAGTTCACTTAGGTATCACCCACCTTAGATTAATCATGTTAATTGTGTTGTTATTAGAGTAGAATTAGCATCTCATTAGGAGGTTGATTATCTTTAGGGGAGCTTGATCAATGATGCTCAACATGGTATTAGAGCTTAGGTCCAGCTCTCTTAGTTTAGGTTTAGTTCTTTAGCAAAGTAATCAAATGTTAGGTTTAGGTTTAGTTCATTAGCAAAGTAATCAAATGTTAGGTTTAGGTTAGGGAAAAAGGTATTTTCTTCTTCTAGTCTATTTTTCTTGAGCTCAATTGTTTTCTCAATCTCAGTAGCATAGAGAAGAGAGGATGAGTTCTTCAGTTAGCTAATAGGGGCACTCTATCTATAGCTAGCAAGTTGGTGCATTCAAGCAATAACAAATTTCAAAACATAATGGCAAGGATTGTGAAGAAGGCACTTGCATAGCAAAGCACATTTGGGGTGAGCAGCTTGTGAAATAAAGAAGAGCACTAGTAGAAAGAAGAAAACTTGTACAAAGAAGAGCACTAGTAGAAGAGAGAAGGCACTTGTACAAAGAAGAAAATGAGAAGATAGTGGCTATAGGCGAAAGGAAAGAGTGACTATTGTCTAGCCCATCTACTCAGAAGTATTACAAGCTATATCTGCAAAGAAATCAGGCACCCCACAAAGGGACAAGTGCCGCTCCTGCAAAGAAGGAAAAGAGGGTAGCAGCAGCGCACACAACAAGCACAGATAAGCAACGTTCACATCTCTCAGGCCAAGATCAGATCAGGTAGCAGCATAGTAGAAAACGTGCAGCAAGGCAAAGCATAATCGGCTACAACAAGCGCATCAACGTAAGTAGCGTTCACATCAATTAGACGAAGAGCAGATCAAGTAGCAGCACAGTAGGAAACGTGCAGCAAGGCAAAGCATAATCGGCTACAACAAGCATATCAGCGTAGCCGCATCATCGCCAGCAAGCAGTCATACCGTCTCAACAAGAAGTTGTCGTTTGTCTAGCAAGTCATAGGACAGCAGCACAACAACATCTCACCCAGCAAGCACTACGCTCGTCAGCAGAATAGCCGACGAGCGTAGTCTTGTAGGCTACGAGCCCAAGGAGAAGAAGATGAGAGAAAGCATCTGGTCGTCGATTGAAGACCGCTAGCAGTATTAGATAAACTATATTTTTATTATTTTTGTATGGTGCAAAGGATTTTAAGCCTTATCCTCTCTTAAGGGTGTGTTCACACCAAAGGTTCTTTTCAAGCATAATTGGCTCATTCACATGGGTTTAACAAAAATCACCATAATGCGCTTCCATATCCGGATCTTCATCAACAACGAGATCACCAAGTACATCAAGAAAAAGGTAAGACCAAGTGATGAACACTCCGCAACCAGGACAACGACATCATCAAGAAGAAGAAGAAAAGAGTGGAGTCAAGGTCATAACAACCAAGAAGCTATCATCTTCATCAATAAAAATTGTTCATAAAAAAATTATAACTCTTGTAAAAGCGGCCAAATGAGCACGCAATAAAAAATCCTCTCACTATCCATCTCTTAAACAAAAATTTGTTGTGAAAAAAAAACTTACTTCTTACAAAAAGTGCTTATAACTACGCTAGCACTGATCATGTAGCCAAGGTAAGAAAAATTACCAAAATTTGTAACCCTACTCTTAGAAGAGACCTCTAGACCTCAAAGATAGGTTTAGTATTTATCAAGGGGGGGACCTCACTCTTAGAGATGACCTTTAGGCCTCAAAGATAGGTCAAGTCACCATCAAGGGGCGAAAGTGCTAAAGTAGCACATGAGCTAAAGTTGCTCACAACACATAGAGAAATGTAAAAAGTAAAAAGTGAAACAATATTTTATAACCGACATCCAACCACCTTGAGTAGACCAAAGATTTGGCACCAAGGGAGGGTGTTGAGAAATATGGTGCCAAAGAGCACAAGGAAGAGGTAGGGAGTGAGAATGAGTAGCCAAAAAAGTGCAAAGCATAGCATGCAGCCACACGAGAAAAGGGATTTATCCCACATTGATGTACAAGCCCAAGGGTGTGCCTCCTCGGGGCCATTTCAAGCAATGAATCATATCACTTGCACTTATCAGTTTCTCTATGTGTCCAAGTTAGCCTATCTTCGAGTCTAATTAACTTGAGTGTAATCTAATTAGCACAAATAGTCATCATCATGAGTTCACTTAGGTGTCACCCACCTTAGATTAGTCATGTTAATTGTGTTATCATTAGAGTAGGATTAATATCTCATTTAGGAAGTTGATTATCTTTAGGAGAGATTGATCCATGATTCTCAACAAATACTAAGTACATGGATAAGTGAATGGGGTATCTGGAGAGACTATCTATTCTTCTCAAATCATCTATGGTCATAAGGCAACGAATAGCCACCCGTGCATGTGGTGTAAAAGATTACACAGTCCACCAAGGATCATGTTTCTTTAATCCCACACCTCATTTTTAAAGGTTATTGAGTGAGTTTAAATCACATGTCGATAACTAAAATGTGTGTTTGTGTGTGTGTGTGTACACATACACGTGTGGATTTTTCAAGTCTCTTGGTGCTTAAGAGGCCATGAAAAATCTTGGTCTTCCCCATACCATCGTACCCAAACATGCTCCGATGGGGACCAAACTTTGCGAGCATGTGGGGGGGACCCATCCCCACATGCTTGCAAAGTTTGGTCACCATGGGAGCATGTTTGGGTTAGCAATTAGCACCCAGTGTAGATTTTTCAAGTCTCTTGGTGCTTAAGAGGCCATGGAAAATCCTAGACTTCCCCATACCATTGTACCCAAACATGCTCCGATGGGGACCAAACTTTGTAAGCATGTGGGGGGACCCCCCACATGCTTACAAAGTTTGGTCACCACCATCGGAGCATGTTTAGGTTAGTAATTAGAGCCCAATGCGGATTTTTCAAGTCTCAGTGCTTAAGAGGCCATGGAAAATCCAGGTCTTCCCTATACCATCATACACAAACATGCTCCGCCGATGGGGACCAAACTTTGCGAGCATGTTGGGGAACCCCCCCACATGCTTGCAAAGTTTGGTCACCCATCGAAGCATGTTTGGGTTAGCAATTAGAGCCTAGTGCGGATTTTTGAAGTCTCTTGGTGCTTAAGAGGCCATGGAAAATCCTGGTCTTCCCCATACCATCATACCCAAACATGCTCCGATGGGGACCAAACTTTACGAGCATGTTGGGGGATCCACCCCCACATGCTTGCAAAGTTTGGTCACCATGGGAAAGGTCATCACATCCGAACAATGAGACCCGAGGCTCTAGAGTAGAGGATTGCCTAATGGTGGGTGCGTGTAGAGGTCAATGGAGTGACCTTCTACATAGACGATGAGGGTCTAACACTACAAGTCACCAGCCGGGCACAATAGGTTATGTGTGGCTTGGAGTGTAGATACGAGATGAGGTTGAAAGGATACCGAGATGACTGTGGCACGAGTCGACCATGTTCCATTGTATGTGGAGCCTTCCAACATAGAGTGACCACCTTTGTAAAATCAATGACAAGCTCCTATGGGGGGTCAGACAGTGGAGCCGATATGGTGACTACTTGGCAGTAAGTGTGTCGAGCTATGTGTTGGGTGTAGCTTATAGACTACAACGTTGATGATGAGGGGGACCAAGTAGTGTGCATCTAGGGAAGAGTCACGACTCGATGGATTAGGTCATGGCGATGATGCACTTAGAGACCTAAGGGATTAGGCTTATAGATGAGCACAATGGAGTGTGCTTGGACGAGTATTGCCAAAACAAGAGTGCACACAACACATTGGTCTATTGAACACCATAGACGGATGTCGTGTGCGTACACTATGAGAGACGGAGAGGGATTTCTTATGAAAGTCTTGAAGGAAAGGAGGGTGCAAGAGATTGATGGAGTAGCCCTTGTAACCCCACCACAGAGAGGTTATCTTTCCTACACCTTAGGAGTGAGAGTAGAGGGTGTTCTAGTGGATCACTATGGAGTTAAGAATGACCACTACGTTCATGAGGGAGCTCATGAGCACCAAGAAGATGCTATTAGTATGCGAGGTGCTTTCTATGATGATAGCTTGTGCATGGCTTCGCATGCGCTATGCATTCTCATGGAGGATGAGTTTGAGTGTGCTCAAGAAAAGGAATGGCACACGAGAACAAATCATGAGTACACAATAGTGTGGGTTCTTCCAACAACAAAGAAAAAAACATAAAGGTATAAGTACTCAATGATGATTTGTAAAGAATGTATCTTGAATAAGGAAGAACTATAATCTACATTGGTGTACGAGACTCATCTCTATGATGGATGATCTCTAGTGTTGTCTTGGTTGTCATATGTATGCTATGTTAAATTCTCTAAATAAAAACAATGTGTGACAATTACTATTGCAAATAAAAGGAACTGTGCTCTAAGTAGTAGTGTTGTCTTGGTTGTCATATGTATGCTATGATCTCTAGTGTTGTCTTGGTTGTCATATGTATGCTATGTTAAATTCTCTAAATAAAAACAATGTGTGACAATTACTTCTATTGCAAATAAAAGGAACTGTGCTCTAAGTAGTAGTGTCTCACTTATGAACGATGGTGTGTTCGTTATGTTATATGCTTAAAAAGATCTAGTATGTGCATAACTAAGTGAGAGAGACGATAACCTAATGCATGAAGGAACATCAATATATCAAGAGACACTAACAGTTTGAGACCCCTTGAGAGATTGAGAGATTGAGAGAGAGTTGAGTGAGTGTTGGTGAATTTAGTAAAATGAACTAATCAACTTACCATGGACTAGGAGAGCAAGCTAGATTTCAAGGGAAAGATTCTACCTTATTATAGTGGTATCAGAGCGAACATGATACCATCAAGTACTCATCTCAAGTTGAAGATGGCAAGGAACCAAACTTGGCCATGAAGAGCACTCTTGAAGGTCGGAGGATCTTGTGAGATCCCTATTCCCACTGAGCAACGGATTCAGGATACTGGCAGCGGAAGTAGCACTTCTCGCGCGGGACAGGGGTCCCACATTTGGGGCCTCACCCACGGATATCTGGATAAGAGGCTAATCCGTCGATTGTTCCAAAATCGAACCCGGAAAAAAACTTCCCTTACCCAGAAAGCACGGGTGACTCCACCAGGAAAACTTTTACTCTAACGTAGTCAAACCCTTACTGAACAATCAGATCCGACTGCATCTATAAAGATACTTGGTCAGATCAAGGACGAAACTTGCACTTGGATCGTTGGGATCAACGCTTTTTTCCCCATCAAGAGGCACAGCGGTTGATTCCTATCCATAGAACAATTGCTATCCGAGATTTTCTTTATCTATCGTAGTAACAAAATTTGAGTCTCGATTTACGGATCCATCAGTCCAGCCTAGCCCCATCCAGTCCCATGGGTTAGCCAACCGCCCAACCACTGTAGTGATGGGATCCAATTAAGAATTTGGTTAGGTTTTGTCCCGGGTACCAAGGAAAATAGTTCCAAGGCCCCCTAGCCGGAAGTTCATGCAAAATAAAACTAGTCACACCACTTACACACCCCAATATGAAATTGCCTTTTCACAGATTCAACTAGTTTTAAAACAATCCTTTAATAAAACCATAGTATCACTGATCACCATCTTCCAAATTATCCGGTTGATTCAATTTTCCATCATTCCTTCATCAGAGTATCTAATGGCATCATTGGCAACTAGAACGCTCACCACCTGTCCACTCAGGGGCCGTTTCAATAGTTCCTAGCCCATAATACTCGGCAATATAATCACTTATCAAGATGGACTCTCGTTGAAGATCACCAAGATCAACCAACAAATCCATATAAAGAGCCATGGACTCATCCGTTTTGAGGACCAGCAAGGTCAGTCAACCAGATCCATGCCCGGTTTCAGAAAACAACTCTTACTCCTTGTTCCAATATCTTCCTCGACGCACGCGTGGGTATCCTAGGCGACCCAGAGCCCGAGCACCGTATGGTCAGCACCCTCTAGGATCCTTCGTCGCAGGTGACCTAGCGCTTCACTCATAGGCCGCTTCCTTGGCCCCTCATCCACCGTACTGGAATCTCACCATTTTAATCGCACCGAGGCTGGTCAAGACCTCGACCGACCTTGCTACGCGAGACGTCCTCCATTGACTCTCCGTCAGCAGTTTTGCAACTTTATCAGTTAGGTCTCCACGACCTTAATCATAAGACGGTCAAAATGCTTTCCCAGCATTCTTGACATAAAACAGTCATTTACAAATAGCATTTACAAACAGTTTACAAATACAGTTTCTATATTAACTCTCATTTTTCCACCTTATCCCTCATCAATCCACATTCTTGACATAAAACAGTCATTTACAAACAGCATTTACAAACAGTTTACAAATACAGTTTCTATATTAACTCTCATTTTTCCACCTTATCCCTCATCAATCCACATTACTTATTCCACATTCCATTTATATGTATACTCATCCCATCACATCATTTTCCATCTCATCACTTCAGATTCCTTCACATCACATATCATATATTCACATCCATACATATATCCACATCCACATGCACATTCACATCCATACATCCACATCTATATGCGTACATTCACATCTACATCCATACATCCACATCCCATCCATGCATCTACATCCACATCCTCATTTACATCCATACATCCACATTCACACTCACATCTACATGCATACATCCATACATACACATCCACATTTACACCCATGCATCCACATCCACATCCTCATTCACATCCATACATCCACATTCATGCATCCACATCTACATGCATACATCCATACATACCCATCCACATTCACATCCATATTCTCACCCTATCACAGCCCATATACATCTTATCCCATCACATACACTTCTTACCTCATCCCATACACATCCTATCACTTCTTAACTCATCTTATCACATCCTAACTCATCTCATATGCATCTTATCACATCTTATCACTTCCCATATCTTTTATGCATACCTCTATATGCATGAAATTCAATTATGCTAAAAGTAACACTTTTATAATAAAATAATTATCTTTTATGCATACCTCTATGCATGAAATTCAATTATGCTAAAAGTAACTCTTTTATAATAAAATATTCATCTCCTATGCATACCTCTATGCATGAAATTCAATTATGCTAAAAGTAACTCTTTTATAATAAAATATTCATCTCCTATGCATACCTCTATGCATGAAATTCAATTATGCTAAAAGTAACACTTTTATAATAAAATATTCATCTCTTATGCATACCTCTATGCATGAAATTCAATTATGCTAAAAGTAACTCTTTTATAATAAAATATTCATCTCTTATGCATACCTCTATGCATGAAATTCAATTATGCTAAAAGTAACACTTTTATAATAAAATATTCATCTCTTATGCATACCTCTATGCATGAAATTCAATTATGATAAAAGTAACTCTTTTATAATAAAATATTCATCTCTTATGCATACCTCTATGCATGAAATTCAATTATGCTAAAAGTAACTCTTTTATAATAAAATATTCATCTCTTATGCATACCTCTATGCATGATATGCAATTATGCTAAAAGTAACACTTTTATAATAAAATATTTATCTTTTATGCATAATATAAAAATCCAATTTTTCCATGATTACTATGAAATTCTTTCAATTAATCTAGGATGATAATTCCTAGAATGTGGTAGGAAGTCCTCTTTTCATGATTTGAATGAAATTATTTTATGCGTAATTTTTATAAAAATTTTGCCATAGCTCCGCTGCTATGACTATGAAAATTTATGTAACTCTTAACTATCATTAATCAATTAACTTCAATAGCATTCATCAAATTATGTAACTCTTCACTACCATTCATCAATTAACTTCAATAGCATTCAAAAACCATTCCAATTAAGCTTCTCAAGCTTGAGAGGGGTTGAGAAGAGAGAAACATTGAGAAATTATAGAAAAGATCAAAATTCACCACTTACCTTACAAATTGCTTGATTCTTTGTTCACGGTAGAGGCCCCCAACCAATCAATTGGTTTAGTATGTTGATGGAGCCACCAATGGGAATTGAAGAAAGAGAGGTGTCAAAAACTAGTGAATTATTAAAGAATTCACAGTTCTTGGCTTAGGTGGAGTAGAGTAACAATGTGTAAACACTATATTTTTTTCAACAAGGGAAGGCTTCTATTTATAAGAAAAATTGAGCTCCTAACCAAACAAACTGATTCTAGAATTTTCCAAGTCAGTTTGGTTGAATTTGGACTAGATTTGGACCTAGTTTGGTTACTTTTTGATTCAGTTTGGTTCCATTTTGATTTGGTTTGCTTCAAGAGAGATGAGAGATAAAAATATCACATTATTTTTTAGTTTAAAACTCATTCAAGCATGTGAAATATGCACCTCCTTTAAAGAACTCCCCTTCCTTACATATGTGTCAAAATGGAATGATTATACCCAAAATATCTCATATTTTTAATATTGCTCATAGTTTTTTACTAATAAACCTTGTACATTTTCAACTCTTCATCTTATGTGAAATATGCACCTCCTTTAAAGAACTCCCCTTCCTTACATATGTGTCAAAATGGAATCATTATACCCAAAATATCTCATATTTTTAATATTGCTCATAGTTTTTTACTAATAAACCTTGTACATTTTCAACTCTTCATCTTATGTGAGCATTTACTCATTTTTGGATACCCAAAATATCTCATATTTTTAATATTGCTCATAGTTTTTTACTAATAAACCTTGTACATTTTCAACTCTTCATCTTATGTGAGCATTTACTCATTTTTGGGTATCTTCTTTTACAAATTGGATTTATCTCCTCCCTACACATGGATTGATGCTATTGGCCCATACGAACCTTAATTGGACCATAATCCAAAAATTTCTGAAAATCTAGACCCTTAGACTAAGGTCCTTTATACCCATTTCCAATTAATTCCAATTGCACATTGGAAAATTCTTTTTGAATTTGTGTTTCAGGGGAACTTATTTTAATAAGATGAGTTATTTTTCTATCCAAAATATTCATAATCTGAATATTCTCTCTCTAGAATAATTTTCTCTCTCTAGGCTAAAACAGTTAGAAACAAGGTCTTTATATTTCTGAAGAGGGATTGATTACAGGGGAAGATATTAGACATCAAAAAGGAGTTGGGGGAGGAATCTTACATTCTATCCCACTTAAAAAATGCGAGATGCCCTCATCTCGCAAAGTGGGATAATTTCGCAAGATGCACAAATATGAGACTTAGAGAAAAAATTTAATCAATATTAACCACCAAGAAAAGTCTTAAAGAGAGCAAGATTCAAAATAAGAACAAGATTTAAACTTTATTCATTCTCGAAACTTATACAGTAAAGATAGAAGAACTCTTTACACTTCCATAAGCCCGTCCATCATATGGTCACAAAAGCAGCACTCACAAGCTGCACAAGTATAGGGTAACTCATCTATGGGAATGATTTTGCTGGTTATTGCCGCACTTATCTCAGTGGTATGAGGTGATCTAACAAAAGGACCTCTGAGAGGCAAGCTAAAAACGGGGTAAAGGCATATCTTCTGATAAGGAAGAAAACACGCCAGTAAGAAGACCCGCTCAGAAAACCCAAGATGCCTTGATCTCATGACGCAGTAGTATCGGGGACCCAAACCTAAGGCTTCAATAACCATGGCCAAGCGGACATTGTTACGAAAGTGCTGCTGACCCCAGGGTGTTACCCTAGTTATGTCTTGATAGGTCCGCCATTTGGTCTGCGCTACAGACGTTCCCAAGTGAGGGAAAAGTGAGCGCTCATACTGTTCTATAAAATCTTTCTTCACAGACTCTCTTGCATCTTAAAGGTGAGAAATCATCATGGATAAAACTAATTCCTGTTGCCAAGACATGAAGGAGATTAAGAAGAAGGGAGATTGATGGAAGTAAGATTACTGTGAGCGACAGGTAAAAGTTACGACTTATATAAAGGAAGGAGCTAGCGTAACTTAGAAGCCAACGGTATCTTGTCACTGAAGTTTTACCGTCTTTCCTTGATTTGGGTTTGGCACATATTTCTATGAAATACATTAAGAACTTTGAGATGAGGAGGTAAAAGAAGCTTGTAGGCTAAGTCACCTACTTTCATTGAATTCAGATATAAGGCCTACAATATCTAGGGGATAACTTCTTATACTCCCCAAGAGATAAAGAACTTCTTTTGGGTCGTACTCGAATGAAAACCAAAACCTTGGTATCCAAAACACCAATTTTTACTTCTGAACTCATTGTTCTGAATCCTTAAAATAGGTGTGACTCCTGAGAAGTATTCTAGGGAAAGGGTCTTCCTTTTTTAGGGAAGTATTCTAGGGAAAGGGTCTTCCTTTTTTAAACAGAATCTTTCTTTTATTTTAGAGAGGGAATAATTATAAGATCAGAAAGGGAGATTCTTACTCCTGTATACCTCGAAGGCTGGGAGAATCTTACATTCTACCCCACTTAAAAAGGTGCGAGATGTCCTCATCTTGCAAGGTAGAGGACCTCATCTTGCAAGGTAGAGGACAACTCTTTTTCTTAAGATCCAATTTTATTCTGGGGTTCCTTATATTCTGGTCACCCAACAGAATACTAGGATAAATATCCCTTATATAGAACTCATAGTTAAATAACAATTCATTCAGATCTTATCATTCATTCAGATCTTATCATTCATATCTTTAACATGATAATGGTCCATTAGACCAAAAAATTTCCTTCTGAACATTCCTCCACGGGAATTTCAGTCAAGCAAGTTCTCAATTTGTCATCCCTTAACTTGATCTACCGGTCAAGTGTTAACAGTAACAATTTGATAGCACAACCCACTAATCTCATAGTGATTTGCTGAATTCATTATCATCATTCTAGTTATGAATATCATCACAGGGACTCGTCCCATTCCTCCTCATTGTGGTTTCATTATATTTCAACTAAATTTCAGAAATCATCATTTTTTTCAATCAAAATTTTCAATCAGAATCCAAATCAATTCATCAATTCTCAAACAGAATCCAAATCAATTCATCAATTCTCAAACAAAATTAAAAATCATATCAACCATATTCAAAATCATCATCTGGATAGCATTAACGCTTATAATTTCAAGTCTTAGATTTGCTCGTATATACTGTCAGTAAAGAGCTGCAGTTATACTCTCGGTATATACGGGTAGTCACGGCCCTTGGAATTATAAGGTAAATACCATCATGTCTAGGCCTCAAGCAAGTCAGGGTTCTATATAATTGCGGTACTTCCATCTGAAGACCCAATTACCAAATTACGACTTTCAGTTTGAATATCAAATTGTATGAATTATATCACACAATAACAACCTTTTGTACTTCTTGATAAATTTTTAACATATTTGGTTTCTCAGTTGATCTTTATTAGCCCATTGGCTCTGATACCAACTGTGAGATCCCTGTTCCCACCGAGCAACGGATTCAGGATACTGGCAGCGGAAGTAGCACTTCTCGCGCGGGACAGGGGTCCCACATTCGGGGCCTCACCCACGGATATTCGGATAAGAGACTGATCCGTTGGTTGTTCCAAAACCGAACCCGAAAAAAAACTTCCCTTACCCGGAAAGCACGGGTGATTCCACCAGGAAAACTTTTACTCTAACGTAGTCAAACCCTTACAGAACAATCAGATCCGACTGCATCTATAAAGATACTTGGTCAGATCAAGGAAGAAACTTGCACTTGGATCATTGGGATCAACGCTTTTTTCCCCATCAAGAGGCACAGCCGTTGATTCCTATCCATAGAACAATTGCTATCTGGGATTTTCTTTATCTATCGTAGTAACAGAATTTGAGTCTCGATTTACGGATCCATCAGTCCAGCCTAACCCCATCCATTCCCATGGGTTAGCTAACCGCCCAACCACTGTAGTGATGGGATCCAATTAAGAATTTGGTTAGGTTTTGTCCCGGGTACCAAGGAAAATAGTTCCAAGGCCCCCTAGCCGGAAGTTCATGCAAAATAAAACTAGTCACACCACTTACACACCCAATATGAAATTACCTTTTCACAGATTCAACTAGTTTTAAAACAATCCTTTAATAAAACCATAGTATCACTGATCACCATCTTCCAAATTATCCGGTTGATTCAATTTTCCATCATTCCTTCATCAGAGTATCTATGGCATCATTGGCAACTAGAACGCTCACCACCTGTCCACTCAGGGGCCGTTTCAATAGTTCCTAGCCCATAATACTCGGCAATATAATCACTTATCAAGATGGACTCTCGTTGAAGATCACCAAGATCAACCAACAAATCCATATAAAGAGCCATGGACTCATCCGTTTTGAGGACCAGCAAGGTCAGTCAACCAGATCCATGCCCGGTTTCAGAAAACAACTCTTACTCCTTGTTCCAATATCTTCCTCGACGCACGCGTGGGTATCCTAAGCGACCCAGAGCCCGAGCACCGTATGGTCAGCACCCTCTAGGATCCTTCACAGGTGACCTAGCGCTTCACTCATAGGCCGCTTCCTTGGCCCCTCATCCACTGTACCGGAAGCTCACCATTTTAATCGCACCGAGGCTGGTCAAGACCTCGGTCGACCTTGCTACGCGAGACGTCCTCCATTGACTCTCCGTCAGCAGTTTTGCAACTTTATCAGTTAGGTCTCCACGACCTTAATCATAAGACAGTCAAAATGCTTTCCCAGCATTCTTGACATAAAATAGTCATTTACAAACAGCATTTACAAACAGTTTACAAATACAGTTTCTATATTAACTCTCATTTTTCCACCTTATCCCTCATCAATCCACATTACTTATTCCACATTCCATTTATATGTGTACTCATCCCATCACATCATTTTCCATCTCATCACTTCAGATTCCTTCCCATCACATCATTTTCCATCTCATCACTTCAGATTCCTTCACATCACATATCATATATTCACATCCATACATATATCCACATCCACATGCACATTCACATCCATACATCCACATCTATATGCGTACATTCACATCTACATGCATACATCCACATCCCATCCATGCATCTACATCCACATCCTCATTTACATCCATACATCCACATCCATGTATCTACATCCACATCCTCATTTACATCCATACATCCACATCCCATCCATGCATCTACATCCACATCCTCATTTACATCCATACATCCACATTCACACTCACATCTACATGCATACATCCATACATACACATCCACATTTACACCCATGCATCCACATCCACATCCTCATTCACATCCATACATCCACATTCATGCATCCACATCTACATGCATACATCCATACATACCCATCCACATTCACATCCATATTCTCACCCTACCACAACCCATATACATCTTATCCCATCACATACACTTCTTACCTCATCCCATACACATCCTATCACTTCTTAACTCATCTTATCACATCCTAACTCATCTCATATGCATCTTATCACATCTTATCACTTCCCATATCTTTTATGCATACCTCTATGCATGAAATTCAATTATGCTAAAAGTAACACTTTTATAATAAAATATTCATCTTTTATGCATACCTCTATGCATGAAATTCAATTATGCTAAAAGTAACTCTTTTATAATAAAATATTCATCTCTTATGCATACCTCTATGCATGAAATTCAATTATGCTAAAAGTAACACTTTTATAATAAAATATTCATCTCTTATGCATACCTCTATGCATGAAATTCAATTATGATAAAAGTAACTCTTTTATAATAAAATATTCATCTCTTATGCATACCTCTATGCATGAAATTCAATTATGCTAAAAGTAACTCTTTTATAATAAAATATTCATCTCTTATGCATACCTCTATGCATGATATTCAATTATGCTAAAAGTAACACTTTTATAATAAAATATTTATCTTTTATGCATAATATAAAAATCTAATTTTTCCATGATTACTATGAAATTCTTTCAATTAATCTAGGATGATAATTCCTAGAATATGGTAGGAAGTCCTCTTTTCATGATTTGAATGAAATTATTTTATGCGTAATTTTTATAAAAATTTTGCCATAGCTCCGCTGCTACTATGACTGATAAATCTCAATTTTTTTAAGGGATAAAGCTTATCATTAAAGAAATAATTAGAATTATCCCTAATTGGATCATTAATTCATAATGGATTGAATCATCAATATTCATGAAATACATAAACTAAAAACATAGGGAAAGCCATTAATTTGGTCTTAAGCATAGAATAATCTTGGATTAAGGAAAAACTTTATGAAAAGCTTCATTTGGATTGAGAAAGGGTCATGAGTATGACCATTTCTTGAGTGAGAGAGAGAAATTACATAAAAACCATTTGAATTAAACATAAATAGAAATTTATGTAACTCTTAACTATCATTAATCAATTAACTTCAATAGCATTCATCAAATTATGTAACTCTTCACTACCATTCATCAATTAACTTCAATAGCATTCAAAAACCATTCCAATTAAGCTTCTCAAGCTTGAGAGGGGTTGAGAAGAGAGAAACATTGAGAAATTATAGAAAAGATCAAAATTCACCACTTACCTTACAAATTGCTTGATTCTTTGTTCACGGTAGAGGCCCCCAACCAATCAATTGGTTTAGTATGTTGATGGAGCCACCAATGGGAATTGAAGAAAGAGAGGTGTCAAAAACTAGTGAATTATTAAAGAATTCACAGTTCTTGGCTTAGGTGGAGTAGAGTAACAATGTGTAAACACTATATTTTTTTCAACAAGGGAAGGCTTCTATTTATAGGAAAAATTGAGCTCCTAACCAAACAAACTGATTCTAGAATTTTCCGTTCCATTTTGATTTTGTTTGGTTCAAGAGAGATGAGAGATAAAAATATCACATTATTTTTTAGTTTAAAACTCATTCAAGCATGTGAAATATGCACCTCCTTTAAAGAACTCCCCTTCCTTACATATGTGTCAAAATGGAATGATTATACCCAAAATATCTCATATTTTTAATATTGCTCATAGTTTTTTACTAATAAACCTTGTACATTTTCAACTCTTCATCTTATGTGAAATATGCACCTCCTTTAAAGAACTCCCCTTCCTTACATATGTGTCAAAATGGAATCATTATACCCAAAATATCTCATATTTTTAATATTGCTCATAGTTTTTTACTAATAAACCTTGTACATTTTCAACTCTTCATCTTATGTGAGCATTTACTCATTTTTGGATACCCAAAATATCTCATATTTTTTATATTGCTCATAGTTTTTTACTAATAAACCTTGTACATTTTCAACTCTTCATCTTATGTGAGCATTTACTCATTTTTGGGTATCTTCTTTTACAAATTGGATTTATCTCCTCCCTACACATGGATTGATGCTATTGGCCCATACGAACCTTAATTGGACCATATCCAATTTTTTTTGAAAATCTAGACCCTTAGACTAAGGTCCTTTATATCCATTTCCAATTAATTCCAATTGCACATTGGAAAATTCTTTTTGAATTTCTGTTTCAGGGGAATTCCAATTGCACATTGGAAAATTCTTTTCGAATTTCTTGATTCAAGGGAACTTATTTTAATAAGATGAGTTATTTTTCTATCCAAAAATATTCATAATCTGAATATTCTCTCTCTAGAATAATTTTCTCTCTCTAGGCTAAAACAGTTAGAAACAAGGTCTTTATATTTCTGAAGAGGGATTGATTACAGGGGAAGATACTAGACATCAAAAAGGAGTTGGGGGAGGAATCTTACAGATCTCTTGGACACCTAAAACAACAGTCTCCTAAAGAAACTTGTGCAACACACACACACACACACACACACACACACACACACACACACATTTTAGCTATTGAGTGAATACCCTCTAAAAAGGAGATGTGGTGGTGACTGAAAAAACATGTTATCCTTGGTGGATCGTATGATTTTCTTACACCATATGATCTTTTTACATTATGAAGATCAAAATACATTACAACCAAGTTTCATTTCTTTTCTAATTATGTACATTTGTTTTCTTAATTCTCCAACCGAGAAAGTTATGTTTGTTTTAAGAACTCCACTTAAATTAAAGCAAGATAGCTATCAAGGCTAGTGCTATACAATGATAAGATTTTATAGATATGTCAAGGCTAGCACTATACGGTGATAAGATCCATGTCCATTTGTAGATATTTCAAGGCTAGCACTATATAATGATGCATGTTCATTGTAGATATTTCACTAGATTGTAAAGAATTTTGAGGTTGTTTGGATATGCATGCATGGTTTGTTACATTATGTACATCTAAGAGAAGTAAAGATATTCAACACACTTTTGCACCTCATTTAATGGTCTAGTAGAGGTTGTTTGAATATGCATGCATTGTCTATTACATTATGTATATTTAAGAAGTAAAGATATTGAACACATTTGTGCACCTCATTTAATGCATTTAAAAGTGCTGAAGTGAATATGGAATAAGTGCAACTAGTTTTTGAGAATTCAACATCAAGACACCTAAAAAGATGACTCCTAAAGATAACCATAAATGCATACTTAGCAACCGCACAGGACTACCAAGGGGTTAATTCATACTAAACTTTAAATGTGAACGTGGCTTAGAATTTAAGCTACAAATATTAAAAGGGGCAAACTTTACTTAAACTCTATAATGCGAAAGTAAGAGAAATGATTCTCAAAAAGCATGTGTCCTACTTTAAAAAAAACCTTCTTTTGAATTAATAAAACAAGTTTAAGTAAAAAATGTCGAACCAAATTTTTGTTTTTGATTATTTTATAATAATACAAAAATTATACATTTAATTAAAAACATGATTTTTAAAATAATTTGGTAATCCATATTTTATTCATGCATTTATTAACCAAGATAAATCATTAACAAGTTATGGTTAAAAAACTATAAAATAATTTTAATCTCTATACAAAAATTAATTATATACTTAGTATTTCTAATAAAAATATTTAAAAAAATTCATACATTGTGTATGTGGATCCTCACAAACACACATATATATGTATATGCATATGTGTGTGTACACACATATACATATATAAATATATGTATATGTATGTATGTGTGTGTACACACACACATATATATGTATATGTATATGTGTGTTTACACACATATACATATACATATACATATACATGTATATGTGTGTGTGTACACACAAACACACACACACACACACACACACACATTCATATACATATGCATATACATATACATGGTGTGTGTGTGTGTGTGTGTGTGTACATATACATGTAAGTGTGTGTGTGTGTGTGTGTGTGTGTGTGTGTGTGTACATATACATGTAAGTGTGTGTGTGTGTGTGTGTGTGTGTGTGTGTGTGTGTGTGTGTGTGTCACACACACACATAAATGTATATGTATATGCATATGTATATGAATGTGTGTGTGTGTACACACACACATATACATGTATATGTATATGTATATGTATATGTATATGTATATGTACATGTATATGTATATGTACATGTATATGTATATGTATATGTATATGTGTGTGTGTACACAAACACACACACACAGACACATATTTTAGTTATCAACGTGTGATTTACACTCACACTTAATAACTTTTAAAAATGAGGTGTGGGATTGAAGAAACATGATCCTTGGTGGACCATGTAATCTTTTACACCACATGCACGGGTGGCTATCCCTTGCCTTATGACCATAGATGATTTGAGAAGAACAGATAGTCTCTTTAGATACCCCATTCACTTGTCCATGTACTTAGTATTGTCAAGACATGGACCTTGGGTGTTTGTATAGTAGGACTCTTAATGCACATCCTTGATAATTTTTATCATTTTTTATCTTATTAAACTACTTTGAGTAAAGTTTCCTTAAGGCTAAATATATCTCTCCACCTTCAATGTATATTAATTCTAGGTTTGGAGATGTGTATGAGGTTAACACACTGCAATTGTGTTTAGTGCCCCTTCTAAATGATTCTTCCATGACCTAGTTACTGTTGTCACCATCTTTTCCATTTCCTTGGCCAGTAACTTACCCAGAGTTAGTATCTCACCTTCTACTTGGAACACTATAACACACAAAGAACACAGTCACATCCAGAGCCATGTAAATTTAAAAGAATCCATTTATGAAAAAAAACTTCACGTGGCCATAGGTGTGACTACACACACGGCTAGGGGCGCTTAGCTATAGTCGTGCATATAACTATGCATATAACCACGTATATAGCTTTGCCTATAGCCGCGTGTAGTATAGCCACAAACTGTTTGTAAAAAAAGGGGGAGATAGAATGGAAGAGAGATGTGTCCCCACATCTCTCCCCCATTCTGTCTCTGTTCTTTAACCACATTATTTAAATCCTAATTAATCACATTTTTAAAAACACCTAATCACTTAAAACATACAATACATACAAATACATTAAAAAATAATTGTAAAACATTGTCGTGGTGGGCATTACAATAATACTATTATATTGCAAATTACATAAGTTGTTCAGGTCCAAAAATGATAAAAGATGAAGATGATTAAGAAAACTAATTAAATTAACTTATCATCTTCATCTTCATCAAGATTCTCCTTGCCCTGCATCTTCACCACGTGCACCACCACTTTCATCACAGCCACTTTCAACATTGTCTTCTTGCGTTAAATATTGAAACAATGTAAAAACGTTAGCCACAAGAAAAACAACATAAGAATTGAGACACTTGGGTGATAATTAAAATTCAAATTCAACTACTCTCACTAAGTTTCCCTAAGCTCGTCAAATATCCGCATCGGTGACCACTCCCTCACGTTTGAGCCACTCCCAAGTCTCAACTTCATTGTGATGCTAGCGATACCTATTCTCATGATCCATTAGGAGGCAACCTACTACTTTTTCCTACAGAATATTACAACATGCATGAGATATGAAATTCACAAGGACAAATGAACTAAACTTAGTGATGAATGAAAAAGAAGAAACTTACAAATTGTGGGAGCCAAGATACCTTTCCTCTTGATCCATACTTTGTCCCATCGTACTTCTAGAAAGCTGACTCATATGTGCCACTGTTTCTTGAGGGTGTTGAGTACCCTCCCTAGCTTCTTTCTTTGCCTTCTTCCACTCCTTTAGTAATGCAATTGGAGGGCATTTGTGAACCATATTTCATGCACCTAATTGCATGAGACCTTCTATTATTGAGTATCTTAATTATGCGATTCCTCACCCACTCGTCAGAAAACACGTGTGTGGTGGGTTTGGGAACTGCTCATGTATGCACTACACCACATATATGACATCTCTATCCTTATACTCTCCCCATGGTTTGAAGACATATTCATAGGTTTGGTTGACTAATTGACTGAAGTTATAATAAACCCTTCACCCTGTCTCATCCATAAAATGGCCACCATCCTCATCAAGGGTATAGTAAAGCATACCACCCTCCCCGAGCATGTCATCTATCACCACCATAGGTAAGGGTGACCATGCACCTCCCCCAAATCATCTGTCACACCCGCCTCTCTCACTACTAGATTGCCATCTCTGAGAAGCCCTTGAGCTATCACCACCTGAGTGTGGCATCGTGAGGATGCTACTGTTGGGGAGATGGCACTGTGGATACGAGCAAGGTCTACTATGTGGAGGGAATAGGAGTGCACTGAGTACTAAGAGGAACTGAAAAACGAGGAGTAGGGAAAGTAGAAGAGTGAGGGGTAGGCAAAGTAGAAGTGAGAGGGATAGGGAAGGCAATGGGATGCATGGAAATGGGTGATTGCTATGGGATAGCTGACGTTTCTAGCACATAGAAGGTGAGGGATAAGCCCCAATGACTCAATTGCTCAGTCCCATACCTATGTATGTATATGTATATTATATGCATATACATATACATAGACATATATTTGTATATGTATATATGTATAATATAATTATATGCACATGCTTGCATGCAGCACACAAACATATACATGCAAACATGTGTGTGCATGCACGTTCGCACGAGCGCACACACACACATTTTAGCTATTGAGTGAATACCCTCTAAAAATGAGATGTGGTGGTGATTAAAAAAACATGCATGTTATCCTTGGTGGATCGTATGACGCTTACACCATATGATCTTTTTAAATTATGAAGATCAAAATACATTGCAACCAAGTTTCATTTCTTTAGTGCTATACAATGATAAGAGTTTATAGATATTTCAAGGCTAGCACTATACAGTGATAAGATCCATGTCCATTTGTAGATATTTCAAGGCTAACATTATCTAATGATGTATTTTCATTTTAGATATTTCAAGGCTAGAACTATATAATGATAAGATCCATGTTCATTATAGACATTTCACTAGATTGTAAAGAATTTTGAGGTTGTTTGGATATGCATGCATGGTTTGTTACATTATGTACATCTAAGAGAAGTAAAGATATTCAACACACTTTGCACCTCATTTATTGGTGTGGTAGAGGTTCTTTGAAATATGCATGCATTTTCTATTACATTATGTACATTTAAGAAATAAGGATATTCAACACACTTGTGCACCTCATTTAATGCATTTAAAAGTGTTGAAGTGAATATGAAATAAGTGTAACTACTTTTTAAGAATTCAACATCAAGACACCTAAAAAGATGATACCTAAAGATAACTATAGATGCATACTTAGCAGCCCACAAGATTACCAAGGGGTTAATACATACTAAACTTTAAATGTGAACGTGGTTTAGAATCTAAGCTACAAATATTAAAAGGGGAAAACTTTACTTAAACTCTGTAATGGCAAAGCAAGAGAAATGGTTCTCAAAAAGCATGTATCCTACTTTCTTTTGAATTAATAAAACAAGTTTAAGTAAAAAAAATGAACCAAATTTTTGTTATCAATTATTTTATAATAATAAGAAAACTATACATTTAAGTATAAACATGATTTTTGAAATAACTTAGTAGTACATATTTTATTCCTGCATTTATTAACCAAGATAAATCATTACCAAGTTATAGTTAAAAAACTATAAATAATTTAATTTTTTTAAAAAATTATATACTTAGTATTTATATTAAATATTTAAAAAATCATATAGTGTGTATGTGGATCCTCTCACACACACATATATGTATATGCATATGTGAATGTACACACATATACATATACAAGGGTGGTTGCACGATGAGGTTATCTAGTTTTGTTTAGTGGACGTCCTTGGCTTTAGCCTGAAAACATGCATTTTTTCAAGAAAAATAGACAATCTCTCCTAGTTAGCCAAGGAGTTTCACTTTAAGGTCTTCTAATGAAACATCATATACAAAGTTAGGCACCTAAAACTATAATCTGATCGAATAATTGAAAATCTCCTTTTTTTTGGGAACCAAAATTGTATATAGGCCTTGTCGAAGGTTTGGACAGGTACATTGAATGTGAGTAGATTGCCTATAACTTTTACATTATTACTCATATGATGTTCCCACTTTGCATATCACAAATTCAAATAACATAGATCTTAACTTGATTTATCGAGTAATTTTTTATGTGTTTTACTATTTTCTATATTATTTAATATGCATTAGAATTGTTAAAAAACATACTATTTTGTCCTCCCACCACATCTACCATTTAAAATGCTCAATTTGTATGGATCTAGTGATGATTAGATTGGGGAAGATTACTAGAATGTGGGTCTAAGGTAAAATTACAAATCTAACAATTGGATTTTTGTAGATTTACTTTAGAAAATTTGTTATGACTGTTAAAGGCCCATTAAATCAATTGTAAATTAATTCTAGAAAAAATAAATATTGAATCTTTCAATCTAAAAACTCTAGGTATCAATATACTTGTTGCCAAGAATTTATTAAAAACAATTTAGCTTCATTTGAGTATGGGAATGTCCATTTTCAATCCTCCCAAGTGAAAATTCCCATATTGTGTCCTCTCTCCCCTTTTCAAGTCTAAAATCAATCCTAGTTAAGTTTGGAAATCTAGGCTTGGTAAACTTCAAAGCCTAGATATCATTCCATGTGTGAGGCTTCGGTAGGCACAAATCTTATATATGCATGCCACTTTATATCCACATCAGCTTCGACAAGATCCACATCAGCTTCGACAAGATCTACATAAGCAGCTTGCCACCTCCACCCTCCATGTCAACATGGTCAACCTAGTTGACTCCCCACCTCATCATCCTAGTCATCATTAATGCCACATCTTCTTGCCATCTTTGCATGCTACCTCGCACTTGGTGACATGGCATGCCACATCAGCCATAATAGTGCCACAAGTTAAGAAAACACCACGTGTCATGCACGCATGTGACACATGGCATCTCCTTCCCACCTTCCCATTTTTTCAAAAACATATTTTTGAAAAAGTTAATTTAGTATATTTTTAGTATTTTTAAAAAAGAGAAATAAAATATAAAATTTAAATAATAAAATAAATATAACTATTCAATAAAAAAGAATTTAAAATTACTAATTTTAAAGGATTATATTTTAGAATTAGATAAATAATAATATATTTAAAGTTCATGTTATTTAATTAAAAAAATAATTTATTAAATTTAATATTTCTTGAAAATATTTTATGTGTAGGATAAACCTTGGAATAAAATTTGAAAAAATAACATTATAAAAGAAAATATAATTATATAATTATAAAATAAAAGATAAATTTATATATTTAGTAATGATAAATATTTATACTTGATAATAAATATTATTAATAATATTAATTTTTAAGTGGATAATAGTTTATCTTTAACTATCTTTATGTTTATCTTAATTATGCAATCAATCTTAGATAGGATATCCAATGAGATTTGAGGTGGATAATCTATTTTTTCTATATAATCACACATCTCTAGTACTATCCCACACTTATCTCTAGTACTATCCCATCATTGAGCTTTTATATTTTTTTCTCTCTCAGCTTCCTTTGAGAATGGGTTCTCAAAGTCGTAGGAGTCGAAAACGTGATAGGACTAGACTTTCCCCCGTCCAACAAGTTCAAGAGGAGGAGAGGAAAAGGGCAGCTCGTGAGAGAAAGAGAGTGGAGAGCACGTCATTGAGCAACACCTTCCATTGGCGATCCAAGCCTTGCTCCTACTCTTCCACTTCCTCTCCCTCCGGCCTCTTCCCCCCCACTAACCCTTAGTTTAGATAATCCACATGAACCCGCCCTTCCTGAGCCCCCTTCTCTTCCACAAGAACCCACCCCCCTCCTTTGGGCACTCATAGTGTGGAGAGGAAAGAACTATCAAAGTCAGGGGTGCATCGTCAGGGGTGCATCGTTGTGCCCATGCAATCTTTCATTCCTATTTCAAAGACCTCACACCTTTGTCACAGGCATGCGTGCTTGATGCTTTGATCGATCTGCCCAACATGGCTAACTGCAAGGGGCACTTTCTGACATTGGAGGTCAAAGAGAGAGGAGAGCTGGCATGGCGGTGCTACAAAGTGTTCGTTGTTCTTATATAGTTAACAAGAAGAGGAACTCTTCGGACGCTTTGGTTGCTTGACGGGCTATTGTGGCAGCCATAAGTAGCTTCCAAATGAAGGGTAAGGTGAGTGCCACATCTCGCATCCTTTCCATAGCACCACACGCACTCAGAGTTGGATCTATTAGACGGCAAAGTTTAGATGCCAATGAGGTTGGTGCTTTGTGAGATAGTAGTGGTCATGTAGCTAGGCATGATCGTCTACTAGATGAAACCACTAGAGCCTTGATAGAAAGTTTTTGGAAGGAGAATTGTCATACCTCACTAGATTTTAAGAAAGCTTTCCGTAAGGACAAGATGAGTGTTCATTGAGCATGGTGCTTGCTTTCTTGAAATGACCCAAATAGAGTTGTATTCTCAATTTGTGGCATCATATCCAGAGCTTAAAATTGGGCAAAGGTCATTTGAGGGATGTAAGCCTTGGTTTGTGAGGTACTCACAACATCATGACATAGGTTGTTGTCGCTACCATGAGTTCTAATTTTTTTATAAGTGTTCCGTTCTCGAAGTGGGCATATAGAGAGTTGTCTCGTAGTCCTCGTGATTTCATCCACTCTCTTTTGTGTGCACGCACGGAGGATGCCCAATTCCGTAGGATGCCTTGTGTGGAGAGAAATTGCACATCATGTGGTTCACTTGCACATCTACAGATGGTAGATCTTGATGCAAGTGACCAAGAGATAGTGCCATGGCAACGTTATGAGTATGTGACACACCAGCTCCAGAGTGGTGGATAGTCCAAGAAGTTGCAGCTCGTGGACAAACATACACCACGTTGTCACTTCACAGCCACATTTAGGGAGCAAATCTACCCCTATATACGGCACAATCATTGTGCCAAGTGGCAAGATCGTCAGTTCTAAGCATGCCTAGCAGAGTTTCCTATTGGTGAGGTCGTCTTTGTGGTTGATTTTGCAGAGAACTACACCTTCACACCTGTTCAGAGATACAATCTGAGTATTACTTCTCGAAGCAGGTAATTGTTATATTTCATAATATTTGTTTCATAAGTTGAGCTATATTACTTATTTGATTTTTTGTGTCCTAATCATATCTCTTGCTCACCTCACCAAGTTGCTATTATGGTCCACATTAGCTATCGACATGCAGATGCCTATGTCATTATTCGAGAGTATCATTTCTATATCAGGGATGATCGTTCACATGATGCACACTTTGTGCAACATTTTTTTTGTCTCCATGATGATTTTTTACGAGATTATGGGATCACACGTGGCCAATGATGGGTTTTATCGGATGGTTGTGGTACACAGTTCAAGTTGTCTCATGATAATTCTATTGTCTCTACAAGTAGTCTTATGGTTCTCTTATATTCATAAATAATTAAACTAAATTCACTAGAACATCTTAAAGAAAATAATAACTAAGACTTTGTTTTATGGATTTATAGGTGTGCTAATTGCTAACACCCAAACATGCTCCCATGGTGACCAAACTTTGCAAGAACATATGGGGGTGGGTCCCCCCAACATGCTCGCAAAGTTGGTCCCCATCGGAGCATGTTTGGGTACGCTGGTATGGGAAAGACCAAGATTTTCCATGGCCTCTTAAGCACCAAGAGACTTAAAAAAATTCGCACTTGGCGCTAATTGGCTAACCCAAACATGCTCCGATGGTGACCAAACTTTGCAAGCATGTGCGAGTGGGTCTCCCCCATATGCTTGCAAAGTTTGGTCCCCATTAGAGAATGTTTAGGTATGATGGTATGGGGAAGAGGGGGATTTTCCATGGCCTCTTAAGCACCAAGAGACTTGAAAAATCCACACTGGGTGCTAATTGCTAACCTAAACATACTCCCATGGTGACCAGACTTTGGAGGTGGGTCCCCCCTCCACATGCTTGCAAAGTTTGGTCCCCAATCGGAGCATGTTTGGGTATGATGGTATGGGGAAGTCCAGGATTTTCCATGGCCTCTTAAGCACCAAGAGACTTGCAAAATCCACACTGGGCTCTAATTGCTAAATGGTGACCAAACTTTGTAAGCATGTGGGGGTGGGTTCCCCCCACATGCTTGCAAAGTTTGTACATGCTTGCAAAGTTTGGTCCCTATCGGAGCATGTTTGAGTACGATGGTATGGGAAAGAGCAGGATTTTCCATATCCTCTTAAGCACCAAGAAACTTGAAAAATCCACACTAGGCGCTAATTGCTAACCCAAACATGCTCCGATGGTGACCAACACTGTTTTCGTCTCCATGATGATTTTTTACAAGATTATGGGATCACACGTGGCCAGCGATGGGTTTGGTCGGATGGTTATGGTGCATAGTTTTAGTCGTCACCAAACTAAAATTCTATTGGCTCTATAGGTAGTACTTATGGTTCTCTTATATTCGCAATTAAACTAAATTCACTAGAACATATTAAAAAAAATAACCGAAGACTTTGTTTTATGGATTTATAGGTATACTAATTGCTAACCCAAGCATGCTCCCATGGTGACCAAACTTTGCAAGCATTTGGGGGTGGATCCCCCAACATGCTCGCAAAGTTTGGTCCCCATCGAAGCATGTTTGGGTATGATGGTATCGGGATGACCAGGATTTTTCATGGCCTCTTAAGCACCAAGAGACTTGAAAAATCCGCATTGGGCTCTAATTGCTAACCCAAACATGCTTCGATGGTGACCAAACTTTGCAAGCATGTGGGGGGGGTCCCCCAACATGCTCGCAAAGTTTGGTCCCCATCGGAGCATGTTTGGGTATGATGGTATAGAGAAGACCTAGATTTTCCATGGCCTCTTAAGCACCAAGAGACTTGAAAAATCCACAGTGGGCTCTAATTGCTAACCCAAACATGCTCCGATGGTGGTGACCAAACTTTGCAAAGCATGTGGGGGGGTTCCCCACCCCACATGCTTACAAAGTTTGGTTCCCATAGGAGCATGTTTGGGTACGATGGTATGCGGAAGTCCAGGATTTTTCATGGCCTCTTAAGCACCAAGAGACTTGAAAAATCCACACTGGGCGCTAATTGCTAACCCAAACATGCTCCCATGTGGTGACCAAACTTTGCAAGCATGTGGGGGTGGGTCCCCCCTATCCAAACCCTTGCTCTTAGATTTCAAACTTGAGTAAGGGGGTTGGAAGAGCTTGGCTAGGAGATCAGCAAGCTTCAACACGCTTCATCGACAATCATCTAGTTGGTAATTGCATTTGGGTAAAGCAATAGTATATGGCATAAGTTGGTAATTTCATTTAGGGCAAAGAAATGGAACAAACAAAGTGAAAAGGATTGTAGTCGTATATGCATGTTTCCCATGCGTGGGCATTGTTTGTGGTCACATTTTGGGTTGATTTTCGATAGCAATTGCCCAAAGATTATGCCAAAATTTCTTCAAAATGAAATTTTAAATGCTTATCTTGAGTCTATACATAGTATTGGACATTGGTTAGATCATTTATGGTCAAGCTTGATGCATTGGAGACTACTGGGACAATTTTGACTATGCACAAGTAATGCAAAAAAGCTTAATTCAATCAAACTATGCAGGATGTCTTGAAGGGGTTTGGAGTGTTAGATAGCATTACTAGAGATATTTCTAACAAGCATTAGAACTCAATTTGTAAACACGGTGAACCAAAATTTGATAGATTCTACAAAACCTTGACCTTATCACTCATAAATGCCTTAAGTTGATGGAAAAGTGATCATATAGCATGAAAGTACATATCAAGGTCTTTCCGACAAGCCAAAGCATGCCCGATTTGGATACCATTTGACCGATCAACTCAAAGCGGTTGATTTTTTTCAATGGTCAACTTTGGTCTCAACATGGGTAGTTGACTTTTAAAATCCATTTTCACACATCCTTAATCTACTCATCAAGATAATTCTAATGACCCAAAGATCCAGCAAGTCGGGGTTTGTTTGAGTGGTGTAGTAAAAAATGGGCGTGTGGCACAAATCTCAAAATAGAGAGGGGTATAGCGCACATCCAAAGTGGGATCCAAGGTGGCGTACACATTCTTCTCTCCATTTCGGAAGTGGCAAACTAACGCTCATCAAATTAGGAGTCGGTTTGAGCAAAATACCTTGAACCATTTGACATCAAAGATGAATAGACTAAATTCTCTAAACCCAACCTCAAGAATATCTTGAATAGTTCCACAATACTCAAGATTGTCCTCTATGACATTGGTATCATGTCTACTAGCTCAACTTTCTTGCTCAAAAGTTACCATCACACCACAATCAAATGTGTTTCTTTTAGAATCCACATGCTCCATGCAAAAGTGCCTTCCCTTTGACCATATTGCATTATATAGTTTGCATTAACATTAAACAAAAGCATGATATTTAGTATAGTACATTAAACAAGGTATATAACAATCAAAGCATGAGACATAGTTGAAGAATATACTTTCTTTAGGGTCACATCCTCATGCATAATTCATGCTCTTCGTTTGTGATCATCTCTCCATTTTTTATGCCATCGATATTGCCATACAAAGCCGTTCTATATTGATCACATTTGGTAGAGGTTCTAAGCCAGGCAAGAATGGCAACTGTCTATTTGCTCTTTTGAAAGCTCTTCTCTCATCCTTTTGTCTATTGATTGCATCCTTGTATCTCCCAGTCCACTTCTATATGATTGGACTATTTAGAATGAAGAATATATTCACCTTTTAACATAATGCTTCATGTAGTCTTTGTTGCCTTCCTTCCCTTGTGGCACAGTAGTGATTAGTTGGTCATCCTCCTCATTTCTCTGTAATCCTGGCATGGAAGAATCTATGCAATAGAGATATTTTTAGATATACACAAGAGACTCTTGCATCAACATCCCTCTTCCATGCTTTCTTCTGGCCTTGCTCTTTGTCTCACACACTAAGGTTTTCAAGAACCTTTCAAGAAAAACATCCATCACACATGAACAACACCACAAAGTGCACTTTATCAACCAAATACATCATAAGATGCAATTGGCTAGTGAGAATTGTTTTAGGAAAGTTTTCTTGGATCATACGCACTACCTCAATAGCCATCTCAATGGATGTAGGATCTATCTCCTTTAAGGATATGTACCCACATACATAGCAATTATGTGTACTATTTATTATACATAACTTGTGATTTCATGAGAATACCAAATATTACATATAACTTAGCTAGTGAATTGAAGAGAAGATTCATACCTCACCAAGCTTCCCATTTTGTAAATAGCCTCTCACCTTCTTGTCTCCACAACCAACTATAGCAATTGGAAGAATAAACTATGCATACAAAAAAATGGAAGTTAGTATATGAGCCTACAAATTATGTACCATAAAGAGAAAATGAATGAGGTAATATTTGAATACCTGTAATATCTTGTGCCAATCATGTGTCTTGAGGCCATATAATTGTACCTCTCATTTCTTTTTGGTCTTTGTGAAGGCACCCTTCAATGAATGCATTACTCCCATTGGTGAAAAAAAAAAGGCAATCACACTTTTCAACTTATTGTGCTCCTTCTTGGTTAATACCCATGGTAACTTTGGTAGGACCATGTTACCACTCTCACTTGCAATTGGCCATGCACTTTGAACGTGTCCAATGTTTTGTAAGTCATCCCTTGTAGCCTTGGTATCTCTTTTACCAATTAAATGGTCCCAAATATTTGTTTCCACATTCTTGAAGATATGCATGGGATCTAAGAGATGATTGATCTTCAACTCAGACCGATATAAAAGTCGAAAGAAGATTGAGTGTTTTGACATTCCATCGACGGGTGGTGGATTTGGGGTGCTTCTCCATGCCTCAAACCAATCTCTACACCTCATCATAAGTGGTGAGATACATCATTTGGCACATTCTTGGGGTGTGGAGGGAGAAATCAATGATTTTTGTCATACACCACCTTCTTTAGTGTAGAGGGTCTTTTCGAAACAAGTGATGGTCCACAAATCGGACATGCATGATTTTCGGAGGTTGCTAAACCTATTTTAAAATTGATATGATTAAGAGGTAGAGTACGACAAATTTAAAGTTTAAATATCATAAAGTTAAAGAATGTACTTGAGCACTCCAAGAACCCAGGATAGTCATAAAGTTTAGAGTTATAAAGATGATTGAGAGGTAGAGTAAGACAAGTTTAAATATCATAAAGTTAAAGAATGTACTTGAGCACTCCAAGAACCTAGGATAGTCATAAAGTTTAGAGTTATAAAGATGATTGAGAGGTAGAGTAAGACAAGTTTAAAGTTTAAAGTTTTAAAGTGCAAGTATGTACTTGAGCACTCCGAGAACCCAGGATAGTCATGCATTGTCGAAAGAAAAAGTCCTTTCACCTCCATATCACACCTATTTATTGGCCTTGAGACATCATGAACTTTGATACCTCTCCTAGACCATAGTGTTTCAAGCTCCTCAATCAAAGGCTCGAGGTACACATCCATGTTTGCCACCTTATACCTGCCTGGTACAAGGAGAGCAAGCATGATATGACCTTTCTTGATTTCCACCAATGGAGGGAGGTTGTAATTCACCAATATAATATGCGAAGTAGACCATGATGTGGACTTGAAGTCACATGGGTTAACACCATCCATGCCCAAGCCAAGACATTGATAGATTTTTGTGGTAGGGCTCACATTGTCTCTCTATAGCTCCTCTATCACTTTGATCACAACACTACAATGCTCTACACCCACCCAATCGACCCAGCATAACTGATCCATCATCAACCATTCACACTTGCGCATCAAAATATACCAAAATATTAGGAGCACCAGAAGGATGAACTTGGGAGTGGCTTAGATTTCCCTTGTAGAGCCAAGGGTCACACCCAATGCCTCAGAAAAAAACAGTGGCCCCGTTAAACATTTTATATCAACACATGGTCATGATCTTTCCACCACAACAGATGTAGGTCAATATTTAAAAATTCAACCCAACACCATCAATGAAGTAGAGCTTAAATTGTATTGAATAGACAAGGGACTTCAAAGACAAAAGCATTTTTCACAGAATACCAGCACAGGCTCTTTTAAAAAAATAGTATTCTCATACTTCAACCCATTTACAGAAAAGGAAAGATACAATACCATGACAGCCAATGGTGATTTTAGTGGCTCCTTTTTGTGCAAGCTGAGATCAGATTTCTACTAGATAAGCATGTTATACTACCCAAAATACTGGCAACCTCAGGCACGCAACACACCATTATTATTTTATATCATAAAAAATGGCTAGCTTAACTCTTTTCCACATGTCATCCCCATGCAGCCGACTTGAAAGTATCTTTTTTATATTTCCTCAAAGGTATATTACCTTTATAATTAATATTTTGATCCTATCTATAAGTGCTTGTTCCCATAGTCAGTTTCTTTCACATTAGAGTAGTTGGCCCATAAGAGTGTTTCACAAGAGATAATCTTGGCCAATCTTGTTCACATCTCCATAACTATTTGTATCAAGCTAGCCCACCATTCATGTGCCTGCATCTGACTATGGAAACCTTTGAAGTCAAGTGAAGGAAAAGAAGTAGAGTATATCAGCACTTCCCAACTATCATACATAAGACATGCTATATACATTTATAGAATGTCAAAATGCAAAGTACATAACTCAGACCCTAGAAAGTTGTAACTCACACACCCAAAGCAGTTCTTTTAAGCTAGGTTGAGCATTTTCCTATACCTAAAATGTATACACATGCTTTTTTATATTTTATTTTTTGATCCTATCATATTTTTCCCACCTCCTAGCCTACTAGAGCATTTATGCTTAGTAGTAGAGAAGTTGGCCAGGTGTTG
Organism: Cibotium barometz; assembly: GCF_041138505.1. Lineage (NCBI taxonomy): Eukaryota > Viridiplantae > Streptophyta > Polypodiopsida > Cyatheales > Cibotiaceae > Cibotium > Cibotium barometz. The sequence continues at coordinate 18,551,096 of NC_141054.1, forward strand.
GACTAAAGTCTTCTTCCTTTCCTTCTGTTGATATCAAATCTTCTTTAGTTCCAAGAATGTCTTCTTTGACTACTGTCATTAGCCAAGAAAGGTACTTCTTCAAATGATTATCATTAACCCTTGTTTTATGCCAAGTTCCATGCAAATCAGCTAATTGCCATTGGGAAACCACTCAATCACCCAGAATGGCCCTTCCCATTTGATTTTTTTTTTTGAAATGTGTGGTCCAATCTGCTATTGTATCAAAGCACTAAGTCTCCTTTTTTGATGTTTTTATCCTTGATACCTTGATTGACCTTTTCTTGCTTTTTTCTTTGTACATGATCATAATACTCCAAAGCTACAACCTGGTCCAGCTGCAATTGCTGCAAATATAATAACCTTTCTTGCAATGCATCGGTCCCTTCTTCTGCTAGCTTAACCATCATCCTTAAAGAAGGTAATTTCACCTCAATAGGTTCTTTGCCATATACTAAATGAAAAGGAGAGAACCCTGTACTTGTTTTCACTGTAGTCCTATATGCCAAAGAGCACAAGGCAACTCCAAGTCCCAAGTTTTCCATATGTTTGAGTCATTTTAGTGAGGATTTGGACAAGATCTCCATTAAACCTTTCATTTAAACCATTACATTGTGGATAATAAGGAGTTGCATAGTTGTGTTTGATCTTAAACTTGTCACATAAATATTTCATAATCTCACCTCGAAAACTTGGCCCCTATCTAAAAGAAGTTCCAATGGCATCCCAAACTTGCAACATATATCTTCATAAATGACCCTTGCTACATCTTTATTGGTTATATGTTTAACCGCTTCTTTAGCTTCTTCCCAGCATGAGAGATAGTCTACTGTGGTAAGAATATAGCATTTTCCTCTTCCTATGATAGGTAGAGGCCCAAAAGCATCAACACCCCGTTTTTCAAAGATGTCAAAAGCTAAAATAGTACCTCTTGCTTTAGCCTTGAGGACCTTCTTTCCCATAGATTGGCATGAGAGATAGGATTTGCACCAATGATGTGCATCCTTTTGAATACTAGGCTAGACATAGCCTTCCTGCATAATTTCATGCAATGTTGTTTTCACAGCAAAGTGCCCTACGCATGTGCCTTCATGATTTTTCTCTAAGATTCGATAAATTTCTTCTTTCCATGGTATTCTTGTGAGAATCAGATTTTCACCCTTCACAAACAAAACATCTTGCAGTAACCTATACTTGCTGGCTTTCCTTACAAAGGAATACTTTTTGGATTTGTCTAGTTCCTTTAGAATTACACCTATTTGTATGAACTCTTCCTCCTTGGAAAGAGTTTCTCTACCCAAATATAATGGTGTGTCAGCTTTAATTACAAATGTCTCTATAATCATGTCCTAGGCTACAGCATGTGCATCTTCATTAGAGTCCCTAGTAATGTGTCTTATACTCCAGGCACTTCAAATTTTCTAAGTAGAGCCCAAACCTGAGAGCATAAACTCTTCAATCTAGTATTCTTGCCTTGTCAGACACCAAGCACCTGCTTTACCACCACCAAAAGTGCATCCCTTCGAGTTCAAAGTCTCTGAATACCAAGTTGAAGACACATTCGTAAGTGTGCTTGAAAAGTCTTGTATTCCACTTCATTATTTCTTTGTACATCTATTTTGAGTCCTCGCTTCTTTTCATTAGGCCACCTTGTGAATCGTATATAATAACCCCTTTCGAAGCAACATTATGACTCTTTCTATAAGAACCATCAAAGAATGAAAGATGAGCATTAGTGATTTTTTTCTTCTATCTTGGGTCCCTTTAGTGCTTCTTCTTTAATAAGCAAAGGACTCTCTTTGTAATAAGTAAGCAAATCAGCTAATGTAGCTCATGTACTTTATTCCACAAGGAAGGAAAATCAGAATTCTTGAAGCTCCACCACCCACATCATAAAATCTTTGGACATAAACACTCCATTTATCAACTGAGGAAGTAAGGTATAACTAGTGAGAAACACAAAAGGCCTCGGCAGGAGATAATGCCTAAATTGTCTATATGCATAAAACACACTAACCATTACAAGCTTAGCTTTTGACTCTACTCCAACAATAGCTAGGCTTCATGTAATGTGAATTCCTTCCTTTTTGTAGCAACATGGCACCAATGGTGTTCTCACCCACAGAAGGGTTTACATAGAACATTTGTTCAAAATATGGCACCGACAAGGCTAAAAAAGCTCCTAATACCTCCTTTATTTTAAGAATAGTTTCTTCACACTCTTCGGTCCAATCCAAAAGATCCACTCTTGCTACTTTTTGCAAGGGATACAAAAGTTGCGAAACCAGAGAAATAAAACGAGACATATATTTTACCTTTTGGATATAGGTAGCTAGCTATTTGGTATCTTTGGGAGATGGCAACAACATCAAATCTCTAGCCTTGTCAGGATCCACTTTAATCCCATTTTTTGATACAATGTGGCCTAATAACTTCACCCTTGGCTAAGCTAAATGACATTTTTAAGGATTCAATTGCCCCCCTCCCCCCCCCCCCACTTTCATCATATTTTTGGAAAGCTAGAGAAAGCTTGTTACAATGATCATCCCTGCTGCTATGAATAAAAAAATCATCAATGAAATCCTATAAAAACTTCCCCAAGTATGTTGATAGAACTTGATTCACCCGTCTTTAATAATGTGCATGAGCATTTGAAAGAACAAAAGGCATACATCTATTACAAAAGCATCCCCATGGAGTTATAGAAGTTGTTTTCTTCTGATCCTCCTCAGCTATTCACATCTGAAAATAACCTCAAAAACCATCACATACACTATATTGTTCATAACTAGCAGTAGCATTCAAGATTTCATCATCAATAAAGGGCAAAGGATAAGGATCTTTCTTTGTCACCGCATTCAAGGGTTTGAAGTCAACACAAACCCTCCATTGTTTTTCCTTCTTAGGTATCACCACCATCGGGATGACCCACTCAACTATATCCACCAATGTAGATGAAGTTTGCACGAAGTGATTTCTCCACATCTTCTTTCAAAGCATGCAGCTGCTCTTCTCCTAACCTTTGCAACTTTTGCCTTATAGGCTTAGCTCCTTCCTTCAAGAAAATTCATAAGTCCTCTCCTTTGAAACCATGGATCTCCTCATATGATGTAATGAACAAGTTAGGGAATTTCCTCAACATTTGAAATACTGATCTCTTTCATTTTGAGTTAAATCTTTGCACAACATTCCTTCCAATAATGCTTGCTTTTCCGAAGGCTCCACCTTTGGTTGCATTAAGTCTTCAATATGTTCATATGGCCCATACATAGCTTCTTCTTCATGGAGGGGCGCTAGATCAGGCTCAAATCCTTGCGATTCTGCCAGGATAAAAGAAAATTCCCCTTCATCAAAATCACTTCATTGTCGGTGCTTGAATCCACATCATTAGATTATGACCCATCCTCACTACCTTCCTCCATCTCTTGCTCCATCATTTTCCATTTCTCATGGTTGTTTACTAACCGTGTCAAACTACTTCTTTTCCCCTTTTTTATTGTGAAGGATAATACATCCCCTCCTCCAATCTTGAATAGCTCCCAAATCTCTCAGCCATTGACAGCCTAAGATCAGTGGAAATGCTCCCAAACCTAGAGGCATAACATGACTATTGACCAAAGCCTTAACTTCAAAGACTGCTACCTCCATGTTCTTGATCATGCCTAAGCACTGCACTTTTTGATGGTTAGCCATTCAGATCTTCTTGTAATTGTCAATCCTAGTTGCTCTACACAAGGCTAAGTTATTACACAAACTTGAGAACCTCCATCAATGTAGACTTCTCCAATATTTTTTCCTTTATGGCCAAGCATCCGTTGTAGGGAATAACCTCTCCTCACTTTGGTTCTCTTGGTGGATTGCTTCCATTTTTTCCTTAATTTAGGGGCTATCCCAAGCAATTTTCCAAAAGTGATGTTTTCCTTTTGCTCTACTAAGTCAGGTTGTAAACTAAAACTTTGTTCTCCAACCCCCAGTGAAAGATCTGTGAACTAAAATTTTCTACAAGGCTTCCTTACTTTCTTCACTTTGACATCATCACCTTCTTTGTTTTTACCCTTCTTTTTGCTAGGTACAGCTCCATTGGTTCCCTCCCTTTTCCATACTAGCATCAAATTAGCCCCTTCAGTTGACTCTACTCTGATTAGGCTAGCCACCTTCTCTTTTGATGTCAAACCACTAGGTCCAGAACCACTTTTGATCTCTAGAGCATAATCCTTTGAGCGATCTGGAAGATGTGGAGATAGTGGTAACATATCCCCACCCATCCTTTTGGGCTTATCACATTCATAACTACAATGTCTTAGCTCTTCGCATGTAAAACATTTTGGCATCCACTTGGGCATGTAAACACCGCATCCTCTACAAACTTGATGTTGCATGGCATCTCCATTAGTGTAACCACCATGGCTAGAAGTACCACGGCCTCTTCCACTATTGTTCAGCATATTAAGACTAAGATTCTTCATCAAATCCACCAATTGATGCATCTCATGTCGAAGAGGATCAATCCCTTCTGCTGTGACTGTAGTTGATCTTTGGGTTGCCGGTGGCTCCCTTGTAACCATGGAAGCTTGGTCCCTTGGTACTTTCGGATGGCATGTCCATCTGATTCAATTTCTCTGCCTTCCACTCCTTATTCTTTGCCACTTCAACTGCCTCATCAAAAGTCCGAGGCTTATTCAATTCCACTTTCCATCGTAGTTCCTCTTTTAGGTTCCGCATGAAGATGTCCTTTTTCAACATAGCGCGGGTGGGCGTTCAGTTCTAAGGGCTAAACACCAACTATCCCACAACATACTCAAAACTTTTAAGAAGTCTTCAACCTTTTCATGGCTTTTTTGAGCTCACTCATGAAGTTCATGCCACACCTTGTCCGGATCTTCAACTCTTTGATATGCCTACAAAAAGGCTTGACGAACCCTATCATAAGTCACAACAACTAGGGGCTGGGCTATGCTTACCGTCAAAGCCATAATTTAACTTCACCCTTAATACAATATTGAAAAATTTACAACTGCATTGCTAGATCATTTTTGTCAGTTGTAAGACATGCGAACTCCAAAGCGTCTATGAAGTCCTCAGATCGTCCATGAAATTTAGGAAACCTTAGTGCCATTTGTTCTTCAAGTAGGTCACTTGTGCTAGAAATTCCTCAATGGGGTCATCAGAAAGATGACATATTTTTGTGGTAGGGCTACACTGTATCTCTATAGCTCCTCTATCACTTTGATCACAACACTACAGTGCTCTATATCCCCCAAACCGACCCAGCATAACTGATCCATCATCAACCATTCACACTTTTGTGCATCAAAATCTACCAAAATATTAGGAGGCACCAGAAGGATGAATGGGTGAAAACTTGGTTGTGTCTTGGATTGCCCTTGTACCAACGGGTCGTCACACCCAATGCCTCAGAATAAAAATAGTGGCCTCGTTAAGCATTTTATACCAACACATGGCCATGATCGTCTCTCCACCACAACAGATGTAAGCCAACATTTAAAATTCAACCCAACACCATCAATAAAATAGAGCTTAATGTAAGCCAACATTTAAAATTCAACCCAACACCATCAATAAATTGTATTGAATGGACAAGGGACTTCAAAGACAGAAGCATTTTTCATAGAATACCAGTAGAGGATTAAAACAATAGTATTTCTCATACTTCAACCCATTTGCAGAAAAGGAAAGATACAGTACCATGACAGTCAATGGTGATTTTAGTGACTCCTTTTTGTGTAATCCAGGATTAGATTTCTACGAGATAAGCATTTTATACTACCCATAATACTGGCTACTTAGCATATCACCTTTCCTCACACAAGACTTCAAAGGCTTTGCATTTGATTGGGTTTTGTACAGCCATGCAAATCCGTTTTCTAAGAGACCACCTTCTCATTCACATCCCCCTCTCTGTTCTTCACTAATAACAACACTTTTTCCCACCCCTCTCCCCAAAATTTTGCTTGCCTTCCTTCTTCTCTCTCTTTCCATCTCTGGCAACTGTACATCCCTCACATGCGGCACACAATTGCTATTTTCTATCATCAGAAATGGCCAGCTTAACTCTTGTCCACACGTTGTCCCCATGCAGGCGACTTGAAAGTTTCTATTTTCTATTTCCTCAAAGGTATATTACCTTTATAATTAATATTTTTATGATGTAAACTCTTTCAAAGCTCCCTCACTAATCATAAGGTCAGACCCATCAGTCAATATCGTGTGGATCCAAATGGTCCTTGTCTTTAAAATCACCATTGAGAGCAAAGACCATCCCAGCACAAGACAAGAAACTCTTGCCCTCAAGACAGGACAACCCGAAGCTTAGTGTATGAATAGACCACCTGTTCAAGAGCAAGACCCTACCTCTCCCACACATTCACAGAGAAGCCTTACTTCGAGGCTCCGCGACTTTATTCTAGGAAACACACAGTCACCTAGGGCGAGAGGTATGGAACATCAACAAGAAAGTGAGCCCAGGCTCTCTAGATCCTAGAGCGGAAATAGGGCAAAGCGAACAACCACCAATTTGGAAAGCCATGCCTATCTCAAGAGTGGCTGATTCATACAAGGCCCAAAGACCCATATAAAACCTAGGGCCAGGTCCATCTTCCCAAGGACCAGAAACATTATACCAGAGAGAAAGGGCCTACCCGACCCAGTCTCATCAGCCCAGTCCACCTGTATATGAATAGTACCCACCATAGGGAGCATACCCAGAGTACCACATGGGACCATAAGGGGCATAACCTAACCCACCCATAAGACAAGGGCCACCAATGGTCTATTATCGCTTGGTCCCACTCCTCCTCCAATCATTCCTCAACTAACACCCTCTCGAGCCATGGCAGGGCTAACACTAGAAATGTTAAGATTAGCCATGGAAATAGAGGGGGTGGTCGCGGGCATCACTTCCCTAGCCCCAACTCAACCTGCACACCAAGACCCAGAATAGAGCGGAATATACTCGAAAACATCTCAAAGCTAATCACTAAATTTGATGGGACTAGAGACCCCATCCCACATTTGGAGATGTGTTTAACCAAATCTATGAAGCCTTTGGCCACGTGGAAGATCAAGTTAGGTGAGTCTTTTGGCCTCACCCTAGACAGTAAAGCTGACCAATGGTTTAGATCCTTGAAAGCTGAGGAACAAGGCCACCTTTGAAACCTTGAAAGAGGATTTCAAGGTAGGATATTCTCATAAGGGTACCAGATGGAGTCCAACGGTGGAACAACTACACAACGTTAGACAAAGGGATGGTGAAACCATCCCAAACTATATCAATAGAGTCAGATACCTCCACTCCCACTGTAGTGCCAGAGATAAGTTCTCTGATGAAAGGTTAATACGGAGATTTCTGGAAGGTCTGGATGACGTACCCTTACATAATTCATTGTATACCTTGACCCATACCTCCTTCGAGCAATGTTGCAAGAGTGTTATGGACTTTGAGGACAACTTCAAGGGAACACATTCCCAAGAACTTCATGAGGGTACATCAGAAGCCTCATTTAAGACCACTAGTACAAAATCTAATGGAAAGAGAAAAGAGTCCACATCTGGACAGCAAGTTCAGTTGGCCTAATGCAGTAAATGACCCAGTATTGGAGAGCCAGCGAAGGCTGGGATCAGGTTGGCCAACCCCATCTCTATTCAAAGAGGGAGCTAGTATGGTGCCCAATCTATCGAGCTAACCACACCAACACACAGTGTCCACATTTGTGACCCCATCCCACCGTCTATTGCAAATATTGTCAAAGATGGAAAAATCACGAAGTCATGAACTACTATCAGCAAAGGGCTGCTCAAGCCCATGCTCTAGCTCAAGCCTCGCCTGCAAACCCCCAAGACAACCGATGGCTCTCCCAACTCACCTGCTCTTCACAATGCACCTCAACCAAGCCAAGAAGTGGCCTAGAGAGGAATTCTAAGGGTACCTGAAACGTCCTTACCACCCCCAGTTCTCCCACCTCAACCCCCATTGTTGCCACAAATCACACATGTTTGTCAGCTAACCTTGACGGTGCTCTTTGGCACCACATATCTCAACATTTAGTTCTTTCTTGGTTGACTCAATTTGATGATTATTTTGTTGGTGAACACTTCTCCAAGGAAGATAAAATAAAGTGTACTACTAATCCTTTGAGTGATCAAGCTTCATTGTGTGGTGAAATGCACTTCGCATGGGTCCTACCAAGCCTCTTACATGGGATCAATTCTGAGACAAATTCAAGTCTAGTTTTCTTCCTCCATAATTCCACCTTCACACTCGTCGAGCATGGAATCTTTTCTGCATGATAGATCGTGATACTGTTTCTTAATACACGGAGAGATTTTGGCTAGCTTCGAATGCTCGAGGATGTTCTTGAAGAGTCACTCCAACAAAAGTATGAAGATGGTCTTGAGACAACTATTCAAGCGGATGTGAACATGTTCAAGCCAACTTCTCTTGATGATGCAATCTCTCTTGCTCATGATTCTGATTGCAAGAAAGGTTTGCCTCGTCAATTACCTCGCAGTGGTTAGTATACTTCTCCACTCAATTGACAATCTTCTTTCGTGGGGAATCAAGGTTTCAGATCTTCTTTTTGACACTCTCAATTTTATCAATCTCCTTCATCATAACAACGACATCCATGGAATGGTAATAATGGTAATTTTGGTAATGGTAGTAGCAATGCACACACTTTTTCCAATTCAAATGTAAAGAACAATTTTAATACTACCACCCCAAGCAATGTATACCCCAAACCCAGTTCTAATCATAATAGTAATGGACCCACTCCTCACCCTACCCAACCTCGTCAAGGTAATAATGTGCCTGCTTGCTTTAAGTGTCATCGAGTGGGACATCGAGCTGACAATTGTACTTTTCGTTCTACTCAAGTGGCACAACTCCACAATATCGAGGACGACACATACTACGATAGTGATGGTGATACGGCTCCAGATTAGACGAAAGATCAACTCAACAATGAAGAAGTGGGTACGCAAAGCGAATCGACAGGTACTTCAATCACTCCTCACTCGTTGCTTCGTATGAAAGAATCTATTCATGGAAATCATATCACTATTTTGCATGATGATGGTAGTACACATGATTTTATTTCTGAAAAGGTAGTTTGTAGGTTGCATTTGGAGACTCATCCTTTGTGTTATAAGGTTAAATCTGTATTTCAAGGCACACGCCACACAGGAACTCGTGAAGTTTGTGACCTTGAGATACAAATTGGACCTTATAAACAAAAAACAAACTTTCTCATTACACCTTTGCATTCTAGTGACATCATACTTGGTATGCCATTTAGACATGAATTCAATCCTCCACATATTGATTATTCCATGCATACTATGGATTTCACACATAATGGTACTCTCATACAATTAGTTGGTGATCGTTCTCTTGAGATGTATCCATTATTATCCCATACCCAAGCTAAACGTGCACTTCGGGAGCAATTACGTACATACATGATTTTAGTTAATGAAGTGCAAGCATATGAAAATAATCTCACTCCTTCTCAGCAAACATTCATGGCTAGGTTTGAGGATTGTTTTGTAGACGATTTACCTCCTACCTTACCTCTTTCACATCCTGAAGACCATACTATAGAGATTATTCCAGGTAGCCAACCACCTCATAGAGCTCCTTATCATACAAATCCTCTTCAACAAAAAGAAATAGAATGCCAAATTAGAGAATTATTAGACAAGAAACTTATTCGACCTAGTAGTTCTCCTTTTGGTGCACTTGTTCTTCTTGTTGAAAAGAAAAATAAGACTTACTGCATGTGTATTGATTATAGAGCTCTCAATAAGATCACAGTTAAGAATATACATCCCATCCCTTGTGTTGATGATTTGCTAGATAAGCTTAAAGGTGAATCTGTCTTTAGTAAATTTGATTTGAAATCTGGATATCATCAAGTTTGAATCACTAGTTCTGACATTTATAAAACTGCTTTTCGTACTCAAACTGGTCATTATGAATTTTTGGTTATGCCTTTTGGTCTAACCATGCACCTGTTACTTTTGCACGCATGATGAATCGTATATTTCTTGACCATCAGAATTGCATCATTGTTTTCTTTGATGATTTGCTTGTCTTTAGTAAGAATCATGCAGAACATGAAGAGCATCTTACATTAGTGTTTAATCTTCTTAAAGAAAATCAACTTTATGTTAATCCAGATAAAAGTCTCTTTTTCCAAGATGAAATTCAATATTTAGGCCACACTATTTCAGGTTAAGGTATCAAAGTTGATCCAAAAAAGGTAAAAGTCATTAAGACTTGGCCTACTCCATGTGTTAAAGAAGTTAGATCTTTTCTTGGTTTGTTGGCTAGTTTTTATAGGAAGTTTGTTCGTAATTTCTCATTGATAGCACTTGTTGCTTAAGAAAGGTCTAGTTTTTCGATGGGGCGAAAACAAACAAAAATCGTTTGATAGACTAAAATATTTATTGACTCATGCCCCTATCCTCCAACTTCCAGAATTTACAAGGCCGTTCTTCCTCGTAGAGTCACTGATGCTAGTGGCTCAGGAATTGGTGCTGTCCTCATGCAGGATGGACATCCTTTGGCTTATAAGAGTAGAAAATTGACACCTTCTGAACTTTCATATAGTACATACGACAAGGAGTTATTAGCAGTTGTCCATGTCTTCTTATGCATGTGGAAATATTATCTTATGGGTTCTAAGTTTATGATTAAGACCAACCAACAAGTATTAGATATCTTCTTAATCAACCTCTTATCTTAGATCGCCATATTAAATGGGCATCTTTTATTCAGAGCTATCAACTTGGTAAAGAGGATGTAGTTGCTGATGCACTTAGTCGACGACCTTCTATTTCTAACATTTTAGTGCTTGACATTCATTCTTTGCATGATATGTGTGACTCATATGTTACAGATCCTGATTTTTCTAATGTTTAGCACAAGTTAGAATCTAATAATTGGTTGCCTCTTCATGATTATGCATATAATGATGGTTTCCTTTTCTTTCAAAAGCGTTTATGCATTACACTTCCTTATAGATCTTTTATTCTTGAAGAGATGTATCGTCCCTCATATGTTGGTCATCGTGGCATTCTCACTACTCTTCACACCATAGAAGAATATTTTTATTGGCCACAATTAAAACATGATGTTGCTTCTTTTGTATTGGAATGTGTGACATATCAACAAGTTAAAAGACGCCAAGGAAAACAGTATGGACTACTCATGCCTTTACCTATTCCCGCGGCACCATGGGAAGAAATTCCTATGGACTTTATAATTGGTTTACCTACCACATCTTCTCAAAATGATATGATATGGACAATTGTTGATAGGTATAGTAAACAAGCTTATTTCATTGCATGTCGTAAAACATTGAATGCTTCACATGCTGCATAATTGTTTATCAAAACTGTCTTCACAAATCATGGTTTACCTAAAGTCATTATTTCAGATCGTGGTTCTCGTTTTTGTAATCATTTTTTGATGGTATTTTTTTCAAACTTAGGCACTAAAAATAATTTTAATTCTGCATATCATCCAAAAAGTAATGGAAAATCTGAGGCCACAAACACCACTATTTTAGACCTTTAAAGGTCTTACACTATCTCATCTCCTGCAAGTTGGGATCAGTATTTGTATCTTTTGCAATTTGCATTTAATAACACACCTTATACAGCCATTGGCAAAGCTCCTTTTAAGATTTTATAGGGTAAGAAACTTCCAGCTCCAATTACTAGACTTTCTCATGAAGTTCCAGCGGTCGATGATTTTGTCGTGACTCATAACTGTATTTTGGCCGAAGCTCGTGAGTCTATTCTTAAGGCTCAACAAGCTTACACTAGACGGGCTAACAAGCATAGAAGACCAAAGACTTTTGAAGAAAATGATTTAGTTTGGCTTCACATAGAAAACCGCAGATTAAAGTCTATTGAGAAATATCCATCCATTAAATTATCTCCACGATTTTATGGGCCTTTTATAATTATTGCTAAGATCAATGACAATGCTTATCGTTTTTCCCTTCCTAACCATTAGAATATTCATAATTCCTTTCACATTTTTCTACTTCGACCCTTCAAAGGTACACCACCCTCTACCCCCATTTATGAGATGACCCACCTCTCCTAGAGGCTGATATAAAAATTTTAGTTCCTAAAGCAATTCTTGATCGTGAGCAAACTACAACTCACAATGGCAATGTTTATGTCAGATATTTGGTTAAGTACAAGAATCATCTTGTAGAAGAATTTCAGTGGATTCTAGACCATGCCCTTACTACACACGCTACCCTGATCAACTCTTTTCACACACAGTTGCAGTGAATTTTACACTTGGTATTGAGACCGGTGTACTCGTGTGAAGGTGACCGATTTGAGGTATCACACGATTGGTAATTTATTTTGGTATTTGGCATTGGTATGTGTGAAGGTCATCGATTTGAGGTATCACACATGGTTATTTTTCGTGCAAAGCTCACCGAATTGAGGTATTGCACGAGGTTTTTGTTGAAAATACAAGTGAATAGGGTGTGTGCAGGAACAAGCCCTTAGTTAGAGGCTATAAAAGAGGATGTGTAAATGTGAAAGAACCTGTGAAAAGGTGAGAAGAATCTACTGGGAGAGAATAAAGGGTAGCATGAGAAGATTTAGGAAGTGTGGAGATATTCTGGGAAGTGTGGAGATATTCTGTGAGATATTTTGGGAAAAGTGAAGAGGTGAAGAGAATCAGGGAAAAGAGGTGGAGTGAATCATGGAGAAATCAGTGGGATTTGATGCTTGATGTAAACTCTATAAATTGAGGCATTGTCCTAATGAGAATTTGCTGGTTTTTGAGTATCCATGCCTACATTAATCTATTTGTTAATTATGTCTTAATTATTTGCTAATCACTTTGTTAATGATATTGATTCTAGTGTTTGATCCACCATTGCTCATCATAATGCCCTAATTTCAACATGGTATCAGAGCCATGCTAATTTGTGAGCCCATTATCTTGCTAATTATTTTGCTAATTAAGATTAGTGTAAAATTATAATTTTTCCTCTTTTTTCAACTAGCTTCTGTATCCCCAGCCAGTGGAGGAGATCCGTCTCCTTGCACACACAACATTAGCTCAAAAGCTTCTAACCCTAGCTAGCCAACATCATTGGGCTCCAGCCTATGCAAGAAACGCAGCAAACCGCCAACGCGTTGAGGAGAAATCGACGATTTATTAGGCATTGTTTTTCTGAAAAAGTTTTGAGATTTCAGCTTACTCAGTTCAAATGCCTCTAATTCCTCTTAGCCCAAGGTGTTTTCAAGCATGCTCTACAAGCTCGTGAAGACAGAATTCAATTTCATCAAGTCTATAGTGAGATCCAAGCTCTTCATCAAATCTACAGGTGACTTTGGTAAAACAGAGATTTAAGCTTTCAATATTTGGTCAAATCTTGTGTTTATTGGCTTAATCCTCTACTAGACTCATTGTTATTGATGCCTTTGAAAGCATTTGAGCTCATTTGAAGTCTAAGGCACCAGATCTGGACTCCCCGCATACTCTATTTTTTGCACACAAAATAGTGGATTAATTTGCTAATCAATGTGATTAATCAGTGCTAATCACTGTACTTTGGTGCAATTGAGGGTTTAAATTAACCATTAGGTATCTGATACAGATCCCTATAACTTCAGATTTCAATTCGGAGTTGGTTTGATACTCCAACCATTCCGTACAAATTGGTTACCCTTGATTTAATGTAATTTCTGGAAAAATTATGTTGATAAATTTGTGATAATCATCATTTTACATTTAACCCTTGGTTAATGCCTGTAAATCTCACTCAAATTCAAGATTATTCATAGCCAGAGTTGCATTTGGGAATGTGCATAAGAATGAATGCTATACGCATTATGTATTGGGCACATTGCATCAGTGTAAATATGGGATCAGACACTGCTCTTGTCCAGAATAAGGCAAGAGGTAAGACCTCCCGCATAAATTTGGGTTTGCATTGCATAATGACACAAGATAAACAGAAAAAGCCCAAAAGAACTGTCAACAAAATGTTTAAACATGTTGCTCACATGGAGCAAGAAGACCTGACAGACGAGCTCATGGCCCCAGCCATGAAAGAAGAAGAATATCTCTTTCCAAGAAGAAGATCCACACCAAGAAGATCTAAAGGAAGAATTGAAGGAAGACATGGACACGAGAAGAGAAGCTGCCACAAGAAGAGAAGCTGCCCCAAGAAGAGAAGCTGCCCCAAGAAGACTGAAAGAAGAGACGGACGCGTGGAGAGAAGCTGCCACGACAAGAAGACTGAAGACAAGAGAAGATGTGAGGCTCCAAAGAGTGAGGAGCCATGTGAAAATCTCTAAGAGAGAGAGAGAGAGAGAGAGACCCCACAACCCAATGTAACTTGCCCCAACAAAGTAAAACCACCTCTGAGCCACCGATGATGTAGGCCATGTGGTAGATGTATGTGTGAGCACTTTAGTCAAGGTCGCAGGCAACTATAGTAAGCCTTGGACACATAGAGAGAGAGAGTGTCAAGGACTATGAGTTTAGGGACTCGAGGCACTGGTCGCACGCTATCAAGTAAGGGGAGGCAAACTTGGTATAGGCCCTAGGGTCTAGGTGTACTAGGAGTATTCACTTGAGGGGAGGTGTTAAAAATACAGGTGAATAGGGTGTGTGCGGGAACAAGCCCTTGGTTAGAGGCTGTAAAAGAGGATGTGTAAATGTGAAAGAACCTGTGAAAAGGTGAGAAGAATCTACTGGGAGAGAATAAAGGGTAGCATGAGAAGATTTAGGAAGTGTGGAGATATTCTAGGAAGTGTGGAGATATTCTGGGAAAAGTGAAGAGGTGGAGAGAATCAGGGAAAAGAGGTGGAGTGAATCATAGAGAAATCAGTGGGATTTGATGCTTGATGTAAACTCTATAAATTGAGGCATTGTCCTAATGAGAATTTACTAGTTTTTTAGTATCCATGCCTACATTAATCTATTTGTTAATTACCTACTAATTACGTCTTAATTATTTGCTAATCACTTTGTTAATGATGTTGATTCTAGTGTTTGATCCACCATAGCTCATCACAATGCCCTAATTTCAACAGTTTTGATATTGTGGAATCAGATTTTCTGTGATGGATATTTTGCATTTAATATTTTCTTTCATGCAAAGGTCACGGAATTGAGGTATTGCATGTAGTTGTTTAAATATGCAAAGGTACCGCCTTTGAGGTATTGTATGTAGTTGTTTAAATATGCAAAGGTACTGCCTTTGAGGTATTGCATGTTTAGCAACTGAGGACAGTTGCTTTTCACACCAGGGGGAGGAATGTTGGAATTATTCGAATTATTTGGCATTTATGGATTTATTTGATGGATATTTATTTTATGTGCAAGCGAGACTAATCACCTCTAACTTGTCACATATTTTGAGCTTATATTTCAATGTCTGTGCAAATCAGTGGGGTAGGGTTAGTGTGCGGGATGTGTATGGATCCATTGGGCTTGCTTCGACAAAAAATTATTGACGCATAGCGCATGGTGATTATTTATGATCGTCAGCAATGACATTGATATTTTATGTGCACATTATTATGTAACATTTTGATATACATTAGTTCTATTTCATAAGTGAACCTTAGAGTGTTCACACTTTTGTATTTAGGCTTATGCAAGCCCAAAGTGGAGATCCATATTTTTGGCTACATGTATTTTTGGCTCTTGCTTTTTGTACAAGGAAATATATTTAAATACACCATGAAGAGGATGTGAGCCACTCTTATGGTGGGGGAGATTTAACCCATTCTTGTGTCGCATGCATAAGCTTTCATCTATTTTGAGTTTGAGTATTTCTTTCAAGTTGATTTTTATAGAGGGCCAACCATGAGCTTCCAATAGTTATGCATTGGATACAATTGGGAACACTAATTGGATGATCTTGGATACATATTGATGCGTTGTGAATGCCTTGCAATTATAAGAGGAGTTAATGGGAATTAATAATTCTATTTGCTTATATTGAGATTCGACTCTAAAAGCAAACAAAATGCTGTCAAAATTTTTGAAATTCCTTGCACCCTAAACTCTAAATTTAGTCATAGGGGTTTTTAGGTCTTACCTAGAGCTTTATACCCTCTTGTAGTGCTCCATAAGTACTTCGCCATCAAGCTTTAAAGATCTTGATTCCGACGTCATTTGGGGGGTGAAATTAGGGTTTACCAAAAATTATGAGAAATCCTAATTCAGTCACAAGCCCTAGATTGTGTCACAAGGGTCTTTACATATTCTTTTAGTACTTCATTAGACCTTCCAATCAAGCCCTTAACTCTTCGATTCCAGTATCATTTGTTAGGTCAAATTGACAGTTGACTTTTTGACAAAAGTCAAAACAAAGCTACTTTGACTTTGGTCAAATATTTTGGGAGGATGATAGTACTTGCTAAGAAAATCCCAACAAGCTAAAGATTATCAAAATCGGGTTAGTTTTAGTCATCTTATAGCCTATTTTCCATTTTCAACAATACTTCAAAAACCCTAAAACAAAAGGTATAGCGCACATCCAAAATGAAATCCAGGGTGGCATACGCATTTTTCTCTCCATTTGCGGACATGAAAAACTAAAGATCATCAAATTTGGAGTCTGTTTGAGCAAAATATGGTATATTTTATGTTTTGGCAGTTTTTGACCGCATAGAGCAGAGTGCTAAACCTTAATTTTGTTCAAGAGGGGTGTTAGTTATGTTTTGAAAGAAATCATTGGCAGTTTTGGCAGTTTTTGACCGAATAGAGCAGAGTGCTAAACCCTAATTTCGTCAAGAGGGGTGTTAGTTATGTTTTGAAAGAAATCATTGGGTTTCAACCCTTATCCCATAAGCTTCACGATAAGATTTCAACCTCGTCAATCAGATTCCAGAATCATAATTTGGATCAAATCTTGTACAGGGAGCATAGTTGACCAATTTTGGCTGTTCGGGAGTCATGGGTGACTATGATAGTGAGGATGATGAAAGTTATTATGGGGATGAAGATGGTTATAATACCAATGATAGTACTTGCAATGGAAGTTGTACATGGATGAGGAAGATTGCATTGAAGAGGATACTTCTGATGGTGGTGATAGTGGCAATCATGAAGATTCAACATGCATGGATAATGATCAATGTGATGAAGATTATGAGTATGATCGTCAAGGGCATACGGGAGGTATGGATTTTGATGATTATGCCTACAAGAATCAAGTTGGCTATGATCCTTCCTTGCTATGAGGTCACTCTTAGCAATGGTGATTGGAACCCAATTGAGAGTGATCTTACGAACTCAATTGATAAGGATAGTGATAGAGGATTTTGATGACATGCAAGTAAGAAGCAATGTTTTTACCAAGCAACCTTCTTCAAGCATATATGGTGTACAAGGACAAGGCTTCTCTAAGCAAGGGGCCAACCGAAGACTCTTCATTTTCGAAGGCAATGGATGGAAATACCTATCAAAGGCCTTTACCAATTGAGAGTCAAGACAAAGGACAATATGATTTTGAAGACAAAGGACAATATGATTTTGAAGACATAAGGATTATAGAACATTATGGTGGTAATGTTCAAAGTCAAAAGGTTGTGGATGAAAAAGCAACACCCACGATAAACTTGGTTTAAAGCACGCCAACCTGATCTAATCCTACGACGGGGTATAAAATAGCCAATAATCTTGTACATTTGATGATGTAATGTAATGATGCGGGATCGAGGTCCATAAAGCACCATCTTCCTTACAACTCCTAACTTTCCTAAGATCATGTAATGTAATGATGCGGGATCGAGGTCCATAAAGCACCATCTTCCTTACAACTCCTAACTTTCCTAAGATCATGGCAAGAGAGATATTCTCTTTCAATCGCTCGGTTTCACTAGCATGATAAAAAATATGCTGTCCAACCCACTCTTTGAATCTTTGTTTTGCTAACACACACAAAACACCGAGCACACACACCTATCCACATGATATCCACACTTGCATGCACATGCACACATGTTTACATATGCACGCATGCACATAGATAATCCTAAAACATTATACATGCGCAACTTGCACATGCACACACACAACATGTGCACACCCATGAGCACAAATACACACTTGCACGCATGTACACACCCTCTGAACATACACACCCTCTCTACAAAACACAACCCTCCCCCCCCTCAAAATCAAAAAAAAAATCCCCCCTCTATTAAAAGTTTGAAATAAGCCTCCTCTAAAAACATTTTCCCAAAAAACTTCCTACCCTTTTTATAATTTAAAAAAAGCGAATTAGAAAGGAGATTGTAGCAAGGTTTGGGAAAAGATAGGTTCTACTTAGCCTAGAACTTGTTCAACTTCATGAACAACCTTTTCAAAATTACGAGAAGGAAAAAAACTTCTTTAAAAATTACAAGATTTAGTTATATTTTGGAGAAAATATAAAGAAAATGCTTGCACAAAATGATAATTTCCTCCTCAACCATGGGCAAAAAGGATTCATGTAAGGTTCAATAAAAAGAGTTTCCCGGATTGCAAAAAACCGTCGAACACTGCATTATGGCCATGCACAGGCCACATGTGCCAACCGCGTGGCACCTCGAGGTAGCCAAAAAGAGCCACCATCTATGGCCAGGAAGAGCGCCACCTCATCGCCATCTACGGTCAAAAACTAATCTACAGCTAAACAACCCTTATCATCATCTATGGCCCGCGCCTTGCATCGACACCGCCTGAACGGTTGCATCACACAGGCATCGACTCCGTTCTCTCGCACATGTGTTCTCTCGTCCAATATAGTAAGTCTCATCGATGATTTGTTTTGCTTCTTTCTTCACTTGGGGTAAAGCTTTGATGGAATAATCTTGCATTTCCAACTGGGCAGCATCCATGAATGGTGTTGGAGTAGAGTCATCTCCATTATTATTTAGAGCCCTTGATTTGCTTTCAGCTCTTGATGCAACCTCTGGCCATGGTTGTTCCTACAGCTCTGTTTGTTGTCTCTTCTACTCCAGTGTGCTTTGAACAAGAGAATTATGTGCTTTTAATCATCTAATAGCAGTCAGTTTTTGAAGAAATTATTGGTTGTTCTGAGTGCTTCACTCTCTTGAATTTGACGGGGTGGCATGTTACATCCCCCCAATCAACAATTTCTTTCTTTGTTTCAGTGAGCTACTTGTTCAACTGAATGTTTTGGTGTTAAGCTTGTGTGAGTTGAAGTTATGTCTGCATGTGGGTCGGCGGTCTTTCCGTGTGAGTCCTTTGGAGCTCTTTCTATTCATCTAAAGTGGTCAACTTCTTGTTTTCTTCTTTGATATTTGGTCTAATGGGTTGCTACCACTTTGTTGTTTTAATATTCAGCCTTTAGCTAAGTAACGCAACTTTGTAGATTATCAATGTGATCTTTTATTTATGCGGGCCAGTCCTCCACTATTGTTGTGCTATTTGTTTTTCAGCTTCTTTAGCATCTTTTAATATAATCTTTTATGTAGTAGGCAGGTCCTCCACTTCTTTTGATTGTATGTGGCCAAGAATTCCATGCAGATCTTGGTATTGACATGGCAGTCAATTGCCTTGGCATACCACTTGCTACAGCTTTTTTTTTAAATTTTGGCGACTACTAGAAGGGAGCAAAGTACTCCGTGGAGGACCCCTCATATCCTCTACAAAGCGAGGGCAAGGTAACCGGGGATCGAACCTGGTACCTCCAGGTTACAAGCCACCCCTATCAACCGCTAGAACAAATGCTCGACGTTACTTGCTATAGCTTTTCCGCGACATCCTCGTCTTAGCAGTAAATGGTATTGAAAGTACACCTTTTTGTTTTGCACTTTTTCTTTGTCCAGTAGTATGCTCCCCTACACTTTTTCAATGAAGTCCCAAAGGCATGTTATCTTCTTCTTGATGGGTTTTTGTGGTGTGCGCTTGGCCTTATGCTTTGTTAGAGTCTTCTCCTTGGATGCATAGTCTCAGTCGGATGCCATCTTGTTGCAAACATCGAGCAACAGTTCAACCTCTTGAATTTTAGGTCGATAGAAGCCTTCTACATCCTTTTGTTTCAGTCTTCGCATCGGGACACACATGCCTTTGGCCATGTGTGTATGGGGGTTTCCATTTGGTAATCATGGTGGGATTGGGACCTTACAATACCAAGGTCTATTTAGCTAGGTCAGAGTGATCTTTTCCAGTCATATTCACATAGTTTTTTACTCTCTAGTTCCTTCCAGGAGATCTCGGTCAATGGGTGTGACTGACATGGTGCTTAATCACCACAACATGTGAAATTTTGCTTATCCTTTTCATTTGGACATCTTCCATACAATTGGTTAAGCCTATGTGAACCTATTCATGGTGCCAAACCCTAACTCTAGATGATGTGATTATGCAGGTTTTGGGTCACAACCATTATCAGCAGGATGGGGTCATGGGATATAGTCATGGGACATGACTACACAATCATGGGCATGATTGCCGATCACCGGCATGACTTTGAGTCGAATTATGGAAGTCATTTTGAAGCATTGCTAGTGCAATTGGTTAATTGGCAAGGTCAACTAGACAACTAAGGGAGATACATGTAATTTTTTACCTACTTGAGTAGGCAACGTGATTATGCAGTCATAGGACATGATTTTCCTTCTATTTTTGAAGTTTTTATTGGTTGTTTTGAGTGGTTCTCTTTTTTTTGAAAATATTGTGGATTGTGTCTACTTCAACAGAATGGGCTACTTTTATAAATACATCCAATATCCATTTGAACATAGACAGAAAGGGATATTTGATGACATTGACCAAGAACACGCACAAATCATGACATACATTGTGGAGAGAGGATAAGAAACCATAGACCTTGCACAAGTTTAGGTGACGTTCCTACTTGCTCACACAACAGGTAGTTGTGTGAGAGTGAAGTCAAGAAAACACGATGATGGAGATGTAGCCACACACATTGCTCACAACACAGAACTTCAAAGAAAAACGTGTAAAAATCATGGTTGGTGACATTTTAAGGCCAAGTCATAAATGGAAGGTTGTTGGGTGCCATGTGGCAAACCCTAATTGGACATTGAAAGTAATGTCATAATCTCATCATATAGTCATGGAGCCAAATCATGACTTTTAATACTACCACGAAATCACGTAATGGAATCGTGTATAGGAATCACATAACAAAATCACTCCTTTTGATCACATAATGGAATCACGCAACAAAAACACTTAACAGATCATGCAACTCGATAACACCACGGGATGACGCCCATTATCATCGATATCAACCGTAATTATAAAGTTAGGGGTGATCCTAGGATGACCTAAACATGTAGTAATAAACAACACATAATGGTTGACTTCAAGCACGGGTGTGAAATAACAAAGCTTTAACCAGAGTCTCCTCATCCAATTTGTTGGTGCTCAATGACATCAGCTAGCAATTAAGAGGAAGTTTTTAGGTTAGTCCTAACTTCCAATTTGTTGTGCGCAACAACATCAGCTCTAGAAGTGAGGAGGAAGTTAGTATGTTAGTCCTTCCGAGGAGCAGTCTTGTCTTAAGCACACAGTTTATGCCAAGCATACCTTGAGATTGTTCTTGACGTGGTGGGTGGTGGTGTTGTAGACCTAGTAGGTCCTCTTTAGAGCATAGGAATTCCCATTCCATCCATTTTATCAAGATTTCCATTGACTCATTGGCAGGTTCTTGTGGTAACAACTTGAACTCCGAATTGTGTTCTTGTGTTTTTGCCATCATTCCCTTGCCCTTGGAGCAAGCATCCATTGGGATTTCCTATTTTTACTCCATGTTGTTGGGCTAGTGCAATTTTTACCTACGTTTCTTGTGGCTTTGACATAGGTTATTATGGGGCAGTTTGTTGTGGCTTCAACATAGGTTGTTGTGGCATTGACATAGGTTCTTGTGGCATTGACATAGGTTCTTGTGGCTTTAACATAGGTTGTTGTGGCTTTGACATAGGTTATTATGGGGCAGTTTGTTGTGGCTTCAACATAGGTTGTTGTGGCATTGACATAGGTTCTTGTGGCATTGACATAGGTTCTTGTGGCTTTAACATAGGTTGTTGTGGCTTCTCAATCATAGTATTGGGCATAGTTTTGGGCCACTTATAACATTTGAACATTCCCCTTTCGAGGTTGGTTTTCATGTTTCAGTCTTCTTCAACCTTTTTTTTTCTTTGGAACCCAGATTTTGATGTTCCCTTGATAGTATCCTTGGGCTTCCAAAGTTCTTTTACTAGTATCCATAACCTTTTATAGTGCTGGTTTGTTCTTTCCATTTGGACTTTTTTTGTGTTTGGTTTGTCGTCGGTAGAAGCTTTCCCTTAGCAATAGTTATGTTCATATTCACTTTCTCACATTGTTTTGGAGCTTAAATCTATGTTTATCCTTCATAGTACCCTTGGCTCCTTTTAAGAGTTCTTTTGGTACCCACTATTTTTGCAATGGAATGCTCTCAGACTTACCCTATTGAGTGGATTTTTCTTCTTGCTTCTTTTTTTGGTCTATTGTTTTGGGGCTTTCCTTTTTATCTTCTTTTGAGGGGTAGATAGCATGAGTACTAAACTGGTGACCACTTTTTGGAATTCTTGGGTTAATTTGTCGTTTTGTGGCATGGTGTATGGAATCCCTTCATGTTCAAGTTGTGCCATCTTATGAGCCCAGTTGTTGATGGTACATCCCGATACACTATAATCCAACCTCTTCCCATCAACATCTCTTCCTCCATCATCGTACCTACTAGCATAAGATATACCTTTCCAGCAAAGTGATTATTTTTGTTTGACACAAAAACTTTAAAAACTCTAATAAAACTAACTATCCCTGAGTGTATACTCTTAATTTTGGCCCTTGTTAGTTCTAGCTTAGGTTATCCCATTTTGACCCATGTTTTCAAGTTTTGGTGTTTTAGTTTTAGTTTTGCTTCAGCCTCCTTAGCCTTGGCTTCTTCTTGAACTTCTCTTTTCACATTTTCTTTCTTTGTTTTCTTTTATTTCTTTTTATGTTACTGAGCTAGCGTATCTAGAGTCAATGGGCAATAATACTTTTTTAGTTTATTACCATTGATGAAACTTCCATTTTAACTCCATCAATGGTCTTGATACGCATTGACCCTTATTGAGTCAGCTTCATGACTCTAAATGGTCATATCCCTTGTAATTTTAGTTTTTGCCGTTTGTTTGACTTAACTCTATACATCAGCAGTAAATCCCCTTCCTTAAGTTCCTTTGTCTTAAGGTTGTGGACCGTGGTCAAAACATTACATACGTCTATACTTCTCCACCATCATACCATGCATGGCTAACATGCGAGTTTCATTCAACTTTTCCAATTCTAGTATACTTTTCAGCCAATGCATTTTCAATCCACTCTCCCTCACTGCCACCCTTAAACTTAGCACTAGATACTCCATATACCTAGGAACGAATAAAAAACCTAAAATAAAACTAAAAATAACAAATAATTAAATACATGCAAATGCACCTACATGCACATAGCACATACATACACCCATGCCTTCACATGCACTTATGTGCATATATCATTTACATACACCCACGCTTGCATGTGCGTAGTCTCTACTTATGGTAACATACACACACCCATGCTTATACATGCACATTCTCTACTTATGGTAACACACACACGTACATATAGTTTTTTTTTTAAATCCAAAAACAAACTGAAAGAAAGTACCATGTGATGACATAGTGTCATGTATGCCACGTGTTAAAAAAACTTAATTTTTTAAATTATTTCTTATATATATATATATATATATATATATATATATATGTATGTATGTATGTATGTATGTATGTATGTATGTATGTATGTATGTATGTATGTATGTGTATATATGTATATATGTATGTAGAAAGAAGAGAAAGAAAAGAGAGAGAGAGAGAGAGAGAGAGAGAGAGAGAGAGAGGAAAAATAGAAAACAAAAAAGAGAGAGAGAAAGAGAAAAGAAGACAAGAGGAGAGAGAGCAAGAAAGAGATTGTGAGACGAGCTCTATGATTTTGGCTTCACAATTCTCGTCCAAGTTCCTTCATCTCATCCTTTAGCATGAAAAAGTCAACATGGAAATCCAAACATAAAAGGTAGCACAAAATGGCTTGTACACCTACTTCAGAGTATTGTTTGGCGAGACCGAGATGGATTGGGATCATAATGATTCTACTCCAAATTTCTCCATTCAACACTTTCCCAAATTCTAAATGCAACACCTTAAAAAGAAGCTTTCAACACAGTGAAACGTATTTACATATCTAGGTCTACTTTACCTAATTCACCACCCACAA
The DNA here is from genome assembly GCF_041138505.1 of Cibotium barometz. Lineage (NCBI taxonomy): Eukaryota > Viridiplantae > Streptophyta > Polypodiopsida > Cyatheales > Cibotiaceae > Cibotium > Cibotium barometz. The sequence goes on from NC_141054.1 coordinate 18,575,445, forward strand.
ATGAGATGTGAAATATGAGGCATCACATTCTTAGAGAGAGAGGCCAATGCTTTTGCAGTTAAGAGAGAGAAGGTTTCCCTTAGGTAGAAACTAGATTTTGGTTGCTAGGCTGGTGATAACTTATCATCACTTTAATGTTTAGTTATGTGACAACGTATACGGATTGATACAAGTTATCACACAATGACACGAAACCTTCTTAGGTGAACAATCTACAAGTAGAAAGGGTTTTGATGATTAGATTCGCATGAGACTAGGCTTTGGTACACGTCTTGTAAGTCGAGTTAGAAAAATTTTACCCTCAAGAAAATCATTGGTCACGAGACTTAGAGGTCGATGCCTTTGCATTTTCCAAAAGAGAGAAGGGTGCCCCTAGGTCCTTTGCCATGTAAAGGTTAAAAGATAGGATCTATGCCTTTGCATTTTCCAAGGGTGCCACTAGGTATTAATTATTAATTACCCCTTTTCCATGTAAAGGTTAAAGGTTAAAAGGTAGGATCTTTGTTTCCATCAAAGGTTAAAGGCTAAAGGTTAAAAAGTAGGATCTTTGTTTCCATCAAAATTTTACAAGGAAAGGATGCATAGAGCATTTGAAGTCAACGTTCGTTTGAGATGTAGATTGTGAGTGCTCATGTGCAGTACTTTCCATATCCGTTGCGACCCGCTTTTCCTCTTGAGAGCAGAATTTGTTGTGTGCAAGTTCTAATCGCCATATCCTGCATCGCTTGTTTTTGCAATTAGGCCCTTTTTTGGCCCTATGTTAACCCTAAACACCTGATTATGGCAAGTTTCAGAGGTGTTTTGCTCGTCTCGGCAACCCCAAGCAACTGATCAGGGCAATTTTAAAGGTATTTTTCACATAATCGAAATCTGAAAAATCTCTTTTACAGTATTTTGTCGCCCTCTGCACATAGCATATCAGAGAAAGATCCAGCCCTTATTTTGCCTTCTAAAACAGTACTCAGCTGATTAGGGCAAGCGTAGAGATAATTGTACAAAAAAACTTGACTTCCAGGAACCCTGAACAGCTGATGCGGGCAATATAGAATCACTTTATTTTGGCCAATCTACAACCGGTCGGTGCGCGGATCATATGTAGGTGCAGCTATTATGGAGCTTTTCAGATGCTCCCATCTGAAGTGTTGAGCTTTCTTCTATGGAAAGGCCATTTGGGACTCAGAATAACTAAGTAAGTTTTAAACCTGAATTCTTTAATGAATGTCATTCAGGGTAGCCAGATCAGTTGCGGTGAAAAAAAAAGGAAAATTGTTTAACATTTAAATTTGTACGCTGAGTTTTCAAAAAAAATATACAAGGGGTTATTGCAAAAGTTTTATATTTCTTTTCCAGTCTTTCACCCGCTTGATCCATGAATTTTCAATTTTCACTTTTTTGGAGGCTTTTATTCTTCTCAGCAATGTGATCTATGATAGAGTGACTGGTTTAGCACACATGGAGGAAAAAGGCCGGGATTTGTTAACTGAACATGGGCATCATTCCAAAGTAGAGAGGAGGAGGACGAAGAAAGGCATAGTAGTCAATTCTGATAACAGCTTCTTCAAAGCAAGCAAACATGCTACCTTTGTTGGCAAAGATAGGAAGGTTTCTCAGGCAGGATTTTCAGGGCAGGCACTTAACGGCGCCTCAATGGTTGAAGGGGGTGCTAGCATGTGGGAGCTAGGAGGAAGTATCAGATCATTCACAGACAAAGAAGACATCTCACATGTTCCCCGTAATAACCCCTTTATATATGCAAACTTTGGACCGACTTCAGATGAAGTTGTTGGCTCCTTAAAGGAGGGAGAGGTTCAAGAAGTTATACTGTCTGCTGATGGGGTACGGGAGGTCGATAGAATGCCTCTTGTAGTCAGGAAAACCTCTACGTTGGATTCACATGCAGACGATTCTTTCACATGTGGGACCTACACTGTTGCAATGTTTCCTCAAAACAGAATTTTTGAGGAAGTCGATAGCTCTCCAGCATTGCAATCTTTTGATGCTTCTCATTCCGGCTTGTCTACTCTGGAAAGTTGGGGGGAAAGCTCTGAAGGTGCTGCACTATTGCAATCCACTCATGTTTCAGACGCAAAGGTTGGTGTTTCTCATAAAGAAGCCTCCCCTTTGGTTGCTCCATTCAAGATGGATGCTCGCAGTAGATGGAAACGAGCTGCACACACTGTTAAATTCATAAACCACATGGCTGCAAACATAAGGTCAGCATCTACTGATCTTATTGAGGATAGGGCAGTGGATGAAATGTTGCAGCAACAGGCCACACAAGATGATTCTGCTGGGGTTGGGGCCGCTGCTTTTGAAGGTGCAAAGACTGTAGCACGGTCTAGGTCTAAGGGAAGAAAAGGCATGGAGGGATTGCTAGTATGGCAAAACAGGGGTTTTATTACATTCTTCCAAGATTTCTATGTTGCCTGCTTAAAGGTTTGTCTTGATCGAAATTCACATGCTATTACATTTTATCTCCACACATTCATCGGTATCTCTACAGTTGTTGGCTTTCACATGTTTAACATGATAATTGTCATCAATGACATGTGTGCACATGCACACACATGGGTGTGTGTGTGTCCTGCATGCACATGCATGTGTCCTTGCGTGCATGTGCATTTGTGTTTGTGAGCTCAGTGTGTGTGCCGCGGGCACACACACACACACACACATGCAGGGCATGTGAGGGGGGGGGGGGTGTGCGTGCGTGCGCACTATTTGTGACCCAGCCGCTCAATAGCCACACACACACACACACACACATGCAGGGCATGTGAGGGGGGGGGGGTGTGCGTGCGTGCGCGCTATTTGTGACCCAGCCGCTCAATAGCCACATGTGACCTATCAAGAAGTCACATAATATGTGTTATGCTAGGCTATAGGGACTGTTGTTTTGCTTATAGCAATCTGCATATGACTTTCAACACTAGGGCACAATGACTAGAATAACATGCTGACAATTTTCACTGCCCATTTTGTGGAGGGATGTAGAAAGACCTGGAGGGGAGAAAGAGGAGAAAAAGGAACAGAGGGAAGTGTGTACCATATGCCTGTGCACTGTACCATGTGCCTATGCACGTGCCCTGCATGTGTGTGTGTTCAAGTAACAACATAGGTATCAGAGCATTCAGACTTAGCCATCTAAGCACTCAGCTTTCCCAAGAAAGGTGCACGGATCCATGGAAGAATGCCATTTATGAGGTGGTCTGCAGAAAGCAAAGCCAGAGGAAAGCATTCCCTGGGAGTAGTGTGTTCAAAGGAGTATACCATTGGCTCTCAGATCAGTTCCAAAGGGGGAGCATCATGCGTGATTATTCTTAGCAGGAGACCATAGCTACGTTAAGGGAAAGGGATTGCAGGCATGGGGACAAAGTGGAATAGACCCACAGTCCTCAAACATGACAGGGTTTTCAAGAAAAGTATCAGAAGTCAAGCAGTCAAAGTACAAAGTCAGTAGTCCAGGGAGGAAGGATGACAATTCTCCAACCCGTCATCAAGTTTAGTAGCAGGAGGGAATGTCACGTGCACACATGTGGACATAGCTATTCCCTCATTAGGCAACAATCTTCGGGTAGATTTAGGGCACTAGCAGGCTCAGGCATGGAAGAAGCAGCAAGTCGACAAGCATCAAGCATCAGAAAGCTGGCCGAGAGCAGGTATTCAGATATGGGCATCATCAGGGCTGGCCGACATGATCATTCAGGGTTTATTAGCAAATAATCTCTGTTGTGGACAAATGGAATTGACCAACAGCTATTATTCTGGCCGACTTGTGCATATAGAGCCTATAAAAGGCTAGGTCTGCACAACGTCACAATCATATGATCCCCACCTAAGGGGCAGATCATAGTCAGTCTAGATAGGATCTTTTGTTTACCATTATGGGAAGGCCAAAGGCCATAGACTAGTTGTACAGTCATTTACATCTTTTTGTACCATAGTAATATACTGAAAATACAGTTCATCTCTCTCTCTCCTCTCTGCTGTCTATTCATTGCTTTTGCAGTAGTGTTCCTAATCAGTAGGCTTAAAGCTTAGGGTTGGATCAAGTATAGCAAGGCTTCCACGCATGCAACACAGGCATTGAGCCTTGGAAGAATTTCTTTATGTCTCACATTTCCGATTGTACACCTCATGGTGGTGGAGATTGGATGCTTAGTTCATGTTTCATCTTCACTAAGGTAGAGTATAGGGCACCTTCCTCTCCACTTATAGCTGCCATTATCAGAGCCTAGCCTGGAGTAGCATGAGACCTTTTTTGAGACAGAGGTTTCCTAGATCAGAGGATGAGGCTGATAGACAGCCCATTATGTGGAATGACCTCATTAGAGATGAGGTTGGGTGACCTTTGGGTGCGTCTGGATATATGCAGTAGCCTGGTTGGGAGACATGTGCATTGACAATTATTGCTTAGAAAACTTTTAAAAGTCTTCCTATGGATTGGAGACTTGCATCTACCTAGCATCTCAGAGGGAATCTTAGACGGATCGATCAAATTGATGCACCTATACCTCATGAGTCACAATCAACATCATCCTAGGTGACTGGGAGTTTTCTCTAGGACAAGAGTGCCATTACAGGTGTTAGCCTTGTCCGATCAGGATGAGGAGGGAGATCGCGTTTTTTGTTCTAGTTAGCCAGGATGGAGATTGTTGAAATGTGTCACATGAGATTATTCTTGGCACTAACTACTCTTCATCCAGTGAGAGTGGTGTTAAAAGACATGGTGTGAGCTTAAGCTTGGCAATGGTTAAGTGAATCAAACAATGAAGATGATTATCACGTAAGATAACTCACACGAATGAAACAACACATGCAATCACTTAGATTAAGATGAGGTATGACCAATGAGCAATGGAATATGCTGAAGAGTCACCACTTAGACATAACCATAAACACAGAGAGTGTGTGTGTGTGTGTGTGTGGAGTGCGTGTGTGAGAGCATATCTTGATACAGAGTTCTACACCCACTATTGGGCATTGATGACGTTAGTGGGGATGTCATAGTATCTAGTCTATACTATGCATAATGGAGTTGATAGTTATATAGTCTTGTGGGTTGACTACCATGAGTATACAACATGCAGGTTCCTAAAACATACATCTAATATCATTGACATGAGAAGCAACTCTAGTTTTGTCAGCCTTTTTCATCCTGTAAAGTTTCTTCCTTAAGAACTTGGCAGCTGCATTGGTTTGCCCAAAAATGGATTTGAGCCTAAGCCACGCCTAATTAGAAGTCTTTGTTGAGCTCACCTAATGAATTTGGCTATCACCTAGCCCACAAATGATGAGAGATAAAGCTTTGGAGTCTAGATTAGTCCATTTAGAATAAGATCTAGATCTCTATTTGGCCTCTTTTCAGTGCCATTGACCACTCCTGTCATGTGCATAGAGGGTATCTACCGTGTGTAGTAGGCACATAAGACTGGCTTCGAGGCTTGGGGTAGCTTTGAGCCAGGCACGCAGATTGGCGAGCTGGGCTGGGGATGGACTGATGGGCAGGCACCCATGTGTGTATGCCCGGTGATCGGCCAAGAGCCTATAAAAGGGTGGCCAGGGTTAGTCATTCAGTTAGAGTCTCACGAGTCTATGCCAAAGCTTTGTGGTCAGGAGCTTGGATCTAGTGCAGACGTGCACCTGCTTCATGCAGCCGAGGTCGACAGCAGTCTGGAGGCCCTCGAGGGTAGCCTCATGGCGGTATGGGACGTCATGGGGTAGAGGCTGGTTGGTACGTCTAGCTAGCTAGCTCAACTCGTGGCTCGGTGGGGACAACCAAGACTTGTGGGCTTTGCCCACGGCTGCCGTGGTTGGGTGGTGAGTCAGGCCTACGCCCCCTTTATGGTTTTGTGGCTTTGTTTTGCAGGTTTGGAGTCTTGTTGCAGGTATGTCCTACGAGGAGACCCTGGAGGTTTGACAGTGGTATCAGAGCGTGCCTTGAGGGTGTGCAAGTCGGTAGGTAGAGAGGAGAAGAGTATGAGTTTATGTCATAGTCTATTTTGTTCTGATTTAGAGCTGTTCGTTTTCTTTGCATCGCTGGAACCATTCACTCTACGTGAATTTATGATGATATGATGGTCTCTTCCAAAACCAAGACTGTAACCGAGTAGGGGAACAAACATAAAAGGAAGTTCTCTGCGTCGATGATTAGCACATCAGAAGGGAAGTCTACGGACCAATCTTCGAAGAATTCTTTTTTTTTCCGAGAAAAAGATCCTTCAATTAGTTAAAGAAAAACGGCCGCAAAGGGCTAAGTACAACCACAACGAGCTAAATACAGTCTTACCTCATATAAGAGCTGGAGACAAATGATCAAAGGGAAAGAGATGCTTCTCCTCCGGCTGGCCGCTTTGTGAGGAGAAGGCTATCTCATACATGGGGAGGGGGGGGAACATACAGGTGGTCTGTAATGCCAAATGGGGTCACTGCCTCTATTTGTGAGGAAAGGGCCAAGCCTCCAAAGTCTCAAGAAGGCTTTCCGCCGCTTTTGCATGCGGTCAGAACCTCATGAAAAGCCACTTTGACTTGAGGTCATCTATACGAAAGGCATACTCCTTACATGTCTGTTGATTTCTCAAAGCAAGCTCTACCATAAGCTTCTTTTGATAAAATTAAGTTATTTCTAATTGTTTTACCACGTGGGGTGATTGAAAACTATGGCTGCATCCGGAGTCAATCAACACTTGAAATACACTATTTGCAATCTTGATAGGAATGTTAATTAAATCTTAGTTTTCGACCTTACCTGTATAAACAACAGCATGGACAAGTGCATATTCTTCAATCTCCTCGGCCATAGTTGCAGCAGCTTTACCTCTTGCTCCACGAGCGTTGTCATTACTTGAAAATCCACGTACATTCTCTTGTAAATTTTGCCTTGTTTTTTGATCTCTTTTAGTTAATCTCTCACGCACCTCATGTGATGCTGCTTGTTTTTGCACTCATTAGTTTATGAACCTTCGTATACAAAGGAAATCATGTCGCACCTTTTCTATCATCTCTGGAAACAGATATGTGACCCATCTATAGTCTCTTATTCTATATAAAATTTCCCTTCTCATCATAAAATAGATTTGTGAGCCATCTTGTGAGTATACAAAAAATTGACAAAAGCTTTTTCAAAGAAAAGATACTTCTAGTTGTATCACAAAAATAGAAAATAATATGTATCACCCAAGACCTGCAACATCAGCTTAAGTACGGACTGCCCAACCTAGGCTCTGATACCAACTATGATGGTCCCAACTCTAACCATATCTTAATCGTACAACTTAATCTAAGAAAACATTAAACTCACTTAATCCTGCTATTTCTACATAGCAATATAATCAAATCAACCTTCTCAAATAGAAAACAAGCATGCATGCCATATCCAAGGTTCTTATCACATAAGCAAAGAATCATGTAATCTCAAACAAACATTCACATGATATAAATCTCTCTTAATTACAGCATAGCATCTCAATCAATCACAATGTATGTGTCTATCTCAAGATTTCTATCATTATTACCATGCTTGAAAACATGGTTAGTCATAATGATCAAAGGGCTTTCTTCGATGCCCGTCCACCCAACCTCCACACTGGACATCGCGGCTATCCCGGGTATGCCTCTTTCTGAATCTCGTCCTCTAGGTTCTACCACATGGCTCCCAGAGGGCATAAATCTCATTCTCTGTCCAACATTCCCTGTCTAAGGACGGCCGGTCCGAATCTGAAAATCTCTGTCGAGTCTCACCATATACATGCATATCAATCAATCATACGCGTGCATATCAATCATTCATCTCAAAACAAAGCAATCATAACTTATACATATCATCTCATACTCATCTCTAGTCCATAATCTTTCAAGGCATGCATATTCAAATCACTCACAATCAATTTCAAGTATAAAACAAACTTTTCATTTAAACAATCTTTACCTTCTCTTTATCTTTTAAGTCACACGGGAATCCTTGTTCTTAACATAATTAATTATCATGTTCTAACGAGCGAGTTCATCTCTAGTCACTATAGCTAAGTCTTAACTATGCTTATGCGTTGGTCCATCCGGTCTATATAGATAAGATAGTCAATCTTGATAGCAATTTCTAAGGCAAAGCCTAATAACTGGTCTCTTTGGGAGAGTAATATCTTCCAATCTATTTGGAATTAAAGAAAAGTCAAAACTACAGAGTTTTAGGACTTCTAATGCTCTATAAAGCACGTCTCTGTGATGGTTCTCTAAAAATGAGTTCTAATGTTTCTTTGAGAGTATTCAAAATAGCCAAAGTTGTGTTTTCAACATAAAACTGCCAAAAATAGCTAAGTGCCCTACTTTGCACTCTAATAATTAAAAAATAAAAGGGATTTGGCTTTCTATAGTCTCTTTACACTCTTGTAGAGATTCTTGTCCTCTCTAAAACTTTTGTGTTTATCTGAAAATATGATTTCTAACACACGGACAGATAAACTCTTTGCAAAATAGTTCCTAATGAAAGTTATTCCTAGAATCTAGTTATAAACTAGTCAAATATTCTATCTTCTAACTCTTTACGCCACCAAAAGTGTGTATACTATAAGTCTCATAGACCTGGATGACCATGTATAATTAAGAAAGTTAAGAATTACGTATTGTTAAGTATCCTATATTAACTCAGATTCTCTCGTATACACTTATCGATTTATTTATTTCATATCAAAAGAATTTAAAGAAAAATAATAGAATGAGTGTTTGTGTATTTCCTTGATATATTTTTTGATGTCTTGATTGATTTTGGGAATCCATGTCTACTCTCCAAAAGTTGTGAAAGAGTTGTTTGTAGATTTGGTAAGCCTCTCAAATTTGCTATCAGGGCTACAATCTGCAACATGTATAACTTCATGCACAGTTATCAGATACTAGTCATGTGGGTACTTAAAATTACCAGAACGCATCTGTTATATGTGAAAGTTAACTCCAAAAATAGGTCACATTTTATTTTTTATCAAATTTTGATTTAATGTCTATTTAAACACTTAAAGGCTTTCTTTGAGCACACTAACTAATTGAAAAAGCAATCTTGAATTTTCACTTAATTTTAACACTTAGAATTTTTACTGCTAAAAAACTACTGAAAACTTGCTGGAATTCATTTATTGAAATATGTAGCATCCAAAACTTAAGATTATCTTTAATCACAGCTTAGTTAATCTCGGAGGTATGTTACAGGAGTGTGTGTCCTCTTGCAACCATATGGGCTTGTAATGACACACTCTCATATATTTATGAAGACTTATAGTTGGGAAGAGTAAGTGTGTTACCTTTGAGTTCTCATTATGCCAAAGTCTTCTATTTATTCTTATGCATGTTGAGTCTATGTATAGGATATTTCTAGTATTGAGAGGGATCATTACCCATGGTGGTTGGACATGGAAAAATTATAGCTCCAGATGAAGAGATGGATATTTTTCAATGATATAAGTGAGAGTCAATAATATTTATCAACAATATATGTCTGTATTACTTCTGTAAGAACAACCTAAGATTATAGATAAGATAAGTGAGTAATTAATATTTCATGAGGTTTAATAAAATTAAATGATGTAACATATGTTTTGTATGTGTGTTGTTTGTTTATAATACTCCCATTACATCCCATGCCCAGTCTACTACATCAGCCACACTACTCATTCTACTTCTGAACCTAGGATGACAACTTGTAGAATAGGATTTGTAGGCAAGTGACACAAGTAGGGAGTAGTTGCATTGGTGGAGAGGAGACTGAGAACATTGGAGATCCTATGGCAGACATTTTGCAACCAAAAGGTGATTAGACGCTCCACATATATTAATGGATGGATAAAGCCATCCTAACATTTAAAACTGTGTGACTGTTAACCACTATGGTTAACATGACCTTTGCACGGTTACCACACTACCTTTGTAATCCATCGTTTTTGTAACCGTGCTAAGCGGCAATTGTAAATGAGACAAGGGATGATCGAGCTTACGTCTTGTGTAATGTCGGTCATAAGGAATTGATGTACACAGATCTAGTTAAACTAGGAAGACTATTTTTGGGCCCGCATTTATAACTGGGTGGCCGGCCATTGTAAAAAGTAAGCTCATGTATGTAAGACATTTTATGAAATATGAAAAGGGACAATCCAATTTGTCTCAATTGAGTCTTGCCTTCTTTCCCTCTCACTCTCTCTTGAGCTTATGGTAGTTTGCTTGCTTGTTGTGACTATTGGTGTATGTGAATAGGAATGGTGTTTTTCTCCCTTCTCTCCTTATCTCGCTTCTCATTCCTCTCCACCTTGTCTTGTTTGTATAATACGATTGGCATGAGGTGGAGGTTGAGCTCTCCATAGCTCCTTCCCTCTTGCTCCTACCTAGCTTGCTTGGATCTCTCTTTGGGTGACACAAAGAGAGTGTAGAATCACCTAGGAGCCTCACATCAGGGAGTTAACCCTCATAGGGTTGGCCAAGAGCAAATCACCAGATTCGACCCTTTCAAGAACTCTCTTCTTCTTCTCTCTTGTCTTTGTAAGGTAGAATATTAAACCATTACTATCTTTGGCACCGCAACTGGGGATTGGCATTTGGCTTAGGGTCCTCTACTTGATTCATTAGCTAGAGCTTGATTTTGCCCGGTTGGGATGCAAATCCACCAGCTGATTGATTAACATTATTTGTTCTGTGTTTTGTTGGAGATTACTTGGAGGTTTGATTGTTGATTGAGCATTGGAGCATTCGAGTCTTCACCCCGAGAGTTGGGAAGAAGAAAGTAAGTGCCCCTATTTTCCCTCAACATTCAAGCAATTTTCAATTTATGGGTTTTTCATCATGTTTGCATTTTTATTTAATCATTTAATTAATCTCGATCCATTAGCTTAAACCATGCACAATAAGTAGCTAGAGACTAGCTCTCTAGCTCCTTGTTGTAAAAACAAAAACATCAAAAGACCCTGGGAAGGTGTCTGAATCAGTTGCTAATTGGAGAGGTTCCCATGCAAAATTCCATTCTGCCAAGCATCTCTAAGAGTCGAACATCCGTGTGGCAAGTTCAAGGAATGCCCGTTCCTTCTGCTTGCAACCCAAATCTGGTAGATTTGCTGCCTAAATTTGGCAGGAGCATTAAAATTAGTTTTATTTCATTTAATTAAGCCTCATGTGCATTGAAGTGCATTTAAATAAGAAGAATTTTGTACTGTCAGACCTACTGCAGGCCAGTCAAATTTGAAAAACCCCTCCCTGATAGTGCTACGGCCGTACGCTTGTGAGCGCATGTCCATTCCAACTTTTGCATATCCGTTCTAAGCCTTGCCATGCTCGTTCGCTCCTCATGGTGGAGAGAATGCCCATTCAAGTTCCTTTTTCCACCTTGCCACATCCATTCTAATCGGCTCATAAACTTGCACGCCCTTTCCTTCTTGAGCCGGAAGCGAACACCCATGCCAACCTTGAAGTTAACCCCGTGGCACCACCTTACCACGACCATTCCAATTGGCTTCATCCCAAATGCCCGTTCCTTCTTGACCCTGAAAGCGAACACCCGTTCCATTTTGCAATCTCATCCCGAATAACCATTCAAAAATGTCGATTTGACATCCATGTGAAAATTTGGCTATTGTTTATGAGCAGCTAAGGCAAGTCTGCCCTAATAGTTGTCATGTGAGCTATTGGAGCAAAGGTTTTAGCAAAGTCAAAACCCTCCACCTATGAAAATCCATGTGCAACCAACTTAGCTTTGTATTTTTCAAGTGAGCCTTAAACCTTATACTTATCTTTCCAAACCCATTCGGTACGGATTACCTTTCTGTTTGGTGGTCAATCAACTAGCTCTCAAGTATTATTTTTTATGATACTATCATACTAAGATTGCATCGTGGCTTTACACTTTGGATGTGCCAAGGCTTGTCTAATGTGGCTAGCTCCTTCACTTTTCCCATTATCTCAGCCATTAAGGCCATGTTGACAGTGAGATCAGATGCTCTTATCTACCCCTCTATTCTCCTTGATATGCATGTCCATTTGCTGAAGATTATGGCATCTGAGGTCTTGGGTTATGCTCATCAAAGAGCTGTTGTGCCCAATTTGGAAGTGGTGTTCTGTGTGTAGTGTAGCAGCAGGCTCGTGTGATGTGGAAGACGTCTTCATCCTCTGAAAACTCCTCCTCCTTGAGAGGAACTACTTGGTGGGTTGGGGTCATGGTAGATTATTTCTCTAGCAATGATAGAGTGGATGGTCCTGTCTCCTCTATACTTAGTGTGGCTGCTCCACAAACACCACATATCGGCTAGTTAGTATCTTCTTTACCTCTGAATCATAGAGTCAATAAAAGCCTTTGACTCCTGACTATATCCAAAAAAGATACACTTCTTACTTTTGGCTAGGTTCTTCTTAGATGCATCAGATACATGTATATAACATTCACAGCCAAATGTTTTGAGATGGACGATGAACGTTTCTTACCAAAGTAGGCATCCTGCGGTGTGATACCCTTGAGTGCCTTTGTGTAGCTCGTATTGAGGATGTAAATTGATGTGCTTACTACTTCGGCCTAGAAAGTGTCTTGTAACCCTTTCCCTTTCAACATGCATCGGACCATGACGGTTCGATTATGCCATTTTACAACACCATTTTTTCGAGGTGTGTGAGTAGTTGTGAGTTGGTGCTTAATGCAATTCTCATTGGAGAAGCCATCAAATTCTACTAAAGAAATTCTCCTCCTCAATCTATATAGAATTTTTTCACCTTCTTTCTTGTCTCATTCTCCACAAGCTTGTGTCACTATTTTGCCAAAATCTTCAACCTTATCTTGAAGGAAATAAACCCACATCTTCCTATAGTAATTGTAGATTAATAGCATAAAGTAAGCCAATGCAGTAGTAGACATCTTACCACAAAGATCACCTCCCAATATTGTAATCATCTTTGCTCTATTGATCTCCTGTGGGAGTACATTGTGTTGTTACTTGCCCATCATACAAGCTTCACATGGTTCTTGCAATTCTAAAAACGTAGGCAAATTAGCCTACCATTCCATTTTTCTACATTTTCTTCAACATGAAAAAATACGATGTGACCAAATCACTCATGTGCCAAAGCCTACTCATGATCTTGTCTACTGTGTAAGGACACTGAGCTTGTACATATTATTGTGCCTTAATCCTTTGCTGACTACCTTGTTAACAGCATCTAGAATTTCTCCTTTAGCTTTCTTGAAGCGTACTTTAAGTCCACAATATCAGACACCACATTTCTCTTGATTTGAGGTACAGAGAGAACAACTAGACAACTTCTTCTCTTCACCTATAGATGCCACAAAAGATATGGTTCCAGACCTTCAGCTGGACATTTAGCATTATTTTCAACAGCAACATTGATGAGTTTCTATAGAGGCTCCCAAGAACTATATCAATCCTTTCTACTGGTCATGTGTCAAGATGCTCCACTATCCAAAATCCATTAATCACCAACAACTAGAGCCTAAGAAGATGAGCATACCTCTTTAATGGTGACCCAAAGTTCAAGCTCAGTCTCGGCATTGTTAACTAACTCCTTTCCCCTCCATGAAGACTTTAGGGTGTCGTTCTTCTTATCATCCTGCTTCTTTCTATAGTTTTTGATAACGTGACCCTTCTTGTCACATTAGTAATAGCTCTCTTAAAACTTATTCTTCTTTGGATTTGTCTTCTTATCATGAGCAGATACCGCACCTTTGCCTTTAGCATTGTTCAAAAATGTAACATCACCGCCATCACAGGTCTTCAACCACATCTCCTCCTGAAAGCAACATAGCACTAAAGCATTCAAATGATAAAGGTGAAACTCTAACTTGAGTGTTTTATATTGTGACTAAGCCATCATAATTTTGTGGAAGAATTTGGATGCATCTCCAAGCTATTTCTTCACTGGTCTTTGTAATCCCCACAACAACATGATCCTGCAGATTTTTGATCCACATGATAAAATTATGCTTCAGTAAGCTTCTCAGTGCAAGGTGATTCTCTAGGTTCTAAATCCTAGTTGGATTCTAGGTATCATAGTGATTCCTCAATATGGTCCAAGCCTCTAATTCCTTAGTTGTATGTTGAATCAAAGTAAGAACAAAATCACTTATGTTGTTGGTGATGATGGCATAAAGTGCATTAGCATTGCACCTCTTCTATGCTCGAAGAAGTGTAGCATCTCGTAGAAGTATGTTTGCACTATTATCAAGGTCAAGGGTTCTAATTGGTTCTGCATCCATTTCCATAATAGTTTGTAGAAGCTCATAAGAGTCTAAAATTGCATTGATTTTTAATTTCCACCACAGTATAGTTTGTCCCATCAAGCTTGCCTTCTGGGAAGGCTAGTGGATGAATGTGCAAGACTGGTGTGCAACTGCAACCCCGTAGAGTTAGAAGTCATCACTCCTAGTATTCTATGCAAAAAAAAAAAAAAGACTAGACTTTATGCACTCTTTTTGCGAAAGAGCACCTAATCTGTGAAACCATATGAGAATATAGGTACAGTGGTGGAAAGATAGATAGCAAAACAAAGTGCAATAGACAATGCAATAGATAGAGAATTAAAAACAAAATTGAGATAATGTGATGGCATTGTCCACACTCATGCGCTCTCCAAGTAGAGCTTAGATGGCAATCGAGGTAGACTCTAGTTGCAATGGACAATGCAATAGATAGAGAATTTAAAATTTCTAAGACGTACAATGTGATGGTATTCTCCACACCCATGTGCTGTCAAGTAGAGCTTAGATGGTGATCTAGGTAAACTCTAGATAGAGGAATTAATAAGGGTGGAGATTGTGGATACTCACAAGCATTGGATATCCTATCTTGTGATAATTGTGTCTATATAAAGTACTGCAGGTAGTGTACTAGACACGGATGGTTACACAGTATGGACATGGTCATCGCCTACGCATCAAGTACTGCAAGTGGTGTGATAGACGCGGATGGTTACACAGTATGGACATGGTCACCGCTTGCACATTAAGAACACAGCCAACTATCCACCAACCATCCACCACCCACTAATAATGAACTTAGGTATCCTTGGGAATATTCTCCATACCTTCAGACTAAGGGCACACCCCCCGATCCCCAGATAATGCTTTTACCCCTAACCATCTCCTAGCCATCATGAATGGTCACAATAATGACCCCATCGACGTCTAATCTGGGGCTCCCACCAAATACGTGTGCACCAATGGCTTCTCCTCATAATAGGTGCCTTTTACAAATGTGCACACCAAACATAGATGTGAGATACATACTGATAGGAGAGCATTGAGTGTATCTGTAACTCATCCTAAAGGACATCCTTCATCTTCATACTTCATCCTTTATACTATATTGTAGCCTTAGACTTGGGTGATGTAGTCACTTATTATCAACGTGAGCATATGTGTCGTCCTATTCACTGTGACCTCTATTGAGTGTGCATGAAGGGCATGTAACAGTTTCTTGGTGTTTTCCAGCCTTCTTGCTCCTTTTGCAATCTTGTCACTTGTGTTCCACTCCATTCTATCTATTCATACATGTGTTGCACTATGAGCATTGAGGACTCCAGACATACTGTCCAGAGAAGAGCCACCACTTAGTGTGCCAAGCAAGCAACCTTGCTATATAATTTTACATGTGGATAAGTGGTAATTGATATAATTTCACCTATTTAAGAACTTCCTAATAAAAGAATGTAATTATAAAACTAATCAAAGCCCTGAATCAACAGACATCATAGGACTCGTGCCTACTATGCACCTCTATGCTACTCCTCTCTAAGGTAGAAACCAGTAGAGATCACCAAGTTTAATGGGTAGTAGCCTTGCATCCCTAACATTGAGATATGAAGGGGTATGGTAATTTAACATTGTATTTCACCTATGTATAATTGATAATTAATATAATTTTACCTATCTAGGCACTTCCTAAAAGAATATAATCATAAAACTTAGATCTGCTTACTCAATCCTGCTCGTACACTGAGACCATAAAACTTAGACCTGCTCGTGCATCATCGAGACCATACTTTTAAAATAAAAATATGCTCGCTCACTCGTGCTTGCTTTATAAACATTCCCAATCGGACAATCCAAAATAATTAGATTGGATGATCATAAATAATAAAATTGACAAAGTGGAATCTCTAGAGAAAGGATTACCGATCGCCAAAAGTAGGATCACTGGAGTAGGATCATTGAAAAGTAGGATCACTAGGATTGTCGAAAAGTAGGATCACTAAACTAGGACCATTAATGTAGGATTGTTGGAGTAAGATTGTTAAAAACTAGGATCGAAAAGATTCTAAGAAAACAATATAAGATGAAAATGATCCAAAAAATCAAGTGATTATATCCATCACATGTTGCATGCACAGAAGAAGCAATGGAAAAGTGGGATCGGATTGTTTTCATGAAACAATCCAACTGTGAAAATCTAAAAATTGTAGCTGTGTTAAATTGCTTGGTTGTAGCTTGAAGCCCTTGTATCAATCAGCTATATGGGAATTGATTCTTAAAGTAGAAGAGTTGATTCAAGTTATAAAGTGTCTCCTTTAGAGTACAATGAGAAAGAGAGCTTCACAATGGAAAGCTTTAAACTGAGTTGCAAACACCTAGATAAAGACCAAATGAAACAAGATATTGAAATCTTGAACATACGATATGGAAGCTTGCACACAGTGTGAAGAGAAACACCAGTAAAAGCAAGCTATAAAAAAGCTTGGCTCTGATACCATTGTTGGATCTCGTGGAATGGAGAGCTGGAGTCATACACACATAATGCTCAATGACAAAAACCATGACAAGGGTGTAGAGTGTGAGAGAGAATGATAAGCTCAACGAAGAGAGTTGAAATCTCTCTATAAGTACAAAGAGAAAGTATAAATGAGCAAACAATCCTAAAATGTGAGGAAGCTTGCTTATGTACTAGCTGATCCTAAGGTGCTCATTCACACGTGGATGACCATGGAGAAAAACCCAGTGGGCCAAAAGTTCCCATGGCGTAAGTGCATGACCTTAAGGTGAAGTACTATCATATATCTAACATATACTCCCTAGGTGCCCCTCTTATGATGTCATGGCATTACTTCCATTATACTCTCTAGGTGCCTTCTCACAGTGTCATGGCATTACTTCCATTAGAGGTCAGTTTTCAACATCTTAATCCCATCAAATATGCAAGTTTTAGTTCACCCAAAAAAGTATTATTTTAACCCAAAAAACGTTCAAAGAGAAAAACATAATTCCACCTAAGTGCTATTCTTGCATTATACATCACACATGGAAATAATATCATGCCTCATCGAAGAGAGTAGCATTGGCTAAATGTTGACCTAACCTAGATGCAAAGCTTGTCATTTTGAAAATACATAAGCATATTTTTAATGTCATCGTACTCTGACCTCAATTCGTAAACATACAAACCTATCCAAATTCACCTCCTTTATATTTTAAAATTTAGCACAAAGTTCATCTCCAACAAACATCATACTAGCACAACCCTACATTCTCAGCAATCACTGTCACCTTAGCTTTCCACATTTTAATCACATTAGATAAGCAATTTTTAGTTCATCCAAAAAAAGTATGAATTCAACCAAAAAAAACACTCATAAAGAGAAAAACAAAATTCCACTTAAGTTCTATTCATTGGAAATCACCCATGGAAATACTCTCATGCCACATCAAAGAGAGTAGTATCGAGGCTGAATTTTGACCTAACCTAAATGCAAAGCTTGTCATTTTGAAAATACATAAGCATGTTTTTAATTTCATTATACTCTATACATATACATATATACATGTGTGTGTGTGTGTGTGTGTATGTATATATGTATGTATATGTATGTATATGTATATGTATATGTATATGTATATATACATATACATATATATATACATATACATATACATATACATACATATATACATGTGTGTGTGTGTGTGTGTGTGTGTGTACAGTTCACCTCTTTCTTTTCTCACATTTAAAAGGTTTGTTTTGCCTTTTAAATCTAGTAGCCAAGGTCTAAGAGTTTACAATGGATGGTGGGCTACAGTAGTGTACTACTCAAAATAGAGGTAGAGAAGAAGGTAAACAACCAACAATTACATGGGTGGAGGACTTCTAACCAGGTTTATAAGGTCTACTCCACAATTTTGGCATTAGTGGCCTCTTGGCATAGTGGTTTGGGCTTGTGGCTTGAACAATGCATTCCCAAGTGACTTTTTAGTTGAAGCCTTGGGAACCCCATGTCTGTGGGTCTTATATGCCATGGGCAGTTGGATTTGTGCAACCCCTTGGTGGACAAATGGTTTGCCACCTACTAGTTTGACATTGGAGAATTGGAAAAGCTAACAACCCCTTGGTGATTGTGTATTAAATGTACACCCCCTTAAGGCTTGGTGGTGTCCTTTTGTGTGTTAAATGTACACCCTTAAACACTGCCTATACAAGAAAAGCTAACAACCCCTTGGTGGTAGTGTGTTAAATGTACACTCCCTTGTTAGTGGTAAATCTATTTTCATTGTACATATGATTGTCATGTATTTTATTGGTTTTTTTCCCGACAATGTTGCTCTCTTTTTTAATTTAATTTGTATTTTCCCCTTCCTAGCTATAATGAGTTCGCTCGTTAATCAAGGTCGTGATATGTGGCTAGTCAATGCATATAGAGCCTTGATAGAGTGCGTGCGCGGGAAGAAAACCATGCCTTGATAAGGAATTTGCAGGCATGGTCGGCTTGGATTCGAGTCCATGGTTGCCAGGGACACTCCTTTGAGAAAGGATGTCCAGTAATGGTCACAAGCTACCCTGTTACCTTGAGGAGAAGAGGGAGCACTAAGGTGTATTATGCTAAGGTAGCACCGGCAACCATAGAGGAAAAGAAGAGCAGCTTAGTATGCTTGTGACTAGGTGCCAAAGGGATGGGCACACATGTGTGGATTAGCCAAGGGGCAAAAGGCAAAAGGTGGCACCCTTTGCTATCCACAAAGGAGGCTACATGTAGCAATGGGAGCAGGGCCAAGATTCGGCACCCCACAGGCCACAGTAAGTCATGTGGAGGAGGTCACGATAAAGGAGACGGCCGGGTCGTCACCTCACAAAGCCAAGTCGAGGTCATCATCCAGGCGGGCGGCAACCACAAGCGAGGAGGAGGAAGTCATGGGGAGCACTCGTAGGCTGGCCGACTGGTGCGTATCCTGGTGCTTGAAAAGAATACATGGACGTCATGCTGTGGTGAGTCGAGAGGTCTTGAGAGTCTCGAAACATCATAGAAGGCTGGCTGCCAACTATACGACTAATGGGACTGAGCCTTAATGCTACGTGTATGTGTGTGTGGGCTCGTGAGCCAGATACTTTGGAACTTGAGCACCAAGCGCCATGTAGAAGAAGAAGAACCAACTGGCTAGGAGCTACCCGTGCATGGAAGTGGAGGCTGCCTACGGTTTAGAGGGCAGAGAAGTTCTCGGGTCTTGAGGGCAGCTGGCACCCAGAGGAAGCCAGGTGGTCGGCTAGTAAGTCGTGCAGGTTTGAGAGCCATGATGGGCTCGACCCTCAAGGCGTGTGTGCCTTAATGGGTTGGCCAACAAATCGTCTTATGTAGATAGAAAACCGCCTGGACTCGGATAGATCTCAAGCTTCTGAGTTTGTCTTATTGGCACGATGGAAAGGATGCGGGCCGCATTACGGGTGGCCACCTTTTGGGGCTCCGGCGGGTTCCTTACCCCTCTTTTTTTTTCCCTCAAAAAACCATATTTTTTTAACATTATAACACATATATCTTCAAGTAGCTGAGTATCAACCGTGGTGTAGTGTAGTGGTAGGTGCATTGGGTGGGTAGAAGGAAGTTGCATGTTTGAATCTTGCCATCTCAACCATAATTTTTGAAACTCTTGCAGGAGTGTGTTCACACGTGTGTGTGTGTGTATGATCTGTGTGTGTAAGAGTGTCTAGGTCAACGGGCTAGAGAGAGAGAGAGAGAGAGAGAGAGAGAGAGAGAGAGAGAGAGAGTGCATGTGTGTGTGTATGATCCATGTGTGATGTAAGAGTATGTAGGAGAGAGAGTGATGTAAGAGTGTATAGAAGAGAGAGTGAGTTAGTGAGAGAAAGAGAGAATTTCGATTACTGGAAAAGTGTGAGTTGACCATTGGAAAAGGAGAGTTGACTACAAAAAAGGCCCACATTCTCAAGCTTGTGAGGAAAAGCCAAGCTCACAAGCTTGAGATCTGTCCACAACCCCAAGGCTCGACGAGTAGAGAAAGGCAGCATGTTGTGAGGGATGTCAACACGCACAAAGAGAGAGAGGCACCCCCATGATGGTGTGCTCACACGGAGCTGGCTGGTACATGTAGGAGGCCACTACGTGGTGTGCTTGACGAGTGGGCCACCTATGGAGACAAGAAGGTCATCACGTTCGAACAATGAGACCCGAGGCTCTAGAGTAGAGGATTGCCTAATGGTGGGTGTGCGTAGAGGTCGATGGAGTGACCTTCTACATAGACAATGAGGGTCTAACACTACAGGTCACCAACCAGGCACAATAGGTTATGTGTGGCTTGGAGTGTAGATACAAGATGAGGTTGAAAGTGATAGTTAGGCCCATAGGATACCGAGAGAGCGTGGCAGGAGTCGACCATGTTCCATTGTATATGGAGCCTTCCAACATAGAGTGGCCACCTTTGTAACATCAATGACAAGCTCCTATGGGGGGGTCAGACAACAGTGGAGCCGATATGGTGACTACTTGGCAGTAAGTGTGTCGAGCTATGTGTTGGGTGTAGCTTATATACTACAACGTTGATGATGAGGGGGACCAAGTAGTGTGCGTTTAGGGAAGAGTCACGACTCGGTGGATTAGGTCATGGCGATGATGCACTTAGAGACCTAAGGGATTATGCTTATAGATGAGCAGAATGGAGTGTGCTTGGACGAGTATCGCCAACAAGAGCGCACGCAACGCATTGGTCTATTAAACACCATAGACGGATGTCGTGTGTGTACACTATGAGAGAGGGAGAGGGATTTCTTATGAAAGTCTTGAAGGCAAGGAGGGTGCAAGAGATTGATGGAGTAGCCCTTGTAACCCAACCACGGAGAGGTTATCTTTCCTACACCTTAGGAGTGAGAGTAGAGGGTGTTCTAGTGGATCACTATGGAGTTAAGAATGACCACTAGGTTTGTGAGGGAGCTCATGAGCACCAAGCGGAGGCTATGAGTATGCGAGGTGCTTTCTATGATGATAGCTTGTGCATGGCTTCGCATGCGCTAGGCATTCTCATGGAGGATGAGTTTGAGTGTGCTCAAGAAAAGGAATGGCACACGAGAACAAATCATGAGTACACAATAGTGTACACATCGAAGATCTAGTCGTGGGTTCTTCATCCAACAACAAAGAAAAAAACATAAAGGTATAAGTACTCAATGATGATTTGTAAAGAATGTATCTTGAATAAGGAAGAACTATAATCTACATTGGTGTACGAGTCTCATCTCTATGATGGATGATCTCGTGTTGTCTTGGTTGTCATATGTATGCTATGTTAAATTCTATAAATAAAAACAATGTGTGATAATTACTTCTATTGTAAATAAAAGGAACTGTGCTCTAAGTAGTAGCGTCTCACTTATGAACGATGGTATGTTCATTATGTTATATGCTTAAAAAGATCTAGTATGTGCATAACTAAGTGAGAGAGACGATAACCTAATGCATGAAGGAACATCCATATATCAAGACACACTAACAGTTTGAGACACCTTGAGAGATCGAGAGAGAGTTGAGTGAGTGTTTGGTGAATTTAGTAAAATGAACTAATCAACTTACCATGGATTGGGAGAGCAAGCTAGATTTCAAGGGAAAGATTCTACCTTATTATAGTGGTATCAGAGCAAACATGATACCATCAAGTACTCATCTCAAGTTGAAAATGGCAAGGAACCAAACTCGGCCATGAAGAGCACTCTTGAAGGTCGGAGGATCTCTTGGACACGTAAAACAACAGTACCCTAAAGAAACTTGTGCAAGACATGAAAGATAGAAACACTTTCTTAGACTATTTCCACATGGAGCCCTAGGCTCATTATGAGCATGGGTAAAAAGAGGTGGACACACTTAAGCAAGAGCAACGACGACGAACCATTTGCATTGGCACTATACATTGGTAAGTTCTCTTTTGGTTTAGCATTTCTTATTCTCTTGCTATTTAATTCATTAAAATGAACAAAGGTAATGATGGTGCGGTGGGGGTAAGACGGAAGTACACCACCAAAATCATTCACCATGAAGTTTGGTAGTTCCACTAGAGAAGGGGGAGATCATCTTGGATGACTCCTCCTAAGCAAGAAAATGGGACATGAGGGCATGTTGCACCTAGTGACACACATAGATCCATGATGGTTTACCTTGTGGGTGGTGAGAGAGATGGAAATCACACATGGAGTTGCCCCATAAAGCCAAGTGAGTTGCAAAGAGGAGAAAAGAGAGTATTGTCTTTCTTTCTTAGGTGTTGGCATGAGGAGGTTGAGCCAAATGGAAATGGGAACCTGGTACTTGTGGATGATTTGTGTCGTCCTTGGCATACTTAGAGTAATCCAAAGGAGTCTCACCATCCTTACTTGAGGATCCATTGATAGGAGAAGTTGTGGCGAAGGAGAGTTGCAACTTAGATCACATGGGGTGATCTCCACTAGTGAGTCCTTTAGATGCATTTGAGCACTTGGTTTGGAGATCCACATAGACAATCTTAGCTTGGTGCGAGAGTAGCATCATTGAAGAAGAGGGTCTTGCTAATAAGAAGTCAGGAGAGGTAAGATGGGACAAATGAAGGATTTCTAGGGAGGACTTCACCACTTAGTAGGAAAAAGAGCACAAGGATGTGGTTTAGAAGAGGCGCATTGTGTTACCCAACACTTAGTGCTTATGATGGGTCTTCTTGGATGAGATATAAAAGACCCTGGTGGAGAAATTTACCCAAAGAAGAGAATAAATGCACACATGGATGGAGTTGTGCACACCCTAGAGTCCTAGTGAGAGATGGACTATTCACCTAAGTAGGGGAAATTCGCAAGCCAAATGCTTCTTTTGGAAGATGAGTTGTCTATAAGAGGACGGTGACCATCTAGAAGTGATAAACAAAATCAAAGTACATGGGACTTGCAACCCCGTGAAAGTGAGAAAATGTAGCTAGAGGTGTTGTCGTATGGGGGAAGCACCAAAGAGTTAAAAGATGTGTCACATGTCGAGGAGTACTATGTATAAACGTTCTTGTCGAAAATAAAATGGGAAAGAGCCGACGGAAAAGGCCCTTGCAAGACACACTAATGGTATAAGACATCTTGAGAGATTGAGAGATACTCAAGTGAGAGTGTTTGGTGAATTCAGTAAAATGGACTAATCATCTTATGATCATGGAAAGATCATGGAATGGTGCAGAGCAAGCAAAATTTCAAGGGAAAGATTCTGCCTCATGCACCTATACAATTTTCTTGATGTGCTAATTCAAAATCGCATGTATATTCTCCAACACCCTTCAATGCAAAACATCGATTCTTAATTTCATGAATGAAAACTTACTTGGTTCTTGATTAAAGCCAAGTCTTCAGTCGCTTGATTAGAACGATCTCATAAAAAAAATGTTCATAACTATCTACTTTGTTTTACTACGAAGTCTAAACAAATCGAAAAGAGAAAAAAGGTTAAATCACTTACTGTCCATCTCCATCAAGGATGAGGGACATAACCATCAAATCTAGTTGCATTATTTCATAGAATGCAGTCGTAACCATTAAGATCATGACACATAACAGCACGAATTCAAGGACAAGATTCGTTAAAGGCAGGATCTGAGTTGTCCAATCAACTAGCCTTATTTTTAAGAAAATCCAATCTTGGACACGTGCACATTGGCATTGAACTCGTTAATTTTTGTAGGGCTAGGTTGTCAAAATCCACTGCATCAGTCGCTTGTCATTATTAGAGGAAGAATCTGAGATGTCAAAATTCGATCCATCTAGTGGTCTCCATTTCATCAAGAATAGATTCTACAGATGCTGATGTGGCTACATTAATTGCTTCTTCTCTCACTCCCATGTCCTTGATGGCCAAGAAAGGCCAGGAAAGGCCATCGATCGAAAAGGCCTCCCAATGGTCTTTCCCTACTCTTTTCCCAACACTAGAAATCTCCATCTTTTTCATGTGGGGCTCTTTATCTTCACACATGTTTCTAAAAGCTTGTACCACTTTGTAGAAATTCTAAAGAGGCATTGAATATAGATGACATTAAGTAAAAAACTTTGTATGTTTGTTCACCTAGGCCTAAACTTTATATATTTCCACAACACCAAACTCATTAAGCTTGAAGATCACTTGCATGTGTGCAAAGCTCAAAACTTTAGAGAGATCATGAAGCTCCTCTTCGGTACACTCTTGACTTGCAGGACTATAAGCAAACATCATGAATTTAAATTGGTACCCAACAGGGGCCCTTAGCCTAGTTTCCAATGTAGTTGGTAGGACAACATCCACCACTATAACTTTCCCTTCGCTTAAGTGCTTTGTAACAATTCTCCAAGATTTTCACACATTGCTCGTCATTCCAACTGTGCGAATTCCACTATTTTTTCTTAAAAAGGAATTTTAAAAAATCATAACAATATGATGTGAGTGATGTAGTTTGAAGAAATTCGTTCCACCAATAATAGAGTAGAATTTTCTCAATAAATTATGTCCACCAAAAAAGTGTTAAAGTGAAGTAAATTTTAATTTTTTGTTTTGAAATTTTCTGCTGCTTTAGTATTGATGAAGGTGGATAAAAATTGCCTTCATGAAATAGCGTCAACTTGGGGGATGCTCACGAACATGTCTCCTCCTACAACGAATGGATGGGAGATCAGCGTATGGATCGCACAAACATGTCTCCTCCTAATGGGTGGGAGATCAGCAAATGGATCGCACGATTCAATT
This sequence comes from Cibotium barometz, assembly GCF_041138505.1. NCBI lineage: Eukaryota > Viridiplantae > Streptophyta > Polypodiopsida > Cyatheales > Cibotiaceae > Cibotium > Cibotium barometz. The sequence goes on from NC_141054.1 coordinate 18,600,387, forward strand.
TGAAGAACTCAAATTAGGCTTATAAATAAGACTCTTATGCATAAGAACCTTCTGCTTAAGCCCCTTATGCCATAAACCTTATGCTGTAAGCCTTGAGCATTATGGCATAAGCCTTATGCCTTATGCATGATGCATGATGCATAAGACACATGGGTGGAAAGTTATACTCACCTAAGTCAGTTCAGTTAAAACTCGGTCAGGTAGGAGTTAGGTGACAGTCAAAAGAGCAGTGCTGACATGTTTAGTAGGGTTTTGGAGCACGCGACTTGAGGATTGTTGGATCTAGAGGAATATTTGCAAGTATAGAGGAGAAGAATTTGATAGAGGTAAGCAGCCATCCTCGTTAGAATCATCGGGCTCATCTTCATCTTCATGTGGTGGTGGTTTGCAGCAGTGCGCGCATGACTGCTGTGCCATTGCACGGTCGAAGAGCTCGCGGAATCTCACATCCTGTTGGCCGTAGAGGAAAATATGTTGGCCGTGGGCTTTGGTGAAAGGGCTTCCACCATCGAGGACTGCCTCTTTCAAGGGATCGTGCCAAGTTTGCATTAACACCTCGTCTTGCAACAGGAGCAGCAGTGGAGCCAGGGATGCGCCCCCACCTTCGTTCATCACAAAATACTTGCTCACTGAGTTGAGCCCATACTTGCTTACAGCCTTGCCATATTGATCAACGCTTGTTTCTGGAGATGATGATGATGCTGTGAGAACTCCATGGCTTGCCAGTACCCTTAGAATGCGATCTAGTGAGATTGCAGCCTTTGCAGGATCGGAGGCGGCCGCAGAATCGTTGATGATGATGCCAGACATTATTTGGGCTGCTGATAACCCTTCTTCTGCACTGTTCTTGGCCAGTTTATTGCAGCTTTTAAGGCCATGGGCAAGGAACACAGCGAGCTCAGCTCGATAACTCGTAACCATGCTGGATCTTCAACTCCGCCTAGAGATTTCTGAGCCACAGCGCAGCTCGTCTCGCCCATTGTGTGTGTGCGCGGGGCGGCAGGGTGGGTGGGTGCGTGTTGAAATTTGAAGCCTTCAGAGGGGAGGGTATAAAAGCCTTTACAGTTTTGTTGTTTGGAGTGGCGTGCAAGGTTCCTCTATATCGGTTTCACAAAGCCGTCACATGGTAAGTAAGAATTTAATGAAGAGTTTCACAAAGCTGTCACATGGTAAGTAAGAATTTAATGAAGAGTTTCACAAAGCTTCCACGTGGCAAGATTTGAACCAAGAGTTTCACAAAACTATAGCATGCCACGAATTTAGAGGTTAGAGAAAAGGAGGAGGTTCGAGAAAAGGAGGTTAGGATAGAATTTGAACTTGGAGGTTCGAGACTTGTGGAGCTCAACCCAAAGACCTTTTTTTGGGGGGGGGGGGGGGGGGATCAACCCAAAAATGTTTAACACACTTGTGTACCTCATTTGATATATTTGAAAGTGTTGAAGTGACTCTCCAATAAGCGCAATTGACTTTGGATGATATGAAGACACCTCAGGACAACTATTCATGCATACTTTTGAGCAATAAGGATTGCAAAGGGATAAATGCATACTACACTTTGAGTGTAGAAGTAACTTTGAGTTTTAATATTACTTTTTAATGGTTTAATCTAGTTAGTATTTCTAATAAAGGGTTTATAAATTTATTTATATAGTGTGTATGGGATACACACATACACACACATATGTATACATAAATATGTTTATGTATGCAGTGTGTGTGGACACACACACACACACACACACAATATACATATGCATATTCATATATATATGTATGCAGTGTGTGTGGACACACACAACACACACACAATATACATATGCATATTCATATATATATGTATATACATATACATACACATATGTATATGTATATGTATATTATACATATACATATACATATATGCATATACACATATGTATATGTATATATACATATACATATGCATACACATATGTATATCTATATGTATACATATATTATATACATATACACATATATATATATATATGTATATACCTATACATAGACATATATTTGTATATGTATATATATATAGTATAATTACACACACATGCACATATAAATACACACATGCGTGTGCATGCATACACACACACACACACACATTTTAGCTATTGAGTGAATACCCTCTAAAAAGGAGATGTGGTGATGATTGAAAAAACATGTTATCCTTGGTGGATCGTATGATTTTCTTACACCATATGATCTTTTTACATTATGAAGATCAAAATACATTACAACCAAGTTTCATTTCTTTTCTAATTATGTAGATTTGTTTTCTTAATTCTCCAACCGAGAAAGTTATGTTTGTTTTAAGAACTCCACTTAAATTAAAGCAAGATAGCTATCAAGGCTAGTGCTATACAATGATAAGATTTTATAGATATGTCAAGGCTAGCACTATACAGTGATAAGATCCATGTCCATTTGTAGATATTTCAAGGCTAGCACTATATAATGATGCATGTTCATTGTAGATATTTCACTAGATTGTAAAGAATTTTGAGGTTGTTTGGATATGCATGCATGGTTTGTTACATTATGTACATCTAAGAGAAGTAAAGATATTCAACACACTTTTGCACCTCATTTAATGGTCTAGTGGAGGTTGTTTGAATATGCATGCATTGTCTGTTACATTATGTATATTTAAGAAGTAAAGATATTGAACACATTTTTGCACCTCATTTAATGCATTTAAAAGTGCTGAAGTGAATATGGAATACATATGCATATACATATACATGTATGTGTGTGTGTGTGTGTGTGTGTCACACACACATATGCATATACATATACATGTATGTGTGTGTGTGTGTGTGTGTCACACACACACACACATACAGTATATGTATATGCATATGTATATGAATGTGTGTGTGTGTGTGTGTGTGTATACACACACATATGTACATGTATATGTATATGTGTGTGTGTACACACACACACACACACACACATTTTAGTTATCAACGTGTGATTTACACTCACAATTAATAACCTTTAAAAATGAGGTGTGGGATTGAAGAAACATGATCCTTGGTGGACCATGTAATCTTTTACACCACATGCACGGGTGGCTATCCCTTGCCTTATGACCATAGATGATTTGAGAAGAACAGATAGTCTCTTTAGATGCCTTATGACCATAGATGATTTGAGAAGAACAGATAGTCCCTTTAGATACCCCATTCACTTGTCCATGTACTACCTTGGGTGTTTGTATAGTAGGACTCTTAATGCACGTCCTTGATAATTTTTATCATTTTTTAGCTTATTAAACTACTTTGAGAGTAAAGTTTCCTTAAGGCTAAATATATCTCTCCACCTTCAATGTATATTAATTCTAGGTTTGGAGATGTGTATGAGGTTAACACACTGCGATTGTGTTTAGTGTCCCTTCTAAATGATTCTTCCATGACCTAGTTACTGTTGTCACCATCTTTCCCATTTCCTTGGCCAGTAACTTACCTAGAGTTAGTATCTCGCCTTCTACTTGGAGCACTACAACACACAAAGAACACAGCCACATTCAGAGCCATGTAAATTTAAAAGAATCCATTTATGAAAAAAAACTTCACGTGGCTATAGGTGTGACTATACACGTGGCTAGGGGTGCTCAGCTATAGTCGTGCATATAACTATGCATATAACCACGTATATAGCTTTGCCTATAGCCGCGTGTAGTATAGCAACAGACTATTTGTAAAAAAAGGGGGAGATAGAATGGAAGAGAGATGTGTCCCCACATCTCTCCCCCATTCTGTCTCTATTTTTTAACCACATTATTTAAATCCTAATTAATCACATTTTTAAAAACACCTAATCACTTAAAACATATAGTACATACAAATACATTAAAAAATAATTGTAATACATTATCGTGGGCATTACAATAATACTATTATATTGCAAATTACATAAGTTGATCAGGTCCAAAAATGATAGAAGATGAAGATGATTAAGAAAACTAATTAAATGAACTTATCATCTTCATCTTCATCAAGATTCTCCTCGCCCTGCATCTTCACCACGTGCACCACCACCTTCATCATCACGGCCACTTTCAACATTGTCTTCTTGCGTTAAATATTGAAGCAATGTAAAAAAGTTAGCCACAAGAAAAACAACATAAGAATTGAGACACTTGAGTGATAATTAAAATTCAAATTCAACTACTCTCACTAAGTTTCCCTAAGCTCATCAAATATCCGCATCGGTGACCACTCCCTCGCGTTTGAGCCACTCCCAAGTCTCAACTTCATTGTGATGCTAGCGATACCTATTCTCATGATCCATTAGGAGAGGCAACCTACTACTTTTCCCCACAGAATATTATAACATGCATGAGATATGAAATTCACATACAAGGACAAATGAACTAAACTTAGTGATGAATGAAAAAGAAGAAACTTACAAATTGTGGGAGCCAAGATACCTTTCCTCTTGATCCATACTTTGTCCCATCGTACTTCTACAGAGCTGACTCATATGTGCCACTGTTTCTTGAGGGTGTTGAGTACCCTCCCTGGCCTCTTTCTTTGCCTTCTTCCACTCCTTTTAGTAATGCAATTGGAGGGCATTTGTGAACCATATTTCATGCACTTAATTGTATGAGACCTTCTATTATTGAGTATCTTTATTATGCGATTCCTCACCCACTCATCAGAAAACACGTGTGTGGTGGGTTTGGGAACTGCTCATGTATGCGCTCATGTATGCACTACACCACATATATAAAATCTCTATCCTTATACTCTCCCCATGGTTTGAAGACATATTCATAGGTTTGGTTGACTAATTGACAGAAGTTATAATAAACCCTTCACCCTGTCTCATCCATAAAAGGACCACCATCCTCATCAAGGGTATAGTAAAGCATACCACCCTCCCCCGGGCATGTCATCTGTCGCCACCATAGGTAAGGGTGACCACGCACCTCCCCCAAATCATCTCTCACACCCGCCTCTCTCACTACTAGATTGCCATCTCTGAGAAGCCCTCGAGCTATCTCCACCTGAGTGGCATCGTGAGGATGCTACTGTTGGGGAGATGACACCGTGGATACGAGCAAGGTCTACTAGGTGGAGGGGACAGGAGTGCACTGAGTACCAAGAGGAACTGAAGGACGAGGAGTAGGGAAAGTAGAAGAGTGAGGGGTAGGCAAAGTAGAAGTGAGAGGGATAGGGAGTAGGGAAGGCAATGGGACGCATGGAAACGGGTGACTGCTATGGGATAGCTGAAGTTTCTAGCACATAGAAGGTGAGGGATAAGCCCCAACGACTCAATTGCTCAGTCCCATACCTATGTATGTATATGTATATTATATGCATATACATATACATATATTTGTATATGTATATATTTATAATATAATTATACGCACATGCTTGCATGCAGCACACACACATATACATGCAAACATGTGTGTGCATGCACGTGCGTGCGCGCACACACACACACACACGCACATTTTAGCTATTGAGTGAATATCCTCTAAAAATGAGATGTGGTGGTGATTAAAAAAACATGCATGTTATCCTTGGTGGATCGTATGACTTGCTTACACCATATGATCTTTTTAAATTATGAAGATCAAAATACATTGCAACCAAGTTTCATTTCTTTAGTGCTATACAATGATAAGAGTTTATAGATATTTCAAGGCTAGCACTATACAGTGATAAGATCCATGTCCATTTGTAGATATTTCAAGGCTAACATTATCTAATGATGTATTTTCATTTTAGATATTTCAAGGCTAGAACTATATAATGATAAGATCCATGTTCATTATAGACATTTCACTAGATTGTAAAGAATTTTGAGGTTGTTTGGATATGCATGCATGGTTTGTTACATTATGTACATCTAAGAGAAGTAAAGATATTCAACACACTTTTGCACCTCATTTAATGGTCTGGTAGAGGTTCTTTGGAATATGCATGCATTTTCTGTTACATTATGTACATTTAAGATGTAAGGATATTCAACACACTTGTGCACCTCATTTAATGCATCTAAGATGTAAGGATATTCAACACACTTGTGCACCTCATTTAATGCATTTAAAAGTGTTGAAGTGAATATGGAATAAGTGTAACTCACTTGTGTATTTAAAAGTGTTGAAGTGAATATGGAATGTGTAACTACTTTTTGAGAATTCAACATCAAGACACCTAAAAAGATGATACCTAAAGAATACTTAGCAGCCCACAAGATTACCAAGGGGTTAATACATACTAAACTTTAAATGTGAACGTGGTTTAGAATCTAAGCTACAAATATTAAAAGGGGAAAACTTTACTTAAACTCTGTAATGGCAAAGCAAGAGAAATGGTTCTCAAAAAGCATGTATCCTACTTTAAAAAACCTTCTTTTGAATTAATAAAACAAGTTTAAGTAAAAAATATTGAACCAAATTTTTGTTATCAATTATTTTATAATAATAAGAAAACTATACATTTAAGTATAAACATTATTTTTGAAATAATTTGGTAGTACATATTTTATTCATGCATTTATTAACAAAGATAAATCATTAACAAGTTATAGTTAAAAAAACTATAAATAATTTAATTTCTAAAAAAATAATTATATACTTAGTATTTATAATAAATATTTAAAAAATCATATAGTGTGTATGTGGCTCCTCTCACACACACATATATGTATATGCATATGTGAATGTACACACATATACATATATAAGGGTGGTTGCATATGTGAATGTACACACATATACATATACAAGGGTGGTTGCAAGATGAGGTTATCTAGTTTTGTTTAGTGGATGCCCTTGGCTTTAGCCTGAAAACATGCATTTTTTCAAGAAAAATAGCCAATCTCTCCTAGTTAGCCAAGGAATTTCACTTCAAGGTCTTCTAATGAAACATCATATACAAAGTTAGGCACCTAAAACTATAATCTCATCGAATAATTGAAAATCCCCTTTTCTTTGGAAACCAAAATTGTATATAGGCCCTGTCGGAGGTTTGGACAGGCACATTGAATGTGAGTAAATTGCCTATAACTTTTACATTATTACTCATATGATGTTCCAACTTTGCATATCACAAATTCAAATAACATAGATCTTAAACTTGATTTATCGAGTAATTTTTGATGTGTTTTACTATTTTTTATATTATTTAATATACAATAAAATTGTTAAAAATATACTATTTTGTCCTCCCACCACATCTACCATTTAAAATGCTCAATTTGTATGGATCTAGTGATGATTACATTGGGAAAGATTACTAGAATGTGGGGTCTAAGGTAAAATTACAAATCTAACAGTTGGATTTTTGTAGATTTACTTTAGAAAATTTATTTTGTGACTGTTAGAGGTCCATTAAATCAATTGTAAATTAATTCTAGAAACACAAATATTGAATCTTTCAATCTAAAAACTCTAGGGATCAATATACTTGTTCCACAAATTTATTAAAAATAATTTGGCTTAATTTGAGTATGGGAAGGTCCATTTTCAATCCTCCCAAGTGAAAATTCCCATATTGTGTCCTCTCTCCCCTTTTCAAGTCTAAAACCAATCCTAGTTAAGTTTGGAAATCTAGGCTTGGTAAACTTCAAAGCCTAGATATCATTCCATGTGTGAGGCTTGGGTAGGCACAAATCTTATATATGCATGCCACTTTATATCCACATCAGCTTCGATAGGATCCACATAAGTAGCTTGCCACCTCCACCCTCCATGTCAACATGGTCAACCTAGTTGACTCCCCACCTCATCATCCTAGTCAAAATTAATGCCACCTTTGCATGCTACCTCGCACTTGGTGGCATGGCATGCCACATCAGCCATAATAGTGCCACGTGTAAAGAAAATGCCATGTGTCATGCACACATGTGACACATGGCATCTCCTTCCCACCTTTCCATTTTTTTCAAAAACATATTTTTGAAAAAGTTAATTTAGTATATTTTTAGTATTTTAAAAAATAAGAAATAAAATAAAAATTTAAATAATAAAATAAATATAACTATTTAATATAAAATAATTTAAAATTACTAATTTTAAAGGATTATATTTTAGAATTAGATAAATAATATTATATTCAAAGTTTGTTATTTAATTAAAAAATTAATTTCTTAAATTTAATATTTCTTGAAAATATTTTATGTTTAGGATAAACCTTTGAATAAAATTTGAAAAAATAACATTATAAAAGAAAATATAATTATATAACTATATAATTATAAAATAAAAGATAAATTTATATATTTAGTAATGATAAATATTTAGACTTGATAATAAATATTATTAATAATATTAATTTTTAAGTGGATAATAGTTTATCTTTAATTATCTTTATGTTTATCTTAATTATGCCAAATCCGCACTGGGCTCTAATTGCTAACCCAAACATGCTCCGATGGTGGTGACCAAACTTTGCAAGCATGTGGGGGGTCCCCCCACATGCTTACAAAGTTTGGTCCCCATCGAAGCATGTTTGGGTACGATGGTATGGGGAGTCCAAGATTTCCCATGGCCTCTTAAGCACCAAGCGACTTGAAAAATCCACACTGGACGCTAATTGCTAACCCAAACATACTCCCATGGTGACCAAAATTTGCAAGCATGTGGGGGTGGGTCCCCACCACATGCTCGTCTCGCAAAGTTTGGTCCCCATCGGAGCATGTTCGGGTACGATGGTATGGGGAAGACTAGGATTTTCCATGGCCTCTTAAGCACTACTTGAAAAATCCACACGTGTATGTGTACACACACACACACACACACACATTTTAGTTATCGACATGTGATTTAAACTCACACTTAATAACCTTTAAAAATGAGGTGTGGGATTGAAGAAACATGATCCTTGGTGGACTGTGTAATCTTTTACACCACATGCACGGGTGGCTATTCATTGCCTTATGACCATAGATGATTTGAGAAGAATAGATAGTCTCTCCAGCAGATACCCCATTCACTTGTCCATGTACTTAGTATTTGTTGAGAATCATGAATCAAGCTCTCCTAAAGATAATCAACTTTTTAATGAGATACTAATCCTACTCTAATGATAACACAATTAACATGACTAATCTAAGGTGGGTGATACCTAAGTAAACTCATGATGATGAGTGTTTGTGCTAATTAGATTACACTCAAGTTAATTAGACTCGAAGATAGATTAACTTGGACACATAAAGAAATTGATAAGTGCAAGTGATATTCATTGCTTGAAATAGCCCCGAGGAGGCACACCCTTGGGCTTGTACATCAATGTGGGATAAATCCCTTTACTCGTGTGGCTGCATGCTATGCTTTGCACTTTTTTGGCTACTCATTCTCACTCCCTACCTCTTCCTTGTGCTCTTTGGCACCATATTTCTCAACACCCCCCCTTGGTGCCAAATCGTTGGTCTACTCAAGGTGGTTGGATGTCAGTTACAAAATATTATTTCACTTTTTACTTTTTACATTTCCTTATGTGTTGTGAGCAACTTTAGCTCATGTGCTACTTTAGCACTTTCGCCCCTTGATGGTGACTTGACCTATCTTTGAGGCCTAGAGGTCATCTCTAGGAGTGAGGTCCCCCCCTTGATAAATTTTTGTTTAAGAGATGGATAGTGAGAGGATTTTTTATTGCGTGCTCATTTTGGTCGCTTTTACAAGAGTTATAATTTTTTTATGAATAATTTTTATTGATGAAGATGATAGCTTCTTGGTTGTTGTGACCTTGACTCCACTCTTTTCTTCTTCTTCTTGATGATGTCGTTGTTCTGGTTGCGGACTTGGTCTTGCCTTTTTCTTGATGTATTTGGTGATCTCGTTGTTGATGAAGATCCGCATATGGAAGCGCATTATGGTGATTTTTGTTAAACCCATGTGAATGAGCCAATTATGCAAGAAAAGAACCTTTGGTGTGAACACACCCTTAAGAGAGGATAAGCCTTAAAATCCTTTGCACCATATAAAAACAATAAAAATATAGTTTATCTAATACTGCTGGCGGGCTTCAATCGATGACCAGCTTCTTCAACTTGGGCTCGCAGCCTGCAAGACTACGCTCGTCGGCTATTCTGCTGAGTGCTTGCTGGGTAAGATGTTGTGCTGCTGCTGTCCTATAACCTGCTAAACAAACGACAACTTCCTGTTGAGACAGTATGACTGCTTGCTGGCGACGATGATGCGGCTACGCTGATATGCTTGTTGTAGCCGATTACGCTTTGCCTTGCTGCACGTTTCCTACTGCGCTGCTACTTGATCTGCTCCTTCGTCTAAGAGATGTGACGCTACTTACGCTGATGCGCTTGTTGTAGCCGATTATGCTTTGCCTTGCTGCACGTTTTCTACTGTGCTGCTACTTGATCTGCTCCTTTGTCTACGAGATGTGAACGCTACTTACGCTGTTGTAGCCGATTATGCTTTGCCTTGCTGCACGTTTCCTACTGTGCTGCTACTTGATCTGGTCCTTCGTCTAAGAGATGTGAATGCTACTTACGCATGCGCTTGTTGTAGCCGACTATGCTTTGCCTTGCTGCACGTTTTCTACTGTGCTACTACCTGATCTGATCTTGACCTGAGAGATGTGAACGTTGCTTATCTGTGCTTGTTGTGTGCGCTGCTGCTACCCTCTTTTCCTTCTCTGCAGAAGCGTCACTTGTCCCTTTGCGGTGCGCCTAATTTCTTTGCAGATATAGCTTGTAATACTTGTGAGTAGATGGGCTAGACAATAGTCACTCTTTCCTTTCGCCTATAGCCACTATCTTCTCATTTTCTTCTTTGTACAAGTGCCTTCTCTCTTCTACTAGTGCTCTTCTTAAGCTAATTCTTCTTGCGACCTTATTTCACAAGTTGCACACCCCAAATGTGCTTTGCTATGCAAGTGCCTTCTTCACAATCCTTGCCATTATGTTTTGAAATTTGTTATTCCTTGAATGCACCAACTTGCTAGCTATAGATAGAGTGCCTCTATTAGCTAACTGAAGAACTCATCCTCTCTCTTCTATGCTACTGAGATTGAGAAAACAATTGAGCTCAAGAAAAATAGACTAGAAGAAGAAAATACCTTTTTCCCTAACCTAAACCTAACATTTGATTCCTTTGCTAATGAACTAAACCTAAACTAAGAGAGCTAGACCTAAGCTCTGATACCATGTTGACCATCATTGATCAAGCTCTCCTAAAGATAATCAACCTCCTAATGAGATGCTAATCCTACTCTAATAACAACACAATTAACATGATTAATCTAAGGTGGGTGATACCTAAGTAAACTCATGATGATGACTGTGTGTGCTAATTAGATTGCACTCAAGCTAATTAGATAGATTAACTTGGACACATAGAGAAACTTGAGATTAGTGCAAGTGATATGATTCATTGCTTGAAGTGGCCTCGAGGAGGCACACCCTTGGGCTTGTACATCAATGTGGGATAAATCCCTTTGCTCATGTGGCTACCTGCTATGCTTTACACTTTCTTGGATACTCATTCTCACTCCCTAGCTCTTCCTTGTGCTCTTTGGCACCACATTTCTCAACAGTATTGTCAAGATATGGATCTTGCGTGTTTGAATAGTATGACTCTTAATGCACATCCTTGATAATTTTTATCATTTTTTAGCTTATTAAACTACTTTGAGTAAAGTTTCCTTAAGGCTAAATCTATCTCTCCACCTTCAATGTGTTTACATTAATCCTAGGTTTGGAGATGTGTATGAGGTTAACACACTGTGATTGTGTTTAGTGTCCCTTCCGAATGATTCTTCCATGACCTAGTTACTATTGTCACCATCTTTCCCATTTCTTTAGCCATGCATGATGTAACTTACCCAGAGTTAGTATCTCACCTTCTACTTGGAGCACTACAACACACAAAGAACACAACCACGTCTAGAGCCGTGCAAACTTAAAAGAATCCATTTATGAAAAAAACTTCACGCGGCTATAGACATGACTATACATGTGGCTAGGGGTGCTCGGCTATAGCTGTGCATATAATTGTGCATGCAACCACGTATATAGCCGCGTGTATAGCCACGAACTATTTAGAAAAAAAGGGATAGAATGAAAGAGAGATGTGTCCCCACATCTCTCCCCCATTCTGTCTCTATTTTTTAACCACATTATTTAAATACTAATTAATCACATTTTTTAATCACACCTAATCACCTAATAAAACATACATTACATACAAATACATAAAAATAATAATTGCAACACATTGTTATGGGCATTACAACAATACTATTATATTACAAATTACATAAGTTGATCATGTCCAAAAATGATAGAAGATGAAGATGACTAAAAAAACTAATTAAATTAACTTATCATCTTCATCAAGATTCTCCTTGCCTGCATCTTCACCACATGTGCACTACCACCTTCATCACTACCACTTTCAACATTGTCTTCCTGCATTAAATAGTGAAACAATGCAAAAAAAGTTAGCCACAAGCAAAACAACATAAGAATTGAGACACTCGGGTGATATTTAAAATTCAAATTCAACTACTCCACGAAGTTTCCTTGAGCTCGTTGGATATCCACATCGGTGACCACTCCCTCACATTTGAGCCACTCCCAAGTCTTAGCTTCATTGTGATGCTAGCGGTACCTATTCTCCCTATCAATTGGGAGGCGACCTACTACTCTTTCTTACAAAATATTACAACTTGCATGAGATATGAAATTCACAAGGATAACTTAAACTTAGTGATGAATGGCAAAGAAGAAACTTAAAAATCGTGGAAGCCAAGCTATCTTTCCTCTTGATCCATACTTTGTTGCATCGTACTTCTGTAGAGCTGACTCGTATGTGCCACTATTTGTTGAGGGTGTTAAGTACCCTCCCTGGCTTCTTTCTTTGTCTTCTTCCACTCCTTAATAATGCAATTGGAGGGCATTTGTGAACCATATTTCGTGTAACTTATTGCATGAGACCTTCTAATATTGAGTATCTTTATTATATGATTCCTTTCCCACTCATCAGAAAAACAGGTGTGTGGTGGGTTTGGGAACTTCTCATGCATGCACTACACCACATATATGAAATCTCTATCCTTATACTCTCCCCATGGTTTAAAGGCATATTTATAGGTTTGGTTGACTAATTGATGATGAAAGTTATAATAAACCCTTCACCTCGTCTCATCCATAAAAGACGTGTCATCGTCATCAAGGGTATACTAAAGCATACTACCCTCCCCAGGCACATTGTCTATTGTCATAAGGTAATTGTGCACCTCCCCCAAAGCATCTGCAGCACCCACCTCTCTCACTACTAGATTGCCATCTCTGAGAAGACCTCGAGCTATCACCACCTGAGTGGCATCATGAGGATGCTACTCCTAGGGAGATGACACTATTGATGCAAGAAAAGTCTACTATATGGAGGGGACAGGAGTGCACTGAGTACTAGGTGGAACTGAAGGATGAGGAGTAGGGAAAGTAGAACAATGAGGGGTAGGAAATGTAGAAGTGAGAGGGGTAGGGAAGGTGGTCAGACGCATGGAAACGGGTGACTGCTCTACAGGATAGCTGAAGTGTCTAGCACATAGAAGGCAAGGGATAAGCCCTAACGACTCAATTGCTCAGTCCCATACATAGAGTTCAGTCGGTTCTAAGCGGCCTGTGCCTCAAAAACACTATGCAAATCAAAGTCATCTATGGGTATGGGAGTTGTACTAGAGGATGCCACTCCATATATCGGATCTTGATCCATTGATGATCCCCATGATGGCCACATTTAAAAATTTTAATATGGTTAGTATTAAGCTTATTGTAATAATAATAATGCATTAAGCTTTAAGACCTATACATGATCTATATGCATGCATAGAGTCTATGTATACTCTCATATGTGGGAAGATCCCACTTCATAATACTTGCCAAACCTCCTTACATTAGCATGCAATATCACTTACCAGTGAACTCTACCATAAGGAGGTCTGGCAAGCATTGTGATGACTATGTTAATACACATGTAAACTTAATGAATAGATAGTATACCTTATGCATAGAAATAGAGAGAATAAGCAATATATGCTATATGTATAAGATAGTATAAACATTCAAAAAGCTTATACTCTCCATCCATGCATAGCACTCCACATCAAAAAAAGATTTATGCATAAAAACATTACGCATGAAGCCTTATGCATAAAGCTCATGCATAAGCTTTATGCATAAAACCTTATGTATTAAGCTTTATGCATAAAAATATAATGCAAAAGCATAAGCATAAATCCATAATCATGATCTACGCATAAACATTTACATACATAGCTCACATAGAGCATGTGTATGCTCTATGTGAGAGATACATGCTCTATGCAAAAACATATGCATACATAGATCCCATAGAGAATACACATGAAAAAAGATTTGTGCATTAAGCTTTATATATAAGCCATATGCATTAAGCTTAATGCATAAGATATATGCATTAAGCTTTATGCATAAGGCTTTTGCATAAATCCTTATGCACAAAAACATAATGTGTAAGCTTAAGCATAAAGCCATAATGGATGAGCCTTATGCTTTATGTACTATAAAAATATATACTCCCAAGCACCCGAGATGCTACATAATGTCCACCCTTTAGGCTGAACAGGGGTGCTCGGATGCTAGTGTGCCATCGTAGTGAATTGATATCGTGGGTGACTCCACATTAAATACTAGTTCCCTAGTGTTATTGGTATAGCTCGAGACTATTCTTGACAGGTGTAATGAAGTAGATTTGGTATGCACATGCACATGGCGATGGGACCTAAGTACTTGGGCTTAGGGTCATTTACATGTGTACTTTTGGGAGCCTTGGTATATATTACACATAGGGCTCATTGACATTATACCTTTTTTATCATATTTTACTCTATAGACATCTATGCCTTCTTAGTGCTAATGCCCAATCTTCCATGGTGACCTTCACCTATGTATTGGACTCCATGTAAACGATGTCCCGTGTTCCCGACTCCACATTAACGAGTCATCCTCTTCCTCCTTTCTCTCATTGGTATCAAAGCTCATGTCTGATTCATTTCTAGTATTTTTCTTGAATTTTCCAGATTTTCTTGAGTTTCTTGATCAAGAAGATGACTATGGTGATTTTGAATGGTTAACATCCCATTTCTATGGTTAATTCTTGAATTTTTTGAGCTATGGGCTTATTGGGTACCAAAATTTTGGGAGAGCCACACCAAACTTTCAAATTTGGAGTACCGGATTTGGGGGAAAGTCAATAATATTCTCACTAATCTTGATTAGTTTTATTAATAAAAACATTTTCTCTTCCTTCCTCTTCTTTGCTTGATCTTATGGGAGCTATAGTGACCCAATCATGAGCTTTAAGCTTGATAAAACTTAAAGCTTTTAAAGAGGAGAGTATAGACAACATTTCAAGCTCGAGATTGTGGTAATTTTTCTCATGAAATGCACCGTTAGGTCGCCACCAGCAATCGCCTTCTTCATGGTGTTTTGGATGCTCAATGCCAAGCTTAAAGTTTAACAAAGCCTTGAATCTTTGGTTAGTATGTTGTGAGGCTTCATTACAAGCTTGTTCAACCATCTAATGGCTTCTCCTATGCACACTTTTCCCTCATGAGGTTGCAGCCATTTTTGCCTTCTTCTATGGTGGTGTTAGAGATTCAAAACTCACACATTGGTTACTCAAATACTTTGGGAACACTCTAATGTGTAAGAAAGACATAACTCTCTGCAATGCTGCAAACCTTCAACTTTTTGCACCTTAGGGTTTCTCATGAAAAGTTATAGATTCTACCATAAATTTGGGAAAATTGCTTCAACAATATTTTTGTCCATGCTTGGCTATACACACTTTCTTGCATTAGTTGAGATTGATTTCTTGAGTTGCATGAATCCATTATCAAGATCTCGGGTTTCCCTTTAAGAAACCTTAATCTCATAGATTAAGCCTTGATTACATGCTTAGAGAGGCAATGCAGCCCCTCTTACCTATCAATAGCTTATAAGCTTACAATTGCACGGGAAAAAAGGCAGAAAGAATGTTTTTGAGAGTTTTAGTAGTGATCAAGCTTTATCAACTAAGTACAAGGGCAAGAAATGGTAAGGGCATCATATGGACACTTTATGTGTTGAGATTATTCGGGAAGTTATGAGACTATGCTTTGTGGGTGGACGAGTAGGAGTACATGATTGAACATTTCTAAGAGCATGAGTCATGCTTAAATCCATTTGTAACTGACCTTAACCCATCTATTTGAGATTTAATCACTGTCTACATCACATTGTACTACACTTTGCATTTCTAGTAGTCAAACTAGTGCTTTGTGGGTGGACGAGTAGGAGTACATGATTGAACATTTCTAAGAGCATGAGTCATGCTTAAATCCATTTGTAAGTGATCTTAACCCATCTATTTGAGATTTAATCACTGTCTACATCACATTGTACTACACTTTGCATTTCTAGTCAAACTAGTGATGTGTGAGGGTACCCCGGTATGTGGAGGAGAGATCGGGAGAGCATGGATTGAATCCACCTTGTCGTGATTGCCATGGGAAAGTAGTAAGGTGAAGAAATAGGTACTTGGTGGGAAATACATGTCCCAAACCCTTGCTCTTAGATTTCAAACTTGAGTAAGGGGGTTGGAAGAGCTTGGCTGGGAGATCGGCAAGCTTCAACACGCTTCATCGACAATCATCTAGTTGGTAATTGCATTTGGGTAAAGCAATAGTACATGGCATAAGTTGGTAATTTCATTTAGGGCAAAGAAATGGAACAAACAAAGTGAAAAGGATTGTAGTCATATATGCATGTTTCCCATGCATGGGCATTATTTGTGGTCACATTTTGGGTTGATTTTCGATAGCAATTGTTTGTGGTCACATTTTGGGTTGATTTTCAATAGCAATTGCCCAAAGATTATGCCAAAATTTCTTCAAAATGAAATTTTAAATGCTCATCTTGAGTCTATACATAGTATTTGACATTGGTAAGATCATTTATGGTCAAGCTTGATGCATTGGAGACTACTGGGACAATTTTGACTATGCACAAGTAATGCAAAAAAGCTTAATTCAATCAAACTATGCGGGCTGTCTTGAAGGGGTTTGGAGTGTTAGATAGCATTACTAGAGATATTTCTAACAAGCATTAAAACTCAATTTGTAAACACGGTGAACCAAATTTTGACAGATTCTACAAAACCTTGACATTATAAATGCCTTAAGTTGATGGAAAAGTGATCATATAGCATGAAATTACATATCAAGGTCTTTCCGACAAGCCAAAGCATGCCCGATTTGGATACCATTTGACCGATCAACTCAAAGCGGTTGATTTTTTTCAAATGGTCAAAACTTTGGTCTCAACATGGGTAGTTGACTTTTAAAATCCATTTTCACACATCCTTAATCTACTCATCAAGATAATTCTAATGACCCAAAGATCCAGCAAGTCGGGGTTTGTTTGAGTGATGTAGTAAAAAATGGGCGTGTGGCACAAATCTCAAAATAGAGAAGGGGTATAGCGCACATCCAAAGTGGGATCCAAGGTGGCATACACATTCTTCTCTCCATTTCAAAAGTGGCAAACTAACGCTCATCGAATTAGGAGTCGATTTGAGAAAAATACAGCCTATTTAATGTTTTGGCAATTTTTAACCGCATAGAGCAGAGTACTAAACCCTAATTCAGTCAAGAGGGTTTAGGGTGACAGAATTAATTGGGAGAGAACTAATTGGGATTTAATCCTCACCCCATAATCTTCACGACAAGTTTTCAATCTTGTCAATCGGATTCCATAGTCACTAGTTGGATAAAATCTTATACCGAGGGCATAGTTGGGTAGTTTTGGGTCCAGTATACTATTTCAGAGTCATGGGTGACTACGATAGTAAGGATGATGAAAGATTTTATGGGGATGAAGATGATTACAATACCGATGATAGTACTTGCAATGGAATTTGTACTATGTCCATGAGGAAGATTGCATTGAAGAGGATACTTCCGATGGGGATAGTGACAATCATGAAGATTCATCGTGCATGGATAATGATCAATGTGATAGTACCGATGATAGTACTTGCAATGGAATTTGTACTATGGATGAGGAAGATTGCATTGAAGAGGATACTTCCGATGGGGATAGTGACAATCATGAAGATTCATCGTGCATGGATAATGATCAATGTGATAAAGACTATGAGTATGATCTTCAAGAGCATTTAGAAGGTATAAAAGTGCTTATGCCTATGAGAATTGAGTTGGCTATGATTCTTCCTATGAGGTCACTCATAGCAATGATGATTGGATCCATGAAGATGAAGTTGCATCCCAACTCAATCAAGGTGGCTATGATTCTTCCTATAAGGTCACTTATAGCAATGGTTATTAGAACCAAGGAAGTGGAGTTGAGCCTCAACTCCAAACCCTTGAGAGTGATGAAGAAGAGTACTATGAGAGTTTTGATGCAATGCAAGCAATGAGCTATGTATTATTGATGCCTCATGGTGGAGGAGAAATGAGCACTTGGATGTCCTCTAGGAAAGACTTCTTTGATAGAAGGAGACAAAGGTCTCAAGCTTTGATAATCAAACCTCAAGCTTATGGATCTCTTGTTAACACTTCATATGCAAATGAAATACATATCCTTCAAGCTAATTTGGAACCAGGTGATCAAAGTTGTGGTTCTATTCTTAGGAAGAAGAATTCGCTCCCACCCCATTAATGCATCAAGAGGGGACAACAGCATTTATAATGCCTATGCAACAAGGTGGGAAAAATGAGTTTGATATGCCTATGTATCAAGTTGGAGCAAATGTGTTGTAAGGTTTATCTTTAATGCAAGTAAGAGGTAATGGGTTTGATGTAAAACAATAAAAAGGCAATGGTGCTCTTGCAACAAGTCAAAAAACTCATGGTGAATCATTTAGTAGCCTAATGAGGTCCTTTAATTCCACTCAAGCGGAGTTGTGCAAAAAATGGAAGGACCAATAATATACTTCAACATTGCCTAGCGAGATGAGGCACATAGTCAAACACCATTTTCTTCAAAGGGAGTGATTAGAAGAAGGAAATGTGCAATTTATTGATGCTAGAACCTCTACAAGTGAAGCCAAGATAAAGAGGGGTAATATATGTGAATTGGTGCCTACACTTGGTCATCCTCTTGCTTTGAGTGTGGATAGAAGATCTATTATGCACTCAATGTTGCAAGATTTTGGATTGAGAAAATACAAAAGATGACTTCCATTCACTATCACATTTAGTCATTGCATATGGAGTATGACTATGCGGGTGTTTATGCACACATTGTGGGTGTTGATGAAGTGCATAAGACACTCGCTGTAATTTGTGACATCAAGTAAATGAGGATACCTTGATGCCGTTCTTTCTCGACAAGTCATCACCAATGTGTCTATGGTCAATGGGAGTACACATGGTTAAAATGGAAATGCTTGGACCACTTTCATAAGTGCTCTCATACATTTTCATCCGATATGATGCCATGAGATCATGACAACACGATCATTAAGGATGTTTTAGATGTGCATGCAATTGTTGTTGACACAAGGGATGATGACTCATGTAGTGATGATACATGTGATGATTATGCTTTAGATAATTATGTATTGGGTGATGAATTGAGTGGTTCATGGAAGGTCTATGGGAATGCATTATATGATCCATTCTTGAGTCTGGATTGGACATGATGGTACATTATTTGACTATGGGGACTTGAAGGATGTGGATCTTGATGCATATGGGAGAGGACTTTATACATGTGCATGTGTTGATGATCATGCTGCATATATGGGTGGTACACATGTTGTTCATGGAGATGATGATAGTCTTGAGGTGACATATTCTACTCCTATTAATCATGCCTATCGCATGTATTTTACACATGCTATACATGTTGATGATGAAGTATGCATTAGTTGCAAATATGCCAATCTTGAGGATGATACCTATGTTCATAGGGATGCTAGTTATGAGGCATGTGTCTTTACATTTTGTGGATACCGATATGATTCTATGATCTATGATAATGGGGCATTCACTTTCACATGCATCTTATGTCACTTGAGATGCATGGTGTGTGATTATGTGGCGTGCCGTGGTACACCACAGCATGGTGTGGCTATTAGTTAGGATTCCTAAGAGATAGGAGCATTTGGTGCAATGACAGTGGAAGATAGAGTTCTTCTTATCGATGTGATGTTGGATTTATGTTCCAAATTGCTGGATGCACCATTATGTTCTCCATCGCAATATTGCCTTTTTATGTGTACGCGATTGAGGCAGTGACTTTTGGAGCCGAGACGCTCTATGTATATATCAAAAACTTTTGATAATAAATGATGTTTTACAAAAGATTCCAAATTATTTTCATGGTTGTGAATATTGGTTAACAAAATTATCAGAATGAAATCTTGTTTTCAAGAATTATGATGGAATAATTAATTGTTTAAGAGAAAAAAATTCATAAATCTGATGCCAAAGTTAAGTTGAAAACTCCGCCAGCTAGAGATTGCTGAGCCACACCACTCGTCTCACCCATTGTGTGTGTGTGTGCGCGCACGGGGTGGCAAGGTGGGTGGGTGCGTGTTGAAATTTGAAGCCTTCAGAGGGGAGGGCATAGAAGCCTTTACAGTTTGGTTGTTTGGAGTGGCGTGCAAGGTTTCTCTTCTCTGTCTCTATTATCTATTTCACAAAGCTGCCACAGGGTAAGTAAGAATTTAATGAAGAGTTTCACAAAGCTTCCACGTGGCAAGATCACAAAACTATAGCATGCCACAAATTTAGAGGTTAGAGAAAAAGAGGAGGTTCAAGAAAAGGCGAGAAAAGGATAGAATTTGAACTTGGAGGTTGGAGACTTGTGGAGCTCAACCCAAAGTTTTTTTTTTTTGGGATCAACCCAAAAATGTTTAACACACTTGTGTACCTCATTTGATATATTTGAAAGTGTTGTGACTCTCCAGTAAGTGCAATTGACTTTGGACAATTCAACATGAAGACACCTCAAGACAACTATTCATGCATACTTTTGAGCAATAAGGATTGCAAATGGATAAATGCATACTAAACTTTGAGTGTAGAAGTAACTTGGAATCTAAGCTATACAAATATTAAAAAGGGGTGAAATCAAACTTTACTTAAACTCTATATTACCAAAACAAGAGAAATTGTTCTCAAAAACGTTCTTTTGAATGAACTTTAATAAATATATTTTTCAATGTTGAATGATCTTTTTGTTATTAATTATTTTATAATTAAAATTTAAGATAAAATAATTGATAGTATGCATTTTATTCATGCATTTACTAACCAAGATAAATCATTAGCAAGAAATATAGTTTTAATATTACTTTTTAATAGTATTTAATCTAGTTAGTATTTCTAATAAAGGGTTTATAAATTTATTTATATAGTGTATATGGGGGGATACACACATACACACACATATGTATACATAAATATGTTTATGTATGCAATGTGTGTGGACACACACACACACACACACACACACACACACAATATACATATGCATATTCATATATATATGTATATGTATATGTATATGTATATGTATATTATACATATACATATACATATATGCATATACACATATGTATATGTATATATACATATATACATATACATATGTACATATATATGTATATGTATATATGTATATACATATACATATGTATATGTATATGTATATATATATATACATATATACATATATATGTATATGTACATATACATATATACATATACATATGTATATGTATATATACATATACATACACATATGTATATGTATATGTATATGTATATTATATACATATACATATACATATATATATATATGTATATACCTATACATAGACATATATTTGTATATGTATATATGTATAATATAATTATACACACATGCACATATAAATGCACACATGCGTGTGCATGCACACACACACACATTTTAGCTATTAAGTGAATACCCTCTAAAAAGGAGCTCTAAAAAGGAGATGTGGTGATGATTGAAAAAACAAGAGAAGTAAAGATATTCAACACACTTTTGCACCTCATTTAATGGTCTAGTAGAGGTTGTTTGAATATGCATGCATTGTCTGTTATATTATGTATATTTAAGAAGTAAAGATATGGAACACATTTGTGCACCTCATTTAATGCATTTAAAAGTGCTGAAGTGAATATGGAATAAGTGCAACTAGTTTTTGAGAATTCAACATCAAGACACCTAAAAAGATGACTCCTAAAGAAAACTATAAATGCATACTTAGCAACCCCACAGGACTACCAAGGGGTTAATTCATACTAAGTTTTAAATGTGAACGTGTCTTAGAATTTAAGCTACAAATATTAAAAGGGGCAAACTTTACTTAAACTCTATAATGCCAAAGTAAGAAAAATGGTTCTCAAAAAGCATGTGTCCTACTTTAAAAAACCTTCTTTTGAATTAATAAAACAAGTTTAAGTAAAAAATGTCGAACAAAATTTTTGTTTTTGATTATTTTATAATAATACAAAAATTCTAAGCTTTAAATGTGAACGTGGCTTAGAATTTAAGCTACAAATATTAAAAGGGGCAAACTTTACTTAAACTCTATAATGCCAAAGTAAGAGAAATGGTTCTCAAAAAGCATGTGTCCTACTTTAAAAAACCTTCTTTTGAATTAATAAAACAAGTTTAAGTAAAAAATGTCGAACAAATTTTTTGTTTTTGATTACTTTATAATAATACAAAAATTATACATTTAATTAAAAACATGATTTTTAAAATAATTTGGTAGTCCATATTTTATTCATGCATTTATTAACCAAGATAAATCATTAACAAGTTATGGTTAAAAAACTATAAAATAATTTTAATCTCTATACAAAAATTAATTATATACTTAGTATTTCTAATAAATATTTAAAAAAATTCATACATTGTGTATGTGGATCCTCACAAACACACATATATATGTATATGCATATGTGTGTGTACACACATATACATATATAAATATATGTATATGTATATGTGTGTGTGTGTGTGTGTACACACACACATATACATGTATATGTATATGTATATGTATATATATGTGTACACACACACATATATATACATATACACACATATATATATATGTGTGTACACACACACATATATATACATATACATGTATATGTGTGTGTGTACACACACACACACACACACATTCATATACATATGCATATACATATACATGTATGTGTGTGTGTGTGTGACACACACACACATACATGTATATGTATATGAATATGTGTGTGTGTGTGACACACACACACACACACACACATACATGTATATGTATATGCATATGTATATGAATGTGTGTGTGTGTGTGTGTGTGTGTGTGTGTGTGTGTGTGTATGTGTACACACACACACATATACATGTATATGTATATGTATATGTATATGTGTGTGTACACACACACACACATTTTAATTATCAACGTCTGATTTACACTCACAATTAATAACCTTTAAAAATGAGGTGTGGGATTGAAGAAACATGATCCTTAGTGGACCATGTAATCTTTTACACCACATGCACGGGTGGCTATCCCTTGCCTTATAACCATAGATGATTTGAGAAGAACAGATAGTCTCTTTAGATACCCCATTCACTTGTCCATGTACTTAGTATTGTCAAGACATGGACCTTGGGTGTTTGTATAGTAGGACTCTTAATGCACGTCCTTGATAATTTTTATCATTTTTTAGCTTTTTAAACTACTTTGAGTAAAGTTTCCTTAAGGCTAAATATATCTCTCCACCTTCAATGTATATTAATTCTAGGTTTGGAGATGTGTATGAGGTTAACACACTGTGATTATGTTTAGTGTCCCTTCTAAATGATTCTTCCATGACCTAGTTACTGTTGTCACCATCTTTCCCATTTCCTTGGCCAGTAACTTACCCAGAGTTAGTATCTCACCTTCTACTTGGAGCACTACAACACACAAAGAACACAGCCACATTCAGAGCCATGTAAATTTAAAAGAATCCATTTATGAAAAAAAAACTTCACGTGGCTATAGGTGTGACTATACACGTGGCTAGGGGTGCTCAGCTATAGTCGTGCATATAACTATGCATATAACCACGCATATAGCCACGTGGCTATAGGTGTGACTATACACGTGGCTAGGGGTGCTCAGCTATAGTCGTGCATATAACTATGCATATAACCACGTATATAGCCACGTGTAGTATAGCCACAGGCTGTTTGTAAAAAAAGGGGGAGATAGAATGGAAGAGAGATGTGTCCCCACATCTCTCCCCCATTCTGTCTCTGTTTTTTAACCACATTATTTAAATCCTAATTAATCACATTTTAAAAAATACCTAATCACTTAAAACATACAGTACACACACAAATACATTAAAAAATAATTGTAATACATTGTCGTGGGCATTACAACAATACTATTATATTGCAAATTACATAAGTTGATCAGGTCCAAAAATGATAGAAGATGAAGATGATTAAGAAAACTAATTAAATTAACTTATCATCTTCATCTTCATCAAGATTCTCCTCGCCCTGCATCTTCACCCACGTGCACCACCACCTTCATCACGGGCCACTTTCAACATTGTCTTCTTGCGTTAAATATTGAAACAATGTAAAAAAGTTAGCCACAAGAAAAACAACATAAGAATTGAGACACGGGTGATAATTCAAATTCAAATTCAACTACTTTCACTATTATTGAGTATCTTTATTATGCGATTCCTCACCCACTCATCAGAAAACACGTGTGTGGTGGGTTTGGGAACTGCTCATGTATGCACTACACCACATATATGAAATCTCTATCCTTATACTCCTCGAGCTATCACCACCTGAGTGGCATCGTGAGGATGCTACTGTGGGGAGATGGCACTGTGGATACGAGCAAGGTCTACTAATAGGTGGAGGGGACAGGAGTGCACTGAGTACTAAGAGGAACTCAAGGACGAGGAGTAGGGAAAGTAGAAGAGTGAGGGGTAGGCAAAGTAGAAGTGAGAGGGATAGGGATAGGGATAGGGATAGGGAAGGCAATGGGACGCATGGAAACGGGTGACTGCTATGGGATAGCTGAAGTTTCTAGCACATAGAAGGTGAGGGATAAGCCCCAACGACTCAATTGCTCAGTCCCATACCTATGTATGTATATGTATATTATATGCATATACATATACATAGACATATATTTGTATACGTATATATGTATAATATAATTATACCCCATTCACAAGCCACACCCGTGGCAAATGTGCCATGCCCGTACCATTTCATCTGGGTAGATCTTGGGAAATTTTCAGCCTTGAATGTGGCAGTTAGCATTAAAAATAGAATATTTGCATTAAGTGGGCATAAATTGCATTTAACCAAGGGGGTACAACTACACTATCAGGGAATATTGTAGGTGGTAGTCAGACCTATAGCCTTAAATTCTCTGAAAAATCTATGAAATCTGAGTGCCACGGCCGTTCCATTTCTGCCACAGTCATTCCTTCCCAAAGTGTATGCCCGTTCCAAAGTATTCCTCTCGTTTGCCACATGTTTGTGTTAGTTTTGTCACATGTTTGTGTTAGTTTTGCCTAGCTCCAGCTAGTGTACGACCATTCCACTTATAACATGCCTGTACCAATTGTCTCTTCTTAAGCATACACCCGTGGGGGCAAGCTTTCCACGCCTGTCCCATTCACTTACCGCGCCCGTACCTTCTCCATCCAAAAGCGCACGCCCATTCCTTCTTGAAGCCACACTCGTGCCTTTAGGAAGCGTACGCCCGTGCCATCTGATCCCTGAGAAGAGTATGCATGTTCCCTTCTGAAGCGTATGCCCATACCATCTTCAAGCGTATGGCCGTACCATTTAAAAAAAACAGATTGTTCTTAGGGGGTTCTACACAGACGTTCCACACTTCCATGCACCTACGTTCGAGTAAATTGGTGCAAAACAACCGTCTTTCTGATGATGTAAACTCTTTCGAAGCTCCCTAGCTCATCATAAGGTCAGACCCATCAGTCAATATCGTGTGGATCCAAATGGTCCTTGTCTTTAAAATCACCATTGAGAGCGAAGACCATCCCAGCACAAGATAAGAAACTCTTGCCCTCAAGACAGGACAACCCGAAGCTTAGTGTATGGATAGACCACCTGTCCAAGAGCAAGACCCTACCTCTCCCACACATTCGAGGCTCTGTGACTTCATCCTAGGAAACACACAGTCGGAAGAGCTACAACCTAGGGTGAGAGGTATGGAACATCAACAAGAAAGTGAGCCCAGGCTCTCTAGATCCTAGAGCGAAAATAGGGCAAAGCGAACAACCACCAATTTGGAAAGCCATGCCTGTCTCAAGAGTGGCTGATTCATACAAGGCCCAAAGACCCATATAAAACCTAGGGCCAGGTCCATCTTCCCAAGGACCAGAAACATCATACCAGAGAGAAAGGGCCTACCCGACCCAGTCTCATCAGCCCAGTACCCACCACAGGGAGCATACCCAGAGTACCACATGGGACCACAAGGGGCATAACCTAACCCACCCATAAGACAAGGGCCACCAATGGGTCTATTATCGCTTGGTCCCACTCCTCCTCCAATCATTCCTCAACTAACACCCTCTCGAGCCATGGCAGGGCTAACACTAGAAATGTTAAGATTAGCCATGGAAATAGAGGGGGTGGTCGCGGGCATTACTTCCCTAGCCCCAACTCAACCTGCACACCAAGACCCAGAATAGAGCGGAATATACCCGAAAACATCTCAAAGCTAATCACTAAATTCGATGGGACTAGAGACCCCATCCCACATTTGGAGATGTGTTTAACCAAATCTATGAAGCCTTTGGCCACGTGGAAGATCAAGTTAAGGTGAGTGCTTTTGGCCTCACCCTAGACAGTAAAGCTGACCAATGGTTTAGATCCTTGAAAGCTGAGGACAAGGCCACCTTTGGAACCTTGAAAGAGGATTTCAAGGTAGGATATTCTTATAAGGGTACCAGATGGAGTCCAGTGGTGGCACAACTACACAACGTTAGACAAAGGGATGGTGAAACCATCCGAGACTATATCAACAGAGTTAGATACCTCCACTCCCACTGCAGTGCCAGAGACAAGTTCTCTGATGAAAGGTTAATAAGGAGATTTCTGGAAGGTCTGGATGACGTACCCTTACATAATTCATTGTATACCTTGACCCATACCTCCTTCGAGCAATGTTGCAAGAGTGTTATGGACTTTGAGGACAACTTTAAGGGAACATATTCCCAAGAACTTCATGAGGGTACATCAGAAGCCTCATTTAAGACCACTAGTACAAAATCTAATGGAAAGAGAAAAGAGTCCACATCTGGACAGCAAGTTCAGTTGGCCTAATGCAGCAAATGACCCAGCATTGAAGAGCCGGCCAACCCCTTCTCTATTCAAAGAGGGAGCTAGTATGGTGCCCAATCTATGGAGCTAACCACACCAACACCGAGTGTCCACATTTGTGACCCCATCCCACCCTCTATTGCAAATATTGTCAAAGATGGGAAAATCACGAAGTCATGAACTACTATCAGCAAAGGGCTGCTCAAGCCCATGCTCTAGCTCAAGCCTCGCCTGCAAACCCAAGGCAACCCCGATGGCTCTCCCAACTCACCTGCTCTTCACAATGCACCTCAACCAAGCCAAGAAGTGGCCTAGAGAGGAATTCTAAGGGTACCTGAAACGTCCTTACCACCCCCAGTTCTCCCACCTCAACCCCCATTGCCACGAATCACACCTGTTTGTCAGCTAACCTTGACGGTGCTCTTTGGCACCACATATCTCAACATTTAGTTCTTTCTTGGTTGACTCAATTTGATGATTATTTTGTTGGTGAACACTTCTCCGAGGAAGATAAAATAAAGTGTACTACTAATCCTTTGAGTGATCAAGCTTCATTGTGTGGTGAAACGCACTTCGCATGGGTCCTACCAAGCCTCTTACATGGGATCAATTCCAAGACAAATTCAAGTCTGGTTTTCTTCCTCCATAATTCCACCTTCACACTCGTCGAGCATGGAATTTTTCTACATGATAGATCGTGATACTGTTTCTCAATACACGGAGAGATTTTGGCTAGCTTCGTATGCTCGAGGATGTTCTTAAAGAGTCACTCCAACAAAAGTATGAAGATGGTCTTGAGACAACTATTCAAGCGGATGTGAACATGTTCAAGCCAACTTCTCTTGATGATGCAATCTCTCTTGCTCATGATTCTGATTGCAAGAAAGGTTTGCCTCGTCAATTACCTCGCAGTGGTTAGTATACTTCTCCACCCAATCGACAATCTTCTTTCGTGGTGGGGGAATCAAGGTTTCAGATCTTCTTTTTGACACTCTCAATTTTATCAATCTCCTTCATCATAACAACGACATCCATGGAATGTTAATAATGGTAATTTTGGTAATGGTAGTAGCAATGCACACTCTTTTTCCAATTCAAATGTAAAGAACAATTTTAATACTACCACCCTAAGCAATGTACACCCCAAACCCAATTTTAGTCATAATAGTAATGGACCCACTCCTCACCCTACCCAACCTCGTCAAAAGGCAATAATGTGCCTACATGCTTTAAGTGTCATCGAGTGGGACATCGAGCTGACAATTGTACTTTTCGTTCTACTCAAGTGGCACAACTCCACAATATCGAAGACGTCACATACTACGATAGTGATGGTGATACGGCTCCAGATTGGACGAAAGATCAACTCAACAATGAAGAAGTGGTGGGTACGCAAAGCGAATCAACAGGTACTTCAATCACTCCTCACTCTTTGCTTCGTATGAAAGAATCTATTCATGGAAATCATATCACTATTTTGCATGATGATGGTAGTACACATGATTTTATTTCTGAAAAGGTAGTTTGTAGGTTGCATTTGGAGACTCATCCTTTGTGTTATAAGGTTAAATCTGTATTTCAAGGCACACGCTACACGGGAACTCGTGAAGTTTGTGACCTTGAGATACAAATTGGACCTTATAAACAAAAACCAAACTTTCTCATTACACCTTTGCATTCTAGTGACATCATACTTAGTATGCCATTTAGACATGAATTCAATCCTCCACATATTGATTATTCTATGCATACTATGGATTTCACACATAATGGTACTCTCATACAATTAGTTGGTGATCGTTCTCTTGAGATGTATCCATTATTATCCCATACCCAAGCTAAACGTGCACTTCGGGAGCAATTACGTACATACATGATTTTAGTTAATGAAGTGCAAGCATATGAAAATAATCTCACTCCTCAGCAAACATTCATGGCTAGGTTTCAGGATTGTTTTGTAGACGATTTACCTCATACCTTACCTCTTTCACATCTTGAAGACCATACTATAGAGATTATTCCAGGTAGCCAACCACCTCATAGAGCTCCTTATCATACAAATCCTCTTCAACAAAAAGAAATAGAATGCCAAATTAGAGAATGATTAGACAAGAAACTTATTCGACCTAGTAGTTCTCCTTTTGGTGCACCTGTTCTTCTTGTTGAAAAGAAAAATAAGACTTACTGCATGTGTATTGATTATAGAGCTCTCAATAAGATCACAGTTAAGAATATACATCCCATCCCTTGTGTTGATGATTTGCTAGATAAGCTTAAAGGTGAATCTGTCTTTAGTAAATTTGATTTGAAATCTGGATATCATCAAGTTTGAATGACTAGTTCTGACATTTATAAAACTGCTTTTCGTACTCAAACTGGTCATTATGAATTTTTGGTTATGCCTTTTGGTCTAACCAATGCACCTGCTACTTTTGCACGCATGATGAATCGTATATTTTTTGACCATCAGAATTGCATCATTGTTTTCTTTTATGATTTGCTTGTCTTTAGTAAGAATCATGCACAACATGAAGAGCATCTTACATTAGTGTTTAATCTTCTTAAAAAAAATCAACTTTATGTTAATCCAGATAAAAGTCTCTTTTTCCAAGATGAAATTGAGTATTTAGGCCACACTATTTCAGGTTAAGGTATCAAAGTTGATCCAAAAAAGGTAAGGTTCTTTCTCGTAGAGTCACTGATGCTAGTGGCTCAGGAATCGGTGCTGTCCTCATGCAGGATGGACATCCTTTGGCTTATAAGAGTAGAAAATTGACACCTTCTGAACTTTCGTATAGTACATATGACAAGGAGTTATTAGCAGTTGTCCATGTCTTCTTATGCATGTGGAAATATTATCTTATGGGTTCTAAGTTTATGATTAAGACCGACCAACAAGTATTAGATATCTTCTTAATCAACCTCTTATCTTAGATCGCCATATTAAATGGGCATCTTTTATTCAGAGCTATCAACTTGGTAAAGAGAACGTAGTTGCTGATGCACTTAGTCGATGACCTTCTATTTCTAACATTTTAGTGCTTGACATTCATTCTTTGCATGATATGTGTCACTCATATGTTACAGATCCTGATTTTTCTAATGTTTGGCACAAGTTAGAAACTAATAATTGGTTGTTGCCTCTTCATGATTATGCATATAATGATGGTTGCCTCTTCATGATTATGCATATAATGATGGTTTCCTTTTCTTTCAAAAGCGTTTATGCACTACGCTTCCTTATAGGTCTTTTATTCTTTGAAGAGATGTATCGTCCCTCATATGTTGGTCATCGTGGCATTCTCACTACTCTTCGTACCATAGAAGAATATTTTTATTGGCCACAATTAAAACATGATGTTGCTTCTTTTGTATTGGAATGTGTGACATATCAACAAGTTAAAAGACGCCAAGGAAAACAATATGGACTACTCATGCCTTTACCTATTCCCGCGGCACCATGGGAAGAAATTCCTATGGACTTTATAACTGGTTTACCTACCACATCTTCTCAAAATGATATGATATGGACAATTGTTAATAGGTATAGTAAACAAGCTTATTTCATTGCATGTCGTAAAACATTGAATGCTTCACATGCTGCATAATTATTTATCAAAACTGTCTTCACAAATCATGGTTTACCTAAAGTCATTATTTCAGATCGTGATTCTCGTTTTTGTAATCATTTTTTGATGGTATTTTTTTCAAACTTAGGCACTAAAAATGATTTTAATTCTGCATATCATCCAGAAAGTAATGGAAAAACTGAGGCCACAAACTAATAACACACCTTATACAGCCATTGGCAAAGCTCCTTTTGAGATTTTATATGGTAAGAAACTTCCAGCTCCAATTACTAGACTTTCTCATGAAGTTCCAGCGGTGGCCGATGATTTTGTCGTGACTCATAAGCGTATTTTGGCCGAAGCTCGTGAGTCTATTCTTAAGGCTCAACAAGCTAGATGGGCTAACAAGCATAGAAGACCAAAGACTTTTGAAGAAAATGATTTAGTTTGGCTTCACATAGAAAACCGCAGATTAAAGTCTATTGAGAAATATCCATCCATTAAATTATCTAGTCACTCCATTAACATGGTTTCACTTGCTCGATTACCATAAGGCCCGTTGCCATCTTACTCACTTGAAGAACAAGACCTTATTATCTTTTATAAGACGACATTGGAACTAATAAAGTGGCCTTACCTTGTGCCTGATGTCAAATAGGAAAAGTCTAGGGACTTCTTGTACATACTTGTTTAAGACTAGTAATAGAACTTGGACCATTTTAAGTTTAGCCACCAGTAAACTAGTCACTTAAATTTAAGTCATTTTTTGAGAATAAGAAGATATAAAATCATTCCCTTGCAATAGAATACTTGTGAGCTCTTCTCTTTCCTCTTTTTACTTGCATGTATGCTATTGAATCTTACATGTTCGATGGATGTTTGCTAGATAGAATTGGTTGTATGTTTTCTACTTGTATTTAGCTTCCCCTTCATCCCTTGCCTTTTGTGAGAGAGACCATCATGAAGGACCATCTCTCCTTTCACCCCATTAGCAAATAGAGAGAGGACGTGAGAAGGATAAGCTAGCACATCCACATAATGAAGTTACATTTTGCAGCTCTAAGGCCCCTCATAACCCATGTATGACTTCACAAGCATATTTTGCACATAAATAGGCACTCATAATAGAGCTAGCACTGGCACCAAGCCTCATCATTTGATAGTAGCCACCTTCAACCCTCATAATCTATGCATGATTTCACAAGCACATTCTGCACATAAATAGGCACTCATAATAGCTAGCACTGGCACCAAGCCTCATCATTGACAAGAGCAACCATCTATGTACATCTCTAGATGGGTGGCCCATGGTGAGTGAAATGCTAGTCCATGGTACAACCCATCCCTTGGTTCAAAGGACTCCTTATGGTCTCTCCATTGGACTATTTGCCTCTTCTTCGACTACTACCTTCCCCATCATAACAAGAACCACACACACAACGAAGGTATAGTACCACTGAGTGATTTGGGAACCATACCTTGCAATGTCTATGCCTAACACTTCTGGACCACCATGATCTTAGCACATGAATCTATAAATCCAACCACATGTCCATCCTTCTTTGTTTGGGCCCAAAACCCAGAGATAAGGCCTCATAGCATCAAACATTTTTAAGAAGGTGCAAGGACATGATCACCATTCAAAAGGAGGTGTGTTAACCACTTCATGGGTCAACATGGTTTTGTCTTCTCATCCTCCTACCATAAGCTCCTACTATAAGGCACTTCACCATGTTACCCAGATATAATGGAAGCATATTCTTTGTAAAGATGATGCTAGATGATATAGAGCGGCCTTACCCTAACCTTAATGCCAAATAAGGAAGTCACAAACTTTGTATATATACTTGCTTAAGGCTAGAACTAGTGGCTTTAGACTTTTTTTAAAAGTTTTGTTCAGCCTAGTGTGACATCTAGCCATTTGTATATAAGTCAATTTTAACATTAAGCAACACACATTCATTCCCTTATAATAGAATACTTGTGAGCTTTGCCTCTTCTCTACTCTTTTGCTTGCTTGTGTTTTATTGGATTCTTGTATACCTTGATGGTTTCTACCCTCTCATGAGAGAGAACGATTGTGAACACTATCCTCTTTTAGCCTCCATCTAGGTAAAGAGAGCTTTGCTTTCACTCCCATGGGCACAGAGTCTCCTCTAGTGTGACAACTCTAGCACACTCACAAGGGAAGTTTCTTTTGTGGCTCTATGGCAAAGGACACTTGTTTCGGCATAGACTAAGGTAAGCTATTGTCTTGAAGAAGGGATATGTACACATCTTTGTATGTATATATACATGCATGCATGCATGTGTGTGTGTGTGTGTGTGTGTATATATATATATATATATATATATATATATATATATATATATATATATATATGCATCCATGCATGCATGTATGTATGTGTAGAGAGAAGTAGATCCTAGAGAGAGGAGAGTAAGAGGGAACCTAGAAAGAGAATGAGAGATTGAGATTTTTAAAATCCGCTTATCACTTCTAAAAATTGTTTGCCAAAAATTACTTGTCAAAAGGTGACAAGACCTCTTGCCTTCTTAGGATGGAGCTCCCTTTGTGGTTGTAGAAAAAAGAGTGGATAGGTGTGGTTAGAGAAGAGATGTGATGTGCTAGAGGTAGAAGAAAGAGGTTGTGAATTAGAAGGTAACTAGGCTTTGAGAATTAGAAGGTAACTGGGATTTGAGAATTACAAGGTAACTGGGCTTTGAGAAAACAAACAAACCTTTATTCACAAGGTGTGAACCAAAAAGTGAGAGAGGGCTTCCACTTAATGAGAGATATCTCACTTATGTAAGCCCTTCAACCTTTAGAAATCTTTCGAATTCTTCTTCTCCTTGTTGATGACGATTTGACTTGTGTTGATCAAAGTAGTCTCCTTGTTGATGAGACGATTTGACTTGTGTTGATCAAAGTAGATGTTGTGATCTTATGTAGAATCCAAGTTCATATAGTGCTTAAAAAGGCTTCACAAAAAGCAAAGCCCTCCCATTTTAGAAAGTTGGCAAGTTGCTTTTGTCCATAAAGTCAACACCTCAAGAAGAGTCCCAAGAAAGTAGTGCACGCAAGAAAGCTTCCAATCCCCATATAGAGATGTGCCATGCAAGTTGGCAAAAGCTTGCTTTTCACTTTTGAAAGTAGTCCTATTTGGGAGGCAGTATCTCCCAATCCTTGATAAGCCCTTGTTACTCGAAACTCTTGATAAGCTCTATGATTTTGGCTTCACAATTCTCGTCCAAGTTCCTTCATCTCATCCTTTGCATGAAAAAGTCAACATGGAAATCCAAACATAAAAGGTAGCACAAAATGGCTTGGCAAGACCGAGATGGATTGGGATCATAATGATTCTACTCCAAATTTCTACATTCAACACTTTCCCAAATTCTAAATGCAACACCTTAAAAAGAAGCTTTCAACATAGTGAAACGTATTTACATATCTAGGTCTACTTTACCTAATTCACCACCCACAAATGAGATGTGAAATATGAGGCATCACATTCTTAGAGAGAGAGGCCAATGCTTTTGTAGTTAAGAGAGAGAAGGTTTTCCTTAGGTAGAAACTAGATTTTTGGTCGCTAGGCTGGTGATAACTTATCATCACTTTAATTGTTTAGTTATGTGACAATGTATACGGACTGATACAAGTTATCACACAATGACACGAAACCTTCTTAGGTGAACAATCTACAAGTAGAAAGGGTTTTGATGATTCGATTCGCATGAGACTAGGCTTTGGTACACGTCTTGTAAGCCGAGCTAGAAAAATTTTACCCTCAGGAAAATCATTGGTCACGAGACTTAGAGGTTGATGCCTTTGCATTTTCCAAAAGAGAGAAGGGTGCCCCTAGGTCCTTTGCCATGTAAAGGTTAAAAGATAGGATCTATGCCTTTGCATTTTCCAAGGGTGCCACTAGGTATTAATTATTAATTACCCCTTTTCCATGTAAAGGTTAAAGGTTAAAAGGTAGGATCTTTGTTTCCATCAAAGGTCAAAGGCTAAAGGTTAAAAGGTAGGATCTTTGTTTCCATCAAAGGTTAAAGGTTAAAAGGTAGGATCTTTGTTTCCATCAAAATTTTACAAGAAAAGGATGCGTAGAGCATTTGAAGTCAACGTTCATTTGAGATGTAGATTGTGAGTGCTGATGTGCAGTACTTTCCATATCCGTTGCTACCCGCTTTTCCTCTTGAGAGCAGAATTTGTTGTGTGCAAGCTCTAATCGCCATATTCTGCATCGCTTGTTTTTGCGATTAGGCCCTTTTTTGGCCCTATGGTAACCCTAAACACCTGATTATGGCAAATTTCAGAGGTGTTTTGCTCGTCTCGGCAACCCCAAGCAACTGATCAGGGCAATTTTAAAGGTATTTTTCACATAATCGAAATCTGAAAAATCTCTTTTACAGTATTTTGTCGCCCTCTGCACATAGCATATCAGAGAAAGATCCAGCCCTTATTTTGCCTTCTAAAACAGTACGCAGCTGATTAGGGCAAGCGTAGAGATAATTGTACAAAAAAACTTGACTTCCAGGAACCCTGAACAGCTGATGCGGGCAATATAGAATCACTTTATTTTTGCCAATCTACAAACGGTCGGTGCGCGGATCATATGTAGGTGCAGCTATTATGGAGCTTTTCAGATGCTTCCATCTGAAGTGTTGAGCTTTCTTCTATGGAAAGGCCA
This sequence comes from Cibotium barometz, assembly GCF_041138505.1. NCBI lineage: Eukaryota > Viridiplantae > Streptophyta > Polypodiopsida > Cyatheales > Cibotiaceae > Cibotium > Cibotium barometz. The sequence continues at coordinate 18,636,076 of NC_141054.1, forward strand.
TGTGGGACTCAGAATAACTAAGTAAAAACTGTAAGTTTTAAACCTGAATTCTGTAATGAATGTCATTAAGGGTAGCCAGATCAGTTGCAGTGAAAAAAACGGAAAATTGTTTAACATTTAAATTTGTACGCTGAGTTTTCAAAAAAAATATACAAGGGGTTATTGCAAAAGTTTTTTCGCTTGATCCATGAATTTTCAATTTTCACTTTTTTGGAGGCTTTTATTATTCTCAGCAATGTAATCTATGATAGAGTGACTGTGTCATACAGGAGTTTTTTGTTTTTTTATTTTAATTATTGAGTCATTAATTATCAATTTTTTGTTTGACATATTTTACTGAAATTCTTTGATATATTTGTAGTAGTATAACCGGAATAATATTTAGACTGGTGATTTTATGCATGTGCATTGCAGGTGAAATTTTGCAGCTGGCAAGACGGCGCTCAGAAGAGAATCTCTGCGGGTTAGGCTGGTGCCAGCAAGGTCAATAGAGGAGACAGGGCTTGATCCATCTCTATATGGAGGGTTTTTGTCCCCCCACGGAGCACCATCACCAGGCAAAGAGACTTGGAGCACGGCATCACTGGGTCAGCCGAGAGCAGAAAGCCCGATGGCCAAAGACAGACACCATGCAAAACCACCAGTATGCTTGAAGTGTCAGCATGAGGAAAAAACAAGATTTGGAAACTCTTCTGGTTTAGCACACATGGAGGAAAAAGGCCGGGATTTGTTAACTGAACATGGGCATCATTGCAAAGTAGAGAGGAGGAGGACGAAGAAAGGCATAGTAGTCAATTCTGATAACAGCTTCTTCAAAGCAAGCAAACATGCTACCTTTGTTGGCAAAGATAGGAAGGTTTCTCAGGCAGGATTTTCAGGGCAGGCACTTAACGGCGCCTCAATGGTTGAAGGGGGTGCTAGCATGTGGGAGCTAGGAGGAAGTATCAGATCATTCACAGACAAAGAAGACATCTCAGATGGGCCCCGTAATAACCCCTTTATATATGCAAACTTTGGACCGACTTCAGATGAAGTTGTTGGCTCCTTAAAGGAGGGAGAGGTTCAAGAAGTTATACTATCTGCTGATGGGGTACGGGAGGTCGATAGAATGCCTCTTGTAGTCAGGAAAACCTCTACGTTGGTAGACAGCTCTCCAGCATTGCAATCTTTTGATGCTTCTCCTTCCGGCTTGTCTACTCTGGAAAGTTGGGGGGAAAGCTCTGAAGGTGCTGCACTATTGCAATCCACTCATGTTTCAGACGCAAAGGTTGTTGTTTCTTATAAAGAAGCCTCCCCTTTGGTTGCTCCATTCAAGATGGATGCTCGCAGTAGATGGAAACGAGCTGCACACAGTATTAAATTCATAAACCACATGGCTGCAAACATAAGGTCAGCATCTACTGATCTTATTGAGGATAGGGCAGTGGATGAAATGTTGCAGCAACAGGCCACACAAGATGATGCTGGTGGGGTTGGGGCCGCTGCTTTTGAAGGTGCAAAGACTGTAGCACGGTCTAGGTCTAAGGGAAGAAAAGGCATGGAGGGATTGCTAGTATGGCAAAACAGGGGTTTTATTACATTCTTCCAAGATTTCTATGTTGCCTGCTTAAAGGTTTGTCTTGATCGAAATTCACATGCTATTACATTTTATCTCCACACATTCATTGGTATCTCTACAGTTGTTGGCTTTCACATGTTTAACATGATAATTGTACATGTGTGCACATGCACACACATGGGTGTGTGTGTGTCCTGCATGCACATGCACGTGTCCTTGCGTGCATGTGCATTTGTGTTTGTGAGCTCAGTGTGTGTGCCGCGCGCGCGCGCGCGCGCGCACACACACACACACACACACATGCAGGGCATGTGAGGGGGGGGGGGTGTGCGTGCGTGCGCGCTATTTGTGACCCAGCCGCTCAGTAGCCACACACACACACACACACACACACACATGCAGGGCATGTGAGGGGGGGGGTGTGCGTGCATGCGCGCTATTTGTGACCCAGCCGCTCAATAGCCACATGTGACCTATCAAGAAGTCACATAATATGTGTTATGCTAGGCTATAGGGACTGTTGTTTTGCTTATAGCAATCTGCATATGACTTTCAACACTAGGGCACAATGACTAGAATAACATGCTGACAATTTTCACTACCCATTTTGTGGAGGGATGTAGAAAGACCTGGAGGGGAGAAAGAGGAGAAGAAGGAACAGAGGGAAGTGTGTACCATATGCCTGTGCACTGTACCATGTGCCTATGCACGTGCCCTGCATGTGTGTGTGTGTGGGGGGGGGTGCAGGTGGGGGGGACTGAGCCATGTGTAACATTTGTAGGTCCTGCCAGTGGTGCTGGTGTTGTGTTTGTAATTGTGCAAACACCACCATGTTCAAAGTTTTAAGTGCTAAAGGCTGGGCCCACACAAAATCACAATCATCTAATCCCCACCTAACGGGCAGGCCATAGTCAGTCTAGATAGGGTCTTTTTTAAACCATTTTGGGAAGACCAAAGACCACACAGCAGTTGTACAGTCATATACATCTTTTTGTACCATAGTAATTTATGAAAATACAGTTCATCTCTCTATCCTCTGTGTTGTCTATTCATTGCTTTTGCATTAGTGTTCCTAATTAGTAGGCTTAGGGCTGGATCAAGTAACAACATAGGTATCAGAGCATTCAGACTTAGCCATCTAAGCACTCAGCTTTCCCAAGAAAGGTGCACAGATCCATGGAAGAATGCCATTTATGAGGTGGTCTGCAAAAAGCAAAGCCAGAGGAAAGCATTCCCTGGGAGTAGTATGCTCAAAGGAGTATACCATTGGCTCTCAGATCAGTTCCAAAGGCGGAGCATCATGCGTGATTATTCTTAGCAGGAGACCATAGCTACGTTAAGCGAAAGGGATTGCAAGCATGGGGACAAAGTGGAATAGACCCACAGTTCTCAAACATGACAGGGTTTTCAATAAAAGTATCAGAAGTCAAGCAGTCAAAATACAAAGTCAGTAGTCCAGGGAGGAAGGATGACAATTCTCCAACCCGTCATCAAGTTTAGTAGCAGGAGGGAATGTCACGTGCACACATGTGGACATAGCTATTCCCTCATTAGGCAACAATCTTCGGGTAGATTTAGGGCACTAGCAGGCTCAGGCATGGAAGAAGCAGCAAGTTGACAAGCATCAGGCATCAGAAAGCTGGCCGAGAGCAGGTATTCAGATATGGGCATCATCAGGGCTGGCCGACATGATCATTCAGGGTTTATTAGCAAATAATCTCTGTTGTGGACAAATGGAATTGACCAACAGCTATTATTCTGGCCGACTTGTGCATATAGAGCCTATAAAACGCTAGGTCTGCACAACATCACAATCATCTGATCCCCACCTAAGGGGCAGATCATAGTCAGTCTAGATAGGGTCTTTTGTTTACCATTATGGGAAGGCCAAAGGCCATAGACTAGTTGTACAGTCATTTACATCTTTTTGTACCATAGTAATATACTGAAAATACAGTTCATCTCTCTCTCCTCTCTGCTGTCTATTCATTGCTTTTGCAGTAGTGTTCCTAATCAGTAGGCTTAAAGCTTAGGGTTGGATCAAGTATAGCAAGGCTTCCACGCATGCAACACAGGCATTGAGCCTTGGAAGAATTTCTTTATGTCTCACATTTCCGATTGTACACCTCATGGTGGTGGAGACTGGATGCTTAGTTCATGTTTCATCTTCACTAAGGTAGAGTATAGGGCACCTTCCTCTCCACTTATAGCTGCCATTATCAGAGCCTAGCTTGGAGTAGCATGAGACCTTTTTTGAGACAGAGGTTTCCTAGATCAGAGGATGAGGCTGATAGACAGCCCATTATGTGGAATGACCTCATTAGAGATGAGGTTGGGCGACCTTTGGGTGCGTCTGGATATATCAGTAGCCTGGTTGGGAGACATGTACATTGACAATTATTGCTTAGAAAACTTTTAAAAGTCTTCCTATGGATTGGAGACTTGCATCTACCTAGCATCTCAGAGGGAATGTTAGACGGATCGATCAAATTGATGCACCTATACCTCACGAGTCACGATCAACATCATCCTAGGTGACTGGGAGTTTTCTCTAGGACTAGAGTGCCATTACAGGTGTTAGCCTTGTCGGATCAGGATGAGGAGGGAGATCGCGTTTTATGTTCTAGTTAGCCAGGATGGAGATTGTTGAAATGTGTCACATGAGATTATTCTTGGCACTAACTACTCTTCATCTAGTGAGAGTGGTGTTAAAAGACATGGTGTGAGCTTAAGCTTGGCAATGGTTAAGTGAATCAAACAATGAAGATGATTATCACGTAAGATAACTCACACGAATGAAACAACACATGCAATCACTTAGATTAAGATGAGGTATGACCAATGAGCAATGGAATATGCTCAAGAGTCACCACTTAGACATAACCATAAACACAGTGTGTGTGTGTGTGTGTGTGGAGTGCGTGTGTGAGAGCATATCTTGATACAGAGTTCTACACCCACTATTGGGCATTGATGACGTTAGTGGGGATGTCATAGTATCTAGTCTATACTATGCATAATGGAGTTGATAGTTATATAGTCTATACTATGCATAATGGAGTTGATAGTTATATAGTCTTGTGGGTTGACTACCATGAGTATACAACATGCACGTTCCTAAAACATACATCTAATATCATTGACATGAGAAGCAACTCTAGTTTTGTCAGCCTTTTTCATCCTGTAAAGTTTCTTCCTTAAGAAGAACTTGGCAGCTGCATTGGTTTGCCCAAAAATGGATTTGAGCCTAAGCCACGCCTAATTAGAAGTCTTTGTTGAGCTCACCTAATGAATTTGGCTATCACCTAGCCCACAAATGATGAGAGATAAAGCTTTGGAGTCTAGATTAGTCCATTTAGAATAAGATCTAGATCTCTATTTGGCCTCTTTTCAGTGCCATTGACCACTCCTGTCATGTGCATAGAGTGTATCTAGCGTGTGTAGTAGGCACATAAGACTGGCTTCGAGGCTTGGGGTAGCTTGGAGCCAGGCACGCAGATTGGCGAGCTGGGCTGGGGATGGACTGATGGGCAGGCACCCATGTGTGTATGCCCGGTGACCGGCCAAGAGCCTATAAAAGGGTGGCCAGGGTTAGTCATTCAGTTAGAGTCTCATGAGTCTATGCCAAAGCTTTGTGGTCAGGAGCCTGGATCTAGTACAGACGTGCACCTGCTTCATGCAACCGAGGTCGGCAGCAGTCTGGAGGCCCTCGAGGGTAGCCTCATGGCAGTATGGGACGTCATGGAGTAGAGGCTGGTTGGTACGTCTAGCTAGCTAGCTCAGCTCGTGGCTCGGTGGGGACAACCAAGACTTGTGGGCTTTGCTCACGGTTGTCGTGGTTGGGTGGTGAGTCAGGCCTACGCCCCCTTTATGGTTTTGTGGCTTTGTTTTGCAGGTTTGGAGTCTTGTTGTTGCAGGTATGTCCTACGAGGAGACCCTGGAGGTTTGACAGTGGTATCAGAGTGTGCCTTAAGGGTGTGCAAGTCGGTAGGTAGAGAGGAGAAGAGTATGAGTTTATGTCATAGTCTGTTTTTTTTTCTGATTTTAGAACTGTTCGTTTTCTTTGCATCGCTGGAACCATTCACTCTACGTGAATTTATGATGATATGATGGTCTCTTCCAAAACCAAGACTGTAACCGAGTAGGGGAACAAACATAAAAGGAAGTTCTCTGCGCCGATGATTAGCACATCAGAAGGGAAGTCTACGGACCAATCTTCGAAGAATTCTTTTTTTTCTGAGAAAAAGATTCTTCAATTAGTTAAAGAAAAACGGCCGCAAAGGGCTAAGTACATCCACAACGAGCTAAATACAGTATAAGAGCGGGAGACAAATGATCAAAGGGAAAGAGATGCTTCTCCTCCGGCTGGCCGCTTTGTGAGGAGAAGACTATCTCATACAGGGGGAGGGGGGGAACAACCATACAGGTGGCCTGTAATGCCAAATGGGGTCATCGTCTCTATTTGTGAGGAAAGGGCCAAGCCTCCAAAGTCTCAAGAAGGCTTTCTGCCGCATCTGCATGCGGTCAAAACCTCCCTACAGCTTCCCCCACTGACCACCACGGAGGGGGTGAATGATATCGAGCCATATATGTTATGCACCTGGAGTATGTAGACTTGCTATTAGGGATTGAGTGGTTTAAGACCCTTAAGGTCCAGATAGATTGGTTTAGTCATTTTTTTTTCTTTTGAACAAGGTGATTGTATACATCCCTCACAAGGACCTCTTGTAAATATAGTTGATTTTGGAAATATAATGGATTCTTCTTTGTATACTGCTTTCCACTGTGTTGATTTCATTTTCTTCATTTCTCGTACGTGCTACGTGTGATGGAAGTTAATGAATTAAGTGTGTTTCAAAGCAAAGAATTAAAGAAGTTACTTGACTCGTTTCAAGATGTATTTCCTAAGGAGCTGCCATCGGGTTTACTGCCCGAAAGGAGAGTTGATCATCGTATTGATCTAGTCCCTGGTGCTCAACCTGTTAGCATTCCGCCGTTAGGATGAGCCAGGCTGAGGAAGATGAGTTGGCTAAACAACTCGCATACTATTTGAGAATGGGCCAGTTCCGTCCAAGTAAATCACCTTGGGGTGCGCCTCTGTTACTTACGAGAAAGAAGGATCAAACCTGACGAATGTGTGTAGATTACAAGCGACTGAACAAAGTGACAATCAAGAACCGCTATCCTCTCCCTAGATCAGATGACCTAATTGACCGTTTAGTAGGAGCTAAGTATTTCACGAAGATAGATTTACGTATTGGTGTAACACGCGGAAGCTCTGAGAGTTCTTTCAGCCCTAAACACCACTTAGAACATGCTGATGCAAAAACGCAGACAGAAGGGAGAGAAGAGAGAGAGAGATGGCTGGAAATTCAGTATCTTCATATGGTACAAAAAGGTACATAGATTCTACAGCCATGGGCTGCCTTGAAAAGGTAGTGAAATACCCTATTCTAATTCTAGTCTAGACCCACACCCAAAGGGAGAGTGAATGACCTTAACTATGAGCATCTTTGTCTTTATATAGGCCTTTGGACAATAGGAGTGCTGGCCAATTGCTAGTCGGCCAGCCGACTAAGCATATATTTTCCAAAACGTAGATCCGACCAGTATCCATGCAGCCGACAATAGTTATCTTGCCCTTCTACCCACGACTGGTCCCCTTTGTCCTTCTCCTAGTCGAACGCTCTACATCTGCACTTTATGCTCCAAATCTTGGTTCTAATTATCTTTTTCTGGCTGTCCCTTCTGGACTAGCTTCAGGACATGTCCATGGGCAAAACTTGCACATGACATCTCCCTTTGCTAAACTTGATGACGGGATTCCAACCTGTTCTTGGATGACTGTCATCATCCCATTCTATTCCCGAGGTCCCTCTGTCATCCATCCATCTCTGGTGTCACGACCCTGTGTTTTTCTCTGGACAGTATGTAGGTGTGCACGGGGACATGGTGGACAGTGTGAATGGCATCAGTTTGGAGTTGAAAAGGAAACCCATGTGTGGACAAACCCAAGTTTGAAGGGGACAGAGATTTGAATTTTAAAAAGGTTTTATAACCTTTGGTGGCCAAAAATTAAAGTTAGAAAGGTTTTAAAACCTTGGGAGGCCCCTAGGTAATATTTAGAGGCATATTTAGAGGCTACTCTACTTTTGGGGGGAGGCACGCCTCTTTCTCTCTCTTGCTTTTGGGGAGAGATCGTACAAGTTGGCTGTGTGGAGGAGAAGAGAAAACAGGCTGGTTGGCTGCGTGGAGAGTAGCCGTACAATATAGCAGTCGTGAGAAGGCTGGTACAGACTGGTACGGGTGCTGCAGGTTCAGGCGCCTACTGTGCAGGTGCTAATCTGTACGAACAGGTACATGCAGGCGGATAAGGACAGTTCTGTCCAGCAGGTACAGGCGGGTCTGAGCAGCTGAATAGCTTTGGCTTTTTGGAAAGGGCAGCAGGCGGGCTGTGCTACAGAAGTTGGAGGCGCAGCTGAATTAGCTCCACAGGCATGCTTTTGGGAGAGTAAAGGGCTGGCTGCTGTGCTGTGCTACAGAACAGAGACACAGGCCTTCCTTCTCTCTCTCTCTCTCTCTAGCTCTTGGAGGATGCGCTTCTTTCTCTCTCTTGCTTTTTGGGTGAAAACAGGGGGCTGGCGGCCTGTTTTTGGGCGTTTTTCTGTGTGCGCAAAAGTTGAGGGCTGAACAGTAGGAGGGGGGCTGAAGCTGCGGCACATGTTCCTTTCTCTTTTTCTCGCTTGGTGCACAGGAGGGCTGGACTGCAGGCGCTCAGGGCTGCGTGCTCTTCTCCTAGGTGGCCAGAGGGCTGGTTTCTCTGGACAAAGAGGCGGACAGGGGCTGGTTTTTCATGAACATAGACATCATGTCGATGGCGCTCTTCTCTTTGCTTTGGTTCGGGATTGTTTTGGAAAGGGTTTATGGACTGTTTCGTGGCAATGCATGTGGCTACGAACATGGGCAATTTTGAGACTGTTTATGGGCTGTTTTTGGTTGGCTGCAAATTCAGCTATGTGCTTGGGTTTCCGGCTGCAAGTACAGGTCAATTGAAAGTGTTTCTTGGCATGGGAGTGATGCAAGCTCGCATGGTTGCGTGCTCATGGAGCAGATTGTTTTCTTCCTCCTAGAAAGGAACAAAGGGACCTACAGTTATGGGCATCTCTATGTTTCCAGATGTTTCATGAGGGAACAGGTAACTAGATGTATGCCGTTGTTGGCACTGTTGTTGAATGGTGCCATGAATGGTTTTGTATGGAAACAGGACAGAAGTTTCAAAGGGAAACAGGCCTAAGGGTTTCATGTGGAAACAGGTCGTAGGTTTCTCGAGGAAACATGTTTTTGGGTTTCTCCAGGAGATAGGTCACATGCAGGCAGAAAGTACAGGAATGGACACATGTTTGGTACAGCCTTGCTACTGATTGGGCAGGGGACAGGGAATCCATGACAGAGATGGATAGTACCCTTGGAAGGTAGAGAGGGTTGGTATAGGTGTGTCGACTGTATGGTATGCTGTGCTGTGATACGAGTTCTCTTTTGAGAGACAGTCTGGGAGTCTGTGTTGTGATGCAGAAGCACTGGATGTGTCAGGCTGTGATGCTGTTCATAGGGTGAGAGGCTATGGATGGTTGTGGCAGTCCTGATCATGGGAGAAGACTTCTGTATGCAGGACTTAATGTGTGAGAGTCTTTTGAGGTGAACAATGCTTGGACTTGTTTGTGGATGCCGAGTGGACATGAAGCCATGATGCAGGGTATTTGCAAGCTTCAGGAGTTCTACTATGACGGCTGAGTTCCCAACCTTATTTAATCAAAGCTCTTATAATCAATTAAAGGAATACCGCAAGGGGCGCCACTGCGTTTTGGGGCCAATCGGTGTCCGTGTACTGTTTGCAGGAGCACTCTAGCTCCCCTTGTTTGTTTTCCTTTTCTAGGTCCTCAATGGCGTTGAAGTGTTCTATGTGCGAGTGTTTGTTTCACCACCCGTCAGATTTCTGAAGGCCGGTTTCATCTGGCAACCCTTTTCACTAAAAACCCGGCCCGGTTTCCAAAACCACTCTGACTCTGAATAAGATCTATGCATCTGTTCCATCCAGTCCCCAATCCGTTCCTGCCCTGTCTCTGAACACTGTCTTGGTCTTCATTCCTGATGAGAAATGAGTTTGGCAGTCTCACACCACCCCTTGGAGGATCATCCTCCCTTGGGACCGTTGCCTGAAAGCCTTTCTTGGCTCACAGGACTGCCATCCTCTTCGGGCTTTGTGGAACACCACCAACAAACCTCCTAGGAGCTCTTCTCGGTCTTGTGTTCCTTGCCTTGGGCTTCGTACCTATGCACTTTCCTGTACCTTGGACTTGTACACCTTCATATGGGACTGATCGGTAACTTCAATCCTAAGAAAACAGCACACTCGTTGCGACGAAAATAACGCACGAAACTGAATATAGATGTGCAGAAAAATAGAGAGAGAGAGGGAGAGAAGAGGACACAGTATTGGGTCCCAAATACCCTCTGTAGGCCCCCCACCACGAATGGTGCAAATCTGAAAATAAATTGAAACCGATCCCGTCAAGTGGGAATAGACTCCGTTGGACACCCACACGCGTAATAGCATAACTTAATATCACAATTTAAAATGGACAACTTAATAACAGCTTGAAATTGAAATGAAATGGAATGAGATAAATGGACACCAACACTGGGACCGGAACGGGCCGACCCCCTCCCCCCCCCCCCCTCAAAATATATAATATATTATTGGGAGTATTTAGCAAATACAATGCTCCATGGATTCCAAGAACCCGATGATGTCCATGTACAAATGAATACAGTACCAAACAAGAGGCTCGAAGTAGAAATTCGAAGTAGAGCGACCACTTGAGTGGTCCAGTCTCTACGGTCCTGTGCCTTCACTGGACTCCGCGGAGAGCGCTCAACTGGTGTTCCAGGACCACGCACAAACAGGCGCTCCCGTACTAACGCCTAGCTCTCCCGATCTCAGCACCTTTGGACCGTGGTTCTCCAAGAGCTTGGACTACCCGGCACCGAACGGGTGTTGCCGTGGAGAGAATCCCTTATCAGATTTATCACAAAGTAGTTTACTTAAATCTGAAATTTCACTTACTTGTGGATGGCAGATAAAAGTCCAATACCCATGGTGTCTGTGTGCAGCTACTTGAGAGGGACACCAAGACACAGCAGCATGTCGAGAGGAGTAGTTGCTTTGGGAAAAGTATTACCTCACAGGAGCCTACTGTGGAGGCAGCGCAGCCTGTATGGAACAGTCACCGTCGCCTGTATGTACGGCTCAGCCGTCGTTTGTATGCAGAAACGTAGTCTGTTCAGTAGCCGCCTGGGAAAACATGCGCAGTCAGTTCAGTAGCCGCCTGGGAGAGCATGCGCAGTCAGTTCAGTAGCCGCCTGGGAGAGCAGTTCAGTAACGCCTGGTAGAGCAGTTCAGTAACGCCTGGCTACAGCCTGCGTAGCCGCCTGTAGGAGAGGAGGTGGTGTAGGTGCCTGCAGTAAACAGGCGCACCCTGCTGGACAGAGGTGAAGCAGCCGCTTGCAGGGCAGAAGGAGCAGCCGCCTCTGTGTTTGCTGTAGTCGCCTAGTTGCAACCTGAAGAGGAAGAGGCGTGGAGGAGCAGCCTCACGCAACCTGTAGCATAGAGGAAACAACCGCCTGAATGGGAGGAGAAGCATGCGCTGATGGAAGGAAACAGCCACCAGCTAAAGCATGTACAGCCGCCGCCAGTATGCAAAGCATAGTAGCCTGCTGAAGATTTAACGCAGCCTATTGGACAGAGAGAGTCGTAAACTGCTGAAAGGATGAAGCTGGCGCAGCCTGAAGCGAAGAAGATGATCGCCGGGCTGGTTACGATAGAGATAGAGGTTCCTTTTTTTAAAGGTTGGAGTGGAGTAAAACCATTTGATTTGGCTGGCTCCCCACGTTTGCATGTGGGCGGCCAGTTCCATGGTGGTGTGGGTAGGTGACCATACACCCACCCCCACACACACACAAGTGAAGTGTGGCTCCCCACCTTGGCCCCGAAGTGGGTGCCCACTTTTAAGTGAGTGTGAACATATAACCTTATAAAATGTTGGTTTAATAAACTATTAAACCAACATGTGCAATACACTTACCACCTGTTCACATGCAACAAAACTCGTCAGAAGACAGAGCAAACTTCACGACTCACTGGCAGGCGTCCCCGCTCAGTAAGTGACACGACAAACAGGCAAACACAAAAATACAAGTCATGCGAAAACAGTTTCAAACATGCAGAACATGAGTGCATGTGCAAATAGTATCATGGACAAGTGACAGTCCCATAGGTAAAACACAGCTCTAGGCACGAGCCTCCCTATGGAGTGACAGTCCCATAGGTAAGACATAGCACGAATACTGGCTCTTCCATGGCGTGACAATCCCATGGGTCGAACACAGTTTAGGTCATACACGGGTGGCACCAGTTTGGCTCCCGTCCATACGACACCTTCCTGCTAACACACGGGTTGCACCAGTTAGGCTCCCGTCCATGTCAAGCAAAAATACTGGCCTCTTCACATGAGACACCGGCCTGGCCTCAAGTGAACGAGACAAAACTGGAGATGGACCAAATGGTTGACCAATTGGTGACATCCCCCCGGGCTTCTAAAGAGTTGTCCTCAACTGAAAAGCCTCAAGATATGCCTGCAACAACTGTGGGTAATCAACAAAATAATCCTCATTTTCCCACTTTGCATCAATAGGCAAATAATTTTTAAACTTCACAAGGTATCTCCTGGAAAGCTTTCCTGCAGGTAGCTTTCGCTGCTTGTGAAAAACAATCTGTTCTGGCTGGAGGATCTCCTCAAGCTCATCAATCTCTGGCGGATCTTCTGTGACAAGCTCGTTAGGATCTGGCCCCACATATTTCCGAAATAGACTCACATGAAATGCATTGTGAATCTTCCAGTGACTAGGTAAAGCAAGCCTGTATGACACTTCATTGATCTTTTGAATCACCTTGAAGGGTCCATAATAGCGAGGAGAAAGCTTAGGATATGATCCTTCTCGTCCTGGCTTTCCGAAGCCTAGCCTTCTCAAATTTCAGCAAAACCCAATCACCTTCTTTGACTTGCATGTCCCGTCTATGCTTGTCAGCAGCCATTTTATGCTTATCTTGTGATCTTGCAATGGCTGTCCGCACCTGAGCAAAGGCTACTTCCAAGTCACGAACATATTCATTAGCTGCAAAAATCTCATCCTTTGTACGAAGGATGGGTGGCAGTACCACTCTGCCATAGATAATCTCAAACGGAACCTTTCCCATGGAGGCATGGATTGTATTGTTGTAGGCAAACTCAACAAGTGGAAGATACTTCTCCCATGCAGTTTTTTGATCCGCCACATAACACTTCAATAAATCCAACACGGCTGAATTTGCAGCTTCACTTTGGCCATCCGTTTGGGGATGATAAGCTGACGAAAACTCAAGTTTAGTACCTAAGTTATCAAATAAAGCCCTCCAAAAGAGGCTTGTAGTCCTGGGATCTCTATCCCCAACAATGGATTTAGGCATACCATGATGCTTGAAAATATTAGCTAGAAAAAGTTTTACCATATGATCAGCTTTAATGGTTTTCTTGACGGGCAAGAAATGAGCTTGCTTGCTAAACTTGTCCACAATGGTTCAAATAGCATCATTCCCATGTTGGGATCTAGGCAAGTCCATAATAAAATCCATAGTAATACTTTCCCAAGGTTACGAGGGAATAGGCAATGGCTGAAGTAAACCTGGAGGTTTTTGCCTGTCAAATTTCACCTTTTGGCAAGTAATACATGCACGTACATAAGCCTCAATGTCTTTACGCATGCTTGGCCAAAAGAAATATCTCTGAATCATGCGTGTAGTGGGCATAATACCTCTATGACCAGCATAAGGTGGAGCGTGACATTCGTCCATAACCTTTGGACACAAATCCTTCACCACACAGGCAATTATCTTTCATAAGATAACCCTCGTTGATAACATAAGAGGCATGTGAATGACCAGCCATCAAATCAGTCCATATATGGCAAAAATCAGCATCCAAATGATACAAATCTCGCATAGGAGATAAGTCTCCGTGAGAGGCCACTGAGACTGTAGCTACATAAGGCCTCCTGGATAATGCATCGGCCACCACATTTTTCTTTCTTGGAGTATGCACAATCTGAAAATGAAACATGGAAAGAAAGTTTGCCATTCGCATTTGCTTCTCTGAAAGCTTTGTTTGAGATAGGAAATATCTCAAGCTTTGATGATCTGTCTTGACTACGAATTCAACCCCAAGAAGATAATGTTTCCATATCTTTAAAGCATGAATTACAGCCAAGAGCTCTTTCTCATAGATATCCATATGAAGCTCAGCATCATGCAAACGACAGCTCTCGTATGCAACTGCATGCCCTTCTTGATTTAGGACCGCTCCTATACAATCGCCACAAGCATCACATTCTACCACGGATGACTTGTGCAAGTCAGGAACAATCAAAACGGGTCCACATATGATAGAATGCTTGAGTTGCAAGAAAGCATCCTGTTCTTTTGAAGTCCATTTGAAAGTGGTTTTCTTCTTTGTGAGATCATGTAGAGGAGTGGCTATCATAGCGAAATGCCTTATGAAACGCCTATAATAAGAACATAATCCCAGAAAACTACGTACTTGATGTACGTTTTGCAATTCGGGCCAGTTCCGAATGGTCTCTATCTTTGCAGGATCCATTGTAACTCCATCCTTGGATACAATGTGTCCCGACTCCCAAATAATGAATCTCTGAAAGGAAGAACTCACTTTTCTTGGCATTAATGAAAAGTTTATGCTTCCGCAACTCTTCGAACACTATGACCAAATGAGTTCTGTGTTCCTGCCCATTCTTGGAGAAAACCAAGGTATCATCAAAGAATACTCCTGTGAACTTGCGATGGGGTCGGAATATCCTATCCATCATACGATTAAAGGTGGCAGGAGCATTGGTGAGACCAAAAGGCATTACCAAAAATTCATATAATCCAAAGGCTATTCTGAATGCAGTTTTATGGACATCTTGTGACACTACTCGTATTTGGTGATAACCACTCTTCAAATCAAGTCGGCTAAAACAAGCCGAACCATCAAGCTTATTCAAAATGTCATCAATACACGGAATTGGGAATCTGTTCTTGATGGTAAGCTTGTTTAAAGCTCTATAGTCCACACACATGCGGAATGATCCGTCCTTCTTTTGAACAAGAAGCGCAGGAGAGCAATAAGGTGAGGAACTGGGCTGAACCAAACCTTTCTCTAAAAGCTCATTTACCTGCTTCATGATCTCTTCTTGTTGTGCAGCACTCACTCGGTGGCTTCAAGCTGAGGTCCCATGTTCTCAACCTCAATACCCAAGGCAGCTGCCGTTTGTATAGAGATGAAGTTGTTGGTTGCACAGTCATCAAACATAAATAAGGTGGGCTGATCCTTGATTTGTCCCCAAGCCTTGTATACCATCCGCTCTTTTGCATCATGACTTGTATTTCCTTGCACATCAAGAACTGCATGTACATTAGCCTTGGTCTGCTTGTCCTCGTGCTTTGGTTTGCGGTCAGGGCATTGTCGAAACATGTGGTCTTTTCTACCACAAGAAAAACATTTTCCCTCCTTGGCATATTGCTCTCTTTGCTTCGGAGTCAAGCCGAATTTGTTCTTCTTTGGCATATTGCTCTCCTTGGCATATTGCTCTCTTTGCTCCGGAGTCAAGCCGAATTTGTTCTTCTTTGGATCTTGATCTTTAGTTGAGGTATTTTCAGCTCTACTTCCCTTGTGGGTCTCCCGGAAGTTCTTTTTAGGTGGCTGTCCACCTTTTTGCAGATTTGGGACAGCCTTCTCTTTCCCCTTTGAACCGCCTTGATCCTGCTTAATTTTGAGCACCAATTGCTCTGTAGCTAGAGCAGAAGCTGTGAGCTATTGCAAAGTATGTTTTGCTAACACTTTAGAAGCATCATGCTCTCCATGAAAAACATCAAACTTAACAGATTTGTCACCTGCTTTAAATTCTTTGAGCTTTCTGGCATGAGGCTCATGGTCTTCTCTTTTTCTTTTCCCCTTATCCAACGGGGCAGCCCTATCTGCATGGGCTCCATGGGCCATCATGGAAGTTTCATGAAGCACGGTGGCATGTGCTCCATGAACTTGAGAATCAAATGCATGTGGCTTTCCTGCATAAGGCAATGTCTCTCCATGAGACAACTCAGTGGGCAAAGCTCTTCTAGTTTTGTAGACCTGTCACCCCTACCATGGGATACATGTCTTGAATGCATGTGACCTTCATGCCCTCCATGAGCACTAGCATACATATACCTGTCAGGCTTTGTGTCTTGTGGAGAAGATGCATGTTGAGAGGTGACTGTCACCTCTTCCTTTTGCATAAAAGACCTCAACCTTTGAGATGCGGGATCTCCATGCTTCAAGCGAGGTGGATTTCTGAATTTCAGCTCTCCGTCATCCCCCTCTTTGATGTCGCCTTTGCGGAGGAGGTAGGCAAGTGCCAACTCCCTTGGCTTCTTGCCCACTTTCCGTGCCATGGACTCAAAAGTCACATCTACCATTGCATCGGCTTTCCTTGCTTCAATGGCACTTTGCACATGGGGATCTTCATGCAAAAATTTTAGCTCTTGCTCTTGTGCCTGCAAAAGCTTTCTCATATGTTCTATTTTAGGCGGGTACAGTTCAGTCCTGTACAGCTGGTACAGGCGGCGCATCACAAGGCTACAGGCGGCGCTTCACAAGGACAGTTGCAGGTACAGTTCTGAGGAGGCTGCAGGGAGAAAAGTACAGACAGGTACACACGTGTGCTGCAAGTACAAACCTGTACGGACAGGTGCACACGTGTGCTGCAGAGTTGCTGACACAGGCGGCTGCAAGTACAGACTAGTACGGTCAATCCCTCCGGTGCAAAACTGCGCATAACAGTTGGTAAACTCTGAACATATCTTTCTCTCTTTCTTTCCACTGGCTTATGTCTGCTACAGAGTTGTTTCTTCTGGCCCTTTGTGAGAGGAGGGGTATGGCAGTTTGAAGGGTGGAAACAGAGTTGGACAGTGGATTTGTACTTGGGCTGAGTTTGAAGCCATGAACATGGAACAGCCAGATGTGTGTGAATCCTCTATGCTAAGAGGTCTTGAGAGGGCTGCCAGATTGGACATGCAGGTTTACTTTCCTTGACTGGCTTTATTGTACTCAGTTAAACTTACTATTGAATTTGAATAAAGAAATACCGAAAGGGGCGCCAAGCTTTGGGGCCAATAGGTGTCGTTTTCCTTTTTGTTCTGGAGCATTCTAGCTCCTGTTCATTTGTTATTTGTCTGGACTACAATTGGATAGGTGACTGCTAGTCTACCGCACTTTGGTTTCTACCAGAGGCCGGTTTCAAGGTTCCGGTGCCGGGACCCATCATCAACTTTCTTAAGGGGGTGAGCTCGTGGTTGTCTCGAGGAAAGTTATTGCTGAAAAAAATTCAGCAACATGTCAGACACAGAAGATGAATATTTTTATGATGAAGAGGAAGAACAAGAGGCCTCTCTTGAGAGAAATGAATCTGAGGATATTCTTGCAGGAGAACAAGCTGCAGAAGATGCACAATATGAGGATGTAACACAGCCAGAAGACATGCCTAGTAAAGAGGAAGATGATGCTCAGTTTAAAAATCGTTTGGCAGGTGTAATGGATGTGTTTATGCAGCTCACTCAAAGTGAGAAGTTTGCTGAATTTATGAGATCCCGTTCTGAGCCTGAAAAGAAGAAGAAGAAAGTGCGTTCTAATAACCCACCTCAGGGCAATAGTGGTGCCTTTCCACAGGATCCTTCTTTTGGACAGTTTCCGAACATGCAAAACACTTTTGGTGCAAACTCACAGAGTTCCTTTTTCAGACAGCCATCTATTCCACAACAGTCTATGCGTCCATGCTATTTTGGTGGTGGCTCTGTGTTCCAATCCATGACTGGGGGTTATCCTCAGGGAGGCATGGGTATGCCAGGGAATTTTGGAGCTAGTTTTCAGCCTGGTATGCAAGGGAATATGTATGGTGGTATGCAGTCCGGAATGCAAGGAAACATGTATGGGGGCATGCAGCGGCCAGCCCGGTATGCATAGTGGTATGTTTGGAAACATGGCTGGAATGTATGGAATGCCAGGTGTGGGAACTGGCAATATTGACCCTATGATGGGCATGAATGCCGGGGGTAGCAATCTTGTGAAGCCACTTCCTTACGATAATCTAACGCCTATGGGTAAGGCGAAGTATTATAAGGAAGGGGGAGCTGCAGTGAAATTTGACACGTTCAGTGGGGCCAAAGATAAGCTAAAGGCAGTGGGCACTTACCTTTTTACAGCAGTTTGATGCTGCTTTTTCTGGTGGAAATTACACGGAATCCTCTAAGGTGAGAAAAGCTGCGACTTTTCTCAACGGCAATGCATTGCAGTGGTGGTCCACTCTTCTTTTACAGGGCATAGCGCCATCTCTTGGATACAGTTTAAATAGGTGTTCTCTTCCGTATGGCTCACATCTACTTTTGAGGTGGATGTAATGACAGCATGGCACAAGTTGGATGCATCAAAGTGTGAAAATCTTGAGGATTATAATAAGAAGTTTTGGGAAGCTTTACTCCCAGTTACTTCTTATCGTGGAGTGTCTTTGTCTGAGCAGGTAGAGAAGTATTGTTGTGGGCTGCCCAAGGAAGTGCGTGATTATTGCATAAAGACTCGAGTAACAAACATGTCACAGATGATAGAGAATGCTATGACGGCAAATGCGTTACTCACTGGAGTCTCATCTGGATTTAAAGGAAGTAAAAGCTCAAGCAAGAAATCTGAAAAGTCTGAAAGTCAGGGCATGCTTCGTGTGATGCAAAAGGGTCTACAGAGAAGCGGTATGTCATGTGCACAGTGTGTATCTACCGTGTGCTACACGCACGCAAGACTAGTTTCGAGGCTTGGGGAAGCTTGGAACTAGGCAGGCTGATTGACGAGCTGAGTTAGGGATATACTAACGGGCGGGCACCCAAGTATGGACGGGCAGGCGCCCAAGTGTGGACGTCCGATGACTGGCCAAGAGCCTATAAAAGGGTGGCCAAGGTTAGTTATTGTATTATAGAGAGTCTCGCAAGTTTGTGAGAGCTCTATGGTCTTGGAGCCTGGATCTAGTGCAGACGTGCACCTGCTTTACGCAGCCGAGGCCGGCAGCAATCTCGAGGCCTGCGAGGCAGCTTCGTGGCGGTATGGGACGTCGCGAAGAGGAGATTGGTCGGTACGTCATCCTAGTTAGCTCAGCTCGTGGCTCGGTGGGGACAGCCAAGTCTGTGGGCTTGCCCACGGCTGTCATGGTTGGGAGGTGAGTCAGGCCTGCACCGGCTTGTTGTTTGTTGTTCGTTTGTTTGCAGATTCGAGTCTCGAACCGAGGACGATCACGAGGAGATCCGTTGGGATTTGACAGTGGTATCAGAGCATATCTCGTGAACGAGCAAGTCGGTAGGTAGAGAAGAAGAGGTCGAAGAAAGGTATGTGTTAAAAAGCTTGCTGTTTTTTCTGTGCATACTACTGTTTTCAGAAATAGTATGTTTTTTTTTCTTCATCAAAGAAACCCATGTTGATGGGAGGTGGTAGTCTAAGTAGGGTCGTTGCTTTGCATGAAGAAGAGGCCTGAATTGTTTGTGCAATCGCATGTACTATAGAGAGAGGAAAAAGAAAAAAAAGCACGTTTGCTTTTCGTTGAACACGTAAAGAGAGAGAGAGCGCGTATTCATGCTGGCGGGTTTGTGCGCTGGCAGGTGTTGCTGGCGATGGACTACCGGTGGCTACGGGCACCTAAGGCCTGTCTAGCCAGGCGGCCAGGCCTGTCAAGCGCCCAGGCCAAGCCTGCGTAGCCAGCCAGGCAGCGCCCAGGCCAGGCTTGCGTAGCCAGCCCAGGCCACGTGGCTTTATGGCCAGGCCTATGAGAAGGTGGCGCAGGCCACTGCAGGCCGCCTGTGCGCAAGCAAGCGCCGGCAGTTTCAATCGACGGCAGCTCCAACCGGCGGCTAATCCAGGAGGAGGAAAACAAAAAACAAGGAAAGCCCACTTTTTTTTTAGAGCTTTCGTTTTTTTTAGTTTATTTTTTTTTAAAAAGTTTTAAAACCCCTCCTCTAAGGTTTCAAGGTGTTTTTTTTTTAAAAGACACTAGAATGTATATATCCATATATATATATATATATATATATATATATATATATATATATATATATATATATCAAAAAAAAAAACACAAAAGCAAAGCAAAAGCTACGTATAGCTTTTGGAGATTTTTAGCTTTTGGGGCTATCTTTATAAACCTCTTAAGTGGGCTTCTTGCCACACATCTCTCAAGTTTTCAAGCTCTCAAGCTCTCCAGTTCTCGTGCACTTTCTTTGTGCAAAGATCGAATTTTTTCTCCACTTACCCTCTTCACGATGTCGACCCAAGAATCGGAGTTGGAGCCCCTTGTGGAACGTGATGGCTTGCCGGCTACGGAAGGTACCGATGCCGATCTTTTTGACAATTTTGTGTCAAAATCAGATTTCCAAGAGTTCAAAGTAGCTCTCGAAGCTTCTTCGACGACACGTTAGGCACAAATCGCAGCCCAGATGCAAGCTTTGCAGAACTCCATCGCTCTATTGACCACTTCCGTCTCTACTCTATCGGGTATGGATACGTTGGCTTCTGCTTTAGGCCCCAACATTACTGCGGAACCGTTCGGGGGCGAGCAAAAGCAGCGCACCAAGGAGATCGTGGACACGTGGCTACATAAGTTGCAAGTTCACTTTCAGTTTCATCCATATGATGATGGAAAGAAGATCCAGTTAGTAGCAGGTTTCTTGTCCGGCAAAGCTTTGCTTTGGTGGAAGGAACTCAACCCTAAGCCAACGACTTGGGCACAATTCGAAGACGTCTTCAAGAAAGAATTCCTCAAGAAAGAGGATGATTATGATGTTGTTGCCCGGTTTTCAGCTTTGACCGTGACCTCGCAGCATCTCACTTATGAGGTCTACCTCCAGAAGTTTCGTGACTTGCAGATGAAAGCTACAAAGATGGATCCCACTACTCTTTTGGGGTTTTTCGTAGCTGGTTTACCAGACTCATACCGTTTACAGGTTAAAAATAACAAATGTAAAACATTGGACGAGGCCATTCATTCAGCTCGTATCTATGATGATACGATGGTCTCTTCCAAGTCGAAACCCGTTACCGAGCAGGGGAACAAGCATAAAAGGAAGTTCTCCGCACCTATGGCTAACACGACAGAAGGAAAGTCTTCGGACTAACCTTCGAAGAATTCCCGTTCGACACCAGCGAAGAAGAAACGACTCCTTAGAGCTTTAAAGCTCAAGAAGGAGGGACGTTGTTTTATTTGCGAATCGAAGATTATTTGAGGATGGGCCAGATCCGTCCAAGTAAATCACCTTGGGGTGCACCTGTGTTGCTTAGGAGAAAGAAGGATAACACCTGGAGAATGTGTATAGATTACAAGAGATTGAACAAGGTGACAATTAAGAACCGTTATCCTCTCCCTAGATCAGATGACCTGATTGACCGGTTAGCAGGAGCGAAATATTTCACGAAGATAGATTTACGTACTGGCTATCACCAGATACGTGTTCATGAAAGGCATGTCGAAAGAACCACCTTTCGGACTAGGTATGGCCATTACGAGTTTCTCGTATCACCTTTTGGGTTAAACCAATGCTCCAGCCACTTTCCAGCAAATGATGAACGATCTTTTTTGTGAACATTTGGGAAAATTTGTGGTGGTGTTCCTGGATGATATTTTGATATATAGTCGTACTCTTGAGGATCATGTCAGACACGTCACGATTGTCTTATCTATTTTAAGACAGAATCGACTATATGCTAAGTTAAGTAAATGTGAGTTCTTTATGACTGACATCATTTACTTGGGACACAAGATCACTCAAGATGGGTTGAGCATTGACTATGACCGAGTTCAGAAGGTTCTGGACTGGCCTATACCACGAACAGTGACACAACTTCGTTCTTTTCTCGGTTTTATTGTTTTTCTTCGGAAATCTATACGGGAGTACTCTCAGCTTACACTACCGATGACCGACTTATTGAAAGGTCGTGGACGTAAGTCAAATCAGCCTATCACTTGGAATAACGATTTGGATATGGCCTTTAGACTTTTGACAGATAAAGTCAAGGAAGCGCCTATCTTAGCATTGCCTGATCCTAGTCGGCCTTATGTTCTTGAAACTGATGCCAGTGATGACTGCTATCGGGATTGCTTTATTTCAAGATAGTAGACCGGTTGCTTTTGAAAGTAAAAAGCTAGACGACACTCAATCTCATTGGCCAACCCTTGAGAAGGAGCTTTATGCTGTGATTCACGCTCTCAAGGTTTGGAGACATTATTTATATGGTTCCAAGTTTGTGGTATTGACTGATCATCAGTCAATCAAGTATGTGTGTGATGCGGATAATTTGAGAGGAAGGAAAGCTCGTTGGACAGAGTTAATGCAAGATTTTGATTTTGAGATCCGTTATCGGAAAGGGTCCATGAATAGTATTGCAGATGCGCTTAGTCGGATTAGAGAGTTGAATACTTTGTCGTTCACTGAGATTTCTATCGACTTATTTCAGTCATTGAGAGGGCTTTGCAGGACTGATAGTTCTTTTGGTCCATTTTGGTAGAAGATCCAGGACGGGAGCTCATTGATTGACCAAGACTCGATGACTGAGCAGTCTACCATTCAGGCTGCAGGAGGCCAGTGGATGATTCGGAATGGTTTACTATTCCGTAATGACAAAATTTGTGTCCACAGATCCCGGACATTAGGTCCAAGATTCTTAAGGAGTGTCACGACGCCCCTTCTACTGGACACCCTGGGGTATACAAGACGTTATCATTAGTGAAACACACTTTTATTGGCCAAAGATGAAAGGGTATGTAGAAGATTATGTTCTCAAGTATCAGATTTGTCAGGCAAATAAAGCTGAACGCTTTAGACATGCTGGGTTGTTGCATCCTTTGCAAATCCCAGGTAATAAATGGGAAAGTATTTCCATGGATTTTATTACCGGATTGCCAAGAACACATCAAGGCCACGATTCTATTTGGGTTGTGGTAGATCGCTTGACAAAAATGGCTAGATTTTTACCAACCCGGAAGACTATTACAGCTACACAATTAGCTCGGCAGTTTATTGAGCAATTGTTTAGACTGTACAGGTTACCGCAAGACATAGTCAGTGATAGGGACTCTAAGTTTACGAGTGATTTTTGGAAACTTGTTTTTGAGAAGTTGGAAATAACTTTGAATTTGAGTTCCTCTGATCATCCTCAATTTGATGGCCAGACTAAAAGAGTGAATCAAATTTTGGAGGATATGCTTCGAGCATATGTATCCAAAAGACAGAGTTCATGGGAGGATTATCTTCCTATGTTAGAATTTGCATATAACAGTACTAAGCATACGAGTACAGGGTTTAGTCCTTTCATGCTTATGTATGGTTTTCAACCTAGATCACGTGTTACAGTAGGATTCTCAGGACTTCAGCATGATGCAGCACGTAATTTTTTGCAAGACATGCAAGAAATGTTACAAGTTGCGAAGGAATCTATTAGAAGTGCACAAGACCGAGACAGGTTTTATTCTAATAGACATTGTTCACCTAGAGAGTTCTCTGAAGGAACGATGGTGTATTTGCGAGTTCCGAAAGATTCCGAGACTTTACGGACAGGTAGGTCTCCGAAATTATCCCCTAGATACTGTGGACCATTTCGTGTTACACGACGGATTGGTTCAGTTGCATATGAATTGGATTTGCCTTCTCATGTGAAAGTTCATCCTGTATTTCATGTCAGTAGACTTAAGGAAGTACTGGGTGGAGCAGATGAGTTAGTTACTCCTCAAGAAATTATAGATGTCGAGGACATGACATTTGTTCCGCACGAACCTGAAAAGATTCTTGGATTTCGTGAAAGAAGATTGCGTAATACGCTTATCACGGAATACAAGATCAAGTGGAAGGATCGTGTTGAGGAGGACGCTACATGGGAGACATTGACTACTCTTCAGAGAGATTACCCTGGCTTTTTAGTGAGCTCAGGAGTGAGCTCTTAGAGGAAGGGGAGTATGTCATGTGCACAGTGTGTATCTACCGTGTGCTACACGCACGCAAGACTAGTTTCGAGGCTTGGGGAAGCTTGGAACTAGGCAGGCTGATTGACGAGCTGAGTTAGGGATATACTAACGGGCGGGCACCCAAGTATGGACGGGCGGGCGCCCAAGTGTGGACGCCCGATGACCGGCCAAGAGCCTATAAAAGGGTGGCCAAGGTTAGTTATTGTATTATAGAGAATCTCGCGAGTTTGTGAGAGCTCTATGGTCTTGGAGCCTGGATCTAGTGCAGACGTGCACCTGCTTTACGCAGCCGAGGCCGGCAGCAATCTCGAGGTCCACGAGGGTAGCTTCGTGGCGGTATGGGACGTCGCGAAGAGGAGATTGGTCGGTACGTCATCCTAGTTAGCTCAGCTCGTGGCTCGGTGGGGCCAACCAAGTCTGTGGGCTTGCCCACGGCTGTCATGGTTGGGAGGTGAGTCAAGCTTGCACCCCCTTGTTGTTTGTTGTTCGTTTGTTTGCAGATTCGAGTCTCGAACCGAGGACGATCACGAGGAGATCCGTGGGACGGTATAAGAAGTTACCAATGTCCAAGAGAACTCCTGAGGAGAGACAGGCTTTGATGGATGCTCGGAAATGTTTTTACTGTACAGAGGAGGGACATATGTCTTTTAACTGTCCCAAGCGTAAGTCCCAAAAGGACTCTGACACTAAAGGGGAGCCCAAGTCTAAGAAACCAAAACCTTCTGCAGGGTTAGTTCCTGATCTTGTTGGGGAACAGCCAGGTGGTGAAGAGACTGAGTTATGCAGGGCATGGGGCAAAGTGAGAGATCAAAATGTCTTGATTTTCTTTGACACAGGTGCTAGAGCCAACTTTATTTCACGGGATTTGGCTGGCCGACTGGGGATCCGTGGAGAGGAGATGGGGCCTTTGTATGAGGCTAATATGGCTTGTCTTGGGTATCTAGAACCCGTTACTCCTATTATTGGGAAGCTCAGGCTACATGTGCAAGGTTATGTGGACAGTGAGGAGTTCTTCATCATGCCACTTGATGGATGTGATGTTTTGTTGCCATAGAGTACATGCGGTGGTGGATACATACAACAGGAAGATTACTTTGACTCATAGAGGGAAAGAGCATATTTTGGATGTAAAGCTTAAAGGGGAATCTGTTTCTATTGTATCAGCTTCGGCAATTTCATCAGTAATGAAAAAGCATCTTTCCACGCACTTGATTTTTGTAAAGGATGCAAAAGATGATGAGTCTAAATCTAATTTGTCTATGTTAGATAAAGACGGGACTGATTTCTTACGTGAGTTCCAAGATTGTTTTTCCGAGTCATTGCCAGGAGAACTTCCTCTAGAAAGGCCAGAAGATCATGCTATTGATCTAATTCCGGGGAGCACTCCACCAAATAGACCGCCGTACCGCATTAGTGCAGCCCAACAAGAA
This sequence comes from Cibotium barometz, assembly GCF_041138505.1. Taxonomy (NCBI): domain Eukaryota; kingdom Viridiplantae; phylum Streptophyta; class Polypodiopsida; order Cyatheales; family Cibotiaceae; genus Cibotium; species Cibotium barometz. The sequence continues at coordinate 18,661,234 of NC_141054.1, forward strand.
GAAATTATGAGTCAGGTACAGGAGTTGTTGAATAAAGGGTTAACCCAGCCTAGCTCATCACCCTTTTGCTCACCTGTACTCTTAGTGCAAAAGAAAGATGGTTCTTGGCGCATGTGTATTGATTACAGGGCGCTAAACAAGAATACCATCAAGAATCGATTCCCTATTTCGAGGATCGATGACATATTGGATCGCTTACAGGGCTCAACAGTCTTTAGTCGGATAGACTTGAAAAGCGGGTATCATCAAATACACATTAGACCCGAGGATGTGCACAAGACAGCATTTCGGACCACTTTTGGGCTATATGAGTTCTTAGTTATGCCCTTTGGTTTGACAAATGCTCCTGCCACATTTAACACAGGATGATGGACAGGATTTTCCGGCCTCATGAGCGTTTGTGGGCACATTCTTTGATGATATGATTGTGCATTCACACAGAGAGGAGGAGCATAGGAAGCATTTGGCCATTGTGTTTGAAGAACTCTGGAAGCATAGGCTGGTCATTAATGGCAAGAAGAGGGAGTTCTTCTTGGAAGAGATACACTTCTTGGGGCATATTGTGTCCTAAGCATGGAGTCCGTATGGATCCTTCGAAAGTGGAAGCAATTCTCAATTGGCCAGATTTGAGGACCGTGCATGATGTATGCAGCTTTTTGGGATTGTGTTCCTATTATAGGCGGTACATTCGGTATTTTGCTGAGATTGCTTCGCCCCTTCATGCCTTAACAAAGAAGGCAACTCCGTTTAGATGGGCTGATCAGGAAATTACAGCCTTTAAAAAGCTTAAAGGAAAGCTTACTTCTGATCCTGTATTGGTATTACCGGATCTCCGAAAGGCTTTTGTTGTCTAGTGTGATGCATGTGGAAACAGCATTGGGGCAGTTCTCATGTAGGAAGGACATGTGATAGCCTATGAGAGTCGTATATTGTAGAATGCCGAGAAGCATTTGCAGGTTTATGAGAAAGAGATGTTGGCTGTAATTCATTCTCTTTCTACATGGAAACACTATTTGCTTAGGGCTGATTTCACTGTGCAGACAGATCATCAGACCTTGCGTTATTTCCTCACACAAACTAAACTTTCTGAGAAGCATATGCAATGGGCTAACTTTTTGTCTATGTTCCACTTTCAGATTGTTCATGTGGAAGGCAAAAAGAATGTTGTGGTAGATTCTTTGTCACACAAACCACAGGTCTCAGCAGTTTCACTTGCTTGTCATCATGAGCTTGATGAGATGAAAGAGCAGTATGCCCATGATGAGGATTTTGGAAGGCTCTATGATCAGATGTCTGAGGGTCAGCGGCATGATCATTATACTCTTAGGGATGGTTTTTTGTTGATGCATGGTAGATTGTGTGTTACCAGGCAATTACGACTCAAGGTTATGATTGAAAGTCATGCTCCACCGTATGCAGGTCATAGAGGTATCGCCATGGTAAAAGCAGTTGAGACTTTCTTTTATTGGCCGACCTTGAGAAGAGATGTTGATACTTTTGTTAGGCAATGCATCGTATGTCAGAAGGTGAAGTTTGACCGTCAAAAGACACCAGGGTTACTAAAGCCTTTACCTATTCTAGATAGACCATGGGAGAGCATTGCCATGGATTTTATATTTGATCTTCCACGGACACAAACGGGGAATGATGGCATTTGGACTATCATATGCAGGTTCAGTAAGCAGGCTCATTTCATTCCCGTGCGTAAGTCGATCAAAGTTGATCATATGGTGAAGTTGTTCATGGCGAACATCTTCAAGTATCATGGCTTGCCTTCGTCTATCATCAGTGACAGTGATCCACGGATGACGAGTTTATTCCGGAGAGGATTGTTTGACAACATGGATACAACTCTCAAGTTTTCATCATCATTTCATCCACAAACAGATGGTCAATCGGAAGAGGCTAATTCTATAGTGCTAGATCTTCTTAAGCGTTATGTGTCAGAGCACAAGCAACAGTGGGAAAAGTATCTTCCTTTGGTGGAGTTTGCTTATAACAACACCGTTCATACCTCGACGGGCAAGGCGCCTTTTGAGATTGTGGAAGGAGGGAAGAAGGTACCACCTATTTTGCACACAAAGGATAAGATCTTTGAGGCTGATCAGTATGTGGAGAACATGGATGAAGCTTATCAGAGAGTTAAGTTGGCACTCCAGAAAACTCATCAAAAGCAAAAGAAAGCAGTAGACCGTCACAGACGTGCATTAGAGTTTGCATTGGGTGATTGGGTTCTTTTGCGATTTGAAAAAGCTAGGCTCATGAAAATGAAGGGTAAAAAGCGCTTATTCCCTAAGTTGAGCATGCGCTATTATGGACCTTTTGAGGTATTGGAAAAGATTGGTGAGGTGGCCTATGGCTTGAAGCTACCAGATCACTGGAGGATTCACAATGCATTTCATGTGAGTCTACTTAGGCCCTTCCATGGGAATGTGCCTGAGGATGTATCAGATGAGGCTCAGCCGGAAGTTGAGGAACTTGATGAGGTTCTTATTGCAGAGCAGATACTGGCACATAAGGAAAGAAAGGTACGAGGTAAAGTTTCCTGTCGCTATCTTGTGTTCAAGAACTATTCACCGATGGATGCGAAGTGGATGGAGGAAGGTGACTTAACAGATTCACCTTAGGTTTTGCAGCTCTATCTCGATGCCTTTGAGTTGGAGCCGACTCTTGTTACGGCTCATTCAGGTTCAGCAGAGCATGAGTCTGGAGCATTGCCTGATGCTCAAGAGGGGGGTAGCACCTCCACTCCCTTGATACAGACAGGCTCAGATGACATCTAGAGGTCACTTGGTGCAGCTTTTGTCTCACCCGAAGGTATTGATGGCTGACAGTACATCTGTTTATGGGACTTCTATGATATATGTGTACTAGTCACATTGAATGTTGTGGTTGTGTATGGTATACAACTTGGACTATTACTACACCATTGGTTTGCAGTGAATGTTGTTACATATGCATGGCTTAGAGAGATTGGGACGCTGATCTTGCCATATTGTACTTTTCACTCTGGATATTTTGCTATATCACCAGATTGCAATCGAGGACGCTTGCCATTTTTCAAGAGGGGGGTATGTCATGACCCTGTAAAAGTGGAACAGCATAAGTGTCAGCATGGTGGTTGGTGAGCAAGATAAATTTTTAAAGATGCATACTTGGGTGTCCGGACAAAAGTAATATGTGGACAACCCCAAGTGTGAAGGGGGGGCACAAGTTATTAAATTTTATAAGGTTTATAAACCTTGGGTGGCCCTTAGTTTTTAAAAACTTTAAGGGAGGGCCACTAGGATAATTTTGGAGGGGGGGCTACTCTACTTTTAGAGTACACGCCTCCCTCTCCCTCTCTCTCTTGCTTTTTGGAGAAAGGGGACTGGTCGGCTGGCTGTGTGGGAGAGAACACGTATAGGCTGTTGTGTGGAGAGGAAGCGTGAGGATCGCCTGAAGAGAACCGTGCAGGCCAGTACAGAACAGCTGGTGCAAGTCGGTGCAGGTCACCTGGTACAGGTTGGCAGATGCAGGCTGGTACAGTCGGCTGCTAAAGGTCATCTGGTACGGGTGACGGCTAGACAGCTGGCGTAGGCGGCTGTTGCAGGTCAGCTGGCGCAGGCTGCTGCAAAGTGACTGGTACGGACAGGTACGGCTTGTTGCAGGTGTTGACCTGTACGGATAGGTGCAAGCGGGTACTGACAGCCCTGTCCAGCAGGTACAGGCGCGTACAGTTCAGTCTTGTACAGCTGGTACAGGCAGCGCATCACAAGGGTACAGGCGGCGCTTCACAAGGACAGCTGTAGGTACAGTTCTGAGGAGGCTGCAAGAATCTTTTCAAGTTCGTGTGGAACAAATGTCATGTCCTCGACATCTATGATTTCTTGAGGAGTAACTAACTGGTCTGTTCCACCGAGTACTTCCTTAAGTCTATTGACATGAAATACAGGATGAACTTTCACATGAGAAGGCAAATCCAATTCATATGCGACTGAACCAATCCGTCGTGTAATACGAAATGGTCCACAGTATCTAGGGGATAATTTGGGAGATCGACCTGTCCGTACGTAAAGTCTCGGAATCTTTCGAAACTCACAAATACACCATCGTTCCTTCAGAGAACTCTCTGGGTGAACGATGTCTATTAGAATAAAATCTGTCTCGGTCTTGAGCACTTCTAATAGATTCCTTCCCAACTTGTAACATTTCTTGCATATCTTGCAGCAAAACATTACGTGCTGCATCATGCTAAAGTCCTGAGAATTCCACTGTAATAGGTGAGCTAGGTTGAAAACCATACATAAGCATGAAAGGACTAAAACCTGTACTCGTATGCTAAGTACTGTTATATGCAAATCCTAACATAGGAAGATAATCCTCCCATGAACTCTACCTTTTGGATACATATGCTCGAAGCATATCTTCCAAAATCTGATTCACTCTTTCAGTCTGGCCATCAGATTGAGGATGATCTGAAGAACTCAAATTCAAAGTTGTTTCTAACTTTTCAAAAACAAGTTTCCAAAAATCACTCGTAAACTTAGAGTCCCTATCACTGACTATGTCCTGCGGTAACCCGTATAGTCTAAACAATTGCTCGATAAACTACCTTGCTAATTGCATAGCTGTAATGGTCTTCCGGGTTGGTAAAAATCTAGCCATTTTTGTCAAGCGATCTACCACAACCCAAATAGAATCGTGGCCTTGATGTGTTCTTGGCAATCCAATAATAAAATCCATGGAAATACTTTCTCATTTATTACCTAGGATTTGCAAAGGATGCAACAACCCAGCCTGTCTAAAACGTTCAGCTTTATTTGCTTGACAAACTTGACACTTGAGAACATAATCTTCTACATACCCTTTTATCTTTGGCCAATAAAAAGTGTGTTTCACTAACGATAATGTCCTATGTACCCGAGGGTGTCCAGCAGAAGGGGCGTCGTGACACTCCTTAAGAATCTTGGACCTAATGTCCGAGATCTGTGGTACACTAATTTTGTCATTACGGAATAGTAAACCGTTCCGAATCATCCACTGGCCTCCTGCAGCCTGAATGGTAGACTGCTCAGTCATCGAGTCTTGGTCAATCAATGAGCTCCCGTCCTGGATCTTCTACCAAAATGGACCAAAATAACTATCAGTCCTGTAAAGCCCTCTCAATGATTGAAATATGTCAGTAGAAATCTCGGTGAACGACAAAGTATTCACCTCTCTAATCTGACTAAGCGCATCTGCAATACTATTCATGGACCCTTTCCGATAACGGATCTCAAAATCAAAATCTTGCATTAACTCTGCCCAACGAGCTTTCCTTCCTCTCAAATTATCCGCATCACACACATACTTGATTGACTGATGGTCAGTCAATACCACAAACTTGGAGCCATATAAATAATGTCTCCAAACCTTGAGAGCGTGAATCATAGCATAAAGCTCCTTCTCAAGGGTTGGCCAATGAGATTGAGTGTCGTCTAGCTTTTTACTTTCAAAAGCAACAGGTCTACCATCTTGAAATAGAGCAGCCCCGATGGCATAGTCACTGGCATCAGTTTCAAGAACATAAGGCCAACTAGGATCGGGTAATGCTAAGATAGGTGCTTCTTGACTTTATCTTTCAAAAGTCTGAAGGCCATATCCAGATCGTTATTCCAAGTGATAGGCTGATTTGACTTACGTCCACGACCTTTCAACAAGTCAGTCATCGGTAGTGTGACTTGAGAGTACTCCCGCACAGATTTTCGAAGAAAAACAACAAAACCGAGAAAAGAACGAAGTTGTTTCACTGTTCGCGGTATAGGCCACCAGGCCAGAACCTTCTGAACTCGGTCATAGTCAATGCTCAATCCATCTCTAGTAATCTTGTGTCCCAAGTAAATGATGTCTGTCATGAAAAACTCACATTTACTTAATTTAGCATATAGTCGATTCTGTCTTAAAATAGTTAAGATAATCGTGAGGTGTCTAACATGATCCTCAAGAGTACGACTATATATCAAAATATCATCCAGGAACACAACCACAAATTTTTCCAAATGTTCACGAAAAAGATCGTTCATCATCTGCCAAAAAGTGGCTAGAGCATTTGTTAACCCAAAAGGTAATACAAGAAACTCGTAATGGCCATACCTAGTCCGAAAGGCGGTTCTTTCGACATGCCTTTCACGAATACGTATCTGGTGATAGCCAGTACGTAAATCTATCTTCGTGAAATATTTCACTCCTGCTAACCGGTCAATCAGGTCATCTGATCTAGGGAGAGGATAACGGTTCTTGATTGTCAACTTGTTCAATCTCTTGTAATCTATACACATTCTCCAGGTGTTGTCCTTCTTTCTCCTAAGCAATACAGGTGCACCTCAAGGTGATTTACTTGGACGGATTTGGCCCACCCTCAAATAATCTTCGAGTTGTGTGGCCAACTCATCTTCCTCAGCTTGACTCATCCTGTACGGTGGAATACTAACAGGGTGAGCACCAGGGATCAGGTCAATACGATGATCTACTGTCCTTTCAGGTGGTAAGCCCGATGGCAGTTCCTTAGGAAATACATCTTGAAACGAATCAAGTATCTTCTGTAATTCTTTGCTTTCGAATACACTTAATTCATTGACATCCATAGAAGGTATGAAGCATTTGTTCCATCCAATCGCCAATCCGTTCCTGCCCTGTCTCTGAACACCGTCTTGGTCTTCAATCGTGAGAAATGAGTCTGGCACTCACTCCACCCCTTGGAGGATCATCCTCCCTTGGAACCGTTGCCCGAAAGCCTTTCCTGGCTCACAAGACTGCCATCCCCTTTGGGCTTTGTGGAACACCACCAACAAACCTCCTGGGAGCTCTTCCCGGTCTTGTGTTCCTTGCCTTGGGCTTCGTACCTGTGCACTTTCCTGTACCTTGGACCTGTACACCTTCATATGGGACTGAATCAGTGTTTAGCCTTGCTGAGCCTGATGCTCTGATACCAATGTAACATGCGGAAGCTCTGAGAGTCTTCTTTCAGCCCTAAACACCACTTAGAACATGCTGATGCAAAAACGCAGACAGAAGGGAGAGAAGAGAGAGAGAGATGGCTGGAAATTCAGTATCTTCATATGGTACAAAAAGGTACATAGATTCTACGGCCATGGGCTGCCTTGAAAAGGTAGTGAAATACCCTATTCTAATCCTAGTCTAGACCCAAAGGGGGAGTGAATGACCTTAACTATGAGCATCTGTGCCTTTATATAGGCCTTTGGACAATAGGAGTGCTGTGCAAGAGCTGGTCGGCCAGCCGACTAAGCATATATTTTCCAAAACGCAGATCCAACCAGTATTCATGGAGCCGACAGCAATTATCTTGTCCTTCTACGCACGACTAGTCCCCTTTGTCCTTCTCCTAGTCCAACGCTTGCCACATCTGCACTTTATGCTCCAAATCCTGGTTCTAATCATCTTTTCCTAGCTACCCCTTCTGGACTAGCTTCAGGACATGTCCATGGGCAAAACTTGCACATGACAATTGGCTACCACGAGATACATATTCATGAAAGGCACGTTGAAAGAACTACTTTTCGGACTAGGTATAGCCATTACGAGTTTCTCGTATCACCTTTTGGATTGACCAATGCTCCAGCCACTTTCCAGCAAATGATGAACGATCTTTTTTGTGAGCATTTGGGGAAGTTTGTGGTGGTGTTCCAGGACGATATTTTAGTATACAATTGTACTCTCGAGGATCATGTTAGACACCTCACGATTGTCTTGATTATTTTAAGACAGAATCGATTGTATGCTAAATTTAGTAAATGTGAGTTTTTCATGATAGAAATCATTTACTTGGGACACAAGATCACAAGAGACGGGTTGAGCATTGACTATGACCGAGTGGAGAATGTTTTGGCTTGGTCGATACCGCAGACGGTGAGACAACCTCGTTCTTTTCTCGATTTTGTTGTTTTTCTTCGGAAATCTGGGAGGGAGTACTCTCAGCTCACACTACCAATGACCAACTTGTTGAAAGATCGTGGACGTAAGGCGAATCAGCCTATCACTTGGAATAACGATTTGGATATGGCCTTCAGACTTTTGAAAGATATAGTCAAAGAAGCACCTACCTGTGATGCGGATGATTTAACTGGACGAAAGGCTAGATGAGCAGAGTTAATGCAAGATTTTGATTTTGAGATATGCTACCGTAAGGGGTCCATGAACCATGTAGCGGATGCGCTTAATTGGATCAGAGAGGTGAATACTTTGTCATTCATCGAGATTTCCACTGACTTATTTCAATCATTGAGAGGGCTTTGCAAGACTGATAACTATTTTGGTCCATATTGGTAGTGGATCTAGTCCATATTGGTAGTGGATCCAGGATGGGAGCTCATTGATTGACCAAGACTCGATGATTGAGTAGCCTACGATTCAGGCTGCTGGAGACCAATGGATGATTCGAAATGATTTACTGTTCTGTAATGACAAAATTTGTATACCATAGGTCCCGGACATTAGGTCCAAGATTCTTAAGGAGTGTCACGACGCCTCTTCTGTTGGACAACCTGGGCTACACAGGACATTAGCTTTAGTGAGACACACTTTCTATTGGCCAAAGATGAAAGGGTATGTAGAAGATTATGTCCTCAAGTGTCAAATTTGTCAAGCAAATAAAGGTGAATGCTTTAGGCAGGCGGGATTATTGCATCCTTTGCAAATCCTAGGTAATAAGTGGAAAAGTATCCCCATGGATTTTATTACAGGATTGGCAAGAACACGTCAAGGCCATGATTCTATTTGGGTTGTGGTAGACTGCTTCACAAAGATGACTAGATTTTTATCTACACGGAAGACTGTTATAGCTACGCAATTAGCAAGGCAGTTTATCGATCAATTGTTTAGACTGTACGGTTTACCGCAAGACATAGATAGTGATAGGGACACCAAGTTTACAAGTGACTTTTGGAGGCTTGTTTTTGAGAATTTGGAAACAACTTGAATTTGAGTTTCTCATATCATCCTCAATCTGATGGCCAGACTGAAAGGGTGAATCAGGCTTTGGAGGACATGCTTCGTGTATATGTCTCCAAATGACAGGGTTCATGGGAGGATTATCTTCCTGTGTTAGAATTTGCATACAACATTACTAAGCATACGAGTACAGGTTTTAGTCCTTTTATGCTTATGTACGGGTTTCAACCTAGATCACATGTTATCGTGAGATTTTCAAGACTTCAACACGATGCAGCACGTACCTTTTTGCAAGACATGCAAGAAATGTTAGAAGTTGCAAAGGAATCTTTTAGAAGCGCTTAAGATAGAGACATTTTATTCTAATAGACATCGTTCACCGAGAGAGTTCTTTGAAGGAACGATGGTGAACTCTCTCGGTGAACGATGGTGTATTTGCAAGTTCTGAAAGATTCCGAGACTTTACGGACGGGCCGATCTCGGAAATTATCCCCTAGATATTACGGACCATTTCGGGTTAAATGCCGGATAGGTTTAGTTGCATATGAACTGGACTTGTTCATCCCGTATTTCATGTCAGTAGACTTAAGGAAGTACTGGGTGGAGCAGACCAGTTAATTACTCCTCAAGAAATCATAGATGTTGAGGATATGACATTTGTGCCACACGAACCGGGAAAGATTCGTGGATTTCATGAAAGACGATTACGGCATACGCTACTCACGGAATACAAGATCAAGTGGAAGGATCGTGTTGAGGAGGACGCTACATGGAAGACATTGACTACCCTTTAGAGGGATTACCTCGAGTTTTTACTGAGCTCAGGAGTGAGCTCTTATAGGAAGGGGAGTATGTCATGTGCACAGAGTGTATCTACCGTGTGTAGTAGGCACACAAGACTGGCTTTGAGGCTTAGGGTAGCTTGGAGCCAGGCACGCAGATTGGTGAGCTGGGCTGGGGATGGACTGATGGGCGGGCACCCATGTGTGGACGCTCGGTGACCGGCCAAGAGCTTATAAAAGGGTGGCCAGGGTCAATCATTCAGTTAGAGTCTCACGAGTCTATGCAAGAGCTTTGCGGTCAAGAGCTTGGATCTAGTGCAGACGTGGACCTGCTTCATGCAGTCGAGGCCGGTAGCAGTCTCAAGGTCCTCGAGAGTAGCCTCATGGCGGTATGGGATGTCATGGGGTAGAGGCTGGTCGGTACGTCTAGCTAGTTTGCTCAACTCGTGGCTCGGTGTGGTTTTATGGCTTTGTTTTGGAGGTTTGGAGTCTTGTTGTGGGTATGCCCTACAAGGAGACCCTTAAGGTTTGACAACTCTTCTCTATAAGACACATTTGCATTTTGATACACCAAGTGTGGTACTTGGATCCATCAAATTTGTTTGTTTTATCAAACATTGTTTCCACCGTATTTGCCATGGTACTCAACCTCTCACACACACACTGTTCCCGGATTACACAAATAGGGAAGTCCTTTGTAGCTCTAGGACTTTACAATGGAGCTGGTTGTCACAACAAAGAACTTCACTCAAGAATCCCGTCACCAAAAAAATGAAGATGTGTGCACATGAACTCTGACCACCCCAAGTAACTTGACTCTTTGGTCTTGAAACTTGTTTTTGAACCTTTGGCTAATGCAATTTGAGTTTTGGTTTTAGTATGTAAAAATCTAGGCATTGTGACTAACACATGGAATAAACACACTGGGGGAATCCCTTTATAGATTGTAGGGTATTACAAGATTTGCTATCAGATGCTTTGTTATACCACATAGAAGGGAGTCTCACATAGAGACTCAAGCTCTCAAAGTTGGGGTTCACATAAAGTGGAGTCCTTTACACCTTAGGACATTACAAAAAATATGTTCACAAAGGTGATGTTTTTTTTTTAAATAATAAAAAAGGATTCTCCCTCTTTTAAAGGAGAGAAAGCGGGGAAAATGTCTTGAAAATCAGTGCAAATAGCGGGATCTCCGCACCGCTTCTTTGTGCTGCCCTTCCCCTCTTGATTTTCCATGTTGATTGGCCATTGCCTACTGCTGGGGAACATAGCTCAATGTTTGAGCTACTGTATCGCAGAAATGTTGGCTTACCGTGTGTGCCACCCACACCAATGCAATGAGAAGAAGGTACAAAGAGTGTTGCACAAAGCAAGGTTCACATAGAAGCTCACAAAGAGATTTGGATGTTGGCTCTTCTTAATGCTCAAAATGCCACTCAATTGAAGCAAGAAAACAGCCCACTTAGCAACTAATGCACACTCTTAATAATGAGGAGGAATGCTTGTGAACAAATCACACATACACCCACAACCGCTAAGATGTATCCTATCAACACATTTAGGACCACATGGCACACTCCCTTGGAAAGGAGCTCTAATACCATGTTAAAAGACATGGTGTGAGCTTAAGCTTGGCAATGGTTAAGTGAATCAAACAATGAAGATGATTATCACATAAGCTAACTCACACCAATGAAGCAACACATGCAATCACTTAGATTAAGATAAGGTATGACCAATGAGCAATGGAATATGCTCAAAAGTCACCACTTAGACATAACCATAAACACATGCTAATGAAGTGCTAATGAAGAGAGTATTTCCACAAAGGACTGCTTAGTATATTGAGCACTAAGCAAGTACACAAAGTATGCACTCTGTAACTATTTGGCCCTCCTAGCTCTATTTCACATGATGAAATCCATGCCAAGATACCAGACAGGTGAAAGAAGACATGGGGACAGGGTCCATAAGGTTTGATTACGAAAAAGCACCATTCTTGGTCAAAAAGCAAGAAAAAGCAAAAAGTCAAATAGGGTTGACTGCAAGCCAAGGGCACCATTGGAAAGAGAAGACTGAGCCGGACCAAAAAGCTAAAAGGCGCTTTCTCAAAAAGCAACTCTAAGGCCAAAAAGCAAGGCCTTAAAGCCAGAAAAGCAAAGCACCAATAGTTGAGTAATATTTTATTAATAAAAGTAAAAAGAGCAAAAGCAAAAGCAAAAAGAGAAAAGCAAAGCATAAAAAGGCAAAGCAAAAGCATGAAGGCTTTTTGGCAAAAAGTAGGGTCTCTGACAAGGATAAAAAGGATTCGACTTCTCTTGTAGTACCATGAACATGATCATTGAAGAATGAAGGAGATCGTGGAGTGTGTGTGGACATCATTATGATCATGGAGAGCTTCTTCTTCGCCATCAACACCTTCTCCAACTTTCTTTTCAGATGTACGGTTAGCCCTAGACTTGTATGGGCATATGCATGGGCAATATGGACGCGTGTACGGAGCTGTACGGACAGAAATTTCAAAAATCCTAAAACTGCTCCAAAAACCCTAAAAACTATCTTTTGGAGGTTTTCATCGCCCAAAAACCATTAAAACAAGTTTTATATCAGTTTTCTTGCCAGAACGAACTTTTTCATGGTTTTCTTCATCGACGACAAGGTTGTAGGAGTTGTGGTGATTACTCATGGGAACTTGGACTTGGCATAGTTGTCAAATACGATACCGTACGGTTCGTACGATACGATACCGTACGGGAAAATATGGTAAGATATAAATTTTTTTCTTATCGTACGATAAAATACGGTGTTTCAAAAAAATACTTATAAACTTAGGCATTTCCAAGTCCAAATATGGAGTATTTTAGAAAGGAGGGAAGCATCATAGTACAGAGAAAGCTCAAACAACCATAGATAAGCAAAAAAAAGACCATTACCTCCCAAAAAAATTTAGAGTACATACGGTATTCCGTACGATAAGGCGTCGTACACCGTACGGAAACAACCCTGGAACTTGGATTTGAACTTGGACTTGGATATGAGCTTGGACATAGAACATAGAACTTGGACATGGGCATGGAACTTGGACATGAACATGGAATTTGGAGTAGGATTTGGACTTGGATTTGGACTTGGATCTGGACTTGGACTTGCTTGGACTTGGACTTGGATCTGGACTTGCACTTGGATTCATTGGATTCGGATTTGGATATTAGATTTGGTACTAGCCCGGTGAGAGATACTTGTGGGTCATCCCCGTGGTATGCTCGGCATCAGAGATCTTGTGCCTAGACATCGACATCGGCTTGGATATCCTACATTGGCATATCTGTTTGTTTTGTATTCATTGATTGTATTGATCCTAGCCAGCGTGCCCGTGGATTGTTCTTGAATAAATTCCTCAAAGGGGGCGGGGCCTGTTCCCCGCTCAGTGTGGTGTATTGTGCAAGATCCCTATTCCCTTCTCTCTCTCCCCTCTCTCTCTATATCTTTATCTCTTGGACACATGGTTGAGTCTGTCACTGCACGCCCTGGTGGGCTTACACACTCTACTCTCTCCACATAGCTCTAGTGAATGAGTAGAAGAGCTTGTTTGTATAGACTCATCAGGAGGAGGCGTCTAGAGGTCTAGAATCACTCCACCTCTCCTAAGATCTCTCACTTGACTCACCTAAAAGGTGATGGCTAGAATCAAGAAGTCACCTACTTGACCCACACACAGTAATCAATTAAAACAAGAGCCTTCTAACCTTAGACCACTTATTCTAAGGTACCACTAAGGATTTCCCACAAAGGTTTGCACTAAGGATGGATACTAGATCACATATTTTCTAACAAGTAGTTAGTCACTCAGGAAAGAACTGACATGTTGACCATTTGCGTGATATTGTGACCCATGGGTCTTGGTGCTTATGGTTGTATGGTGGATGTCCTATCAGATATCTTCATTGGGTTCCTGATGAGTGGGAGTGGATTAATGCAGCCAATCCTATGAAGCGTCATCCTTTTTTCAACTACACTGTTTGTAATGCCAAGCTTCTTCTACTTGGATAAATTCAGAGGACACTCTACTAGGAGAGCTATGACATCACCCCATTGATTCAAGAGAGATTTTGGTAGAGTTGTTGGCACTCATACAGGAGGAGCCAATTCTCCCACTTCTTCTGGTTATTCTTGAGTGGAGGGCAATTTTTGGAGTAGATTCTACCTGCCCCATATGCCTGATAGCTTCTGAGACAGTGTAACATCGCATATGGGGGTGTAGAGCTGTTCAAAGGATTTGGGGCTCTATAGCTCAGCTTATGTGCAAATTGAGGAGTGACCATGTATGTTACTTGGGGTGCTATTGCTTGGCTCACTTAGTGTGGTCCACAAATATTTTTTGTAGGCAGGGATAGTGGATATTCCTCTATACACTGTATAGACCACCTCTGTAGAGGATTCATACTTGGGAGCTCATTGCAAGATTCCAATATCACAGCTTGGCAGATTCAGATATATGACACTCACTCAGTGCATTTTCACTATATGGGGAGATATTCTCCACTCTTATGGCCACATGGGCTCGTATACAGGGACCATCCAGATCTGTGCAAGCAAAGCGCACTGTTTTCATGAGGGAGTGGGATCAAGGGATCTTTTTCTCGATGAACCCCACATGACTCTCTTGGCACCTTTGCCTCATATTGGTTGAGATCACCCTACATTTTAGAATGAGGTCTTGTTTTGTCCGTGACTTTGTATTGTCTATTTATACTTAATAGAAGTCTCCTTTTTGTTTTTTTTAAAAAGGAATGAGGTCTTGTTTTGTCCTTTTTCCAACCATGACTTTGTATTGTTTATTTATACCTAATAGAAGTCTCCTTTTTGCAAAAAAAATCAGCCTTTTCATCATTCTCAATACTTACTCGTATGCAGAACATCAAACTATGTAAATTGAATTAATAGAGAAGAGAGAAAAAACATAGCTTGCATTCCGGCACATAGTAGTCCATCCTTGAGCCAATTTCTCCTAATTCCCAGGCTGAACTATCACGTAAGGGTTGATCATATCAACCATACTTATTATTTATAGAGAAAGCCCCTCAGGCCAAGAATCAGGCAAGGAGAAAGAGAATTGTTCTTCGGCCACTGCCAAAAGCCATAGAGATGAACAGTAGAAGCAAATTGTGCTTGACAGAGGCTTACATATGATGGAAGCAAATTGTATTTGACAGAGGCTTACCTATGATGGAAAGACGGAATTTTGGCAAAGTTTTGGGCTGATAGGCAATCTTTCTTTTCTCTCTCTACAAAACCCCTGTCAACTTGTTATAGCCTTTAGGGTTGGGGAGCCTGTGGTCTTCTGCGTCCATGATGGAAAAAGAGAGCTTTCTCACCCTCTGCATGCTCCCAAAATCTGCAGACTCGTATTTTGGCCATAACTTTAGCTATAGTGGGATGCTTTTTATCTCATTGAAAAACTTGAAAGTAGACGCACAACTTCACCCTTTTGAGGCCAGTCCAAATTGGGCCTCAAATCAGTCAAAATCGTGTTGCAGGCAAGGCTGGTCTAAAATTGGAATATTTCCTCCCTCTCACACACCTTATGCGAATTATACCATGCACCACAGATAAACCCAAGTCTAACATGGATAACTTCTTATGTACATGCATCTTTTTAAATTAAATCCATTCAACCTTAATTTATATAATATATTTAATTAAAAGAGAGGGTTTACGAGTCTTATATCACTTCATTTTAAATACACTTTTAGTTCTAAAAATTAGCGATAATTCTAAGCATAGCGGCATACCTGCCTTTTCGTAATTCTCAAAATTTCTGCGTAATTTAGAGGGATCTTACACTATCTTGCATGACCTAGATCCTCTCGTGGCCCCAAGCCCATTGTCAAGTCTAATGTGATACTGTTGATGCCAAAGACCATGGCTGACCCATGTTGAGCAGTGTTATCCTTAGCCAAGGAAACAAGGCAATTAACAAAGGGCTGATTTGAACAAATACTTTAGAGAAATGATCCTAACAGCTCATTTTCCATGTGAGGCTGCACCCCAAGACTTGTACACACCTTTTTGAAGCACTTAGACTTTGGTAATAGACTCAATGTTTCTTGATTGATTTTGTTCTATTGTTTGCACTTTCACTAATCTTTGCTTGGCTTTGCTTTTCCCATGTAGATGCCAATTGGTCACTTTCTGGTAGGAGTATTTCTTGCTCCATTGGCATTAGGGTTACTTTTCACGCCATTGTATTTACTAGATGTGGATGGGCTCAGCTTCAATGGAGTGGTGCCAGAGGATGCAACAACCAGCCCCTTGGTATCAGCAAGGCAACGCTGTCTAGCCTTACTGAATATCTTCTTGTATGCGTAAGTGCAACTATCCAAACATGTTTCTCGTGTGTGCATGTGTGTGGCGATATTGTTTGTTGTTAGTAAACTAGGTGTGGTTTTATGCAGTCTCTCTCTTTCGACAACTTTTGGAGGAGCACCAGTTGCTGCTCGCTCGCCTTTTTGCCTCCTTGTGGCAAACGTGAACACATTGATGGCACAATTTTTGTTTGTTTTTCTTAGTGGTGCAGGTAAACCTATTTTTAAGTTTTGAACATAATGCCTTGCTGTGAGCTCTAAACTAAGTAGTTGTGATACCGAAGAGTGGAGAACTCATTGATGAGGTAAATTGTATACTGAGTGTTCTCTTGTGAAGACTCCATCATCTACGGGAAGATGCAGGTGCCTGTATAGAGGGGAAATTTGGTTTACAAGCTCGAGCATAGCAAGTGAGTCTATGATAACTAAGGAGTGCAAGTTGGATATGGAGGTTCAAGAAAGAGTGGTGGTAGTGTGGATTTTGGAAGCACATGGCTTTGTTGAAATCAGTAATGGAGTGATTGGAGGGTTTGTTAAACAGGATTGCCAAGGCATACTCATATGAAGTTCAGGTTAATTGGAATAAAATGCGTGGCACCTAACCTCAAATGGTGACTTTCTTTTATCAGCAACAAGTTGCCATAATAAACGGCTAGAAGGACTTCAGCAGGATGCTAGAGGCAGTAGGTATAGCTACAATGATGTAGGACTCCATAATCGACCATGGAGAGTCAAGGATGGACTCAAAAGCTGGTGTACCATGAATTGGAGTTGAATTCCATGTAACTGATGTCTGGAATTGTGTGATTTCAAGGTGGGATTACTAGACAGCTCAGAATACCAGTGGGTTCGTGGTTTGGAGGCAATTTGATGCCTTAAAACCTAATGTTAGGTTTATGAGGCGTATTAAGTATGGTTTAGAACATTATATTATCATTATAATGAAGGGTCACAAAGAGCTGGTTTTAATAGGCCAAGCTCAGCGCTGTTGGCCAGCCATTAAGGGTGTCAGCCCAATTTTTTGTTCAGGCAGGCACTACAGAAAGGAGAAAGGGATGCTTTTAATAACCCCAGTGCTTGTCTGCCAGCTGAGTGGCTGCTTCCAAGGCTGCCTTGTCAGGCCACCTGTCTGCCCATCTGCTACCTGGTGTCCTGTATGCTACTGGGACACCCCTTTTTTTACCTGCCTGGTTCTTCATAAATCTCAAGTACAGGTCTGGCTTACACTCCATTATATCCCGCACCCTTTTCAATCCAAGAGCAGAATGATGATAACTCTGGTCATACTCATATATTCTTAGAGCATGATTGCTGACTAGATGAATCCGTTACCTTCGATTGCACACATTGATTCCAACCAATTTATTGCTGATACTGTCCCAAGTTTTATGCTTTGCCTCATAGCAGTTATGCAGCATAGTTGGTTCATATTCCACTCACGGTCCTTATCCCTGAACAGCTTCACCTTGTCCTCTGGTTTCATGAACCAGCTTTCATTTAGATGAGGCATTGACCTTCTGTTGGCGGTTACAGTCTTCAAGTGACCACCTAAGATCATCAAATTCATTTCTTTTCCTGTTGGCACCATAGTCTCATTTCCTTTGCTTTATGCATCCTGTTTGCTAGGTTCTACCAACAAAGATACACCCCCTGGAGGTTGGTTTGCTACTGCCATGCAACTACATGCTCTCATTGCACAGGCTGGGGTCTCATATCACTTCGCCTTCGGTTTTCAGTCAGAATGTAATGCTTTCTGTGATAATAAGCACATGTTAACGCTTTTGTTCATGTATCTTGCAGTTTTTGCTCGCATGTCTCAACCATCCTATCCAATACGCTGCTCCAAGAAAGCCATAATCAAGACTGATGACCTCCTACCTGTTTTGGGTCTTGAACAGCAGGAAAAGTACAAGTAAGATGCCAGTTACTTGCTTAGATCTTTGTGTTTTATGTTTATTAGAAGCAATGGTTATCTTCAACAGGGCTACAGTAGTAATGTGGTCTGTTACATTCATGCAGAGCTTTGTGTGTATTATGAGAAGCAATGGGTGTCTTTAATATGGTCACAATCGTAAAAATGGTATGTTACTGTCATGCAGAGCTTTTGCGGTGCGATTGGTGCTTACCGGCCCATCACCTTGTGAGCTGGTTGATGCCAAAATATGCTTGACTTTTAGAATATTTGTGACCCTTCCTTCCGGGTCAGTTTTCTGCTCAACACAGGACTTGGAGGTTGTGCATCCAGAGGTATTTTTCTCTATTCAGTTCTTATCAACAATAAGAGCTAAAGGATGTGATGGTAAGGAAGCATCTGATTACAATCCCAACTGTTTGACTAGGTGTCGTACTTGAGGTATGGGCTGATGGTACGGCACATAATAGATAAAAAGAGCCCAATGTATGGTCATACCAGGGAATCTCTTCATGAAGGGGATGCTTCGTTCTCACTTACTGTGATGGGCATGGAGAGGACCTCAATGCAACCTGTATTTCATCTAGAGGTACAAGCATATGCATTTCTGTTGGCGTTTTACATGTCTTTGTCCATCATGATGAGTTTTTCCACCTATAAAGGTGAGTGATTGATTTGAATGATGGGATGTCCCATGCGGTTGTGGATGTGGCTTTGGCTACTGGCTGAAGTGACTCATCCCATATCAAACCACTTCTCACAGGCAACCCTCATGACATAGCATGGGCATGGGCATGGGCATGGGCACATCATAAACATGGCATACTAGGGGTAGGTCCTGGACATAGCCAGGGTAGAGAAATAAGAGCCTATTTTCATGGTATAAATATAGACAGGTTGGCAAATATATGTTCTCTAGATATATGAAAATATAGAAACTTTGGGGGAATCTTTTAAATTTATCTTCTATGTTGTTACACGTTGAAACTTGACATGTGGTGTATTTTTGGCAATTTTGTCTTCAAAACCCACTCAAAATTAGTGATTTTGGGTAATTTTTAATTTTCTTTTGCCACAAATTTCCTTTGTGAAACAGCCCATCCATTTTTAGAGAACCTTGTAAGGTAGACATTCAGCTAAAAATACCCCCTATTTTTTTCCTTGGGCAAAGCACTTAAAGAAAGCAGTGCTAGTTCATCATGGTGCTTCTGCCTCTTGATTGCCATGAAGACAACCCCTCTAAAAACTTTATTGACTTGTGCTTTGTCCTCTGCTCCTTGATTTCTGTGATGATGACCCCTGTCAAAAAAATTGGGACGTGCTTTGTTTTCTTCCTGAAATTTCTGATGCTATGTTGAAGAGTTTTCTCTACTTGACTGTTGATAAAATCTCTTCTATTTTCAACTCCTTCTGAGAAGCCTCCACATTTGTTTATCATTTTTGAAACTTCGAAGCTTTTCCTTAAGCTCAGAGTTCTCTTTCTGCAATCGGATTATCTGCTCCTGAAGGTACAGCATCCCATTCGCTTTGTCACATGGGAAGTTATGCTACTGCTAGGTGCCTACTTTGCCCAGATTAGTGTGAAGATGGACAAGTGTGTGTGCGGGCACGCACATGAGAGAGAGAGAGAGAGAGAGAGAGAGAGAGAGAGCTTCATCAACGTCTGCTAGAGGCCAGAATGGCCTATGAGACCGTGTATAAATAGTAAGACTGTAACCGTGGTGGGTTGCATGGAATATTGAGAGAATGTTAAACTTTACTTAAGGACACGGACGATGCAAATGAAGCTTCGTTGATTCTATGTTTATCCTAGCATCTATTTACACGTACATACTTCTAGAACACTCTAGACAAATTGTCCACACATTGGATACATCACATGATTTTTTTTAATGAAATATCCCCGACAATCCCCTTCATGAGCAACGTAACACGCGGAAGCTCTGGGGGTCTTCTTTCAGCCCTAAACACTACTGAGAACATGCTGATGCAAAAACGCAGATAGAAGGGAGAGTAGAGAGAGAGAGACATGCTGGAAATTCAGTATATTTCATATAGTACAAAAAGGCACTCAGTCCACAGCCCTAGGCTGCCTCATAAAAAAGGTGATAAAACACCCAAAATCTAGTCCCTACTTGGACCCTAAGGACCCACCCCTTATGGGAGTGAATGAATCATTGGGGAGCACCACTTTCTTATGTATAGTCTTCTTGAATACATGGCATACTGGCCGACTGCTGGTTGGCCAGCCTTCAGTGCATTAAATGCTTCAACGCTGTCCGACTGGCATTCCTCCACATAAACTGAAGCGCCCCTGCCTCCGACAGCAATCCTGGCTCAGCCGACTCCAACTGGCTCGGCCGACAGCCTCTTCCAACGCAGCGGCCAGGTCCTATGACAGCATCTCCCATGTCTTCCATGCTCCAAGTCCACTCTACTGCCAAATCAGCACTGTGTTGCTCCAACTTCTGGCTCTAATGATGTTTTTCTTGGCTGCCCCTTCTGGATTAGCCTCTAAGAATGGTCATGGCATTTCTTGCATATGACATCCCCCTCTGCTAAACTTGATGACGGGATTCCAACTTTTTCCTTGGATGATTGTCATCATCCCAGTCTATTCCCGGAGTCCCTCTGTCATCAATCCAACTCTGGCAACCCTTTTCACTGAAACCCCGGCCCGGTTTCCAAAACCACTCTGACGCTGAATAAGATCTATGCATCTGTTCCATCTAGTCTACAATCCATTCTTGCCCTGACTCTGAACACTGTGTTGGTCTTCATTCCTGAGAAATGAGTCTGGCACTCTCACATCACCCCTTGGAGGATAATTCACTCTTGGGACCGTTGCCCGAGAACCTATCTAGCTCATAGGACTGCCATCCCCTCTGGCTTTGTGGAACACCACCAACAAACCTCCTGGGAGCTCTTCCCGGTTCTGTGTTCCTTGCCTTGGGCTTCGCATCCGTGTACTTTCCTGTACCTTGGACCTGTACACCATCGTATGGGATTGATTCAGTGTTTAGCTTTGCTGAGCCTGATGCTTTGATACCAATGTAACACGCGGAAGCTCTGGGGGTCTTCTTTCAGCCCTAAACACTACTGAGAACATGCTGATGCAAAAACGCAGACAAAAGGGAGAGTAGAGAGAGAGAGAGAGAGAGAGAGAGAGAGAGAGACATGCTGGAAATTCAGTATATTTCATATAGTACAAAAAGGTACTTAGTCCACAGCCCTAGGCTGCCTCATAAAAAAAGTTGATAAAACACCCAAAATCTAGTCCCTACTTGGACCCTAAGGACCCACCCCTTATGGGAGTGAATGAATCATTGAGGAGCACCACTTCCTTATTTATAGTCTTCTTGAATACATAGCATACTGTAAATGCTTCAACGCTGTCCGACTGGCATTCCTCCACATAAACTGAAGCACCCCTGCCTCCGACAGCAATCCTGGCTCAGCCGACAGCCTCTTCCAACGCAGCCGCTAGGTCCTATGACAGCATCTCCCATGTCTTCCATGCTCCAAGTCCACACTACTGCCAAATCAGCACTGTGTTGCTCCAACTTCTGACTCTAATGATGTTTTTCTTGGCTGCCCCTTCTGGATTAGCCTCTGAGAATGGTCATGGCATTTCTTGCACATGACAGCTGAGTAGGGAGAAAAAGAGAACTGTTCAGATCATAGCATGAAACTTTGAGTTTGCAAAATAAAAATTATCAAGGTTGTTGATGATGGTTACTTCCAGTGAAGCCAGACCAACAAAATAAAGTTGCCACTTTCACTGAAGTATGGTTACTTTCACTGAAGCCAAAGCGACAAAATAAAGCTGCCAAATTGTTGCCACATCCACTGAAGTCAAGCATCTCACCCCTCATCATGAGTGTGCACTACAAAACAAAGTTGCTAAATTGTTTCCACTTCCATTGAAGTCAAGCAACTCACCCCTCAAATGATCAACAATTTCTGTCTTACCACGACATGACCACTGCCATATATCAGCTGCCGCCTCTTCACAAGCAATGTGTGTTGATGTGATACCATTTGACACATAGATCACACGAATCAATTTTGACACACAACAACATGATCTCCTCGCACATGGGAGTAATCCAATCTGGCACACACATTGCATATGAACTGCCGAAATAGTGTGTAAATAGCTTGAGGGATTTGATTCTTCCACGATGTATGTGTGGGTATCTTCGGCGACATCCACACTCACTTGTAGAAGGGTGGCCATTTTATAAAATGGGCACCTTGTGTTTAATGGAATTTACATTTCAATGGCTGGACATTATGGTTTGAATGGTCCAAGATTATGAAAAATGGAAATATAGACTTGTGGGTTTTTCTGGAAGCATATTAAATTGAGTAAGAGAACTAAAGCATGGTGACCACTTTTGTCCTAGCAAAATCAACGTTTCCCAAGGATGCAAAGTAGCTGTCTTGATCACCGTTGGTGGCGGCAGCTAGACTATGCACTAGCTATGATACCAGTTGTTAGGTATTAGGGTTTTAATCACAAGGTTAAACAAGAGTGATTAGCAAGAGGGGGAATGAAGATTAGGCACACTTCATCATTATGATAATGGTCCTTTTCTAGGAGAGACCCCCCTTTACAAGGTGCATACATATGCTACCACCACATATGCCACATGTCAAACTATGATGCCAAGTGTCCCTAAGAGATGTTACCTATGTACATTGCTTACATAAGATCCTCTTAAGAGGTTCCCACAGTCAAAAAAACCCACATGCTAGCGACTATTCACACACACTAGAACCGCAATATTTAACAATTTCCGTACTGCTAAATGGACTGTACGGGCTGGTTATACCTGTTGTACTTGCTAAAATGCATGTTCTGGCTGGCTGAACCTGTGTGTACTTACTTTTTACTCCTGTGTGGAGTTTATGGTTATTTGTACCTAACTAGGCAGCTCCATTCTGCCCTGCTAGTACCTGTAGTGAGCTGCTTTTCAGGATTCTACAGGTTACACTCCCATAAATACTTGCCAGTATTTTCTATTATACCTCATTTGGTTTATATGATAATACTCGTTAGAATCTTTTAGTGTTATATTGCTCAGTAATCTCATGATTAGCAATGAACACTTGGGAGTTAGGAAAAATCGGTGCCCTGTGGATGTATATCTTTATCAGTGTTCTAGTGGGTTAATTCTGTGGGGAAGATTAGAGCCCACACTTGGAAGAACTATTATGGATATCCGATATCTAGCGGATATCTATGTGAGAAGTCTTGTACTTGAATCATTCTATCGTATAGGATAATCTGGCTAGTTCCTTGTGAAGGAAGCCCTCAAAGTTTTAACATTATATTCTCCTTGGTACATTCATTATTCCAACGGGGGTCGGCCTCAATGTGGCTTCAAATGTGCTATTTACATTTTCAGCTTTATGTGAATTTGGTTAGTGCATGCGCTTAAATGTTTAAGTGTTTAATAGCATCAATGGTTCAGTGTTGAGAGAGGTCCTGTGTTGGTTACAAATACACGTGCCTTTGGGATATTCAGGCATTTCCAAAACCCACATACATTCATATGCAATAGTGCCAGCAATGTCCATGCGCATGCATATGCAAACGTGCAGGCAATGTCCATGCCCAAAAACAAGTCACGTTGACATGTTCCTTTCCCACATAATCATGTAAATATACGACATAGATCACATGCAAAAATTATCAAACAATCTTCCATCTCATGGAGTTTGGCACCAATTTTCTGAAAAATATTGGCTAGTGACAAAGACCATGGATGTCTTGAATCAAGTTGGTGATCGGATTTCATGACCACAGATGGCACGTTGACTCTCCCTCGGCCAAAGTGGCCAAAGAGACATTGTGGAGATATGGTTATGGGAGGGTCGACCACTAATGCTGCTGTAGTGGGATCCAGGCGAATGGCTGTGGCACGATCCCTTTGCCGCCGAGGATGCTCCCAACATCCCCTTATTTGAGTACACGGTCCACTTGGGCCGCAGGATTCACATGCCTAAGGTTGATAGTACGCCAACAGCAGTACATTGGCAGACTCTGGGCATCCCGCCATATTTCCTTCATGATTTCTGGTAGCGATTGTGGGACAGCTTCCGGCCACAGATGATTACTCTCTTCCTTTGGCAGATAGCTCACAGGAGCTTGGCAATGGGCACTTGGTTGGCAGTTGGAGGTCGGCCAACCCTTTGTTTTAGGTGCGGACACCCCCAGGAGTCACAACGGCATTGCCCTTGGAATTGTCCCAAGGCGCAAGAGGTTTGGTTGCGGATCCTCCGTATCTTCACCGTGGACCAGGCATTTGACCGCACCATCACCTGGGGGCGGTAGCCTAGGTTTCATTCGAGGAGATGGGACAGCACTCGCCCTTCTCCTCTCTCACAACAGTATCATGACAGCCCCGCTATCATCAGCCCCAGCAAGGAGTACTACCGGGAGATCATCAACAGTATAGGAGCATGGCACATTTGGCATGCTTGCTGCAGTGAGGCCATAGAGGTGCATACCACACCACCCACTGAGTCCATTCAGAGCATATGGACGGACATCATACACACCCTCCGTGGCGAGTGGAAGAAGCTGCGAAGCAGCTATGGACGTATGCAGAAGCACCGAGAGGCTTTTTGCGGATTTGGAGCAATGGTCCTTTCCTCGGGTTTAGAAGCAGCAAGGTTGCTTGGCATTACAGAGAGACAACGAGGTTACTTGGCATTATAGGCCATAGAGGACACTACCATGCCACCCGCTGAGTCCATCCAGAGCATATGGACAGACATTATACACACCCTCTGTGACTTGGGGCCCCCCCAATCGTATGAGATAGCCTTCCTCCGAGAGCGGCCAGCGAGAAAGAGCCCCTCTCTACCTGTTTGCCCCCCACTGCCCCTCTCTATCCCCAATTGCTTTTCATGTCTCCCATGATTGAGATTGGGTCATGTACTCAGCCGTTTCGGCTATATTTTGGTAATTAATGGAAGGATATTTTCTTGGGAAAAAAAAAGAGAGTTGTAGAGAGAATATGTAGAGTTGACACTAGATTAGGTCCTAATCTACCCACTTAAGGGCCCCCTTTTGCAAGTAGGAGTATTTGCTTCATTGCTTTGGAGAACTTTCTTTACAATGACTATTGACTGAGGAATGACAAACGCAAGGACGAGGTAGACCAAACATCGGATGAACCATCAAGGGACTCTTGAAGCCACTATGCACACTCAGATCTGTTGAGGGAGATGCAAGACTAAAGGCTGAATGTTGAAGAGGATTTTGGGATGCCTTGGACTGAAGCACAAAAACAAAAACAAAAAAGTGAGGAAGAGCCCCTATCTATCCCCAATTGCTTTTCGTGTCTCCCTTGATTGAGATTGGGTCATGTACTCAGCCGTTTCGGCTATCTTTTGGTAATTAATGGAAGGATATTTTCTTGGGAAAAAAAAGAGAGTTGTAGAGAGAATATGTAGAGTTGACACTAGATTAGGTCCCAATCTACCCACTTAAGGGCCCCCTTTTGCAAGTAGGAGTATTTACTTCATTGCTTTGGAGAACTTTCTTTACAATGACTGTTGACCGAGGAATGACAAACGCAAGGACGAGGTAGACCAAACATCGGATGAACCATCAAGGGACTCTTGAAGCCACTATGCACACTCAGATCTGTTGAGGGAGATGCAAGACTAAAGGCTGAATGTTGAAGAGGATTTTGGGATGCCTTGGACTGAAGCACAAAAACAAAAACAAAAAAGTGAGGAAGAGCCCCTATCTATCCCCAATTGCTTTTCGTGTCTCCCTTGATTGAGATTGGGTCATGTACTCAGCCGTTTCGGCTATCTTTTGGTAATTAATGGAAGGATATTTTCTTGGGAAAAAAAAAGAGAGTTGTAGAGAGAATATGTAGAGTTGACACTAGATTAGGTCCCAATCTACCCACTTAAGGGCCCCCTTTTGCAAGTAGGAGTATTTACTTCATTGCTTTGGAGAACTTTCTTTACAATGACTGTTGACCGAGGAATGACAAACGCAAGGACGAGGTAGACCAAACATCGGATGAACCATCAAGGGACTCTTGAAGCCACTATGCACACCCAGATCTGTTGAGGGAGATGGAAGACTGAAGGCTGAATGTTGAAGAGGATTTTGGGATGCCTTGGACTGAAGCACAAGCTGTAGGACCCAAGGATTATATAAGTATGCACAAGCCGTAGGACTCAAGGACACATTCTTCTGCTCTTGTTTACGGCTGAAACTATGAGAGAATGAGATGATTTAAGCAAGAAACTGAAGGCGCCCTATATATGCACGCTTATATGCTGGTCGGTTTCCTCATACAGCTGTCGGCCTGTTTATATGTTCACAACATCAAATGCTATCGACTTTCATGTCATCGTTTACACGTGTGGCTGGGCTGCATATGCGGCTGGCCAACTGAGCCGACTGAGCAATGAGCTGGCCTTCATACCAAGGTTCAAGCACTTGCCCCTTTAATGGTGGCTATGGGTGGCCCATGGGCTGCTGCCCATGTGCAAGGCTTCCCATGACTGGCCTAAAGCCCTTGATGCCCATGTTATCTAATGCTTCTACATGCTTGGATTCACAAGGGGTTCATGGCGTACAAGAAACAATCCCTAAAAGGGTACTAAAGATTACAAGTAAAGCACTGATGATGATGAGTGTGTCACATAGCACCTCAATGCATGGGTGCATGTGACACTGCATCCGTCTCAATGCATGGGTGCATGTGACACTGCATCCATCTCAACTTTAGGATTATGTTTAAAACCTTGACGAGTGGCTCACTGAGAAGTTTATTTGAAAATCAACCTAATGCTACATTGTGTGAAAAAGTTTATGATCTAGAGGCTTTACTTTATTTGGTGCTAATGGGCATTTCTTAAATGCCCGAGCATGGTGAAAGCAGCTTGATTCATGCAGCAGACATAATGCTTGATGGTCTTGTATCAGCTCCATAAGTTCTCAGGATATTGGACAGCTTATTGTAATTCCATGCATCATAGTTGTGGGTTGGTGGAGAGATCTGGAACATAGAATGGACGTGCAAGAAAAAAATCTACATCTCCTGCACCCACCTGTCACCATCACCATTAATCTTCTGTGCCTGCTGTGTCATGACCCCCTCTGCTTGCTGCCTGTTGACGTCTGCAAAGGATGAAGATGTGTCCGTCGTCTGTTGTCTTGCCTAGTTACCTTAAAACTGCCTCCCCGAGACTACGATGTCCGGGAATGGCAGCTGGCCTGCTGTCCTGTTTGAGAGAATGGGTCACGGCGGTCACCTGTTTTCGAAAACGTAACGGCATCCCACGTGCTGTTACCTAATACTTGAGTGTAATTAATCATATTGTTGGTTGGGAAAGCACAATTTCATGTGGGCTTATAAACCTTACTTAGGGGATTTTATGCAACAGGACTATTTTGTTTGCGATGATGATGTGATTTGGGAGGGAGACTATGAGGATTTCATCCACACAAATGAAAGAGGTCAACGTGTTCTGGATCATTCTCAGATTGACCTTCTAAAGCCAATGAAGGTACATGCAAACCTCTCTTCTTCTTTTTGTCCAGTTGCTTGTGCTGCTGGGGAGGAAGTCTGAAGTGCTTGTCTATGCAGGCTGCTGCTACAGTGTCTCAAGCTATAGTGAGAATGAAGAACCTGTCCCAGCAGAAACAAAAAGAACAGGAAGAGAGTGCACAGGCTGAGTCAAGCAAAGAAGTGAAGCAAGCATCTAATCTTGTGTGGCCAGGGAATTGGCCAAGTATACTTAGGCGCAGGTTATTCAAGTCAAAGTCTACCTCTTTTACACGAGCTGACTGGTGAAAAGGTTCTTATGCTGCGGGCATATCATTGCATGTTTTTTTTTGTGTTACAAGACTCATCTTGATTGTGGCTGTGTTTCTTAGTGTGGCAATTCTTTTGTAGGTTCCATGTTATTTTATGAAGCTTATTACAATTTTTGTTCGAACTCGCCAAGAGTTCCATGATTGTTTTAAAGACTTGCAACCTGTGTGAATTCATGTATGTGGTGGTGTGATGGGTGCATGGTCACCATATTGAACTCTTAAACGCCTATAAACAATCCAATTACTGCATTTGAAGCATGGCCATTGTTGTAAATTATTATTGCTTTTTAATTTTGCCTTTGTTCCAAAGCAGCTCCTATTTATGGTATATACACATGTAGGATCATGAATGCTCTAGTGTTGGTTCAACGTTATATAATGCAAGATCATGTAGAAGGATATCTGGAAAAGACACCAAGTTACCAAACTTCGTGCATGTGCACCTACAATCACGCCCCATGTGGGCCTTGACTATGCTTTTGCGGACACCTTTCACATGGAGGTGTGGCATCTCTACAATTACATCCTCGTGGGCCTTGACCATGATTTTGTGGATGTCTTTACGTCCATATGGGTGTGCGGATGTGAACGGTTTTTGGGTAGGCCTGAAGACCCATGATGTTCGTGTAGCATGGGGTACCATCTGAACATAGGTGTGCGTTAGTACTGTTGTGATTGATAGGTAAGATGCACTAGATGCTCGAAGTCATTAGTATGTATTTATGTAAAGGGATTGGGTGGGAAACAAAGTATGCCATGCTAGGGTTTCATATGTATGTATGTATGTATAGGGATGGTTGGTAAACAAAGTATCCCATGCTGGTGTTTCATTTTTTTGAGAGCACTCTTCTTCTCCAGTTAGATTTTATAGTTTGGCTTGGGTCCTTACACTATAGTTGGGAGAGGCAATTGGGTTGGGCTAGGAGGGGTTGCAACAGCTAGAAAAGGAGTTGTGGTCTCTGTTGGTGACATAGATGGAGGTGGGGTGCATATGCTGGTGATGGGATGAGGAGTTACTTTGGACCTTAATAATGATGAAGTGTGTGTAATGGGTAATTAATCAAGCACTCAGGATATGAAATTTATACACCAGTCCAAAAAAAGTGGGGTTTAGTGTATTTGACACCTCGTGAATCTAAACACTACATGCAAATCCTACAATTGAAGGCTTAAGAGGTTTTACTTATAATTACCTTCAAATCATGTAAAATTAGTAAGAAATACTTTTGATTTTTAGAGGAAGGTTATCCATCAATTTGGGTGAAATCTTTTTTCTCACACCACTACATACTATGCTTGATTAAAGCTAGATGAGATGATGAAATCACTTACAAATACCCAACCACTTGTGTAAACTTTTGGTTTAATCCATATTAGATGACAAAGCAAGTAGGATCATCCAACATGTAGAAGCTCCTTTCAGTGAAAACTCTAACTTCTTTTTTCGACACTTATTTGGCTTTTTCTTTGACTCTTACACACGGTTTGAGATACGGAATTAAGTTGATGTGTAGCAAGGCTAGTTGCCGATAAGGTAGGTGTGAATAAGGTTGGGTTGTCCATGACAATAAAAGAACTTAGGATACCCAGTATACCATGTGCATTGGTCTCCGAGCGGGTGGCTTGTCCAACAATGCCAATTGTGGGGTGCGGCTTTTGTGGCTTTGCAGTGACCTTGGCATCTCTACCTCGTTTGATTAGACTCGCTATTGACATGTTTTGTGCATTGTGGAAGGAGAGACAGCCCCCGGTTGAGTTTAGATTTAGTTAGTTTCGATTGTAGTGCAGGCTCTTCTCTCCATTTAGATTCTCTTCTCTTCTCGTGATGCTCTTCTCAGGGGAGGTTTTCTTGTGCCCTCTTATGCTCTCTCTCTCTCTCCTATTTTTTATTTTTCAAATAATAATAATAATTAATTTTTTTGACACGTAACATAGTGAGCCTACATCGCCATGTGGTACTCTTTTTTTTCCAAAAAAAGTCAAAGCTTTTATTTTTTAAAACAATTGAGTGTGTGTGTGTGTGTGTGTGTGTGTGTGTGTGTTACCATAAGTAGAGAGTGCACGTACAAACGTTAGTGGTGTATGTGCTGTGTGCACATGTAGGTGCATGTGCAGGTTTTTATTTTTTGGTCATTTTTTGTTTTGTTTTAGGTTTCAAGTTTTTATTCATTCCTGGGGGTATGTGTATGTACAACTAATAGGAAGTGCTACGTTACATACGTATAATAGGGTTTTAAGGTTTACAGTGTGGCCCTGCCTTGCACAAAGCGAAGGCAGAGAGTTGCTTGCCCATCCACAACAAAAGCCTTACATGGCATCCACGGATTCCTTCGACTTCTCTGAAGGTGGTGCTGACACATAAGTCGAGTTGGAACCCACTCCTCTCCATTCTTGCTTAAGCTTTAGGGTTGCATCTTTGGTCAGGAACTTTGTTGGTGTGCTTGTAGAGTCTTGTGGTATGGATTTTCTTGACTTCGGAACCTAAATGTAGGGCTTCTCCTTGCGTTTCTAGCATCTTGGTTAAAAACCAACGGAATATCGACTACTGGACTTGAATTGGCATTCATGGCCATGCCTAAATCTGTTTGGCTTTGGAGATTGGGGTGTGATCTACAAGGTTTTGGGACTCAAACATAGAAGCCTTGAGCTTCTAACACCTTGACAGGGATCCAACATGGCTCGGGGATTGGCTAAACTTTATTGCATGGGGATCTCGCGCGCTTGGTAGAGCTTGGGTAGGCTTCTAGCTAAATGGTGGTTGCCAAGTCTTTGCTTGGGCATCATACTTTCCTTGGCTAGCCAGGGTACTCTTGGGTACCCACTCTTGGGGATCCTTTTTAGTGCGGACCTCCTTGAAGGGTTGTTGAGGTTGAGTTTGGGGGTAATCTTTGTTTTTACCAACAAGGTTTTAGATCTTCATAATGGTTTGAGAGGAGGTGGTTGACGCAGGGAGACAAGAGGAGTGTTGAGTATTAGGAGTTACTTGAGGTGATGACTTTTATAAGTGGAGGACGAGACTTGGGATGTTGACAGGTGTGAGGTGCCTTCATCCACCAAGGCCAGCAAGGATATAACCATTCCATGGGGAAGCTGAAGTGTTGAAGTTCTTTTCTACTACAACTAACAACACAATTGGCTACAATCCAGCACATCCCAAGGAATGTTCTCTTTCATTATATCGGGCATGGGTCACATAAAACATGCAAGATGCAAGTTTAGTTTCAATATAACATTCAGCTTTAAGATAACTAATGGTCATAGATTGAGATTTGTTTACCACGGTAATGGTTGCTACGGATGGTGTGAGGGGTGGGTGGACTCATAAGGTCCATTTCTCCCAAGACAACGCTAGCCCTGATGTCAATTAAGGCGGGCCATGCAACTAAGTGGTCTTTTTGGTGGAACTCTAGCTCAAGGCAAGGGGGTTCCACTATTGGTTCTATTTCAAATGCGTCAAGCACGAACAAGGATGTTATTTCAGCACTGTCCAATCGTGCAAACCTTGTCCCAAGTTTAAGTTTCTATGGAAGAGTGTTCACTCATGGTGGCTGCCAAAACGTGAATATAATCCTCGGAGTTGGATGGTAATGGTTTCTATGGATTGTGCAGGGGTGGGTGGCATAATGAGGTCCCACACATCTCCCAAGACATCATGTTTTCGCTATCTCCAGTGAATGACAACCAAGGCGAGCCATGTAGTGAGGTGTCTTTGTAGTGGAACTCTAGCTCAAGGAGAGTGGGTTCCACCCACACGGTTCTATTTCAAATGTGTAGATGACTCCGCCGGTCCTTGCTAGGGAACTCGCGGACTACTGGCACAAACACTAGGGTTGGGAAAAAGGGAGCGTGGATCCTCTGAGTGAAGTATACCCGCCAAGGATGAGGTGACCTCACTGGCTAGACATGCAAGACCTATACTCTACACTGTCTACCGTGCTCTCCAACCACCACCTAGCACCGCAGTATCCCTACAGGACTCTCAGTCATAGCCCACCCACCACTGTCCACTCGCTCACCTCACTCACACAGAGAGATAGACCAAACACCACAAGAGTGTAACACTGTATATCAAGATACCGAAAGGAATGATACAAGAGAGACTTTGCTCCAATAGAGAATGTACTCCCTGCCTCAATGTGCTACAATGAATGTCCTATAAGAGAGTCCATCCATCTTGCCGAGAGAGTGCTCTCCTTATCTCCTCCTCGGGTGTCCTCCTCCTCGAAGTCCCAACCATCATCGTGTAGTGTAGAGGGAAGATCTTCCGTCGGGAAAAGGAAGATGGTGCTCCAGAGAATCTCAGAGGATCTCGCCATCCCTCGGGAAAGGGAGAGGGGTGTTACCTCCATGAGTGCCATTGGAGTTGGCCATGCACATCGGAGATGTCGAAGGGCACTGGCGGTGTCAGACCGCACCGACGGCGGTCGGAGGGCACTGACGGTCAGAGCGGTTGGAGCGGTCAGAGGTGATGGTGGGAAGCTCTTCATGGAGTGTGGAGGACCTGGCTTTCCGTCCACAGGTCACCCACTACTACTCAATTCACCGTCTCGTCAATGAATGCCTCCGGGCAAAACATCCGGTAAGCAAGCTCCAGACATACCTCTCATACAATGATCCTTCCAGGCAAATCTTCTAGAGAGATACATCATAAATAAAAATGATTCAACTAGGCTTCTCGACAACTTTATCCAGCAAGCGACCTATGGAAAAATGATCGAACTGAGAGCTCCTGGTGGGCACTTCATCCAGCAAGCTATTTCTGAGAGCTCCTAAGCACTTCATCTAGCAAGGTATTTCTGAGAGCTCTTGAGCACTTCATCCAGTAAGCCATCGCTACATGTATTGCCCACTGTCGTCTCCTAGGCAAAGCATCCGACAGGAAGGTTAACACCAACAAAAGCACAAAACCAATCTAAACAATAATCACTCGCCACTTCGTCCGGGCAAAACATCCAGCACGAAGTCCAAACATACAAAGGTACAAATGAAACCGGCCATGGCTAATACATAAAAGATCCTCTTCTCCCAAGCATCATTAGCATGTGCCAAGGTAACCTCCAACAGAATGTTTTCTTCAAGGTCAAGACTGCTCATAAACTGTCATGGAGATAGCCATACCAAGGGCTCGGCAACCAAAGGGTTGAGAAGAGTTGCACATGATATGTGATGGTACTTCATAGCGATGAAAAAAGGAGTGTGCCCTTGAGAGGTTCTTGGCAACCTATCTGCACCCCATGCTAGAAAGGTTTGTTACACATTCAATTCACCCACCTCGGTCTGCAAAATGCAAAGGCGTGCTCCCAAATCTGAGGCTGCTTCAAGATTATCCAAAGGCAGTGGAGGTGCCCACTGTTTGCAGCGTAGTGCCTGCAAGTCCACCCATGGGATGCATCGAAATCTAAGGACATTAGCTCCCCCTTCCATCACAACTCAATGCAAGCTACTGCCATGCTTGCAAGCAAACATCAAGGGTGTCTGGTTGTGATGAATCAAGGCCTCCACCATAGCCCCATTCTCCAAAAGCAGCAAGAGTACGTCAGCTTGGTCATGGGAAGCTGCATAATGAAGTGGAGAAAGGGCACTATGGTAAAGGGAGCCGTTGTTGACAAGCTTGGGCTTGTGGTTCAGAAGAAGTTTCATATGTTACAGATCACCTTCTCCAATGGTACAACTACTCAACCCGAAGATAGCCATAACCGTAGCCAAAGGAAGCTTCAGTCTCTTTGAATCGGAGCTGTTCTGGGGCAGGCTCCATAGCCATAACCGTAGCCATGGCAAGCTTCATCAAAAAAGCCCTTCAAGAATCAAAAGCTCTCATAGGCATAGCCAGCAAAGTTGGGTTCAACTTATTCTCTACATCGAAAGAGGCTTTGCTTTTGAACACCTATCCCCATTGGCATGGTCATCCGGCCTTGCACTGCTTATTAGTAATCTGCACCATCACAGGGGGACAGGAGTGAAGGGGACGGGTGAGAGGGTGAGAAGGTGGGGAGTGGGGGTTTGGTAAGTGAGAGGGGTGCTTGGTCGATGGGGTGAGGGGGAAAGGGTCCGGGGGGTGACGGAGGGGAAGAGAAGAGAGGGGGGTGGGGCGTAAGTGAGAGAGAGGGGGGGGAGCAGTCGATGAGGAGGGTGCAATGTGCATGCGCTCGCGCAAACAAGGCCAAAAGCTGAATGCAGTTTTGTGGGCTTGAATCAAGATTGGCACCATTTGAACTCTTATAGAGACATTGTTACCATGACGAGTGCAAACAAAACTGTTGTGCAGCACGGGGGGTGACGCAAGGGGGGCGATGGTATGCGTCGGGGAGAGAGGTCGCGAGGGAGGGAAAGGGTGGGGTCAGGGCTACGCCCGAGAGAGTGAGGGGGCGTGAGTGACAGTGGGGTGGCGAGAGAGGGGGGGGGGTGGGAAGGTCGGTGCGCAAGAGAGAAGGAGAGGGGAGGGTGGTGCAGTAGGGGGGATCGACGCACGAGAGAGTGAGGGGAACTGGGGGTTGCTGTGCACGAGAGAGAGGGGAGGGGTTGGTCAGTGAGAGGGAGAGAGGGGGTGGGTTGGGATGGTGCACGAGAGAGAAGGAGAGGGGGTGGAAGGGTGACTGGTCGGTGGGGTGAGGAGAGAGGGGGGGTGACGGTGAGTGAGAAGGGAGAGACGGTGAGAGGGGGGGGGGGGTGACAGTGAGGAAGAGGGGGTGACGGTGAGAGAGAAGGAGAGGGGGTGATGGTGAGTGAGAGGGGGAGAGGGGGGTGACGGTGAGTGAGAAGGGGAGAGACGGTGAGAGAGGGGGGGGAGAGAGGTGGTGCTGGGGGGGTGCGAAAGAGAGAGAGAGATGGGGGGAGTGTGTGGTCGGTGGAGACAGAGAGTGTGTGGTCGGTGAGGTGAGGGAGACAGAGAGTCGTCGGTGGGGAATGAAGGGAGGGGGTGGTCGGTGGGGAGTGAAGGGAAGTGATGGTTGGTGGGGTGAGGGAGAGAGGGGCGTGAGGGGGGAGAGAGAGAGAAAGAGAGACATTTTTTTCATTTTTCTTTGTAATGGAAAAAGGAAACTAAGAGAGAGGGGGGGTTGCCTTGTAATGGAAAAAAGAAAACTATGAGGGGTTTTTTTTTTTTGGCTTGAATCGGTGAGAAAAAAAGAGGGAGGGGGGGTGTCGGTCGGTGAGGAAGGCCGAGGGGAGAATTGAGAGGGGAGGGGGAAAGGGTTGGTCGGTGGAGATTGAGGCCACCATGTAACCCACGACGAGAGAAAAAGAAACGAGAAAAAGAAAATGCAAAGAAAACCAATAAAGTGGTCAAGAAGATTTTAAAAAGATATAAAATATGTACAACCCGTGTCATTCCCACGAGCGCTTGTTGCGGCTTGTCACACCTAAGGAGGCCAATACTTCTTCACCCTGGAGCCATTCACTAACGGAAGGGAGGCACCTTCTTGGAGAGTTTCTAGTTGCACCACACCCATGAGCAAGATCTCCACTACCCGCGGAAGGGACCCTGCCAAGCATACACCAACTTCCGAGCCTTTTTTAAATATTTAGAATTGTAGACCAAAGCCAAGTCACCTTCAGAGAATTGGGGAAGTCTCAAGTGTTGATCATGCCACGTCGAAGTTTCTCCACCTCTGTGGCCCTTTGAGCGAGTTGGCGGGTCTCTTCCAATACTTCGAGCTACTCCTGTGCCAAGCGGAGTATGTGGGGTGATATGTGGGAGTCCTAGGCTGCCCCACTCTGGATGATCCTGCATTAAATTCAAAAGGTAATATGGCCTCTAGCCCAAAAGCAAGCTGGAATGGAGTGTGTGAGGTGGTTGCCTTGTAAGATGTGCAATAGGCCCACGATACACCCAAGAGGGTTTGATCCCATTGGTGGGAGTGCTCCTTGGCTACCCGTATAACAGGGACTTGCACAAGACCTTGTTGGTGCTCTCAACTTGTCTCTTAGCCTTGGGATAGTAGAGTAAGCACACGACCTCCGGTGTGGAAGATTTGATAATGTGTCAGCAGGGTATCTATGACTTCATTCACAAAATGTTTACCTCTGTCTCACTAATGATTTCTATGGACACCCAAATCCGGTGAAGATTCACTCATACAGGAACTTGGCCACTGTGAGAGCAGTGTTGTCCCAAGTGGCTATGGCCTCGGCCCATTTGGTCGCATAGTCGGTGGCCACCAAAATATACTTGCACTAAGTGGGGGTGGGACTTTGGGGTGATGGGGCCCACAAAATCAATGCCCCACTTCTCGAAGGGCTCCTAGGGTGGGGAAACATGGAGAGGTGAGTAATGCCTACTATCTGGTTTGGGTCCAGACCTTTGACATATGTCGCATTGTTACATCCACTTTTTGCAGTCAGATGTGCATCCTCCATGATGAGGGGAACCTCATGAGGGTTGACACATTTCCTCAACACTTCATCCTTGCCCCTCTTGTACAATTGTCCAATTGTCCAGCAATGAGCTGACAAGGTCTACTCTTAAGTAAAAGCCTCCTCTTTGCCTTGGCGTATCAGCATTCTAGGGAAACCTAGCTGTGCTCACCAGCATCACAATGTCCTCATACCAAGTAGGGGTGGCATCCACCGCAAACAACATGTTGTCCCCGAGAGATCATCACAAATCCCATCTTCAGAGGTTAGCTCACCACTTGGGATTCTTGACAGATAATCAGCCATGACATGGTCCTAGACCATAATCTCAAAGTCAAATTCTTGAAAGAGAAGGAGCCATCTCCAGATCCTGCGGGCCACCTGGGCTTTATTCAACAAATACTTCAGGGCTTGATGGTTCGTGATCACCACAAAGTGATATCTGCATACACTGGTTCGTCTACATACATGTAGACGAACCGGTGTTGGTAGCCTGTATGCCCGAGGAATTCCTGCACGGGTTTAGGATTGGACGGAGGGCCTAATCTGAGAATAACAGTGATCTTGTCAGGATTCGGAGAAAGACCATCGCCTGAGATGATGTGACCCAGCAAGGCACCATGACCCACAAGGAAGTGGCACTTGAAGGGGTTAAGGTGCAGACCAGATACCTTGCACTTCACGAACACCAAAGTGAGTTGAGGGGCAGGTGTTCCTCTAGAACCACCACCCTAAGCATGCCTTTTTTCCCCACTGAAGTTAGAGAAGTCATCCAAAAAGATGCATAAGAAATCATTCAAATACTCTTGGAAAATCTTGGTGGTGGCCCTTTGGAAGGAGGCTGGGGCATTGTAAAGACCAAAGGGCATAATTTTGTAGACATATGTTCCCCATTGTGTGACAAATGCTGTCTTGAGATGATCCTTCTCATTGATCACTACCTGGTTGTAGCCGTTGAACCCATCCATGAAGGAATAGAGCACATGGCCGGCCACATCTTCCAGAACCCGCTCTATGAAGGGCAAGGGAAACCCATCTTTGATTGTGCACTAATTGAGGGGTCTAAAGTCGACACATATCCTAATCTAGTTGGTCTTCTTTTTCGAAATCACCACTATAGGTGTGAACCACTCGGAGTGCTCAATGGGAACAATGATACCAGCCTCTTCCATCTTGTCCAGCTCTTTCTTCACTACCTTTGAATATTTTGGGTTCATGCGGTAAATGCCCTTCTTGACTGGCCGACTACCTTCTTTTACTGGAATTCTGTGAGTGCAAATGGTTGGGTTTATCCCTGGGAATTCTGTGAGTGCAAATGGTTGGGTTTATCCCTGGGAGGTCCTTTGTAAGTCCATGCAAACACATCTTGGTGCTCTTTGAAAAAGTTGGTGATTCTCTGAGCACTGGTGCAAAAGAGAAGGCCAGAGTGAGCAAGAATTCTGTCCAATCCCGTACTACTGCTTCTTCTAAGAGCTCTTCTTTTTGGGACACCTCTTGAATGGGGTCTGGGTCCAACTCCACTATGTCCACCATATTGCATTGGGACCCCTCATAGGAATTTAACCAATTCCATAGAGGTTTTGCCACCTCTCTTTCTGACCCGAATGGACCCCAAGCCTCATCCACTGTGGTAATCCTTGCCATTCCTCCTACTCTTCCTTGTCACTGGGTCCTTCCCCCCCGAATGGGAATCATGTCATGTAGGGCAGTGCCCCTTGCAGTCTCATCGGGACCTTTTTCCAAGGGCAAGGTCATCGTCCCTCCTGGGTTAGTCCTGGGTTAGGGATATGCAAGTTGTCTCAGCACCAATCATGGATCACCTGAGTTTTCCTCAACCAAGGCCTTCCGATGAGCAAGTTGTAGGCCCCTATAGCTGGTGGGAGGTCTAACACCCCAAAATCCATTTCAAATACTAATCCCTCAAAAGTGATCGAAAATTTCCGGACTAGTCCCAAGGGCATCACTTCTCTCTGGTCTAGCACTCGGATGGCAAAGGGAGCTGGCTCGTTAATTCAGAGACCCAAGACTTGCCTAGTAGCTTCAAGCATAATGTTAACATCAGAACCACCATCCACAATGGCCCTTGTAATTTGAGTTCCTCCCACGAAGACTCACTTTCGGGCTTCAATGATTGGCCACTCCTTGGGCAGTGAGGCATACCCTTGCTTGCTGCTTGGGCCGTTGCCCACTACTACTAGATGTGGCTTCACCCCTACTAGTTGGCTTCGAATCCATCCAATGCTGGACCAAGCCTAGCAATTGCTCTCTTATTTCCTGGCTCAAACCACATAATTAAGGAAGGGTGATTTCCACCTTTGCTCCTGCCAACACTTCCTCCCAACTTAAATTACTAACCTTGGGTTGGGTAGACCCGTCACTTGCCTTTGAAGGTAAGGTGGTTGGGGGAATGACCAAGGTAGGCGCCGCTTTCTTCTCCATGGGTGGTGTTTGAGTGAATTCTTCCACAGCCTCCTCATAAGCTTGTTCCACAATGGATGGTAAACTGCACCATCTAGAGGAGAAGTTGATGTCTTTGGGGCTCCTTGGGACCGGGTGATGGCCACCACTATTGGAGTGCCAGTAGTGGGAGAGGGCACCACTGCCAGTATTTGGAGTGCCAGCCATGGGAGGTGGCTCCACAATTTCCACCATGTTAACCAGTGGGGTTCTAGCACAATCCTAGGTGTAGTGGTCTCGGCTCTCCGAGCAATGGAGGCATGGGGGCGAGCCCTCTGGTACGGTGCATTGAGCTTGCATGTGGCCGCTTTCCCCACAACGGTAGCATATGAGGGGTCGGGTGGGGTTGTTGGGAGGATGGCGATGTTACCATATTATAGTAGTGATGTGTGTGAACACACTTAGGACCGCCGGGGCACTTTTTCCCTCACTAGGAGGTTTTTTCCCCCGTGCATTGTATATACGCCCATTATCTTCTAGGGCTTGTTATCTTTCATTTTTGGCACTCATAATACACTACTGTGTTGTGCTCAAGCTTCCTCATCTTCTTGAAGTTGTGTGTGCATTCCTGCAACCCTAATTCCAACAATTGGTATCAGAGCAGGCTTCCTCCTCCCGGGCAGCATCACCGGCACCTGCCGCTTCATCTCCTCCGATCGCAACGAGGTTTCACGAGCGTCTGCAGTACTGCGCAGGCAAAATCGTCCTACTGTGCAGATTTTCTGTCAAGATTAAAATCTGCAGGACAGGTGCCCATTCGTCTGTTTTGGGCTGTGCTACATAGCACAGGTCGATTTTATACAGGTTTACCTCTTACAGACAGCATTTATATCTAGTAGTACAGTCATTGGCCATGGCTGACAACAATGATGTATTCCGCATGTTGGCTGCTGAGGATAAGTTGGATGGCACCAACTATCCATTGTGGGCATATATGATGCGACATGTATTGGTAGCAAAGGGGTTATGGAACATTGTGCAGGGTATTGATGCACGTCCTATTGTGGCTGGGAATGCTGCAAACACATCAGAAACAGGTACTGTTGATGATGGTGCAGGCACAAGTGCTGTAGCAGCTGTTCGAGAACCACCACTTTCAGCAGAGCAGATTCGTTGGGATGGTAGAGATGCACAGGCTCATGCCTTGATTGCGCTGTCTGTCAAACGTACCATTATCCCACATATTCGCTCCTGCAGGACTTCTAAGGATGCTTGGGATGTACTTGCCACATTGTATCAGGCAAGAAATGAGGCTCGTGTTGCTTACCTCCGAAAACAGTTGGAGAGTGAGCATATGAACGAAGGTGATTCTATGGATAGCTTTTTGACAAAGATCAAGGATTTCAAAGAGCAGCTCATTTCTGCAGATGAAATCCTGTCAGACAGTTCACTTGTGCAGACTGTTTTGAATGGTCTACCAGATTCTTATCAGGGTTTTGCTTCCACTCTTCGCTTGATGATGAAAGGCAATCCCAATGCCTTATCATTTGAGGAGTTAGTTTCTGTTTTGCTGCAAGAAGACCAGTCAAGGCAAAACAGGAATATTATGCGTGTCGCAGATCAAGCTTTCGTTGCTAATCAGAGAAGCGGGAAAGGTAAAGCTGGCTTTTCTTCTAGTAAGCAGAAATCTGCAAATGCTGCGCAACCAAAGAAGGAAGACAAAGATGAGAAGAAGGGTGACAAACAGAAGACATTTTGCAAGTACTGTAAGGGAAATGATCATGTCATCAAAGCGTGTCCTAAGCTGGCTGCGAAAGAGGCTAAGAAGAAAGAGGCTGGTATGGCTGTTGCAGATGCCTCTCCTTCTAACAATGAATCTGCTAATGTTGTTCAAGATACAGAATGGGCATTCAATGCACAGTGCAGTTATGACCCATCTTTGCATGACACATGTATGTCTGCAGTAGATTCAGATGTATGGTACTTTGACAGTGGTGCCACTAAGCATATCACCTCGCAGCGCAGTTTATTCACTTTCCTTGAGTCTGCTCCCACAGGGAATACTGTCACTTGTGCCAATAACTCCTCTTATCCCGTTAAAGGAGTTGGACAGATTGTGCTGAATGTTGCAAATTGCAACACCTTTACACTTTTTGATGCATTGTATGTGCCAGGGATCAAAAAGAATCTGCTGTCAGTCTCCGCATTTGCCAAAACAGGTTTGGTTGTAAAATTTGTGGATGACAGATGTACTGTTCATGATCTCTCTTGTGGTGACATCATTGTAGCATCTGGTTCACTATGTCGAGGGCTGTATAAGCTCAATATGGATGGCAAATGTGTAGAGGATTCAGCATGTGCTATTATGGATACGCAGGCTATTTCAAATGCAAAACTGTGGCATGCACGTTTTGGTCATCTGAATTTTGCAAGTTTGCTGCGCCTGCAGAAATCTGAAATGGTGTCTTCTTTGCCTAAGCTTGAGGCACCTGTCAAACATGTTTGTGAGGGCTGCATATTGGGTAAAATGCAGCGTGCTTCCTTTCCCAAAGATGGATCAGTGAGAGCTGAACGCAGATTGCAGCTTGTTCACAGTGATGTTTGTGGTCCCATGCAAACTCCATCATTTGGAAACTACCTTTACTTCGTGACTTTCATTGATGATTTTACCAGGCATGCATGGGTATATCCTTTGAAGGCAAAGTCCGAAGTGTTTTTGTGCTTCAAACAGTTTTTGGTTATGGCTGAAAATGTGTCAGAAAGTAAGATGGGCACCCTCCGTTCAGATCGAGGGGGGGAGTATATGTCTTCAGAATTTAATGCATTTCTGGCTGAGCGTGGGATAAAACACCAATGTACAGTGCCGTATACACCACAGCAAAATGGTGTGGCTGAGAGAAAAAACAGGTCTCTCATGGAAATGGCAAGATGTATGGTTAAGAGTCAAAGTCTACCACATGGTTTTTGGCTTGAGGCTGTCATGTGTGCCACTTATGTACTAAACAGGTGTCCCACCAAAGCATTACAGGTTGTCACTCCATATGAGGCTTGGCATAGCCGCAAGCCATCTGTTGGCCATTTACGTGTTTTTGGTTGCCTGGCATATGCATTAGTGCCTGTGCAACATCGCAGAAAATTGGATGACAAAGCTGTCAAATGTATTTTTGTTGGATATAGTGCTGAGAGCAAAGGCTATCGTTTGTATCATCCACAGACAAAGCGCATTTTGGTTAGCCGTGATGTTGTATTTGTGGAAGATGCAGTTCAGCCCTTGGTTTCATGTACTAAGGAGACAGATATCAGCTCACGTGATGTCTATGATACATTGTTGCCTCTTTTCAGTGGTGCACAGTCAAGTGCAATACCTCATGAGGCAGTTTTTCAGCCTATGCAGGTTTTAAATGATGGCACAGATCAGCCTATATCTGATGCAGATGTGCATGATGCACTTGAGGATGAGAGACAAGAGATTGAGGGCTCTAGGAACATGCCTAGATGGCTGGTGCAGACTTTGTGTGACAGCAAGTTGGATGCCCCTTTGTCTAGTCGCACTCGTTCTGGCTCTCATGGTGCCTCTTATGCGTCAGATTGTTATGCATTGGCTGTTTCTAGTATGTGCGATGAAAGTGAGCCTGTTTCATTTGATGAGGC
Source organism: Cibotium barometz (assembly GCF_041138505.1). NCBI lineage: Eukaryota > Viridiplantae > Streptophyta > Polypodiopsida > Cyatheales > Cibotiaceae > Cibotium > Cibotium barometz. Next base: position 18,703,483 of record NC_141054.1, read on the forward strand.
ACAAAGTTCAGAAAATTGGATGGCTGCTATGCAAGCAGAATACGATGCTATTATGAAGAATGGTACATGGTCTTTATGTGACTTGCCCCCTGGCAAGAAGGCCATTGGCACTAAGTGGGTATACAAATTGAAGCGTAAGCCTGATGGCACAGTGGATCGCCATAAGGCTAGGCTTGTTGCAAAAGGTTATGCTCAAGAGAAGGGCATTGATTTTGATGAGACTTTTGCTCCCACATGTCGTATGACCACTGTTCGTAGCATCTGTGCATTAGCAGCTCATAATGGTTGGAATGTACATCAGCTGGATATAAAGACTGCGTTCTTAAATGGAGATTTGCATGAGGAGGTGTATATATCGCAGCCTCGTGGTTTTGTTCAAAGAGGGCAGGAAAACAAAGTGTGCAGGTTAAAAAAGGCTTTATATGGTTTAAAGCAAGCTCCACGAGCTTGGTATGAAAAAATACATGCATATTTGACTGCACATGGGTTTCAGAATAGTCCAACAGAAAGCACTTTGTATGTTAAACGTGTGGATGGTGTACATCTAATCATTGCTCTCTATGTCGATGACATGCTGCTCACAGGACCAAATGAGAGTCATATTGCTGATTTTAAGGCTGATTTGAATGCCTCTTTTGAGATGTCAGATTTGGGGCATTTGCATCATTATTTGGGGATACAATTTAAGCAGTGTGATGGAGGTATTGCTTTGTGTCAGACAAAGTATATTGAGACATTGTTGCGGAGATTTGGCCTTGAAGACTGCAAACCTATTGCTACTCCAATGGAGACAGGTTTGAAGTTGAGTCTTCATGATGCTGGAGATCACTTTGATGTCACACTCTATCAGACAGCTGTTGGTTGCCTCATTTATGTATGCATTACGAGGCCAGACATTCAGTTTGCAGTCTCACAGGTGAGCAGATTTATGCATAGCCCAGGCATTAAGCATTGGCAGGCAGTGAAGCGTATCTTTCGCTATTTGAGTGGTACTCGGCATCTTGGGTTGTTTTATCCCAAGGGGAGATCATTGCCGCCAGATTTACATGCTTTTTCAGATTCTGACTGGGCTGGTTGTTATGACACACGCGTGTCCACGAGTGGTTTTTGCTTCATGCTTGGAAGCTCATGCATATCATGGTTGAGCAAGAAGCAGCCTACTGTGGCCACTTCTAGTTGTGAAGCTGAGTACAGGGCAGCTTTCACAGCTACGGTTGAGTGTGTGTGGCTCAGACGCCTTATGGCTGATTTGGGTGTTGGGCAGCCATCTGCCACCACCATCTTCACTGACAGTCAGAGCGCATTGGCAGTTGCGCGGAACCCAGTGTTCCATGCTCGTACGAAGCACATTGAGGTGCACTACCATTATGTCAGGGAGAGACTCTCTGCAGGAGAGATCAGTTTGGCTTATGTGCCAACACAGGATAACCTTGCAGACCTTTTCACAAAGGCTCTGCCTCGTGAGAAGTTCGAAGCTTTTCGCAAAGCTTTGGGCTTACTCCCTTTTGTGGATTCGTCCACATAGCTAGACACTTCCCTATACATGAGTGCTAGCTCTTGTTCACCGCATCACTCCAGGGGGGATTTGTTACCATATTATAGTAGTGATGTGTGTGAACACACTTAGGACCGCCGGGGCACTTTTTCCCTCACTAGGAGGTTTTTTCCCCCGTGCATTGTATATACGCCCATTATCTTCTAGGGCTTGTTATCTTTCATTTTTGGCACTCATAATACATTACTGTGTTGTGCTCAAGCTTCCTCATCTTCTTGAAGTTGTGTGTGCATTCCTGCAACCCTAATTCCAACAGGCGATTGGTAAACCTTTGGTTAGGCTGGCCCTATAGTGGCCAGAGTTACTAGAGGAGCTGCCGCATAGACCAGCGGGGGTGGGTTTTGATAGGCTTGGGGTGTTTGTGGGACTCGCACGGGTGGGAGGTACGGCTGATAGGTTGGGAGAGTGCTTGCATGATATGGGATTTGCATAGGCAGGGGGTTGTATGTTAGGGTTGCTCCAGGATGAGGGGTATTGGTGTATGCTACCGTGGTTACTTGAGCTCCCTGCTAAGATGATGTGGCTTGGGGCGGTGGAGGGGTTTGTACAAAAGTAGCCACCATGGGGGAGGGAAGGGTATGTGGGGCAGCTAAGTAGGAGGGGCTAGGGGTGACAGGGTTAATAAGCTTGGGATTGGGGGGTAGCTCCAGCTGATTGAGGGTTCAAGAAGGGTGTTGGATTTGGTTGGTGGTTATGGGAAGAAGTTGAAGCACTACTAATTGTGGTCACCATGTAGTCTTCGACAAAGGGATTAAGCGGGGTGGCACCTTGCTTAAGTTGTTGTTGCATAAGGCGAAGTCCCTTGAGGTAGTAACACTCCTTGTCCTCATGGCCCGCTTTTGAGAGCAAAATGAACAATATTTCTTGGTGGGACAATCATTTGGAAGATGGCCTTGCGAGCTACATATTGGGCACTATGGACTCGTCTTGGGATCTTTGACCTTGAGCTGCTCGATCTCCTTCCTGAGCGCTGCCACGGTCGCGTCCTCTTCTTGTGACCTTTTCAAATCTTCAAGCTCCTTCTTGAGCTTGGCTAGCTCGTCCATGGAAGTGGATGTAGAAGCTACCATCGGGGCTAGAGGAACAGTTGGAGGAGTCGAAGACATGCCAGGGATAAGTGGGGACCGAGAGGTACTATGCTCGACCATGAGGCAAGCATTCTCTAGTTGTGTAGCTCTGTCTTGGAAGTCTTGCAGGGTGCCTTGGGGTGGGAAGGTCTCTCTCATCTTCATCACCATTTGAGTAGGGAGTGCTCAAAGCACCCACTGTTTGCAGCATGTAGTTTCCAGGATCTTGGGGTAGTCGAGCGACCAAAACTTTATCTCTTGTGACAAGTTAGGCCGCTGACTCCCCCACCTTCATGGAGAGTTGGTTGAGCTCTTGAGTAATGAGGCCGAAGTAGTTTCCTGGCCGAAATGTAGCCAAGACCTGTACCCTAAGGGTGGCCCAATCCGAGAAGTGGTTGACATGAAATTGATTGTACCACTAGTTTTGCGGCACTTTCTTCCAGCGTTGTCGGGAACAAGACCAAGCGTGCATCATCTCGGTTGAGACCTCTTGAGTCACACATTGAGGAACCGCCACACATGGTCTTTCGCATCATCTTCAGTGATGGTACCTTTGAAGGTTGGTAGTTTAACTTGCACACGGTTAAGGACAGCAGTAGCCAATGGCTCTGGCCCTGGAGCTGCCAAGGGATTAGAAGAGGAAGATGCTGAGGAAGGAGTAAGGGAACGAGGAGGAACCCTACAAAAATGACTAGTTCAAAGGGGAGAATGAAGGGGTGAATCACCTCCAGAAGCTCTAGTCTTCGGGAGCATACACAACACTCCTCTCACCACAAACAAAAATCACCAAAAAAGAAAAAGATTTTTTTTAAGACTATCCTTGACCTCTAGGAGACTCCCATTGTGATCGCCAAATTTTCTTTTAGCTGTAGATGACTCCACCGGTCCTCGCTTAGGGAACTCGCGGACTACCAGCACAAACACTAGGGTTGGGAAAAAGGGAGCGTGGATCCTCTCAGGGAAGTATACCCACCAAGGATGAGTTGACCTCATCGGCTAGACATGCAAGACCTATGCTCTACACTGTCTACCATGCTCTCTAACGACCACCTAGCCCCGTAGTATCCCTACATGCCTCTCACACTCACAGCTGTAGATGACTCCACCGGTCCTCGCTAGGGAACTCATGGACTATCAACACAAACACTAGGGTTGGGGAAAAGGGATTGTGGATCCTCTCAGGGAAGTATACCCGCCAAGGATGAGTCGACCTCACCGGCTAGACATGCAAGACCTATGCTCTACACTATCTACCATGCTCACCACCTAGCACTGCAGTATCCCTACAGGCCTCTCACTCACAGCCCACCCATCACTATCCACTCACTCACAGAGAGAGAGAGAGAGAGAGAGAGAGAGAGAGAGAGAGAGAGAGAGACCAAACACCACAAGAGCGTAACACTGTATATCAAGATACCGAAAAAGGAATGATTCAAGAGAGACTCTACTCCAATAGAGAATGGGCTCCCTGCCTCAATGTGCTACAATGAATGTCCTACAAGAGAGTCTGTCCGTCCTACCGACGAGAGAGTGCTCCCCTTATCTCCTCCTCCTCGAAGTCCCAACCCTCATCATGTAGTGTAGAGGGAAGATCTTCCATCGGGAAAAGGAAGATGGTGCTCAAGAGGATCTCACCGTCCCTCAGGAAAGGGAGAGGGGTGTTACCTCCATGAGTGCCATTGGAGTTGGCCATGCACGTCGGATATGTCAGAGGGCACCGGCAATGATGGCGGTCGGAGATGTCAGAGGTGTGGGCGGTAACGGCAGTCGGAGGGCACCAACGGGGGTGACGGCGGTTGGAGCCGTCAAAGGGCACCAGTCGGAGAGCACCAGTGGTCGGAGCAATCGAAGATGTCAAGGTGATGGTGGGAAGCTCTTGGTGGAGTGTGGAGGACCTAGCTTCTCGTCCCCACAAAATGCATTAAGCACAAACAGGGATATGATTTTGACACCGTCCAATGATGCAAACCTTGTCCCAAGATTCTTTGGAAGAGTGTCCATGGTCGTTAAAACATGAATCCAGTCCTCGTAGTCACCAATCTCTTGGAGGGGCTTATATTATTGGTCCTCATCTTCACCATCCCACATCTTGTAAACTCTACAAATATCGATTGATGTGGTCCAAGTGATTATATCAGACTCATTGCCAAGAATTCCTCAACCCATGGGATGATTCTTCCCTACTTTCAAGGACCGGTTACCTTTATATATGTAAATGTGATTGTTTTCCCAATCATAAACTAGCCTTGTGTCTCTCATGTAAGCATTTTGAGGATCATGGTCCATGACCCTCTTCTCTGAAAATCCATCACACCAACGAATGTGTGATGGAATCTTAGCTTGAAGGTCTTAATCTTTGCATCCTCAAGAGGATGTCCAAAGGTTTAGTTGTGCTCTTGTCGGCTTGTGCCTATGAGTAGTGGTCTTCCTCCCTAAGCCTCCTATCAATTCTTGGTGATTATTCTAACACACCAGCACCACCATCCAAGATTGTGGAGACCGTTGTTCCTATATATAAAACAAGAGGTAACATGGCATTCATTTCATCACTTTTGAAATAGTGTCCTAAGTTGTTCATGGGAACTTTTGGCTGTCCTTTTATCTTGGATATGGAAGGAGAGAACTCCATGTGGCATGGCTCATCCTCCTTCTCTTCAGGTTCAAGTGTGTAGGCTCTTAGGTTCCCAATCATCTAGTCTGATCAGTCTCTCCAAATTTGAGAATTTCCTTATAAAAGGGAACTTATCAAGACTTAAACTCCCGAGGGTAATAAGGAAGGCTGTGAGGTGTGCTACATCCCTCGTGTGTGATATTCATGCTCACTTAGTTCGTACTAACTTAGAGGTGGACCTAGACTTGCCAATGTGCACGGGATGTGCACTAATCCCCTTCCCTAAGAGATAGTGCCTCTAATGGGGTCGAAATAAAGTTGTCACTTATCACATTGGAGAAAATATTGTGGTGGCTATGATGACCCATGGAAGGCTAACTTTCACCTCCCAACCACTTAGTCCTCTTTCACTACATCTAGCAATGTGGAATCTAGTTTTATTGGTTCTAGAGGCTTCTCGAAAAACTGGCTCTTTTTGAGGCTTCTTACGAATGTTCAGGGTTCAGTTATGTCCTCTAGTGCGCTATGAGGTTCCCTCTCACTGGGGTCATTAGTTTGTACTCAACTATTTGTTCAAGTACTTACTCTAATGGGGCATACACATGCTCAAATATTGGCTCTAGTTTATTCTACGCCTTCATTACAAGCACTTAGGCTTGTTTTATTTGCTCCTTCTCCAAAATGAGGTTGGGGTACTCTTTGAGTTTATTTGGAAGGTTTGTGTAGTCAACGGGTTTCTTCTCTTCTTTGGGAAGAGTTGGTTTAAGCCAGAGATCGTCCATTGTCTCCACAAGAAAGGTATCTTCGGAGCTATGGTACAAACCACTTTCAATGGTCGATGTCGTTGCCCTTGATAAAAGTGATCATGCATTGTGTTTCCACATGCTCTTTAAGGTTTTCTTATTTTGCACCTTTGGGTCCTTTAGTATTTTCAGAGGGCTAATGCAGCCTGGGGTTTATGCCTCTGGCTTCTAGCTTCGAGGTTGAAGATTGATCTTTTTACTGCTTAGTTGCTTGGATGTTTCCTTGGATGCTACTCTCACCTTGGTGGAGCCTTGCGATGGGGTTTGTATGAATAAGTCCACCTTGTACACTCAACAAGTTAAGTCTTATTGATGTGGCTGATGCTTTATCCATTGGGGTGATTATCACTCTATTGGGAAAATCCTTAAAATAATGTTTAAATCCACACTTGTAACATGTGCCTCTATTAAATAACATTGGGATTTGGCACTAGATTCTGGAATGGAGTTGGGATACTTGGTGGTGTGAAAAACCTATGAGGACACTCACCAACACAATGCTGGCCCTTTCAATGGGAACATTGAAAAGGTGGCATATGCAAAATGTTATTGAGGTCTCATGCCCTTTGTTGCACCAATGCTTTGAACAAGGAGGCATAGTCAATGGATGGTACGTTTCCCGAGTAGTACTAACAATGGGTTGTATTGTAGTTTACATGGCACTGACAATGAGCACAATAATGTTGTCATCTAGGCATTAGCACTGGACACTTTGTACTTTTGATAACAAATTGCACACCAAACCATATTTCTCTATGGAAAAAAATGTGGGTGTCCCACTTGAGGAACAGGTTGGGGCTAAGCATATTTTCTGCTAGCTCATCCATGCTCATGGCCTTGACTAGTAGGTGTCCTTGAGTAGGACTCTAGCTGGCCCTGGTTGGGCACCCTTAGTGATTGAGGCTTTGGATGACGCATCCCCTATCTCTTGGTTAGGGTGGATGACTTATCTTGGAGATTGTCTACTAGGTTTATTGCCTCGTGTGTCTATTATCTCGTGGGGGCAACACTCATCAAAGATGTAGTGTCTAGACATATAGAGTTGGTAATGAAGCATCTTGCTCTTGAGATCGATCAATCAATGAATCAAAAGGCCATCTAGTCTCTCATGGAGGTTGTATCTCATATGAAGATACTTGGTTCTAGCAATTTAGTCCCACATTGTGTCACCTCCTCTTGCTTGACGTTATACATCTGTGTGCTGGGGCTCCATTTGGCTCAGTTGGGTGAGATTACCACACAAGAATGTGTGTCTCAAGATTTCATGGTTTAAAGAGCTAAACCTCTGGCTTGCTTTGTCTTCAAGGCAAAGCCCAAACAAACAGATCACGGTGGGATCACCAATCCTTCCCATGGCCTCACAAATTTGATCAAACTTCTCTAGATGATGCTGAATGGGATGTCCAGCTTCATCAAATTTTGTCACCATCCTTGAGATGTGGACTGGCTTTGTTTTTACCAACTTTGGCAACCCCCTTCCCCATGGGGGGATTGGTGGGTTGTATGGTTTCTAATGGCACTTGTCATCCATTTCTTTGAGGCTGCAGGCTTGCTATGGCTGGCACGTTATGTGAATGCCCTTGTGGATCGCTTTGGTTTGAGGTAGTCTCGAACATTGACTCTCTACTGTTCCCCATGTTTCTTGTTTCTTGTCCATATGAAGAAGAATTGGAACTTGGTTCCATGGTGAAGAGCTTCTATAATGAGCTCCTGTGGAAAGTGGACTCTTACTTGCACTGTATGCTTGCTATTGTGTGCTTTGAAGAACCGTAATGGTACAACAAAGGAGACATGTCCCGATTGTCATAACTACAGTTGTTGGGCTACTTGACTTATTGGTCATGGTCTTAGGATAAACCTAGCTCATGACGACACCAAATGTTTGAACATTGTGGCATCCGACATGGTTTGGCCACTTCTTGAAAAAGAGAACCTTGAGGTTTTTGGTTCTACTCCCACTCCTTCACTAGATCTTTACCTAAAAATAGGGTGATTTAGTGCCCTTTTCATGAAGCTTATAGCGATGTTTACAGAGCTAGTTAGTAAATTTGGGTTCCAAGGACTATGTGTGGCCACTCGTGTTTCCAGGTTTTCTTTTGTTTCTCCGCTTTTACTTGTTGGTTCATCTTGTCCCAAAGCTCCTCACTTGAGGATCTGGTGGAGTTTTTTCTTCTTAACAAGAAAACACTCTATTGAGTGATGGTTGTTTGCTAGGACCAAAGGCTAGGTGGGTTTGAGAAAGTATGGTTTGATGCACTATAGCCGATTGTTTTGTCATTTCCAACAATTAGTCGAGATCAGTGTTTCACTCTGGTGAAAAGGTCTCTAGTGCTTCCTAAAGTAGGTCTCAAACTTATTTCATATACGTATGTTTTGCTCAAGCTATCAAAATACATTTTTTTTTCTCACAATTTATTTAGTTTAAAGGTTTTTATTTTTCTAGATTCATGTGTGTTGACTCATGTCTATGACCCACGCCTCTAGACTCACGTGTGTTGAATTACCTCTATCGACTCCAATTCTGTTGACTCACGTATGTTGACTCTCCTCACATCTATATTTAGTTGGCTCATCTCATCCCGAATCTCCTTACCTGCTGGAGAGCTGGGTCCAAAGGAGTTTTGCTTCTTAACATATTGAGTGTGCTAGTTGTTTGCTAGGACTAAAGGCTAGGTGCATTTGAGGAACTATTGTTTGATGCACTATAGTCGATTGTGCAATCATTTCTAACAATTAGTCTAGATCAAGTTTGCATCAAGGGTTTCACTCTAGTGAAATGGTCTCTAGTCCTTCTTGAGACACGTCTAAAATTGATTTAAGACACGTATATTCTGCTCAAGCTACCAAAATACGTTTTTTTTTCTCATATTTTTTTAAGATTTTTTTTCTTGGTTCACGTGTGTTGATTCACGTCTGATGACTCATGCTTCCAGAACTACGTCTCTAGGCTCACGTGTGTTAGACTCAGCCTTTTTTGTTATGAACTATGCTCATGTACTTGATTTTTATGAAATAGGCCTACCTAGGACACATAATTTTATGCACTAGGCCTATGACAGATTGGTATTCATTTGAGCAATAATTGTACTTTAATTTTATGCACTAGGTAGGGCACGTAATTTTATGCACTAGGTAGGGCACATAACTTTATGCACTAGGCCTATGATAGGATTGGTGTTCATTTGAGTAATAATTGTACTTTAATTTCCCAATAATTATAAGGGACAAGAATAGGCCTACCTAGGGCACGTAATTTTATGCACTAGGCCTATGATAGGATTGGTGTTCATTTGAGCAATAATTATACTTTAATTTTTCAATAATTATAAGGGACAAGAATTTTCATTGAAAATTGTAGCTGCTCTTGTATACAGATTGTATGACAAGACAATCCTTAAAGGACATGAGTAGGTATATCCTTACAAGTCTTTAAGACAATAATAATTAGTTCGTATACCTACCTCTAGACCCATGTCTAGTTGACTCACGTCTCTAGACTTACGACACACATCTCCCAGCTCACGTGTGTTGACTCACATCTTTTTTCATCGAAATGTGGGCTCACGTCTCCCAACATAAGAGCTCATTTTCCATAGTTTTTGGAGTTTTTTTAAGGATTTTAGGACTTGATGGGAGGTGGTTAAGGGACCTAATCCTAGTGGTGATTATGCAAGTATTTTTTTATTGGTTTTGCATGCTTCTAAGCTACCAATTCAAACAATGCATGAAAAATACGAAATACATGATAAAAATTGCCTATTTACTCTAATCCACACCTAATGGAGCTTAATGCTCATGCTTTCGAAGTGGATTCCACTCCCATACCCTTAGCTAGTTTTGCTCTCATGTGACCGATCAGTGACCCGGACAAAGTCCAATTACCAAATGTTCACAAAATTATTTTTTCATGGGTTTACCTCGGTATCACATAATTGCTAAGCTATTCCTTGGCTCAATGTAATGAAAACTAAACATTGTGGGCTCCAAAATCATGCAAATCACCAATGAACTAGCATTTTTCCCCTCCAAAGGATGAAATTAGAATACCCTAATGTAAATAAACTTCAAATCAAAACAAAAACAACCTAAACACATCCAAAACTCTAAAATTGTATGTTTCTTGGAGAATGTTAGTAATGCAAGGCCAAGAAATATCAACACTAATAAGGCCAGGCCAAGCAATCTTTAGTCTACAACACTAGGGACTATCGAGAGTAGTTCCCAAAAACTCGATGGTGGGAATAATTGAAGAGGACTAGTTATCAACTCGGTGGTAGGAATAATTGAAGAGGACTAGTTATCAAAAACTCGATGGTAGGAATAATTGAAGAGGACTAGTTAGAAACTGAGCTTTTCAAGAGCTTTTAAGATATTAAAAGAAATTGGCCTCTCTACCATCTCAAAGAAAATGTTTCAAACAATGAACTAGATAGCAAGCATCCAGGTATTGGACAAGCCACTAGAATACCTACTTCACCCTGCCAATGGATGACACCTAGAGGGGATTTTCACAATCGATACATCTAACCTGGAGTCGATCCTCCTAGCTACTACTCAAAGAATGTGAACTAACTCCACACATGAATACCCTTTGAAGCAACTACTCGAAGATCTAAAGTAACTCCACACATGAATACCCCTCGAAGCAACTATTAAAAGAATTTGCACGCAGGAATACCCTTCGGAGTAGGATTTTTAGGATTTATCAGCAAGCACTCAAGGATTTTCAGCACTTAATAGCAAGTACTCAAGGAAAGAAAAACGTTGGAGTTAGAGATGAGCACCTTGAGTACTCAAGTACTCAAGTACTCAAGGATTTTTAGAACTCAATAGCAAGTACTCAAGGAAAGAAAAAAGTTGGAGTTAGAGCTAAGCATCGTCAAGATGCCACTGAGGGAAGCCACAAAACCCAGCTCATAATCGACACTAAAAGTTTGAAACATTGTGGCCTCATTCGACATGGTGGCCTCATTCGACATGGTTCTTGGTTCTACTCCTGTTCTCCTTCACTGTAGCCTTGCCAAAAAATAAGGTAGTTTAATGCCCTTTATCCATTTCGTTCCACATCAAATTCTTAATTGATTCCTCTTTGAGAGAGTTTCCATTGCGTTGGAATTAATTCATGTGCTTTTCTTTTTCTCTATCTAACTATTCTAATCAAAGTTGGTTATCTCAATAAGTCCTATTTATTAAGCCGCCTTCGTATTCTTTTGTAGAATCATTAATATGGGTCTACTAGGCCATTGACTCCTCTATTTCCTCCTACATGTCTAGTTGCACACCAAAAAAACACTTCTTGCTTGTCAATGTGACATCAAATTCTTGTGGACCAAATTAAAATGCTATTTTGTTTTGCCATGAAGCAAGACACATGATTGTAGTTTATGTTGCACCTTGGGGCACGTAGTGTGCATATATAAATTCATAGGATTGGACTCCCAATTGGAGTTCTTTTTAGCTCTATTTAAAGCTCTCTTTTTTTACCAAGACTACACCATAGATGACTTCTTCTCCATGCAAATGCACCACGGATAACATTGTACATGCATTTCAAGGTCTTCAGGTACCTACCAATATGCCATTCCACTAAAAAGTTTACGACTTTCATCGTAGTAGTTGGTAATTCCCTTGGTTGAAAATATATTCCAACACATCATGGCTTAAGTAAACATGTTCTAACACATTAGGAGAGTTTGTTCTAATTCAGAATATTTAACATTTTTCTCTCTAAGCCTCCTAACCATTATATGTTATCTTCAGATTGCATGCTGAAGTAGTCTTGATATTGAACTTCTCTATTCATTATAGTGACACCCACTCTATCTTTTACTAGGTCTTCTAAGTAGCTTGCAATCCGACCCAAGTTTCCTCTTGATATGGAGATTAGGTACCGTCATCAATTTGGAGAAGATATATCTTTGTACTTTTGGCTTAAGTAAATTCAAGGTGGAGTTAATAGATTTCACACTCTCTGATCCAAAACCCTATTAATCACCTACATTCAAAGGGTATTAATAACCCTCGTTATTTACAACCATAGAGACTTTTAACTCCAAGGGACAAACTTTTAAGTGTCAGAAACATCTTTTTGTGAAAGTGAATGTCAAGTCAAACACCACTGGCACCAAGTTATATTTGTAGCCCCTTGGCATTTACAAAAACTAGATACATTTTGCTTTTCTTATGGAGACCTTAGTTATTCCAAACAACTTTTAGGAGGGGTAGCTCAGGCTCCATATGGGGACAGTGATCTTGTAAGACAACTTGTGGCTTGAACTCCATGCACCCAACAAAGATTGAATGAGGCGAAAAGAGGCAATGCCCTCTGGGAGGATGTTAGTCAAAATGTTGCAAGGCCCTCTCATGCACTCTTGAGAATCACTCATGTGGGAGGAGAGCTCTTCACATTCAAAGCCATGGCAATTCATGGGAACCTTCGTGCAATAGTGCGTGCATAGCATCTATACCAACACAGAAGGACCAACTAATCACAGAACCAGGTGATGTATCCTTTTCTACTTCTACAAACTCAACACCTGTTAAGCGTATAACCATCAAAGCACCATTGGCATAACAACCCCTATACATATGTGCTTTCAGCCCCTCTTAGAAACAGATCTCTGCCACACACAATTGGAAAACCTTGTATACCATACTAGCTCTCATCATCACAACTAATGCAAATGCCATCATTTCCTCCACGAGTGTACCAATCTCTTCGGGAATCACAATATAAATGAATAGTAGCATCAATAATAATGACCTTAAACCACAGAAAATTGTACTCAAACTTTCCACCAGAGCTTCAGCTTCCCCTGATGGAGACCAGACCAGGACTCGAGCAACAGAACTGGATCTTTCTCCTTGAACACCCGAAACTTTGAATGTTGATTGCAAATCGAAAAGAAAGCTCAACTTAATACATCGAATGCCAGTAAAGAGGTCCTGGAGACATGGGGAATACTCTTGGCTAAGTCTTGGAGAGAAAATGTGCCCCAGATGCCAACTTAAAGAATCTCAGCAGAAAGAAATAATGAATACTCAACTATTAACCATGACTTCCAAGAAAGTCCAGGAAGGACCATTTCAACCTCGTTGTTGTTTAATGTAGGGCAGTGTCCCAAATACCATGTCCCAGAGTGGGGACGTGATTCCAAAACTATTCGTTTGGGCTTTAAAATGATGGTTCAGGTGATATTTCTGTATCAATACAATCAGAAAACAGCTCAATACTATTGGTTAAAAGAACCATCCCTGATCCAAGCTCTAATAGTGCAGGGCCCATACCTTTAATTTTCGAGTCATTTCATTGAAAGGGTTGCCATGATGTAGATAATAATGGGTCACATCATACATTACGTACCCGAGAAGCCCCCCACCAAAAGCAGCCGGGACTGCTTTGTAGGGAACCAGCAGCCTTGCCAAGAGCCAGAACTGCAGAACAACAAAGCACGTTTTACCCCAACATTCAAATGTTTTGCTTTGAGGAGATGAATTCCATCAGGGATACAAATGCATAAAAGAGCTCTATATACCGGAAAAGCCAACAGGGCAGTCGCAGCAGGTGGGAACACCAGGCGATATCCATCCATGGGATGCTTATGGTGACAACCATGAAGAAGATAGTGCAATGTATTCCCCCTGCAACCATAAGCAAAGCCATCCATCGGTACTGAGAACCTCTAAGACATGAAAGTCTTCCTGACATGTTACATGGTTTCAGTAGATGCTCACCAGTAAGTGGATGTCTTTATGTGAAAGAGAAACCGGTGCAGAGAGTATTCCATCAGAGTCCATAGAAATACTCCAGAAAGCATCACGGTTGTCGCCTGTGCTGGTGGAAGACCCCTTTGAACCGATAATACTTGATTCCAGGCCACCACCGGAAGCCATACCAACGGTATGACCCACCAAACCGTACGCGTAAAAAACTGGAGTAGAGTTAATTTGCATAAGCACCAAAGTGGTGATTACATCATTACAAACTGATGGTATCCGCCCACCCATGTGCTTCAAGTAAGGAGCTATGATAAGATAGTGATGTGTCTGTAATCAGATTAAGGGTAAACAAGACTCCATGCCGTGAGCTTACCTCACAGAAGTCGTTTTCAAAAAAACGGGGTGTTTGTTTTGATGCAATTGGTTGATGAACCCACTCCTGATAAGCTTCTCCCAGGTGACCCACCTGCATGGACAAAAGGAAACAGAAAGCTTGAAACCAACCTAACTCATTCAACCCAGTGTGCAAATGAAAGCATAGCAAAGTAACTGAGTTCAAACCTGAAACACAAGAGCCTTATTGAGGTCCACTGTGAAGCCTTCCTTGCCCATCATAAACTACTATATATTCTGCAGCGCAATTCAAAACAATTAAGACCAGTCTATCACAACTCACGCCTCAGGTAGTAACACCTACTACATATTGAGAATTTATCAAAACCGTCACTGTGTTAGCTCGTAGTTTTATTAAGCAGGCCTCACCAACCTTAATCAATTGATAGGGGAATATATAGATGGAGCCATCAGGGGGAAGCAGAGAAGACCAGTGAGCACATCACCATTACTGATAAGTATTTACTCTCCCCACTAATTAATTTGAATTTTGATTATTCAAAAACTAGGACCCCCTTTTATTTGATAGGGTGTTGAGAAAAATCTTCACACTTACCTCTTTGACTCTTGCCTAAGTGAACTCCTCCCAAAAATGGCTCTCTGGTGTTTATCCCAGCTTCCGGTAGTCATCTCACCACAAAACTACTCAGTGCTCACCAGTCAAGGATGCTTGGACCAAATGCAGTCCAAAGCTTCCTCCGATTCACCACGGTTGCATTCATCTATTGGTCACCTTATCTTTGCCATTAGCCTGACTTTGTGGAGTACCTATGTCATGTGCACCCCGCACTCGGTGCCACATGGACATGTATGTACAGTCAAGAGCCCAATACAATTAACATTTTGGGGATAAGTGATGCGCAGTCATCTCTCCAAATTCATCAACAATTCCAGGTCTCCCTATTTTAGAATTTTCCTAATTTCCTCAATACCTCGCCGGAATCCCAATGCATAGGGAATCTGGATTTGAAGTTTGTGGTTTAATATTGTGTGCGGGACAATTCTCTTAACATTGTGTCCTGATACCTAAACCTGATGGCAATTGGGACTTGTCATTGGTTAAGGGCTACAAAATGCTCGGCCTCGGAAAATAGGAGATGGGGCTTCAAAGGAAAAAGAAGAGAAGGGAAGGCCAAGACCCAAGGGGGAGCAAGGGTTGCTCATGGGCTACAAACAGGTGTACAGAGGAGGGTGAAAATGGGCACAAGCAAAACACGATCAAGATGGGCAAGAAATTTTACTTTACTTTTTACCTCAAATTTGGGTGAAACAGGTTTTTTGGGAGGTTCTGTAGGTTTTTGAAACGTTTCGAAAACCTCATTGTGATGTACGTTGTATTTACATATCATGCTCTATTGCATCATTGTGTTGCAATTGTAGATAATTTGATCTCACAGCATCCCAGCAAGTTCCTACAAGGAGTTGGGGACCAGCCAGATACAGCAAGACAAAAGAGATCTACAGCCATGCTTTTATGTAGGGTCCGTCATGACTGTCCCCCTCTCTCTCTCTCTCTCTCTCTCTCTCTCTCTCTCTCTCTTTAGTGTTGAGGTTAAAAACGATTTCTAGAACTACTCTACTTTAAAGGCTTGTGTCAAGCAGTCTTGTAGAAGCATGACGAATAAGCAACCCTGGTCTTTGGGGTTTGTGTTGATTAGTTTTGTGGAAGCGTGAGGAATAAATCATTTCTCATTATCAACATTGTTTAGACAGCCAGTAACGAACTTCGATGTAGGAGTCTGAGGAAGAGAAATCCACCCACAAAGTGCACAGAGCTGGGAATCAATCCTCCTAACATTCCACAGCTGCCCTAACTTAGGCTGTATGTATTGCTCCATTTGTTCCCTACCTTGCACTCATACAAGCCAATGCCTCTGGGTAATGTCTTTCAAGGGTGTAATAAATCTATCTACCTCTCACCTCTAACCCTTTTAAACCTGCAGAAGTGCTAAACCTCTTGGTACTGGATACAGTGCATCTTCATAGTCTCTAATTTAGTATAGGAAATGATCCTTCTGATGGTGGCCATGGAAATAAAATTTTCTGCTAGTCTTTTGACCTCATGCAGCTCCTCAACGTCTCCAAAACTCTGTTTTTGTTCTTTCCATCTTTAAGATCCTACAAGGAGTTGGGGAGCAGCAAGGTTCAGCAAGCCCAAAAAGATCTAGAGCCATGCTTGTTCTATAGGGGCAGTCATGACCGTAGCCGACTAGCGCAATGCCACTAATGCAACTTCCTACAGACACATCTCCCCCCCCTCCCCAAAAAAAAAACAAAAACAAAAAAAAAGAACCCAGATTGCAGCCATGATCTTCTGTAGGGGCAGACATGACCGTGGCCGACAAATTCAATGCCATTAATGCAACTTCCTACTACAGCCACACTTTTCTGTAGGGCAATCATGACCGTGGCCGACTAGCTCACACTGCCATAAATGCATCTTCCTGTACAGCTTTCCAAGTGACACCACCCAATGTAAGCTGGCTCTCATGATGTGTGTAGCTCTTATATAAGCTATATATTGAACTAAAGGTAAATACATGCCCTAGAATCTACATGAAAGATCTTTGCTATACCTTAAATCAGTCTCAAAAATCCTAGATGTCCATTCTTATGACCCTAAGATCAGTAAAACACCGCTGATACAAACCCCTAACATCACTGAGACACTGCAGATCTATGATGAGATGGGTTTGAGGACAAAAACAGAAGAATGTAGGATAAAATTTGCACGAACGGAAAGGAAATTGCATACCTTTGGTTTGATCTGGATTTAGGCCTGGTAGAGGGCAAGGCTATGGGGATCCGTTAGGGCAGGAGCTCTCGAGCTCATGCGGGCGTGCCCCTTTCTTTTAAAAGGTAATATAAGTAAAACAAAACGCAAAAAGCAGACTAGAATATGTAGGTGTATACATATTATTGGAAATTGAGGTTATAACATATACCTTACAATTTGATAAAAACTTAAACCTTTGGATTAAAAGAATACAAAACTTGCTATATATTATACCGGAAAACTCCCCCATCACACACATAAAGTAAAAGAAAGCAACATACCTTCATAGCTACAGAGACGAAGCCACCATACCTTCATAGTTGCAGAGACGAAGCCACCTGCGAATATGTTCACACACACAAACACACATGTAGATACATGTTACACATAGATCACACATGCACAATCACATGCTAATTTGAAAAAAAGAGAGAAAATGTTACCATATAGCAATTTGTGGCATGTCTCTATTTCTTAATTATTAGTCCATGAGTAGCAACATGCTAACATGTCAAGATAAGGCTTTGAGTGAAGTTACAATTAACATTTGTATGTTTGTTGCCTTTGAATGAGTGTGAAGAGAGTATATTGTAAAGTATGTTTCATAAGGTTATAAGGGGTTGTGATTTGAATTTGCATGTATATTTTACATTTGTATGTGCAATAACTTTGGCATGGAAAGGACATTGGGTATAAAGAGATCTAGCAATGGCGACACAAACACACATGTAAATACATGTAACACATAGATCACACATGGATGCACATGCACAATCACATGCTAATTTGAAAAAAAAAATGTTACCATATAGCAATTTGTGGCATGACTCTATTTCTTAATTATTAGTCCATGAGTAGCAATATGATAACATGTTAAGAGAAGGAGGGTGATTGATTCTTTGAGTGAAGTTACAATTAACATTTGCATGTTTCTTGCCTTTGAATGAGTGTGGAGCAAATTTGCAAGAGTTTGCAGAGAGTATTTTGTAAAGTATGTTTCATAAGGTTGTTTGGGGTTGTGATTTGAACTCGCATGTGTATTTTACATTTGCATATGCAATAACTTTGGCATGGAAAGGATTACATATACAATGAAGGGGAAACTGTACAAAGAAGTATAGTTGTAATGGTAAGGATAAAGCGTAGGATAGGTAGTATTGTTAAGATATATAAGTTACAGGGCAGTTATTAGGTTTAATCAAGAAGTGGAGTTTTATATCTGAGTAGTTTGACTTAAAGTATATAGCACACTAAATATACTCCATCAATAGTGAAAATGTAATATATATTATGCAATGTATATTTATAGTTATGAGGTATGATCCACAAGTAGAGTTTTATATATGAGTAGTTTGAAGTATACTAAATATACTCAATTGTGAAGATGTAAAGTATCATTACCTAGTAAAAATAGGTTTCTCAATAGGCCTACCTTGAAGATAAATGTATGTGTGTATGTGTGTGTGTGTGGGGGGGGGGACGGATGGGATGGCCTCTACACCCCAAGCACCTCCCTGACTCACTAAGGGCTACTAGGGGAAGGGCTTCCCTAGCAACCAAGGAAAAGGGGGCACCACCTAGCCAAATGAAGGTGGGCTAGGACACCTACACAAGGATGTGATTATTCATAATAACGAGAACAAGTGAGTAATAAGATGGGATGTCACCCCACATGACATCAACTCTAATACATAACTCAAAATTCTTCCAACAAAGAAGAAAGAATGCTAAGAATACATGAGAGTCATGAAGAGAAGAGGAGAGGAGTGATCTTATTAAAAAGGAGTCCTCATGTACAAAGGTTATCATAGGGGAAAGAGGATGGGAGAGAGTGAGGGTAAGAGTGCATGGAATGATAGAAAACATTGGTGCTAGGTGCAAGGCTTCCATGGTGTCATTATTCACATCCTACCGAAACATTTAATAAATACATAGTTGATGGATGCTCCAAGAGTTGTGGATAAGTAATATTAGGCTTTTGTGACCCTAACTCAACAGAAAGATTATAAATTTGAGACCCTTACCTAAAGGAAAGTCTTCCATAGTAATCTTTCGCTTAGTCTTCTTACTTTCTTAACTCTCTTGCTGCTCTTGCCTTCCTCCTTGGCTTGGCTTTTCTTCTCTCTCATGGCCTCCTTTGAATCTTCTACTTTGTTTTCCATATGTTGAGCTCTCATTCTCTTCATTGCAAGCATGGCCTCTAGTTCTTCCATGGGTTCTTCTTCAAGTGTGTCAAGGCCTAACACATTGACCACTCGATTTTTCTACTACCAGTGGTGGTTGTGGTGCCAGTGATACCGATGGTGGAATCACAACTGTCTATTGTGGTGGAGGAACATCTCTCAAAAGCAGTTAAGGGGGTTGTTATGGGCTACCACACCTCCAAGAGGAAACTCTACATATTCACCTAAGGATGAGCAATAGATCACAATTATCGTAGGGTACTTACCAATGCTTCAAACTTGAGTCCCTTAAGGCCTCCAATCTCACTTGTTAAGCTCCAACCTCCACCATCATGCTGTCACCGTAGAGTCACTCACACCGTCACATAAGGCAATCACTCTCTCTCTCACTCTCTCACACAAGCATGAAAGAGGCACAACGCTAGAATTCTCTCACTCCTTCAATCTCTCTCAAGATACAAGGGAGAGCTCTCTATAGCACAAAGGGGATTGTGTCTTTTCATTATGAGAAAATGCCTTATATACATTTGGCCCTTATTCACACTTGGGCACCCAAAACTCAATTACTAGGCCTTATATACATTTGGCCCTTATTCACACTTGGGCACCCAAAACTCAATTACTAGGCCTTGGGTGGCCAATATCTCATAATGTACAACTTTTATAGTGCTGCTTCATGACACTTATTAATGTCCTCAATTAAGAATCATGTTTATTAATCTAAAATGGGATTAACATCCCCCCTTCCTGATATGTAGGTTTCGTCCGCAGAACCTGTTACCGAGGTCTGAAGACCTGGTCATCGAACTCATGTCAGTAGAAGTTTCTCTTGGATTGGAGCTTCTTGAGTGTACGTTGGAAAGCTGAATGTGATCTCTAGAATCCGGTATCCACCATGTCTTCGAAAGTGATGTGCATGTATCCTGGAAGACATCGAAGCCGGTGGTAATAAAGCATGATTCCCCTATCTGATGGCCCTTGGTTCATGTCAAACCTGAGGTGTTCTGCCTCATAGCCATCATAAGGCTCCTTTGGTTGGTCTATGAGCACCACCACACTAACTTCAAAAATCTGACACTAGCTACAATAGCGGGGTCGGGAATGATGTGCCATGCCCTGATCCATGTCAATATCTGTTGTCTTTGTTCCTGAATGTGGGCAAATGTTGCTGGTATAAAGATGGGAAAATTGTAGTACACATGCGAGTCACGCCTTTTGGCTTCTTGAAACTCTAGCGGTGTCCATCTTCTTTTAATTGGCATGTATAATGGATCGACCCGTAATGTTGGTGGTGCGCTCATGTACACTTGGTTGTATTCTGGAAATTTCAGGTACTCTTTTCTCCAGTTGGGTTGAATTCTGAAATCTTCCAGGTGAGGGTGCTCTTCAGTAGTGACCTCTTGTGTGCACGGGGTTTGCTTTCCGCCACCTACTACGGAAACAGTAGTTGATCATAAATGTTACTATCCTTATCTCTAGCATATCAGCTAACTGAGGATTGGGCAGCTTTGTGTGCTTGGCCACCTTTGCCCATAAGGTGCCCTCTCCTGCCAATGGAAGAAGTTCTTCTAAGTCAGGTCATGGGGCGCGGAGAGGGTATGGTACATTATGCTATTTTGTTGGAGTGACTTCTGAATATGCTTCTGGCATGAGTTAGCGTGTGGGCTCAAAGGGAATAATCTGCATGAGTACCTTGAACATTAATTTGGGCTTCAAAAGAGGATTTCTTGCTAGTATGAGCTCCTCGTACTCTGTAGCTAACAAAGAATCCAAGATGGTATCATCAGTAAATGGTTCAAGATTATCTTACGAAATGGTGTGTTTTACCTCTTGAGAGTGCCTTGTTAGAAATGGGGTAGGTGCCAGTACATCCATGGGGGGCAAGAGTGTTAGTGAGAAAATCTATCTTGGGAGGATGAAAAGATGAGAAAATGCATTTAGCCTGAGATGTGTTAGTAGGTTGCGTGTGTTAGGATATGTAGCTTACTAAAACGACATTAGAGTAGACAGGGTAAGTGGATTTTAAAAGTGAAGAAGAAGATTCTTCTTGACCCTGTGCTAGGGTGTGGGTGACTAGGCTTATGAGACTTAATAAATTCCCATAAGTCTAGAATTTCTTCTTCGTTTATAGTGGGATACTCTATATGGGTAGCATCAAAATTGTATTGTACAGTTGTCAGCATGGCTTGTAAATATTAGTGTAGAGTTTTAGAATGCCAAAAGGATGATAGACAATGGACTCACATAGGTTTAGATGTTGGTGAGTGTTATATACCTCTAGCTAGCCGTGACTTATGGCCCATTGGTAACTATGTACTACGACTTCGTAGTTGGCGGGCGTCTTTTGGGACAAATAGGTCTAATTTTTCAACACTGTTATCCAGAATTTCTAAGTTTTGAAGAACGCAACACCAACTACAAAGGTTTAGCACGATAGGATGTAGAGGATAGAAAAAGATGTCCTGGGCATTAGTCAATACTAAGTCACCCCTCAAAATTTCCATGATTACGGTAGGATCAGTGTCTCTTTCCGTATTTTGTTTGATTAATGTTAGTTCTCCTAGGCCTATATCTTCAGATAGATTTATGTCATATTGAAGTAGAGAGAGAGAGTTAGTGTAGATAAAAACAAAGAAAGAGTTTGAGGAGGGACCCGAGGCATGCTCAAGGAGTAGACGAAGATCATCATTGGGTTCCGGCTGTTGACTTCTTTCTTGGATTGCGAGCTGACGCTCCAATTCTTGTAGGCGAGAGTCTATGTTGCTAATGAGGTTTGAAATTGCTGTCTCTCTGACCATCCTTGCAGCATCCACTTCTTCAAATCTTCGTGTTGCATCTTCTTGGGCTCAGCGCGGGCGGTTGCTTCCCTTGCCTGAGCGTTGGTAATCAGTTTGAGTCTTTGGGCCGCCAATCTCTCAATGTCTTGAAGTTGTTTCGTAAGCTGTGTCACTATTTCCTTGTGTGCCAACTCATTTCTATGTGCTTCTCCCTGGCTTGCACTTATTGTTTCATTGAGAGCTCTGATCTTCTCTGCATGAGCCTTGTTGGTTTTTTCCCTTTCCTGTTTGTAGATGGTTTGTCCTCTCCTCCTCTACTTTGAGCTGTGCTGTTAGTTGCGCGATTTGGTGTTGCAATGCTTCTTCCTTGGCCCTGGCATTGGCTTGGAAGTCCTGTACTTGTTGTGCATGGAGTGTCGTGAGTTCCTTTGTGTAGTTGACTTCTTTTTGGAGTTGTTCTTTTGCTTGTTCCAATTTGGCATTAAGATTAGCATTCTCTTTGATCTTTTGTACTATTGTTTGGCTTAATATAAGGTTATTATTCTCCAATGCATTGTACCTTTTCTCCTGCTCTTCTGTAGCTTTCAAACTCTTCATAATGACCTTTGTGGGTTGTCTGGCTACTTCCAAGTTTGCCTTTAACTTTTGAACTTGTGCTGATGTATCCTTGACTTACTTCCAGAGTGCAGTGCTACGGTCGTGGAGCATATGTGTTGTTAGGAGGTGGCATCGCCAAACTTTTTGTTCCTGGTCCCACATTGCATTGGTGCATGATTCTGTCTCCAGGCCAGTTTGTGGTTGGTTGAGTAGCTCGTCAAGTCCTTCTACGGTCTCTTGCAAAGAATTGTTGATAATCAATGTTCTACAGAGCGCGGCCACTAGTTGTGGTAGGCTTTCTTCGTCTTCCAATCTTCTCCTCTTGCTTGGACTTAACGGCTCTAGAGTTCTTTGTCTTTTACTTGCTTCCATGGGGGCCTCTGGTTCTTGTACTTGGGCTGCGGCTGCCTCTACATGTTGTCTTTCCTCAGCTTGTATGACCATTGCTGGTTCTGGAGAGCTATCTCTATTCATGTGTCTATCGCCAGACTTGAGTTTTTGAGAGGAGATAAGTCTGTAAATATAAGTTGGGCAAGGCTTGTTGGAGGAGTGTTGCTGGGGTTCTTGGGTGGTATGGTTGAGAATATTTTCTTTTAGTGCCTCTTGGTAAGTACAGATTTCTATGGCCACTTCTTCCTCCAGTCTTTGTGACTCAGCAGCAGCATCGGTGTGAGCACCCCCCTCATCTTTCTATCTGTTCTCTTCTTGCGATCTTTCTTCATTTGCTTTATTATATCCTTGGTCTCCATCAAGATGTCTTGCCCTTCGTGTACATCTTCAGCTGTTAACGTGGGCTGGTCTGGTAGCAGTGCCAACTGCATATGTTCCTCCGGTTCAGGCTCCTTGAGAGGTCTTTTGGCTACATAATTGAGAACCTGTGTGAGAAGTTATGGGTTAGATAGTTTAGATTGGTGGGCCTTCAAATAGTTCTCCATCTCCTTATGTAGATAGAATGCCCAATCTTCTTCTTTCTCTTCATGTACTTTTGCTATTCTGTTGAGACCCACTCTGTTGTATCTGTCTACTGGCTTTATCTGCATCATTAAAGACATGGCCCTGCAGACCTTCTCTATAGCCTCATCTTGGATATTCTTGTACTCTGCACCATTCCAATTGTAGGAAGCCTTCTTCAGCATGGCCTTCAAAGGCATCTTGTCAATGTTGTGTTGGTGGGCCCTGATTGCAGCTGGAAGTTGAGAGCTTCTCTTATTAGGTCCTTTGTGATGAGGAGTTCTTCTGTAGTGCCGTCTACCTTGGTGATTCTCCCTCTTTTGGTCCCCTTGTTGTAGGTCTTCAGGTACTCCGTGTAGAGTTCTATGTCGATAGTGCGGGGGAGTATTTGTGCTATCCTTTCGAGACCGACTTTGTCTAATTTTACCTTAACTTCAGCCTCTTCCAGTATCTGTAGACATTTTGGGTTGTGGTACTGGAGGGCCCTTTCCAGGGCTGTATGAACTTCCTTCCGGATGATGGTCCTATGGAAAGGTTAGGCATAAGGACCCAAGAAGTTCAGCTTTGGTCACTGTGTTCCCCGTCTTTTCTAGGTAGCTTGGGATCCAGTGGCACTAACATCTATATTAGGCACATAGGATCAGTCGAATGACTGGTGGGGTTGATATCTTTCTCTTTTTCTTTTAAAAAAAATAAAATTTATTTGGGAATAGATTAGTACAATTGAAGAGTGCGTTAGTGTATGAGCAATCCTCTAGTGTGTTAATAGTCAGTTCATGGCAAGGTAGGAGTGAATACGTGAGTGTGAATAGTCAGTTCATGGCACGGTAGGAGTGAATACGTGAGTGTGTAGGCCGTGAAAGTGTTAGTCCGTGAAAGGTTCTAGGTGTGAAAGTGCAGACACAGTTTTTGTGAAACGCGCTGGCCGTGAAAGTGTTAGTCCGTGAAAGGCTCTTTAGTGAAAGTGCAGGCATAGTTTCCGTGAAGGCTCATGCCGTGAAAGTGTTAGTCCATTGAAAGGCTCTGGCCGTGAAAGGGTTTGGCCATGAAAGTTTTAGTCCGTGAAAGGTTGTGGCCGTGTGAAAGGCTCTTTCGTGAAAGTGCAGGTACAGTTTTCGTGAAAGGCTCTGGCTGTGAAAGGCGTAGGCTGTGAGAAGCTCTTTCGTGAAAGTACAGGCACAGTTTTCGTGAAAGTACAGGCACAGTTTCCGTGAAAGGCTCAGGCCGTGAACGTGCAGGCACAGTTTCCGTGAAAGACTCACGCGTGAAAGTGTTGTGCCATGAAAGTGTAGACATAGTGTTCGTGAAAGTGCAGACATTATTTTTAATCATTAAATTACGTTTGTTTGGTGTATGAGGAGACACCAATCTTTTAATTGAATCAATCGTGAAAGGCCAGCTCATTTGTGTTACCACTTAATGTGTATTGTGATTTTTGAAGAACACAAAATGAAAACAAAAACAAACAAATAAAAAAGAATTTAAAGAAAAAATGAGAATCAAGCTCCCACCTCGAAGGAATAGTCTGACAATTGCTGAAGAGAGATGGCGAGCTTGGAAGATGCACATGACGGAAGCGAATGCAAACGATCACTCCATGCACACGATGCGAAATGATGAAAAAAGGAAAGAAAATTAATTTTATAAACGCAGCCGTGTCGCGGACAGGGCGGCTATCTTGATGAAGAATGCCATGTGGTGCTGTATGATTGGCTCTGCTAAAAAATTATCGTTTCATGGCGTGAACTATTTTGAACTCTTTCATGGCGTGAACCTCTGTAATGTGGTTCACGGCGTGAACGTCAATAATGTGGTTCAAGGCGTGAACCCTTTTTCTGCAGTTTCACATGGAATGCATAAGATAAAATTCTTCTCATTTTTCCTTTATGCTCAAGCAGTCAAACATGCACATGATGAGTGAATGATACATTGCTTACCTTATACCCATTTGTGCAATCATTGGATACCTTTTGTTTATCGCCACCATGAGAACCAAGGGGTCGCCTGGGCACTTTTGGGCATTTGTTGATGCAGTTGTTTTAGTTCCATGTGGGAGTTTTTTATTGTTCCTTCCACCCAATTGAACAATTTTGTTGCTGTGTTTGGTTATGGAGGGCTTCTATCTACAACTCCTTGTTGAATTTATTTGTTTTTATCCTTAAGTTCCCTGCTCAGTTTTGTAGCCAAAGTGGGTACTTTCGTTGCTTTGGGAATTCCCAACCCATTTGGCTGGGGTTGTTTTTTCCTCCACACAAGGGTTGGTGTGGTACTTACTTGAGTTAGGAGTTGATGTTGCACGCTCTTACCACCCTCTTTTTGATGATTCGACCTGTTTGTAGTATTGGCCACTGAGTGGGGTTTGGGTACCCATATTGCTGCATTGCCTTGATAGTATCCTTGTGCTCGCAGTAAGTTCTTTCGGACCCATTGCTCACGGCTCCTTGAGGTCTCTTTGGATGCTTAGAGTCCTGCCAATTGGTTCGAGTCAACAAGGTCTTACTTTTGAATTGTTTACAGGCCCTTCTTGGGTTCTTTTTATCATTCATGGTGTCCATCTTGTTTGGTTGATCTGTTAGTTGATTCTTGGGCACCCACTTCTGTGTACCCTTAGATGTAGGGTATTGTGTGGGTAAGCGTTCGTGGAATGGTTGCTGGTTCTGTTCTTTGAGGTTGTTGTGGCATATCTATATAGAGGTGGTTTGTTCCGTGACCGAATCATTATCAAACAACTGCCCCTCCATTGGGTGTGCTTTCCATGTTCTTAGATCAATCTGTGAATCCCTATGTACATACACATGATCCAAGGCCCAATCATGCACCAATTTGGATTCCCACATGAAGGGTCATCCTAGTATTATGTCATATGTATCAAGTTGGCGCAGGTTGTCCATGACCACGAATGTATGATGATAGCGAAACGTAAAGAGCCCGAATTTAACATTCTCCAGAAGTCCAATGGGCCTCGAAGATGTTCCGTCAGCCATTTTAACGATCAGATCTACTTTTTTTAGATCGGGTTTCCCCCAGTTTTCTTAGCAACGTTTTGTAATGGTGCTAACCCCCACCCCACCATCCAAGATAGCCAGTGCTTTTGGTACCCATTATGATGAATCGGAATGGTAGCATTTATGTCGCTGCTTTCATAGTAGCATCCCAGTTGGTTAACTGGTATCTTAAAACAACTCTGGTTTTCCTTGTATGCCTCAAGGTTCTTTCTGCCAATGGTGGTAGAGTCTCATCTATACCATCTACCCATTCTTTTACGTCTGTCCATAGGGTTGGTGAATTATGTAACAGTTGCCCTAATGGCATTTGGAGAGGCGTGGATAGCACAACCCCGCGAGACTTCCAATGTCTCTAGGTTCTTTGGAGATAGAGGGTTCTTCCCATGTAGGTGTCTCATATTCCTCCATAGGGAAGGAATGGATGGACTCCCCCAACTCATTTTCCTCAAACATTCTGGATAGTGTGTTTGCTTGGGACTCCTCTTCTGTTCCTTTCGGAATTGGGGATGGCATGTCCAATTCCCTATCCCGCATTAGCTCGTTTCATGGATAAACTGTATCCCTTACCCGGTTGGCTCTCAGCTCGGGTTCACCCTTTGCTCGCTCAACTTCACATCCACGTAGATGCGAGGATGGGGCACTATGTGACCGTAGAACTGGGTGAGCTTAAGGGGCACAACCATGGCTGCACGCACAAAGGGGGGCCTGAAATCCAAGTGAGTCCCCTTCTCTCTTTCTTTCTGAGCTTCTTCACAGGGGTAGCTTCTCTCTTTCTTTCTGAGCTTCTCTCTTTCTTTCTGAGCTTCTTCACAGGGGTAGCTTTGACATCTTTTTCACCCTTTGCTCGCTGAACTTCACATCCACGTAGATGCGAGGATGGGGCACTATGTGATCGTAGAACTGGGGAGCTTAATGGGCACAACCATGGATGCACGCACAAAGGGGGGCCTGTAATCCAAGCGAGTCCCTTCTCTCTTTCTTTCTGAGCTTCTTCACAGGGGTAGCTTCGACATCTTTTTCATCTTGCTTCCTCTTCTCGGGCATTCCATCAGATTCACCCACTCTCTTCCTCATCACAGTCTTTGTCTTGTCAGCACCAACACGGGCTTGTTCAGTTCCTCCTTCTCCTTCTTTTGTAGAAGCCCAATAATATCTCATGAACTACTGCTCTCGACCTTCGTCTTTGAGTTTTCAAAGCCATTCATAATGGCTACCACAGCTCTACCAGAACCTGGTTGCACTTCTTTCTCTTCCTTCCAAGGGCACAAGCTCTTCTATTGAGCTTATCCATGCTTTACCTACCTTCACAAGAAAACTTGTTTGCATTCTCATTAGTCCTTTCATGGATAAGGCTTCATAAGAGCCTTTCTCTTTTTTGCATTGCCTCCCTTTGAGATATCCAAGCACATGAATTTCTAGCCAAATCCATGGCCACCAAGCCATCTATGGCTTTCTTCTTACTGGTAAAGAAGAGGAACATTCCTCTTCTCAAGCTTGCTTACCAAGCTCGAATTGTGCACCCTTTTGTGAACTACCATTATAATTCCTCCTTCCATGAAGCATTCACCATATGCTCACCCCTTTATGAGCATTAAAAACAGTAACCAACATTTTGCAGCAACATAGTGCTTCCCATTGAAGCACTCTCCAACTTGCATGTTCCTCCTCTTGACATGCAACAGATACTAAGGGTGCTTCTTCACATGTTCTCTCAAACAAAACCATAGGTGCATAACCAAAAAAATGAATGCTCCAATAGCATCCACAACCAGCTCATCTTTCATGATGAGTAAATCAGTGAGCTTATACAATCAGCTCCAACCAACCTCCACAATTGCTTGTTTTCACATGAACAAGCATGCACCTCACATCCTTGCCAAATTGCAAGGTACCAAGGGATTCACACATCCCAAAGTAGCAACCCTTCTCAAAAACTTTATGAGGCAAAACTCACAAAACCAACCTTCTTAAGACACCTTTGTCTCCTTGGCAATTTTCTTGTTGACACCGAAGACTCCATAGCTTTCATACTTGTTGAAATCTCCATTTTCAGCTTCTTTGATGATGAGCAGGTTTTCCATGTTGCAAAATCCCATTTACAACTCTTGGGCAGCTTCTATGCAACCTCCTTGTTGCAAATTTCCTCTTAAACTTGAGAATGGCAGCTCCAAATCTCTCTCAAATCCTCACAAATGTAAATCCAAATGATAATATGAGTGTGCATATTTTTTTTCATATAATTGAAAATAATGCTTAATCAAAGAACTCATAACCAAGAAAAACTATACATAAATAATCACCATGACCAAGAGCCCACCCAAGCTCTGATACCATGCTAACAATGCAAAAATGGGATTGGTCATGGTGGTTAAGGACATAGATTAAGCAAAATAATTAAGGTGGATTAAACCACACTAAAAACTCCATGAGAGAGAGAGGGAGATTGCACACTCAACACTCAATTCTATTGCATATCTCAAATGAACCAAACAATGATATAGGCTCTCTAGCCTACTTTACATGATGTCATCATCCATGTGGCACTCCCTTTTCCACTTCTTTTGGTCAACACTCACACACCATTCAATATTACATGTGGCATTCTTATCTTGCCACAATATCTTGCACCTCTAGGGTGCTTTCCCACATACACACAACACCACGATTACATCTTCAACACCCCCTCTTAATCGAGGTGTTCCACAACTCACCCATCACCCATATCAATGTAGCATTGCACAACCGCAATTGCTACCTTCTTTCAACACTTCTCTGCCTTGTGTCATTTCCACAGCTCACACTCCACTTGCAATGGCCTGGAGCCTCACAATAGAAGAACACCATCTTTTGTACCGCTATTTCCCCGTCCTGTCTAGAACCAGCAGAGCAAGCTGCACGCGTGGCTGGAAAGGATGATGCTCCTACTCATGCTGAGCAATAGGAGCCACGGGAGATGTCGGCTGGACCATCAACAATGCGATAACCGGTGCCCCAATTGTAGATTGTGGAGCTCGCCGCTCGTTATATCTGCAAGCATCACTGGAGTGTGCCGCCGTCTAACAAATCGCACACCAGAAGTCATTCAAGCCACATTCTTCTGCCATATGGCTAGGGTTGCAATAGCGAGTACACCATACTCCTGACCGAGGACATTGAGAAGTTCCTGCGCCACCTTCGAAATCTCGAGCTCTGGTCATCGACCCTTCTTGGGCCAATTTTCCGACCTTCTTGCTCGACTTCTTGCGCTCACGGTGCTTCTCCTCCTCCTCATCGGACCCATCACTGGTCTCTAATTCGTCCAAATCTCGATCCTCCTCATCATTCGAGGAATCCGTAAGAGAACGCTTGGACTTGCCTTTACTCTTCTGCTTAGTAAACGTCACCAAGACTCGTTCAGCACGAATAGCTGCTTCCACTAGATCTTCTAAGGTTGCAGCCTCTGGAGATACATCTTGTGACCCATACACCATCTTTCTTAAGCATCCTGAATGGTGAGGAGTCTAGTCTAGGCCCACACCAAGGGCATGAATTGTATCCAGAGATTGATAGTCCTATATTAAAATAATTAATATTAAACAAACATTATAGATATCAACATGGATAATAGCAAAATACCTTACCACTGCATTCTCCATAGCTAGCCAATCGTGCATAGTCCACATAAGTATTCCTCGTAATGAGAAATCCCTTTGTACAAACTGTTGAGAATCATGGATCAAGCTCTCTCCTACTAGAAAAACATCTACCTAATTATGCACTAATCTTATACTAATCACAACACTAATCTAAGGTGGATTAAAATTAAAGAAACTCGAGTTTTATGAAAAAGTTGATGTTTTGTATCAACTCGATGCAAAACAACATCAACTTTTAGGCTAAAAGTTCATGTTTTGCATCGAGTTGATGCAAAACATAAACTTTTCCACACATCTCAATGTTTTGCATCAAAATTGATGCAAAACATCAACTGTACCACAAAACTTGATGTTTTGCATCAAGTTTCGAATGCTTCGGAGAAGAAAGTTGGAGGATCAGAGGTTGATTTTCATAAACGGCTTGTTTTAGAAATTTCGTCCATGAGGGCATGCTCAGATGACCTATTACACAAATTTTGAGTATCAACATGACTATGTTTTGACGCGATATGCAGACGATATGCAGACATCACAAAGTAATTTGTTGCTTTAGCAAACTTTGTGACGTCTGCACATCGCGTCGAAACATAGTTATGTTGGCACTCAAAATTTGTGGAATAAGTTGTTTGGGCATGCTAGCATGGATGGAATCACTAAAATAGGCCATTTGTGAAAATCGACCTCCAATCCTCCAACTTTCTTCTCCAATCCTCCAACTTTCTTCTCTGGAGCTTTCGAAACTTGATGCAAAACATCAAGTTTTGTGGTAGAGTTGATGTTTTGCATCAACTTTTTTACATTTTTTATGAGAATTGTTTTTACTTTTATCACCAATAAATCTTTAAAAGCTCATTCCAAATAGTAGATAGTAGCCAATAAAATCTTAAAAATTTAAAAAAAATCTTATAAATCATAGAATAAAGAAAAAATATGCCTAGGATAAGGTGATATAGGTAGAACATACATACGTTTAGGGCTAAGGACCTGAAAAACACATATGGTCGTAACCTTTGACTACAAATTTGAGAGGAGGACATTTAAAAAAATGCTTGTCTATGTAACCATGTAACCTTTGTATCATAAATAATATCACTACATAGTAGATGCCAAAAATTCACGATAGCAGAAGAGCTAGATGAGATAATCCATGATGACCTGTAATCCATTGATTTCAATCTAGATGTGCAAGGCTCCATTGATTTAGAAAACCACGAGTCAATTGATTCGTCAATCTTGATTTTTGTTCTACAATTCAATTTTAAAGCTGAAGAACTATAAGCAAATACATGTGGTGGGACCATCTATGTCGAGGAGGGGAGTGCATGTGAGCCTAGACTCTGCCATGCCTATGTGCAGTAGTATGCTCTCTAGCATAGGGGACCTTGAATCTACCGTCATCTTGTGAAAGCTCCAAGCTCTTCTCTACCACCATTCTAGAAGCCCTAAGCTCCTCTCTTGTTTCTTTGTACACAAAGACAATGTCATGACAAAGACTGCATCTCTTAGCATCCTTCGCATGTCCAAATAATTATAACCAGAGTTTATTATACACTACCCTTAGACATACCATCTCTTAACATCCTAAGTTCACATGTACTCTAAATAATTATAACTAGAGCTCATTCCTATACTACTCTTAGATATACCATCACCTACATTCATGATAAGGGTGTTGGAGCTATATATAGCTAGCCCTAACCCACTCTAGGTCTTGCCTATATATATGTGACTTGTGACTAATACGATTCATTCTTGTGGAGCGTATGTGGTGTCTCTTGTCTCGTCTCTCTCCCTCTCTCAACATGGTATCAGAGCGATTCTAATCAAAAGAAGGGAAGCATCTATGTCTTCTTGTTCAATTTATGATTATGATTTCATGTCTTACAAGATTGATCTTTGGTAAAACAATATTGTGTAGGGTTGATTGGTTCTTTGATTATATATTGTCTACATGATTTTATAGCTCCACTTGTTGTAATTAGAATTGTTTCTTAATCACATCCTTAAAACCAAAACCAGGTGATGGTGCGTAGATGGTACAGTGTTGGTGAATCCTATCAAAACGGTTTGTCAATCGGAGATCTGAGTCAAAAGTTAGGACAGTTCAGGCAAATTGCATCTAAAACAGTAAAATAGGTTCTTTGTGACAGCAAACAGGTAGTTGTCTCTGAGTTGTAAGTAGGATTTGATGATCAAAGCTTTCCGTGTGAAAGCTTCAGACGGATTCTTACTGTACAATTACAATTAGATACAAGACTTCCCGTGCAAGTTGCGTCATAACGCGATACTTTTTCTTATTATTATTTTTGTCTTTTATGGACCTCTAAGTTTGCTTAGGTGCATGAGACACGGGTCTCCACTTTTAGAGTTCCAATTTTGGTTCACATTCTATTCTTTACACGCTCACTTTATGCTCGTCGTTTGGTGCATGTCTATTTTTGGCTACGTTTCTCATATCTCGTACATGGTCTGCAAGTTCTGCGATCTTATCTTGTACGTGTTCTCACAACCCGACATGGCAAACACCATACTTGTTAACGGATTTCCTTTTGGGCAGCATTCTCTTCCTCTTTTCCAAGGCCAAGGATTTCCTGGTTGTTGGAAATACAAGATGCTATTAATTTTGGAAGGAGACGAATTGGCAGATATTGTTCTTGTGGAAAATTGATCATGCACATTGGATTTGTCTCATGAGGGATAAGGCTGCTCGTCGATATATACTTTCTGCCCTTAAAGATTCACTCATGTTAGATGTTTATCCGTTATCCATGTTATATGATATATGGGACTATCTTATCACTATGTTTGAGAAGAAAACTATTACATATATTCTGTATCTCTGTAATCTTCTGGGTAAGCTTCAATTCAAGGTAGGTACATCCATGTCTAGTTTCATTGAATCATTCAAAGGTATTATGAATCAACTTTCTACTACAGGGGACCATATTCCTCGAACTCAATTGGTTACACACCTTCTTGATACGATAAAGGATCCTTTGTATGATAATATTGTCACTATATTATCTAACAAGGACGGAATTGACTTTGAGCATACATGTATTTCTTTGATTGAATATTCTCAACATCATGATCATCAGACTTTTTTAACTCATGAAACGGTCATGATTGCCCAAGAGTACATAGAATTAGAGACAGCCTTTGCTGTTCGGAGATGTCCATTTCAGCAACGCCCTTCTTCCTCCTCCCAATTTACATCTCGTGGCTTCCAAGAGGAGGTAATTCTTCTCGTTTGAGATTCCCTCAAAAGCATTGTTCTTATTGACAAAACTGGTCACTTGGTATCTGAATGTTGGGCACGAGAGTACAATGAGGAACATGGTATTACAAGTAAGCAACCTCATTTATCAAGGGGTTCTTCCTCTTCTACAACCTAGGAATATTGTGGGAGCACAAGGCATTCATCCAGTCGATGCTTCAAGAGGCGTTATAATGAAGCTCTAAATCAAGCTTATGCTACTCAACAAAATCCTCATGATGAAGACAATGTTCATCAAGAGGCTAATTTGGTTCATTATAATGTCTCTCCAGAAAAGGTACTACATGTTTGTGATGGTTCTTTGTTTATTTTTGATTCTGGTGCTACTGGCAACATGACATATCAATTGCAATGGTTACACAATTATCATCCAATTCCTATCAAGAAAGTGGTTTATCTTGCTGCTGCTGATAATACAACTTGCCAAGTAATGGGTATTGGGCGACTTATATTTGGGAACTTCTTCCTCAACCAAAATACTGCAAGGAGTTTTATATGTTCCTGATTTATAAAGAAACTTACTTTCTGTTGCGTGGCTTGTGGATCTTGGTCTATTTGTTGGATTTGATAATACAAAGTGTCGCATCGAAAAGGATGGCACCACTATTGCGATTGCTCCTCGACACGGTAATCTCTTTGAACTTTCATTGAATGAGGATGTTGCAAAAGTTGTTACAGCTCTAGGAGATTTGGATTGTAAGCTATGGCATCATTGGTTTGCTCACTCAAATTTCTCCAAGCTTCTTGATATTCATCGTCATGATCTTGTGAGAGGTATGGATCTCAAATCTCACCCGCATATGGGGATATGTGAATATTGTGCTCTAGGCAAACATCATCGTAAGCCATTTCCAATGTCTACAAATATTCATTCAAATAATCTTTTGGATCTCATTCATACTGATATTTGTGGACCCTTTCCTCCATCCAAGTCTTACTACCATTACTTCATTACTTTTATTGATGACTATTCACGGTATACAAATGTCTTTTTACTACGACATAAATCAGAAGCATTGGACACATTTAAGAGGTACCAAATATCTGTGGAGAATCACACTGGTTGAAGAGTCAAAATTATTCAAAGTGATAATGGTGGTGAATATATTTCCAACTTATTCATGATCATTGCATCAACCACGGCATCCACCATGAGTATACCATTCCATATTCTCCCCAATAGAATGGAGTTGCAGAGTGAAAGAATCGTACAATTTTGAATGCAATCAGATGTAATTTTGAATGCAATCAGATGCAATTTTGAATGCAATTAGATGCATGCTTATTCATTCTAGATTATCTCGCTCTTTTTGGGCAGAAGCAGTATTGACAGCCGTTTTTGTTCAAAATCATCTTCCAACTACCGCACCTTCTGGTAAGATTCCAATCACAGCTTGGACAGGCCAAACTCCTTCTGTGTTGCACATTTCAAAGTCTTTGGGTGTATTGCTTATATTCATGTACCAAAAGAGACACGACACAAGCTAGAACCTTCAAGTTTGAAGGTTATTTTTGTTGGTTATTCTGACAACTCAAAGGGTTACAAGTTTTAAAATCCAAGTTCTCAAAAGGCCATTGTTAGTCGAGATGCTATATTCAATGAGCAATTGATGGGAGGTTCGTGGTCCACAGATGATTTTGATGATACAAAAACATTACTCACTTCTTTTCCTTTTCTACTTTTGGACAATGATTTGCATGATGACAACACTCTTTTGATGGATATTGGAGACAAGTCTATTGATGTTCATCCTACGGTTTCAAAGGAGACTGCTACAGATCTTGATATCTATGTTGATCTTCCTATTGAACTTGAGCACGGTGCAAATCATGTATATGATGATGATCTTGAAACCTTTAATCACATATTGGCTGTTTGTGAAGATCCTTCAGCTTATGCAGAAGCTATGTCCTCTCCACAAAAGGAACAATGGAAGGAAGCCATGGAAGTTGAATATGAGTCTTTGATCTCGAAGCACATTGCACATGGACTTTAAGGTGGCATTATAAATTTATACGTAGGAGCTCGGGTTTTTCCCTTGTGCTCCCAAGGGTTTTTTTACTCATAGCTGAAGACCTTTATTTGAGTGGGGGTGCTGGAGCTATATATAGCTTGCCCTAACTCACTATAGGTCTTGCCTATATATATGTGACTTGTGACTAGTATGATTCATTCTTGTGGAGCGCATGTGGTGTCTCTTGTCTCGTCTCTATCCCTCTCTCAACAAAGGGCTATCTAGATCAAACATCAACATATGCATACTATGAATTTTTACCACCACCACATATGTACATGATATAGGCTACAATTTCTTCCTGCCACTCTTATCCATGTTGCATAACAAGAATTTCCTTCATGAAAACAAATGCCTATGTG
This sequence comes from Cibotium barometz, assembly GCF_041138505.1. Taxonomy (NCBI): domain Eukaryota; kingdom Viridiplantae; phylum Streptophyta; class Polypodiopsida; order Cyatheales; family Cibotiaceae; genus Cibotium; species Cibotium barometz. The sequence goes on from NC_141054.1 coordinate 18,739,209, forward strand.
GGTTGAAATTTACACCCATAGGCTATATGATGTCTGGCTCTAAAATTGTCCCGCCGAAAAAATATTTCAATTTTCTACTCTTTTAGCATGCTTAGGTTTACTCAACACCTCCATAGTTACCATCTTCTACATATATATATGAATTGAAGTCTACCTTTGCACACCTATATGTTGACCTCTTTAAACTCTTAGCATTGGTTGTATATCATGCCCACTATCTGCTTATAAATAATAGAGCAAATAATTATGTCATGCAAACTGTCAAGGTAAGTATATACTAAAGGCTTTACTATTTGGGTCTAGAAATAGACTCAAGGATGTTTGTAGAACTTTTCATAAATTATGGTGCTTATGTTGTTATGTATTCTAATATTTTTTAAGCGCTTGTTAAATAATGTGCATATTTATGCATAGTGGTATAATTTGTCTCAACAAGAAAGTCCATTAAAAATAGTTTCTTACATTCATGAAATTTATTAAATAAATTTTTATTTAAAAAAGATTGATATTTCTTTAAGTTATGTAGACTCCTATGTCATTTTGTAAGTCAAGTTTATTTTTATGTCACAAACAGCAGCAATTTATAAATCTACAAAGCTCACACGTGTTCTTAATCTTGAAAAAAATAGCAAAATTCATATAATTTTTAAATGTATACATGGAATTCTAGATGTGTTTTTAAAAAACTATGTTTGTAAGCCATTTTGAGATTTCACACATTTTGGGAGGGAATCTTTTTAGGTAACCCTCATCAGCTACCTATTCTACAATGTTTTTGTTGTGCACAGTCTTCAAGATGCATAGCGCTATGGTTATGGGTAGAACGCCGTGTTGCTCTCATGAGCAGGGACGTCTCGGTGCCCCAATTCTTTTTTTAAAAAAAATATAGACACAGTAAAACTAACACAACTTCATGTCCTACTCATCGTCATGGACACATGTAATGTAAAAATTGACAAATACAAAAAAAGGACAATTGCAATTTATGGTTTTATTCATGTCTTAATTTTTATTTCTAGTAACATGATCCTAAAACACAATAAAACTAACATAAGTGAAAATCTGTTTTGCAAAAACAAAGATGTTACGGTCTTGGGAATGTAATTACTTGCCATGCTTACTAAGCATGTCCTCCAGTAATAACAATCAATCCTTCATCTTGTACCCTGTCAAATAGAGCTTCCAAACCCCGTTGTAATGAAAAATCATATTCATCTTGTGTAAGGGTTGGTCCACTACTTCAAGCTATAGACATACAATTAAATGAACATTATAATTATGTTGTTAATTAAGATAACCTTCTTTAATTAAAAAATAAGATTTAATTTGACTCTAATATATCTTACAAATATTGTTGGGATATCTACTCCTCCATGTGTAACATCAGGCTATAAGTTATTTGCCATTTATCCAAGAAGATACATAAATACTTTAAGCTCTTATGCATAGTCCAATGCATGAGGCTTATGCATATGGCTAATGCATGCATAAGTCTCAAAGCATGCATTGGAAGCTACCAGCATGCATAAGTCTCAAGCATAAGGCTAATGCATAAGTCTCAAAGCATGCATTGGAAGCTACCAGCATGCATTGGTAGCACCTGTCATGCATTGAAAGCTACCGGCATACCTAGGTAGCTATCGACATGCATTTGTAGCACTTGGCATGCATTGGAAGCTACCTGTATGCCTAGGTAGCTATCGTGATGCCTGGGAAGCTACTGGCATGCATTGGTAGCTACCGGCATGCATTGGAAGCTACTGGCATGCCTAGGTAGCTATCGGCATACATTGGAAGCTATCGGCATGCATAGAAGCTACCTGCATGCCTAGGTAGCTACCAGCATACATTGGTAGCACCTGGCATGCATAGAAGCTACCTGCATGCCTAGGTAGCTACCAGCATACATTGGTAGCACCCGGCATGCATTGGAAGCTATCAGCATGCCTAGGTAGCAATCAACATGCATTGGAAGCTACTGCATGCCTAGGTACTACTGACATTGGAAGCTACTGGTATGCCTAGGTAGCTACCATCATGCATTGGAAGCTATCGGCATGTCTAGGTAGCTACTGATATGCATTGGAAGCTAGTGGCATGCCTAGGTAGCTACTAGCATGCATTGGTAGCATAAAGCTTATGCATAAGCCTCATGCATGAGGCTTATGCATATGGCTAGTGCATAAGGCTTATGCATGAGGCTAATGCATAAGTGTCAACAAGCATGCATTAGAACCTACCGGCATGCCTAGGTTGTTGTAACGAGCATGCTTATTCACAAGTCTCATGCATGTGGCTTATTCATAAGCCTCATGCATAAAGCTTGTGCATACGGCCTTATGGAGATGGCTAATGCATAAGTCTCATGCATGAGGCTAAGGCATATGGCCATGTCTTGAGAGAAGCATAGCTCTCAAACGGCTATCCATATAGCACGAAAAAATAACAAACCCTAATCTTAAAAGCCTAAAACTTACAAACCCTATAACATGTAAAAGCATAAGAGAAGAAACATATAAGAAAGATATCTCTTACCTTGTGAGGCTTGTATGTGCTGAAAACCTACAAAATCAAACCAAATTAAGAAAAAAAAGTATTAATAACAAACCCCAATCTTAAAAGCCCTAAAACTTACGAACCCTAAAAAAAAGTATTAATAACAAACCCCAATCTTAAAAGCCCTAAAAGTTACGAACCCAAGAAGGAAAAAAGAAGAAAAGAAAAACTTAAAAGAGAAGGGAAATACTCACAAGAAATCTTTCATGGAAAGCTTGTTTGCATAGGAGATAAAGGAAAAGAGCAGACATACCTTGCTTGAGCTTAAGGAAGATAGGGTAGGAGAGGTAGAAGTGATAAATTAGACATAAACCTGCAAAAAAACTAAGAGTACCAAGTTTATTATATTTAAATGATAAAAACTACATGTCGGCAAAAGAAGTGGCAAGAAAAGCGGGATATTTTTACAGTATAGCAGCGTTTCTTCGCTGATATATACGTTGTGTGGCTAAAAATAGAGGCTGATAATGTGTACATACATGTACATGACGTGTGTGAAGTTTTGTTTTTGAAAGCATTGTTAGGTGTACAGAGTAAATGCATTGATGTGAGCATGTACAGGCTTGTCTGGTGAGCGGTATGCAGGTGGTTCCAACTCTTCGATGGTCGTCTTGAAGTGTGTGCGCGTCCAAAGGATGCATGGGCACTAGCCGGTTTGTGTTGAAGGTATGGCATGATGGGCAAATAAATATGAAGGGGCCGATGTTGCCTTGAGAGAGAGAGGTGTGTGGAGATTGGGGGAGCAATTGATGATGGGGCCAAGGCCATGGGCATATGAGTGTGAAAGGTGAGGGTGGCCATCTTAGGCAAAATAGAAAACAAATATATAATATTAAATGGCCAAAAAAAGAAAAGAAGGCGTGGAGCGTGCAGTGACTGCCAGCATGCAATTTTCGAAGCCTTGCGAAGGTGGTGAGTCGGCAGTCTGTTGAAGAAAAGCGAAGTCGCCGTGTAGTGAGAGCGCGGCCCCCTGGGAGCGAAGAAGAGTCGCCGAGAATGCAGAAGGAGGTCCACAGCAGGGTCGCCAAAGCTGGACGCTGAAGAAGAGTCGCGGAGATAAGGAAGCAAAAGTGCAAGTCGCTGAAGTGGCCGAAAAGCACCAAGGAAGGTCGCTTTGTTGAGATAGGAGGCTCTGGGGTCCGCGAGAGAAGCTGGCTGCTGGTCGAATTGGGGAGACTGGCTTCCAGTGCTAGAGAAAGGGCCCAGTCCTCTGTGGAGGCGGCCGTGTGGTGAAGATAGAGAGGCAGTCTGCAGGAGAGAAAGTCGACTGAAGGTAGTCGCCAGGAGAGGTAGCCGAGGTGGTCGCCGAGGAGGGTCCCAAGTGAGAGTCGCCAAGGAGAGGTGCGCAGCTAGTGTGGCCGGTGGGCGACTGGAGACTGTAAAGATGGCCGCCCTGGGGTACGAGAATTGGTGAGTGTGGAGGACACACACAGAGAGACAGGTGGGCAGTGACTTTGAAGGCAAAGGGAGCCTGTGAAGTGAGGAGCAGATAAGCTGCATTGAAAAGGTGGCTGGTGTGGGCCGCCTAGAAGACAGGACAGAGGACAGAGTGGGTGCCGAGTGAAGCACAGAGAGATTAAGTGAGCTGGTGGTGGTGTAGCAGAGGGACCTGCAGCTAGTGGAGCAGAGCAGAGAACGAGAGGTCGGCTGCAGAGAAGCGAAGAGCGAAGGGATTTGGAGTGACCAGGAGCTGGAGCAAGCAGATTGCGAGCGGGTGCTGGGTGTAGCTGGTGTCTGGGATATCTTGGGATATCCGACTCTGTAAAGGTCAAGGTCTGTTTTGAAATATGAGTCTTGTTCATGCTCTCTGGTCTGGTGTTCTGGTGTGTTTGCATGCATGTGTGGAAGTGTGGCATGCTATAAGGGCGTAGACAGCTCTACCGCTTCCGTGCCATCACTTTTTGGTGCCTCCACAGAGGAGCAGATTTCCTCTGGGTTGTGAAAGAGAACAGGGGCTGTGTGAAGAGAGATTTGAAGATGGCTCAAGATTTTCCGGAGTATTGGGGATTGCCACAGGAGAATGCAACCAGGTTTCTGGAGAAGATGGAGTTTACAGCTTTGATGAAAGACAGGGCAACCCCGGAGATCCTTTCTCGGATTTTGACTTATTGCTTGCAGGGTGATGCAAAAGTATGGCTGCAGATGTTTGTGACTGCACACAGGAATGTTCATCGACAGGATCCTGAGTACCGTGTAGTCAGAGCTGCATTTTTGGCACAGTTTGTCCATGTGAAGAGTCCGAATGAAGTGTGGAAGGAATTGTGTAACATTCAGCAGAAGGACGGTCAGGATATGGATCAGTATTTGATAGAGTTTGGTAGACTGTGGAGTCTATGGTGTGAGGCTTTGATTCCTGAAGTACCCCCACAGATGATTAAGAGAGAGCGATTTGTGGCTGGTCTGGAGCCAACGATCCGTCTGAAGGTGGAGCTGAAGAACCTGGGTAACTTTGAGGAGGCTGTCAGAGTAGCTCGTGAGAAGGAGTGGAAGGTGAAACGTTTGAGGCAATTGGGAATGCGGGAAGAGCCAAAGAGGTTTGTGAAGGCACCAGGGATTGAGAGTATGCATCCTGGAAGAAAAGCTGCTGTTGTTCCTAGGCAGGAGGACTCATTGAAGAGGGAGGTTCATGATGCAGTGGAGCTCATGAAGTCTTTGAGCGTGAATTGGATAGAGTCCACAGGAAAAGAACGAAGCACAGGTGTTATGGGAAGGAAGCCTGATGCATCATCTGGTTCTAGAGGAAATTCAGCAGATATTGGAAGAGGGAGAGGGTATCTGTGTGATGTGCAATGCCGGAATTATGGTGAGTGGGGTCATATGAGTCCGCAATGTGAGAAACCAGCCAAAGCTAATGGTGGAATATATCAATTGTCTATGGGAATGAATGATAGGGTGGGTGGCCCTAATATGCAGGTGAAGAATGCAATTCAGCCCAGTGTTTGTGAGGTCCATAAGGTCACATTTGCAGAGCAGGGTATGGGACAGGTTAGCCTGTTGGGAACGGAGAAGGATGAGGTTTCTGGAATCAGCCCTGAAGAGCTTTCAGAAGGTGAGAAGGAGAATGAGGTTATTGATGGTGCTGTGGACTGTGAAGGTGATGCTGCTAGTGCTGTGAAGCGTGATGAGTTTGAGCATGGATATGGCTTGGATGATCTCTTTGATTCAGAAAAGGGGAATGACTTGCAGGTGCCAGTACTTCAGCCAGTCAAGGTAGAGAGTGATGATCAAGGTGTTACTAGTGGAGATGCTATGGATGGAGTCCATATGGATGATTCGGGTGATGAGTTGGGTATTGCAGCCTGTGGTGGTGAGAGTGTGGATGATGAGTTGGATAGTGTACTAGATAGTGCACTAGATGATCTGTTGGAGTTGGCTTCCTTGGAGAAGACTACTTGCATGCCAGTTGTGCAGCAGGAAGGGAGTGATGGTGTGAGTGATGGTGAGCTGGATGCTCCTTTGGTTGATGGTGCGATAGATTTCGCAGGTGCGGATGCTGAACATAAGGTGTGTGTTCCTTGTCATGCCCAGGAGAATGAGTTGGTGGTTGTCAGTGATGGTGAGGATGCATGTGAGGCTATTGTTGTTGGTCAGGGGGACCAAGATGCTTTGCCTGGGAGTTTGGGGAGCTTGGACTTGGTAGGGATGCCTGTGCAAGATGTGGAGAATCTTGCAGGATCGCCAATGGTCTTGAAGCTGGAGAAACTGCAGGAAGGCGACAATGATGAGTCTACAGTGCACGCGGTTGCTGTGTTTGGTGATGATGGGCTGAAGGGAAGTGAGTGTATGGTGGACACACCGCATGTGGATGCTCAGCATATGGATGAGCAGTTTGGTTATAGTTTGGGTCTGGCAGGTTGTCCAGAAGAAGGGTTGGAAGCCAGTGATGTGGGTGGCAAATTGGGTGACCATGAGATGGGAGTTGATGATCAGATGTGTGTTATTTCGGTATCTGATTATGAGTGGAAGTCAGATGTGACAGAGGGGAGTAGAGGTGAGGAGTGGTTATCTCTTGTGAGTTGGTATGGAGGAAGTGCAACAATAGATGGTGATGAGGCCATATATGGTGAGCCAAGGGGGTTGCTAGAAGTAGAAGGTTATGACAGGGTGTATCAATGGCTGTTTGATGGAGGGGAATGCGTGAAGGATTGGAGGGAAGATGCACCGAGGTTTTTGTTTGATCCAGGGGGATAAGTGGTTTCTAATTGTGCAGCTGCTGGACATAAATGTCTCAGCAGAAAAAAGGGGGTTGCTAAATATGTGTGGCTAAAAATAGAGGCTGATAATGTGTACATACATGTACATGACGTGTGTGAAGTTTTGCTTTTGAAAGCATTGTTAGGTGTACAGAGTAAATGCATTGATGTGAGCATGTACAGGCTTGTCCGGTGAGCGGTATGCAGGTGGTTCCAGCTCTTCGATGGTCGTCTTGAAGTGTGTGCGCGTCCAAAGGATGCATGGGCACTAGCCGGTTTGTGTTGAAGGTATGGCATGATGGGCAAATAAATATGAAGGGGCCGATGTTGCCTTGAGAGAGAGAGGTGTGTGGAGATTGGGGGAGCAATTGATGATGGGGCCAAGGCCATGGGCATATGAGTGAAAGGTGAGGGTGGCCATCTTAGGCAAAATAGAAAACAAATATATAATATTAAATGGCCAAAAAAAGAAAAGAAGGCGTGGAGCGTGCAGTGACTGCCAGCATGCAATTTTCGAAGCCTTGCGAAGGTGGTGAGTCGGCAGTCTGTTGAAGAAAAGCGAAGTCGTCGTGTAGTGAGAGCGCGGCCCCCTGGGAGCGAAGAAGAGTCGCCGAGAATGCAGGAGGAGGTCCGCAGTAGGGTCGCCAAAGCTGGACGCTGAAGAAGAGTCGCAGAGATAAGGAAGCAAAAGTGCAAGTCGCTGAAGTGGCCGAAAAGCACCAAGGAAGGTCGCTTTGTTGAGATAGGAGGCTCTGGGGTCCGCGAGAGAAGCTGGCTGCTGGTCGAATTGGGGAGACTGGCTGCCAGTGCTAGAGAAAGGGCCCAGTCCTCTGTGGAGGCGGCCGTGTGGTGAAGATAGAGAGGCAGTCTGCAGGAGAGAAAGTCGACTGAAGGTAGTCGCCAGGAGAGGTAGCCGAGGTGGTCGCCGAGGAGGGTCCCAAGTGAGAGTCGCCAAGGAGAGGTGCGCAGCTAGTGTGGCCGGTGGGCGACTGGAGACTGTAAAGATGGCTGCCCTGGGGTACGAGAATTGGTGAGTGTGGAGGACACACACAGAGAGACAGGTGGGCAGTGACTTTGAAGGCAAAGGGAGCCTGTGAAGTGAGGAGCAGATAAGCTGCATTGAAAAGGTGGCTAGTGTGGGCCGCCTAGAAGACAGGACAGAGGACAGAGTGGGTGCCGAGTGAAGCACAGAGAGATTAAGTGAGCTGGTGGTGGTGTAGCAGAGGGACCTGCAGCTAGTGGAGCAGAGCAGAGAACGAGAGGTTGGCTGCAGAGAAGCGAAGAGCGAAGGGATTTGGAGTGACCAGGAGCTGGAGCAAGCAGATTGCGAGCGGGTGCTGGGTGTAGCTGGTGTCTGGGATATCTTGGGATATCCGACTCTGTAAAGGTCAAGGTCTGTTTTGAAATATGAGTCTTGTTCATGCTCTCTGGTCTGGTGTTCTGGTGTGTTTGCATGCGTGTGTGGAAGTGTGGCATGCTATAAGGGCGTAGACAGCTCTACCGCTTCCGTGCCATCAACGTTGTTGAGTAGCAAAATTTCACTGCAAAAAGCGTTACTGAGTAGCGAGAAAACACTGCTTAGTAGATGAAAAATCAATGCTTAGCATCATTAAAACCCCCGATATTTCCCTTTTAAAAATGCTGCAAATGTTGATGTGCTCCCGCCGATGTGTTGTAGTGATGAAGATGCTAAAAGGGTTTGTCCGTCAAAGAGCTCACCGAGAGGGAAGTATGGCAATGGGATGACTTGTGCGCAGGAATCCCTAATGTATATCACGAAGTTTCTTAGTACCTTTTAGACCCTAAAATGCCTAAATTGTGGTGAACATATGAGGATGATAGGGTAGTTAGAGAAGAGTCGTAAGGAAAAGGGATTGAGAGAACGATGGATGTGGCCTTACGAGACAAGATCAATAAATTTGCATCTTTAACTTAGGGAGTATGCAAAAGTGGATCAAGTGGTACGAAGAGGCTAAGAATGAAAGGAATCAAGCTCCTTGAGCTTTTCAAAGGAGTTCGACTATGGCTCACCAACCATATGCTACATCATTTGCTATACTTCTAGACTTTCCGTCAAGTAGAGTGCTCCAACAAACCTTACAAGAAGCAAAACTTCACGGTGACGTTATTATGGATAAGGAAGAGGAGCTTGCATATGGTTATGACTACTGTCTAGGTGATTTCATTCATTCTAAGCCTCAATATTTCAACATGTTTTCCAAATATTGTTTACAACTTCTCCATAAACTAATGGACGATGTGTTATTCTTCTAGTATCAAAAATTTGTAGCACTATGGTCACATGGATGCCATTTTTTAGTGGAACAGATTGATAAGAAGAGAACAACGTCCAATCGTGGTGTTAAAGCAAATTTCATGCAAGAAAGCAGGGCTAGTGTAAGAGATCTAAATATAGATATGAACATGTTTTATTCCTTTGGAACCACCCAAGATATCATCAAGATTGGCTTGAGAAAGTTTCATATGTTTACCTTTGATTTTAAGTGGTTCAAGGTAGTCACAATAGTCTGAGCACATGCAACCATATGAAGAGACAAATTCGGACTAATTCAAGTGGACTCCACAAAGATATGGATAGACCAAAAGGACACATTTGTACTACTGGAGCATTGTGAGTAAGTGATCTTTAAGGAGGACCCAAGAGATTGTCGATGGTGGTTTATAATCCAAGTGTTAGCATGTAGTAAACAAATATATAAAGACATGGAAATAGAAAAAGATGAAGTAGAGATTGGTGAAGGCCACCAAAAAGAGCAAGTTACTTTGCATATCATAGTACAACAAGAGCAAGGGCTAGACAAATGTATAGAGATCCAACAATTAGACACAAGAGATGCCTCAAACATTGTAGGTGGTGATATTAATGAGGAGCTAGAAACAAACGAGGAACCATGGCTAGAGTTACAAGATTTAGAGGCCAATATAGATGCATCTTCTCGTCCTACACGATTCAAAGATGGAGGGATTTTCCTTAAAATAAATCTTTTTGGAGCCAATGATCTTTTTGAAGACGAGAGAGTTGATATTGATCAGCTATGATTTTTTAAACATGCAAATGTTCTCATGACGTGCCTAACTTTTCTCTTTTTGTTAGTTTCATGTATGCTTATATATATTTATGTATACTAAAAGTGAGAATATATATATATATATATATATATATATATATATATATATATATATATATATATATTGATTTAGATACAAAAAAGGCTATTGAAGAAAAATTAGGGAGAAATATTTTTTTGACACAAATTTTGACATTCATTCCAATGAAACGTTTCTTTAGACGCTCATTCTAACCAGCATTTAAACCCTCATTCAGACGAGAATTTTGATAACGCCGGAGGCATTGAAAATCACCATTGGAACATAAGCATCCTATAGTAGTGCTGGTACCTAAAAAAGATAGTTTTGATCATTTTGTGCTAGTTTTATCATAATTTTGGTTTCTTTTCCATGAGAAGGACAAACGTGCATGCCATCATTATTTGATGCTCAATTATTAGTAAGCATTATTAGACTACTTAAGTTATTCTTATTGTCTTTACCAGCTCATGATTATTTTTTCTATTAGAGTGAGTGCATGGCTTTAATGAGGGATAGGATCTAAGTATAGGAACCACTATGAAGTAGTGTATAAAAGCATCGAGGTTTAGCATATTTCCAATCCTTAAATTAGATTTATTCAAATTTATTTTACATTTTGGGGCATCTAGTTATATATACCATCAATTAACTAAGATTAAATTCTTACTTTTAGAGATGAAGGTTTTTCACCATTTGACTCCTATGTGATAACGCTTTTTTTTACTCTTTAGGTGATAATTTTTTTGACATACTCCTATGAAGTCAGTGGTGGTGGATGGCTTCATTGAGGTGGATGAGTAATCTACCACTATGTTGGTCTAAAAAGGTTGTGTAACTCAAGAGGAGGATGAGTAATCTACCATTATGCCAGCTTGAAAAGGTTTTGCAACTCAATGAAGTTAGTGGATGGCTTCATTGAGGGGGATAAGTAATCTACCACTATGTTTGTTTGAAAAGGTTGTGCAACTCCTCAAGAGGAGGGTAGAGGGAGATGGGTGCTAGGGAGTGTGTTTTTGTGGGTCTGGGGGATCGAGGAGAGTGCGAATAAGACTTTTCGTCCAATTGGTGAAAACCTTTATCTATCAAAATTGTAGGCATTTCTAACTAATTTTGAATTATTTCAAGGTATTTATAACAAAATAGGGAATTTGAACCCTTTAATGGATAATTTTACAAGGTATTTATAACAAAATAGGGAATTTGAACCCTTTAATGGATAATTTTACAAGTATTTTTCAAATTGGGGAAAAAAACACTATAACTCATCTTTTTATTTTTGCACATGGGGAGAGGGGGGACTTGATGGGGTCATTGAAAAATAAATAAGATAGCACACATAATCAACCTAAGAAATTTTTTCCCTTGTGGAGTTATAGAAAATTTAGGTTACACAAGGAAATTTTTTATTCAAAAAGTGATTTTTCTTAAGACATAAGGGGTACTTTTATATCTCAAAATTTAGGTAAGGGGAATTAAATTACCCCTTGAATGCACATGCTATATGGAGTTTTAATATTATGGCTATTCTCCCATTTTGTAGTGTATTTTATTCCTCTTGGAATTGAAATATCTGGATTAAAATTTATCATTCCTTTATTTTCAAGGGACAAATATCATACATTTTAGTTATAATGCTATACACTTTAGTTATGATCCCATGAATACACTTTAGTTATGATCCCATGATTTTTTCTTTTTTCACTACTAGTAAATCCTACATCCAGGTTACTTTCAAGCATCAGGGAGTTTGGGAAAATCCCATTACATTAGGAATTTTCTTTTTAATCTACTTTTGGGTGTATCTTGAGCATTCCAATTCTAAATTTGTAGGATAATGTGGATTTAGAACCTACTCTTCAAGAGGGTTCCAATGATATGTCACATGAGGGGGTTTTGACAAAATCCTAAAAGTGCCCCCCATTTTTTGATCTTGCAAAATAGGAATTGGGATTTTCCCAAATTCTCTAATATGGTCTAGTCTTGTTTTTGATTGGTTGGGAAAACCTTTTTTGGGGGGAGATGGTTCGAGACCGGGGGTAGCATCATGTTCTTTCAACAATTAGGATTTATAATATTTCTGCCCTTTTTTATAATCGCTTTAATAGATCGGAGAAAAAAATATTTAAATTGCAGCTTATTAACTTTTTTCTTCTATGAACTTTAAAATCATGCTTTTGTGTATATTGCTAATGTGTTTCAAATAAAGCATTCTTTTGAATCTCTGTTAGTTTATGATTCAATTGTCTATTTATCATAACTTTAATGGTGCTTCTTAAAAAAATCCTTGGGAAAAATGAGAAGTTTTTGAAAGTACAACTTGTCCCATTTTGCTCAATAAAAAAACAAAGTGTCACTGTAATCATCACTATAACTATTGGTACCTGATGCTTATAATGATAAGTTAGTATTGATGATTACTACTATGAATTTAAAATTGAGTGGAGTTATTTTTTTTCTTTGTTTTTTTTACTAGCCATAGGTCGAAGGTCCTCTCGTATTTATTGTTTTTCACTGCACGAAGCGCTCGCCCATAGGCATTTTTTAGTCCACCCATAGGCAAGGCTACCAAGGAAGCACTTATTAGTGCAGTTAATTTGAACACAAGACCTCCTGGTTCTAGATAAATACCTTCACCCCTTGAGCTATCACCTCATTGGTGGGAAAAAAATTGTTTTAAGTGTATTACCACTACAATAAGGGTATATAATAGTTTAAGGATCTGTTGTTGTAGTGTCTTAGGCATAAAAATAGTATAAGGGTCTCTTCTAGTGTCTTAGGTATAAAAATAGTATAAAATATAGATTGAATATCAAAATAACTATTAAAAATACTAAATAAATTTTATCAATTTAAAGGGGAAATATGTATTTGTTGACGTTACATAAGGTTTGGATGCATGTGTTAACTACTAGTCTTGTAATTGAGATAGAAAATTGGCTTCATCCATAAAAGGTTCAATATTTATTTGCAACTGTTTTAAAAATTCTAAAATTCCAAAATAAAAGTTTCACTTAACCACTTGATTTTTTAAATTTAGCATGTATTTGTATAATCAAAGTTTTGGAAAAATCTCAAAATTTAGAAAATAGCATAAAGCATTAATTTTGTTGAGGAGAAATATTAAAAACGTATGTATCGGTTGATAGATGATACATGATGCCAATGGCTTTACATATTGTGTTCTTTGTGTGCTTGATTTTTTTTAAATGTAAAACTTAAAAAATTAGTACACTATTATTAAAAACACCTAAATACCCAATATGTACAAAACTATGTTTTGTACATTTTTTAAATTTTATAAAGGCCACAATAACAAGTTATTCTAATAAGACTAATGTTATTCAATATATACCCATAATAATTTTAGATGAATAAACACCCTACTATTTTTGTAAGCCCCCTCTGTACTTGAATTTAGAAGAAACCACCAGGGGTTGTACCCCCATGCTCACCCTCATTATGATCCCATCCACCATTTATGAAATATTGAGAGACAAAGGCACAAGAAAAATGAAACACTTAAAAATCCCCATTGTGATCCCATATACCCTCACTGTGATCCCATATACCCTCACTGTGATCCTATCCACTATTTATGAAATATTAAGAGATAGGAGCCAAAAAAATATGAAACACTTAGAGATCCTTGTTTAATAACTATAAACACCAACCAAACTTATAACATCTCCCTTTCATTATTTACTTGGACTCCATGACCAAAATGATTACACTTACAAGACTTGTATACTATATAATTAACGTTACAAGGAGATAGGTGGCATGACATCTAGTAAAGCTATGTGTTATGGCCAAGTTTTTTATGGGTAAACACAAAACCAAATTAGCCACATGACATGCAAGTGCGCGCGCATGCACACACACACACACACACACACATATATATATATATATCTCTCTCTCTCTCTCTCTCTCTCTCTAAAAATGGACACCCAAGTGGCCTAGAAAGAGGGGGGAATAAAAAAGCCTTTAATCATTTATGGCTATAACATTCCTTATATCACTATTTTCTTAAGCCTCACTTTTTAGAAGTGTGGTTTGGCCTTGGGGTCTAGGCTTATTTGTTCTACTCCAATGGAGTTTGAGATTGAAGCCCCCTTTTAATTTCTCTTTAAAATTGAGGGTGTGTTTTGGAATTTCCCTTCAAGTGATATAGCCCATGAGGTACACACATGACTTAGCACTCCATTGAAGTGTGTAATAAGAAATCTTAATGGAAAAACATGCTTGAGCAGCGTCAAGGGAATGACACATTTTAAGTAATTGACTACATAAAAAAGAAAGCGAAATTTTTCACAAACTGTAAATTTAAGGGGTGTAGAGGTTTTCTGATAGAAAAAAAAAATCAAACAATTTTTCATGTTTGGGTCTAAGAATTAAGCATAGGGGTAACTCGTGAGTGGCCCAAGAGTAGCCGCTCATGTCTTAAAAAAATGACACTAGTGCCTTGAACCTCAACCCTTTTTATGCATCCTTGACCTTGTACAATTTGTACATCTCTCTAAAATATATATACTTTATTCCATTATATTTATATGTTAAAATTCCTTCTCAATAGTTTGTGAATTCTAAAAGATTTTGAACCAAGGCAAGATTTATGGAGGGATTTTGTTTTCAATGTGAAAAATGGCATTAGGGAAAATGTGGACTCATTTTTGAGCCCTCTAAGAAATGCCAAGTCATCATTCTATTACGAAAAGGGGAATTGTGGATAACTCTATCCATAGTATCTCAAAACTATATCATGTAACATATCATTGGAAAGATCTTGATCTTGATGAGAGGATTCTAACGCACCAACCTCCGACAAATTTGGAGTTTTTATGCTCAAGTTATGGCCTCCCCACCAAAAAGTAACCTCAAAAGTTATGGCCACCCCACCAAAAAGTAACCTCAAAAGTTCCGTTACGGAAGCCTCACCCTCATTGGTCCTTATGGAATATTCCCTAGAATCTCAAAGAGCTTAAAAGGCCCAAAAGTGAGTCCAAATTTTTCCTAATGTTTTTTACTAAAAGACGTGGAAGTATTCATTGAGTTTTTTTAATTTATGTGAATATTTTGAGATCTTATTTTTTGTAAAGATTAGCTTTTGTTAACACTAGTGATAAGACTCAAGGTCATGTCTAACATTGATGATATGAATGGTGCACAGTTGGATGCATGTTTGGGTTGGAGCTAATACCAAAAAGCGCTAGTTTTGATCATTTTATACTAGTTTTATCATTGTTTAATTGGGTTCTTTTCTAGGAGGAGGCCAAACATGCATGCCATTGATATTTAAAGCTCAATTAGTAAACATATTAAAACACTGAAGTTACTCGCTCATGATTATTTTTGCTATCTGAGTGAGTGCATGGCTTTAATGAGGGGTAGGATCTAGCTATAAGAACCACTATAAAGTAGTGTACAAAAACATGGAGGTTTAGTGTATCTCCAATACTTAATTTTGATGTATTCAAAATTTTTTTTTGGGCATTGTGGGGGTTTTACCATTGATTAAATAACAATGACCTCTTACTTTTAGAGACGAATGTTTTTTACCATTTGATTGCTACGTGATAATGTTTTTTGACATACTCATACGAAGTCACTGGATGGCTTCATTGAGGGGGATGGGTATCTCTGGTCTGAAAAGGTTGTGCAACTCATGAAGAGGATAGAGGGAGAGGGGTGCTAGGGGGTGTTTTTGTGCATGTGGGGAGGGTTGAGCGAGAGTGCAAATAAGACTTTTCATCCAATTGGTGAAAAATCTGTATCTATCGAAACTATAGGTATTTCTAACTAGTTTTGAATTATTTCAAGGTATTTATAACAAAAACATCCCAAGTTCTAGGGAATTTGAACCCTTTAATGGTTAATTTTGCAAGTATTTTTCAAATGTAAAAAAAAAACACTATACCTCGTGTTTTATTTTTTTTCAGGGGGCGAGGGGTGGTACTCGATGGGGTCATTGAAAAAAAAAAAAGAATGCACTGGCAATCAACCAAAAAATAAATAAAAAAATCCACTGGTAGAGTTTCATCTTTACCTTTGGAAATTATACTATACTCGCACTTATTAATGCTCGTTATTGCGAAGTAGAACCTGATTCCAGACCAGTGGCGTTTGTGGCACTGCATTTTGCAGCCAGGCTGAGCGAGGTCTTGACTCTTTAACCATAGCCTTGTCGTTGGAACTCGGTCCCACTCTCGTAGAAGTAGGCAACGAGAAAGTATGGCTAAGGTAGAGACATCAATGGAGATTTTAAATGAATTGGCAACTTCATGGTGTAAATAATGTAACATGCTTTGTACTATGTGTGAGTGCATGCAAGCACTCACACATGCATGCTTTGTACTATGTGTGAGTGCATAGCATAGTGATGTGCACTATGCTATTGTCACCTAAACTCTTCATTGATTGAGAATTGAATGCAATCATCGGTTTAGTCATAGCATAGTGCACATCACTATAAGACCCCCCTAGCATCACCCCCTTAGCGTGTGTTGGCATATTGCTCAGACGCTTAGCATCACCAATATTAGACGCTTAGCATCACCAATATTTGATGCCTAACGCTAACAAGAATTTGTCCACACTCACAACAAGAGAATGAGAGCATAGTTGGGTCCACAACTCCATGCCAACAAAGGAAACTTGAAATTTCAAGTTTCTTTGATATGGCTATGCGGCTACAGCTGCATGCATAGCCATGCCTATAGCTATGGTGTAGTCTGCAACAAAAAGAAAACGGGGACAAAATGGGAGAGATGTGTCCCCAGTTCTCCCATTATGTCCTTGTTTTTTTACATATAAAAAACATTACAAATACCAAAAAAAAATTACAATTCATATACACATATGAAAACTAATTAAGTTAAATTATCTTAATTCTCATCTTCAAGATCTTCCTCGCCATAATCTTCCTCTCTCCACCACCACCACCACCACCATGTGCACCAACACCTTCTTCAGCATCGTCTTCCTATATTTAATAATAAAACAATGCAAAAAAACAGTGCTAAAGGAAAAACAACGTAGTAATTGAGACTTTAGTGATAATTGAAATTCAAGTTTAAAGCATTGACTACTCACAAAGTCAGTATAGTTCCCTTGAGCTGATCATTGGTGGATATCGATCACTCCCCATTGTTTCAGCCACTCCGAAGTATCGACTTCACTCTATGATGCTTGCGGTACCTATTCTCTCAAGGATTTGGGGTGCGACTTGCTTTCCTTTCCTCCAATAAATTACAACATGCTTAAGATATGAAATCCATGACGTAAAATGAACTAAACTTAGTGATGCATAAGAAAGAAGAAACTTACAAATTGTGTGAGCCAAGTTGCCTTTCCTCCGAAACCATACTTTTGCAATTGACTCACATGCACCGCCTTTTACTGAGATAAATAGATAATTGAATCACAAACTAAAAGAGATTAAAAACAATGCTTTGCTTGAAACACAATAGCAATATACAAAAAAAAAAATAACAAATGCATGGTTTTAAATTCACATGAGCAAAAACGTAATGAGTTTCAATTTTATTAAAATTTTTATGGCCTTTTAAAGCTATTACAAAAAAGCCACAAAGATTACAAAATCCTAGTCAAGATCTTAAATTATTAATGTAAAAGGAGGAAAATGCCATTGGGTCTCTTATATTACAAAATACCACTCTCTTATATATATTACAAAATACCACTCTCTTATATTACAAAATACCACTCTCTTATATATATTACAAAATACCACTCTCTTATATATATTACAAAATACTACACATGGTGGTGATCCATGAAATCAAAAGCCTGATACTAGGCTTGACCAAAGTACAACAAATAGAATACCAAGCTTGACCTAAGTACAACAAATAAATACCCAATGTGGGATTCTCTACATTAGATTCCAATCAATCAATCAATCTTCATCCTTACCTTGGTTTTGCCAAAAGGTAAAAGCATAAGTTCATCTTATCATCCAAACGCCTGCGCTCTATGGAAAAGAGCACAGAGCTCTTATAATGTATAACATCGTATGTAAAAAAGAGCTCTATGCATAAGGTATTATGCATGGAACTCTCCTACATATAAGATGATTAAAGAACTCGAGGTTCTATGGCATGGGATCCATGTACATGATGTCTCTTGTCCAATTGGCCATCGTGATATGCCAAGGTGAAGGGAATTTTATTGTGGACTTGCATGCATGACTTCATGGGTTTAGGCAAGGTTTCCAATAGGCTCATTGGTATCCATGTATCTCGTATTGGCTTTCACTCTACTATAAATTTACTTCCATTGGTCTATGTGATGTATGACTTAGGTTTGAACACTTTGGGGGGATATCATGCCTACCCAATATGTGGGCTGATGACATCAAGACTAGATCATCTCAAGAAGGTGGTTTATGAAAATTTCCACTACTTTCTCCCTTGTTCTCATGCGATTTTTGTTCCTTCTTGGAAAAGTGTTCCACCGCACCCCATGATCATGGACGATTGGCAAATATATTGGAATGGAGTGGATAGCAAGCCACCACCCATGATCAGTTACTCCATCTTCTTTTGTCTCCCCTACTAGCCACAACTAAAGATCCATTATCTCATGGATCCAATGCACATCTTTTAAAATGTTTCCTCCAACATTTAGGATCACTTGATTATTGCACACGATACACTTGGGGTGCGAGAAGACATGAGATCATGCCTAACATATGGTCGGTGTGGTGAGGGAAAATGGGAAGGGGGTCCTACTAAATTCCCCTTGGATCCTTACGAAGGGAGAGGAGAAGAGGGTGAAAGATCAAATTGCATCTTTCCACACACCCATGAGCTTCATGCATTCGTTGATAAAGGTGCCTTCTCAAAGATAAAGAAGTAGGGATCTCCCTAATTATATGGGCTAAAGGCCCATAATTAGGACAAAGTCTTACAAGGATGTTAGAGTATTTTTCTCATCACACCTATGGTTGGTTGCCCTTGTTGTATGGATGGCAATTCAATTAGGACACTCTAGTCTCACCCATGCAAAGAACAGGTAAACTTTCAAACATATCTATATGTGAGCCTTAATATTTAATTTAGTTTCATTCACTTGGGCCTTAAGAAAACACTTTTGATCTTAGAAGGTTGTGTTCCATCTGGATATCAGTGAACCAAGATGGTGGCATGTAGTGCAAGTTACTCCTCATGGAAAGGCCATTTTTCAAGATCTCGATGTCGAAGTGATGGAGGAGGTGGAGGTAACAGATGCACATCATGCAGCCAATGCAAACAAGGAGGTGGTCATGGAGGATGAAAATGAGGAGGAGAATGATGAGGATGACCATGAGAATCATGATCTTAACATCGATAACGTGATCATGGTGGTGATGATTCACATATAAGTGGAATCAACCTTCTTATTGATCTTCGTTCCATGGGTCTTGAGGTGGACAAAGAAACTTGTCAAGACCTAGTAGAGAATGTGATTAGCGTCGTGTAGTTGTGTGTAAATTAGGTGTCTTCTATAAGAGAAATGTGATATTTTTCTCTTTCCTATTTACTATATAGATGGCGAATCCAATGACCTAACATATTTTAGATATTATCAAGTAAAGTACTAGCCATTGTATATCAGAGGTCGATTCTAGTGTGCAATGAGATGCTCAGCCAGATGTGCAGCCACATGCATGACCCCACACATAGTTGGTGGTTGCGTCCATGGCTGTGCAACTGGCCGCATGTGTGGTTGCACACGTTTGGTTACACACATGGCCATGCCTCCTTTTTTTCTTGGATTCTCTCTCGTGCGATTGTGCAGCCATTGCCTCATTCGCTTGTTAGCGACGTTCTGTGGCAAGCCATATGTTTTCACCAAATTTTGCTATCTCTAAGAAAAACGTTGCTAAAATTTGGCACTATGTGCCCATACTGGCTCTCAACATGATTTAAAGAACTATGTTACCCTTTGATATTTACATATTTGTATACAATTTTATGTGGTATTGATTACAATAAACCAAAATGTATCAAGAACTTTACATTAACTTATGATCTTTCAATTATCCTCTCTTTCTATGTGTCTCCCTGTGTGTGTGTGTGTGTGTGTGTGTGTGTGTGTGTGTGTGAGAGAGAGAGAGAGAGAGAGAGAGAGAGAGAGAGAGAGCATATTATAGATATCCATGTAAGTGGGTATAATATGAAGTAAATCATATAATTTTTTGTCAATTGCATTAGTTTAAAAAAAACAAACTTTGAAGATTAGACCACAATGTATTACATACGTATTTTTTAAACCTTCTTGCTAGTATGATGGAGGCTAAAAGTATGTTGTTTCTGATCTTTTAGCAATATATATATATATATACAAGCACTTCTGGTTTTACATATTTCTAATATCCAAAGTAGGAATGGGTGGTGTGATTGCGCTATAAGGTGTGCATACATAATCATTTAGTTTTAGATTATTTATAAATATGTAGACTTCTTCAAGAATAGCTTGCTTCAAAAATAGCTTGTTTTATTGAGTGTGCAAGCCAATCTACTTCAAAAATAAATGTGAGCCTAAAATGATATAAATATGTACATATCTTGTCAAATCAAATATGCACATGTCCCATTGTGAAACTCACCTCCACTATCATTTTTTTCTTAACCAAACATAGCAGCAAGAGTTTCCTTAAACTTTAATCTCTTAGATGGCACCTCATTGGTTGTTGAGATATGAAGCTCAACATGAGTTGACACTCACAAGGCGCCTGCATGACCGTTCAACATTTATATCACTGGCGGGTTTGGTAGCTACTAGCATCGACATATCTTCGCCAGAAGTTCTACAGCTGGACTACATCGACTAGTTCACATCTACCCACTCCTCTTACGTGTTCACATTATGGATCGCTTGTATATACTCTATTATGTTTGTTACTCACTTTATCTTCATTGTAGACCTCTTTTGTTGTCTCTTTTGTTGTGTGAAGAAGAAGAAGAATTTTCAGCCTCTCACCTTGTGTGTTCTCTTCTAGGGTTTGTGTGAGTATGTGTAAGCTTGCAAGAGATCAAGCTCTCTTCTCCCCTACATCTTTTCATGGTATCAGAGCTTGGTTCATGCTAAGGGCTGAGTAGCAAGCAAGAGAAGTACATGAAGTGGTACAAGGGTAAGAGCTTCATCTACTCTTACCTCTTTGTGTTGGCTACTACACCCTTGTCGAGAGCTCTTCGTCACGAAGCACCAACAAACGAACACCGATTGAGGCGCTTTCTTCACGGGAGGAGAGCTACAGGGAAAATATACTATCCCCTTCTAGAAAATGCTTTTTGGGCCGAAAATGCATTTCGGGTGCGTCTGGACCTCCTTGTTTCAGTTCGTAGGCATTCACAACAAGCACTGTGGGTAAGTTTCGATTCTCTGAGGAGAACTCTGTTTTTGGAACTGCAAGAAGGGTGATTGGTTGTGCAGACACTGTGTGTGCTGTAAAGAGGTCTCAAAGTTGCCATTGGGTTTGTGTATGCAAAGTAAGGTCATTGGTTGTGATGATAGTGTGGGTGCAATATAGTACCACTGTAGAGAATACAACAGTTTGTGCAGGTCAAGCAAGAGTGCCGTTGTTGGTAAATTTGTGTTGTAGAAAAGATGTCGAATGATGGAATAAATCAGATTGTTGCAGAGAAACTTGACAAGAAAACTTCCATGCTTGGAGGTTTAGATTGACAAATTTACTGATGGGAAAAGGTTACTGGGACTACATTCAAGGTGAACATGAGGAGGCACCGGAGATACCAGAGATTAATCCAACTGCCAGATATAAAAGAGTTCAAGGATTGAAATCAAGGAGTAGTCATGTATTGGCTTTCTATTAGCATACATGACACTATGATTGGGCATATGCAGGATGCTAAGTCACCTAAGGAGGCATGGGACACCTTGGTGAAGCTGTATGAAACCAACACCAAGGCACAAAAGATTCAGTTGAAGAATGAACTTCATACTGTGGAGAAGAAGAATATGTCCCTGAATGATCGTGCTTTAAAGATCAAGGGCATTGTGGAATCCCTTGCATCAATTGGTGTTTCTATGGATGATGATGATGAGGTGGAAGTCTACATGGTCTCAGGCCACAATACAAGGCGTTAAAGACGTCTATTTAGACTCGGGAGAACATTCCCAACTTCATAGATTTGGTGTCAATGTTGATCATTGAAGAGAAGAACTTGGGTGAATATCAATAGTTTTCACAAAACAAAAACAGTTCAGAGCAACAGGCCTTCTACACAAGTTCAAGAAGAGGTTGTGGACGTGGCCAAGGTGGTGGAGCAAGTAATCAGAATTATGGTCAGCAGCAGCAGCAGCAACAGTCCTAGGATTCACAACAACAACATACAGGTGAAAGAGGCCAGTTTAGAGGCAGGGGGAGTCAATGAGGTCGTGGTAATAACTGGCAAAGGCAGCATAATGATACACGAGGCTTTTTTTACTGTGATAAGCATGGGCATGTGCAGGTAGATTTCTATAAGAAGCAAAGTGATGCGAAATGGAAAAGTACAGCAAAATAACTATGCACCCTCTAGTAGAAATAATGAGGATAATGAGAGGTTGTTTGTTATACAACATATGGTTAATGCTATGTCTGGAAATGATATAGCAGCATGTAAGGATGATGTATGGTATGTTGATTCAGGTGCTTCATACCACATAACAAATCATGGTGAGTGGTTCAAAGAAATGAAGACTCTTGAAAGACCGGGTTTTCTTGAAAGAGAAGATGACACTGCTCATCCCATTGCCTATGTTGGAGATGTACCATTGTCTATATAGGATGGTAAAGTGAAGTACCTTGCAGATGTACTTCATGTTCCAAATATTACAAAGAATCTGGTTTATGTTGGCCAGATGATTGAGTAGGGTTTGCAGGGTTCGGTTTAACCCTAATGGGTGTTATGTAGAAGACTTTTAAGATAAGTGCAGGTTGGTTGTAAAAGGCAACAGAGTGGGAAGAATGTAAATATGCCTAAAGTGCATGCTATAATGTTTGCAAATGGTTCAGGAGTTGTTGCAGATATAGACATTTGGTATAAGAGAATTGGGTATGTAAATGTGCAAAGAATGAAGTCTATGCAGACTAAAGAAATTGTGACAGGGCTGCCTAAGTTTAAAGTCGAAGGTATGCAGAAAGTTTGTGAAGCATGTCAATTTGGAAAGCAACAAAACATGTATTTCCACATCACAAAAATGTGAGCAGGAATGTGCTAGATGTTGTGCATTCATATGTATGGTGTCCTACTGGCTACAAGTACTACTACGTAACATTCATTGATGACCACACGAGGAAAGTGTGGGTGTACTTCATGAAGGAGAAGAGTGAAGTGTTCACTCATTTTCAAAATTTCAAAGTTATGGCTGAAAAACAGACAAGAAAGCATGTGAAGTGCCTCAGGTCAGATGGAGGGGGAGAATACTTCTCTAATGAGTTCTCTGAATTCTTGTTGCGAAAGAATGGCATTCATAGACAATTTACATGTAGATACACTCCGTAGCAAAATGGGGTGGTTGAGCTAAAAAACAGGCACATTGTAGAGATAGCACAAGCATTGATATGGCCAGAGAAGAATATGCCGCATAGCTATTGGGCTAAGGCTATGTCTACAGCAGTTTATATCATGAACATGACTCCTATTGTAGCCATACATGATGTAATGCCACAGGAGAGGTTTACTGGGAGGAAACCTAATTTGTCTCACTTGAAAGTCTTTGGATATATTGCATATGTGCATGTGCCAGATGAGTTACATACCAAGCTGGATTCAAAGGTAGAAAATGTGTATTTATTGGGTATTCCCTCGAGCAAAAGGGATATAGATGTTATAATCCTGCTACACATGAATTGAGGGTAAGTAGGGATGTTTATTTGATGATGAGATGAGTAGCTGGTATACTGCTGAAAAAGATGTTGTTGGGACTGATGTAAGTGAAAATTTGGTTGCACAAAATGCAAGTCAGCAATCACAGTCATTGAGTAGACTAGGAGAGTCCTCATCCAGTGGTCCTATGAAGATCTCTCCGCCTCTGATCTGCGGGGACATCTGCTGCTCTCCATCAACATGGACGTGAATAAGGTAGGGATGAGCTTTCCCAAAGCCCAATTATACGGTACTCATGAGACGATAATGAAGAGCAACAACAGTAGTAGCAGTGTTCTCAGCACGGGCACGCGGCATTACCAGCGTTCCAAGACTCCCCGCCTGCGTTGGACGCCCGAACTCCATCACCTCTTCGTGCAGGTGGTGGAGCTCTTGGGCGGAGAACAGAGTGAGTTGCTTAAGTGTGTCGATCATGGAGATTGATTAAGTTGCAATGGACTCAAATCTAGCACAGGGGATGGGTAAATATAAGAGTTTCGAAGTAAATTTTTGAGGTTTCGAGGGGCAACACCGAAGCTTGTGCTAAAGCTCATGAACGTGGAGGGTCTAACGATCTCGCATATAAAGAGTCACCTGCAGGTGCTCATCCTTTAGTCTTACCTGTTCACCTCACCCAATAAATTCATCGCCATTAATTATCTATGTTCCTGAGACTAGAATCGACTCTTCAATAAACCGGAAATGGTCTGATTTGCTTGTTTCGCAGACGTACAGAAGCGTGAAATACGACGAGATCAGCACCAGCGCCCGTCAAGGTAGTATATATTATGTGTTCATATAATTAAGTCAACATGTGCAATCAGCATTACGGATATCCTTTGCATATTGCATTAAGAAGGCTAACCTTTGTGTAAGCATTGAGGCTGACCTTTGTATTGGCATTAACGCTAAACTTTAATGTGTTTGTGCAGTGAATGAGCAGCAAGATCGAGAGCCCAGCGATCAAGGAGGAATGCTAGAATATCTGAGCTCCAGGCGTTGTGCATGGCGAGCTGCGTTTGATCAGCAAGTGGGCTATTATTTTCCCGGAATAATGCATGGAGATTGCAACAAATTGTGCAATACAAGTCCATACATAAGCTCAGTTGCTTCAAAGTGGAAGCAACTCATGCGCCCAGCTTACGATGTAGCCAGAAAGCCGACTATGGCCGCAAGCAGCGTCCTACAGCGTAACGGCGAAGCCAAGCTTGCCCATTCACAGTCCAGTATAGAGTCTCCCAGTAGGAGCCGGTCACCAGCTCCTTGCATTACATTAATGTTTCGGACACATGCCTACATCGTGAAGAACATACAGCTAGTGTCCTGAGCTGCATGGCCGGGTCTCTGAATACATCATCCTGCAGGACCACCCCATCTCAAACCCATACCACCACCTTGGATATCGACTCTGAAGGGAACCAAGCTACCTACACCTATTTTAACTTCATTACCGCACCACAGGTACATCATTAACGGCTACTATATTAACACTTTATAAACTAAAATTTGTAACGTAGACTAAGCCATCCTGTAGTTTCGCTAGCGGATCATTTCATCTTATGTTCCACCACAACCATGATATGGCAGGAAGCACACTTGGACTCCCACCGGAGCAGTCAGTGAGTTCGTGCTCTTATAATAAATCGGATCACCAAGGTTGCGACGATCCACTCGAAGAAGCCATGGAAAGAACGCATGAGCGTTTGCGTATGGATGAAAAAGTAGATAACAACCTGAGGCTATCGTTGCACCCCCTTGGTTTGACAGACCGTCCCCTTCCAGTTTCCTTGGAACTCACCATGTCCATTGGTGCTACATAGCGCCTGTCCTAAAGATTAAGGATTAAAAATCCCACTATTGGCTGTGTGGTGGCCTCCTGCTAGTAATTTGAACTAGTCTAGCTTACATGTCCGTTTCTGCACTCTTCTGTGTGACCTACAGACACTTGAAGCAGCACTTTTTGTGTGATTTAGGGCCAATTTCCACGCAAGCTCGCTTTTTGCACCGGTTTCTACAGATGATGGGGGCAACTTATCCACTCTATGTATATTGATGGCAGTATGTAATGCAACATGCAAATTGCTATTGAGAAGAGCCCTAATAATAGCATCTAACACACTCAAAACATTTTCTTTTAGAGTATTATTTTTATCCTTGTCAACAAAAAACTTATAAAATTGAGGCATATCTGCATCAAGCTCAAAACCCATTTCACCTACAGAGGCTCCAATTTTAAATTCTTAGAGCTTAGAGAAAGGGGCTTCAGTGCAATCGAAAGCCTAGCCAGATCAAAATAATCACAGCCTGTAGATAATTTAAGCTCAAAAAATCTCTCATTAGAGACCATGCATAGTTTTTATCTTGGGCTGGAGGCATACACAATAATATTCCTGCTCATTGTATCCTTCACAGTCGCAAGAAATAGTGGGAGAAAAATGGCACAAAACATACTCAAAGAAGCTCTACCTAGATTTTCAAACTAGGCTGATTCTCTCCTTGTAGTACCACTAATAGCAATTAATGGTTTTTATTAAAATATCCATTCTATTTACAAACAATTGATTACAGAAAATCTCTAAATATTCTTTAATTTATGAACACGTAGTGGTGCCATCAAAGCAGTTACCGGTAATGATCATGAAGTCTTTGAAGATACCATTTTTTCTCATTAAATTCTAAAGAGAGTAGAGTCAGTAGCCACTAGTTGGCCACCAAGCACATTTTAAACCTATAGCTTTAAAAATGTCTAGAGTGGAGAATATGATTGGGATCTCGAGGGTCACCATTTAAGTAATACACATGGTGAAGGATTAGGTCTTTGTGATGTTGGCTGTAAAAGGACTTCTTTAAGTATTAATGTGTTGATGACATTGAGATTCTAAAATCTCTTAGTTTGTATATATGGTTTGCGAGAAAGATATTGAGAGAGTATTGAAAAATAAATATCATTTTTTAGCTTTAATAAACTTCTTTACGTATTGAAGTGGTGATGTCTTTTAGATTTTAAAGTCTTTTTGATTGAAGTCACCAATCATATTCATGATGCTTTCCTTTCAAAGGAAGGTTATTTTTTACAAGAAGAAAGAGTGCATGAATTTACCTATTAAACTACTTAAGGAAGGGCATGTTTTTTGCTAAAGGATGATTATAAATATTGCAATCAAGGAAGGTCTAAGGAAAGAAAGGCACACACCAACCTAAATATTTGGGACATTGTAAACAACCAAAGGGTAGGTCTAAAGACCAACTAAAAATTATGGATGTCCAAGGTCTAAAGAAAGAAGGGCACATAACTAGTTTTGCATTATGGATATTGTGAACAACCAAAGGGTAGGTATATAGAAAAAAATAAGGGTAGGGAGATAAAGATAGGGAGAGAGGGGAGTGCTCTGCTCGACAAGGGTAGGTTGGACGAAGTCATGGGAGGAAGTGAAGATGGACCAAGACATGCGACTCCGAAAGCCACCAACGCCTAGGTGAGTCCTTTTTATTGCTTTTCTTCTTCAACCTTGTCTTCTTTCTCATCTTCGAAGAGGAGAAAAAACCCCAAAAATAGGCTGCATCGGCACAGCCTATTTTTAGGCTTTTTTATTATTGTTTGTATAGCTTCCATCACTGTCTTATTTGTGCTTTCTTTCAAGCTCTTATTAGTGCTACAAGTTGCGCTTTTTTTTGTGTGTTTTTATTGCTTCAAATGCTTGAACACTATTGCAGACAAAATAGGTAATATTTCTTGAAAACGAGAAACATTTGGCATCTTTCAAAGATTCCATAAAAAAAGTTCAGTTTTTAACCTCTTTTTAAAAAGTGGTCTACACATGCGTACAACACTGCCAAAAAACTATAATATTTTGGGCACTTTACATGTTTCTTACAAAAATTGACATGAAAAAAAAGACTTCGTTTTGCTTACTTTTTGAGATTATAATTAAAAATCTAACAATAAGTTTTCAAAAGACATGCCAAAATAGAGACAATGTTTATTATTTCCATCTTCAATCCATTAAAAAAATGATACACTATAAAAGAAGCCATTTTCTAAACATATAGCTTATGGCATAGGTATGGTTCCTCATAATCATTGCTACACCATCACTAGTCGATGTGCCTTTCCCTGAGAAGGTAGACAAGGCATCATCCTCTTGTTCACTATCCACAAATACATTTTTTTTCTTCTATGTGTACACTTGAAGCTTAGACTCCTTGGGTCATCTTCCATGTTAGCATGATTGAGGATGTGCTACAAAGTGCAACTATAAAAAACTATTTGTATAATTATATTACAAAAGCGTTATCTTGATACAATTATTATCTTAATTGTAAAACCCTATTTTGGCTCTTGACGATGAGAGTAGTATTAAAACCCATTTTCAATCTCTTGAGTATCACAATTCCTTAATTGATAATATATACTTTTTTAAAAAGAGTTCGTTACGTACATATGAATTTTAAAATATCATGAATAAACTATTTAAAAGTTGTCTAATTTTGAAAAATAATTCCACACTCGTTTTTAAAGAAGATGTGTCCTTGAGTGATAAAAAAGGATTAAATAGTAATTTTAGTTATTAAATGAGTTTAGAAAGTATGAAAAATGTCTCTTTAAGAAACAAAAGTTTTTACATTCCAAAAAGCGCAATAAGGGTTGAGCAACAAAACCAGCCTAAGAACAATCGCAAACAACAACAAAACTCTGAGAAAAGGTTCAAGGGAGCCATGGCATCATTAGCCAAAAATTTTCCACAGGAGAGAAAGGGGAAGATGCAGATCTATATGTAAGTAGGTTTAAGCGATACTAGAAATTTGCTAGACCTCAGTATGTGGAAGAACCAGAGCTGAGTGAAATTCGCAGAGATGCTTTCATGAACACATTCAAAGACGAAACCACAAAATGGGTATCAAGATACCAAGACAACCATTTCTAGACTTATGAAGAGGTTATGACTGCGTTTCTAGGGAGATTCTACAAAACAAAGTCTGTAACTCAACTTTGTGATCAAATGAGAGAACTTCAATAATAAGACATGGATGTAGAAGCCCCTATGCAACAAAATCAATGAGCTTGAGGTAGAGAGTGGCAGACCAAACCCGAACCACAATGCAAATAGTTATAGATTGGTTTATCCAAGGGCTTAAGTTGGATATTTATGCAGCAATCCAGCACAAAGCAAGAAGAATCTGAAGAGGAGTTCGAGGAGCTAGTCGAGATGGCCAAAATGGCAGAAGAAAGAAGCCAATAAATAATACGAAAGAGGAACCCTAGGAAAAGTGTCACAACCAAGGAGGATGATTCAAGTGACACCTCACAGGACACTCCAGTGGCAATGAAGAAAAGGAAGGACAAAAAGAAGAAAACTACAAAGGCCGCAAAATGAGCTCTGAAGAACTTGTGCTACAGGTAAAGCAGTTGATGATGCAAGAGATGAAAAAGAGAAAAAGCTTAGAATTTCACAAAAATGTGTTCTGCTCTCAATGAAAACAGGAAGGCCACCAAGGAGGAATGCATAGTGCCACCAACATTTACCATTTGTAACATGCACAATCATAGTACATGGAACTGCAGGTAAAACATGAAAAATAGAGATCCGATGGTGAACAACATGGAAGGAGTGGAAAGAAGACCCCCAAGAATGGGAAGATGTGGGAGCAAAGACTATGAAAATTACTCGGGAAGAAGAAGCCAAGGACATGCCGATGGTTCTACAACCTTTACATGCTACTATTGTCAACAGCCTGGGTACACCAAGGCGGAATGTGCCATGAAGAAAAAACATGATGAAGAAAGACAGGCAGAATTAATGCAACTTAAAGAAAATCTGCCAAGTGCCAACATGATGCAAACGGATGACATAGAGATAAAGGTTTAAGATATCTTGGCAGTTATAAGGGCTAAAGCAAATGAATCTAGTGTAGTAATACCACCGCTAGATAATTAGGACTCACCCAAATCCTGCAAGAAGGTAGCTCCAGACTCTGGGAACAATAAGAGAAGGCGATGATTCAAACCACTAAGGAAATAGAAATAAGGAAAGGCAAGTAGAAGGAGGATGGCTCATGAAAAGTCATCGTAGATCGCCTGAAAGCAAGTGAAAATCCACACAAAATGCACGCAGAGCACTATTGGATAGAACAATTTTGCTGAGACAAGTGTTAGACTTATGTCCAAGATTCAAGGCTAAGATCTTGATGGGTGGGCATTGAAGGACTAAGCAAGAAGTTGAAGCACTTAGAAGAAGTAGAAAACCTAGAATGCAAACTGAGGAACCCCCAGCATCTAGAGATGATGAAGTGGCCAAAGTCACAATCCAACTGAACAACATGCTCATCAATGATGCAGTATCCAAAGTAAACGTCATTAGGAAACTACAGTGGGAGTGGGTCTCAAATGGGAGCCCATTCCATTCAACATAAGAATGACAAATAATAGAATGGTGGTTCCTAAAGGAATTATCAAGAATTTGCAAATGAAAATCAAACAAGTAGACTTCAAAGTCAACTTGGTGGTCATAACCACTAAAAACCACACCGGTTCTTACCAAGTGTTATTAGGAAGGCCCTGGTTGAGACATGGCAGCCCATGTTGATCTTTCCAATGTAAGGGGATATTCAGTAACACCTACTCAAAGACCAGTTCATGCGAAGACATTAAATATACCAAGATTCAGGCTTTGATGATGATAAAGAGAAGAAAGAATACTCCGCGAACATCCTAACCTGGTGCCCTTGTACATGTTACATGTCGATGAAGTGATTAGGAGAACAAAACTGAGCAAAACCATACAGGAGAAAGCCTCAGAAGAGATTTAATGAGCCCGAAATCTAGAGTGAGAGGAAGAAATTCAAGAGGTCCGTGATTGGGTGCAAAATCAAAAAGACAACCAGAAGGAAAATTCTGCAAAAAGACAACCAAAAAGACAACCAGAAGGAAAATTCTGCAAAAAGTAAGCTTGAAAAACTACAAGAGGTAAATCTATGAGATGAAAAAGAAGAAAATCCTTTGAAGATTAGCCTAGAAATGGAAGAAGAATTCAAGAAAAATTGGTGTCCCTACTGAAAGAATACCAAGATGTCTTTGCTTGGTCATATGAGGACATGGAGGTCATTGACCCTAAATGCTTTCAGCATAGCATTAACTTAAGAGAAGGAGCCATACCAGTTAGGCAGTAGAGGTACAGAAGGAACCATAACTATGCCAAATGATATCAATATTCATTACTCTCAACAAAAAGGTAAAACAATATCCATTTGGTGTATAAATCTTGCAACCGCATGGCTTCAAGTGCTTCAAGTATGTGTCTTCAAGTTATCAAAGATGATGTGTATCTCAAAGAGATTTTGGTGTTTAGAAACATCGTTTTGAAGCTTCAGTGAGACAACCACTTCAAATCACAAAAATAATAAATTTCCATTAATAAAAAATATATATTCAACACTTTTCAATATACACAACAACATATTGATTTGGTGTATAAATCTTGCGACCGCATGGCCTCAAGTGCTTCAAGTATGTCTTCAAGTCATCAAAGATGATGTGTATCTCAAAGGGATTTTGGTGTTCAAAAACACCGTTTTGAAGCTTCAGTGACAACCACTTCAAAACACCAACAATAGTAAATTTCCATTAGTAAAAAATATATGTTCAACACTATTCATTATACGCAACAACATATTCATTTGGTGTATAACTCTTACGACGACATGGCCTCAAGTGCTTCAAGTTATCAAAGATGATATGTATCTCAAAGCAATTTCGGTGTTTAGAAACACCGTTTTGAAGCTTGAGTGACAACCACATCAAATCACCAACAACAATAAATCTCCATTAATCACAAATATATATTCAACACTTTTCATTACACTGAATAACATGTTATAATCATTATTAATTTAATGTAAAACCGTTGTGACCATTTGACCTACTTTAATTATTTGTCTCAAATAAATTTAATCTTAACAACATGAACATCACTTATTAAAAGTCTAATAATTTAATATACGATACTTATGTCCACTTGAGCCAAGGTACTTCAATTCAGTGTTCTCAATTAATCAAAATAAAGATTACACATATTACATCACCATGGTGCAACTCTATTTTCCAAGTAAGTATTTCATCCAATCCCACAAACCAATGAAAGAATATTGTCTATCCTACAAAATAAATTAAACCATGTATAAAATAATCAACCATTTCCTTAGGGCTTATGACCGGGTGTCCATAGGGCTAGTCTACTCATGCAAGTGTCCTTTAGTTGTCATTGTGGCATGAGGCCAAGGAGGCCTATGTCTATCTAGCCATAGGGGTCTCATCCTTTATTAGCAAATTGAGACACTAATCAAGCTTTTCCATCAAAATATCAATACAAACCAATCAAATAATTTTTCTTATCCTACAAACCAATTTAATATTAATAACATTGATAGCCACAATTTTGGAATTAGGGATTCAAGATATATATCACATAATTTAAGCCATTCAATTATATCAAATTATTACATGAGAATCTAGAGCCACTGAGTTATTAGAGAGAAAGCAATTGAAAATAGTTAAATCTTGAGAAAATGATGGAGTTGATGGGTAAAGAGTTAATCAAGTAGTTGGCCTTATACAGGATTTTAGAGCTATTCATGGATTTGCAATAAAGTAATATATCCCTGTATCCTCTCTAGAGTGAGTTTCTAGTTGAGATTGTATTGCCTCCGAAGTTGTTTTAGATAGCTCTTTGCTTCATGAGGCTTGATCACTAAGCCTTTGAGTCCCAATTTCTCTGCAACAAGCATTATGGCTTCTACTCCGTTCATGGTTGATATAGATGGAGCACTCCTTAACAACCTTATTTTATCATGGTCTGATACTATATTTTCCTTGTGGCCTTGACTTTGAGTAGAGTAGCCACTTGTACTGCTAGAAGTAGTACCCACGGCTCCACTAAGACCTCGCACATGTTTCGGTAGCTTTTTGTTTTGTATTGTATATCTGACCAACGTTTATTTTCCTCCTCCCACTTTTCCACAATCTTCTGAACGTGATTGTATAGTTCATGACCTTTGACTATTGGTGTTTTTCCATAAGGATAAGAGTGTATCGATGTACGAACGTCAAAAAACATGAGGAAGTGCAACCAAGTATGGTAGTAGCTCTCCCATGAGAACATTGTCTTCCTCATCCACATTGAATGAAGGAGGAAAGATACAAATAGGTGCAGGGTTAACACATCCCTTCAATGGTGCATCATCAACAAGTAGCATTCTTCTACAAAGATATCTGATGCATAAGGTAATGGTTAAAAAAATGCTTCTGCACGTAGATTATCTGGATGACATATTTTTGTTGTCGCACGTCTAGCATGATCTTGTCCCCAAACCATAAAGAATGGAGGCTTCCCACCTGCCTCTTTTTCCAAAACGTTTATGATATCTACCACAGAATTATCATTTGCAGATGACCATATTCCCAAATTGAAGCTATCCAATAATATCTTTAAGAATTCCAAACATCTTGATTGTTGTAGAACAAGATACTCATGGCCGCACTTCAAGCTTCGTAGTTTTTTTTATTTTTGTCAACAATGCCTCACAAGTAATCCACACAAGTTAAATATAATTGTTACATTGGCCTATTAGTAGAACATGTGTCTGGTTCAACATGCACTATGCTTGCCACAACAAATCATCTGAGGGTGTTTTCATCACTTGTTTCTCTTATGACTCTCCACACATTCTAGATGTTTCATCATCTTCTATTTCCGTTGGCATATTGACCACGGCATCCCCTATCCTCTCCATTAGCTGACTTTCATTTCTATGCAACTCTGTGTCATTGATTTTCAATGGCAAATTGACTAGCACATGATCATTAGACACTTTATCTACTAGGTTTTGTTGATTTGTATTATTTTCAAGATCCATTTGTTGGACGACATCATTGTTATCATCCTGTTTGGAAACCGGGTTAAGCCTCATAATGGACATGCTAGACAAATCATCCTCTATTATTAAATGAGGCATATCACTAGGTCGAACTTCTCTCTCACCTTCTTCTACTCAAACTTCTTCGAGCTTTGTATTGTTGAGATCACTCGCCTCATTTTCCTTTAGCTCATTTTGGGCTACCACCATTTCATTATTAACTAGACAATGCCCTAGCTGACTACCCATCATTTGATCACTTGCACTAATGATAGATTTGCTTTTGAGTGAATTTTATTCTTTATTGGCATCTCTTTCATCTTCAAATGCTTCCACCTCTTGCAGATGATAGCGGCATAAGGTCTCTTGTTGAAACACACCCTTCTAGATTGTGAAAAAGGCCTTTCTTTGGCAAGAGGGTGTGAGCTTCATAGTTAGCCATATGGTCCTAACAATGCATGGTGTTTGAACAATGCGCATAGTCTCTCAACAATACCTGGTGCAGCTAAGAGAGGTCATTTGTGTCTTCTCAGGAATATCACCATATCCCTAGATACTAGAAATTTTAAAAGAGTCTATTTCGGGGAAGTCATTGTCTGAAGATAAATCTATGTGAAAATTTCAAAATCTCCTCAATGATAAATACATTCCCAAAATATAATTTTAATCACAACAAGATAATTAAAAAATATACATAGAAAACTGACATCAAAGAGTAATCATAATCTTTCTAACATTCTTGTTAATTGTACAATGTCACTGTAATTCATAGTTGGCAAACAACTCCTCCCCAGTTCGAATGTCACATAAGGTTTCAACAATTACATAGCCATACTCGGCTGAATCCACATTTGGGTCTTGTGTATACCAAGGTGATAAATCTGCGACAAGTGTAAAACATATATTTGGGCTTATTTTCATGCCTCGATAACTATTTATATAACTCACTAGATTTCCATCTTGTACATCACCAAGAATATATACGAGATCTTCCTCACAATCCACTTTTGGGTCCTCTAAGAATGAGTACTTTGAAGCCCATGGATAAAGATTGCACAAGTCCTTCCAAATATTAAAAGAATATTTATGTCCTCCATAGTGGAGAATAATTGCACTGCTTGCAAGAGGTGTGTGCACAAATAGCCCAAGACCTGCTCCTTGTATTGTTGAGCGATGGACCATAAATGCTACTCTATTGATCTCAAGCATCTCATCAATTGGAATTGGGAAGATGGGTGTTCCTAGGGGATCATGCTTTCTCACATATTGTGCAACATAAGAGTCTAATGAACTTCTTTTACTGTCTAAGTCTATAATAAAAAATATAAGTATAATCATCCTTTCTCACATATTGTGCAGCAACATAAGAGTTTGTTAATCCAATTCTAGGATTAATAAGAGCTATCGCCATTATCTTACATCAAGGAGTCACGGTAGATACACCAAAGGGTCATACAGTCAAGATATCAAAGCAATAGTGTCCAAAGGTACAACTTGGACGGGCGCCCGTAATGGTGTGACGCAGTATTTATGGCAATTCCTGCTTCAAGAATGTGTGGTAGCAAGTTAGGATGAAGTCCTAAGTGATGTACTTCATGGATATATTGTGAGAGTAGTCATTGTAATAGCATTAGGCCTCTTAAGAGCCTAAAGTGCCTGGCCGGCCATAGTTTAAGTGAGTGTGAACACTTATGACCATGTATATAAGTGAATTTCTCTCATAATACAATATACTCTCCCATTGTGCAATTGAGTCTTGCTCTTGCTAATCCTCTTGCTAATATCTCTCCCTAATGCATGCTAGTGAGTGTGTGTGAAGAAAGTGAGGTGAGAGGAGGGACGAGGACCCGTAATGTAACGCGACGGTGTGACAACACTCGCAGGAGACACGGTGGAATTGCTTCTCAAGGAGTTGTAAAGCTTGGAGACCTTGAGGGTTACGAGCTCGGCCATTGCAAAGATCCTCACGACATATGCAGTTCACCAGGTACGCTCTTTTTGGATGTGCTTCAAGAGGGGTAGGGTGAGCCTTAACATTTTTGGCGCCGCTGTCGGGGAGCCATCCCTTGGCTTTTTCCATTATTTTGTCTCTAATCTATGCATAACCCATTGCCCATTATCTTGATTAGTGGTTTTCCATGAAAAAGATGTGGATTTGTGTGAGATTTGGTGTAGAATAGCTCTCTTTTTTATTTTGAAAAGAATGCTTTTTGCTTAATTTTTAGATTAATTTGTTATTTTTGTTGTTGTTTTTGTGGTTTTACATGTTCTTAGGGCTTGCACATAGTTTGTATTAGGCTTATTTTGCATCCATTGCATCAAACAATGCAATAGAATGCATTTCTTAGTGAATGTTAGCTCTCTTTAGTTTAAACATAGATCTAAGATCATTAATTTTAGTTTAATTGTGAGTTTTTTGTTGAAATTATTTGGATTAGAGTGTTAGCAAGCATTAGGAGTAGCTTAATCTCTCAAAAATTTCTTAAAACCATCAAAAAACTCTTGAATTTGACTAATTTCTCTTAATGGACTGGTTTTTGTGATTAAGAGTGATTAATCTTGTTCAAAGAGGCTAAAAATTTAGAAAATGTGTTAATTGGGGTCTAAATTGATCATTTGAGTAGTCAAAATTAGAGTTTTTGAGTGTTTTGAGAGCATCTAGATGCATCAAAACACCTAATCACATCAACTTTTTGATCAATTAGAGAAATTTGACTCTCTTTGATTAATTTTACATTAAAAAGGAGACTATAATTAAGAGTCTAATTAATCTCCTAATTTAGATTAATTTATACAACTATTGATGCACATAGATTAGTTTTTCCTTGCTCTATCCAATGATGTGCTCAATTGTGTGAACTAATTAGGGATTAGTGGTTAATTAGAGTCCTTGATTAGTGTAAAAGAGAGAAAGATTAGTGAAAGGATTAATCATTAATCACTTTTTTACATAACTCATTAAGGCTAATGAGCATTCAACGAGAAGATGCTCACATGAGTTGTCAATTTGTCCATTTTGGGGGTCATTTATGAAGGGTGTAAGGTGTGTCATTAAAGGGTTGACTTTTTTTATTCCACTTACCTTTTTTGGGAAAATGCCCATATCTCTTTCATTCTAAATTCAACAAAATATTCTCCCAAAAAAGAAAAAATTCGTATTTTCCACTAGACTTTAAAAAAAATCAAAATTTAATTTCACGTGAAGTTCGGTTCACGCATGAAGAGTGTTTCACGACGTGAAACATAAGTTCACGTGACAAAAAAAAAAATCAAACAGAAAATCTTGTGAACGAAAATCTCACGTGAACGAAAAAATCACGTGAACAGAAATCTCACGTGAAAAAAATGACATGAACGAAAATCTGACGTAAAATAAAAAATAAAAAATAAAAAATAAATTCAAAATTTAATTTCACGTGAAGTTCGGTTCACGCGTGAAGAGTGTTTCACGGCGTGAAATAGAAGTTCACGCGGTGCCAAAAAATAAATAAATAATCATAATTTAATTTCACGTAAAATCCGGTTCACACGTGAAGAGTGTTTCACGACGTGAAACAGAAGTTCATGCAGCGCCAAAAAAATAAAAAATAAAAAAAATTAAATTTAAATCCCATGTGAAGTCCGGTTCACACATGAAGTTTTTCACAGCGTGAAAGAGAAGTTCATGCGTCAAAAAAAGTAAAAAAAATAAAATTTAATTTCACGTGAAGTCCGACTCACGCTTGAAGAGTGTTTCACGGTGTGAAACAAAAGTTCACGAACAAAAGTTCACGCGGAGCCAAAAAAAAAATTTAAATTTAATTTCATGTGAAGTCCGATTCACGCGTGAAGAGTGTTTCACAGTGTGAAACAAAAGTTCACGCGGGCACCTAAAAAAAATCAAAATTTAATTTCACGTGAAGTTTGGTTCACGCGATGAAGAGTGTTTCACAGCGTGAAACAAAAGTTCACGCGGTGCCAAAAATAAAAAATTAAAAAAAATCAAAATTTAATCACGTGAAGTCCGGTTCACGCGTGAAGAGTGTTTCACGGCATGAAACAAAAGTTCACGTGGCACCCTTTAAAAAAAGAAAAAGAAACCAATGAAAAAAACATTGAAGTTCCAGGCTACTTTAGATACACTACTCAAACAATTGATGGAGATATGGAATTTACATTTCATGTCACTCTAGATTCCCTTGAGTATGATGTCATCATTCGTGGACCTTGGATAAGTGAATCGTTGTATTGAGTAGATGAATCCATTCAATCAGTCACCTTGAACACTCCTGCATGCAATGTATAATTACTACGGGAGGAAGAAACCTTGCAGGAGCAGGAACTTCAAATATATCTTACTGAAAAGATCCCTAGGATTTTGGTTGGATTGGGAATTTCAAATGAAATCACCATAGCTCAAACACAGCTTTATCCAAAACGAGAACACAATCTCATGACCCTTAAGCTATGGGATTTGTTAGGTCAACCAACACTCACGGCCCATCCTGAAAGGATTACCTTTACACAAGACTTGAACATGCCATGTCTGGGGTACTTTGAACATACAATGCATATTGAAACTAACCCCCTCACTTGCAAGTTTTTTGTGGTTGAGTATGTGTTGGAAGCATATTAATCTTGGGGCATAAATTGGTTGTTGTTGCTGCTGCCTAAGCACCACTGTGCTTTGCTAGCGATAGAGTCATCATGATGGTCAATGATAAGAAGTTGACAATACCTTACTACGAGGAAGAGGATCCAACTTTAATGGATATCTATGATACTGAACGCAAAAGGATACAAGCCTCTTCCACAAAAGCCCCTCTATATAAATAGGAGAAAGATCTTGTTTTACCCTGTTTTGGCCTAGAGAGAGAAAATGTCTAGAGAGATAATCCAAAATTGAGATATCTTTGGATATAAAAATCCTCCTAGTTTCTAAAATGGTTTTCCCTAAAACAGAAGTTCAAAATGAACTTTCCAATGTGCATTAGGAATCAATTAAAAATGATATAAGGGACCTTAGCCTAAGGGTCTAGATTTTTCAGAAATTTCTAGATTATGGTCTAATTAAGGTTCGTATGGACCAATAGGATTAATCCAAGTGTTGGGATTAGATAAATCCAAAGAATAAAAGAAAATACCCAAAAATGAGTAAATGCTCACATAAGATGAAGAGTTGATTGAGTACAAGGTTTATTAGTTAAAAACTATGAGATATTACTAAAAAAATGAGATATTTTGAAATAATGATGCATTTTTGACACCTTGGTAAGGAGAGGGGGACTTTTGAGGTAGGCTCCTAATTCACACATGTGGATGAGTTTTTAATTCAAAACAATTGTGATATTTTTTTCTCTCCTCTCTCCTGGATCAAACCAAATAAAAAAGGGAGCCAAACTGGTCCAAATCTTGTCCAAATTGAGTCAAACCAAACCTTGGACTTGGTTAGTGGCCTCCCTCACCTATAAATAGATCCTTAGTCTTTTGTAAAAAAATCTGTGAACTATACCATGCCAGTATTACATTAAAATAATTATATTTTATATTATCCCTTAAAAATCCTCTACTTTTGGAGAGCTTGGAGCTTCTCTCTATCTTCAACAATCCTTGGAGCTTTTTTTCTCAACATACTAAACCAAATGATTGGTTAGGGGCTTCCTTCTAAGAGATAAGAAGTAATTTCATGTTTTTATTAATATTCTCAAAAGATTTCTACCCCTCAAAAGCTTGAGAAGTTTTAAATTAATTGTTTTCAATGCAAATCAAGCTTTCTATAAGAACTCTAATGATAAATCACAAAAGAGTTAATCTTTATGCTTGATTAGGATGCTTTTTATGTATATCTCTCTCTCCCCAAAAGAATAGTCATTTCTATGACTAATTCTTTATCAAATGGATGCTTCTCATCATTGATAAATTCTCAATTCAAAAATCAAACTCTATGCTAGTTAAGCTAGAGGTTAAGAAAATGGTTTTTTTTATGCTTTTATGCTAATAAAATTATGGTAAACTTATGATTTAATTCCATAAATTGGATTTAAGTCCAAGGATAGTTATTCTATTATACTTGTATTACAAAGTCTTATTCTTTCTAGAAATATTAAAAATCAGTAATAGCAGCGAAGCTATGGCAAATGTTTAGAAATTAATACATAACTCAATTTTATGCATAATGTGAAAAGAGGACTTCCTACCATATTCTAGGATTAGTCATCCTATGCTAAAAGAATGATTTTCATCACATTCATGAAAAATTAATTTTTAGTATTTATGTATAATTAATTGATTAAATAAAAGAGAAATTTTTGGTAATTTTATTTTTATGCAAAAAGAGGAATTCCCATGATAATGGAGATCCATGTAATTAAACTCAAAAAGAAAAATTTTGGTAAATTAAAATAATGAATATTTTTATTTAAAGAGAAATTTTAGATAAATTTATTTTATGTAAGAGAAAATTTAAATGATAAAAGAGGAATTCCCATGACATTTGAAATTCAATCATTTAAATGGTAAAAGTGAAATTCTTGGCATATTTGGAATAATAGATATTTTTATTAAAAAAAGAGGAATTTTAGATAAATTTATTTTATGATAAAAGAGGAATTCCCATGACATTTGGAATAAAAATCAATTAAATGCAAAAAGAGGAATTCCCATGATATTTGAGATCCAAGAAATTAAATGGGAAAAGAGGAATTTTTAGCATAATTCAAATTATGAGTATTTATCAAAAGTGGAATTTTGAGCATTATTGGGAAATATGGGTAGAATTGATTTTTGTAGATCTTATGAATCTTTTACTCAAAATAAGAATATTGAATATATTCCACTTGAGAAAATTGAGAATGAATATGAAAATATTCGTCGAGAAAAAGTACCTTTAACTAGGCCAAGCAATTGGCAGAAATTTAGAAAAGTCGCATCGATATCGAAAATAGAAAATGTTACTAAATGTGAATGAAGAGATGAGATGGAAGTACCGCAATTGTATGGAATCCCTGACTTGCTTGAGGCTTAGATATGATGGTATTTACCTTATAACTCTAAGGACCGTGACTATCCGTATATACTGTGGGTATATCTGCCGCTCTTTACTGACAATATATATGAGTAAATCTAAGACCTTGAAGTTATAAGCAAAAATGCTATCCACATGATGAATTCGAATGTTGGTTGATATGATTTTAGAATTCTGGTTGAGAATTGATGAGTTGATTTGGATTCTGATTAAAAGATGATGATTCTTGAATTCTCATTGAAAGAAGATAAGTTGAACAAAACCACAATGGGACGAATCCCAGTAATGATATTAATAACCAGAATGGCGATACTGACTTCAAAAAATCACTATGAGATTAGTGGATTGTGCTGACAGATTGCTGCTATTTCACCTTTGACCTAGTGGATCTAATTAAGGGATGACAAATTGAGAACTTACATAACTGAAATTCCCATGGAGGAATGTCAAGATGGAATTTTCGGTCTGATGGACTATTATTGTGTTAAGAATATGAATGATATATTCTGAATGAATTGTTATATCTGATAATGAGTTCTATATGTTCTTCTTGTAGAAGGGATGTTTATCCCAGGATTCTGTTTGGGTTGACCAGACTATAAGGAACCCCAGAATTAGTTGGATCTTAAGGTAAAGAGTTGTCCTCCACTTGCGAGATGAGGACATCTCGCGTTTTTTAAGTGGGATAGGATGTAAGATTCCTCCCTCCAGATTTTGAGGTGTAAAGGCACAAGAACCTCCCTTTCTATTCTTGTAATTATTCCCCTCTTTGAAATAGGAGAAAGATCTTGTTTTACCCTGTTTTGGTCTAGAGAGAGAAATTTTTAGAGAGCGGTAATCCAAAATTGAGATATCTTTGGATAGAAAAATCCTCCTAGTGTCTAAAATGGTTTCCCCTGAAACAAAAGTTTAAAATGAACTTTCTAATGTGCATTAGGAATCAATTAAAAATGATATAACGGACCTTAGCCTAAGGGTCTAGATTTTCAGAAATTTTTGGATTATGGTCCAATTAAGGTTCCTATGGGCCAATAGGATTAATCCAAGTGTTGGGATGAGATAAATCTAAAGAATAAAAGAAAATACCCAAAAATGAGTAAATGCTCACATAAGATGAAGAGTTGACTAAGT
The DNA here is from genome assembly GCF_041138505.1 of Cibotium barometz. NCBI lineage: Eukaryota > Viridiplantae > Streptophyta > Polypodiopsida > Cyatheales > Cibotiaceae > Cibotium > Cibotium barometz. The sequence goes on from NC_141054.1 coordinate 18,780,989, forward strand.
ACAAAGTTTATTAGTTAAAAACTATAAGATATTACTAAAAAAAAGAGATATTTTTTAAAAATGATACATTTTTGACACCTTGGTAAGGAGAGGGGGACTTTTGAGGTAGGCGCCTAATTTTGACATGTGGATGAGTTTTTATCTCTCCTCTCTCTTGGATCAAACCAAATAAAAAAGGGAGCCAAACTGGTCCGAATCTTGTCAAAATTGAGACAAACTGAACCTAGAAAATTCTAGAACCCAGTTGGACTTGGTTAGTGGCCTTCCTCACCTATAAATAGATCCTTAGTCTTTTGTAAAAAAATATGTGAACTATACCATGCCAGTATTACATTAAAATAATGATATTTTCTATTATCCCTTAAAAATCCTCTAGTGTTGGAGAGCTTGGAGCTTCTCTCTCTCTTCAACAATCCTTGGAGCTTTTTTCTCAACATACTAAACCAATTGATTGGTTGTTGGGGGCTTCTTTCTAAGATAAAGAAGCAAGCCAAATCTAGAGGTAAGAAGTAATTTCATGGTTTTCATTTAATATTCTCAAAAGATTTCACTTCTCAACCCCTCAAAAGCTTGAGAAGTTTCAAATTAATTGTTTTCAATGCAAAGCAAGCTTTCTATAAGAATTCTAATGATTAATCACAAGAAAGTTATTCTTTATGCTTAATTAAGATACGTTTTGTGTATATCTCTCTCTCCCCAAAAGAATAGTCATTCCTATGACTAATTCTTTATCAAATGGATGCTTCTCATTGATAAATTCTCAATTCAAAAATCAAACTCTATGCTAGTTAAGCTAGAGGTTAAGAAAATGGCTTTTTTATGCTTTTATGCTAATAAAATTATGGTAAACTTATGATTTAATTCCATAAATTGGATTTAAGTTTAAGGATAGTTATTATTCTATCATAATTGTATTACAAAGTCTTATTATTTCTAAAAATATTAAAAATTATCAGTAATAGCAACAACAAAGCTATGGCAAAAATTTTAGAAATTAATACATAACTCATTTTTATGCATAATGTGAAAAGAGGACTTCCTACCATATTCTAGGATTAGTCATCCTATGCTAAAAGAATGATTTTCATCACATTCATGGAAAACTAGTTTTTAGTATTTATGCATAATTAATTAATTAAAGAAAAGAGAAATTTTTGGTAATTTTAATTTTATGCAAAAAGAGGAATTCCCATGATAATGGAGATCCATGTAATTAAATGGAAAAAGAGAAATTTTGGTATATTAAAATAATAAATATTTTTATTTAAAGATGAATTTTAGATAAATTTATTTTATGTAAAAGAAAATTTAAATGCTAAAAGAGGAATTCTCATGACATTTGGAATTCAATCATTTAAATGGTAAAAGTGGAATTCTTGGCATATTTGGAATAATGGATATTTTATTAAAGAAAAGAGGAATTTTAGATAAATTTATTTTATGATAAAAGAGGAATTCCCATGACATTTGGAATAAAAATCAATTAAATGCAAAAAGAGGAATTCCCATGATATTTGAGATCCAAGAAATTAAATGGAAAAAGAAGGGTTTTTAGCATAATTCAAATTATGAGTATTTATCAAAAGTGGAATTTTGAGCATTATTGGGAAATATGGGTAGAATTGATTTTTGTAAATTCCATGAATCTTTTACTCAAAATAAGAATATTGAATATATTTCACTTGAGAAAATTAAGAATGAATATGAAAATATCCGTCGAGAAAAAGTATCTTTAACTAGGACAAGCAATTGGCAGAAATTTAGAAAAGTCCCATCGGTATCGAAAATAGAAAATGTTACTAAATGTGAATAAAGCGATGAGTGTGAGGTCCCTGCCTGCCCGTTCCGGGGCTCCTGCCGTCGCCGCCGGCCGGCAGAAGCGGCGTCAGCCTCCCGGGCGGAGCGGGGGTCCTGCACACTCGGGGCCCGTAGATGTCCGGGACGAGAGGCTAGCCCGGGGGGCGGTCCCTCCGAGACCGGCGGGCCCGGAAGACTCCCCTCGCTCGAAAGGCACGAGCGATTCCGCCAGGAAGGGGAAAAATCTTTTAACTAGGAGATTACTCTAACGAGTCAAGTCTTGACTAAGTTAAACTGATCTGACCAAACCTGAAGTCACATGGTCAGATCAAGAAGAGACTTGCACTTGGTCCATGGAATCACCGCTTTTTTCCTCATTTTCGAGACAGAGCCGATGATCCCCTTCCACAGAACAAGGTCTTATCAGGATTTAAACTAATTAACGTAACTAATCGTATCTAGTTGTTTCTCAAGAATCCTCCGATCCAGCCTACCCCATCCAGCCCATGGGTACCACTGAATTGGTGGGATTCCTTTATAAAGATTTGATTGGGTTTTTGCCCGGGTACCAAGGAAAAGAGTTCCCAGGCCCCCTAGGCAACAATTCATGCAAAAATCAAATAGGCATACCACACACCCAATATAAAATTGCCATTTATAACAGATTCAACTAGCTTTAAGACAATCCTTGAATAAATTCATAATATTTCCGATCATCATTTTCCAAAATTCCAAGTCCATTGTATTACAAAAATGCATCCTCTGAACTCTCCGTTGAAGACCAGCTGGCCAACCAACGAGATCCAGTATCAAAGTTTTGTTCCCAAAACCTTTCCTTTTTGTCCATCAGATATCTTCCTTCACGTACGCATGGGTGTCTTGGCAACCGCGAGCCCATGCATCGCCTGGTCAGAACATTCAGATTGAGAGAAGGACAATTAGGTTTACTGTCCAACCTCACGTAGTCTAACTAAATTCATTCAGTTTAGTTCTACCAGGATCCCTTTCAACTAAACATCTAGTTTTTGGGTAAATATCCATTTAGTGCTTTTACCAATTCAAATATCCAAGATATTCTTTTTCCCACATAAATTCTCAACCTTAAATCATTAGGTAGAATTATGATGGAAATTCATCTTTTGACATTAGAATTTAATTCAAATCCATCTTTTCTCAAATTTCATGGAAATTCATCTTTTAACTAAAATATCAATACCTATTTTTTTGAATAAACTTCAAATCCTTCTTTTTCTCATTTTAATGAGTGCAATCCAATTATCATGGGGATTCCTCTTTTTCATAAATTAAATCTCTTAAAATTCTTCTTAAAACTACATAAAAATAAACATTAATTTCTTTAAGCTAAAAATTCCACTTTTCTCATCTAAACATATGAATTCCAATATAGTGGGAATTCCTATTTTATCATTTAAACTTATCTATGCTAAAAGATAAATTTAACTAAATTGTTCTCTTAAATTTTAAATAAAAATCTCCATTAATTCCTTTGCACTAGGAATTACACTTTCTTCATTTGATTAATTGGATTCCAATATGGTGGGAATTTCTCTTTCATCATAAAAATTTATCTATACAAAAAGATAAATTTAACTAAATTTTCTCTTAAAAATTAAATAAAAATCTTCATTAATTCCTTTGCACTAGGAATTATACTTTCCTTATTTAAATATTTGAATTTCAATATGGTGGTAATTCCTCTTTCATCATAAAAATTTATCTATACAAAAAGATAAATTTAACTAAAATCTTATACATTATTTTAGCATTCTAATTTTTTCTCTAAATCATTAGAATACATGGGTTTCCAATGTCATGGGGACTACTCTTTTTTCATAAAAATAAATTACTAAAAATTTCTCTTTTTTCTAATTTACTAATTATGCATAAACATAAAAATTAACTTCTCCATGATTACAATGAGAATCATTCACTTAATCTAGGATGATAATTCCTAGAATATGATAGGAAGTCCTCTTTTCATATTATGAATGAAAATGTTTTATGTGTGTATTTACAGAAATTTTACCATAGCTCCACTGCTATTATTGAAAATTCTCAATTTAGTTGAAAGAATGAAGTTTAATATTATTGATATGATTAGAATGACCACTAATTCGATCATTATCCAATTATGGATTGATTCATAATTTCTCTATGAAATAAATATCATAAAAGCATTAAAAAGCCATTATTTTGGCTTCCAATTAGACAAGCATAGAAATTACTTTTGGATTAGAGAAATGCTTCATGAGAAGCTTTATTTGGATTGAGAATAGGTCATAGGAATGACCTTTCTTTGGGGGGGGAGAGAGAAATGCTTAAAAACCATTAAAATTAAGCATAAATAAAAATTTATGTGCTTCTTTATTACAATTCATAAAAGAACTTCAATAGTAATCAAAAGCCATTCAAATTAAAGCTTCTCAAGCTTGAGAGGGGTTGAGAACAGAAGCATTTGGAATCTTAATAAAAAAAAAGACAATAATCCACACTTTACCTTCTAAATTACTTGATTCTTTGATCACAGTAGAGGCCCCCAACCAATCAATTGGTTTGGTATGTTGTAGGAGTCACCAAGGAAGATTGAAGAGAGAGAGAAGCTCCAATCTCTTCAATTTTATAGAGAGTTTTTAGAGGATAATAGAAATTAAGCTTAGTTTAGAGTAATACTGGCATAGTTTAGTTCACAGATAATAATACAAAGGAATGAGGGTCTTTTTATAGGAGAGGGAGGCCACTAACTGAGTCCAACTGAGTTCTAGAATTTTCCAGCTTCATTTTGGCTGAATTTGGACAAGATTTGGACTAGTTTGGCTCCCTTTTTTATTTGGTTTGATTTAGGAGAGAGGAGAGATAAAAATATCCTATTATTTTTTAGTTCTAAACTCATCCAAGCATGTGAAGTAGGCACTTCCTTGAAGGTATCCCTTTTCCTTACACATGTGTCAAAAATGAATGATTACGCTAAAATATCTCTTTTTTTTATTAATACTTCATAATTTTTAACTAATAAACCTAGTACTTGGTCAACTCTTCATCTTATGTGGGAATTTACTCATTTTTGGGTATTTTCTTTTATTCTTTGGATTTATCTTGTCCCAACACTTGGATTAATCTTATTGGTCCATAGGAACCTTATTTGGACCGTAATAAATTTTTTTTTGAAAATCTGGACCCTTAGGCTAAGGTCTTCTGAATCAATTTTAATTAATTCCAATTGCACCTTGGAAAATCTATTTTGATTTTCTGTTTCAGGGAAACATTTTTTTGATATTTGTAGAATTTATTTATCCAAAAATATCTCAATTTTGATTTACCACTCTCTAGAAATTTTTATCTCACTAGACAAAACAAGGAAAAATGATATTTTCTTGTATTCTGAAACATAGAATGATTACAAGGGATTGAAGTAGAGGCTTATTTGATATTCAAGCTGAGGAGGAATCTTACATCCTCTCCCACGTGAAAACACGTGAAAAACGCGAGATGTCCTCATCTCTCAAAGTGGAAAAAACAGGTCATAAATACAGTTTCTATAACGAACTCTCGTCTTTCCACATTGTTTCACATCAATCCACATTACTTAATCCACATCCAATTTATATGTATTTCCATTCTCATCCAATCACATCATTTTTATCTCATCACATCTTTTCTCATTTATCCTCATCAGATCTCATCCACATCTCATCTACCCATCCACATCTCATCTACCCATCCACATCTCATCACATCACATTCATTCATATCTCATCCATTCATATCTACCCCGATCCACATCACATCACATCACATCTATTTCACCTCACATCTCATTCATTCACATCTATCCCGATTCACATCCCATCACATCTCATCCATTCACATCACATCACATCTATTTCACCTCACATCTCATTCATTCACATCCATCCCGATTCACATCCCATCACATCTCATCCATTCACATCACATCTCATTCATTCACATCTATCCCGTTTCACATCACATCGCATCACATTCATTCACATCACATATCATCCATTCACATCTATCCCAATTTACATCACATCCATTTCACATCACATCTCATTCATTCACATCCCGATTCACATCACATCACATCTCATCCATTCACACTCCATATCATTCATTCACATCTCGATTCACATGACATCACATCTCATTCATTCACATCCCGATTTCCATTACATCTCATTCACTCACATCTATCCATACATTCATATCTATCACTTCACATCCACATATATTCATATCACATCACATCTCTTTACATCACATCACATTCTTTCACATACACATTCACATCCATTCTTCACATACACATTCACATCCATTTTTTCACATACATCCACATCCATTCTTCACATACACATCCACATCCATTCTACATATACACATCCACATCCATTCTTCACATACACATTCACATCCATTTTCATCACATATCATCCATTCACATCCCATATCATTCATTTACATCCTGATTCACATGACATCACATCTCATTCATTCATTTACATCTATCTGATTCACATCACATCTCATCACATCTATTCACATCACATCCCATCCATCCATTCATTTACATCTCTCTGATTCACATGACATCTCATTCATTCACTGAGGGACCGCTTTGTCAGCCCTCGCCCATCGTACCGGAAGCGCACCATTTTTCATGGTCAAGACCAGGCTTTGCTGCGCGAGTCCTTCTTTGAACACTCCCCGCCACCAGCTGATTGCAACCGAACCCCCCGCCAGCTGATTGCAACCGAACTTCCCTTAGAAAAACATATACCAAATGCTCCCTCCAGCATTCCGGCGTAAGACAATCCTTTAAGAAAACAACGTTTCTATGCAAGTTTTTAGTTTTATTTTCTTTTGAATACAAGGAGCATTTCTTGAATTAGTATCCCCAAAACTTCTTGATCAAAATTCTAAATTTCATACCAGAATTCCTCGAATTCTATAACCTTGATCCATAGATCAATTCAAAGGGTCTCAAACTTAGTTTCAGATTTGGCGAGAGTTTTGAGTGTATTTTTCTAAACTAGTCACACCTTCTTTCCTTGAAATTGACGAAAGAGTTTGGTCTTGGTCATAGTCTGATTCAAGGTTGGAGTTTGGTCTTAGTCATAGCCTGATTCAAGGTTCGAGTTTGGATAAGATTTTTCTTGAATTATCTTTCTCGAAAAGGTTTGATAATTCAATTACTATTTTACTGAATTTCTTTCTTTGAATATTCACTTAACTGATTTCTAAATTAGTTACGAATTCCAATGAGGAATAAATTAATCATTTATCTGAATATTTCGATCTCAATAGATTTTCTAAATTTTTTTTTTACAATCCGTGTGAATAGAAAACGATAGAATTTTCTCTCTTAGAGTATTTAATTATTCATTTATTTAATACTTATAGAATTTAAACATAAAAATTAAGAGAATTCTAATTTTGATATAAAAATTCTTTATGCATCTATTTATGCATAAAAATCAACTTCAATGGGAATAACACTTTTATATAAAAAAATCCTTTTATGCATCAAAACAAATTTAATAGGAATAACACTTTTAAAATAAAAAGAATTTCTTTATGCATCTATTTATGCATAAAAATTAATTTTTATAAGAATAACGCTTTTATAATAAAAAAATTCGGTTATGCATCTTTCTATGCATAAAAAATCAAATTTAATAGGAATAACACTTTTGTAATTAAAAAAATTTCTTTATGCATCTTTCTATACATAGAATAAATTTTAATAAGAATAACACTTTTGTAATAAAAAAATTCCTTTATGCATCTTTCTATGCATAGAAATCAAATTTGATAGAAATAACACTTTTGAAATAAAATTTTTTCCTTTATGCATCTTTCTATACATAAAAATCAAATTTAATAAGAATAACACTTTTCTACTAAAAAAAACTCCTTTATGCATCTTTCTATGCATAGAAATCAAATTTAATAGGAATAACATTTTTGTAATAAAAACAAATTCCTTTATGCATCTTTCTATGCATAGAAATCAAATTTAAATGGAATAACACTTTTGTAATTTAAAAAAAAATCCTTTATGCATCTTTCTATGCATAAAAATCAAATTTAATAAGAATAACACTTTTGTAATAAAAAAAATTTCTTTAAGCATCTGTCTATGCATAGAAATCAAATTTAATAGGAATAACACTTTTATAATAAAAAAATTCCTTTATGCATCTTTCTATGCGTAGAAATCAAATTTAATAATTAATATCAGTGATATCCATGCATATTCATAGGTGAATATGTACATGGAGTAATTCGAATATTTCTCTTAGATTCAAAAATGGTGGAAATTACTCTTTTGGAATAACATAAAATCAAACTTTCTTTTTCATAAAATTTTGGAAAATTTTGCCATAACCTCCTTTGTATGGGTGACCATTTCTCATTTTTATCTTTCTACAATTAACTTAATTAACCCAATTTAGAATTATAGAACTCTAATCTACATAATTTTCTAAATTCACGAGAGTAAACAATAAGAAGAGTTTAATTAGTCACTTAGTTAATCTTTGTAAGATTAAGAAAGGTTGTAATGTAAAAAAGAGAAGGGGGGTGGTCTTTTCATCAAAGGTATAGCATTTGAATTTAATTCAATCATTTGCAATTCATAAAATCAAAAAAACCATAGATTTTTCATTAAAATTTGTAAACAAAGTAAGAAAATTAGCTTACATGGAGCTTGTAAGCTCTCCTTTGGCTTGAGGGATTGAGGGTTCTACTATTGTTTGAAGCAATAGTGGCCACCAATTCACTTTGGAGAGGATTAGGCAAAAAATAATTGAATTATTTAAAAAAATCAATATAGATGGCTCAGGACAGGAGTAGAGTAATAGTGCATAAACACCATTAAGCTTTTACAAAGGGGGAGGCTTCTATTTATAGGAAAAAATGAGCCTCTAACCAAGCAAACTGATTCTAGAATTTTCTAGATCAGTTTGGTCAATTTTTGACCATTTTTCAGTTTAGCTTACTTTTTGGATCTAGTTTTGAAATAGGAGAAAGGAGAGATGAGAATATCTCATTTTATTGATTAAAAATTGGGGATAATGATGAGAAAAAGGCGCCTACTTCATGACGGGAGATCCCCACAGTGAGGTGTCAAAATTCAGTTTTTTAATTTTTTTCTTTGGTCCTTAGTCCACTCTTCATCTTATGTAAGCATTTACTCATTTTGGGGGGGGGTCTTCTTTTATTCTTCAATTTATCTCCTCCCTACACTTGGATTGATCCGATTTGCCCATAGGAACCTTAATTGGACCATAATCTAAAAATTTCTAAAAATCTGGACCCTTAGGCTAAAGTCCTTTATACCTATTTTCAATTAATTCCAATTGCACATTGGAAAGTTATTTTTGAATTTCTGTTTCAGGGGAAACCATTTTAGACACTAGGAGGATTTTTATATCCAAAAATATCTCAATTTTGAATTACCTCCCTCTAGACATTTTTTCTCTACAGGCTAAAACTGGGTAAAACAGGATCTTTCTTTTATTTCAGAGAGGGGAATAATTATAAGATCAGAAGGGGAGGTTCTTACACCTGCACACCTCAAAAGCTGGAGGGAGGAATCTTACGCGATTTAGTTCTAACAAAGATTTTCTTCAGATAAACATCTACTCTTGGGTAAATACCAATTTAGTGATTTAGCCACATAAAATATCTAAAGATATTCTTTCTACCATTTAATTTCTCAACCTTAATTTCCTAGAAAGAATTATGATAAAAATTCATCTTTTGACACTGAAAATCAATTCAAATCTTTCTTTTCTTAAATATTATAAAAGTTTTCTTTGAACTAAATACCAATATCTATTTTTTGCATAAGCTTGAAATTCCTCTTTTTCTCATTTAATGAGTGCAATCCAAATGTCCTCTTTTATCACAACTTAAATCTATCTAAAATTTCTCTTTAAATTAAATAAAAATATTCAATATTCCAATATACCCAGAATTCTTCTTTTTTCATTTAAATGATTGAATTCCAAATATGATGAAAATTCTTCTTTCATCATTGCATAAAATAATTTTAACTAAAACTTCACTTAAAAATTACATAAAAAGGTCCATTAATCCTAATATGACAAAAATTCCATTTTTTCCATTTAAATGATTGAATTCCAATTCTGGTGAAAATTTCACTTTCATCATTTAAATTTTTCATGCATAAAGATAATTTATCTAGAATTCTTCTTTAATTTTAAATTAAATATCCATTATTTTAGTATTCCAAATTTTCTCTTTCTCCATTGGAATACATGGATCTCCATTGTCATGGGAATTTCTCTTTTATCATAAAAATGAAATTACTAGAAATTCCTCTTTTTCTCTAATGAACTATTTATGTATAAACATTAAAAATCAATTTTCCATGGATATGATGAGGATTATTCATTTAACATAGGATGACTAATCCTAGAATATGGTAGGAAGTCCTCTTTTCACATTATGCATTAAAAATAATTTATGTGTTAATTTTTAAAAATTTTGCCATAGCTCCGCTGCTACTATTACTGATAATTTTTAATAATTTTAAAAAGCATAAGGTTTAGTAATACAATATGATAGATTAACTATCATTTGGACCAATATTCAATTTATGGACTTAATTCCTAAGTTTATCATAATTTAAGTAACATAAAAGCATTAAAAAGCCATTTCTTTGGCCTCTAGCTTGACTAGCATAAAGTTTGCTTTTAGAATTAAGAATTGCTCCATGAGAAGCATCATTTGAATTGAGAATTGGTCATAGGAATGACCATTCTTTGGGTAAGAGAGAGATATACATAAAAAATATCCTAAATTAGGCATAAATGTAAACTTTATGTGATTAATCATTTAAATTCATTAGAGAGCTTCATTTGCATTGAAAAACCATTCAATTGAATACTTCTCAAGCTTGAGAGGGGTTGAGAAGTGAAAAACGTTTAGAAGATTAAGAAAAAACCATAAAGCCACACCTTACCTCTTGTTTTTCTTCATTCTCTATTCTTAGGAGAGGTCCCCAACCAATCAATTAGTTAGTATATTGAGGAAAGCTCCAAGGAAGGTTGAAGAGAGAGAGAAGCTTCAATCTCTCCAAAATGTAGAGGAATTTTAGGAGATAATAGAGAGTATGCTTATTCTAATGTAATATTCGCATGGTCTAGTTCACATATGACAATACAAAAGAATAAGGGTCTATTTATAGGTGAGGGAGGCCACTAACTGAGTCCAACTAAGTTCTAGAATTTTTCAACTTCAGTTTGGCTGAATTTGGACAAGATTTGGACTAGTTTGGCTCCCTTTTTGATTTGGTTTGATCCAAGAGAGAGAGGAGAGATAAAAATATCTTAATATTTTTGAGTTTAAAACTCATTCACATGTGTGAAATAGGAACCTCCTTGAAGGCTCCCCCTTTCCTTACCAAGGTGTCAAAATTGTATGATTACTCCAAAATATCTCATTATTTTAGTAATATTTCATAATTTTTAACTAATAAATCTTGTACTCAGTCAACTCTTCATCTTATGTGGGCATTTACTCATTTTTTGGTATTTTCTTTTATTCATTGGATTTATCTCATCCCAACACTTGGATTAATCTTATTGACCCATAATCTAAAAATTTCAAAGAATCTTGACCCTTAGGCTAAGGTCTTTTAAATCATTTTTAATTGATTCCTAATTCACCTTGGATTTTTTTTTTTTATTTTCTATTTTACGGAAACATATTTTTGATATTAGGAGAATTTGTTTATCCAAAAATATCTCAATATTGAATTATCACTCTCTAGAATTTTTTATCTCTCTAAGTAAAAACAAGAAAAAACAATATTTTCTTGTATTCAACAATAGGGAATGATTACATGGGATTTAAGTAGAGCCTATTCATTATTCAGGCTAAGGAGAAATCTTACATCCTCTCTCACTTGAAAAACGTGAGATGTCCTCATCTCGCAAAGTGGGGGTAATCTTTCGCCAACCCTTCTTCTTTCTCCTAGGTGGCGTCTTCTAGAGGGAAGAACTTCCACTTTACTAAAAATTCTCTGAGGACTCTGCTCCTAAGAATCTTCTCCCGAAAGTCAAGGATTTCCTCAGGACATTGTTTGAATATGTGGAATGATGGGGAAGTTTTTAAGACTTTAGCAGAGGGAGCCTTTGTCGTTGGAATTATTGTTTGAATACGTGGAATGATGGGGAAGTTTCTAAGACTTTAGCAATGGATTTGCTTCTGAGCATTGTTTGGTAAAGGGAGCCTTTGTCATTGAGGGGACTCAGGAGATATCTTGATAGAGCTTGGCGAGACAGATGTGTGACCACATTGATTTCACAAAGGAGACTTGCGCATTCTTACGGAGTCACATAGGGAGTTATCGAGCAGATTTTGAGAGTTTGGAGCGGGGTGACATGCATGAGTCCGAGCATGGTATGCCGGATCAAATGTTGCCACTTGAGGACGCGCATCAGATGTCGTGTTGCTAGATCAGCCAGCACCATTGACATATGAGGACGAGGATGTGGATGATGTAGCTACCAGAGATGATAGTATGTATGTAGGCCGAGGGTCTTTTGATCGACTCAGATGTCTATCATTTTTGGCATACGAGTGATTGCCCCAAAATGGGCCACTTTGAGGACATCTTGCGCGCAGTGGATGCACTTAGTAGTGGGCTGAAATAGCCCTAGTTCATCAGCCTTTGCTGGACTATTATGCACATGGTTGAGGGCTAAAATTGCCCCAACTCATTAGTTGTTTTCTGGACTGTTATGCACGCAGGAGTGGATATGATTTCGGGCTGATTTGGAGCCCCGTTGGAGCTGAAAATTTAGTTTTATTTTTAGCCATTTGCAGGTTCTTTCGGGCTGAAAACTCAGCCTTGCATTGTAGCCAGTTGTTTGCAGGCTTGCTTGGGGGACAACCATTGTGGCCAGATTGAATCAGGGAGGTAGCAATTGCGAGGACATCCTCACGGACTTCACACATGTATAGCAGTTACTTGATGAGGCAGATGTGGACCTTTTTGACACACATGTAGCGAGTCATGAGACCTACTAACAGGATCGGGAGGACGAGATGGAGATGAGGGGACTCACGAGATATCTTGATAGAGCTTGACGACAAATGTGTGATCGCATTGAGTTCACAAAGGAGATTTGCGCATTCTTACGGAGTCGCATAGGGAGTTATCGGGCAGATTTTGAGAGTTTGGAGCGGGGTGATTAAGTTGATATCTATGTAAGTAGTGTGCTTGTCTTGGCTATTGCATGGTTGTAATCCCATGCTTTGTAGGTCATGATTTGGCACGTGCTTCAAAGTTCCGACTTGAAAAACAACATTTCATGTCGCCATGGGATTTGTGATAGCCATCGTGTCTAGAGTGTAATGAAACTTTAGCTATGAATTGCATGGTGCACACCACCTATATTCTATGTTCAATTTTGAAAAGTACAAAAGGGGGCTTAAAAAGACGTGACTTCATAAATTTTAAATTTACAAAAAAGATATATATATTTCCTCCAAAACTTACAAAAGGGGTACATAAAATGCAAGAAAAATTTTAAAAAGGGGGTTTTTCTAATATCCTGCGAACGCATGTTATACACAAGGTTTGTACTAAGTGCGCCCCCTGAGGAACACTAAGTCTTCTGATTGTTGACAGTTGTCCTCTGATAGACCTATAACCATCAGTTGAGCCTCAGAACCACTTCCCCTCAACTCAAACAAGATCTTTACACCACATGTTGACTATTCTAATGATCAGGTGACACAAAGCTGACCCTGTACCTACTCAACAGTCTCTGACTGAGTTAGAATTGAATCAATACCCTAGGCATCAAACCAATACCTCCTAGTGGTTCATCTCCATCAACTCACTCAAAACAACACTGTACCACAACAATACATCAAAATAAGAGTCTTTGTATCACCCACAACGGGTACAATTCTAATCCCTATGTTTTCATCAGAGATAGATAAGAAATACAACTGTGTCTTAACAGCCCTGAGACATGGGGATTACGTCGAAAAAAAGAACACCAAGAAACAAGGGGGGTACGAGCCTTTATCTTCAAAGTTCACAAGAAATAGCTACAAGGGATTGCAAACCTTCATCTTCAACCACAGTAAGAATCACTGAGAAAGGCCTTAGACTGGTCCAAGTTCCAAAAGAGCTGTAGCACCACATAAATCCTAGGGAACCCACCATCCTACAAGATCATGTATCTCCTTTGCACTCTCTAATATGAACAAGCCCAAACCTCCTCAAGCCAATTCCTGCATATCTTCACAAAACTCCGTCGTCTCGCAAACGATTTTCAAATCCCCGCGATATCACAGAGCCTTCTCAGCACAAAGTCCCTCCTGGCTTCTTCGCCCTCTCTCTCTCATGTAACCTTGCCTCTCTTTCACCTTCTCAATGTTCTCTCTTCACACTCTCCCCTTCAATTGTTCCTAATCTTCAGTACCCCCGTCCTCCATATTGCGCCTCGCAGCTATTGCGTATTTTTTGTCAACCACTCCCTCCATCTGCACATGCAACAGTCCCACACTCCACTTCACTGCAGCTGGCAAACAGCTGTACACTTGAGGTTAGTGGTCATGCAACATCCCTTGTTCTTAAGGTTTCATATATACTCCACAAGCCTTATAACCTTCGCGGGGTGTGAGCAGGAACCTCCATTGGGATTATCCCTTGGGCCATAAAAATCTTATTAGTGTGAGAAAGACATGGGAGAAAAACATTTCATAAACCACAAATAATTCTCATATGAACATGAGAGAGAAAAAAATTATATACCTATGTTCAAGTCAAGAGCTTACCTTAGCCATGTTGAAGCATGTGTCATTGGGTTTTGCCTTAGAGCCCTAGGTTTATAGCTTCCCATGTGGGTGTGCTAGCTCATCCATCACATCCTCACACCATTGTCACACTCGAAGAGCTCTTAATGTCTAGATGGAGGTAAGAAGAGATGGTCCTTCATGATGGTTCTTTCCCACAAAAGACGGGAAAAGAAGAAGCTAATGGAAGAGGGAAACTTACAACCATGCCTATTAAAACAAGCATCCATCAAGCAAGTAAGAACACAATAGCCTGTAAGTAAGCAAGAAGAGGGAAGAAGGAGAGATCACAAGAAAATATTGCAAGGGAAGGATTGTGTATTGCTTATTGTCAAAAATGCCTTACATACAAGTGATTAGCTTTCACACTAGGCCGACTAAACTGAAAAATGGTCTGGTCTCTATTACTAGTCTATCGTAAGTATGTACACTAAGGTCGTAGACTTTCCCTATTTGACATTAAACTTATGATAAGGTTGCTTTATATGTTCCAGCTCCATTCCTTGCTTATTACATTAGTTTTTACCAAAGATTCATTAGTAAATTATTGCACCATTGTTTAAATTGTCTAAGGAAGATGTAGGTTTCATTGGCATGAACAAGCAAAGTAAGCATTCTAAATCGTTGGAGGATAAGTTGGTTGCCTTGATTCCCTGATTATCAAGGTAGGATGTCATATTTCTTATAATGTTAATACCTTTGGAATGCCATAGGTGGCACCCTTGCCCAAACCAAGGGGAGAACATAAAGTTTCATTAATACTTGTAAGTGGAAAATTTTCATTAGAAAAAACACCAAGTACAGTAACTATAAGGGAAGCCCTATGGATGGTGTTTAAAATCTCAAGAACAACAATAGCTAAAATTTAAAAACTTTATTTAACCTTAGAATTGCCCTCTATTTAATTATTGTAGGCTCACAATTTCATGGGGACACATATTAGTATTGCTTCACAGCTTTTTGATCACTGTTATGTGTTAAAAAAAAAAACTATAGCAGCTCGATGCAAGTCGAATTATGTAAGTGTGTTTGAGGCAATTCAAATTTTGTAACTATGTTAAGTTCTTCACTATTTGATTTGTAAATAGTAAATATATTGGACTAATGTGCTACAAGCATGGACTTGGCAAAGTCACACATTAGTTTGGCCATTGATCCACAAGGGACTTTTAAGTATGGTGGAGGAGCTGACTTTCAAGGCTAAGAATCGTCTTGAATTCCATTAGCTTGATAACACCATCTAATTATCAATGTAGAACTCGAGCTTAAATAGTGCCTTAAAGTATGTTCAACTTCTAACTATGGTGGAGGAGATGACTTTCAAGGCTAAGAGCCGACCCCTTATCTTGATAACGCCATCTTGTTATTATCGATGTAGAACTCGAGCTTAGAAACTACCGTCATTGTCATTGTGTATAGTTGTAAGAGTTTGCACTTATATGGACTTCTATTCAGTATTATTGGTGAGTTGATAATTATGAAGTTAAGAAAGGTCCATTTAATGTGTTGTGACTCCCAATGGCCAAGATTCTAATACATTGCATTTGTGGTGTATAGATTTTGAAAAACAACATAATCTTGTCTAGCATTAAACGAGCAAGAGCATAAGGTTAAAGCTTCATCTAGCAAACCAATAAAAACTTGAGCATGAGCATGCTGCTCTACCGTCTACAACCTCTGCTCTATGCAAAGAGGATGGGCACTACTTACCTCATCCATAGACGATGGGAATTGCTTGTTGATATGTAAAGACGTTATAAGAAATCATCCCATTCAAACTTGAGCATGAGCATGCTGCTCTACCATCTACAACCTCTTCTCTATATGCAAAGAGGATGGGCACTGTTTACCTCATCCATAGACGATGGGAATTGCTTGTTGATATTTAAAGACATTAGAAGAAATCATCCCATTCAAACCCAACAATCCATGTGAAATCCTTTTCACATGCCCGTTGTTTTTGCGAGACGAGGTTCAATATAAGTTATGCACCGACAATACTTTTAGGCTATTCCAATTTTTTTGCTAACGATGCTTGTTGCAACTAGCCACATGCCAAGGGGGGCGTGAGAAGGGGCTCTACATATGATCAATAAGGCCCAGTTCACATAAGGCGGCGGAAGGAATTTAAAAAGTGTAGAAGCCAACAAAAAGTTGCCATATGGACATTAGTGTTCACATAGAGCGGCGGAAGAGAAGGTTGAGAGGTGCCACATCGTGGAAGAAACAAGGGAGTTTTGTTCCACCCCCCCCCCCCCCCCTTGGAACAAACTTCTTCCACCCTCCAACTTGGCAAAAAGTGCCATGTTGGCACCAATCAACTCTTGGCTCTACTTTCCATGTTTTTGTTTTATTCTTTCTTCCGCCGCCCAAAAGGTTCACACTGGGCGGCGGAAGAAAATTAGTGCAGTCTTCCTTCCGCCCTATGTGTGAACACTCGGGTGGCGGAAGTGTGCATTTTTTAACTTTTCCACCTGGAATTGCTCATTTTTTAGTGTGTTTTCCGCCGCTTCACTGTGAACTGGGCCTAAGATGGCACCGGAGTCCAGGCGGCGGCGAGGACATCGTGTGAACCGCCCCCTCATGGAAATCTTGGTGGATGTTCATCAACATAAAAAAGAGAGACATATTTTATTCATGGTCCATTTATTCAGAAAACAAAATGGTGGAACATGTATTCATGGTCCAAATTCTTACATGATGCCCGCCTCGAGCTAGGATGGGGGATTCCTTGATTCTCATTCTCACGGTTATAGCCCGGAACCACAATTCTCACGCTTGTAAGCAGGCCACCATGGCGGTAAGCTCGACAGCAAACAGCAGGCCATTGTCATGTTGGGTTTTGAGAAACTGCCTGCCCAGAATGGCTTAACAGGTAGTATTGTATTTGGTCCTGCAGGTTTTAGCTCGCATGGCCTTAGTTCGTAGTCTTACGCCATCATCACGATGATGTCATCATTGCCCCATCATCGTGGCAATTATATCGTTGTCTCTGCTACGGGCTTGATGGAAATCACACCCTTCCTAGCATCATCTTTGTCTTCATCACAATGATGCTGTCATTGGGGCAATGGTATTATCATCTTTCTCATGATAGCGTCATTGCCATCATCAACATAGCATGACATTGTCATCGTCCCTGCCATTGCCATTGTCGTCATCATTGTCTTTGTTGCCCCGGTTGTCTTCACAAAGGGCTTGATGGTAGCATGCCATCATAATCTGGCATGGATAATGCCTGAGCTTGGATATGGCAGCAGTCCAGCTTTGAGAGTGAAGTGCTTCAGTCCAAGGTTAGAACAAACTTGGGATAGGGCTTACCTTCCATTGCAGAAAAATGTCAGTTTAAGGTATGAACTTCAGTCTAAGCTTGTACACAGACTTAAGTTTGCATTTAAAGACCACTCAATCAGAACCTGGGATAGGGCATACCATCCATTGCGGAAAAATGTCAGAACAATCCATCAGAACAACTTATAAAATTAAGGTCAGTCTTTGCTTGGATAAGAGCTAAGATTGATGTCAAGTATCAAGTGTGTGTCTGGTCTTTTGGTGTGAAGGGATGTAGTCTAGCTTAGATACAAATAACTGATAATGGCAACGGCACATTGATGTGTAAGCGCTTATAGTGTTAGCCTGAACACAGAGTGGGGGCTTTCTATCTACTCAGAGTATAGATGTCTGAGAGTTATAGTAAGCTTTAAGAGTGTAGCATATACACAAACGTTGGATGGTCGGGGCCAGTTACCATGGCATGGCATCGAGGGTGAAGGGCTTGTGTAGGCTTGGATGCAAAGCTGTGGTTGGGTCTGATGCTTTTTTCCAATACTAATGGGGGATTGTTGCATTGAGAGTGAAGCGTGGAGTTGGGACTGATCATGCCAATGAGACTTTGAGAAGTAAGGCTTTTCTAAGCAGGAGAATGAAGGGGGGCAAAGATTCTGCCGCTCATCCCTGTTCAAACATTGCAGACCCTGCCCTTGTAGAGCAGGTTGAGCTGTATGGGAACCATCCTAAGCCCGGCTTTAGGTTTGCAATGCCCGTGAATGCATGCAAAGAACAGCAACTACTGCAAGAGGCTAGGAATTGGGAGACTTTGAGCTTAGAAGAAGCGTTTGCTTCAATGCAACAAATGGTAGAGCCGCCATCAGTGGAAAATTGCATATGCATCTTGCAGAAGTGCAAAAGAAAGAGAAATTCAGTGTATGCCAAGCAGGTACATGTGCATGTATGCAACCATGGATTGGAAGCTCATAGAGAGCTTAGAAACTATCTTGTCCCGATGTTTGTAGAATGTGGGAATGTTTCCAAGGCCCATCATGTCTTCAACAAGGTGGTAGACTCAGATGAGTACAGTTGGACTTCTCTTATACAGGGGTATATTGGCTCTGGGAAATCACAGCTTGCCCTCAACGTCTACGAGAAAATGCAGGAAGACGGTGTATCTCCTAGCAGATTCACACTGGTGGCCCTTTTGAAAGCATGTGCAAGGTTGAAATGTGTGGCAAGAGGCCGGGAAATACATGCCGAGATTGTGAAAGAGAGTTATGATGGAGATCTCTTTGTCAGTAGCACTTTAGTAGGCATGTATGCGGAGTTTGGCTCTCTTTCAGAAGCTCGTGAAATATTTGACACTCTGGCTTCCCGTAATGTTGTCTCATGGACTGTACTTATTACCGGGTATGCACAGCAGGGGCTTTATGAGGAAGCGCTTGATTGCTTGGACCAAATGAAGCTAGAGGGTGTGTTTTCAGATGCTGTGACATTTATTTGCAGCTTGAAGGCTTGTGGAGACATTAAGGCCACAGCAAAAGGCAGAGAAATACATGCTGAGATTGCCCAGGAGGGATTTGAGAAAGATTCTTTTGTTAGTAACACTCTGGTGGATATGTATGCCAAATGTGGCTCCTTTGCAGATGCAAGAGGTGTGCTTGAAGAGCTACCCATTCGAGATGTTGTGTCGTGGACCGCTTTGATTGCAGGCTATGTTGAACACGGGCTGAGTGCAGAAGCGTTGAATTGTCTGGAAGAGATGCAGCTGGAAGGCATACCCCCGGATACAGCAACCTTCGTTTGTGTGTTGAAAGCTTGTGGCAGCATAGAAGCTCTGGTCAGGGCCCGTGAAATACATTCTGAGGTTGTCAAAGTCGGATTTGAAGGAGATTCTTTTGTTGGCAACAGCTTGGTTGATATGTATTCTAAATGCGGTTCACTTGAAGATGCCAAGAAAGTGTTTGACAAGCTGCCACTCCGGGATGTAGTGCCATGGAACACACTTATTTCGGGGTATGTGGAATGTGGGCTTGGAGATGAGGCTTTGAACTCTATGGAACAGATGAAACTGCAGGGCATCTCTCCTAATGCCGTCACCTATGCTTGCAACCTGAAAGCTTGTGGCTCTTCAGGAGACATGGGTAAGGGCCGAGGTCTACATGATGAGATTGCTAAAGAGGGATTCGAAAACGATCCCATCATTTGCAGCAGCTTGGTGAATATGTATCTGGGATGTAACTCTCTTGCTGAAGCACAGGAGGTGTTCAACGAGCTGCCAGTTCGAGATGTAATCATGTGGACTGCCCTTATTATGGAGTATGTTGAACATGGGGAAGGTGAGGAGGTGGTTAAGTGCTTGGAGCAGATGCAACAAGAGGGAGTGTCTCCTAATTGTGGCACATTTGTTTGTGGCTTGCAAGCTTGTGCTTGCCTAGGAGCCACAGATAAGGGTCAAGAAACACATTCAAGGACTGTTAAAGAGGGATTGGAGAGAGATCCTTTTGTGTGTACTACTTTGGTAGACATGTATGTGAAATGTGGCCTGCTTGCAGATGCGCAAGATGTGTTTGACAAGCTGCCAGTTCACGATGTAGTCTCTTGGAGTGCTCTTATTGCCGGGTATGCCGAACACAGGCATCCTGAGGAAGCAGTAAATTGCTTTGACCGGATGAAGTCAGAACGTATTTCTCCGAATGCCTTTACGTTTGTTTGTGTCTTGCAAGCTTGTGGTAGCATAGGGATCATTGATAGGGGCTATGAGATGCACATTGCGACTGTCAAGCAAGGCCTTGACAAAAGTTATTTTGTTGGTAACACATTGGTTGATATGTACATGAAATGTAGTTCCCTTGCGGAAGCAAGGGAAGTGTTTGATCACTTGCTTGTTCGAGATGCAATCTCGTGGACTGCATTGATTGCAGGATACGCTGAGCATGGGCTTGGCAAAGAGGCACTAGTTTGTTTTGAACAAATGCAACTGGAGGGTGTACTCCCTAATATGGTCACATATGTTTGCAGTCTGAAAGCTTGTGGCAGTGTAGGGTTTATCGATAAGGGCCGAGAAATACACACACAGATCCTCAAAGAGGGTTGTGAAAAAGATCCAGTTTATTTCAAGAGGTCAGAGGTGACATTTGGTGAGATGTATTATCGTGGTGATTATGAAACTATCAAGATAACCCTGATGAATGCTCTCATCGACATGTATGGAAAATGCGGAAGTATGCTAGATGCACAGGTGGTGTTTGATGTGAACCCAGCAAGAGACATTGTGGCATGGAATGCACTAGTTGCAGGATATGCTCGGATTGGACAGAGTGAATTAGTTTTCCGATTGTATGCGAGAATGGCAGAGGAAGCCATACGGCCAGATGGTATCACATACCTTAGCCTTCTCACTGTATGCAGTCATGTAGGTCTCGTGGGTAAGGCCATCAACTACTTTGAGTCTATAAGTAAAGGTTATGGCATCATGTTGAGTATCGAGCACCACAATTGCATGGTTGATCTCCTTGGCCGTGCTGGCCAACTTGATGAAGCTGTGGCAATGGTGGAGAAGATGCCTTGCCAACCTGATCCGGCCACATGGAGTATTCTATTAGGTGCCTGTCGCAAGTGGGGTAATGTGGATCTTGGTAGGTGGGCTTTTGATCGTGCAATTAGACTCGTTGAAAATCCTGCTGCCATGATTATCACAATGTTCAACATCTACACAGATGCTCATCTATGGAAGGAGGCAAAGATGGTTGATGCAATGAGAGCAAGTCTATGGGCACAGGATGAACTGGGTAAGTGTCGGATTGAGGCTGATGGGGTTGTGCATGCATTCGATGTAGGACATTCAAGCGTTCCAGAGAGCAAAGATATATATGCAAAGCTCAATCATCTCTCTCTCAACAATGAAGAGGAAGGGTATACTGGGTTACCGGGGAGATATCATGATGCAAGAGGTATTCTATGTGGGTGCAGTGAGAAGCTAGCTATTGTTTCTGGCATGGTTAATGCATCTGAGGGGACTCCCATACGAGCGGTAAAGAATCTCCAGGTTTGTAACATGTGCCATGTGGCCATGGAAACAATATCAAAGGTAGAGCAACGACTGATCATTTGCAGAGATGCAAGCTCCTTGCATGCCTTCAAGGATGGAAATTGTTCATGTATGAACTCCGGTGTGGCTAGTGTATTTAAGATATCGTGACAGTGATTTATGGCTCATTCAAGTCACACAAGGACCAGATTGTAGTGGTTGCATGACCCAAAGGAAAGGGTCATTTATGCACATTAAAGTGTTCTGATTTGTATATAACATTGTAAGACAAAGACGCCACTCAGACACTCCTGATTGGTTAAAGCATAGTGTAGGAAAAAGATGACAGTAGCCAATCAGAACTTAAATTGAGGCCCACCCATAGATGGATTTTTTGGACATCTTGGATACTTCAACATCCTACAGACCCATAATTGTTGAAACCCCCTCCACTAACTACCTTGAGGAGATCATAGAGAGCCCTGAGGAGTCACCACAAAGCCAGGGTGGATACGTAGTGCATGGGGGGTTTACCGTGCACAAAGGATGATGAGTTGCCTAATGCCATGTCTTCTTTGTGCAATGCTTAGCATGTTAATTTGTTACTTTGTGATGTTGATAGTGTTGCATACTCTGATATTGTCACACCATACTAGTGGGTTTCCTTAGGAGTTGGATTACATCCGTCTAGGAGTCTTGATCATACGATAGAACTCATTCTTGGAGCCCAATCGGTATTTCAGAATCTCTTCGGTTGAGTCTGAAGGAGAAGGATGACGTTGCATATTTGGCCAGGCAAATCCCCTAGTGATTATGGTGGGCAAAAAGGATAAGACCATGTGGTTGTGTGTGGACTATTAAGTGTAAGACCCCTGTCTAGCAGACACGTGTGATTAAGAAAAACATAGACGCTGGCACCTAGCTCACCGCCCAACCATAGAGCCATGCAGGCTGACCCTCAAGCATGGAGGTTAGTAGCATCCGAGACATGGCTCTACGTGCAAAGCCCTGGATTAACTTGTTTACATGGAGTTGGACATGGATGAAGATCACCATTGCATTGAAGCTTGCTTAAGACAATTGATTAGTGGAAACGATTAGTCATAATTGGTAATTACAAACAAGCCTATAATTGACTTATACACTCTTGGCCATGTTCACTCACTTATGCCTTGGCCTCCACGGTTGACCATGCCCATGGTCCCTTGTTGGTCTACTTATTTTAGCCAATATGTATACGTCCTAATTATAAACGACACACAAGATTGGGTTCAATCTCAATCTCTGGCTTGTCATACCACTCATCCAAATTTATATGTATTAAAGTTTGCTTTTTTTAAAAGACAACTTCAAAAATAAAGCTTAAGAGCTTTTTGAGTTTTTGAACATATAAGTTTTTTCAGCCTTACAAAAATATAAATACCAAAAATATATAACCATAATAGGTATTCACATTTCTTTCAAGGTATCTTATTGTGGTTCAATAAATGTTCCACCCGTAGCTATCAAACAGTTCCTCACTCAATCATCGTCTACATTAAAAAAATATTAATCAGTGCACAAAGCTGATTAAACATATTAATTTCAACTATATGATATCAGTGCATACACAACGGATTAAACACATTAATCTTGAAAAATGATATAAATAAAAGGTCTATCTCGCACATAAAACATCCTCAGTAATGAACACACATGGAATTAAATAATGACATAAACCACATCTCATATGTAAGTAATGATTATACAGGCGTCCCTACTTGACCATAGAGGCTATGACTAACACCATTATATGGACTATTAATATAGTCTTTGAATGGATTGCAAAATCTCAGCAGATATATGATGAACTGGAGAGGGCCTTGTTAAGTGTACCCATCCCAAACTGGGACACAATCTTTCATGTACATATTGATGCTTCAAACTTTGCCATTGGTTGTGTATTGGCACAACCAAGTAATGAACACAAACTGGACTACTCTATTTGTTTTGCTAGTAGGCAACTCAATGAGGAAGAGATGAACTATACAACCACATAGAGAGAAGGGTTGGCCATGGTCTATGCTCTGAAGAAATATAGGCATTATCTTTTGGCTAACAAAATTGTATTCCTTGTGGACCATCAGGCATTGCTATACTTTGTTAATAAGCCTTGCACACAATGGAACAAAGTACTTGATGATTGATGTTACTTTTGGAATTTGACTTTATAGTCACACTGTGAGAAACAGATCACGACATGTTTTAGCTAATCACATGCCATAAATTCTCCATGGCAAACATGCCACTAGAATAGATGATGATATCCTAAATGCATGCTTGTTTAAGATTGACATGGTGTCTAATTGGAGTGATAAAATATCTTAATACCTTGCTTATGGTTTTTTGGAAGATCAGCCCTTGAACAAAGATAAGATGTGGTGGCTCATTAAGCTAGTGTCCCCTTATCAATAGCATGACAACTATATAAGTTGGGTAAAAATGATGTTTTATGGAGATGTGTCCAAGAGGATTAATTCATACATGTGTTGGACGAGGATGCACACTCTCAAGAATTGTAGGAGGACATTTTGCTAGGGAGGTAACAACGCAAAAGGTCCTCTAAGTAGGATTAAGGTGGCCAACATTATTTGGCAATGCAATAGAATTTGTTTAAAGGTTGTGATGAGTGTCAAATATTTGTAGTACTATAATAGAGAGGCATGATGCCCCTCACTCTAATAAAAGTCTAGCGACCTTTTGAGAAATGGAAAATCGTTTTTGTATGACTCATTACCACACAAAACCCAAGCTCGTTACATCATTGTCTCTGGTGGGTGAAAAAACTTGTACTACTAAATTCTTGTATGAGCAAGTCATTTCTAGATTTGGATGCCTTTTGAAGGTGGTTAGTGGCCAAGGGTCTAACTATGTCAATGAGGTGATTAGGGCTTCATGATAGTACACTGAAATTCTTCACCATAATATCTCCAAGACCAAGAAAACACTAAAAAATCTTATGTGGTATCTGAACAAAAACCATTCAAGCCAACAAATTAGGAGCGCAAGCTTACATCTGCACTATTATGGGCATACCATCTTATAAAGTGGCAAAATTGTGGGTGTACACCGTTTCGGTTGACCTACGGGTTTGACATTGTAATGCCTATAGAATATATAGTACCAAGCTTGAGGGTCAATCAGAAAGAGGCTTATTAAGAAGGAGACTTATTGATCTTAAGAAATTGGAAGAGACCAAACTTTTTTCCATGCATGTGTTGATGGTAGAAAAGCTATGATGAAAGAAATGGTTCAACAAAAACATTAGTAACAAAGAGCTTATGGAGGGAAACCTAGTGCTTCTTTTTGGAATAGGGAGCAATAAAAGGGAAATTTTGAAACTTTGGGGCATGGAACCCTTTAGAATCATAAAAATCACTCCACAAGGGTCTGTCAGAATCGAAACCATTGATGGCATAGAGACTAATGGGTACATTAATTGGAGTAAGCTAAAAAATTACTATGGGCCCTTGACCCAAGACATGCTTGCTCAAGTCCATAAGAAAAAAGAAGAGAAAAAAGAACAAGACAAAGTGAAGAAAAGTCCAAGAAGAGGCTATAACCAAAATAAACGAGGCTAAAATGCTATTCCAAGGAAAACTATTGCAACAACCAATATGGCTACACTACTATCCCTTGAGAATGAGGACCTAAATATTGAGCCTGTAAGAATCAAAATTCAAGTGTATGTGGTGATGGCTGGAAACCATAACATAAGTGTTGCTCTAATTGACACAAGGGCAAGTCACACCTTGCTATCCTTTGAAACATGGGAAGCTCTGGGTAAACTAGAATTGGAACCAACAAATGCTTGGTCTCATAGCTTCGATGCAAGAGTGGTAGGCATTGAAGGAAGTTTAAATGTATAAATCATAGTCTAAAATAACCTTATGCCCAAAAAAGGTTTATGTTATGCCTACAAGAGTGATCGAAGAACATGTATTACTAGGGAGAGCATGGATTGGTGCAACTGATTACTCCATTCAATGGAAAGAAAGAGCAATCCAGACATAAACAAATAGGTGAGGGAATAATGGTGGTGCTCTAGCAAATGCCCGAGGAATGCTTATCTTTCGCAAATACTGAAAGTTTCCCAAGCACGAAAAAATGAGGACTACATCAAGGAAGGCCAGGCTCCTCTCTCGCTTCCAAGAACCATCATCATTTAAGCCAACAGACTAGAAAGAAATGGGTTCCTATGAACCTCTTGAAAACACAAGGTAATTATGAAGGGAACCAATAGATCTCGATACTAGAAAGTGAGGAATCCATACCTCAAATTTAGAACAACTTGCATTACTGAACAATCGAAATGGGAAAGGGAACTGTAAGGAGGAAGCCATGGCTGTTGGGTACCTAATGCCACTTTTTAATATAGGGATACTATAAAAAAGGAGCCATGTGAATCTGGATACCAAAGATAGTCCATAAGCAAGAGGTAGTAAACACCAAGAATACGAGATTAGCAAAGGAGTGTGGAAAATAGACCTAACAAGGCAAAAGTGACTCTGAATAGAAAGTAGTCACCAGAGCCTCCTCTATTTTAGAAGAAGAAAGTGCAAACTCCAAGAAACCCGATAAGGCATAGATGAAAGCAACATACAGATAAGGCATAGAGGAATAAAGGCATCAATGATCAAGCTCACTAGTGAAAAAAGGAGAGGAAAAAGTGGAGGAAGAATCTGAACTAGATTCCACCATGGTCCCAACAACCAGCTTCATCCAATGGCTGAAAGAGAAGATGCAACACTCAGAAAAGGAACTAGAGCACCTTTACCAATGATATCCGTTAAGGACAAAGGAAGAGAGTGGGTACTAGAAATTTGGAAAATAGAGCACGAGAGGGAAACTAAATATTCAAAGGAAAAAAGGCAGGAAGGTCCCTTACACCTAGGAAAAAAGGCAGGAAGGTCCCTTACACCTAGGAAAGGCAAGCATAAAACTTAAGAAGTGTTCACACACGTGAAAAACCCTAGATAGTCACGTCGTGAGAGTAACACAAGTTTTTCACACCCAAAAAATTTCTCCAAAAGAATCATAAATCATGCTTAGCACTTCATATCCATTAAGAGAACCAGATTAACAACTCAAAAGCATGACAATCATAAAATAAATAGGTATTAAAAACCAATGGACAGCTTCAACTCAAAAGCATGACAAGCATAAGATTTATAGGCATTAAAACCAATGGGGATAGCTTCACACCGTGAAAAAATCAAGTTTCTCACACCCAAAAAAAGTTTTTCCATAATGAATCATACCTAGCATTTCCTAGGTGAACCACAATATCACCTCAAAAGAAGAAAAAATCAAATGATCATTTACAGGGAAAAACAGTAGCAATCTCCATGCCATGATTATCTCCAATTTTTCAGGCCCAAGAAAGTATATTAGATCCGTCATTTAAGGTAACAAATAACTTTCCCAAGGTGCAAAAACGTCCAACATTTGGTGAAAACCCTATACAATAAGATTTAGTAGTATATCCAATTCACGCAAGAAAAAAAATCACATCTACTTTTTTAAAGCATCGCGTCACCCTTAACCCTACACGAGTGTGTGCATTCATTCTATTTTTGTGACCCTTCTTTGCCTTCATCTTTTACTTTTTCTTCCATCTCTTCTAGTGCTTCATCTTCTTTAAGATACCTCCTATTATTTCAAGAAATAAATAAATAAATATAAACTCGATTTATTTTCATCGTTTATTTTAAGAGGAAAAGATTAAAGAGAAGGGGTTAGAAGAGGAACACCCATGAGAATATTAATTTGATAGTAAGCTTGAGAAACAAGCCTGAAAAAATATGTGAGATTATTTTCCAAGCTAGACAAGATTGGTATGGAGCCCTCTCATGGGCATATCACAAAAAGATTAGAGAGAGAAAATAACACTAGCAAGCCTTGTGAAATAATAGATTAATTAAATATAAGGTAATAATAAATTAGATTCCTCATTAAACAGAAAGATTAGCAATTTTCTAAGGTTGAATTAATAAATATGGAAGAGATAATATTGAGATATAGAGAGAACTATTATCATATATTAATGGATGGTATATCCTTAAGTTGAGGAGATGTGAAGGGGTAAATTTATTTTATAACCACGTGTGTATATGCATGAACCTTTTTATCTCAAATGTGTGTTTTCCATGGGAATAGGTGCTACAAACTTGAGATATATTCATCCTTAATATGAAGGAAGCATTTTAAAGAGGTGAAAATAGTAAAATATACGTATATTTGTAGACTACACTTAACTCAATAATGAATTTGCATGGAGGATCTAATAGGAGTTGCATGGGGGCTAACTTGAGTGCATGGAGTATTGCATAATATTGCATGAGATCGCTTTTTGACACTTGGAAGTCCCTCTCATGCATGGTTTTAGATTCCAAGTTTGGGAGCTCTAGTTATGAGCAAAACACTGAATGACATATTTCTACAAAGTTCTACAAGGTATGATTTTACTAGTTCTTTAATGATTAAATTTTAATTAATAATATGTTAGAAATTTTGTTAGAGATCATTGATTCATTAATTATTAATTAAATTTTAATTAAGAACATGTTAGGGATTATGCTAGAGATTTAGGGATTATGGTAAAATATCCATAAAAATTCATGACTAGTCCCCTAGCCTGTAATGTACTCACATGTATGTATTCTTGGGTCCAGTTGACTTCCTCACTTTTAGCAGCTGTATTTAATGTTTATAAGTGGGAAATACTTGGAGGACATAAAATATTAATTTTGATCACAAATTGAGTGATTTTAAGGTCAATTTTGGTCAATTTTGGCGGTTTTTATGCATGTTTTGTCCTTTCATGTGTAAGTGATTTCTATACCATACCTAACCATGTTAAATAATGTATAAGAGGGTCATGGTGGGTAGTTTAGACTAAAGTAAACTCGTATGGGGGTTTACATAGTAAACATAGTTGCACCGAACGCTCGAAATAGGACCCAAACACCAAATTGACCCAAGTTAATTTTCACTATCGGTTTCGTATGAAGAAGTAGATAACTTTATTTGTGAACATGAAGTAAAGAAAGATAGACCATAATAAAAGAAATAAAGTACGTGTTCAGACCATTTGGAGATTTCTCACGGTTTGGCCGATATTCGCGAAACGAATCCGACACCACTTTCCAGTGTTATATAATTAAAAAAAACACATCATCTCTAATTTGGTTAAAGAATATGTTTTTAGAAAAGATTGCTTTCTTTATCTTTTTCGTGCATGGTAATCTAATTAATTTTTGTGGGCTATCTCTTTTAGAGTCTTGATGTGATTCTGTGTAGGGAGAGAGAGAGAGAGAGATTTCACTCAGAGACCTATTCGAGATTCGGGCCGACCGATACTGTTTACCCGTCGGATAGTGAACGAGATTGAAGCCCTCTGGGAGCCTTGTGGTAGAACCGAGAGAGGACGAGATCGAGAAGAAGGAGGCATACCAAGGATAGCCACGATGTCGAATGTGGAGGTTGGGTGGATGGGCATCGAAGAAAGCCCTAGATTGGTTGGATTTCTATTGGTGAATAATTGTATTAGCGATTATTATTATTTTTGGATTGATTAGGCTTAGAAACGATTATAGTTATTGGATAAATCTCTTCTTTCTCATAAAGCATGATGTAATCTATTAGATCTGGTCACGTGCTACGATTTTTGAATATTTGTGAATTTTTATCATTAATTAAATGGAATAGAATCAGGGGTACATTACACTTGAGTATTATGCACACTTCAAAAAGTTATGTTAAAGATTAAGATAAGGATTGCGATGAAATATACATAAAAAATTCGTGATCATTCCTCTATCTGACACCTGGAGTATCATACATACTTTAAAAATAGGGATTAACATTCATCATCTACCATCAAAACAATTAACAATTCAAGTATTACGATCTATATTAGCTTATTAACTTGGTTTACTTAAATCTCTTACAGCATACATCTAACAAAAGAAAACATCATAAACATAACCATTGTAGCCTGGGAATTACCCTTCCAGGTCACCCAGGCATTGACCATCCTAGTTTAATATTCTCATAGCTTGGGAATTACACGTCTAGGTCATGGAGATTAAGATAGGGATTAACATCCATCATCACCATCAAAACTCCCATGTTTGTGTAAGCTGCATTCACATCATCGTGTAGGGATTTTCTTGTCCGGATATTCTCCTTTAAAAAGTGTATGATTTGCATGAGACACTAAATCTCTACCAAGTGGATAAAACTTCCCTTTTATCTCGATCAACATCTATATAAAGGAAAGAAGAAGATATCTAAAGCACATAAGCTGACATGCTTGGGGATGTACCACCTTAAGAATTTTGTTGGCTAGATTTATCGGCAAGGAGGTACTAGCCACCAAAGGTAATGTTGCCTTCTAGTACCACTCCCCTAAGCGTTTCCTATTCCTTGAGATAAAGATGGAAGCAATAGGAGTAAATCAATTTGCAAAGCAACTTCCACAATGCCAGCATGTGTGTGAAGTTTATGAAGTCTTATGACAGAACAACCAAGAAAGGAGTCTAGGTCACTCTATAGGATGGACCAAAGAAGAGAGTAATGATAAGAGAGGGTATCATTAACACGAGGCCATGACTGTCACCACAACAACACAAAACACATAGGGTGGAGTGCAGGAATCTACCCTTCGAGACAATGTTGAAGAAAAAGGGAGTTCAACAATAGTGGGGTCAACATAAAAGGTAGATGAATAGACAAGAAGGGAAATCTCAATGATTATACAATTAAAACAAGTTGATCGATATAATCAAATAGACCTCCACAAGCTACAAAAAAATCCACATGAATCTTATCGAATGACTACTATAATTCATAGGATTATGTCTTGCTGTAGAGACCACATGGCTTACACTTCAGACGCAGGATGGAGATTACCGGGAAACTAGACTGGATTAGAGAAAATAACAATAACTCAGGGTGCCTCGTCTAAGCTGGTGTGCGGTGATGGCTTTTGAGGCAAATGAGGGTGGACCAGATAGTGGAGGGATCTCCAATACTCGAAGGTAGCTCCTAATGACCTTGGCAAACTACACTTGGCTCTTGGGAGGATTAAATCTAAGTGTAATGGGGGTGAGGTGTTGGTCTGCTTTCACTAGATCAAAATCTGTGTGATACTTGAAGAGGAAGATCATTTTAGAACCAATTGGAAGTGGACTACTAGCCAAAGCCTAGGGTGTAGCTTCTTATGAGTCAAAGCCTACTTGGAAGAAGTCCCTACCTAGGCGTACATCCTGAAAATGTTTTGTTCCATAACCAAGGGAGGGATACTTAAAAGGGATGATTCTTCAAGATTTTGTGGAGAGGTTTAAAGACTTTGAAGACATTTGAAAGCGACGACACTTCTTGAAGAAGGTTTGCAAATCAAGTGTATCTGTTGTTGCATGTAGTAGTACCAATTGTAGAACAAAAGCATGAGTTACATAAGGGCTTTTCTTTGTTCGAGTCTAAGAGTAGCACTCTGAAGCTGTGTTAGACCCCGGCTCGAAAAACAAAACATCATTGTACTATGTAGTTTTGATTTATCATGTAGTATCATTGATTCATTTTGTTGGTGTAGCCTCTTGCTTTAAGCTTTGACTCGTCACTCTTGATTGTAGATCATCTATGAATTAACATTGATGTAATTTGTAATGTCATTTTTGCAAAGGCCTCAACCTACAAGTCAAGACTTGAAACTTGAAAGTTACAACTCCATTTTGGAGTTCTCTCATTGTATTATGTTTTGTCCATCTATAATTTCAATGTATTTTGATTTTTAAAAAAATTCAAAAGTGGAGATATGCTTTAATAATTTGGAACGCACAGGAACGTTCCCATTTGTGGAACGATGTTTCGTCTCGTCTCTCTTACTCTCTGTGCGACCATCCACCGACGCCCAGAGTCCACTGCTGCTGCTCACTGCTAGCTGCAGCCTGCTGTAAGCTCTTCGCCTGTGCTAGCTGCTGGCTGCTGCTCATCGCCTGCATGTGCTAGCTGTCTGCTGCTCATCGCTTGCTAGCTGCAGCCTGCTCTTCGCCTATGCTTGTGCGGCTCAGCTCATCGCTTGTGTTCACTGGCTGCCGCTCAAGCCTCATGACCTACTACCTAGGGTAGCAGGGCTAGCTAGTAGCCGCCGAGGGCCTAGCCTCCTACGCTGTACAGTAAGGCTTAAGCACTTGTCACTTTCCGTCTCCAAGTGGTGGGATGAGGGTGAAGTGGTGGGATGAGGTTGACAGAAGCAGCAAATATTCCAGCAAGGGAGGAGCAAGTTAGTGGAATTGCTGCTATTGTGGCAGCGAGAACAATGCAGGAGCACATAGAGTCCGTGCCCATCTCATTGGATGGGGGCAACAGGAGCAGATAGAGTTTGTGCCCATCTCATTGGATGGGAGAAACTGCATCAACTTTTTCCCTCTCATTCTTGATGCAAAGAAGGCTTCTCTTATCGCATTTCCAGCTTCATTAGATGCACCCAAACCGGGGAGGCTAGAAGCACCTATGGCACGAGTTGTTTCTTCTTCATCTGGCTCAAGAGGAGATTGGAGTCCCCCTCTTCCACTCCTTCAAGGGCTTCTCATGTAGGGTCCTCTGTGGATCCTTCTCGTACTCCCATTTTGTCAGGCAGGCAGGCGAGCCTTGTAGGTCTATGGCATTGAGGTAGGAAGGCAAAGGTAGATGGGGATGTTACTCATTTCTTTATAGTCGTGGGATATCCTTCAATGCTGCAAGATCTCCTTATTGCAAAGAGATAATTCAAGAGATTGCAAGGTTTGGTCCCACTTATGAGCCACCAAGCTTTGAGGCTTTGAGAACCAAGCTTTTGCAGGATGAGAAGGCATCCATTGAGCTAGCATTGGAGATTATCAGGAAGGTGTGGCAAAAGCATGACATCACTCTCATTGGAGATGGTTGGGGCGACACAAGATCTCCATTCAAGGCATCGTTGCATACTCATGGGGTAAGTCATACTATGTGAGTTCCATCAACAACTACAAGCGAGGGAAGACCACGGAGAGACTTGCTGATATTTGGAGTGAGGCCATTGAGCATGTTGGGGCCTCAAATGTCTTGCAATTTATTGGAGATGGGGAAAATGCCAATAGGGCAACAAGAGCAATCATTGAGGCACGCTATCCCCACATTTGTTTTAGTCCATGCATTGCCCATTGTCTTAATAATCTCTTGAAGGACATTGAAAAATTGTCTTACTATTTGCATGTCATTGAGATGGGGAGAGAGGTATTGACCTTCATCATTATCTTCTTGCAATCTATTGCAAGATTGGCTCCAAGGATCTATTGGAGTACTTCGACACACATGTTTCTTATAACTTCTTGATATTGGAGTGATTAGATGAGTGCAGGAATGCATTGAGATAGCTTGTGGTGAGTGATGAGTGGGTGTATTGGCCATAGTCTCACTCTGGTGCAGGTACAAGCTACTCTCAGACTGTACTCGATGAGAGCTTTTGAGAAGAGGTTCATCATGTGCTTGCTATTGTCTCACCTATCATTCGCATGATGAGACTTGTTGATGGTGATGACCCTTGCATTGGCAAGATATATAAGGGACTGGATAGGATGGTGTAGTACATTAGGAAGATTAAACCAAATGCTAACAGGCTTTGAGGACTTGAGGGAGCTATGCACTCACGGTGGAGTAGTTACCACTCACATTTGCAGGCAACAACATTTGTATTGGATCCAAAGTTTTAGGACAAGGGACGAGACCGCCGATGGAGAGGTGGCCAGAGGATGGAAAAAGACTCTCCAAAGATTGGTGCCAGATCACACTCAGAGGAGAACCATTAAAACTAAATTGGGCTTCTACAAGAACAAAATGGGTCTATTTTCATATGTAGATGCCTTGACAGGCAAGTTTGTAGTTGGATCAGCTTTATGGTGGAAAGATTATGGAGCTGACACCCCTGAGTTGCAAAGGTTGGCCATTCGCATTCTTAGCCAGGGGACTAGTTTCTCTCCTTGTGAGTGCTTGTCGAGCTCATTTAGTCGCATAGCGTCAAAGAAGAGAACTGTAAACTTGTGTTTGCTTAAAAAGGTTGCTGGGGAGTTCGTGGAGAAGTGCTTCATTGGCTTCGGGTCTCATAGTGATGATGACTCAGTTGAAAGTCACAGAGCAGAGGGAGATGCAGTTGATGCGGATTCTATCGATGCCACATATGCAAACCTATCATTCCCATGATTGATCATTGTCCGATGTAGTTTTGGTTTATCATGTATTATTGATTCATTTTGTCATTGTAACCTCTTGCTTTAAGCTTTGACTCGTCACTCTTGATTGTAGATCATCTATGAATTGACATTGATCATTGATGATTAATTGACATTGATCATTGTAATCTCTATTTTACGAATCGTTCGGCCAACGAGTCAAGACTTGAAACTTGAAAGTTACAACTCCATTTTGGAAATCTCTCATTACATTGTGTTTTGTACATCTATAATTTCAATGTATTTTGATTTTTTTTTTAAAAAAAAAGTGAAGATATGATGTGGCATTCCCCCGTTCCCCCCCCTCCCCCAAAATGTTCCCGTTTCCAGGGGTCAAAACATTCCCCGTTCCCGTTCCTTGGTAACTCCCGTTCCTGTTCCTTGGTAACTCTGGGCGGAAGGGAATAGGGCTCACTGGCTGTTCCCTGAAACAGGGTTTGTGGCCTATTGGGCTCCCACATTCCTAACCAGTACAGTCAGCGCTCAGCTATTCCCTACGCCTTGACTGCCCTGCCCACCATCCGCATGTATCGTTGCTATTCTTCCTGTGAAGATCTGTTGCTACTCCTCTTCTCCCCCATCAATGCTCTCATGAAGGGCATAGTTATGCTGAGGACAGTACATTCCCTTTTAATGTGCCCCATTTAATGCCTTGGCTGCCCGTGCCATTTGCAGAAGCTGCTCATCTTCATCCTCAAAAGTAGTGTGTTGCTCCTGTAGTGGCCATTCCTGTGAAGGTATAATGCTACTCCTCCTCTCCCGCCCTACCAGCATAATTTTCTTCAGTCCCTTCCTTGGTCTGCAATCCTCATGACTTGCTCAAGCCCGTCTTCCCTTCCTTTACAGGGTTCAAAACCAAGCCAGTGTATTTCATCTCAGCTACCCTAATTCATCAACAAACTGGTTCCTTTTTCAGCTGGCCATTCAGAGCTTGGAATGTTCCATCCAACCTGGCCTATCATCTGCATCCTGAAGGTCTCTTTTGCAGCCCTTTAGAGCCTGCTGATGTAAGAATTCCAGCAGATTTATGACTAATCACAACTTAGTCACTTACAACTCCTAGGCCCTCAGCATATGTAGACCTTGAGAGGCAAGACACATGTAGCCTTTCTGGCTCCTTCCAAACTTCACTCTCCTCTTCAAAACCATCTGAGTACATATTGAGCATTAAGATATATGCTGCAGCATGTTTCTCGTCCAGTCTTGCCACGTGTTCGAATGCCTGTCTACCAAGCTCTATGTCACCCCACTTACAGCATGCACCCAGCACAGTCCTCCAAGTCACAAGATCAGGTCGAAAAGGCATCGCTTCCAACATCACTACAGCCTCATAAAGTTGCCCAGCACGCCCAAGAAGGTCAATCATACAATTGTGGTGTTGGAGAGTTAAGTTGCTAGCATAATGTTTGCTCATAGCCTCAAAGTACTTATGGCCATTTTCCGTAAGACCTGCTTGACTGCATGCAGTAAGAACACCAACAAACGTGATTCCGTCTTGTTCTATTCTTTTCAACCTCATCTGTTCAAACAAATGGAAGACAACCTCACTCTCACCTTGGCGGGCATACCCCATAATAAGCACATTCCATGTCACAAGGTCAGTTGTGGGCATTGCATCAAACACCTGCTGAGCATCACCCATAATTCCACATTTACCATACATGTCAATCAAAGCATTCCCAACAACCACTTCAGAAGCCTCTCTCTCGCTCATTCCCTCAGCTTGAGCATCACTTTTCCCACCACAGTCAGCATGCACACCTGACAAAGGGCTGTAAATGAGACAGTGCTGTCCAAATCCCTTCTTGACGATCTCAGCATGTAATTCCTGGCCAATGTCTATGGCTCCAATGTTGCCACATGCTTTCAAGACGCAAACATATGTAACAACATCTGGCGATATACCTTCCACCTGCATCTTTTCCAAACAGCTCAGGGCATCCTCCCCAACCCCATGCTCTGCATACCCTGCAATCATTGCAGTCCAGGAGATCACGTCTCGAATTAGCAGTGTGTCAAACACATCCTTTGCTTCTGTGAGAGAGCCACATTTGGCATACATATCCACCAGGGTGTTGCCAACAAATAGATCTTTTTCAAAGCCCCCCTCCACAATCTTTACATGTATTTCACGGCCCATATTTATGCCTCCTATGCTCCCACAGGCTTTTAAGATGCAAGCAAATGTCCCAGCATTTGGGAGGACTCCTTCAAGATGCAACTGTTCCAAACAATCTAATGCTTCTGCAAAGAGCCCATGTTCGACATATCCTGCCATTAACGTGTTCCACAAGACTGTATCTCGAACAGGCAGATTATCAAATACTTCCAGAGCTTCTGCAAGTAGGCCAGAGTCTATATATGTATCAATTAAAGCATTGCTAATAAAAAGATTCTTCTCAAACCCGCATTTTGCTACTTCAGTGTGTACTCTATGGCCCTTGTTGATGGCTTCTGACTTACCACATGCTTTTAAGATGCAAACAAACGTGACAGCATCGGGGCATACACCCTCCAGTTGCATCCATTCCAAGCAATTCAGGGCCTCATTACAAGCCTTATGTTCAGCATATCCTGCAATTATTGCAGTCCATAAAACTACATCTCGGTTTGGCAGCTCATCAAACACTTTTCCGGCTTCTGCAAATGAGCCATGTTTAGCATACATATCTATGCAGGCCTTGCAAACTGCACGATCACCTTCAAGCCCCTCTTTGACAATCTGAGCGTGTATGTCTTGGCCAACATCTAGAACTCCTATGCTACCACAAACTCTCAAGCTACAAACAAATGCAACAGCATTAGGAGGCACACCTTCTAGCTGCATCTGTTCAAAGCAACTCAATGCTTCCTCACTGAGCCCATGATCCGCATACCCTGCCATAAGTGCAGTCCATGAGACCACATCTCGGACAGGCAGCATGTCAAACACCTCCTGTGCTTCTAACAGTGAGCCACATCTGGCATACATAGACACCAAAGTGTTACCTACATGGGAGTCTTTCTCAAATCCTTTTTCTGTTACAACAGTGTGTACTTCTTGCAACTTCTTTATTGTCCTTATGTTGTGACTAGGTGTGACTATCGTCAGAGTTGTGTCCACTTGTTTCGCTTCATTACCAAGCCCACAATGGGTATAGCCTTCTATTGACAGAAAATCACGTGCTTTACATGCAGCATGCATTTCCATTGAAGCTCTGCTAACAAAAGTATCCAACTTCAGTCCCTCCCTGGCGGCCCCATCGTGTACTTCTTGGCCCTTGTCTACAATCCCCATGCTGTCACAAGCTTTCAAGCTACATGTGTAGGTGACAGCATCTGGAGAGATGCCTTTTATTTGCATTTGTTCCAAACAATTCAGTGCTTCCTCACCAAGCCCATGTTTAGCATACACTGAAAGCATGGCATTCCATGAGTTTTTGTCTGGCTCAGGCAGCTCATCAAACATGTCCTGTGCCTCTGCCAGGGAGCCAAATTCAGCATACGTGTCCACCAAACAGCTGCAAACAAGAGGAATTTTTTCCAAACCCTCTCTAACAATCTCTGTATGTATTCTTCGGCCACTGTCAAGTGCACCTATGCTGATACAAGCATTGAGGCTGCAGACAAATGTGACATAGTCTGGAGACACATCCTCCAGTTTCATTTGTTCCAAGCAATGCAGTGCTTCCTCACCAACCCCGTGTTCAGCATAACCTGCTATCAATGTAGTCCATAAGATAACATCTGGGATCGGAACCTTGTCAAACACCTCCCTTGCTTCTATGAGTGAGCCACACCTGGCATACATATCCACCAACGCATTAGCAACAGAAGCATCTTCTTCAAAACCCTGTTTGACAATCTGACAATGTATGAGTCGGCCCTTGCCAGTGATTCCTAACTGGCCACAAGCTTTCAAGCTGTAAATGAACGTGATGTCATTAGCAGATTTGTCATCTAGTTCCATCTGCTCCCAAAAGACCAAAGCTTCCTCACCAAGCCCATGCTCGGCATGGCCTGCAATTATTGCAGTCCAGGAGACCACATCAGGAACTGGCAACTGCTCAAACATCTTACATGCTTCTCCAAGCGAGCCACATTTGGCATACAAATCCACCAAAGCATTTCCAATAGAAGAATCCATTTCAAACCCTACTTTAACAATCTCAGTGTGTGCTTTGTAGCCTCTTTCTATGGCCACTATTCTGCCACATGCATTCAAGACGCAAAGATATGTGACAGCATTAGGAGATACAAGCTCAGTCTGCATCTGTTCCAAGCAGCTCAGAGCTTCCTCATTGAACATGTTATCTGTATACCCTGTGATAAGTGTGCTCCATGAGACCACATCTCGAAGGGGCAACTTGTCAAACACCTCCCGTGCTTCTGCAAGTAAGCCACACTTAGTGTACATATCCATCAAAGCACTACAAACATAGGGGTCTCGGTCAAATCCCCTTTGAACAATCCCCATGTAAATTTCTTGACCCTTGTCTATGGCTCTTATGCTGCAACAGGCCTTCAAGCTGCAAGCAAAGGTGACAACATCTGGAGACACACCCTCTCGTTGCATTTGCGCCAAGAAGTTCACTGCTACTTCCCCCAAACCCTTATCAGCATAACTTCCAACTAAAGCAGTCCAAGAGTAAACATCTCGGGCCTCCAGAGTAGCAAACACTTCCTGTGCTTCAGACAATGATGCACATTTTCCATACATGAACACTAAAGTATTGCCGATAAAAGGAACTTTCTCAAACCCCTCTATGACAATCTCAGCATGCAGCTCTCTACCCTTATGGAGGTCTCCTGTGTTGACACATGCCTTCAAGCTGCACATTGCCGTGACAGCATCCATAGAAAGGCCCTCCAAGTGCATCTGTTCCAAACAGATGAGTGCTTCTATGCCAAGATCATGTTCCACATACCCTGCAATAAGTGTGTTCCATAAAACTATGTCTTTAACTGTCACCTCATTAAACACATCGTGTGCTTCTGCAAGTGAGCCACATTTGCCATACAGATCCACTAAACTGCTGGCAAGAAATACGTCACTTTCATAACCCTCAGTCACAATTCCTGAATGCAATTCTTGGCCTCTTTTGATGGATTTCAGCATAGCACAGGCCTTTAGTAGGGCCACAAATGTGTACCTGCTAGGATATACAGCCGCCTCTTGCATTTTCTGGTACAGGTCAAGACCAAGCTGCACATCCCCACATCCAATAAACCCTTGTATGAGGCAAGTCCAAGAATTCTCATTTTTAAGAGAGAGCCTGGTAAAAATTTTCCGTGCATCAGACATGCTTCCACATTCCACAAACACAGGAACAAGGTAGTTCCCAAGCACTCCATGAGCTTCAAGACCACTCTGGCACATGTGCACATGGAGACACTTGGCATGCGAGAGCTTCCTGCCTTTCCTGCATTTCTGCAAGATGTAAATGAAGTCGTCCACTGAGGGCAGGACAGCCATCTGTTCCAACGAAATGACATCTTCCATACTCAGCATTCCCCTACCAACGTTCTCTTGCAGTTGTGCTTTAAGACCAACACCAGTTGTGTAGTTTGGCTTGCATTTGAGCCCTCGAACCACTTGATCTTCCTTAAACGTGAGACCTGCAGACTTTGGCCATGACTGGCCCACTAATGCCGTGCACACATCCATTGCTTGCCTAGGGGTTCCTTCTCATAACATTGCTCAACAGAACTGAAAATTTGCCATGGTTTTATCCCATCCCTTGCTTTGTGCATCAAGGTCAAAAACCTTCATTTTGTATTGAAAAATCAAGCACTCATGAAGAACACTTTGTTGCAGCTTTGACAGTGCAAAGCACCAGTGAAAACTCATTCAAGACCCACATATATACTTGGACCTCTCATGAAGACTCAGCAGGCACAGTCTTAACCGCCAGGCCAAAGCAACCCCTGGGCAAATTGTGGGATGATGCTATATGCAGGAGACGTAATTGGCAAGCTAATAATGTGCTCTAGCTGATTTTGCAGAAGGTTAACATAACCACTGCTGTTGGGCATGATGTCTTTATTTAAATGTAGCCAAGTCTACTGCTTTTTGCACATATAGGTGGATACTTTGAAATAAGCTCATGTTAGATATGGGTGTTGATTTGTGGACGGTTCAAGCTAGTAGTATATACATATATACATGAGTATGAATGTCATCCGAGCTTAAATAAACCCTTGATCAAAAGTGATTGGAACCCTCTAAATTGAGGGACTAATCTCACGACATGCTTGTTAATTAAACAAAGCAGGCATGCAATAATAATACAGCTTAAAAATCATAGTTACCCGCATTAATGTCATTTGTCCCACTGCCCAAATTTAAAGAACTCCTGTCATTGTTTGACATACGGCAGCACAATCTCGTTGAAGTGGTGTGAAGTTCTGGAAGGCGCAGTTTGCATACAAAGCCTGTTGAGACAAATCCAGTGACATAAGAGGCTCCCTACTGCCCAAACACGGAGACTTTTTTCACTTAACATGCCTCAATGTGAGGCGTGTAAGTAGCTTATATCCATCACGTAGGATTTATCAAGCTCAGTGTTGGAAATAAACTTATTTTCTAACCACCCCCCACAAAAAAAAAAAAAAAGACCTCAAGACCCAAACCCCTTCTAAGCTTTTCCCATTTCCCTTTCTCCTTCCCAATAAGGACAGTGCTACCACCGCAACTATCAACCACCTTTTCCACTATGGTATCTAGGTGACTTGGAGAGACAAGCCGGGTCATACCTATTTCAGTCTCCAGTATCTATCTTCTTCCTCTAGAATTGACAGAGGTTTTTTAGCCAACAGGCTTCATGGGTGCCCCATACTCTGAGAGTCTCTGTTGATAGTAGTTCCACACTGTCTGATCATCTTCCTCTGAAGTGGGGCTGAATTATTAATAATGGGGCTGACTTAGATCTTTCTCATTACCCAACAAGGAAACTGAGAGTGAATAATTTGCTTCTGAAGGACCCTCTCTTTGTGGATTGTACAGAGGAAGTAATTAGAAAACTTAAAAGGAGAAGGGGCATTGATGGTGCTTGGAGGCAGTTTACCAACGAAATGCAGGGGATTATCAGAGCTGTGGGTAAATTGAGAGTTGAGGAAAGGAGAGGGGAAAGAAGGAAGTGGGCTACCTTGTTAGAGGAGCTTCTTGTGAAGAGACAAACTATATGCTTAGATGCTATAGATACAACATTGTACTTTAAGTGCCAGGCTAGTATTAAGGAGGAGGAGGATAGATGTTCCAGAGAACAGGAGAATTGGACTAAATGGAATCTTTTCAATAACAAAAGAAAACCAGATAATAGACTATCTAAACTCCTAAAAAGGAAGAGTGATAGTGAGATTGTGGGAAGCATTCTGGATGAAGATGGGACCCCCTTGAATGATATGAATACTCTTGATATGAAGTGGGTTAAATTCTTGGGTTCTACTCTTAGCTTCAAGAAAGATTGTTCCTTGAGGAGGAAGCTGAAGATAGATTGTTGGGCTTACTGAGACAAAATGTGGATCCAGATAAAGCGAGATGGTTAGAAAGAGTTATTGATGTGGATGAATGTTGGTGTGCCTTGCTAAAACTAGGGAGAGAGAAAGCCGCTGGCTGGGATGAATGTTGGTGTGCCTTGCTAAAACTAGGGAGAGAGAAAGCCCCTGGCTGGGATGGCTTTTCCACAGAGTTCTTCATAGCCTTTTGGCCTTCCTTGAAAGAGGTTGTGGGTAATATTTGTAAGAGAGCCTTCAATTCAGGGCTTTTGAATAAGGATTTTAAAGAAGGGCTAGTAAAGCTCATCCAA
Source organism: Cibotium barometz (assembly GCF_041138505.1). Lineage (NCBI taxonomy): Eukaryota > Viridiplantae > Streptophyta > Polypodiopsida > Cyatheales > Cibotiaceae > Cibotium > Cibotium barometz. Next base: position 18,823,051 of record NC_141054.1, read on the forward strand.
AAATAAACTGCATACAACAGGTTTGGTCACCGGAGGCCCATTACTTTGCTAACAATGATTTATAAAATCTTGGCTAAAGTGATTGCTCTTAGAATTACTCCAGTGTGTTGCAAGATGTTGTTTCCAAAAAACAACATGGTTTTATCAAAGGAAGGTCAATTTATGATAATATTTTTGCTGCATTGTTTGGGAAGAGATGTGTTTATTAAAACTCAATAGAAATGCATCATGTTGCAATTGGATTTAGAGAAAGCATATGACATGATTCATTGGTCATTGTAGTAGCAAGAGCCTAATGGAAAAACTGCGTTTTGGGACAAAAATGGCAACATGCATTTACACTCTTTCTTGGGGAGGCTATTCTAAGGTGTTGTTAAATGGAAGAGTGGTAGGGGGATTTGAGATTAACAGATCAGTCAGATAAGGCTGTCCTTTAGCACCCCTGTTGTTTGCTATTGCCTCTCATCCTCTAATAATCTCTCTAGAATTAGCATGAATTGAAGGGAGTATTACTAGGCTAAAGCTCAAGTATAGTGAACAACTAGTTATACAATGCTTTGTTGATGACTCGTTACTATTTTTTAAAGGCTGAGAAAAATAATGTGAGATTGGCTTTAGAGATAGTACAGGAGTTTGCCAATGCTTTTGGCTCTAAATGCAACATTCTGAAATCCTGAATTATCAGCTTGACTAAGGATAATGACTTTGATATGCAAAGGTGGGACTGTGAGGTGGTGCAAAAGGGTCAGATTGTCAGACTACTTGGTATCCCATCTGGAGTTGGGGTTACTAATAAACAACTCTGGTAGTATGGGCAATAAATAGGTTCTTGGAGAAATTGAAAAAATGGGAGGGCATCAGAGTCCCCTTCCATAGCAAGGTTGAGATCTGCAATACAGTGCTGAATGCTTATTTTATGTTTTTGTGCCCTGTGTCGCAGATTGGGAAGTGTCATTGGAAGAAAATTATAGGACCTATTAGAGACTTCCTATGGAAAAATGGTAATGGGAAAAAAAAAGTCTATGCTTGGCTTGCACGGGATATACTGACAGTGCCTAAAAGAGAAGGGGGCATTGGTATTATTCATCTACCTACTCATTGCATTGTAAGAAATGCTATGATGCTTCCTAGATGTTTATCTCAGAACACCATTTGGGCACTAATGATGAGGGAACTGGTTGAGCTCTCTGGTGTTATGACTAAAGGTAAATGGGTGGATCTAAATTGGAAGGATAAACTCTTCTCATTTTCTCCCCTTAAGGTTACCAGCTCAGCAGTTTGCAAAATGTTGGAAGGACTGTTTGGGTCTCATGATCTAAGATGGAGGTGGACAGAGTGACAGGTAACTCTATGTTCAGTTTGAGTATCTGGTGGACTCATAAATTTAAACCCCCTTTGGCCTTACTTGACACTTTTGCTGCAAAGAGTCTTGAGAATAAAGGCCTTAGATATTTGGATGACTGTTGGGATAAGGATATGTTAGGGTGGAAGGATGTGGATCATTTAACTTTGGAATATAAATTATCTAGAAGGGAAAGAGATTTGATAGCCCAGGTACTGGATCTGTTTCAAAAAGAGCTATGTTCTACTGCTACTGATGTTTCAATATGGATCAAAGATTGGGCCTGGCTTAATGGTGTCAAGCTAAAGGATGGTAAAACTAGAGAATTATACTGAGAAATAGGGATGCCAATGTGTTGTATTACAATAAAATTTGGAAAGTCAATTGGAGCCCTTCCAGTTGGAAAAAGAGATGGAATCTTCTTTGGGATTGCCAGATTCCTAAGAAATTTTAGGTTTTTTTGTGGAAGGTATGCATGTGGGCATTACCTACCTATTGGTTCCAAACTTCAAAGGATAAATATATCTATTGGCATCTGTTCTAGGTGCAGGTCATCACTTGAAGATGGTAAACATGTGTTTTGGCACTGCCCAACAATTAGGGGTACTTGGTATAAATTTTCTATATGGATAAACATGCTGGGGGGACTGGATCTTGGATAAATGGTCATTTAGTGATGAACATATCGGTTTGGTTTTTAATATCATTAGAGCGTGCATTTTGTTGGAAATTTGGTCTAGCAGGAATGGCATTGTGTTTATAAAGGCTGTATGTACTGGTTTGCAAGATTCAGACTTGATGCATAAGTGTGTGTATATGTGCTGGTCTGTGTGCAATGTGAATAAAATAAGATGCATTGCGTTGGATATGTTGATATAGAATTTGCTGGTCTGTGTGCAATGTGAATAAGATAAGATGCATTGTGCTGGATATGTTGATATAGAATTTGCAAAGGAATATCATCTAAATCCTGCCCAGAGTTTGGTGAGCTTCAAACATACTAGGAATAAACTCCTAATACTGATTTGTATGTTGCAGGTGAGATGTTGGGAAGGGAAGAAAAGACCCCCCCAACTTTGGACAAAAAACTCTAAGGTGGTATCGTAAAGAAAAGCAGGTTGATCATACTTTTGTTGCTTTTATAAAAAACTCTAAGGTGGTATCGTAAAGAAAAGCAGGTTGATCATACTTTTGTTGCTTTTATAAAAAACCATGTGGGAACCAGACGCACTGTTAAGATATGGTCCAAGAAAGGGGGAATGTGGAAAAAACAATCCCCTCGTGGATGCACTATACAGAAGCTATGATGGAGGCTAGCATACTTTTGGGATACTAGATATCTTGGGAGCAGTTCTGCTTTTTGATGGAGAAAGAGAGATGGGAATTTCTGTGTAAAATTCTAAATGAAGTTAAGAAGGATCTGTAAATATGGATAGTGTAGTTCTGATTTTGTTGTACTGCAACTTTTGAACAGTTTCTCAGTTAATATATATAATTATTATTGATATAAAAAAAAGACCTTCAAACCCAACCGATTTTTATTGAAAAAATGCATAGATTCATCAGTTTTATAACAAAAACTTCAAAAATTTAAATATTTTTATTCAAGGTTAGGCAAAATTATAACTAGTTTTTCTGTGAAAATCACACTGAAGGACATTTTTTTTTCTAACAGTGCTCAGCACTATATGGGACGGGGTCTTTAAGCCCCCTGTCAGATCGATAGGGTCTTTAAGACCCTATTGATGAGATCGATGGCACCCATGGTCTCTACCATTTTTTATGCATCAGATCAAAAAGTAAAGTAGGAAAAAAAAAGTAAACTAGGGATGGCAGGGCCAGCCACCATTTTTCGATGTCTCTAGTTTACTTTGTTACCTTAGCTCACCTAGTTTACGTAGAAGTTGGGCCCAAACTTTTTTTGAGTCCGACATCTCAAAAACTAAAAGGTTTACTTTTGGTAGACGAAGCTTAGGATTAGCTTAAAGAGCTAAGCTCTAGCCAGTACACTGATACCACCACATTGTCAGCCCACTTTTTTATTTTAACACATCCTAGTTTAAATCCCAAGCCCGTAGCTTACTTTCTTAGTTTTCCCTAGTTTACCTTCTCCTCTCTAGTTTACTTCCCTAGTTCTTTCTAGTTTATCCTCTCCTCCCTAGTTTCCTTCTTGGGTTTTCCTAGGCCTAGTTTACTCAACACGTCAAAAAATTATGGTGGCCAACCATCATCCCTAGTTTACGTTTTTTGTCGATCCAACAAGACAAAAATGGCAGTCGTCATCCCTAGTTTACTTTTTTTGTCAATCCAACATGGCATAAATGGTGGCCCATCGTCCTTAGTTTACTTTTGTGCCAAAAATGGTGTGTGATCATTGATCCCATCTGATAGGGGTCTTGAAGACTCCATGCCTTATAGTACAGGGTAGAGAGGTGGTACACTTTCTTTGAAGAATAAAGCCCTTCCTTTTATCATATATTTGTTCTATGTGTGTTTAGGTGTGGGCCGCACATACATCACTCATGGCGCACATACGCAGGGGAGTTGGGGGCTTAAGTGCCTTGAAGAGAGAGAGAGAGAGAGAGAGAGAGTTGCGGTCAACTCATTTGGTGGAGAATGACACGGCTATATATTGGATGAGGGTACTCCGAGCCACACTTGTGGTTCTGAGTAATTAGTGAGGGAAAGCTAGTACATCACATGGCCACCATATGGCCATTTGTAAAGTAATTTTTGGTAATACATCTTCTATTACGAAGAGAGAGAGAGAGAGAGAGAGAGAGAGAGAGAGAGAGAGAGAGAGAGAGAGAGAGAGAGAGAGAGAGAGAGAACCATATTGTGGTTTGTGTTTGGAAACCTATAACAAATTACAAAATGTGCATCAACACAAAACACCAGGATCTTCACAAAACAAGATTGAGAGCAATTCTCGTGTCGGGCTTTCTCATTTAGAGGATCCTGACCTTCTCACATTTGAATCATGCATATGTGAGATAGCTTCATTCCGAAAGATTGGGGGATTGAGATTATACCTAGAAATGAGGCCTCTTGCTCTGGGGTGCTACTAACACTGACTCACCAAAGTCCTTAGCCATTGTCATAGCCTCAACTACCAAAGTTAGTTTAGCATTCTTACCAAGTAGTAGAGGTTGCAAGTAAGCAATGGGATACAAAGATAACTTGTCACTAGGACATAGTTAATATCAAGGTTCCAAATCTTATGTTACATTTCAGTAATAACTTAGTTAGTATGATTGTAACCTCTATTTTTGAGTAACCATAGCAAGTATAATTTTTTTAAACTTTCTATTCTATGATGAATAGGTACTTTATTACTTGACAAACATTATGTATGCGATTTTTCTATAGGAGGTAGAGACTTGTGAAAGGGGAATGGCTCAACATGGACCATGATATATGGTGAAACTAAACATTCTTTGGAGAGAGCATGAAATAATTACAGTAATTGAAAAAGGCCACCCACTGGCCATTAGCCTTTCTTGGACAAGAGATTTTCTTGATATTGAGTAATCCTCCTACTAATTTTTATTTTCCTTAATGTTGAGTGACCCTCCTACTAATTTTTATTTTCCTTAATGTTGAGTGACCCTCCTACTAATTTTTATTTTAAGTTAGATGCTAAGAAGTTGAGGAGCAGATTTAGATGCTAAGAAGTTGAGGAGTAGATTTGAGAACTCCTTCACCTGCACATAGTGTATTACCCCCCACGTTTTATTAATGTAATTGATAATTTACTAATGCTAATTACTTTGGTATTTCTCAAATTTCTAATTTTCTTTACTTTGTAATAAAATTTTTCACAAAACCATGTGATTTATAGTAAACTTTCATACACAATAAAGCTTTGTAATACAACTATTACATCTAATCTACCATGACTTTCAAATGCACTAAGAATTTATAATGTTAAAAAATCATAGGCCATGAAATCTAAAACATTATAATGTAAAGTCAAAAAGAACATTTTTTATTAGGAAAGCAAAAAGTTTGTATGGATAGAATGAATGTATTAAGAATGCAAAAAGTAGCTCTAATGTTAGCAAAAAGAAAAGATAATAGCATATTTGCATGGACAAAAGAAAAGTACACAAAAAATGGCAAAAAAAACTTTACATAGGGAAATCACCATGGAAAAAGTGAGAACTCACATTGCTTGAGTGTATAACTGGTTTAATCAGACTGCTAACTTCTAGCACCACTTGCATTGTGTGAACTTTTAAATGCAATAAAGCTTTGTAACACAACTATTATATCTAATCTACCATGGCTTTCAAATGTCCCAAGAATTTATAATTTCAAAAAAGCATAGGTCAAACATTATAATGTAAAGTCAAAAAGAACTTTTTTTATTGGGAAAGCAGAAAGTTTGTATGAACAAAATGAATGTTTATATTAGGAATGCAAAAAGCAGCTCCGATGCTAGCAAAAAGAAAAGAATAATAGAATATTCGCACAAACAAAAGAAAGTATACAAAAAATATGGCACAAAAAACTTTATGGAAAAAGTAAAAAGTTAGCATGGGGAAAGTGAGAACTCTCACTATTCCTGAGCTATAAATAGTGTGTAATTGGTTTAATCAGACTGCTTGCTTTTGGCACCACCACTTGCATTGTGTAACATGGTGGGTAACATTATTGATGATGAGTTTAGAATATATACCTCTTAGGTTCACAACACCCTGAATTGACTATAGAAGAGATGCATAGATTAACACTTATAGAGCAAGATTTAAGAGAAATAGTAGAGCAATAATATGAGAGGATGAATTCTATCGATTTTGACATACAAACCCTTATCGATTAGATATGCAAACCCTTTTCTTGGTTAGTACTCTAATAAATTATCATAACACTGTGCTAATTGTTTAAAAAATTACTAAAATGAATTATACAATTTCAAGAATAGAGCAAACTATTGACAAACCTCATGATACATGAACAATCTAACAAAGCTAGCTGATCTAGAGGAGTGTGAATTTTTGGTGAGCTTCCTTGGCGATCTTTTGAAAATGGCGAGCTTTTGTTGGTGTGCTTAAAAGCTTGCTACACCCATTCCATTGTATGCTCATCAAGGAATCTATGACCAATGCATTTCAGTAAACAATAAAAAAATATCAATGCATATTAACACAGGGTATTTAATTGGTAACATTTTGTTTTTAATATCCCTTCTTTGATACCTTCTCTGCCTTTTGGCAAAGGAACGAATGAGTGGCTATGTACTCATCTCTTTGTGGCACTATACCTAGTTTTAAGGATAGATGGCTAGGGATAACATTTTATTTAATTGCCCATTGCGTTGCATAGAAAACATGATAAATCCTCAACAATCAAGTCAACGATAAATCATACATATCTTGTATTTGCAATATTATACATAACATGATAATAAACACATTTAAAATTAATGCATTTCAATAGACATTGATTGTCAACATAATGGTGGTTAACTTAACTACAAAGAATGTAGCATAAACCAAAGAAAATATACACATGCAAGATACATGAACATCAAATGAGAAAACATGATTTCTACTCAATTTCATAAGCTTACATACTATATCATGATTTTAGTTAATATATCTTGTATTTGTAATATAGAACATACATGATAATAAACATATTTAACATTAATGCATTTCAATAGACATTGACTATCAACATATCTGGTATTTACAATATAAAACATAACATGATAATAAACACATTTAAAATTAATGCATTTTAATAAATATTGGCTGTCAACATAATGGTGCTACCTCTCCTTGTCTCCTCCCCCTCAGCCTCCCAAGCTACACTCCATCTCTCCCAAGCTCCACTACCCAGCTCCTCCCTTGCTCACATGTGTTTTTCTTATAACAAGACCTCTTTCTCCTTGTTCTTTCAAGCTCCTCCATTTCTCAAGTGATCATCTCATAACAACACACCTCTATTCTCCCCAACTCCTCCCTTTCTTACAGGTGCCTTTCTTCTCCCATCTCTCCATTCCTCACCTCTCTAAGCTCTTCCTCTACTACCTGTCATCTTCCACCTCTCTTTTTCATCTTCCACCACATGTAAATTCTAGTTCAACCTTTTGTAGCACATCCTGGGCTTTGTAGCACCCTTTATCTACCCCTTCTAGATTTGCAGCACCCATACATTGTCATAGAAGCTTGTACAATGGTTTCTCCTAGTAGAAGAAGACCAAAATCCATCATTGAGTCCATGAACTTAAGAAATGTGTAGAACAATGACGGATAATGAATTTTTACTCTATACAACCTGCTAATGTGGGTTATCATGCAACTGTCTATGAAAGGGGTTATCATGCAACCGTCTATGAAAGGGGTTATCATGCAACCGTCTATGAAAGGGGTTCATAATATTCCAAGAAGGTTTATCTCATCTCCTTGCCACCATTGGAAAGGTAGAACTTAAGAAATGTGTAGAACAATGACGGATAATGAATTTTTACTCTATACAACATGCTAATATGGGTTATCATGCAATGAAAGGGGTTATCATGCAACCATCTATGAAAGGGGTTATCATGCAACCATCTATGAAAGGGGTTCATAATATTCCAAGAAGGTTTATCTCATCTCCTTGCCACCATTGGAAAGGTAGAATCCTTGATTTTTGAATTAGTAAGGATGGTAAACATCTGGTGAAAGTTCAACATGTCTATCCACCATCACTACTAAAGTTGGAGCTAATACAACATACAAAATTTGGAGCAAACTATAAGGATGGAAAACATCTGCCTGGTGAAATCTCAACATGTCTATCCACCATCACTATTGAAGTTGGAGCCAATACAACTTAAAACATTTGGATCAAACCTGTTGGTTGATTGCATGCTTCCTTGAGTTATTATTGGTTGTTTTGATTTTTTTTGTATTGGATTATGTATGTATGCTATAGATATTTTTCCCTCAAATTGTGTTGAGTGGTAGCCCCTAGAATGCTTCACAAGGTCTTTCAAAGCACTTCATGTAGACCTTCGAGAGATCTTATATACAGGAGAGAAAGCATCTACACTTGTTGTTGGTGACATGGTTTTCCTCTACAATGTCTCCTACATTGTCCCATCATCTCAACATGGCTATGGGAGACTTGAACCTCTTTCTCTTCCATACCTAAATAGCCAGGAATGGCCTCTCCCTTATAAATTCACCATTGAAAGCTTTCGAAGAAGGCTGCATGTCGACATCCATGCCTTTATGAAGTGCACATATGGCTCACATAGAGCCAACTAGGCTTGGTTCATGCCACTTCATGTTTTTATTTTCATTTTCCTTAAGTGTGGAGTGCATAGGACACCCACTATGTATGTTTGCAAAGGAGAGTGCCAACGAGGCACTTCATATGTTGCTTCCCAAAGGTTGGGACACAAAGGTGGTTAAACATCAAGGGGCCTTGAATTCAATGTTCAGTGGTGGTTAAGTAGAAGACCATTGTGAGGTTTCACGTATGCAAGAAAAATCTCACAATGGTGTTCCCATATAGATGGTGGAAGAGTACTAAGAATGAGTGGGAGCCCTTAGATTTTGATACCATGAGTAGGCAAGAAGTTGAGCTTCCAATAATGGTGCATGAAAATGGCATGCATCACATTATAGTAAATGACAATTGGAACTTGTAAAACATGAGAGAGTACCTGGTTTTATATTTTGGGCTAGATGGTATCTTCATTTTTATGGTGGATAGTAGGAAGATACGGCACAGGGCAAAGAAATTGGCGGCTCACAACCTCCCCATGTTATCTCAATCAAGCATGCATAAGGATGTACAAAATCTCCTGCAATGAATTTGTACAATTTTTCTATACATAAAATTTTATGCCTCTTTTGTGTGTAAAATTTATTCGTGTGAATTCTTAAAATTGGTTTATTTGTGTGCGTAGAGTTTTGTTTAATTATGTGGGCTTAAAGTTTTCTAATTAACTAGGTTCTATGTACGGTACACTTAAAAATATATGAGTTTTACGCGTGTAAACTTTTTTGTTAAATTAAAGTTATAAATAATAAGTCAAAGTTATCACTTTCAAAAAGTTGATCACATTAAATGCCTATATAAGGCATTGTCTTCATAGTAGTTTTATTATAAGTCTTTTAAGTTTTGAAAACTTTTCTCCTAGCCCAAGCCCACTCTCTAGCATACAAGATTCTTCAACAATAGTAGCTATTAGCCTTAGCTTATTAGAGTTTCTTGAAAAGGTAGGGCTTGCAAGTAGGAAGGATGAGCTCCTATCGATCTTCTGCGGAAGAATCAACAAGCAACTCTAATGTTGCACACCGATTCATTTCACGAGATTGTAGAGTACATGGAGGCCATTGTTAAACCCTATGATATAACATTGTCTATGCAGAATACCTAACGATCTCACCATCGATGAAGTGATGAACCTCGGGATTGGAAATGTGGAAATAAGGATTTTGTCATGGGACATGACAATTATCTTGGATGTGGATGTGGATGTGGATGTAGGAATGTGAATGGGGATGTGGATGTATGAATGTGGATGTGGATGCGAAAATGGATGTATGGATGTGGAAATGGATGTATGGATGTGGATGTGGATGTGGATGTGGATGTATGGATGTGGATATGGATGTGTATGTATGAATGCGGATGTGGAAGTGGATGTGGAAATGGATGTATGGATGTGATGTGGATGTGGATGTATGAATGTGGATGTGGATGTATGGATGTGTATGTATGAATGCGGATGTGGAAGTGGATGTATGAATGTGGATATGAAAATGGATGTGTGAATGTATGAATGTAAATGTGGATGTGGATGTATGAATGTGGATGTGGATGTATGGATGTGGATATGGATGTGTATGTATGAATGCGGATGTGGAAGTGGATGTATGAATGTGGATGTGGAAATGGATGTGTGGATGTATGAATGTAGATGTGGATGTGGATGTATGAATGTGAATGTGGATGTGGATGTATGAATGAGAATGGGGATGTGGATGTATAAATGTGGATGTGGATGTGAAGGTGGATGTGGATATGGATGTGGATGTGAAAATGGATGTATGGATGTGGATGTGGATGTGGAAATGGATGTATGGATGTGGATGTACGAATGTGGATGTGTATGTGGAATAATGAATGCAAATGTGTATGTGAAATGATGTGACGTCGATATGAGTGAATGGATGAGATGTGATGACATGTGAATTGGGATGTGAATAAATGATAATGAATCTGATGTGATGAGATGGAAAATGATGTGATTGGATGAGAATGTACACATATGAATGGAATGTGGAATAAGTAATGTGGATTGATGAGGGATAATGTGGAAATCAGTCTACAATTGAGAATGGGTATATATATATATATACATATTAGTTTTGATTTTATTAACCCAAAATAAGCCACTAAGGAAAAGAACAGCACACAGCGCTGTAAAATTTTTTTTTTGGTCGTGCGCCCTATCACCCGATAGAAGGGGCTATATATATATATATATATATATAAATTTTAAGCTTGTTTTATAAATCTTAATTAAGCTTTATTATCAAAAGCTTAGCCACGCATTAAGTTGCCTTGTTCTTCTCCTCCCTGGAGGGAGGAGTGATTCGTGTGACGCAGCCCAGCGAGTGTCTAATTGAAGAGAAAAGAAAAAGAAAATTAGAGCTTCTTGCGAGTGCCGTCGTCGTCGCCATGATAGAAGGAAAGGAAGAAAAAAAAAGAAGAAGTCTAATTAACTAATTAATCTCTGAGAAGAAGAAAAACTATTTTAAACCATAAATTGACTTGAGATGCTCTCAGATCCGTCCATTATAGAAATTAGACACTTCCATTAGCTTAGAATTCTTGCTATGGCCCTCTATGCTCCTCTCCTTGCTGATTCAATTCGTAGGGGCTGATTATGAAGAGGATTAGTGAGATTAAAGGTGGTTTTATGGTTTTGTAAACCCACTAATGGTTTTTCACTGTCCTTTACTCTTTGGGCAAAAGATTGATGGGAATTTGTTGTCCAATCGTTAAAGACAAGCCTTCCTTCAACCATACATAAAAATAAATGTATTCTTCTTTGAATTAAATTAAAAAAAACCAAAATCACCTGTATATTTGTCTCTTTTACCTCTTTGACTGGCTTCAAGAAGATTGAATTAAACCAAAGCTCTGATACCATTGTCATAGGGTCCTTTTGCACTTCTTGAAGAAAATAATTTAAAATCTCACAAATTACATCATAATTGAAACAAAGACTTGAATTGAATTGAAAAATAAATAACTTAGCATAACACAAGGCAAGAGAATTAGAATAATATCACCATCAAGAGTAAAGGATAGAGAATACCACACAGAAGACAAGATTGGGTGCAATCTCCCCCCTTAAGTGTGTAGCTCCACTTCCATAACTTGAGTATTTAGAGAATTGTATTCATAAAAATAGTCCAAAGAGCTAAGAATAGATGTGCGTACAATTTGGGCTTGCTTTTCCCACTTTAGGGATATTGCTTTACACATTTTTAACCATATGAATTCTCCTAAGGTTTGTACAAATAAAAACCTTTGCCCAAATATAATTGCAATTGGGCTTGTTACATAAAATAACTTTGTGCACATTTGCACATATAATAATCTTGTGCACATTCGCACATTCTATTAAGCTGAATCCTGCACAAATCAAATTAAGTATATTTTTATATGATTATTAATTCATAAAAAATATGATAAAATATATACCTGTAAACAGCTAGATATTGGGTAAGTGTACACCCAACTCACAAGAAAGCAGTTGACACACTTGAATGGAAAAAAACCCACAACTCTTAGCCTCACACAATAAGTCCCATAGGAATGATAAACAGCCAATCCATCACCACAGCCATCCCAAGCAAGATAAACATTATTGATATATAGCTAGAAAACTTGATTTTATACAAAAGACCACTGCCTGTGCTGGGTATAACCATGAGGTAGATACATGACTTTTCTTACCAAAAGATACAAAAGATCACTCTTGGTTATAACCATGAGGTAGATATGTGACTTCGCTTACCAAAAGATACAAAACATCCACATAAACTCAATTACTATCCATATCTTCTTCCTCCACTATTTCTGCATCAATTACCTAGTCTAGATGATCTCAAGCAATACGTACATTAAGTAACCTTGTTGGTAGTTGGAGTAGGACAAACCATTCATAGTCAGTGTGGAAAGAACCTACAATGTTTAGTGGAAAACCCACAGTTGTATGTGTTGTAGCCATGCTTCTAGCACTAGAGACAAAATCATAATGCTAATATTTTGACCACCCCCACATGCCTAACACTTGTATTTAAGATCTTGATAAGTCAAGAGTGTTCCTTAAGGTGTGGCTCCAGCTTATGTTGAACACTTTTCTTCTTGATATTGACCTTGCCTTACTAACCCAATACAAAGCTCAACATAATGCCCATTAGTGGATACATTAAGAAAATGCACTCACACAATACCCAACGCATCCTACATCCAAGTATCTCTAGCCTTTTAAGACAAACTTTCCACAAACACAAACCCACCAGCTATGAAATTAGCAAAGAGAAAACTTTAAAACTCTTGCTTAGGTTGGCCCTTGTGGTAGTGTGAAGGAGTGGGTTTATACTTCACATGAACACATTAATAAATTATGTGGCTAGCAAGAATCAAGGACTAATGGAACATAGCTTCATGTTTACTTTGAAGCTTTATGGTCTTCATCCCCATCACAAGGCATCAGCTATGATATTTTGATCATTAACAATAGCAACTCATCACCATCTTCAGTATTGCTTTGTTGACCAAGCTTAAGTGAAGGTACCTAGTTGAATAGCAATTGAGAGCTTCAAATTATGCCCAAACCTTGCTTTTGTGGTGTCTTCAACACCCTTTAAAGAAAACTCGACAGCCTTTTCTAGTGAATGAAGCCTCAACATAGGTAGCATGAGATTAAATCTAAGGTAGGCATGATCTCCTCAACATAGTTGACTCAAGAAAAAAACCAGTAGCATCTCCTTCATTTATCACAAAAGCTACTGGATCCAAAACCTTATCTATGTAAGGAAGAGGATAGTGGTCCCTTTTTGTAGCTGCATTAAGTCCACACAAATTCTCCACCTTCCATCTTCTTTGGTCAAATGACTATTGGACTCACCCACTCACAAGTTGTAATTGGGTAGATGAAGTTTACCTTCAACAACTTTTCCACTTCATCCTTTAATGCATCTTGTTGACCTTTCCCCAAAGGCCTCAGCCTTTGACACATTGGCTTGGCACCTTCCTTGAGTTCAATATGAAGACTCTCTCCTTTAAAGCCTCAAATATCTTCATATGATGTGATGAAGAGACGAAGAAACTCCTACAACATGGTTTGGAATTGATGTTGTTCCACCAAACTAAGATTAGAACTTAACATTTTGTTAGCAAAATCCATCTTTGCATTCTTTTTTGGTTCAATAAATTCCTCTATCTCTTTAAAAGATCTCCTCTCACTACCCATCACTTGTCCTACATCCCCTTCACTCATGAGTTCTAAAGTAAGCATGGATACGCGAGCATCAGTTGAGTATGAACATGTGCTCCCCTCATCACTATCCCTTTCACTCTCAACCTCACTATGAGTATTTCTTTTTTCCTCTTCCTCATCTTCCCCTAACAACTGTTTATCAGTCATGCTAAATTTTCTCCCCATTCCTTTTTTTATCATAAAGTGTAATAGTACCCTTTTCCTAGTCTTGAATTTCACCCACTAACCTAAGACATGGTCTTCCCAAGATCAAAGGAAAATCACCCATTCCAGTAGGCATAATGTGATAATACCAAAAACCTTTACATCAAGATCCTTGAGGATACCTAAACATTAATACCAAAAACCTTTACATCAAGATCCTTGAGGATACCTAAACACCTTACTTTAGTATGATTTTCAAGTCGGATTCTAAACCTAGATTCCCCACTTGTCTCTAATCCTAGCCTCTCTATACAAGATTTTGTGATCACACATATTTGTGCACCCCCATCAATGTAGGATTCTCGCATACCTTGTCCTTCGTGCCCAAGCATTAACAACACTGGGCATATATCTAGAAACTCCTCTACTGAGTGCACCTTGATAGTGCCTTTCCTTGGTTCTTTGCCTTTTGGGCACGAAGGACAAGGTATGCGAGAATCCTACATTGATGGGGGTGCAATTTTGGATTCACCAACCTTTTCAACTCTCTTCTAGTCTTGGACAAAGCTCCATGAGTTGGCCATATGATATATCCACCTTCTTATTGAGAAGATCCTCCTTTAGCACATAATTTGTTTGACCATCTCCAAGAGGCAAATCTGCTGCTTTTGATACTGTCTTCTTGGCTTGGCTTTCTTCTTGCTTGTTGATGCTTCCTCTTGTCATTTCTCCTTCCTTGCCTTTATTTGGTTACCTTCAGATTCTTTCTTTCGAGTTCTTTTCACGGCGGGGCATAACATCAAGCTCTTAATCTGTAGTCACCTCTTCCACTTGTATTGAAATTACAACTGCTTTTCCTTTCTCCTTAGTTATCAAACCACTAGAGCTTGGCTTGTGATTGTCCTTGATCTCCACTGCAAAATCATTACTACGGTTAGGAAAGGTTGATGTAAATGATACATATCTCCCCCTCTTTTAGAAGGCTTATCACAGTAGGGCTTGTATGGCCCCAGTCAACCACAGTTAAAACAATTATAAGGTTCAAACCTTCTTCTAAGAACTCCTCTACCCCTTCCATCCCTTCACTATGTCCTTCACCATATGCTTCATGTCATGGACCAAGTGGCCTATATCCTCTACCTCTTTCTCTTCCACCCCCTAACAAATTCAAACTAAGGTTCTTAAAGAGGCTGACTACTTTTCCTGCATCTCGTTTTTTAATTCATCATCATTTGGACTTTTCACTAACAGTTGAGGTGAGGTTTGCACTAAGTTCTTGACTTCTTCTTTGACCCCTCCTCCATAATCTCTACGATATGGCTTACTTCCTTCCCAAGCTGACTGAACCTAATCATCTTCCATTCTTTCTCCCTAGCTAACTCCACAACTTCTTCAAAAGTTTGAATATTTTTAAATTCTACTTTCAATCTTAAATTCCCTCTTAAACTAGCAACAAATATATCTTCTTTCAACATAGATGGAGGGGTTTCATTCCTTGAAATAACACACCACCTATCCCACAACTTTGTGAAATGCTGAACATAAATATCTACATTGTCCTTTTGAGTTAACCCCAAAATTTCATGCCATACTTTATTAGGATCTTCAATCTTCTGGTAATGATGTGAGAACTCTTGTTTTGTAGGTTCATATGTGAGCTCTTGTGGAGGGTCTCTTGCTTGCAAAGAACCTTCATAGCCCTTCAACCATTTTCGGGCCTCATCTTGTAAGCAGTAAAACAGAGAATCCTTAGCATAAAAATAGGCTTTTGCTTATTTTTGATCAAGCAAGTGATCTCCAATTTCTCCATGAATTTTTTGGCATCTTCATGCGGCAACCCATGGAAAAGCAAAAAATCTTGAGCCATATCAGCACAATTGAAAAACCAAAGGTTCTCAAAGTAAGTTCCTCACTGGGAGCACCAAAAGGATACGAGGTGATGAGCAGCAATGTCTTTGCCTCTACAACTCCTCTCTATCAACTCTCAACCCTTATAACATATAAGGGGAACAAACTAAGATTCCTTGTTTAATCCTAAAACAATCATGACCAACACTGGCTGAACCAACGTGAACCTCCCAAGAAGATTTCACAATGATTTTTATTCCAAATAAGTAAATATGGTATAATGTTAGATATTGGGTAAGTGCACACCCAACTGACAAGCAAGCCATTGACACACTTGAATGGAATAAAACGCACAACTCTTAGCCTCACATAATAAGTCCCACACGAATAATAAACAGCCAACCCATCACCACAGTCATCCAAAGAAAGACAAACATTGTTGATATATAGTAAGAAAACTTGATTTTATACAAAAGACCACTGCTGGGTGTAACCATGAGGTAGATACATAACTTTGCTTACCAAAAGATACAAAAGACCACTCTTGGATACAATCATGGTAGATATATGACTTTGCTTACCAAAAGATACAAAAGACCACTCTTGGATACAATCATGGTAGATATATGACTTTGCTTGCCAAAAGATATAAGACATCCACATAAAGTCAATTACTATCCACATCTTCTTCCTCCACTATTTCTGCATCAATTACCCAGTCTCTGGATGATGTACGTACATTACACAACCTTGCTGGTAGTTGGAGTAGGACAAACCATTCATAGTCAGTGTGGAAAGAACCTACAATGTTAAGTGGATAACCCACAGTTGATATGTGTTGTAGCCATGGTTCTAGCACTAGAGATAAAATCATGATGCTAATCTTTTGACCACCCCCACACACCTATTACTTGTATATAAGATCTTAATAGTTACAAGTCAAGAGTGTTCCTTAAGGTGTGGCTCTAGCTTATGTTAAACACTTTTCTCCTTGATATTGACCTTGCCTTACTAACCCAATACAAAGCTCAATATAATGCCCATTAGTACATCCCACATCCAAGTATCTCTATCCTTTTAAGACAAACTTTCCACAAACACAAACCCACCAGCTATGAAATGAGCAAAGAAAAAACTTTTAAAACTCTTTCTTAGGTTGGCCCTTGTGGTAGTGTGAAGGAGTGGGTTTATACTTCAGATGAACACATTAATAAATTATGTGGCTAGCAAGAATCAAGGATTCTCTTTGATGAACTATAATGGAACATAGCTTCATGTTTACTTTGAAGCTTTATGGTCTTCATCCCCATCACAAGGCGCAGGCTATGATATTTTGATCATTAACAATAGCAGCTCATCACCATCTTCAGTATTGCTTTGTTGACCAAGCTTGAGCGAGGGTCCCTAGTTGAATAGCAGGTGTGTCAGCTCAAGAAAAAAACCAGTAGCATCTCCTTCATTTATCACAAAAGCTCTTTTTATGATCATTTCAGGCTCGAGATACTTGGTTGATGACTGATTCTTTCCCTGCCTGCCAGTTGCACTGGTTTCTTCACATGCTTTACTACACTACTCGTTATAGGCTCAGTAGGAGGCAACACCCTTCTCATGCTGCTCCCATACCCCTGCTATATTTGCCTTTCTGGCTCCCTCTAGGTGATCGAGGAACTCCCTGGCGACCAGCTCCTTCGCAGACCTCTCGCTCCCGTTCCTCACCACCATTTGACGTGTCCGTTTGATTAAACAATGGCCACTAAGGCTAAGGTGTAAAACACCTTAGTAAGAACTCGTAATAAAAACCTTTTGTTTAATATCTTCATATACAAGATCTACAAAAACCCCATTACCACCATTGGCCCAACACCTTAATGCTATCACACTTTGGCCACCATCACTCAACCTAACCTCGTCAGATGCATTAAGCATAACGCTATATATATATATATATATATATATATATATATATATATATACAAAAAATGTAATAATGCATTTCAAGGCACAACCCCCTTTACTTTGATAACCAAACATGCTAAAACACCTACCCTAAGTGCAAACCAACCATCATTGCTTTGACACACAAACACCAGAGTTCTATACATATATACATGCTTTTTTAGTTTGTTTTTCCAGCCTCACAACAGGTGGGTATTTGTGTGAGTTGCCTCCTCCCCACACGTGGCACCCTCTTAGGTGCCAAATGTGAGAGGGAGGAGGTGTGTGGCTAGCCTCCTCATACTTGGCACCCTCTTAGGTGTTATTTGGAAGAAACTACCACTTGATCTCCCAAGCATCCCCTACACTTAAACACACAAGAACAAGACTTGTAAATTTGGTTTTTGGCAATTCACCTCCTACATATGGGATTATTCACTCATAACTCACTTATAAGTTATTATTATAAAGCTTGACCCTTATAATCAGCCCCTTCTTTCCTAATCTCTGAGACCCTCCTCAAACATTTGCATCCTCAAAAATGAAGTCGAGAAATCTATGCTTCAAACTAGCATCACTCTCCCAAGTTGAGTCCTGCTTATCTTTCCACTTAATCTTATAATTAGAAATCAGCTCATTTCTAAGTTTCTCTCAAACCACCTTAATCTCTTTGAAATCAGCAATGTGCTCTATCTCATGTGGAACAAAGTACAAGTCCTCAAAAGCAACAAGTTCATGAGGTGGCACAATGTTATCCTCACTGCCTAGTTTCTCTTTGAGTCTTCTCACATGAAAAAACGGCATGAACTTGTGCTTGGGGAGGCAATTCTAGTTTATAAGGAACCTCATCAACCCTTTTTAGGATTCTGTAAGGTCCACAGTACTTGAGGGATAATTTTGGATACTTGCTAGTCTCAGAACTCTTGGGTACTCTCAAATACACCAATATTCCCTCGGAGAAAACTCTCGGTGAGAATCTGGCCTATAAGTTAAAATTATTCCCTATCTTGGTGATCACTGTCAAAAGACTCCCTAGGATGTGCAAGAACCTTTACATATCAAGCAAAAAAATCTCTAGTAACATCTAGTTGCTCTGCAAACCCTTAAGTCCTAAGTTCACTAGAGATCAAGGTTCATACCCATACCTAACTTCATTGGAGATCGAGGTTCGTAACCATACATAAGTAGAAGAGGTTCGTAACCATACATAAGTAGAAGAGGAATCTAATCTAGCATCTAGTTACAAAACATTAAGTCCTAAGTTCACTAGAGATCAAGGTTCATACCCCTACGGTATAAGAAAACTATATCTAGTAGACATAATAAAACCCTTAAGCACTAAGGTCATTGGAGATTAAGATGCATACCCATAAGTACTATATCTCGTAGCTATATTCTTAGCATTATTATAGGTAAAGTCAACCATACAAATGTGCCTCTCCCAATCATATGGTCTCCAAGAGACATACGCATGAAGCATACCCTCGAGTACATGATTCACCCTCTTTATTTCACACCCTTAAGTCCTAAGGTCACTAGAAATTAGGGTTCATACCCATTCATAAGCATAAATGGACTCGTATAGTTATATTTTTAGCACTATTATGGGCAAACACAAACTTGACCATAGGGATATACCCCTCCCAATCATATGGTCTCCAAGAGATGTATGTACAAAGCATATCCTCCAAAACATGATTCACCCTCTCCAGGAGATGTATGCACGAAGTATATCCTCTAAAACGCAATTCACCCTCTCTATTTTCCCCATCAAAAATTGAGGATGATCAAAGGAACTCATACTCAATGTATTTTCCAATTTATGGAAAACTAAGTGCCATAAATGTCCAGTATACTTTGAGTCCCTACAATATTAGAAGGTAATACATAAAGTCTAAAAAGTTTCTCAACAAATTGTTGCGCATAAATGCAGGGGTCTTTGTGGTCGACTTAGTCTTGGTAGGAATACATCCATCTTGGTTAGTTAATGAACAACTACCTAAATAGCATCATGACCTTGGTTGGATCTAAGTAATCATGCAATAAAGTCCATGGATAATTTCCAATTTACCAACTCAGGAAATCCAAAGGATATAAAACTATTCTCTAAGGCATTCGGCCTTATTCACTTAACACTAAGGAGACTTCACGACGTAATCTTGGACACATGCCTTCATGACATAATCTTAGACTCATAGGCTCGTTATACCCCATAATGACCTATGAGATGGAGTATCAAGACATTCAATGAGGATTCTCTTCTTCAACTCCAATACATCAAGCACATAAACCTTACCATTTCAGAAGAGAAATCCATTCTGAATTAGGAACTAACACCTAACGCTTGTACCAAGAGTTAGATTCTCTAAGCTATGGTCATCAATGGAGCTGCCCTCCTGGACCTACTCCCAATATTGACCAAAATGTCCATCCATTTTTCATACTCTTCTCAGAGAATTACATATGTTAGCCTCGAGCACAGTAAAAGATCCAAAAATTTGCATCGGTTTTGCTTTGTTCAGAAGCATGGCCGGAGGATTTGTGATCCCAAAAGGTAACATGAGAAACTCATAAGCTCTATACCAAAAGTATAGAAGGTTCTCTTGAATATATGAAGGTTCTCTTGAATATAGAAGGTTCTCTTGAATATATCTTCCTCGGCAACCCATATCTAGTGGTAACAGTATGTAAGTCAATGTTCATAAAAAATAGGCCACACCCTATAATCTATTTATAAATAGGGAGGGGTTATTTATTCTTTATAGTAACTCTATTTAAGTTTCTATAGTTCACATAAACCCTCCAACTCCCATTTTCTTATGCTTCGAAAGCGCACCATGTCATCCCCCAAGGAGAATTACTCTTGAGACTCTGACCCTTTCAAAGATGTTGTGACAACTCTCAGTGATCTCATCCTCTTCCAATTGACTCATCCTCTAGAGAGTGATGCTCATAG
This sequence comes from Cibotium barometz, assembly GCF_041138505.1. NCBI lineage: Eukaryota > Viridiplantae > Streptophyta > Polypodiopsida > Cyatheales > Cibotiaceae > Cibotium > Cibotium barometz. The sequence continues at coordinate 18,843,802 of NC_141054.1, forward strand.
GTTGAGTGCCTAGAATAAGATCAATCTTATGATCCACTACCCTATTGGGTAGTAAACCATGCAATAGTTTAACAATAAGAACATCAGAGTATTCAGCTTTAATGTATCTAGTACTTGTGTCTCCCATGAATGTAGCTTTATAAAATGTAAAGAAAAATCCACATCGGATGAAAGGGGATCAAGAGCACATTGGTACACTTCATAATCCAAAGAGGAAGTTATATTATTAAGTTTTGTTGAATTTCCAAGATTTGAGGGTTTCCTCCACAAAAGCATCCTTGAGATAAAAATGGACACCATTATATAAAAAGAATATGGTGTGACCCTTCCAACCCACATGGACATCATGGTGCCACGAAAGCATGTGCATGGCTCTCCTTGTAGTTTGGCACCATGGGCGGCTCTTCTTTGATGGCAACATTGATGGGTAAGGCCACTACATGTGGGCGAGGTACTACCTATTGCTGCTTGGCATCCACAAACTCCTCTAACTTCTCTGAGGGTGGTGTCAACAACATTAGCCAAGGTGGAACCCACTGCTCTCCATTCCTTCTTAAGCTTTGGGGTTGGCATGGGAGGCATGGATTTTTTTCTCTACTCCATCTTTGGTCTAGTGTGTTTGATGGCATGGTTATAGAGGCTTGTGGTGTGGGTTTTCTTGACTTGAAAACCCAAATGTAGGAGTTACCTTTATATAAGCCTTATACTTTTAGCAACATGGCATATGGACCTAATAGAATGTCGGTAGCTAGCTTGAACTTGGATTTGAGACTGCCATCTAACCCTCTTTGGCTTTGGAGATTGGGATATGGTACGTGAAGTTTTGGGACTCAAATAAAAGGTTTTTCACCATGGTAGAAGCCATGAGCTTCTAACATCTTGACAGGGATCCAACGGGGCGCTTAGTGCATGGGTAAAACTTTGTTGCTTGGGACTCCAACTCGGCATCTCCACTTATGGGTAGGCTTTTAACTAAATGGTGGTTGCAAAGTCTTTTCTTAGGGTCATACTTTGCAAAGGTATGCTTGGTACCCACTCTCTCTCAGCGACCTCCTTGAAGGGTTGTTGAGTTCTAGGTGGGAAATCTTCATCTTTCCCGACGAGGTTTTGAATCTCCAAAATGGTTTGAGGGGGTGGTTATTGACACGATGATGTTGTTGAAATATAATGTGTGAGCGTGCAGCATGAGCAGAGCAAGGGGGCAGCATGCACATTAGAAAGGAAGAAGAAAGACTAAGGGTCCTAAATCAAAGGTTGATTCATATGGTCACTTGTAAAAGGTGAAGTCAATGCTAAAAAAGGTAGCACATGGAAAGCACAAGGTGGCACATGGAGTGTGAATGAATGGCACAAGGGTACATGTAGATTGTGGATGAGGGCTGCTTGAGAGCCATAAAAACATGTAATATCCTTGGCTCATTTTGAGAGCTTGATCAACATGAGCTGATGTCTTAATTAGTGATTTTAGTTAAGAGTTAATTTCTCTTATCATTTTCCAATCATGATGATTATCATTTTTTTACTTGACCCTCCTTAGCTTAGGTAACTTGAACTTGGTATTAGAGCTAAGTAAGGTAGGATTGATGCTTGATTAGGGTCTAATTAGAGTTTTTCTCCCTAATTAATACAGTGAATCCTTTCATTTTGTGTTGTTTAGAGATTTTTTTCTTTTGTGTGGGGATCTGGTAGTAATAGGTCACATAACTCAAGAGCATCATAGCTTATGAGGTAGAGAAAGAATAAGCGCTAGGATTTAGGTGCTAAAATACAATAATAAAAAATAAGCTTAAAAATACAATTCTTTGGCTTGGGCATTAAGGATAATGACTCTCTTTTAGCACACCTTAACAAAATAATGTAACAATGCTGGAATTGGGGCACCTATAGAAGAGGATGTTATAGCCATATTGTGAAAAAGCATGACACTCAAGGAGTATAGTCCTTCATGGCTACCTTAAAGAACCTCCCAACTCCAACCATTGTAGGAGTAGAAACAAGTGCTCATCATAGAATAAGAGAAGCAGATTCAAGGAAAGATAGCCCAAGCTACATCAAGTAGGAGAAAGAATTCTTCTCAAGAGGACTAGGGCCGAGAACCATAGAAGGCCCAAGGACAAAGATGACATGCCACTACTATGGAAAGACACATGGCAAAGTATTGTTGCCATAAGAAACATGCCAAAGCAGCACATATCATGATCCAAGATGAAGATAAAGGTGTGGCTTTCAAAGATAGAGGTAACCCAAAGCAGCTATTCTAAGCACGAGAAGCATGGCTTCTCACCCTTGGTGGTAATCCCAACCTCTTGTGTGTAAAGTGTCAAGTCAAAGCTAACATTGTAGATCACAAGGTAGGATGAGATGGATCACTCCAACATATGACGAGGAGAGGTCTAGTGTAGCATGTTAGGTGGTGATAGAACCTCATCGCATTGAGGGGGAGTGTTGAAATAGCAATGTGTGAGGATGCAACATGAGTGGAGCAACGGGGCGAGCATGCATACACATTAGAAAAGAATAAGAAAGACTGGGGGTACTAGATCAAAAATTTATTTGTATGGTCACTTGAAAAAGGTGAAAGTCAATGGTCAATGGAAAGCACAAGGTGGCACATGGAGTGTGAGCATTTATTGACACATGGATGGCACAAGGATGCATGTATTTTATGGATGAGGGCTCCTTGTTGAGAGCTATAAAACCATGTAATCCTTGGCTCATTTTGAGAGCTTGATTAATATGAGTTAATGCCTTGATTAGTGATTTTAGATAAGAGTTAATTGCTCTCATCATATTCCAATCACGATTATCATTATTTTACTTGATCCTCCCTAGCTTAGGTAACTTTAATTGATGTGAGAGGGTTGTTGAGTGTTAAGGGTTACCTAAGGCGATGGCTTTTAAGTGGAGAAAGAGGCTTGGGATGTTGATAAGGTTTGGAGTGCTCTCATCCTTGCAAGATCAGGGTGTCCAATTTTGTCCAGTTTATGTTGGACTGGGACAATGCGTGGAGAGAAAATTTGGGGGAGCAAGGTACTTCAAGTGAGATCAAGCAACTAATAGAAAATACACATGCACTCAAATTAACCCAATATAACTTAAATTAATACAAATTAGTTTAATTAATAAAAAATATAATGAAATGATAAAAGAATAAATTTTCCATACTTAGAGTGATCCATTTTTTTTCCATAGATGCACCATTACTACAAGTACACTAGTTCTTATAGGTTTTAGATGATTTATATCAAAAATGTTATTTTACTAATTAGATTATTAATATTTACAGGCCTTCTGATAGCTTGAAAGAATTTTGGTGAAGAGATCATTAAAAATCCAACCATTGGATCTGCAATTTTGAGTAACCACCACATTCTACTAATGTCTCACTATCTACTACTGTTTTGATCTACAAGATTGAGCATTTTAAGTGGTAGTTATTGTGGGTGCAAAAAGTGGGATAGATTATAACACTTTAGAGAACTTGAAATATTTAAAGAAAATAGACAAATAGCTTAAATGTTTCTCAAAATATCATGTTAAGCTCTATATTATGTGAAGATATAAAGTCCAAAGTGTGAATCTCATATGAGTTTATATGTAAAAGATATTAGCATTTTATGAAATCAGTCCAAATTTGGAAAAGGGTGTATACATTGACTTTGTACCTAGGAAAATGAGGACTTTCGACTATCTAATGCTTTAATAAGATTATGCAACTATATTCCCAACTTTGCATATGATGTTCCAACAAAAGAACTTCAAAGGAAATTTCTTCGTTAGCTAGGAGAGAGTGGCCACTAAAGGTAATAAATGCCTATTTTTAAACTATTTCAGGGTGCCTGAGTGGACAAAATTGGGCACCTTGATACTGCAACCACCCACAACCATCCCATGGAGAAGCGTGGCCACTAAAGGTAATAAATGCCTATTTTTAAACTATTTACAGGGTGCCTGAGTGGACAAAATTGGGCACCTTGATACTGCAACCACCCATAACCATCCCATGGGGAAGCGTGCAACCACCCACAACCATCCCATGGGGAAGCTCAAGTGGCAGTTTTCTGTCAATTGATTACACAATTAGTGGGGTTGCAATCCATCCCCTCCTGAGACAGATGCTCTCTTTCATCGTACCTACCTGCACGCGAGGGGAGTCACATAAAACTTATAAGATAGTTTTAGTTCCATATAAAACTTAGCCTCAAAACAATTGATTGGGAATTGTTTACCGTAGTGATGATAGCTATGGATCGTGCAAGGGAGATGGGTTGCATAATGATGTCCATGTCTCCTAAGATAAAATGTTATGGCTGGCCCAAGTGTCAACCAAGGTGGGCCATGCAGCTAAGTGGTCTTTTTAGGAGAACTCTAACTCAAGGCGCACTAATTCCATCGTGTTAATATATACGCGATGCCCCATGTATCTCATATCTATGTTTTGCGCACATTTTTAAAGGTCCCCATTATGAGGAGAAGGCATTACTGCATGTGTCTTTGGTAAGAACCCTGCCTTAGACGTCAATGAGGTCGTTATTATGACCATTGATGGTTAGGATCTGGTCGGGGTCAACTGACCACTCGATGGTATGGATTCATTATCGGTGGTGGGCGACCGATGCGATTGGCCGCATTTTAAATGCGTGACTGTGTCTATGCTACGTAACCACCTGCATTGTATACGTGTAGTACTTTATATGGACATAGTTATCATAAGCTAAGGTCCAATGCTTGTGAGTATCCACATGCTCTATACTTAGTACTTCCTCCATCCAAAGTCTATCTAAATCACCATCTAAGATCTATTTGAGAGCTCACAAATGGATAGTGCCATCACATTGTATCTACCTAAGAATTTTAACTCTCCATTTTCTATCTATTGCATTGTCTATCACACTTTGTTTTACTATTTATCTTTCTATTGTGCTATATTCTTATACACCATTGGTTCTATTTCAAATACATCTAACACGAACATGGATGTAATTTTAGCACTGTCTAATCGTGCAAACCTTGTCCCAAGCTTGTGTGAAAGGCTATCTATGGTTTCTAGAACGCGAATCCAATCCTCGGAGACAATAGGCTCCAAGGATGGGCTCATATTCTCTTGGTCCTCATCTTCACCATCCAATAACTTGTTACAAGATCTACAAATATCAAGATTATCTCCTAGGTCTATTGCCTCAAGACAACACTCATCCAAGATGCAGTGTATTTATACCTATAGAGATGGATGAAGCCTCTTAAGCTGAGACCGATCATAAATCAATGAGCGATAAGTTATCTAGCCTCGCATGGGGGTTGTATCTCATGTGGAGGTACTTGTCCTAGCAATGTAGTCCTACATTGTTTCTTCTTCCTCTTAATTGAGGTTATAAATTTGTGCAATTGGGCTCCATATGGCTCCGTTGGTTGAGAATCCCATAATAAATTGTGTCTCAAGACCTCATGTGGGCCTTTTCATGTGGGTTTAAGAGACCTAAACCATTGTCCTTTGCCTTCAAGGAAAATTTCAAATAAATAAATCTTGGTGGGATCATTAATCATCCTTTCCATGGCCACACAAACTTAATCAAACTTCTTTAGGTATTGAATGGGATTTCTAGTTCCATGAAATTTGTTCACCATCCTTGAGATGTGGATTGGCTTTGTTTTGCATAACTCTTAGCCTCTAAGTGCTATGTTTGTCGCAACCTCCCTTCCCATTTCAAATGTCATCCTAAGCATGTCTTCTATATATTCACGTGGCGATGAAATGTAAAGAAGTGGTTGTATAGAATTGTCTATTTTAGGGGTTTTATGGCCCATGGATTGGGATGTGCCGTTTTCAATGGGACTTGTCCTACACCAGCCTAGCCTTGAGGTTCTAGGCTCACTACGGCTGAGGACATGTTATGAGAATGCCCTTGTGGATCCCTTTGGTTTAAGGTAGTCCTGGTCATTAGCTTTGTATCCTTCCCCGTGTTCCCTATTCCTCGTTTGAACGGAGAAGAGAACTAGAACTGGTTCCATTGAGAAGAAGCTTTAATGATGGGCTCCTATGGAAAGTCGGACTTCTGCTTGCACTGTGCATGTTTGTTGTTGCTGGTAGGTGTCTTGTGGAATACTTGTCTCCCTAATACTACAACAAAAGAGACATGTCCTAATTTATTGTTGGTTGGGCTTCTTGGTTGTGCCTGGGGGGTAAACCCAACTCAAGACCGACACCAAATAATTGAAGCATTGTGGTATTGGACACAGCTTAACCACTTCCTGAGAACAAACCTTGAGGTTCATGGTCCTGCGCCCATTTTTCCACTAGAGCTTCACCCAAAAGTAAGATGGTTTAATGACTTTTCATGACGTTTATGAAGTTTTACAGAGCCGATTAGTGAATCTATGACTCAAAAAACCATTTTAGCTCCTGTTTCCATGTATTCAAATTGTAGCCATATTTGGTAGTGATGTGTGTGAACACACTAGGGTACTTTTTTTCTCTTCAAGAGGGTTTTTCCCTCGTGATAGTATACACCCATCTTAGGGTATACCTATCATTTTTGTACAGCACATATTCTATCATCTCATTGAGTGCTCCCTTGAGCTACTCCACTGTGTGTGTGTGTGCATTCTGAGCATATGCTCCTCGTTCCTATTTGTTGCTGATGCCTACCCTTCACCCCAAGTTGCTTGTCTTCTTGAATCGGTTCAAGGAGCCCTTCTGGGAGAAGAAAGAGGACCTTGAAGTATGTAGTACTTTGTACTGAAATTTGGCGGTCAGATGTTCATTTTCGAGCGCATTTTGAGGGCCGTTTGTGCAGTTTTTGGTTTTTTGTAAACATCTTCGAGAACCAAATTTGCATTGTTCTTCATCAGATTTTGGAGTAGTATTGTCAGATCTACTATAGACGGGTGGTAGATACACGTGAAAGCATCATCAAACACTCACCACACTAGATCTTGTCTACAAGCTACACTCAACGACATTGATCTCTACATCTTACGAGTAAAAGTTCTACTGACTTTACTTTGCATTGTTTCATACACCTTGCAGGTCTCCAGGAACACTTAGGTTGTGTGATTACTTTCCTAAGTATTATAAAAAATTACACAGTGATATATTTTGGATGTTATCCGCTCAAGGTAAGCTTGACAAGGCCAACTACCTGTTATGGTTCTATATGATGCGGCATGCATAGCCAAAAGGCTATGGAATGTTGTGATTAGTACTGAGAAATGTCATGGTTCCTTTGGTGAACATGCTATAGAAGACACATCTTCAGACACAGACTCAGTTTCACATGATACGTTACCACAAGATAGCATACCTCCTATGTAGGAACAAATAAAGTGGGATGGAAGAGATGTACAAGCACATGCATTGCTTGCTTTGTTAGTCAAGATAAGTATTTTGAACTTGGAATGGTAGAAAGTCCTTTGTGAATCACTTATGCATTTTTAGTTGTCTCGGTTATGTACTTGTGCCTAACAAAATTTACAGCAAGCTTGATGATAAAGCTATTAAATGTATTTTTGTGAGGTATAGCTCGGAAAGTAAATTTAGTAAAGCATCATATTCAAATTGCATAGTCCTCATCCATTGTTATGATTCCTTTACTTCATCGAAGGAGACATGTTCCTCTTCATTACATAAACTTGCAATAAAAGCATGACCTGCGTCAACATGAGATGTGTGATGAGAGCTTTCATGTGTTCTGCTAGGTAAAGGAGTGGCCAATTTGTTGCCACGTAACCATTTTGGCTTACTTTTTGACTCTAATTTCCTTTCTTTCCTCATCAACTACATCATCCACATTTGCCTCAACGATAGGCTAATCCATGGGATGAAAAACATGCTGATTTTTAACCTGTGTGAACTGATTTTCAGCATTCCTTTGAGCACCCAGATGCTCTATATCAATGTGTCCTGCATTGAACAATGGAAATAGTGTTTTGAATATGTCTTGTGAACATACATTTTGTTGTTTTTTACACGAAAAAAGGGTTGAATTACATCTTCCACAAATACAACATCTCTACTCACAAGAATCTGCTTGGTAGCAGGATGATAGAGAAGCTGTTGGATGCCTTATCTTCTTATATAACACCAGACTTGACATTCAATATGAGGCCTCAGTTTTGAGCAGATTTATGCCTAGCCCAAGCACAAAGCATTGGCAGTCTGTCAAATGGGTGTTCCATTACCTAAAGGGCACCAAGCACTTTGGATTGTTTTATCCTAAGGGGAGTAAATCACAACTGCATGCATTTACAAACTCAGATTGGACTGGATGTTATGACACACAAGTGTTTATGAGTGGTTTTTGCTTTTGCCTTAGTGATTTATGTATATCATGGCTCAGCAAGAAGCAACCCAATGTGGCTAGTTCTAGCTGTGAAGCTGAGTGCAGGGCAACGTTTACAACTACAGTTGAGTGTGTTTGGCTCAGACGCCTTATTGCTGATTTGGGTATTGGCGAGTCCTTGGCCACTATCATCTTTACTGACAGTTAGAGCGCTATGGCTATTGCGAGGAATCTAATTTTTCATGCTCGCACAAAGCACATTGAGATGCATTATCATTATGTCAGGGAAAGAGAATCCACATGAAAAATCAGCTTGATTTATGTGCCGACACAAGACAACATGGCAGATTTATTCATGAAGGCTCTCTCACAAGAGAAGTTTGAAGCTTTTCGCAAAGCTTTGAACTTATTTTCTTTTGGGGATTAGTCTGGGCTCCCTCAAACAATCCAAAGAGCCTGACACATCTCTGTACATTTAGTGTCATCTCACCCCTTTGTTCACATCATCTCTCCTCCCAAGGAAAATTTGTAGCTGTGATTTGTGTGAACACACTAAGACCAGCCGGGGCACTTTTTCCCTCTTTAGGAGGTTATTTTCCTGTGCTAGTATACACCCATCTTGGGGCATACTTATCATCTTTGTACAGCACACATTCATTATATATCTATTATCTAATTGTGTGCTCCCTTGAGCTTCTCCATTGTGTGTGCGCATTCCTACAACCTTGTTTCCAGCACTGATATTCCTCCGCTCACGTTTGTGTTTACTTGACTCATTTCGTCCCAAAGCCCCCCTTGTCGTTGAAGGTGGAACCTTAGGAGATTCTCCTTCTTAATAGGGGAACGCTCTGTTGAGTGATGTTGTTTGCTGGAACCGAAGGCTGGGTGGATTTGAGGAAATGTGGTTTGATGCACTATAATTCATTGTATCATTGTTTCCAACAATTAGTCCAGATCAAGTTTGCATCAAGGGTTTCACTCTGGTGAAACGGTCTCTCATCCTTTGTGAAGGAGGTTTGAAACTGATTTCAAACACGCCGGTTCTATACTGGTGGCTAGACCAGTTTGCATCTGCTTATGGTTGTTTCTTCCCTTCTGTTTTTTAGGTGCTCGAGTAAACAACATGGGCTGCTTACAATCATCTCCACCCATTTATGCGCCCAAAATCAACTTCCTTGGCTCACCGTTGGAGACTTCCAAATCCTGAAGCATGTGAAGGATTGGGGAAAGGATGTAGGGAGCGCTTTAGTGGCAGGTCGGCCGACAGCATATATACTGGCCGATCCCAGCAATAATGCTGCATATATATACGTATATTGGAAGATCGTCATAATCATCTGCATTCCTCGTCTCTCTGCAGTACAGGCTGGTCAAGGAGATCCTAAGCAACGTGGGGGCTGAGAATTGACGTCTTCATTCTCAGTCACGTGTTGTACTTGAAGTACAGTTGTAACACTTCTTCCTTGTACATAATACAGATCAGTAGTTTAGGGCTGTTGTGTGTGATGTATGTTTGATTCTGATACTGAATTCCGCTTGTGCCAACCATGTACCCCTCCAGCTCCAGTGGGCCATAGACTTTCTCATGCTGTTGCTGCTACTTGCTTGTACTTCTCATACCGTTCCCACTGTAAAAATCACCATCTTTCCTCCATCAGTCCCATCACTTCATTTTTCTTTTGCTTTGCCTCTGAAGATTCTATGGACACTCGCATCATGTTTTCCTTGGTTTTTACCCTTTCGACAGCTAGTCATTGTCTTGACATCCAGTTTACTCATGGATCACATGTAACATCTTTTTGGTCTCATACACCCTTCGGTCTTTCATAGACATTAATAACATCTTTCTTTCTTTTTGCCATCTATTGGAATGGGGTGTGATGGATGTGTCATGTCTGGTACACTTACCAATTACGCTTGCAAGGTCATTCATTTCCAAAGTCACGCACTTCAGCATGGATGTTGGAAATCAAAACGAATGTTGCCGCATGATTTTCATCCGAATTCATGGCGCCTTCAAATGCTTGCCTACCAAGCTCTATGTTACTGCCACTTCGACAAGCTCCTAACAAGGTGGTCCATGTTGCAAGATCAGGTAGGAAGGGCATTTTCTCTAACATTTCTATAGCCTCATCAAGTTGGCCTGCTCGACCAAGGAGATCGAGCAAGCAATTGAGATGCTCGATAGTTGGAACAACACCATGTTCATTCACCATAGCCTCCACGTACTCCTGACCTTTATACAAGAGACCCATATGACTGCATACGTTGAGAACACAAAGGAAGGTGACTCCATCTGGCTGAATGCCTTCCTCCTTCATTTTATCAAACAAATCAAAGACGTGTTCACTCTGTCCTTGGCGAGCATAACCTGTAATCAATGCATTCCATGTCACAAGATCTCTATTTGCCATGGCATCAAACACCTTCTGAGCATCAATCATGTTCCCACATTTACCAAACATGTCAACACAGGAATTTGCCAGCATTAGTCTGGTCACGTCTGCTCTGCAGTTGAATTGGGAATGAGTTCCTCTTTGACCTCCTTTGGCATCATACCCATCTGTCAACCCACTCCAACAAAGAAGATTTTTTTCCAAACCCTCCTTGATGATCTGACTTAGTAGCTCTTGGCCCTTGTCTATGGCCCCTACATTGCCACAAGCTTTCAAACTGCTAAGGTAAGTGACAACATTGGGTGCCATTCCCTCCAGTTGCATTTGTTCCAGACACCTTAGTGCTTCCTCACTAAGCCCATGTTCGGCATACCCCGCAATCAGTGCAGTCCATGAGACATCATCTTGAGGTTTCAGCTTGTCAAACACATCCCGTGCTTCTACAAGTACTCCACATTTGGCATACATTTCCACCACAGCATTGTCCACAAATGGGTCACCTGAGATTCCCATTTTAGAAACATCAGCATGCATTGATCGCCCTCTTTCTATGGCTCTCATGCTACCACAAGCTTTCAAGAAACAAACAAACATGAGTGCATCTGGTAGCACGCCATCAACTTGCATTTGTTCAAAACATTCCAGAACTTTTTCACTATTACCTTGTTCGGCATAACCTACAACTAGTGCAGTCCATGAGATGACATCACGCATTTGCAGCCTGTCAAACACTTCTGCTGCTTCTGCAAGCAAGCCACATTTGGCATACATATCCACCAGAGTGTTGCAAACAAAAGAATCTTTTTCAAGACCTTTTCTGACAATCTCATCATGGATTTCTTGGCCCCTGTCTATGGCTTCTATGCTCCCACAAGCTTTCAAGCTGCAAACAAGTGTGACAGCATTCAAAGGCACACCTTCTTGTGTCATCTGTTCCAAGCAGTTAAGCGCTTTCTCACTGAGACCGTTTTCAGCATACCCAGCCATTAACGTAGTCCATGAAACTACCTCTTGTACTGGCAACATGTCAAACATTTCTTGTGCTTCTAAAAATGAGCCACATTTGGCATACATATCCATCAATGCATTGTCGACAAATGCCTCTTGTTCAAAACCCACTAGGACAATCTGAACATGGATTTCTTGGCCATCTTCTATGGATCCCATGCTGCCACAAGCTTTCAAACTGCAAATAAATGTAACAACGTTTGGAGACACACCCTCCAGTTGCATCGTTTGCAAACAAGTCAGCACTTCCTCACCAAGCCCGTGTTCTGCATACCCACTCATAAGTGTGTTCCATGAAACAACATCTTGAACAGGTCGCTCATCAAACACATCAAGTGCTTCTGCCAAGAAGCCCCATTTGCAATACATATCCACCAAACAGCTGCAAACAAAAGAATCTCTCTCGATCCCATCATTAATAACCTCAGCATGTAATTCTTGGCCCCTTTCTACAAACCCTGCGCTGCCACATGCTTGTAGGCTGCAGATGAACGTAACTGTGTTCGGGGAAATGTCTTCCAGTCGCATCTGTTCCAAACAGGCTAATACTTTCTCACCAAACCCATGCTCACTATACCCTGCGATCAATGCAGTCCATGAGATTACATCTCGATCTGACGTTGTGTCAAACACTTCACATAGATCTGCAACCAAACCATACTTGGCATACAAGTCTAGCAGTATGTTTCCAACAAAAAAATCTCTTTCAAATCCAATTTTGACAATCTCAGCATGTATTTCTCTGCCTTTTTCTATGGCTCCCAGAGAAATACAAGCTTTCAAGCTGCAGATATAAGTGACAGCATCCAAAACAATGCCCTCCAGCTGCATTTGTTCCAAACAATTCAGAGCATCCTCACCTAGCCCATAGTCAGCATAGCCTCCTATTAGTGCATTCCATGAGGCTAGATCTTGGACTGGCAACTCATCAAACACTGCACGTGCTTCCGCAAGCAAGCCACATTCCACGTACATATCCATCAAACTGCTACAAACAAAAAGACCTTTTCCTAATCCTTTTATGGTAACCTGAGCATGAATTTCCCGGCCCCTGTCTATGGCCCCTACACTGCTTGATGCTTTCAAGCTGCAAACATAAGTTACAGCATTAGGACAGACTCCATCCTGTTGCATCTTTTTGAAGCAGTCCAATGCTTCCTCACCATGCCCATGATCAGCATATGCTGCAATCAATGCAGTCCATGACACCACATCTGGAACATGAAGTTCATTGAACACGTCTCGTGCTTCCGCAAGTGAGCCGGATTTTCCATACATATCCACCAGAGTGTTGCCAACAAACAGTTCCCTCTCAAACCCCTCCCTTGCAATCTCACTGTGGATTTCTCGACCCTTGTCTAAATCTCCTAGGGTTCCACTAGCTTTCAAGCTGCAAACCAAAGTAAAAACATTTGGATACACACCCTCTAATTGCATTTGCTCCAAACAGCTCAACACCTCATCACTGTGCTCGTGCTCAGTGTACCCTGCCATAAGTGCACTCCACAAGGCTGCATGTCGAACAGGCGACCTATTGAACACTCCCTGTGCCTCTGCCAATAAGCCACATTCCCCATAGATCGTTATCAAGGTGCTGCAAATGGAAAAATCACTTTCCATTCCTACTCTGATGATTTTAGTGTGTAATACTTGGGCTCTATCTATAGTTCCACACCTCCCGCAAGCTTTCAAGCTGCACACAAATGTGACAGCATTAGGAGACACTCCCTCTAGGTGCATCTGTTCCAAGCAGTTCAGCACTTCTTCACTCAGCTTGTGTTCTGAATACCCCATAATCAATGCATTCCATGACATTACATCTCGACCTTGCAATTTGTCAAACACTTCCCGTGCCTCTGCAATCAAGCCGCATTTCATATACATATCCACCAGATTGTTGCCAACAGAAAGACTATTGTCAAGTCCCTCTTTGGCAATCTCACGGTGTATTTCTTGGCCCCTTTCCAAGGCTCCTATGTTTCCACAAGCCTTCAAGCTGCAAACAAATGTGCTAGCATCTGGGGAGATGCCCTCCAATCTCATCTGTTCTAGCCAGTTGAGCCCTTCTTCACCAAGACCTTGTTTGGCATATGCAGCAATAAGTGCACTCCAAGCAAAGACATCTCGAACTGGCAAATCGTTGAACATTTCCTGAGCTTCTACAAGTGAGCCACATTGAGCATACATATCCACCAAGGTGCTGCAGATAAAAGAATCTCTTTCCAATCCCTCTTTTGCGGCTTCAGAATGCAACAGGCGTCCCCTCTCTATAGATCCTATATTGGCACACGCTTTCATACCGCATACTAATGTGACAGCATCAGGTAACAAGCCTTCCTTTTGCATCTGATCCAAACAGGCCAGCGCTTCATCATCATACCCATTCTCGATATACCCTGCAATGAGTGTGGTCCACAAGACCACATTTCGAGCAGGAAGTTCGTTAAACACTTCCCGTGCATCTGCAAGTGAACCACACTTGGCATACATGTTCACTAGTGTGCTCCCAACAAAGGTGTCACTTTCAAATCCCTCCTTTACAATCTCAGCATGCATTTCTTGGCTTTCTCCCAGGCATTTCAACCTTGCAGATGCTTTTAGTAACGTTGCGAGCGTATACTTGCTAGGGTGTACACAATCCTCTTCCATTTTCTGGAACAAGTACAAAGCATGCTGAGACTCCCCGCATTCAATATAACCATGCATGAGGGAAGTCCAACAATACTCGTTTCGATAGAGCAGGCTGTTGAAGACCTTTTGGGCATTTGGCACACTTCCACACGCCACAAACATGGGGACAAGGTAGTTGGCAAGCTCAGTATGAGCCTCCAACCCACCATCACACAAGTACATGTATACATTCTTTGCATGTGCTGGATCTTTCCTTTTTCTGCAATCCTGCAAGCTATAGATGATGCTGTCAATGGAAGGCAGCTCGGCCATTCGCTCCGAAGAGGTGCGTGCATCTTCTATGTTGAGCATGTCAAAAACACTATGATCTTGAGGTTGTGCCACAACTGTGTGTGTGCTTCAACACCACCATCTCCTCCACCATTGCCCGGGCAGGAGTTGCCAACCCTAGCCTGCTACATGCATTCATCTTCATCTTTGGCTTGGGAAGCTAATGCAGCTTTAATGACAGCAGATACTGCCATATAGGTCAAGGCCCAGACATGGAAGCATACTTAATTTTCAAAAAGGAAGTTTTAGGGGACATAAGGATAATCTGAAGCAATATTATTGAAGTTTTGGTGATTAAATAAAGAATTAATTCAAAATTTTGTCTGTTTAAATTTGAGCGGAGCAGTTCCACAACTGGGAGGATTATTAATTTTACAATATGAACGACTTGTTCATAATTTATGATGTTTGAAGGCTGCTATTAAAGAAGAAGAAAAGGAAAAAAAACAAAAACAAAACAAAAAGCGGTTGCGGAAGTACCAGAATGGCTCTGAACATGGAAATCACCCAAAATCCAATCTTTGAGTGATGTAGGAAAGCCTAATGCCCTTTGGATTTTACTCCTAATATCCCTCCATATGCATGCACTATGAGGGCACGTCCAAAAACAATGCTTTATCGACTCGGTCCATGTATGACACCTACAACACAGACCATCCGAGATAGACCTCTTCCTAGCTTTTACACCTGTCATTAAGCAATCAGCCAGGTTTTTTCAAAGAAATAAACACTTAGTGGGAGCTATCCTATTCTAATTTCTCTGATCGAGCATTTAAAAGGCTTAATTTAGACGTGTTTGAACTCATTATGGCACCTTAGTTTCACACACTGCAACAAACTATTGGGCACGCCTTATGTTAAATAGGGATCTTGCTCGTTCAAAAGGTGTCCTCCTTTTGCCGCTTTTTATAAATTTAGTAAAATATTGAATATGAAATTTTAATGTAAATGAGAAAGTAGACAAAGCAAGAGGTAAGAACAAGGCAAGCAAGGAAACAGTACACGGGCAAGGAGATTTCTACCTCTTTGATTTTGGAGCAAGCTATGAGAGCCACAGGCAGACAGGGAAGTCATTGTCTCAGATTGAGGCATCCTCCTAGATAAAGGAAGAAGATCATATTGTGTGTAGTTAACTTTGTTCACTATCTATATTTTTGCGTGTTTTGGCGTGTTTCGAGTACGATTCGGGCCCCATTTCAGCTCTGCAAGATTTTCGCAGGCACTCTAGGAAAGTATCGATTTTGACTGTATATGCCCAATTTCTGGTATGGTGCAAAGTTGCAATAGAAATTTGGTCGCAGAACAGTTTGTATAGAGAATCTAAGTATTACAGGAAAAGTTGGACAAGAATAACTACTTGGCATGGAAGGTTAGGATGACCAATTTCCTTATGGGAAAAGGATATTGGGAGTTCATCAGAGGTGATGAAAAGGAGCCAAAGATTGGTGAAAAAAATCCCACCCCACAGCAAGCGTAGGCATATAAAGCATGGCATGAAAGAGCTAAAAAGGTATTGTATATTGGTTGTCTGTCAGCGTAACAGATTCTTTAATTGTTTATATACAGGATACACAAATGCCTAAGGAGGCTTGGGATACCTTGGTGAAGATGTACAACACAAACACCCAAACTCGGAAGATGTGGCTAAAGCAAGAGCTTGCATAATGTGACCAGAGGAAAGCCGAGTATAAATCATGACTCGGTGAAGGTTAAAGGGCTTGCAAACACCCTTGCTTCTATTGGATCCCCAATAGGGTCACCAGTAGATGATATGGTATCAGTAGTCTCACCAATAGATGATGATATGGTATCAATAACCTTGAATGATCTTGGTTCGAGAGAACTTTCCTGATTTTCAAGAATCGATTGCTCTTCTTATCCGTAAGGAGATGAATATTGGGGGAGGTTCATCCTCTGGAAATTTAAATGAGCAGGCCTTCTACTCAGATACAGATAGAGGCCAAGGTGGAGGCCCTTTTGAAAACAAAAATCATGGGCAATAACAACAATAGAAATCAAATGCACAAACCGTAGAAGAGGCCACTTTAGGCAGGGAGAGCCAGAGAGGCCGAGGTGTGTTGGCAAAGAAAATAGATTACAAATGGTATAGACTACTATTATTGTGGCAAACCAAGGCTCATGGTAAAGGATTGCTATAAAAAATAGAATAATATCAAAAGTGGAAAGTTACAGCAAGGCAACTATGCATCCACAAGTAAACAAGGTGGTGATGATAGAAGTGTTATTTGTGCTGCAACATATGCTGCATTCCACAAGAGGAGATTTGTCAAGATCTGGAGATGTTTGATATGTGGATTTTGGTGCCTCTAACCACATGACTAATCATGGTGCGTGATTTAGAGATATGCAGAAAATGAGAAAACCTAGATATGTAGAAATAGGTGATGATACCACGCATTCCATTATGCACGTTGGTAAAGTGACATTGTCTATGTAGGATGGCAAAATGAAGTATTTGGTAGATATACTTCATGTTTCAAAATTACAAAGAATCTGGTTTCTGCTGGATAGATGATTGAGCAAGATAAGTGAGGTTTAATCCTCAAGGATATTTTGTGGAAGACTTCAGAAATCAGTGTTGCTTGGGTAACAGAAATGGAAGGATTTTGAATTTGGATGTAAACATGCTTGAGGTGAAGACATCCATGTTTGTGTATGGGATAGGTGTCATTGTAGATATTGATATATGGCACAAGCACATTCGTCATATAAATATACATCGGTGCTGAAGTCTATGCAGGCCCAAAATATTGTTGTAGGTTTGCCAAAGTTTAAGGTTAATGCTATGCACAAAGTATGTGAAGCATGCCAGCTTGGTAAGCAGGCCAAATATGCTTTCCCACATGAAAATCACGTCAGTGCAAGGCTATTGGATATTATAAGTTCGGTTGTATAGATAAGGACCAACCGAGACTGCAACAATTGAAGGTTGCAAGTATTATGCTACATTCATTGATGTGATCACACTAGGAAAGTGTGGGTTTATATTATGAAGGAAAAAAGTGAGGTATTTGCTCACTTTCAAAGATTTCAAGCCTTGGTCTCGAGAAGGAAAAAGGTATGTAAATAAAATGCCTACTACAATTAGATGGTGGGGAAGAGTATTTCTCTGATGGGTTCAGTGATTTCTTGAGACAGAAGGGAATAAAAAGACAATTTATATGTGCGTACAAGGCAATCCCATTCTCCGAGCAACCTTCTCTGAGCGAGGTGAAAACTAGAGCCAAACTTGGTAATAAACCTCAAAAAATTAAAATTTTCTAGATAAAATTTCAAAACACAAATGTAATTAGTAAACAGTGCATCATTTTTCACCAATCCAATTACCATAAGACATACGCACTTACATAATTTTCCATTCACACCTCACCATAAACAAGTCGAAAGATACCAAAATTGTATGAGCCACCAATACACAAAACCTGTCTATATTAGCGTGCATATATAAGTGACCATTCTTACATAACCACAAATCAATAGGAAGATCCCAAAATTGCCTGAACCACCAATACACAAAACCAGTCCAAAATAAAGGTAGAGAAAACATTGTAACTACCCAAAACTGAACCACACAAAACATTCTAACAATCCCATGTCCTACAAACCCCAAAAAGGCATAAACATCCAATGAAAAAAAACCACATTCCGCTGCACTCTTTCAAGGTGCGACATTTGATCACCTGCTTCCAAGTGCTTGAAACAACTCAATTTTTGTTAGAGTTTCTTGGTGAATAAACTCATGATGAGTAGTCGCATCCAAACCAAGGATCTACAAGTAAACAAAGTACATGTGCTTGCATGGAATGTATGTAGAGCGCTTACTCTCTCGTTTCTGAAATCTTCACATGTGCATCTTGGAAAGTTGTTGATCATAAAATGGAGTAGTTCACTCCCAACCCTCTAGATCCATCAGTGCTTATGTAGAAGATATGAGACTCATTGCATACAACAATGTCCTTATGGATTACCTGTCCGTCCAAGTTTCGACCCTTATCTATGTTCTCATTAAATTTTTTTGTTAACCTTGTCCTGATGTTGTGGTTGTGTCTCTAAAGAGATTTTAAAAAGGCCAAAAATAGGCCGCACCGGCGTGGCTTGTTTATGGGGATTATATATATATATGTGTGTGTGTGTGTGTGTTGGTCCTTTTGCAATTTCATGTGAGCCTTGTGAGTTGAAAGAGTCAAGTCCTCTTGTGTATAAAGAGATTTAAAAAAATCCTAGAAATAGGCCTCGCTGGCATGGCCTATTTATGGGCATATTTTTATATATGTGTTGCTATCTCCAAAGACAAAGTGAGCCATAGATGTTGTGGTTGTGTCTTCAAAGAGATTTAAAAAAGCCAATAGATAGGCAATTTTTTTATATATATGTGTTGCTCTCTCCAAAGACAAAGTGAGCCATGATGTTGTGGCTGTGTCTTCAAAGAGATTTTATTAAAAACCCAATAAACAGGCAAATTTATATATATGTGTGTTGCTCTCTCTACATATTTTTTATATATGTGTTGCTCTCTCCATTGATGTTGTGGTTGTCTCCAAAGAGATTAAAAAAAAGCCCAGAAACAGGCCACACCGGCCTGTTTCTGGGCATTATATATATATATGTGTTGGTCCTTCTACAATTTCATGTGAACCTTGTGAGTTGAAAGAGTCAAGTCCTCTTGTGTATATAATAAAGAGATTAAAAAAAGCCCAAAAACAGGCCGCGTCGGTACCGCCTGTTTCTCGGCATATTTTTTCATAAGTGTTGCTCTCTCCAAAGACAAAGGTGAGCCATAGATTTTCCCGCTCTCAAGTGGTTGTGTCTTGAAAGACATAAAAAATCCCAGAAACAGGCTGCGCTAGCGCGGCCTGTTTCTGGGATTTTCGCGGCCTGTTTCTGGGATTTTTTTTTGTATGTGTTTGGAGAAGTTAGGTGTAGGCCGGTGGTGAATTCCTAGGCACACATGATCTTGTACTTGGAACCAGACTCCATTCGGTAATCTAAGCTAAGGTAGCCGAGGGGGGGGGGTGGGGTATCTTCGACACCTAGTGTGGTGTACTGGGCATACTTCTACTTGTGGTTGTGCTTATGTCATGATTAAGTGGTCATAATCTAGGTTACAATTAAGTTCTCATTATAGTAGGATCTTGCTCTTCAATGTAAGCTCTCTACTAAAGGATGCATGGAACCCTCTTTGGATTAGGGTTATGGATGGGCATGATTGGGCACTTTTGGGGCATATGTTGAGGGTGTTTGGGTCTCTCAGAGCTGTGGTTGAGGCCAAGATGCATCAAGGCTTTTTTTATTTATGTTTGGCTATGGCTAAGGCTGAGATTCAAGGGGAGGGTATTTCTTTAAAGTGATTAATTTAAAAAAGCATGATTAGGGCACATGTGGGGGATATGTTTGTAATATTTGTTGAGGGCATGATTAGGGCACATGTGTGAGAATTAAGGATGCATGGGAGGTTTGAGATGAAGTGGAAGGGATATGGAGGTGATGTTTGAGACTCCTCATGAGTTCAAGGAATGATGTTTGTTTCTGTTCAAAGTGTCTCTGTAACTGGACATTGTTTTTTATATGCTTGGGGGTCATGTATTTTGGTGAAATGAATGGTCAAGTTTTTTGGTGATGCATAGTTGAACGGTTGTGTTCTAAAGGATAAATGGTTGTGTTCTAAAGGATTACTGGTTGTGTTCTAAAGTATTACTGGTTGTGTTTGTATTTTTTTGATGTGCAGGCAATCCACCCACTGGTGGCGGGGGAAAGCGTACCAAGAGAGAAAGGACATAATTAGTTGAAAAGGAAGGGGAGTCTCAAGCAACAGTTAGCTTGGATCAAATTAGTCGAGTGGTGGAGACTAACTTTGAGGGTGCTCAAGATTCTAGGGAGGACGTTGACAGTCAAACTGAATCTTTGTCGGGTAGCTCGCATGTGGCTGTTGATGATACAATTGTAGGCAGCACTCAAGAAAAGGGTGGTAGAACTTTACAACGTACCTCTCTTAATACTGAAAAGACTGTGAAAAAGAGGCTACGTATGTGAATGATGAGATTACTAGTGGATGGGATGCTATTTGGCATGACATTGACAAGGAGTTTGAGGAGGAGGTTAGAAGTAGACCAGAACTTTGCAAATCCTTGTGGGTAGGATGTTTTATGTGTGGGAGGGAAACCATCGTATGGTGGCTTGGGACACAAGCTATTAAAGAAATATTTTCTCAAACAAGAGCAAAGCACCATCCTGTATTGTGTACGATCATTGATCCTACACGTGTGAGCGAGATTGCTCTCTTGGCAAGCCTACAAAGGAGGAATTAGTAAGTTTCTTATAAATTTATGTTTGAGATCTTGATCATGTGGTGTTTTGCTCGAGGAAATTGTAATTTTTTGTCTTCATTTTTTAAAGCTTGAATACTCATGCTTTGGTAGCCCACAACCTTGCAGGACAAGGTACATTGTGCCAACATTAGTGCTACCAGTCATGATTACATGAAAGATTTGCTAGAGAGAGATAGAAAGCTAATTATTTTGATTAGAAAGAAGAATAGAAAGGGAGCCGAGCCTTGGTACCCTCTTACTCATAGATACTTGGGCAAGCTTGTTTATAATGTGAGTATTCGATAGCTTAAGCTTTGTTTAATACTCATGCTTTGCTTTAAATTGTCATGTGATGAGATTTGATGTTATGTGAAGGTTCAAATTACTCAAGCCTTAAACAAAAAGCTTGAGAAAGTGCACTTGACCATGGGAGAAGATGAGGTGAAAAAAATTGAAGCTAAGGAGATAGAGGAATTGGCCACGAGATATGGTGACCGCATAGGGAAGGTATTTTGTAGTGTGTTTTGCAATGGTGAATTGCATGACTATGGAGATTAATATAGTGTGATTCTAATTGCTTTTCAAGACAATATTAATTTTTGGACATAGTGTATTGAGAATGATTTTCATTTGTGTAGATCCTAAACATTATCAAGATCTAAAGCATGGTGATGCATGGTGGGCTAAAGTGTGGTCCTTAAAGTGGGATGTGGATAGCTTCTCAGCACTGGAGAAGCTGAATTTATTAGCACTGTGTGATGTACCAATAGAGTCCAAAATCTTTTGGTTGGGTTTATTGGAGACAAGAAAGACAACGAAAAATATGTTTGGGCTTGTGCGTGGAGATCATATCTATAGATAGTAAGTCATGGTTTCCTATAGCTATTTGTGTTTAGTTGTTTTTAATTTTTACAAATATGTCATATGCATACTTTTCTTTGAGATGTGATTTCTTCAGCTTTGAAGCTGGCTTTGAAAAGAGGTCACTCTTGAAAAGATTTTGTAAAGGGAAAATGTTGTCCTTAAAGATTTTGTGGATGAGCTTAATGGCTTGGTGGTGCCCAATGATTGCTTGCTCTATGATTATTACGAGGAGATAAAGATTGAGAAGAGGAAGCAATTGTTCCCTCTTGAGACAGGTTAAGACACAAGGGAAAAAAAGAGTGCTAAAAAGGCAACAAAGAAGTCTGACATGGTCTAGATGGCTACCTAGAGATTGATTTAAAGGTTGAATTTTTTTGCAAGTAGTGTTGGAAATGTTTGTAAGAAAATGTTACATTCTTTTTAACTCAAAAATCCATTCTCAATCAGATGTTACTTTTCAATGTTTTCAGATATTTCGTGTGTTTAAAAGAAAGGGGTCATTTAGCTGTCATGCCTATAAGAGCAAAGAAATGGTTAGCTCTAGATAATGAGGCTTTGTGTATGTACCCTCAAAGTATGCATAATTTGTCCAAGTGGGAGCTGGAGATGTGTCCTTGGTGCCCTCAAGAATGGTCATGTTTTGGAGCAGGAGAAGGATCTCCATCAACATTTTAAGCTTGGGTAGCCTCTTGAGGTAGATAAGATGATTGATAAGGAGGTGGAGAAAAAGAGACCTACACAAAGGAGAGGTTAGTCGGGTTCTTTATCAATGTAGGCATCTACTAACTATTGGTCATTGTCTTAAGTTGGTCATTGCTTTATTTTACATGTGTAAGACAAAGACAAAGTTGTGGAAGAGCAGCCAAGGGTGGACTTATTGGATGATGAGATAGACATGAATATTGAGGATGCTCATGATGATGAGATAGACATAAATATTGAGGATGCTCATGATGATGGTAAGTTATTTTCAACCTCTCTAGAATTGAGTTTAGAATATTCTTTTTGTTTATTGCTATTGGCAAGGATTTTATGATTGAAACAAAGAATGCATCTTACACCATAGTTCATGAGCACATGCAAAAATTCTCCCCCAAGGGTAGACAATATGCAAGGAAGGGAGATTAGTTTCTTGGGCGGCTGATTTGATATTTTTGGACCTCCCTTTTTGTGGAGTAGTACATGGTGCCACCGACTATAGGCCCTCGTGGGATATTGTATCTAAGGACCATGTGCAGTATGGAATTGGTTTGGCTGCATCGACCCTTGGTGATTTTGGCTGGTTGTTAATTGAACAATTTTTAACACAATAAATAAACTCATAGATGGAGTGCATCCTAGTCTAAGGAGACTCCTCTTATGCATCCACAAAGTGCATCCTACTTTAAGGGGACTCCTTTTATCCTTTTATCTTTTGGTTGTTAATGCAAAAGTTTTATTATTTCTTTAGTAGAATAAGCTTCATCAAAATGAAAATTTATAATCATAATTTTGACAAGTGCATCCTACTCCAAGGAGACTCTTTCTATCCTTAATAATGTTAATTTGTAGTGGTTGTGTATATAAGGATACCTTCACCATGTCAATTTTTAAAACTCTTGTTCATTACAATGAAGTCTTATATTGAATAGTGCATCCTACTCTCTCTAAGGGGACTCTCAATATATAATCTCTTGTACCATTGTTTTTAATTGGGGGTCTAGGTTGACCAAATGGTAGAATCTGATCTTGGGTTCTTATGGACTGTAGAATGGCCAAGTGGTGGATCTAAAAATCCTCTTCAATTGTAAAATATACAAGTGGAGGTCTAAAAAATCTTGAAACCTTTCTATTTCTAAGATCAAGCTAGGTTCGATCTAGCATCACTTGATAAAGCAAACCATTTTTAAATTTTTTATAGGTTGAAAAAGGTAGATTCTAGATTAAATGCATTAAATTTTTCAATGTGGGAATGGGATTTTTCTCACTTTACCTAATACGGTCTTATCTCCCTCCATAGTTGAGTTGACATGCTTCTCCATATGCTTAATGTGGGTGAATGTACTGTGACATGAAAAATTGATATCTTTCATTTTCAATTTTGTACATATTTTGATGGTTTCTCAATGGTAATAAGATGCAAAGCTCTCTTCAAGCTCTACGTACCTATGTAATCCTCTTTTGTACAGCCTATATGGATTTAAAATTGCAATTCTCTGTGTATCTCTGTTTTTATAGACTTTTGGCCATTATTTCTTCTTAATAATGATTGATTTCTCTTAATCTCTTATTCAAAAAGCAAATCCCATGTATCTTATCCTCTTGTAAAGTGATTTTCTTTTACTTTAAGATGTTCCTTCCAAGTCTCCCAATTCGAACAATGAACCTTACCAACATTCCCCGTATGTTTCCGTTCACATAATCCTGAGTCGGAAGATTTTCTTCCAACAAAGAATTGCTCTCTTATTTGGAGCTGCAAGACTGGCAAAAATTCTTTCTTCTTCTGAGCCTTTCATCTTTCCTTCCATGAATTATGATCTCACCTTTGATGTGTTTATCTTTATCTTAAGCTAGGGAGAGAAAGGGAGGTGAGGAGGTTGTGAGGTTTCATACAAGTGTGTTTTGATTATGAGAAGTGACCGAAGTTAAAACCCCAACTTTGTGTCACATCTTTTTGGCATCGATGGGAGGTAATATTCCATGTGTTGGAAGCTTGCAAGCCTTTCCTTTTGTCTTGCAATTTGTTTGATAAAAGTTATGTTATTTTTATAGGAGAGACAGTGGGTTGTGTTGACCGCTATTGCCATGTATCGAATTTGGCGATTTGGCATCGTGTTATTGTCATGCGTCACTCACCCTATGGATACTATGAGACTACTGGTTTCTGGACAGAGGTAGTGTGTTTAGTGGTGGTTCGAGGGAATTTTTCTCGGTATATACGACTTTTTTAACCTCATTAAATTATTGTCATCATGTTGTAGTATACCTCTTCTATGCTCTTTGCAGTTCGTAGACAAGGTATGATTCTTGCAATTTACTGCTTGGAGAGTGCACCTATTTTTTCGAGGCGCTTCATATGCATCCTATGGATTCGGTGGCATACCATCATTTTCCAGATGTATCTTGTGCTAGGGATCTTGGGGGTGTGGAGATTTGTGGTGTTCTGGAGCGCAGAATTACTTTCATTATAGGGTATATTGAGTTGTTCTGTCGTCTTGGTGGTGTTTGCCTTGAGTTGGGATGTGGCACAGCTCCTCTACTTAAGGCATGTTTGAGTTCAGGTCGTTTATGCGCTTCAATGGACTCTGAGGAGGGTCTTCTATCTTCATACATGTGACCATTGCTTCTACCTAAGAGGCAAGGGGACCAGGAGGAGGCTAGCAGTTCCTCACATGATTGGGATGATATTGATGAGCGTGTGGGGGACAGAATCCATATGATTAGTGAGCATCTTGACCTTATTCAGTGCTACATTGATGACTATTTATTCGGGTTTGTTTTTTGATGTGCTTGGGACTATTGTCACTCTATTTTAATATGGATTTAGCGATGTTTTACATTAGGTCAATGCTTGAGGATCCAAGTTTGTGATTTTGGTTACCTTCGTGCATATGTTTTAAGACTAGAACATTCAAGTTTGATCTACAATATATAGATATACTTAAACATGTGAATTTGCAAAAACTAAATATTTTTTATTGTTTATTTTCTATGCAAGGTGTTCTTCCAGTGTATGCCAAAGTAAAGGCAAGAACCATGGCTGGACATGTACGTTTTGAGAAGGACCATGCAGAATGACATCACGCTCGTCATGTTTTTATAGACGATGATTCTGAGTCAACTTGATTTGTTATGGTGTTTGTAGTGGACAATGCAGCACATGGTTTTTGTGTTTTTTTGCGAGCCATGATTGGCGATTTTGTTTCGGTCTTATTTAATGTAGATATTATTGGGTCATGTTCTATGCAGTCACAAAATTGTAGTTAGAGTGGTATTTCAAATTTGTATGGTGATTGATGTGATCTTCTAATGTACTGCAAAATGTACTACAATGATA